>NC_064820.1:136150000-137400000 GCF_024166365.1 Elephas maximus indicus
TAGCAGACAAGTGTGTTAGCCATTTGCACTACCCAGGTACTCCTGCCTGTCTTCAGACTTCCTAAAATGGCCCATCTGACCTGGTTATCCCCTCTAACAAGAGAATTTTTACTTCCTGAGCCAGAGTCTTAATCTATGTGAGTATGGTAGGCAGGCTCCAAGAAGAATTTGGAGACTGCGTTTACACTGACAGAGGAAAATTTGTGCTGGCTTGTTCATGACATAGTTAATGACTTACCATTGTCTACCCTCACCCTCTGCTCACAACCACCACTTGTCCAGACCTATTGCATGGAACTGTCCTATATAACAAAAAGGAATGACCACTGAGAGACACTCCTGCTGGGGGAGTGAGCATGGTGTGATCTGATCATTGCAGGGGACACCTACTCTAGGCTTGGGGTATGACCCATAAGTTCTTTGAGATCACCAGAACTGGCCGGTGCAGCTCAGATTCTCTGAAGTGAGAGATTAGAATTGTTCACCTGCTTGGGGCATACCTAAATGTTCATGACCGATTCAGACCCACAGGGAACTGCTTCCCACTTTTTAAGATGACTGTGGTCATCTTCTTCTGAACAACCTTCTGCCAGAGTTGGGAGGGTCTGAGTCATACTGATTTGCAGGTATATGCTGCACGGTGCAAAAGGAGAGAAGGAGGTGCCGTTGCTGTCAACCCTTGTGTTACGTGGTACTATCTCAGAGACCTGCTCGTTCAGAGGATGAGGATGTCTTTTGCTGAATATCTTGATGTTATTCATGTTCTCTTAGATCTGCCAAACTATCCTAGTCCTGACATTACCCCAGTAATGAATTGTCTGGGTTATGATTCTACCTGACCAAAACACAGTTTGCAAAGCCAAATATTTCCATTAGTACAAAATAAACATGCCTGGCAAAAGCTATGAACCCACAGTTTCAATCTGTTAACATTTTGTCTTAGGCTGGGTTCTCTAGAGAAGCAAAGCTAGTGAAGCATGTATATACATACATATATATAGACAGAATGGAAACCCTGGTGGCGTATTGGTTAAGTGCTACGGCTGTTAACCAAAGGATCGGCAGTTTGAATCCACCAGGCACTCCTTGGAAACCCTATCGGTCAGTTCTACTCTGTCCTACAGGGTTGCTATGAGTCGGAATCGACTCGGAGGCACTGGGTTGGGTTATGTATATAGAGAGAGACAGAGAGAAATAGAGATTTATTTCAAGGAAATGGCTCACAAGGTTGTGGAGGCTGAAAAGTCCCAAAGTCCATGAGTCCGGCATTGGCTGGAGGCTTCTCCTAACTGTTTTCAAGGGTGGACTAATCTAGAATCAGCAGGTCAGACAGCAGGCTCCTGGCTCAGAGGGCTGCGGAGCTGACGGATCCCAAAGTCATCAGGTCAAGCAACAGGCTGTTGGCTCAAGTCTCAAGAACCAGAGGCTAGATGATGACGAGCTGGAAATAAGGTCTAGAACAAGTAAGTGAGCTTTGCCAAAATGTCCATACGTATATTGGGTGCAGGTCACGCCCCCAGGGAAACATCCCTTATAACTGATCAGCTAATCACATCACATCGTATCATGGAGGTGATTACATTAAATCACAAAATGGAGAATAATTACATAATATGGAGATTCATGGCATAGCTAAGTTGACACACAACATTAACTATAACAGTCTACTCCTTGTCAACTTGGCACCTGTACACATCTCCTTAAACCACACATAATCTCTAAATAAAGATAATTATAAAGTCACACTTGCACCTAACATGATACAACTAACATACGTACAACCAAAAGTGCACTAGCCCTGTTTACATCTTATATTTTGTAAGTGATGGGATAAGGGAGGGAAGAAAAAATATTTGCTATGTACATAATACTTAACCACTGCACCACCAAGGCTCTCTCTCTATGTGTGTGTGCGTGTGTGTATATATATATATATATATATATATATATATATATATATATATATACACATATGGTATCCCTGCCGGCACAGTGGTTAAGAGCTCAGCTGCTAACAAGAAGGTCAGCAGTTCGAATCCACCAGCTGCTCCTTGGAAACCCAATGCGACAGTTCTACTCAACCCTATAGGTTCGCTATGAGTTGGAATGGACTTGAAGGCCAGGGGTCTGGTTTTTTAAACATACATACACGTATAATAAAACAAGAAAGAAATAATCACAACAATTATAGTCCTCATTTCTGCAATTGGTCACATGGTCGTAAATAGTATCTAGGGCTGCCTTCTTCCACCACCCATTCCATATTTCCTTTACCCTCAGCTAGTACCTCAGCTGATTGTTGTTCTTTGCCTAGTGGGGTGACCCAAACCTGCATTCCATTAGTAGTCATGTCAGAATTGGGTTGCTCTGATTTTCCATTGACTTTAATCACACGGCATGGTAGTGCTAAGATTTGCCCTAGGGGGTCTCCTGTATTCCACACATACTCTTCTTTATCTCCATTATGTGATATCAATCAAATTTTCCCTTGGTAATCAGGATCAATCACACCAGCCAAAATGGTAACTCCCTTCTTTGCCTGTTGATCCAGAGACATGAGGAGCCCAAAGTGGTCAGGTGGCATTCTTAATTTCCAGTTCAGTGGGATCAGTGCTCTGTTCCTAGGTGGTAGCATTCCTCCCTTTGGAACTAAGACCTCTAGACTTCGCAGAGGATAGGGTCAAAGGGATAAAAAAAAAAAAAAAAAAATTTTTTTTAAATAGGAAGCAAAAATTTTGTGAGTGGGTCACTCTGGGTAATAGTGAGCATTGCCACTCCCACACATATTTCCCAGGTTTCTCTTTGTACATATTAGAAAAGTCAAGCAATTCTTTTGGAGTATAGCGTACCTCCTCCTGGATGACACCTTGTACTTCACCTTTTTGGGGCACACTGGGACTTAAGTCTGGTTAAAAGTCTAGAAGCAAAATGGGGTGGTGTGGGTGGGTCCTGGGAAGACTCAGCAATGTCTTTTAAGGCACCTATCTCAGGCGATGCCCTAGGCAACACCCCACGCGCCTCCCCAGGAGATATCTCAGACAAAGGCTCTTTAGGTGCAGCTGGGTTAATCTCAGCAGATGGGGGTGGACGGGATAATGGTTTTCCTGGGGGAGGTGGTTAAGAAGACAAAGATGGAGTAATCTCTGTAGATGGGAGGGCTGGTTCTGTTGGCAGCAGTGATTCAGTGGAATTTAGAGGTTCAATATCGCCAGCTTCCTGATTATCTGTCCATATGTCCCCATCCCAAGTTTCAGGATCTCATTTCTTTCCAATCAACGCCCTCACTTTATCTGCAGACACCATTCAAGGTTGGAAATTTAATTGGAGTTGTAATTCAGCCACTCTTAAAATAGGACTCTGGGTTTGGTTTTTGGCAATATCAGCTCTGTTACAACAAGTTATAAGGCTTTTTTCAGGGTACAAGTGGCAAATTTGGGATCTCTTATGCAGAACTTGAGCTGTGGCTCTGAAGCCCTGGCTCATCTCTTTTACCTTATCTAGCGAAAGTAGGACCAATCAACCAGCTTCTGTATGCTTTTCATGCTCACAAAATTGAAGAAAAGTATCAAACGTGCGATCAGCCAGTGACTCGCTTCTCACCAATACCTGATCTATTGGTGGTGATAGCTTGTGTATAAATATTGCCACCTCATGCCATGGATTAGCAGTGCCCTCTTTACTACTAGAGGCAGAGTCATCAGTGCCTTTAAGACTAGTCAGACTTGAGAACCAATTTAGAAAACTCATCCTTATGATTTTGCTTCTCTAGAGCCACTCTAGGGACCCAATATCTTAGGCTGGGTTCTCTGTTGTTAGCTCCTGCAGAGTTGGTTCCGACTCACAGAGACCCTATGAACAACAGAGTGAAACATTGCCAGATTCTGTGCTGATCTCACAATCATTGCTATCCTTGAGCCCATCATTGCAGACACTGTGTCAATTCATCTCATTGAGGGTTTCCCTCTCTTTTGCTGATCCTCTACCAAGAATGATGTCCTTCTCCAGGGACTGGCCCCTCCTGATAACATGTCCAAAGTATGTCCAAAATACTTCTAAGGAGCATTCTGGCTATACTTCTTCCAAGACAGACTTGTTTGTTCTTTTGACAGTCCATGGTATATTCAATATTCTTTGCCAACACCGTAATCCAATGGCATCAATCCTTAGGTCTTCCTTATTCATTGCCCAGGTTTCCATGCATATAAGGTGATTGAAAATACCATGTTTTGGTTCAGGTGCACCTTAGTCCTCAAAGTGACATCTTTGCTTTTCAACACTTTAACGAAGCCTTTTTGCAGCAGATTTTGCCAATACACTATGTTTAATCTCTTTATATGTACATGTATATACATATATATGTATATACATCTATACATAATTGTGATCTAGGCAAAAGTTTACAGAACAAATTAGTTTCTCATTCAAAAATTTATACACAAATTGTTTTGTGGCATTGGTTGCAATCCCACATTTTGTCAGCATTCTTCCCCTTTCCCTTTCCACTCCAGGTTCCCCGGTTCTAGTCACCCAGCTTTTCTGTCCCTTCCTACCTCATCTTTGTTTTTGGGCAGGTGTTGCCCATTTATTCTCATGTACTTGATTGATCTAAGAAGCATGTTCCTTATGTGTGTTATTGTTTGTTTTATAGGCCTGCCTAATCTTTGGCTGAAAGGTGAACTTTGGGAGTAGATTCGATTCTGAGTTAGAAGGGTGTCCTGGAGCCACAGTCTTGAAGGTCCCTCCAGTCTCCGTCAGATGAGTAAGTCTGGTCATTTTGGGAATTTGATCATTTTTTCTACATTTTTCTTCTGCTCTCTCCAGGTCTGTCTGTTGTAATCCCAGTCAGGGCAGGTAGTAGTAGCTGGGTACCATCTAGTTCTTCCAGTCTTAGGGTCATGTAGGTTGTGGTTCATGTTGTCCATTAGTTCTTTGGACTAATTGCTCCCTTGAGTCTTTAGCTTTTTTCACTCCTTTTGCTCTGGACTAGAAGAGACTGAAAGTTGTATCTTAGATGGCCACTCACAAGCTTTCAAGGCTCCAGAAGCTACATACCAAAGTAGAATATAGAATATTGTCTTTCAGAACTATATTGTGCCAGTTGCATCCTCAGCCTATGGTCTTTTGCCTTCAAGCCTGAGGACTTCATCCTGTGAAGTGTTCAGTTATGTCTAAGAAGTTTAACTGACTGTGCCACTTGCGTGCTGTATTGTGTGTATTAATATATGAGAAGAACCTACAGTCATGTATTTAGAAATTTCTACCACTGAACTTGTATCTGCCAGTGGGTGTGTTCTCTTACTTCCTCCTTCACCTCTTGGCATATCTATCTATCCGTGTCTCCATTCATAGATTATTGTTTGTTGATTCTATCATTGCAGGATTACCTCTGCTATAGTAGTTACTATAAAACTCAAAAAATCCATTGTTGTAGAGTAGATTCTGACTCATAGCAACCCTATAAGACAAAGTAGAACTGCCCCATAGAGTGACTGGTGGATTTAAACTGCTTACCTTTTGGTTAGGAGCTTTAGCTCTTAGCAACTGTGCCAGAGGAACTCCAGTATTTGCTATTAAAAAAAAAAAAATCATCGAATAGATTCCTACTCATAGCAACACTATAGAACAGAGTAGAACTGTCCCATAGAGTTTCCAAAAGAGTGGCTGGTAGATTTGAACTGCTGAACTTTTAGTTAGCTGAACTCTTAACCACTATGCCACCAGGGTTTTGATACATGGTTTAAAATCAGAAAACGTGTGCATCAGGGTAGTAACCTTTCACCATATCTTTTCAACCTGGATACCGTGCAAATGATCCGAGAAGCTGGACTATATGAAGAATGCAGCATCAGAATTGGAGGAAGACTCATTAATAATCTGCAATGTGTAGATGGCACAACCTTGCTCACTGAAAGTGGAGAGGACTTGAAGCACTTACTGATAAAGATCAAAGACTTCAGCCTTCAGTACAGATTGCACCTCAACATAAAAAAAAATCCTCACAATTCGACCAATAAGGAACCTCATGATAAACAGAGAAAAGACTGAAGTTGTCAAGGATTTCGTTTTACTTGGATCCACAATCAATGGCCAAGGAAGCAGCTGTCAAGAAATCAAACAATGCAAAAAGACAAATATTGTATGAGACTGTTTTTATAAAGTAATAACAAAAGACTTCACATAGGGGGAAAAAAAAAAACTCTTTGATGGTTACCAGGGATGGGAGCTGGAGGGAGGGAAAATTACCAAAGATATAGTAGACACGAATTAATATTGGTGAAGGGAAAGGCAATATACAATATGGGAGAAGTCAGCACAACATGACCAAGGCAAGAAAGGACGCTGAGAGCAATGCAGGAATAAAGGACAATTATGGTAACTATGGAAACTCTGGTGGCATAATGGCTAAAGTTAGCTGCTTACCTAAATGCTAGCAATTCTAATCCACGACACATTCCTTGGAAATCCTATGGGACAGTTCTACTCTGTCCTATAGGGTCACTATGGGCCAGAATTGACTCAGTGGCAATCGGTTTGGTTTTGGTATGGTAACTATGGCTGAAGGGGCTGACAAACCCATAATTGGCAGGTCAGATGGCAGGCTGCTGGCTGACAGGGCTGCAGAAGCCAGTGAATCTCAAAGTCGGCAAATCAAATGACAGGCTACTGGCTCACAGGGCTGTGGAGCTGGAGAGCCACAAAGTCGGCAGATCAGGCGACAGGCTGCTGGCTCAAGTTCCAGGAACTGGCGATCAGATGATAAGTCAGAAACAGAATCCAGAACAAGCAAGTGAACTTTGCCAGAATTTCCATATATATATTGGGTAAAGGCCACTCACCCAGGAAACTCTCCTATTATGGATCAAACTGTGTCCCCCCAAAATGTGTATCAACTTGGCTATGCCATAATTCCCAGTATTGTGTGGTTGCCCACCATTTTGTGATCTGATGTGATTATCCTGTGTGTTGTAAATCTTAACCTCTGTGATATTAATAGACAGGGTTAGAGGCAGTTATGTTTTTTTTTTAATTGTACTTTAGATGAAGGTTTACAGACTAAATTAGTTTCTTATTAAACAATTAATACACATATTGTTTTGTGACATTGGTTGCCAACCCGACGACATGTCAACACTCTCCCCTTCTTGACCTTGGGTTCCCACTATCAGCTTTCTTGTCCCCTCCTGCCTTGTCATCCTTGCCCCTGGGCTGGTGTGCCCATTTAGTCTCAAATGTGTTTTATAGGGCTGTCTAATCTCTGGCTGAAGGGTGAACCTCAGGAGTGACTTCAGTTCTGAGTTAAAAGGATGCCCAGAGGCTATACTCTCATGGTTTCTCCAGTCTCTGTCAAACCAGTAAGTCTGGTCTTTTTTTGTGAGTTAGAATTTTGTTCTACATTTTTCTCCGGCTCTGTCTGGGACCCTCTATTGTGATCCCTGCCAGAATAGTCAGTGGTGGTAGCTGGGTACCATCTAGTTGTGCTGGACTCAAGTCTGGTGGAGGCTGTGGTAGTTGTGGTCCATTAGTCCTTTGGACTATTCTTTCCCTTATGTCTTTGGTTTTCTTCATTCTCCCTGCTCCAGACAGGGTAGAGGCAGTTATGTTAATGAGACTGGATTCAATATACAGGACTAGGTTTTATCTTGAGTCAATCTCTTGAGCTGTAAAATACAGAGTTGAGCAGAGAAGAATGGGACCTCATACCACCAAGAAAGATGCTCCGGGAGTGGAGGGTGTCCTTTGGACCTGGGGTCTCTGTGCTGAGAAGCTCCTAGACCAGGGAGGTTGATGACAAGGGCCTTCCCCCAGAGCCAACAGAGAGCTAAAGCCTTCCTCTGGAGCTGGCACCCTGAATTTG
This sequence comes from Elephas maximus indicus, assembly GCF_024166365.1. Taxonomy (NCBI): domain Eukaryota; kingdom Metazoa; phylum Chordata; class Mammalia; order Proboscidea; family Elephantidae; genus Elephas; species Elephas maximus. The sequence continues at coordinate 136,157,856 of NC_064820.1, forward strand.
GACTTCTAGCCCCCTAAACTGTGAGAGAATAATTTTGTTGTTGTTAAAGCCATGCACTTGTGGTGTTTCTGTTATAGCAGCACTACATAACTAAGACATCCCCTTACAACTGATTGGCTGATCATATAAGATCTCATCATGGAAGTGATTTCACAAAATGGAGGATAATTATGTAATACTGAGAATCATGGCCTAGCCAAGTTGACACATAATGTTAACAATCACACACCTGAAAAAGATAAAAATACTCACAAAAATTGGGTTTCCCTGGATATTTTAATCTCCTGTGTTACCTTTATCATTGTTTTCAACCAGAGGTGAGTTACACAATAAGGAAGTTAATCATGGGCTTTTTGCGCTTACTTACTACTCTGTAGGGAGTAATTTCACATTTTTTCATCTCATCAAAGATTCTGCTTACAAGTACAGCGGCACCTGTCTCTCTCTCAACTCACATCGCCTTCCTACAGAATCAAAGCCTCTTTTCAAATTCACAGTCCCTGACGGGAATGTATTACACAGTAGGCAAAGTAAGTGCATCCTTACTTGTGCTTACTTACTAATTTGTAGTGAAAAAGTTTCACATGTTTTTTATCATAAGGATAATTCAAAAGTGGTTGCAGCAGTACACTGAGAGGGAACTGCCAGAAGTTTGAGACAGATTCAGAAGAGGACGTGGAACCAGGGATATCATTGCTGATGTCAGATGGATATAATCTGAAAGCAGACAATACCAGAAAGATGTTTATCTGGGTTTTATCGACTATGCAAAGGCATACAACTATGTGGTGTATGATAAATTATGGATAACATTGCAAAGAATGAGAATTCCAGAACACTTAATTGTGCCCAAGTGGAACCTGTACATAGACCAAGAGGCACTCATTCGAACAGAAGAAGGGGTTACTGACTGGATTAAAATCAGAAAAGGTGTGTGTCAGGATTGTATCCTTTTTACCATATTTATTCAACCTGTATGCTGAGCAAATAATCTGAAGAAGAATGTAGCATCAGGATTGGAGGAAGATTCATTAACAACCTGCATTATGCAGATGACACAACCTTGCTTGTTGAAAGTGAAGAGGACTTGACACACTTAGTGATGAAGATCAAAGACTACAGCCTTCAGTATGGATTATACTTCAACATAAAGAAAACAAGAATCCTCAAAACTGGACCAGTAAAAAAACATCATGGTAAACGGAGAAGAGATTGAAGTTGTAAAGCATTTCGTTTTACTTGAATCTCCAATCAACGCCTAGGGAAGCTCAAATTTTTTTCCCCTGTCTATAGGTTCTCTTTTTACTCTTTTGCTGAAGTCTTTTGATGAGCGTAAGTGTTTAATTTTTAGAGGATCCCAGTTATCTAGCTTATTTTCTGGAGTTTGTGTGTTGTTAGTTATGGTTTATATCCTATTTATGCTGTATATTAGGGCCACTAGCATTGATCCTTTTTTTTCCTCCATGATCTTTATAGTTTTTGGTTTTATATTTAGGTCTTTGATCCATTTTGGATTAGTTTTTGTGTGTGGTGTGAGGTGTGGGCCCTGTTTCATTTTTTTATAGATGGACATCCAGATTTGCCAGCACCATTTGTTAAAAAGACTGTCTTTTTCCCATTTAATGGACTTCAGGCCTTTGTCAAATATCAGGTGACTGTAGGTGGATGGATTTACATCTGGTTCTTGATTCTGTTCCATTTGTCAATGTGTCTGTCATAGTACCAGTACCACGCTGTTTTGACTACAGTAGCTATATATTAGGTGCTGAGGTCAGGTAGTTGAGGCCTGCTGCTTTGTTCTTTTTCAGTAAAAAAAAAAAAAAAAAAAATTTTTTTTTTTTTGACTTATCCAGGGCCTGTTTCTTTTCCTTATAAAGTTAATGATTAGTTTTTTTCATGTCATTAAAGAATACTGTTGGTATTTGGATAGTGATTGCATTATATTTATAGATTGCTTTGGGTGGAATTGACATTTTTACAATGTTGAGTTTACCTATCCATGACTATTTATGTAGGTCTCTTGGTTTATTGCAGCAGTGTTTTGTAGTTTTCTTTGTATAGATCTTTTACATCCCTGATTAGATTTATTCCTAAGTTTTTTACTTTTGGGGGGGCTATTTTAAGTAGTATTGCTTCCATGGTTTCCTTTTTGTAGTTCTCTTTATTGGTGTTTAGAAATCTTACTGATTTTTGCATGTTTATCTTTTAACCTTTTTTTTTTTTTTTTTATCTTTTAACCTGCTACTCTGCTGAATCTATTAGTTCCACTAGTTTTCTTGTGGAGTGTTAAGAGTTCTCTCTGTTTAGTATCATATCATCTGTGAATAGGGATAGCTTTACTTCTTCCTTACCAATTTGGATTCCCTTTGTTTATTTTTCTTGCCTTATTGCTCTAGCTGGGACCTCCAGCACAATGTTAAAAAGGAGTGGTGGTAAAGGCATCCTTGTCTGTTTCCCGCTCTCAAGGGAATGTTTTCATCCTCTCTCCATTGAGAATGATGTTGGCTGTTGGTTTTGTGTAACCTGTTGCCATCAAGTTGATTTCAACTCCTAGAGACGCTACAGAAGAGAGTAGAGCTACCCCATAAAAAAAAAAAAAAAAAGGGTTTCCAAAAAAACAGCTGGTGGATTTGAACTGCTGACCACTTGATTAGCAGCTGAACACTCAACCACTGTGTCACCAGGGCTTTGATGTGTAGATGCACTTTATTATGGTGAGGAATTTCCCTTCTATACCTATTTTATTGCGAGTTTTTATTAGGAATGAGTAGTGGACTTTATCGAATGCCTTTTCTACATCTATTAAGATGATCATGTGATGCTTTTGTTTCATTTATGTAGTGGATTACGTTGATTGATTTTCTAATGTTGAATCATCCTTGCATGTCTGGTATGAATCTCACTTGGTCATGGTATATATATGTTTCTTTTATATGATGCTGAATTCTTGGATAGAATTGGTTGAGTATTTTTGCATCTATATTTATGAGAGATATTGGTCTGTAATTTTCTTTTTTTGTGGTGTCTTTGCCTGATTTTGGTATCAGGGTCGTGCTAGCTTTATAAAATGAATTCGGAAGTATCCCTTCTTCTATGTTCTGAAATAGTTTGAGTAGTACTGGTGTAAGCTCTTCTCTGAATGTTTGGTAGAATTCTCCAGTGAAGCCATCTGGGCCAGGACCTCTTTTTGTTGGAAGATTTTTTTTTTGTTTAAGCTTTTCAATCTCTTCTCTTGTTATGGGTCTGTTCAGATTTATTTCAGTTTGTGTTAGTTTAGATAGGTAGTGTGTTTCTAGACATTTGTCTGTTTGCTCTAGGTTTTCAAATTTGTTGGAGTACAGTTTTTCATAGTACTCTGTTACGATCCTTTCATTTCAGTTGGGTCTGTTGTAATGTCCCCTGCTTCATTTTCTATTTGGGTTATTTACTTCATCTTCTGTTTTTCTTCTGTCAGCTTTGCCAATTGTTTGTTGATTTCATTGATCCTTTCAAAGAATCAACTTTTGTTTTTTTGTTTCTTTCTACTGTTTTTCTATTCTTTATTTCTGCTCTGATCTTTATTTCCTTTCTTCTGGTGGCTGTGGGCTTCTTTTACTGTTCTGTTTCTCTTTGTTCAAGTTGTAAAGCTCACATTTTGATTTTATCCCTTCTTTTTTTATGTGTTCATCTGTTGCTATAAATTGACCTCTGAGCACTGCCTTTGCTGTATCCCAAAGGTTTTGGTATGACGTTGTCTTAGTCATCTAGTAGTGCTGCTGTAACAGAAATACCACAAGTGGATGCCTTTAACAAACAGAAGCTTATTCTTTCACAGTCTAGTAGGTTAGAAATTCAAATTCAGGGTGTCGGCTCCAGGGGAAGACTTTCTCTGTCAGCTCTGGAGGAAGGTCCTTGTCATCAGCCTTCCCCTGGACTAGAAGCTTCTCTGAGCAGGAACTCCAGGTCCAAAGGATGCACTGTGCTCTCAGCACTGCTTTCTTGGTGCTATGAGGTCTCCCTATCTCTCTGCTCATTTGTCTCTTATATCTCAAAAGAGATTGGCTCAAGACACAATCCAGACTTGTAGATGGAGTCCTGCCTCATTAACATAATTTCTGCCTATCCCATCTTTTTAACATCAGAGAGGTAGGATTTACAACAAATAGGAAAATCACATCAGATGACAAAATCGCGGATAATCACATGATACTGGGAATCATGGCCTAGCTAAGTTTGTACACATATTTTTGGGGAACACACTTCAACCCATGACAGATGTGTTTTCATTGTCATTTGATTCTAGGAATTTTTCTGTTCCATCTTTGATTTCTTCTGTTACCCAGTGCATTAGGCACATTTACTGTAAAAGGCCTCTTTAAAGTATTAAAAAGCAAAGATGTCACCTTGAGGACTAAGGTGGGCCTGACCCAAGCCATGGTATTTTCAATTGCCTCATATACATGTGAAAACTGGACAATGAATAAGGAAGACTGAAGAAGATTGATGCCTTTGAATTTTGGTGTTGGTGAAGAGTATTCAATATACCATGGACTGACAGAAAGAATAAACAAATCTGTTTTGGAAGAAGTACAGCCAGAATGCTCCTTAGAAGCCAGGATGGCAAGATTTGGTCTCATGTGTTTTGGACATGTTATCAGTAGGGACCAGTCCATGGAGAAGGAAGTCATGCTTGGTAAAGTAGAGGATCACTGAGAAAGGGGACGACTCTCAATGAGATCAATTGGCACAACATCTGCAACAATGGGCTCAAGCATAGCAAAGATTGTGAGGATGACACAGGACCCAGCAGTGTTTAGTCCTGTAGTACATAGGGTTGCTATGGGTCAGAACCGACTAGACGGCACCTAACAACAAGAACAACAACCTGTATGCTTTAAAAGAATTGTAACTTCAGCTATTCAAAGCAACATGTCTTTACATGTTTCTACATTAAGCATTGTCCAAGGATGAAAATTCTAATCTCATACTGTTGGAGTAATGTGTGTCAGAGGCCAGTTTATTCAGGTGAGTGAACTAGACCTTGGCATGAAGACAAAACCGTATACTGGACATTTTTGCATGGCATCTAGGATTTGACATAACCACATAAGCTTAAAAACTATTGTTTTCTTTGGGAAGTCCTCACCTTGGGACCAATTATTTGAAAAAGTATACAGCCGTTTTTTTTAATCTGAGCAGAAAGAGTTTAGACATTTTGTTTATAAGGTTAACATGAAATCCACTCGTCAGAGTAGAGGGTAAGCTCCATGGGGCAATGTAGTAGTTAAACTTCACTGTGATGTTGTGGGTTTTCAGATGGCGTGTCTCCCAAGAAGTTCAGCCCTACAATCTGTGATTACAAGAGTTTGCTTTGTGATCATCACGTGGGATGGAGTGTATGTGTGTATGTGTGTGTATAAGCAAATGACTCTTAAACCTCCTATCTGCATTGCTGTTTGAAATACAGCTCATCAGGCTAAATTAAAAACACTCTTTGTTGATCTAAATATGTTTCTATTTTTTTGAACTGTGCTGGGGGAAACAGATCTGTTATGTAAATTCACAACATCTCCGCAGAATTAGAGAGTAGCAGGGGTGGGTGTGAAGGGCTTTGTGTTCACGTTTCAAGACCTTACTTTTTTTTTTTTTTTTTAATGTCACTCAGTCAAATTGAAAGTGGCGAAGCTAAGGTTCAATTACTTGTAATGTTTAAAAAATTTTCAAGATCAAAATCTGTGAGATTTTAAAAATTGTCTGAAGAAATGGGTAACTCATTTATGTTCAGCACTTTCTTCATTCTCACAGTTGAACCAAACATTGCTTTACAATCATGTTGCTGTTGATGAGTCACAGGGCTCATTAAATTTGATTCAGCTAATTTTTACTAGGATGAAAATTACTTTTGATTTATGGGAGTAGTTTTTAGAGTTTCAAGGATATTTAAGATGAGTTTTTAATATTTCATATGTGAAGTCATCACTTCTCTTTATTTACTCCTTCCCTCCTCCCTACCCTAACACACACTCACACACGCTGACATATCAGGGCTCCAGCTTCCATGAAGTATAAGTGAGGCTTTAAAGACCTTAACTTTCAGGGGCCACTTAATTGGCTGATTGGAGAGGAAGAGTTTCTTCCTTTGGTGGGAAATTGGGGTATTTGGGCTCTTTGTGCATTATTTCACCCAAGTAACCTGTGTGCATTTCCAAGGGCCACCAATTCCCATGAAGGGTCACAGAGAAAGACTCTCTAGGGTTAGAAGGGGCTTTGTCATAGACTTCAAATCACAACACATGCATGATGCCTATGCTGGGAACATGGGTGGCCCTATCTCCTGTGCCCTCCCTTGGCTTGGGGCAGCAGAGAGAGCAGGGATCTGTTGTACACTTTCAGCCTAGAGAAGCCTGTGGACTCCTCTGCTCTTTACTTTGGGTGTGGGCTGTTATATGTGATGAGAACCAGGCAAACAAGAGAAATGCCAGGGGAGAAGGGAAAGACAGAGTTTAAATTTGTTTTTTTAGATAGACTGACTGACATTAAGACTGTCTTATCTAGTGGGGGCAGCGGAGGTTCAGTGGTAGAATTCTTGCCTTTCATATTCGATTCTCATTCAACGCACCTTATATGCAACCACTACCTGTTTGTCACTGGAGGCTTGTGTGTTGCTATGATGCTGAACAGACTAGAAGAAATGTCTGGTGACCTACTTCTGAAAATAAACCAATGACAAACCCTAAGGATCACAATGGTCTAATCTGATGTTGTTGTACATGGAGTTGCCCTGAGTTAGGGCCGACTTGATGGCAGCTAACAAGAACAACAACAAGAGTCTAGTATGAAAGTGTATGGATGAGCATGAAAAAGGATGTTCCAAATTAATACACAAGTGGAAAAACCCCAAGGCCTCTCTTAAACTCCTTAGAGGATTAATGATAAACATATGCACTTAAATTATTTGCCAGTCTTAGCTTCATCAGGCACAAACACCCACAAATTGAAAGAAATTCACATGTGGTATATTTCCATACTGGCTATGCAAAGATAGACTGTAACACTGACCTAGGACAATGAGTACTAATTTCTCCTTTCTTTTATAGGCCACAGGGATTCCTAAACTTCCTTTGGTAAATACTCCAGTTCTATAATCCTTAAACCCTCATACCCACAGAATTCTTGTTTGTAAATCATTTTGCATCTGACTGCTACCCTTTGTGCTGGCTTTATCTTATTCTGTCTTCATTGTTAACAAAAATACTAAAAAAACCTATTTATTTAGGTACTTTAGAAATTTCTGGTTCCTTAATTCCTGTACAGTCTTTAGGTGATGCAAATGGCGAGCACACTCAGCTTCTAACAGAAAGGTTGACAATTCAAGTCCACCCAGAGATGCCTCAGAAGAAAGGCCCGGTTATCTACTTCTGAAAAATCAGCCATTGAAAACCCCATGATGCACAGAGTTACTCTGATACACACAGGCTAACCATGAGCTGGAGTTGACTCGACAGCAACTGTGAAGTTCATTTTCTAAATAAGGAGGTAGGTAACAATAAGAAATTTACTATATAACTCAAGAAACTTATTTGCAAAGTAGTCACTGACCTGTCACTGAAAATACCTAAGCAAGCTTGAATGACCTGTGTCAGAGGCTGAATAGAGGATACCATTTTGCCATCCAAAATGGGCTCAGATTTTCCTCACAATTTCAGAGGGCCTTTGCTCCTGTCCTTACCCTTCCTCCTTAAAAATCCAACCAGAGACCAATCTCTCCATAAAGCTTTCCCTGGTTTCTCTTAGTCAGGAGGACTCCCTTCTCCTGAAGGCTGATGAGCCCTTGTTTATGCGGACTGTATCTTAGGACATTTAAGACGTTCTGTTTCATATTTTAATGTTCCTGGATGTGTGCTGGAAACCCTGGTGGTGTAGTGGTTAAGAGTTTGGCTGCTAACCAAAAGGCTGGCAGTTTGAATCGACCAGGCACTCCTTGGAAGCCCCGTGTGGCAGTTCTACTCTGTCCTGCAGTGTTGCTATGACTTGGAATCGGCTCAATGGCAACGGGTTTGGTTTTTTTTGGATGTGTGTTATTTTGAAAACTACTTGAGGGCATAGCCTTATTTATCTTTCTTCCCTACTTCAGTGCCAGCATAATTTTATGCACACATTACATCCTCAATAAATGTTAGTTGAACAAATGAAAAAAGTGAATGAATGAATGGATCAACTAATACACAAATGGCATGTCATCTATACTGTCAAGGTCAGTGCATGATGGGGTAAAGGATAAATCCACCAGCTGCTTCTCGGAAGTCTATGGGGCAGTTCTACTCTGCCCTATAGGGTCTCTATAGGTTTATGGCCTCAGTATCCAATTCTAGGATACAATTTATAGATTGTACTTTTATAACGATTTTCTTTGCACAGAAATGATGAGATTTTCTCTTTGTATTATAGAATTATTCCAATTAGCAAATGACCCACATCGACTATTATAATGTTAATAAATATGCCATTATCAGAGATTAAGACTCACTAATGAGCCTGAGCAGTGATGATAGAAGAAACGCTGCATAAAGCCATAATTTGGGTAAGATTAAAATAGAAATACCACTTTAATAACCTCTCTATATGGGGGAACTGAGATTGTATTTGAACTCAATATATTTTTGGTTTCTCATACAATAGCTTCCTCCACATAAGATTTGTGGAGGCAATGTTCTCTGCTTTTCTTGCAATATTCCATAGACGGCTTCACATTTACAGTATAGATTGTTAGTATTATGCCTATTAATCAGTATTTAGTAAGATAAATTAATAATTCCCCATTGCCTTCCCATGGAATTGTATTATAATTTGATTCCTATGACTTATTTTTGGTATTGATGACAATATTATTAAATAACTAAAAAATAAGAAAATATTAGAACTGATGCTTGTAATTAAGCTTCTATTTTAACATAATTGGAGGTTCACATGCAGTTGTAAGAAATAGTACCGAGAGATCCCCCACACCCTTTACCCAGTTTCTCCCAATGATAACATCTTGCAAAAGCATAGTAGAATGTCACAACCAGGATATTGACATTGACACAGCCAAGATACAGAACAGTTTCATCATCACAAAGATCTCTCTTCTTACCGTTTTACAGCCAAACCCACTTTCCCTCTTTCCTGCCCATTGGCAACCAGTAATCTCTTCTTCACTTCTATAATTTTGTCCTTTTAAGAATTTTATATAAATGAATTCATAGAGTATATAACCTTACAGGGTTGTCTTTTTTTTCACTCAGCATAATTCTCTAGAGATTCATCAAAGTTGTTGCATGTATCAATAGTTCACTCCTTTTTATTGCTGAGTAGTATTTTGTGATACAAAGGTACCACAGTTCATTTAACCATTCACCTGTTGAAGGACATGTGTGTTGTTTCCAGTTTTGGGCTACTATGAATAAAGCTGCTGTGAACATCTGTTACAGTTTTTGTGTGAACATGAGTTTTTATTCTGTAGTATAAATGCCCAAAAGAACAATTGCTGGGTTGTATGGTAGTTGCATGTTCACTTCTGTAAGAACTGCCAAACCATTTTCTAGAGTGGCTATACCATTTTACATTCCCACCAGAAATGTATGAGTAACTGAGTTTCTCTGCATTCTCACCATTACTTGGAGTTTGTTATTTTTTTTCAAGTCATTTTTTGATAGGTGTGTAGTGATGTATCTTTGTGGCTTTAATTTGAATTTCCTAATGATGAATGCTGTTGAACATCTTTTCATGTGCTGATTTTCATATCCTCTTTGGTGAAATATTTCTTCCTATATTTTGTCAATTTTCTAATTGGATTGTTTGATTTTTTTAACTGTTGCACTCTGAACGTTTCTTATATAGTCTAGATAAAAGTCACTGTTAGTAATAAGGTTTGAAAATATTTCCTCCTGGTCTATAGTTTGTCTTTCCATTCTTTTAACAAAGTCTTTTGCTGAGTGAAGTTTTTTAAAAAAAACTCATTGAGGTCCAATTTATCATTTTTTTTTGTAACGGAGAGTGATTTTGGTGTCAAGCCTAAAAACCATTGCCTAACCCTAGATCCAGAAAGGCTCCTTTAAAATTTTTTTTCTAAACGTTTTATAGTTGTATGTTTACTTTTAAATCTGTGACCCATTTTGAGTTAATTTTGTTATAATTTATGAGATTTAGGTGATTATTATTATTATTTTTGCTTCCAGCACCTTATGTCCAAAAGACTATCCATCCTCCATTAAATTAGTTTTGTACCTTTGTCAAAAATCGGTTGGGCATATTTTGTATGGATCTATTTCTGGTTCTTTATACTGTTCCACTGATCCTTGTGCCTATCTTTCTACCGATGTCACACTGTCTTGATTGCTATATCTTTATAGTAGATCTTAATATTGGGTATAATGATTCCTCTGGAAACCCTGGTGGCCTAGTGGTTAAGTGCTATGACTGCGAACCAAAGGGTCGACAGTTTGAATCCGCCAGGCGCTCGTTGGAAACTCTATGGGGCAGTTCTACTCTGTCCTATAGGGTCACTATGAGTCAGAATCGACTCGACAGCACCGGGTTTGGTTTTTTTGGAATGATTCCTCCTAGCTTATTCTTCTTTTTTCAGGATTCTTTTAACTATTCTAGGACCTATACCTTTCCATGTAAATTTTCAGATAAAAAAAAAAGATAAGCTTGTCTTTATCCAAGAAACACTTTGCTGAAATTTTGATAGGAATTATGTTAAACCTATGGATTAATTTAGGGAGAAATGATATCTTCCAATCCATGAACATGATATGCGTCTCCATTTATTTAGGCCTTTGATTACTGTCATCATCATTTTGTAATTTTCAGCACACAGATTGTGTATATGTTTGGTTAAATTTATACCATTATTAATGGCATTGTGATTTTAATTTTGATTTCAACATGTTCCTCGAAAGTATATAGAAATGTAATTGGTTTTTGTGTGTTGATCTTGTATCTTGTGACCTTACTGAACTCACTTATTATTTCTATGAGCTTCCCCCCCCTTTTTTTCTTAATTCCTTAGGATTTTTTCTATAGGCAATCAAGTCACTTGCAAATAGGTACAGTTTTAGTTCTTCCTTTTCAATCTATATGTGTTTAATTTCTTTTTCTTGTTTTATTGCGCTGTTCAGAACTTCCAGTACTATGTTGAATAAGAGTGCTGAGACTAGACATCGTTGCCTTGAGTCTTTCACCATTAAGGATGAAATAACTGTAGGTGTTTTGTAGATGTACTTTATTAAGGTAAAGAAATTGCCCCTCTATTCCTAGTTAGTTGAGAGTTTTTATCATGAATGGGTATTATATTTTTCTTCATCAGTTGATATGATCATATGATATTTATTCATTAGCCTGTTCATATGGTGGATTACATAGATTGACTTTCAAATGTTGAACTAGCCTTGCACACCTGAATAAATCTTACTTAGTCATGGTGTATACTTCTTTTTATACATTGTTGGATTTGATTTGCTAATATTTGTTGGGAATTTTTGCATCCTAAGTTCATCAGAGGTTGGTCTGTAGTTTTCTTTTTCTGTATTTTCTTTGCTTTTTTTTGGGTTAGGGTGGTACTAGCCTCATAAAATGAGTTGGGAAGTGTTCCCTCCTCTTCCATTTTCTGGAAGATGTTGTGTAAATTTAGTATTAATCCTTTAAATGTTTTATAGAATTTTTCACTGAAACCATCTGTGCTTGAAGATTTCTTTTTCAGGAGCCGTTAAATAGCTAATTCAATTTCTTTAGTGGTTATAGAACTGTCTATTTAATCTTGATTTGAGCTGCCTATTTAATCTTGACTCAGTTTTGGGAGATTGTGACTTTTTCAGCCCATTTCTTCTAAGTTGTCAAATTTATGAGCATAAAGTTGTTTGTAGTATTCTCTTATTATCCTTTTGATATATGCAGGATTTGTGGTGATAACCCCTGTTTTATTTCCTGATATTGTTGATTTATGTCTTCTCTCTTTTCATTTTTGTCAATCTTGATAGAGGTTTATCAATTTTATTGAGTTTTTTTTTAAAGAACCAGCTTTTTGTGTCATTGCTTTTGTCTATTGTCTTGTTTTCAGTTTCATTGATTAATGCTCCTTTTTTACTTCCTTCTTTCTGCTTGATGGTATCGAAAGTTTATTTATCTATATATTTTATAAGCTAATGATTTCTGAATTGATGTGATAGGCCATAAATATGTTTTTAATTGTGTCAAATATTGAATAATCCTTGAACTGATAACAATGTTAATTAGTATTTAACCGTACATGGCAACAAAAAGTTTATATAGAAAACAGGAAAATTAGTTAATTGGCACATGGTAACTTAAAGTCTTAATTAACCTTCTATTTGAAGAGCTTCTGGGTACAAGTATTCTCTCTGAATCAAGAAACTCATATCTGAGGGAAATTTACAACACAACTCTAAATCGCTGTGCTCAGATATGTTGAGAGCTAAGAAAGTTCTACAAGAGGTCTTTCTTCCATGGAGGGACAGGGTAACTAGAGTAGAAAATAAACTGAAAAGAAATGAATTACCCACACAGGAAAGAAGTAATCTTTTAGCTGAAATATAGCTGGAAAATTTAGGTAGAGGTCTTGCACGAGAGATGGGAAAAGGCAGAAATGTTTCAGTCAGAGAAAGATCGCTCCCTAGTGAGAAGTAAGCTGCCAAAAAGAGCAGGGGTTTGCAACTGAGTTAAGTTGAGAATAAGCATAGGGAGAAAAGAAGACCTTTCTTTAAAAAAACAAAATAAAAGTTTTTAAAGAAGTGAGGGGCAAGATTAGAAGTAGAAACATTAATTAATCTTTAGAAGTTTTATTATATCAGCTTATATTTCCTGCCCTCTTAGAGTTTGCAATCTAGCCAATCTCTATTTTATAAGGCAGCTTTAAAGTATACACACTTAAAATCGCTGTTCATGTATTAGTTTAGATTTTAATTGCTTCACAGAGATAGTGTTTTTTAAAAATTCTAAATTACTAATTTGAAGTTTATATTAATTTCGGAATTTTAGCTAGTGTATCTACCTTAACAATCAGTTCTATTGTGCGACAATACCTTGGGTTTTCTATTGACTAGAAAACTGATAGGAAGCTAGGTGCTCATTACGTTTGCTAGAGTGCAAGAACAATATATAAATAAATATTCCATTTTTAAAGTTATCTCTAGACATTAATTTCTCCCACTTCTCTGAAGACGCCATCTCTCTACTTTGATTTCTCTTCTTCCTTCAGCTCCCTAAATGTAAACTTTCCTCAGTGTTTTGTGTGCAGGCCTCTTCATCTGGGATGTCTGCTGCCCTGTCCACTTACCGTTCCCTCCCTGCTCCCTCCACCAAAGTCTGTCATACTCTCAAGTTTACCTTCAAACCCAACTCAGAAGCTACCTCCTCTGGAAGGTCATCCCTAAGTACCCTTTCGTTTCAGTACCCTTTCCACTGTAGTTCTTAGTGCTCGTGTTAACACGTATTACATTACAATGCACTTTATTTTAGGAGCCCTGGTGGCTGGTTGGTTAAGTGCTCAGTTGCTAACCAAAAGGTTGGTGGTTGGAATCTACCAGCCACTCCTCGGGAGAAAGATGTGGTAGTCTGTTCTGTAAAGATTTACAGCCTTGGAAACCCTGGGGGGCAGTTCTACTCTGTCCTATAGAGTTACTATGAGTCAAAATACGCTTGATGGCAACGGGAAGGAGAAGATTGTACAGCATAGTACAGGACCTTGCTAATCAATGTGTGTCTGTAGACCAGCTGCAATTACAGCCCCCGGAGCTTGTTACAAATGCAAAAGCTTAGGTACTACTTCAGATCTACTGGATCACAAATTGCATTTAACAAGACCTCCAGGTTATTTGTATACACATTAGAGTTTGAGAAACACTGGTGGAGAAGATAGAGAATTAAACTGAGAGCAAGGAGAACTAGTTTTTTATCTTACTTCATCCACTCACTAGTTGTTTGACACTGGGCAAGTATGTTATCTACAGATTTCTATTCTGCAAATCAAGGTTAGACTAGGTCAGTGGTTCCCACAGCGTAGTCCCTGGACCAGTATCATCAGAATCTCCTGGGAACTTCTTGGAAATGCAAATTCTACTGAATCAGAAACTCGTGGGCAGGGGGTGGGGGGACGAAGGATGAACCAAAGATGGGGGAGGGGGGGAGTTAAACAAACCCTGCAGGTGTTTCTGATTTGAGCTAAATTTGAGAACCACTGGATGATCTCTAAGGCCCTCTTCAACTTAAACATTCTACTGTCATTTGGAAAAGCTTAAATGCCACAAGATCTTGATTATATATTTCTTTTTAGTTGAAACAGAATCATTATGCACTTTACACACTTAACTGGCATTGTTTTCATTCTCAAGTAGTGCCTTTGCTTATTTAAAAATATTTTCTTATATTATTAGAAATTTCAATTGAATTTTTAAAAAAAAACTCAAAACAGATACTCAAGTCTGATACAAAGGGAACAATTGATTTGATGACACAAGTCAGACAAAGAAACTCTGAGCTTACTACCTATTTAGAGATGAGATTTTAATCTGACATAATAGATTTTTTTTTTCCTTTTGTAATTAACAAACCACACATTTTTAGTGCCAGAATGACTGGCTAGGGTCATTTTTCTTATCATGGTTCCCAGTGAATGCTAAGTCTGTTTCTCTCATCTAGTAAGAAGATCTGAATAAAGCAGACAATGTAAACTTTAATTCAGGTTAATCAGAGATCAGAATGCCGTGATTGCATGCTGAATTGTGAATCATTACACAGCTGATAGGATTCGGTAAAGAAACATGAAGGCACTAGCTTCCCGTCTGGTTTGAGCAGGATGAAAGAATTTGGCTTCATTTGAAATTCTGTCAAGAACAACACAGACAAGCACTATTTTTACCCCCTCCTTTTATCTTAAGAAAATTCATACTGTAAAAACCAAAAAGTCTGCATTTTAAAAGGAGAGAAGAAGTGGGCACATAACCCAGTAGCTCAGTTTTCATTATGCGAAGTTGGTAAGATTGTTTTTATTTTGGGGGCCAGGGATCAAAGCACCCACCAACGGAGCTTAAAGGGGCATTGTTTTTCTGGAGTCTAACAGTGAAGTATTTGCTATATGTAATAAAATAGTAGTGAAGTATTTGCTATGTGTAATAAAATAGTAGTGGAAAGATTGTGCATTTGCATACTTTAGGCATAATTTACTTTAACCATTTCATTTTGGTCATCTCGCACAGTGCTGTTAGTCACTGGCCAAACCTCTATTATCTAAAGCACTAGATAAATGCTACAGGACTCTTGTTTTTTTCTCCTAAAGGTGTTTATTCCCTCGGCCTTTTGAGCCTTGGTGAACAGAACAATTCCACCAGCATTTCTGTCCAGATTTTCAAAGCAAGAGCTCCATTTTCACGAGAGCAAACTGGCTTTTTGCCTCTTACTTTGCAGAAAACAATTTATTGGCTTTAAGCATGAATCAAAGGAACTTTAAAAGTAGGAGGCTGTGAAAAGGGAAGGTCCTTGAAAATCTGGCCTGAATGTATTGCTGATCGCTATAAAGCAATAGGATTTTGAATTCTTTACGATACTCATCTCTCTAACCATTCTACTTCCCCAAAGGAAACATGTGCTTGGTTATATGGTGGCAGATTGGGCTAAGGATGAGGTGTGTGGTAGGGGAAAGGATGTGAGAATGAGACAAGCTGGTTAGTAGGAGATAAGGTGGTGAAATAGGCTCTGCGGAGAATATGCTCAAAGAGGCATCCAGCCAAAAGAATGCCCCAAGCAGATGAAAGAGAAATAGGAGAGAGAAGGGAGGCATGATACAGGGAGAAGGGGCAGAGGAGGAAGAAATGGAGGAAAGGAGGAAGAAAACAAGGTGCAGAACAGAGAAGAGAAAAGGATCAAAGGGAATGAGAGAGAGGAGATGGGAACTGAGGAAGAGCCAAAATGGGGAGAAGGCAGATATGGGGAGATGGAAAGAGGGAGAGTGGTGGGATGGGGGTGTTTTTATCTGAGAAGCGTTCTCACAGGTGTGGTCCTGGAGGTTTTGTTTAATGAGATTATGATAATTGCACAGGAGGCGGCCTACAGAAGCTTCTCCCTGGCACATACCTGGCAGATGCATCACTGGCATGGATGAGATTAACTGAGAGCCTGGGGCTATTCTCCTGAGATACGCTGTTTTCCTAAAGCAGGAAAAGCCACAAACTGAAATTTCTCTGCTGTAGTCATTTTTTTTTTTTTTTTTTAAGTACAGTCAGGAGGATTCTGCTCCAGGACTGTCACATCCTAACTGTTGTTTTAGTTAGGTGCCTTCGAGTCAGCTCTGCCTCATAGTGACCCTCTGTACAACAAAATGAAACACTGCCTAACTTCTGTGCCATCCTCACGATTGTTGCTATGCTTGAGCCCATCACGGCAGCCACGATGTCAATCCATCTCATTGAAGGTCTTCCTCTTTTTCGCTGACCTTCTACTTTACTAAGCATAATGGCCTTCTCCAGGGACCGGTCCCTCCTGATAACATGTCCAAAGTATGTCAGACAAACTTTCACCATCCTCATCCCTAAGGAGAATTCTGGCTATACTCCTTTCAAGGCAGATGACACGAACTTGCTTGCTGAAAGTGAAGAGGACTTGAAGCACTTACTAATGAAGAGCAAAGACTATACACTTCAGTATGGATTACATCTCAACATAAAGAAAACAAAAATTGTCACAACAGGACCAATAAACAATATCATGATGAAGAGAGAAAATACTGAAGTTGTCAAGGATTTCATCTTACTTGGATTCATAATCAATGCCCGTGGAAGCAGGAGTCAAGAAGTCAAATGACAGCTTGCATTGGACAAATCCGGTGCAAAAAAACCTCTTTAAAGTGTTACAAAGCAAAGATGTCACCTTCAGAACTAGGGTGCACCTGACCCAAGCCATGATATTTTTAATCACCGTTGTGAAAGCTGGGCAAAGAATAAGGAAGACTGAAGAAGAATTGATGCCTTTCAATTATGGTGTTGACGAAGAATATTGAATATACCATGGACTGCAACATCCTAATTACCTTAGAAAAATGCCTCAGCCTCTATATAATTATGTTTCCCATCACCCTTCCTATAATGGATTTAGGCCTGTGCAGAATGTGCTAATACACATAAGGGCTTTCCCTTGTTTAGGATTTACATGAGTCCCCCTGTTGTAACATGGAGATGTCTGTCAGTCTTCCTCACGGCTTCATGTTTTCCATACAAAAATTGTAAACTGTATTTTTTCAATATTTGTTTTTAGGACATAGGTTTAGTGGGAAATATTAGGACAGAAGTCCACATATTTTCTTGGCTTTATCTGTGGTGTAATAAAATTGAATTTATTTTTGTCCAACTCTACCATGAAGTTTATATCATGTATTTATTAATCTCTTTGTTATGTGAAGGGGTAAGTTTGCTGAAGGCAATGGGGTTTATAGTAGAGGACCATACCATATTTCTCTTCCTAGCTATTTCGTACCTGTTTACCACAAGAAAAAGTAATGAGCTGAGTATCACCTGATGTAACAAGGATGACATATTCTATAAATAAAAATATCCCTTATTGCTTTTTCATAGTTTTTTTTTTCTTTTCAGCTTATGAACTAGCTTAACATCCTTGATGACTTGTTACTTATAATATTCCATTATATTTTCATTTGTTTTCAGGGAGTTCCCCTGAAGTCCTAGAAAATAAATGACTCCCAATAAAACACCAGTTAAACACATTCTGAAAAGCCTTTGATTTTTGTTAGAAGGAACTCGAACACAGGCAATTTGGAATGGATTCAACACAAGTGTGAATCATCAGTGTGTAATCCTTGAGAATACATTGAAAGAAAAGTCTTTGCAGAAGAGAAAGTACCTTAAGATAATCTTGTAGCATTTGGCTCACACCTGGAAAAGTAAATTTTCTATTTTAGCCCTGTAATAATTTTAGAAATCTAATGTGAATTGTCCTTGGATTTTCCGTTTTCTTATTCTGGACTCTATTTCCAAGACCAAATATAGTTTGACTGTTTTAACCTTTTTATGCACAGGTTAATACCAAAAGTAAAAAGTTGTTTGAAGTATTAATCAGATTACACCATGGCATTGTCTCTCATATAATAGCCAGAGTTAGCTGTGTGACTATCCAAGTCTTTGTGTTGTGATGTTGAGCAAGTTTGTAATCTTGACTATAGTTAGGCTATACAGTCTGTAGCCTAAGAGCGTGAACACACCTATCCCCAACATTTGTATGTACAACAATAATATGCACAGGAGTAACATATTTGATGCTTTCTGAATAGTGGAAAACGTTACTAAGGGTCAGCACAGTATGGACTTTGTTTGTCTTATTTTATATTGTCATGATTTCTGAACATGATTCTAATTCATTGCTTCATTACATCAATTAAGGTACATAGGAAGGCATTCAACAGGCTTTTTTTTTTTTGCACTGCTTTTTGATTCATCAAGAAGCCCTGGTGGAGCAGTGGTTAAGCACTTGGCTGTTAACTGAAAGGTCGGCAATTCAAACCTACCAGATGCTCCGCTGGAAAAAGATGTGGCAATCTGCTTCCATAAAGATTACAGCCTTAGAAACCTTGTGGGGAAGTTTTACGCTGTCCTACAGGGTCGCTATGAGTTAGAATTGACTTGATGGCAGGATTTTTTGGGTTCGATCCATGAATTCTTAAATTATGCGCCTATAATAATTTTGCTGAAAGGTGAGAAACATCTAGACAGCAGCTAATTTTTTCCAGATGATGTCAAACAAGGAACTTGTATATCTAATTTTCCCTTTATCTTTATTGATGGAGCCCCTGCTTTTCATCTCTCCTTCCTAAACTCCCTGCTTATGTATGTCCTACTCACTCAGCTCTCTCATGTAGGCTTGCTCATGTGAAGCCATAAACAGGTCTACACATGTATGTTGTGTACACACACATAACTAAATGTTTTGCAACTAGCTTCACATACTGTCTTCTTTTTTGGTAAATTTTATCCTGATATTTTTGGCCCTTATTTTACCACAACTAGTCTAGGCCAGTTGTGAAGGAGGCTGAGATTGGGCTCAGTATTCCCCATTCTTTCTTCATCATTTCTCCCATCTCTCCCTCCTCTCACTTCATCAGTGTTCTCATGGTGTACCTCCAGGCTACCTCTTCCCAGAACCACTCTTGGCCTGCCCAGCTTTGTTGTCTGTACACATGCAAATACCCTGGGAAACATCACATATTTCTGAATCTTCCCTAGTCATACAGTGCATCAAAATACATCTATTTTGTGTCAGAGGATCTTGATCTTTGATAAATGACAAGAGAAGTAATGAATTCATCATAAAAACACTTCTACTAATTTGCAAGTCAGGTAATTTGCTCACCTTTGCAGACAGTATGTTTTTCCCCAGCTGTGCACCTCTTTCTTATCTTCCAGGACTCTGCTCACATGTTACCTCCTCAGAAAGTCCTTCCTTTACCTCTCTCCTTTACTTATTCTCTATTCCATCACTGTTTATTTTTTCTCACAGCATTTAAATTTTTTTAAAATAATTTTTGTTGTGCTTTAAGTGAAAGTTTACAAATCAAGTCAGTATCTCACATATAAACTTATACACACCTTACTACATACTCCCATTTACTCTCCCCCTAATGAGTCAGCCTGCTCCCTCCTTCCAGTCTCTCCTTTCGTGGCCGTTTTGCCAGTTTCTAACCCTCTCTACCCTCCCATCTCCCCTCCAGACAGGAGATGTCAACACAGTCTCAAGTGTCCACCTGATACAAGTAGCTCACTCCTCACCAGCATCTCTGTCCAACCCGTTGTCCGGTCCAATCCATGTCTGATGAGTTGTCTTCGGGAATGGTTGCTGTCCTGGGCCAACAGAAGGTTTGGGGACCATAACCGTCGGGATTCTTCTAGTCTCAGTCAGACCATTAAGTCTGGTCTTTTTATGAGAATTTGGGGTCTGCATCCCACTGTTCTTCTGCTCCCTCAGGGGTTCTCTGTTGTGCTCCCTGTCAGGGCAGTCATCGGTTGTGGCCGGGCACCATCTAGTTCTTCTGGTCTCAGGATGATGTAAGTCTCTAGTTCATGTGGCCCTTTCTGTCTCTTGAGCTCATAATTATCTTGTGACCTTGGTGCTCTTCATTCTCCTTTGATCCAGGTGGGTTGAGACCAGTGGATGCATCTTAGATGGCCACTTGTTAGCATTTGAAGACCCCAGACACCACACTTCCAAGTGGGATGCAGAATGTATTCTTAATAGAATTTATTTTGCCAATTGACTTAGATGTCCCCTGAAGCCAAAGTCCCCAAGCCCCCTCCCTTGCTCTGCTGACCTTCGAAGCATTCAGTTTATTCAGGACACTACTTTGCTTTTGGTCCAGTCCAGTTGAGCTGACCTTCCCTGTATTGAGAGTTGTCCTTCCCTTCACCTAAAATAGTCCTTATCTACTATCTACTCAGTAAATAACCCTCTCCCACCCTCCCTCCCTCCCCCATCTCATAATCACAAAAGAATGTGTTCTCAGTTTAAACTATTTCTAAAGATCTTATAATAGTGGTCTTATGCAATATTTGTCCTTTTGCATCTGACTAATTTCACTCAGCATAATGCCTTCCAGTTTCCTCCACGTTATGAAATGTTTCACAGATTCGTCACTGTTCTTTATCAATGCGTAGTATTCCATTGTGCGAATGGAATTCATCTATTGATGGACACCTTGGTTGCTTCCAGCTTTTTGCTATTGTAAACAGTGCTGCAATAAACATGGGTGTGCATATATCTGTTCGTGTAAAGGCTCTTATTTCTCTAGGATGTATTCCGAGGAGTGGGATTTCTGGGTTGCATGGTAGTTCTATTTCTAAATGTTTGAGTTAACGCCAGATAGATTTCCAAAGTGGTTGTACCATTTTACATTCCCACCAGCAGTGTATAAGAGTTCCAATCTCTCCGCAGCCTCTCCAACATTTATTATTTTGTGTTTTTTGGATTAATGCCAGCCTTGTTGGAGTGAGATGGAATCTCATTATAGTTTTAATTTGCATTTCTCTAACGGCTAATGATCGAGAGCATTTTCTCATGTATCTGTTTCTCATGTATCTGTTAGCTGCCTGAATATCTTCTTTAGCAAAGTGCATGTTCATATCCTTTGCCCAATTTTTAATTGGGTTGTTTGTCTTTTTGTGGTTGAGTTTTAACAGAATCACATAGATTTTAGAGATGAGGCACTGGTAGGAGATGTCATAGCTGAAAATTTTTTCCCAATCTGTAGGTGGTCTTTTTACTCTTTTGGTGAAGTCTTCAGATAAGCATAGGTGTTTGATTTTTAGGAGCTCCCAGTTATCTGGTTTCTCTTTGTCATTTTTAGTAATGTTTTGTATTCTGTTTATGCCTTGTATTAGGGCTTCTAACGTTGTCCCTATTTTTTCTTCTTCCATGATCTTTATCTTTTTAGTTTTTATGTTTAGGTCTTTGATGCACTTGGAGTTAGTTTTTGTGCATGGTGTGAGGTATGGGTCCTGTTTCATTTTTTTGAGCATTTAAATTTTTTATTGCAGCATTTTATGTTTCTAGAAAAGTGCATAAATCATAACTATATAACTTGATAGGTTTCTATACAGAGAACATACCTGTGTTCCCTCCCGGTATATTCAGATGTAGAACGTTGCCAGCATCCCAAAGGCCTACCCTGGTCCCTACTTTGAGTCATTACTCTGCTTCCACACCAAAGATAGCCACAATCCTGACATCTGCACCATAGATTAGTTTGCATATTTTTGAACCTTTTGAGGTGGAATACGCTTTTTAGGTTTGGCTTCTTTAACAGAATATAATGCTTATGAATTTCATCCACTTTGTTTCACGTAGACATAGCTCATTTACTGTCATTGCTATTATTCAATTGTATAAATATATCATAATATATTTCTCCATTTTACTATAAATCTATAATCTGGGACTATTATGCATAATACTGCTATGAACATGTTTGTCCATGTCTTCTGATGCACATGTGAATGGATTTCTATTGGGTATATATCTAAGAGTGAAATTTATAAGGATACAGAATAAGAATTTTTCCAGTTTAATATATACTACAAACAACTTTTCCAGAATAAGTTTACCAGTTTACCTCCTTAGGGTATGAGAGTTCCACATCCTCACCAATACTTGGTGTGAATAATCTTTTACAATTTTTAGCCATTCTAATGAATGTGTTGTTATATCCTACTGAAGTTTTGATTTTCATTACCCTAATGACTAATAAGCTTTAGCACAGTTTCATATTTTTTTTGCCAGTCGAATATTCTTTTATGAGTGCCTGCTCAAATTTCTTGTCTTTTTTAATTGTGTAATCTGCCTTTTCCTTACTGATTCATAGGAGTTCTTTATATATTCTGGATATGAATCTTTGCAAGGTGCATGTTTTGCAAACATTTTTTTCTCACAACTTGGCTTAACTTCTTGCTGTGTTAATGATGTCTTTTGATGTTTTCTGTGTTAATGATGTCTTTTGATAAATAGAACTTCTTAATTTTGATGTAGTCCAATTCATCAATCTTTTCCTTTATGATTAATGCTTCTGTGCTCTGTTTTAAAAGTATCTTTCATCCCTCAAGGTCAGGAAGGTTTGTTTCCAAGCTGTCTTCTAGAAGCATGGATGCTTTACCTTTTGCATTTAGAACTACAATCCATCTGGGATTGATTTTTTAGTATGATGTGTGGTAAGAATAAAATTTCACTTATTTACATATATGGATATCCAATTGACCCATCACCATTTATTAGAAAGACTGACTTTTTCTCACTTCTGGGCAGGGCCATTTTTTTTGTCATAAATCAAATGTCCATTTAGGTGTAGACGTGTTGCTGGGTTCTCTGTTCTGTTCCCTTGATTTGTTTCTCCTTTCTTGAATACCATGTTGTTTTAATAATTGTAGATTTATAATATGTCTTCATATCCACTAGTATAAATCCTTCAACTTTGTTCTTCTAAAGACTGACTTGGCTGTTTCACACCTTGCTGGTTTTTCTTTTATTGATATTTCCAAACAGAACATGAGCATTATAATAAAGAAAAAATAAATACCAATACTTCTCATGAACACAGATTAAAAAATCTAAAATATTTTGTATGAGAGATTGGCTCAATTTATAAACCTTCACTTAAAGCACCATAAATATTTAAAAAAAAAAAACTGAAATAAAATTTAGCAAACCACTATATCCAGCAGACTTCTACTTAAAAATACGCTCTCCGAAGCAGGACGGACTGCTGCTCACAAGCATGGGCAAGCTGTCAGGTGTGTCTGTGCCTCTTTTCTGTATTTTGTAATCTTCATTCATTATTGTTTTGTGAGATTCAAATGAGATAATGAATGTTAAGCACTTGGAAGAGTGGCACACAGTAAGCTAATAAAAGTTGGATATTATTGTTATGCCTCTATCATAGCACCCTTTCATTTGTCTCCTACTGTAGTTCATGATTTGCCTGTATATCTTCTTTGGAAAATTATAAGCTCCATAGTAGTACCGACCTTGGCCTAGGCAAGAGAGGCCCATGCCTCAGGACCCATACTTTAGTGAGCACTGTCTATCACAGACACCAAAACGGTAACTTTATGTAAAAACGCATGGGTACATAGTCACTTGAGATTCAGCCCTGAACACTGACACAATGCAGCTGTCACCCTAAAACAACAGCTTTGTGATTATGTTTTTCTGCTAAAGTAAAGGTAAGATTTGAGGGGAAAAGGTGCTTAGGGAAGAGAAAAGACAAAGTTACTGTCAAATCCTTCCTTTTATGCAACACAAATACAAAATATTTTTGCATAACAAAGAAGAATATCTCTGTAGTGCCAAGATCTCTTTTCATGCTTTGGGTTCTAATTTGTGGCTCTGGAGGTATATTTACAAGAGTTGCTCGTGGTGGCTGAGGAACATTCTGCAATATTAAACAATCTATATATATGTAAGTCTAGGATAACATAAGAAGCATAACATGTGGGTCTAGGCTAACATAAGGAGCATAACATAATCAACAATCTGATAATGTAATAAATTCAACCTGGTGGTGCAATGGTTAAGCACTCGGCTGCTAACCAGAAGGTCAGCAGTTTAAACCCACCAGCTGCTCAATGAGAGAAAAGACATGGCGATCTTCTCCTGTAAAGCTTTCAGCCTAGGAAACCATATGGGGCAGTTCTACTCTGTCCTAAAGGGTCACTATGAGTCGGAATAAACTGGATGGCACACAACAGCAATAGGAGTAACATGCATGAAGTCAGTTACTAATTCTTTACATTGGCAGTGAAAGGGATACTCAGTGCTAGAATTGCACGGTTTTATTTTTATAAAAAATATTTAATAATTAAGTTTTCAATATGTAAACATTTTCAGCTTTACTTAAGTAATTTTGATTTTCAAAGTTAGCTTGTAGCTTTTAAGTATTTAGACATATGGTATGTGGGCTTCCATTTGTCCTCTTGCCAGGACCTGGTGAATTTAAGAGATGGACCTCTTCTTGAGATCTAGGACCGTATCTCATTCACCTCGCTAACCGTACAAATGCCAAGCACAAAACTCCGCACACAGTAGGTGCCCTCCAAAATGTTTAACTGAAAAACATATCCTTGTTCAGTGAACAAGTGGTAGGATTCTCAGATATCTTAGAGCTGGTAGGCTTTTGACACACGGGGTTGCCATGAGTAGGAGTTGACTCATGGGCAACTAGTTGGTTAAGCTTTTTGACACTCCTAAACGATCCTTGTGATATTTAGGCACTATCTACTCCAGCTTTGAGTAAGGTCACTGCCGGCTCAGAATCCACCAAGAAACGTGCTTCTTCCCTCTTAACCACTTCCTTCCCCATTAGCTCAGGCACTGCTGCAGAACCCATCTCCTGGGGCTATCAGATTAAACCAAGCAGGAAAACTGGTAGAAAGGTTAATACCATTGGATTCAAAACTTGGCCTGGTTTAAATTCAAGAGCTTACTTGCTAATTTTAGTCCTAGGACAGAATATTCAAAAAGTAGACTATGCCTCTGCTTAAATAATCATTCTTAATGATGATGTAAAGTAAAATAAATTAGTTTTAAAATGTTCTGGAGACAGACAAAATTTTCTTTTAGCCTTTTGGTTTGTGCAGATGCCCACTCAGACAGGGTATGGATGAATATAGTAACTCAAAGGTGCCTGTTTAAGGAAAAAAATCAGACCATTACAATTTTGGATTTATTACAAAATGTAAAAAATATCATATAGACCTCCCACAGAGTTAATCTGAATCAACTCAACCAATTTTTGCTTAACCCTTGTGGCATTTCTCTTTCTATTAACTCCCTTCCTGCCTCCTCCATTCCCTCCTCACCCCATCAAAAATATTAAAAATATACATATAATAAAAATATAATAAATTTGATTGTAAATATCTTAATTTTTTTTAGTGCTTTGGTCTAAATTTTTTATTCAGGTTCACCATATTATTGTTATACTGGCACATGGTACAGCATTCATTGTGGAATTGTAATCCTTATTTAGGGAAACTCATACCACACGTGATATTTTCTTTTCTGAAACAGTTGAAAATACTCTCGCGTGTTTCGACTCTCAGAATGTCTCTACTTTGGGATTTTAATGGCCTTTCTGCTTTCCAGCACTTCATCTCGTATTGAGTAAAATGTACTTTTGAAGCCAGCAAATAAGAACAATAATTGCCTCCATGTTTATCAACTTGGAGTCTTGCAATCTTGTCTTTATCTTGCATTTTGCCACTTAAGGCAAAGTCAAGCACTTGCAGTTTGCTTATATTTATCTATTGCCTGCCAAATGATCTTCTGTCCTCCCCCCTTGCCCAACCAGGATAAGAAAAGGAGTTTAAGCTATTCTTACTAGATGCCTTTATTTGGTTATTTCATATTTCCAATGCTTAGTTTTTATCCATAAAATTAAAAATAGATGTGAAAGTCATCTTTGTTTTTGTAATTAAACCCTCATTTCATTACACTGGATTTCAGCGGCAGGACTTAAAGCATAACCTTCCTCTTATGATCACCACGCTTTATGATTCCTGCCATCATTACTTCCATGTTGGAGAATGGTGGGTTTTACTTTTATTTTATTATTTTTTTTAAATGTATGTCCCTACTGTTCTTTGGAAAGTGGCCATTGTTAACGTGGAGGTTGTTCCATACTTCCAAGTTTATGTTTGCCAGATGCTCTAGAATAAATGATTATTTAAAACATATTTGAATCGTTCTTTATTCTTCCATAGCTTAAGTTTTGAATCCAAAAATTAATGACCTTAAAACATTATTTTCTTCTTATACATTTAAAAAACAGTCTCATGTATATGCAAGACTCTTTTTTCTGTCCCTAGACAAAGTTGGGACATTACCTCCACTACTCCAGTAGGGTCCCCAGGATGCTGGCAGAGAGCTGGTGTATCACCAGTTTTCTGAGGCCCAGAGAAGGAAGTGTGAGGGCTATTCCCAGGCCACAGGTGGGCATCGTAGGAGCCTCTGCTTCTGTGGTCAGTGGGGCAAGGCTGAAGGCTAAACTTGTACTTCAGCTCACCCCCGCATCAGATAGCAAACAAATGTCGCTGTTCTAACAGCAAAAAGAAGCTGTTTACTATGCCGATGCCTTTTAAAAAGGAAGCGCTTTCGGTTACCAAAGCTCTATGTTTCTGGGCAAAGATAACTGCAGGATGTGCTGATTCTTTTCTTCATCCACAAGCTTTTTTATTCTTATAAATGTCTCTGTTATCATATCACTAAAACTGTCTTCTTGTTAGATGCCAGTAACTTTCACAGAGACATAAGCAAGCAAGTAAGGATGAGAAAATACCTAATTAGTGGACCTCAGTAGGAGTCAGAGAAGTAAGTACATAATTGTAGGTGTGAGTACAGTCTGAAAGTCCAAGTAAACTACCAAAGGATGAGGTAATCTCTGTATGCTGTCAGGATAGCAACAAAGGTCCAAGAGAAATAACATCATGGCTCACCCTACAAAAAAGCAGGGTGAGTTACAAAAACACAGGCAGGAGCTTAAGGGCAAGTGAGATGCTTGTATATACAAAAAATAATATTTAAACATACACACACACACACACAACAAAACAAACTGGTTGCCTACAAGTCAGTTCCAACTCATGGAGATCCAATGTGTGTCAGAGTAAAAGTGTGCTCTGCTGGCTTTTCAGTGGCTGTAATCTTTTTAAAGTAGATTGCCAGATGTTCCGAAAAAAGTAGTAAACCTCTCTCCCAAGGTGTCTCTAGTCAGACTTGAACCACTAACTTTTCAGTGAGCAGCTGAGCATGTTAACCACTTGCATCCCCAGGGACTTCTTCGAATAATAACAGGTAATTTTGTAATCACCTAGTTTAGTCCCCAAAAAGCACTTTTGGCTCCAAGCTGAATGAAAGGTACTGAAACCAATGCAGGTATGGTAGGGGTGTTTTTACACACACACACACACACACGCCTCTTGAACAAAGCTGATTCCTGCCTTCAACTTGGATCCGTGATTGCGTTCATTTCAGAAGAGGCAGGAAGGACTGGGAAAGGGCATGGAGTTGGACAGGGTATGCAAAGCTTAAAAATGTAAACATCTTTAAAACTCATTAAAAATGTTTGTAAGCCAAAGTGAATTCATATGCAGCCACAGCTACTGGCTATGACAGGTTCAATCACTGGGTCCTTCAGTCCATACCGGTATCGAAAGCTGGGGCTCTCTGCTGACTGAAGTCACGTGGACACACAAGGAGAGAGAGTCACCGTTTTGCACATGTGGAAATCTCAGTTTTAAAATGCTTTTTCTCCGAAAACAAAGTTCTTTGTACCTTGTTCTTTCAGACTGGTTGACATCAATAGTGTAAAAACCTTTGGCTCTTGACTTTGTCCTCTTGACTGTTGAAATCTCAAAACAATAAAGGACTCGGTACACAATCCCAGTGTATTTCAAAGTTGAATTGAATAATCTTTGCTTCCAGAACAAGAAAAATGCATTTAAGATTGCAAGAAAGCATTTTTTTTAGCCTTATGAAATTAGTGTAAAAACATATTTGGGATTTTATATTAGAGGGTGGGGGAAATCAGGTAATACAGAATCAAAAAAATATATATTTTTAGCCCTAAATAGAAAAAAAAGCAGCATATAAAAAGAAAGCTGGAAGAGTTAAAAGTATATTTTAGCATATTTCTAATTTTAATAAAAAGTAGCCAAAACAATGGACTCAGATTTACCAAGGATCACGAAGATGGCACAGGACCAGACTGCGTTTTGTTCTGTTAAACGTATGGTCAGTGTAAGTCGGAGCTGACTCGACAGCGTCTGACAACAACAACAATGCAGGATGTGGCTGGTTTAATTCTTTGCTTGATAGATGGGAAAACGTCACCCAATTCCTCGCCTTTCAAAACGTGGCCCACGGGTTGGAGCATTAGCATCGCCTGGGGCCAGTTGCTGTGGAGTTGACTCTGGCTCTTGGTTACGCAACGTGTGTTCGGGTAGGACTGTGCTCCCTAGAGTTTTTGATGGCTGATTTTTCAGAAGTAGATCGCCAGGCCTTTCTTCTTAGGTGCTTCTGGGTGGATTGAAACTTCCAACCTTTAGATTAGCAGCCAATTGCGTTAACCGTTTGCACTACCCAGGAACTCCCACTACCTGGAAGCTTGACAGAATAGAAGAATCTTGGGCTCCACCTTGTACATACTGGATCAGAATTTGCATTTTAATAAGATCACAAGGCAATTTACGAGCACCTTAAAGTCTGTGAGACACTGAGTTAAACGAACCATTCACCAAAGGGAACATCAAGTGGGATTTGGAAGGCTGCCCTTCCCCATAGCAGTCACATATAAAATTGCAATCTAATTAAAAACTACGCTTGTTGT
This sequence comes from Elephas maximus indicus, assembly GCF_024166365.1. NCBI lineage: Eukaryota > Metazoa > Chordata > Mammalia > Proboscidea > Elephantidae > Elephas > Elephas maximus. The sequence continues at coordinate 136,186,762 of NC_064820.1, forward strand.
ACACATATGACCTCAAGATCAGTCCCTAATACTCCCTTCAAACATTCTGGAGCCATCACACATTTCTTAACTTTTACACGTCTTTCTCTGACATGTTTCCTAGAGTAAATACTTTTATTTTTTGGCGCAGATTCTTTTGACTTCGACTTTGGAAATTTGAATAACAGCTTTGAAAAGATAACAGGGAGAAGTACTAATGAGGGTTCTGTACGAAAAAAAGTTATACAAATGGAAAACACGGCAGAAATACAAAAGAGCCAAAGAATGTGAAATGGAGGAACAAATATCTATCTTTTTATTATTTATATTGGAAATAGATTTATTCTTTATCTAAATACAAAAATGAGGCATGCTAATAGTTTTTGCTAATTAAAAAAATGGTAAATCCTCAAATAATACATAAAAGTAGGAAGAAAATATAGATATGTCAGAAACACAGTTGTGAAGGGATAAACTACTTTTGTTCTTTTATCTGCCTAGTACCTACTTATCCTTTTCCTGGTAACAACACTACCAATTTTCCTTATAGAGACCAGACCCCCTGACCCCTCACCCAACTCTTGAGACACATGCTCCAGGTAATACCCTTCAGGGTTGGAGCATGTGACACAGCACGCTGGCCTAAGTCAATGAGCATCTTACATTTTCTGGAACACAGTGGTTGATTTGTAAAAGGGCATACGTCTCAAGTTAAGTCAACCAGGCCCCATGAATCCAGAGCTTCCCACTGAGTAATCGGACTTTCTCTACTGCTGAACTGGGGAGGAAGAGAGGCAAGGATGTGGCAACTGTCTTGCCAGCATAAGGGGAGACCTAGCTCTGAATACAGAGCCACCACAGAGAAGGCAGAACAAAGACTTGGAAACAGAGCGAGAGAAAAACTGACTCCTCCTGACTCTGAAGTCCTGATAAAGAAGTGCCTTAAATCAAACATAAATCCTACATTTTTCATCTATATGAGCCAAAAGATTTTCTTTTTGCTTAAACAAGTTTTTTCTTTAATATTGTGAAAATCATATTTTTAACAGTAGTAATAAAACTAAAATAATAGTGTCTTGGTTTCATAGGGCTGCTATAACAGAAATATCACAAGTGGGTGGCTTTAATTATCAGAAATTTATTTTCTCACGGTTAACTACAAAAACACCATGTTGCCTTTAAGTTGATTCCAACTCATAGCGACCCTATAGTACAGAGTACAACTGCCCCATAGAGTTTCCAAGGAGTGGCTGGTGAATTTGAACTGCTGACCTTTTGGTTAGCAGCCAAGCTCTTAACCACTATACCACCAGGGCTCCTTCTCACAGTTAGGAAGCTAGAAATCCAAATTCAGGGCACAGGCTCTAGAGGAAGACTCTCTCTTGGCTGTGGGGGAAGATTCATGTCTCCTTTCAGCTTCTAGTTCTTGGATCCTTGGCAATCTTCCTGTGGTATGGCATCTATCATCTCTGTCTGTGCTTGTTTTTTTCTGTGCATATTCTGCTCCTTTAGTATTTTTTCCTTCTAAATTTTATCTAGTTTGCTGTTGTTGAGAATATACACAGCAAAACATATACCAGTTGAACAGTTTTTACATGTACAATTTAGTGATATTGATTACAGTCTTTGAGTTGTGCAATCATCCTCATTCTTCTTTTCTGAATTCTTCCTCCCTCGTTAACACAAACTCACTGGCCCTTAAGGTTCCTATCTAATCTTTCTAGTTGCTGTTGTCAATTTGATCCCATATAGATAGTTCTTACAAAAGCATAATGCTCAAGGCAGACTTTTTTCACTAGTTAAGCTAAACTGTAGTTCAGCTTTAAGATGACTTCAGGGGATATTTTCGGTTTAAAGCTTAAAGATTATCTCAAGACAACAAATTCAGGAGCTCATCCACCCTCCATGGCTCCAGAAAGTCTAGAGTCCATGAGCATTTGAAATTCTGTTCTGCATTTTCCCCTTTTGATCAGGATTCTTCTATGAAATTTTTGATTAAAATGTTCATTAATGGCAACTGGGCACCATCCAGTTCTTCTGGTCTCATGACAGAGGACACAGTTGTTCAAGGAGCCAATTAGCCACACATTTCATATCCTCGTCCTATTCCTGACTTCCCTACTTCCCCTGTTGCTCCAAGTGAATAAAGACCAATTGTGTCTTAGATGGCTGCTTGCAAGCTTTTAAGGCCCCAGGCACTCATTGCACAACAAACGAGGAGGTAGAACAGAAGCACTAAACACGTGATCAGACCAGTTAATTAACTGGGATGTCCCACGAAACCATGACCCTAAACTTCCAAACCAAGAAACCAAATTCCATGAGGTGTTCACTTGTTCATAAGCAGCTTCAGCAGCTACTCTTTTTCTTTGTCGTTGTTGTATATATATCACACAACTTGCCAATTCAAACTTTTACATGTGTACAACTTATTGACAGCAATTACAATAATCAGCTGTATAACCCTACTATTAATCAATGCAATTTTTCCATCATGTTAAGCCCCTTTCGCTGCACCCCCGCCCCGCCCCATTAGCCACTAATAAACTTTGGCCTCTATACATTTGCCTTTTCTTGTCTTTTTATGTAAGTGAGGTCATACCATATATGCCCTTTTGTGACTGGCTTATTTTGCTCAACATAATGTCTTCAAGCTCCATACAAGCTTTTATCAAGACTTCATTTCTCCTACTGGCTGAGTAGCATTCCATCGTATGTGTTGTTGTTAGGTGCCGTTGAGTCAGTTTGTTGTATTATGGTGACTTGCATGTTTCTGTGATACTGGAAGCTTTGCTACTGGCATTTCAAATACCAACAGAGTCATCCTTGGTGGACAGGTTTCAACGGAGCTTCCAGACAAAGACAGACTAGGAAGAAGGGCCTGGCATCTCCTTCTGAAAAAGTTGGCCAGAGAAAACCTTATGAATAGAAGCAGAACGTTGTCCATCGTATGTGTGTGCTACATTTAGTTTATCCATTCATCTATTGATGGGCATTTCCCCTCACATGTCTGTCAGTTTGTCGTACTGTGGGGGTTTGTGTGTTGCTGTGATGCTGGAAGCTATGCCACCAGTCTTCAGATACTAGCAGGGTCACCCATGGAGGACAGGTTTCAGCTGAGCTTCCAGACTAAGACAGACTAGGAAGAAGGACCTGGCAGTCTACTTCTGAAAAGTATTAGCCAGTGGAAACCTTATGAATAGCAGCAGAACATTGTCTGATATAGTGCTGGAAGATGAGCCCCCCAGGTTGGAAGGCACTCAAAAGACGACTGGGGAAGAGCTGCCTCCTCAAAGTAGAGTCGACCTTAATGACGGGGATGGAGTAAAGCTTTCGGGACCTTCATTTGCTGATGCAGCATGACTCAAACTGAGAAGAAACAGCTGCAAACATCCATTAATAATCGAAACCTGGAATGTACAAAGTATGAATCTAGGAAAATTGGAAATCATCAAAAATGAAATGGAACGCGTAAACATTGATATACTAGGCATTAGTGAGCTGAAATGGACTGGTATTGGCCATTTTGAATCAGACAATCATATAGTCTACTGTCCTGGGAATGGCAACTCGAAGAGAAATGGTGTTGCATTCATCCTCAAAAAGAATGTTTCAAGATCTATCCTGAACTACAACGCTGTCAGTGATAGGATAATATCCATACACCTACAAGGAAGACCAGTTAATACGACTATTATTCCAATTTACGCACCAACCACTAGGGCCAAAGATGAAGAAATAGATTTTTATCAGCTGCTGCAGGTGCGCCTGACCGAAGCCATGGCATTTTCAATCCAATTTTCCCAGCACCATTTATTGAGAAGACACTTCTTCCTTCATCGAATGGACTTAGCACCTTGTCAAATATCAGTTGACCATAGATGTGTGGGTTTAGTTGTGGACTTTCAATTTTATTCCATTGTTCTATGTGTCTGCTGTTATACCAGTACCAGGATATTTCAATTACTGTAGCTGTAAAAAACAAACAAAAACCAGTTGTGTTGAGTCAATAGTATGTTTTAAAATCAGGAAGTTTGAGTCCTCCTACTATGTTTTCTTTCAACCCTCTTGCCATTCCGTATAAAGTTGAAGACTGGTTTTTTTTTTGTTTCTATAAAGAAAACCATTGGAATTTTGATTGGGATTGCATAGAATCTATAGATTACCTTGGGTGGTATTGACATCTTAACATTAAGTCTTCCAATCCATGAACATAGAACATCTTTCCATTTATTTAAGTCTTCTTTAATCTCTTTCAGCAGTGTTTTATAGTTTTCATTGTATAAGTCCTTCACATCCCTGGTTAGATTTATCTCTAGGTATTTTATTTTCTTAGATGATATTGTAAATGGAATTGTTTCCCTAATTTCCCTTTCAGATTTCTCGTTGCTGATGCATAGAAACCCAACCAAATTTGTTTGCTGACCTTGTACTTTGCAACTTTGCTAAATTCCTCCATTGGCTCTAAAAGGCTTAAACAAGTTTGATTTGAGTTCCTGTCACTTGTGTTCAAGGAAAACATAATTGATATATGATAGTAAAAGTGTGTAGATTTCTATGTGTACATATACACGTTGTTGTAGTTGTTAGGTGCCGTTGAGTCGGTTCCAACTCATAAGGACCCAATGTACAACAGAATGAAATACTACTGGTCCTGCCCCATCCAGGACCAGGTTGTTGCAGCAACTGTGTCAAGCCATCTCATTGAGGGCCTTCCTCTTTTTCGATGGCCTTCCACTTTACCAAGCATGAAATCCTTCTCCAGGGACTAGTCCCTCTTAATAGCGTATCCAAAATTCATGAGACAAAGTCTTACCATCCTTTCTTTTAAGGAGATTTCTGACTGTACTTCTTCCAAGACAGATATGTTTGTTCTTCTGGCAGTCCGTGACATATTCAATATTCTTTTTAACAGCATAATTCAGAGGCATCAATTCTTCTTTAGTCCTCCTTATTTATTGTTCAGCTTTTGCATGCATATGAGGCGATCGAAAACACCATAGCTTGAATCAGTTGCACCTCTGTCCTCAAAGTGACATCTTTGCTTTTCAACACTTTAAAGAGATCTTTGCAGCAGATCTGCCTAATGCAATATGTCGTTTGATTTTTTGACTGCTGCTTCCATAGGAGTTGATTGCGGATCCAAGTAAAATGAAATCCTTGATAACGTCAATATTTTCTCCATTTATTATGATGTTGCTTATTGGTCTAGTTGTGAGGATTTTTGTTTTCTTTATGTTGAGGTGTAATCTATACTGAAGGCTCTAGCCTTTGATCTTCATTACTAACTGCTTCAAGTCCTCTTCACTTTCAGCAAGCAAGGTTGTGTCATCTGTATAATGTGGGTTGTTAAAGAGGCTTCCTCAAACTGTGATACCCCTATGCTTCATATAGTCCAGCTTCTCAGTTTATTTGCTCATCACACAGGTTGAATAAGTATGGTGGAAGGATACAATCCTGATGCACACCTTTCCTAACTTTAAACCACGCAGTATCCCCTTGTTCTGTTCAAAAGACTGCCTCTTCTTCTATGTACAGGTTCCTCATGAGCACAATCATGTGTTCTGGAATTCCCAATCTTTGCAACGTTGTCAGTAATTTGTTATAATCCACACAGTTGAATGACTTTGCATAGTTTGTTGAAACATCTCAATTGGTATTCTGTCAATTTCTAGAGGCTTGTTTTTTGCCAATATCTTCAGAGCAGCTTAGACTTCTTCCTTCAATACCAACAGTTCCCGATCATACGCTATACCTGAAATGGTTGAATGCGACCAATTCTTTTTTTTTTTTAATAACTTTTATTAAGCTTCAAGTGAACGTTTACAAATCCGATCAGTCTGTCACATATAAGTTTACATACATCTCACTCCCTACGCCCACTTGCTCTCCCCCTCTTCAGTCAGCCCTTTCAGTCTCTCCTTTCTTGACAATTTTGCCGGCTTCCCTCTCTCTCTACCCTCCCATCCCCCTCCAGACAAGAGTTGCCAACACAATCTCAAGTGTCCACCTGATATAATTAGCTCACTCTTCATCAGCATCTCTCTCCCACCCGCTGACCAGTCCCTTTCATGTCTGATGAGTTGTCTTCGGGGATGGTTCCTGTCCTGTGCCAACAGAAGGTCTGGGGAGCATGGCCGCCGGGATTCCTCTAGTCTCAGTCAGACCATTAAGTTTGGTCTTTTTATGAGAATTTGGGGTCTGTATCCCACTGATCTCCTGCTCCCTCAGGGGTCCTCTGTTGTGCTCCCTGTCAGGGCAGTCATCGATTGTGGCCGGGCACCAACTAGTTCTTCTGGTCTCAGGATGATGTAGGTCTCTGGTTCATGTGGCCCTTTCTGTCTCTTGGGCTCTTAGTTGTCGTGTGGCCTTGGTGTTCTTCATTTTCCTTTGCTCCAGGTGGGTTGAGACCAATTGCTGCATCTTAGATGGCCGCTTGTTAGCATTTAAGACCCCAGACGCCACATTTCAAAGTGGGATGCAGAATGATTTCATAATAGAATTATTTTGCCAATTGACTTAGAAGTCCCCGCAAACCATGTTCCCCAGACCCCCGCACTTGCTCCCCTGACCTTTGAAGCGTTCATTTTATCCCGGAAACTTCTTTGCTTTTGGTCCAGTCCAATTGAGCTGACCTTCCATGTATTGAGTGTTGTCTTTCCCTTCACCTAAAGTAGTTCTTATCTACTGATTAATCAATAAAAAAACCCTCTCCCACCCTCCCTCCCTCCCCCGCCTCGTAACCACAAAAGTATGTGTTCTTCTCAGGTTTACTATTTCTCAAGATCTTATAATAGTGGTCTTATACAATATTTGTCCTTTTGCCTCTGACTAATTTCTCTCAGCATAATGCCTTCCAGGTTCCTCCATGTTATGAAATGTTTCAGAGATTCGTCACTGTTCTTTATCGATGCGTAGTATTCCATTGTGTGAATATACCACAATTTATTTACCCATTCATCCGTTGATGGACACCTTGGCTGCTTCCAGCTTTTTGCTATTGTAAACAGAGCTGCAATAAACATGGGTGTGCATATATCTGTTTGTATGAAGGCTCTTGTATCTCTAGGGTATATTCCTAGGAGTGGGATTTCTGGGTTGTATGGTAGTTCTATTTCTAACTGTTTAAGATAACGCCAGATAGATTTCCAAAGTGGTTGTACCATTTTACATTCCCACCAGCAGTGTATAAGAGTTCCAATCTCTCCGCAGCCTCTCCAACATTTATTATTTTGTGTTTTTTGGATTAATGCCAGCCTTGCTGGTGTGAGATGGAATCTCATCGTAGTTTTCATTTGTATTTCTCTAATGGCTAATGATCGAGAGCATTTTCTCATGTATCTGTTGGCTGCCTGAATATCTTCTTTAGTGAAATGTGTGTTCATATCCTTTGCCCACTTCTTGATTGGGTTGTTTGTCTTTTTGTGGTTGAGTTTTGACAGAATCATGTAGATTTTAGAGATCAGGCGCTGGTCAGGGAGATGTCATAGCTGAAAATTCTTTCCCAGTCTGTAGGTGGTCTTTTTACTCTTTTGGAGAAGTCTCTAGATGAGCATAGGTGTTTGATTTTTAGGAGCTCCCAGTTATCAGGTTTCTCTTCATCATTTTTGGTAATGTTTTGTATTCTGTTTATGCCTTGTATTAGGGCTTCTAAGGTTGTCCCTATTTTTTCTTCCATGATCTTTATCGTTTTAGTCTTTATGTTTAGGTCTTTGATCCACTTGGAGTTAGTTTTTGTGCATGGTGTGAGGTATGGGTCCTGTTTCATTTTTTTGCAAATGGATATCCAGTTATGCCAGCACCATTTGTTAAAAAGGCTATCTTTTCCCCAGTTAATTGACACTGGTCCTTTGTCAAATATCAGCTGCCCATACGTGAATGGATCTATGTCTGGGTTCTCAATTCTGTTCCATTGGTCTATGTGTCTGTTGTTGTACCAATACCAGGCTGTTTTGACTACTGTGGCTGTATAATAGGTTCTGAAGTCAGGTAAGGTGAGGCCTCCCACTTTCTTCTTCTTTTTCAGTAGTGCTTTGCTTATCCGGGGCTTCTTTCCCTTCCATATGAAATTGGTGATTTGTTTTTCTATCCCCTTAAAATATGACATTGGAATTTGGATCGGAAGTGCGTTAAATGTATAGATGGCTTTTGGTAGAATAGACATTTTTACTATGTTAAGTCTTCCTATCCATGAGCAGGGTATGTTTTTCCACTTAAGTAGGTCCTTTTGAATTTCTTGTAGTAGAGCTTTGTAGTTTTCTTTGTATAGGTCTTTTACATCCTTGGTAAGATTTATTCCTAAGTATCTTATCTTCTTGGGGGCTCCTGTGAATGGTATTGATTTGGTTATTTCCTCTTCGGTGTTCTTTTTGTTGATGTAGAGGAATCCAAGTGATTTTTGTATGTTTATTTTATAACCTGAGACTCTGCCAAACTCTTCTATTAGTTTCAGTAGTTTTCTGGAGGATTCCTTAGGGTTTTCTGTGTATATAATCATGTCATCTGCAAATAGTGATAACTTTACTTCTTCCTTGCCAATCCGGATACCTATTATTTCTTTGTCTAGCCTAATTGCCCTGGCTAAGACTTCCAACACGATGTTGAATAAGAGCGGGGATAAAGGGCATCCTTGTCTGGTTCCCGTTCTCAAGGGAAATGCTTTCAGGTTCTCTCCATTTAGAGTGATATTGGCTGTTGGCTTTGCATAGATGCCCTTTATTATGTTGAGGAATTTTCCTTCAATTCCTATTTTGGTAAGAGTTTTTATCATGAATGGGTGTTGGACTTTGTCAAATGCCTTTTCTGCATCAATTGATAAGATCATGTGGTTTTTGTCTTTTGTTTTATTTATGTGATGGATTACATTAATGGTTTTTCTGATATTAAACCAGCCTTGCATACCTGGTATAAATCCCACTTGATCAGGGTGAATTATTTTTTTGATGTGTTGTTGGATTCTATTGGCTAGAATTTTGTTGAGGATTTTTGCATCAATGTTCATGAGGGATATAGGTCTATAATTTTCTTTTTTTGTAATGTCTTTAGCTGGTTTTGGTATCAGGGAGATGGTGGCTTCATAGAATGAGTTGGGTAGTATTCCGTCATTTTCTATGCTTTGGAATACCTTTAGTAGTAGTGGTGTTAACTCTTCTCTGAAAGTTTGGTAGAACTCTGCAGTGAAGCCGTCCGGGCCAGGGGTTTTTTTTCTTGGGAGTTTTTTGATTACCGTTTCAATCTCTTTTTTTGTTATGGGTCTATTTAGTTGTTCTACTTCTGAATGTGTTAGTTTAGGTAGGTAGTGTTTTTCCAGGAATTCATCCATTTCTTCTAGGTTTTCAAATTTGTTAGAGTACAATTTTTCATTAATAATCTGAAATGATTCTTTTAATTTCATTTGGTTCTGTTGTGATGTGGTCCTTCTCATTTCTTATTTGGGTTATTTGTTTCCTTTCCTGTATTTCTTTAGTCAGTCAGTCTAGCCAATGGTTTATCAATTTTGTTAATTTTTTCAAAGAACCAGCTTTTGGCTTTGTTAATTCTTTCAATTGTTTTTCTGTTCTCTAATTCATTTAGTTCAGCTCTAATTTTTATTATTTGTTTTCTTCTGGTGCCTGATGGGTTCTTTTGTTGCTCAGTTTCTATTTGTTCAAGTTGTAGGGACAGTTCTCTGATTTTGGCTCTTTCTTTTTTTGTATGTGTGCATTTATTGATATAAATTGGCCTCTGAGCACTGCTTTTGCTGTGTCCCAGAGGTTTTGATAGGAAGTATTTTCATTCTCGTTGCTTTCCATGAATTTCCTTATTCCCTCCTTGATGTCTTCTATAACCCAGTCTTTTTTCAGGAGGGTATTGTTCATTTTCCAAGTATTTGATTTCTTTTCCCTAGTTTTTCTGTTATTGATCTCTAGTTTTATTGCCTTGTGGTCTGAGAAGATGCTTTGTAATATTTCAATGTTTTGGACTCTGCAAAGGTTTGTTTTATGACCTAATATGTGGTCTGTTCTAGAGAATGTTCCATGTGCACTAGAAAAAAAAGTATACTTTGCAGCAGTTGGGTGGAGAGTTCTGTATAAGTCAATGAGGTCAAGTTGGTTGATTGTTGTAATTAGATCTTCCGTGTCTCTGTTGAGCTTCTTACTGGATGTCCTGTCCTTCTCCGAAAGTGGTGTGTTGAAGTCTCCTACTATAATTGTGGAGGTATCTATCTCACTTTTCAATTCTGTTAAAATTTGATTTATGTATCTTGCAGCCCTGTCATTGGGTGCATATATATTTAATATGGTTATGTCTTCCTGATCAATTGTCCCTTTTATCATTATATAGTGTCCTTCTTTATCCTTTGTGGTGGATTTAAGTCTAAAGTCTATTTTGTCAGAAATTAACATTGCTACTCCTCTTCTTTTTTGCTTATTGTTTGCTTGATATACTTTTTTCCATCCTTTGAGTTTTAGTTTGTTTGTGTCTCTAAGTCTAAGGTGTGTCTCTTGTAGGCAGCATATAGATGGATCGTGTTTCTTTATCCAGTCTGTGACTCTCTGTCTCTTTATTGGTGCATTTAGTCCATTTACATTCAGGGTAATTATAGATAAATAAGTTTTTAGTGCTGTCATTTTGATGCCTTTTTATGTGTGTTTTTGACAATTTCATTTTTCCACATACTTTTTTTGTGCTGAGGCGTTTTTCTTAGTAAATTGTGAGATCCTCATTTTCATAGTGCTTGACTTTATGTTAGTTGAGTCATTACGTTTTTCTTGGTTTTTATCTTGAGTTATAGAGTTGTTATACCTTTTTGTGGTTACCTTATTATTTACCCCTATTTTTCTAAGTAAAAACCTAACTTGTATTGTTCTATATCGCCTTGTATCACTCTCCATATGGCAGTTCAGTGCCTCCTGTATTTAGTCCCTCTTTTTGATTATTGTGATCTTTTACCTATTGACTTCCATGATTCCCTGTTATGTGTATTTTTTTTTTTAAATTAATCTTAATTTGTTTGTTTTTGTGATTTCCCTATTTGAGTTGATATCAGGACGTTCTGTTTTGTGACCTTGTGTTGTGCTGATATCTGATATTATTGGTTCTCTGACCAAACAATATCCTTTAGTATTTCTTGTAGCTTTGGTTTGGTTTTTGCAAATTCTCTAAACTTGTGTTTGTCTGTAAATATCTTAATTTCGCCTTCACATTTTAGAGAGAGTTTTGCTGGATATATGATCCTTGGCTGGCAGTTTTTCTCCTTCAGTGTTCTGTATATGTCGTCCCATTCCCTTCTTGCCTGCATGGTTTCTGCTGAGTAGTCAGAACATATTCTTATTGATTCTCCCTTGAAGGAAACCTTTCTTTTCTCCCTGGCTGCTTTTAAAATTTTCTGTTTGTCTTTGGTTATAGTGAGTTTGATGATAATATGTCTTGGTGTTTTTCTTTTTGGATCAATCTTAAATGGGGTTCGATGAGCATCTTGGATAGCTATCCTTTCGTCTTTCATGATGTCAGGGAAGTTTTCTGTCAGGAGTTCTTCAACTATTTTCTCTGTGTTTTCTGTCCCCCCTCCCTGTTCTGGGACTCCAATCACCCGCAGGTTATCCTTCTTGATAGAGTCCCACATAATTCTTAGGGTTTCTTCATTTTTTTAAATTCTTTTATCTGATTTTTTTTCAGCTATGTTGGTGTTGATTCCCTGGTCCTCCAGATGTCCCAGTCTGCATTCTAATTGCTCAAGTCTGCTCCTCTGACTTCCTAGTGCGTTGTCTAATTCTATTATTTTATTGTTAATCTTTTGGATTTCTACATGTTGTCTCTCTATGGATTCTTGCAACTTATTAATTTTTCCATTATGTTCTTGAATAATCTTTTTAGTTCTTCAACAGTTTTATCAGTGTGTTCCTTGGCTTTTTCTGCAGTTATCCTAATTTCATTTGTGATATCATTAAGCATTCTGTAAATTAGTTTTTTATATTCTGTATCTGATAATTCCAAGATTGTATCTTCATTTGGGAAAGATTTTGATTCTTTTGTTTGGGGGGTTGGAGAAGCTGTCATGGTCTGCTTCTTTAAGTGGTTTGATATGGATTGTTGTCTCCGAGCCATCACTGGGAAACTAGTTTTTCCAGAAAATCCGCTAAAAAAAAATGCAGTCAGATCCCCATCAGAGTTCTCCCTCTGGCTCAGGCTATTCAGATGTTAATGAAGCCGCCTGCGTCCAGTCCAAATCCCTGCGGGACGGTTCCCCGGCTCGGACGCTGCTCTTTCTGCTCCAAGACCAGTCACTGCCTCCCGGGGACTTCTCCTACTGGCTGCGTCCCACGCCGCCCGTGGAACTGGCTGGTCCCCCTCCCGGGGTTAGTTCAGGGGGGTGGAGCAGCTCTCTGTGCTTGTGCCGTACCTGACTGGTACGCTGGCTCCAGGCTCTGGAAACAATCGCTGCTTCCCCGTATTAGTTTGTTCTCCGTCTCTAAATCTGTGTTTGTTGTTCAGGGTTCGTAGATTGTTATGTATGTGATCGATTCACTTGTTTTTACGTGTCTTTGTTGTAAGAGGGATCCGAGGTAGCGTCTGCCTAGTCCGCCATCTTGGCTCCGCCCCCCCAATTCTTTTTGATACAGTGACTCTGTGTATTCCTTCCATCTTCTTTTGGTGCTTCCTGTGTCATTCAATATTTTCCCTCTGGAATTCTTCAATATTGCAACTCCAGGCTTGAAGTTTTCTTCAGTTCTTTCAGCTTGAGAAATGCTGAACATATTCTTCCCTTTTGGTTTTCTAACTCCAAGTCTTTGCACATTTCATTATAATACTTTGTCTTCTTGAGCCACCCCTTGAAACTTTCTGTTCAGCTTTTTTATGTCATTATTTCTTCAATTAGCTTTAAAGGCTCTACATTCAAGAACAAGTTTAAGAGTCTCTTCTGACATCCATTTTGGTCTTTTTTTTTTTTGTCTCTGATGTCATTCTACAACTCTTCTGGTCTCTGGTCATTAGCGTTCAATGCGTCAGATGTATTCTTGAGATGGTCTCTAAGTTCAGGTGGGATATATTCAAGGTCGTATTTTGGCTCTCACGGACTTGCTTTTATTTTCTTCAGTTTCAGCTTGAATCTGCATGTGAACAATTGATGGTCTGTTTCTCAGTCAGCCCCTGGCCTTATTCTGACTAATAATATTAAGCTTCTCCATCATCTCTTTCCACAGGTGTAGTTGATTTGATTCCTGTGTGTGCCATCTGGTGAGATCCATGTGTATAGTCACCGTTTATGTCAGTGAAAAAAGGTATTTGCAATGAAGAAGTCATTGGTCTTGCAAAATTCTATCATGTGATCTCCAGCATCATTTCTATCACCAAAGCCATATTTTCCAACTATAGATCCTTCTTTTTTTTTCTGACTTTCATATTCCAATCACCAGTAATTATCAATGCATCTTGATTGCATGTTTGAACAATTTCAGACTGCGGAATTTGGTAAAAATCTTCGATTTTTTCATTGTTGGTATTAGTGGTTGGTGTGTAAATTTGAATAATAGTCTTGTTAACTGGTCTTCCTTGTAGCCATATGTATATTATCCTATCACTGACACCATTGTACCTCAGGATAGATCTTGAAATTTCTTTTTGACAATAATTGCAACCAATTTGTCATTCCTAGCATAGTAGGCCATATGATTGTCTGATTCAAAATAGCCAATACCAGCCCATTTTAGCTCACTAATGCCTAGAATATCGATGTTTATGTGTTCCTTTTCATATTTGACAGCTTCCAATTTTCCTAGATCCATACTTTGTACATTCCATGTTCTGATTATTAATGGATGTTTGTAGCTGTTTCTTCTCATTCTGACTCGTGCTACATCAGCAAATGAAGATCCCGAGAGTGTGATTCCATCCATGTCTCTACTTTGAGGAGACAGCTCTTCTCCAGTCATATTTTGAGTGTCTTTCAACGTGAGGGGCTCATCTTCTGGCACTATATCAGACAATAGTCTGCTGCTATTCTTAAGGTTTTCATTGGCCAATTTTATTCAGAACTAGACGGCCAGATCCTTATTCCTAGTCTGTCTCAGTCTAGAAGCTCAGCTGAAACCTGTCCACCACGGTTGACTCTGCTGGTATTTGAAACACCCGTGGAATAGCTTACAGCATCACAGCCATGTGGAAGCTACCACAGTAAGGCAAACTGACAGATGAGTGGTGGGCATACACACAAAAACAAAAAAAAAAAACCCATTCCTGTTGAGTCAATTCTGACTCATAGCGTCCCTATAAGACAGAGTAGAACTGTCTCAAAGGGTTTCTAAGGAGCACCCGGTGGATTTGAAATGCCAACCTTTTGGTTAGCAGCAGAACTATACATAGGTGGATCTTATTATATATAGTTTCATATTCATTACTATTTTTTAATCTGCTTTTCTCAACCCAAAACATGTTATGAACATCTTTCTGCATGGTTATATACAGATATGCTGGCATTTTATTAAATATAATATGTTCTACAGTTTGTACAAAAATTAATTGGATCAGTTCCATACTGAGGGACATTTACAGATTGTTCAAATACTCTAAAGAAAATCCTCATACATTTATATTAATTTAACTTATGCAATTATCTCCTTAGGATAAATTTTTAGAAGTGAAGTTGTTAGGTCAAAAGCTATGCTAATTAAAAAATTTATACACACTGCCTGCCACACGACATTCCAGAAATCTTGTATAGAATTGTATTCCCATCAATAAGCCTTGAAGATTTCAGTTTTCTCTAGTCACATAAACATCTGCTAATTTGGTGAGTAAAAAATAATACATAATTTCTTTTTTATTTCTCTATTAGAGAGTGATACTTTTCCATATGTTTATCATCTCTTTGTAGTTCTCCTTCTGTGAACTGCTTGTTATTTTCTTCAGCTTTTTCTTTTGCAATGGTTGACTTGGTCTCCTTGATTTGCTAGAGTTCTTTGTGAATTAAGATTATTAGCTCTTTATTGTATTTTTTAAAGGTAACTTCAAAAGCTTATTTCATGGTATAGAAAATTTACATTATTGTATTATCAAACTTATCAATATTTCATTATGAATCTTGAATTTCTTATATTGCTTAGAAAGATTTTAACTTTCTAAGGCTATAAAATTTCTCACTTATATTTTCTTCTAGTATTTTGTTTTCTCTTCCTTCTTTCTTTCCTTTTTCCCTTCCTGCTTGCTTGCTTTCTCTTTTTTCTTCTCTTTCGTTTCCTTTCCCCCCACACATTTGAATCTCTGACCCATCTGTAAGTTATTTTTCCAAGAGGAATTCAGCTTTCTGTTTCCCAAATGTCTATCCAATAACCTCAATGTTATTTATTGGAAATTCTATTCATATGCTTACCAATGTGAAATGCCACCTTTATCATATACTTCACCACCATACAGCCTTAGGTCTATTTCTGGCTACTTTATTGTTTCTATTTCCTTCTGTGTCAGTTCTGTTTTAGATATTGTAATTTATAAGTTTTAATATCTTTTTTTTTTTAAATATCTAGTAGAACAAGTACTCTTATAGTTCATTTTACTTTATTCTTTCACATTTTCTTGGCTTTTTAATTTATCTATTTTTCCAAAAGAATTTTAGAATAATTTACAAGTTCCTAAAGAAATCTTGCTTCAATTTCAAATAAAGATGCATAGATATTATAGATTATTTGGAGGAAAATAAATGGACAAATAACCTTAAAATATTCAGTTTTTCGTAACCAAGAACATGACAGGTATTTTCGTGCATTAAATATTTAATGTCCTTTAGCAGAATTTTTTTATTTTCTTTTATATATCTCCAGAACATTTCTTAACAAGTATATTTCTAGATATTTTATATTTTCATTACTATTTAAATAGAAAGTTTTATTTCATTATATTTTTACCAAGTTTGGACTATATGGATTATCATGATAGGAATATATTCTTATTTCCTATTTTGGGGGAGTTTTTTTTTTTTCTCCTTTAATTTTCAAACAGGAATATGTTCTGAATTTAATCAAATACCTTTTAGCATCTATTGTGACTTAAGCAATTGAAAAAAATCACTGGATTTTCCAATATTGAATTGGATACATTCTTGGAGTTAATCACACTTGGCTATGTTGCATAGTTCTTTTAACGTACCCTATGTTCTCTTTGCTAATATATCACTTAAAATTTCTGTGAAAAGAGAGAGAGAGCAAGAAAGGCATAGAGACCTGTTGGATGTTACTATCACACATATACTCGTGTCAAAAGAATTTGAAGAGATTCCCTTCTTTTGGGTTGCTCTTTTAAGTCATAATGGAATAATCTGTTTCTTGTGGAAAAAATCACTGAATATGCCTTCTGAAACTTTTTGGAGAATTTTGACAATATTTACAAATGTTTATTTAAAATTTTTCTCTCATTGTTATTTTTCAGAGTTTCTGTGTTAGGGATTAAATTGTGTTCCTCAAAGTATGTGTTGAAATCCTGGCCCCTGTACCTGTAGATGTGATCCTGTTTGGAAACAAGGTTTTTTTGTTCCTTATGTTAATGAGACCATACCAGAGTAGGGTGGGTTCTAAATCTAACCGCTTCTGAGTTCTGAAAAGAGCAGAATAAACAGAGACACACACACACAGGGTAAAGAGACACCATATGAAAACAGACACACAGATGTATCTACAAGCCCAGGAACTCAAAGGATTGAAGGCTACTAGAAGCTGAAATAGACAAAGAAAGACCTCTCCCTAGAGCCATGCCCTGAATTTGGACTTCTAGCCTTCTGTAATGTGAGAAAATAAATTCACCCACTGTGGTATTTCTGTTAAGGTACTGAAAAGTAACTACAACATTCTGTAATTGTGATTTTGATTGTGTCTTGAACCAAAGTATTGTTTAATAAAGAAGTTTATATTTTGTTTCTAATTTTCATGTTTATTTTTAGCACTGAATGCATTTAGGTCAGAGAATATGGCCTATAATAATTTTACTTTTAGGAACCTAATAGGTTTTTTAAAAAAAAATTATCATGTTTTAGGTAAAAATTTATAGCACAAAGTAGTTTCTGATTCAAAAGTTTGTACACAAATTGTTTTGTGACAATGGTTGTAATCCCACAATATGCACTCTCCCCTTTTACCTTTCCACCCTGGGCACTCTGCGTCCATTTGTCCAGTTTTCCTCTTTCTCCTTGCCTTCTTGTCCTTGCTTTTGGATAGGTGCTGCCTATTTGGTCCTGCACACTTGATTGAACTAAGAAGCACGCTACCCATGTGTGTTATTTTTTGTTTTACAGTCCTCTCTAGTCTTCGGCTGAAATACAAACTTCAGGTGTGGCTTCAGACCTGAGTTAACAGGGTGTCAGGGGGCCATAGTCTCAGGGGTTCCTCCAGTCTCTGTCAGACCAGTAAGTCTGGTCTTCTTTGTGAATCTGAACTTTGTTCTATATTTTTCTTCTGCTCTGTCTGGAGCCCTCTATTATGATCCCTGTCAGGGTGGTCAGTGGTGGTAGCCAGGCACTATTTAGTTTTTCTGGGCTCAGGTTGGTGGTGGTTGTGGTTCAGGTGGTCCATCAGTCCTTTATTGCTGTTGTTAGGTGCTGTTGAGTCAATTCCAACTCACGGCAATCCTATAGGATGGAGTAGAACTGCCCCATAGGGTTTCCAAGGAGAGGCTAGTGGATTTGCATTGCTGACCTTTTGGTTAGCAGCTGAGCTCTTAACCACTATGCCGTCAGGGCTCCATTGGTCCTGTGAACTAATATTTTCCTTGTGTCTTTGGTTTTCTTCATTTTCCTTTGCTCTGAACATGATGGGACAAATAGATGAATCTTAGATGGCCATTGCAAGCTTTTAAGTCTCCAGACACTACTCACCAAAGTAGGAGGTGGAACATTTTCTTTATAAACTATATTATAGCAATTTACCTAGAAGTCCTGAAAGATCATGGTCCCCAACCCTCAGCCCCAAGAACCCAGTCTCTCAAGGCATTTTGATGTGTCTAAGAAGTTTCTATGACTTTGCCTTGATCAAGTTATGCTGAACTTCCCCTATATTGTGTGTCATCTTTCCCCTCACCAAAGTTAACACTGTCTGTCTACTATCTAGTTAGTGATTTCCCCTCTCTATCCCTTCCTCTCTCATAACCATGAAAGATTATTTTATTCTCTATGTGAATCTTTTCCTTGGTTTTTATAATAGTGGTCTCATGCAATATTTGTCCTTTTGTGATTGATTTTTTCACTCCGCACAATGCTCTACAGATGCATCCGTGTCTTGAGATGTTTCACGTATTCATCATTGTTCTCTATTGTTGCGTAGTATTCCCTTCTGTGCATGTACCATAATTTGTTTATCTATTCATCTGCTGATGGCCACTTAGGTTGTTTCTATCTTTTTGCTATTGTGAATAATGCTGCAATGAGCATGAATGTTCATATATCTATTTGTGTAACAGCTTTTATTTCTTCAGGAGATATTCCTAGTAATGTGACTGCTGAATTGTATGGTATTTCTATTAGCTTTTTAAGGCGGCCCCGTTTCGTTTTCCACAGTGGTTGTACAATTTTACATTCCCACCAGCAGTATGTAAGAGTTCCAAATGCTGGCAACCTCTCCAACATTTGTTATTTTCTGTTTTTTTGATTAGTGCTAGTAATGTCAGGGTGAGATGGTATCTCATTGTAGTTTTGATTTGCATATCTCTAATGGCTTTTTTTTTTTTTTAATGGCTAGTGATCTAGAGTATTTCCTCATGTGTCTGTTAGCTGCCTGAATGTCTTCTTGGTGATATGCCTAGTAGGTTTTTTTGTATTTTTGAAAAATATGATGTTTCTGGGAATATCTATGAATCCTTAAAAAAAAATGCACTTGGCTCTAGGGTTTGGCATTTGATATACACATACCTGTTAATTTACTCTTTAAAATATTATTTAAATCTTTCGTATTCATGGCTAACTTCTGTCTTCTTGGTTCATACAGGATTGAAAGTGAAATGTCATCTCCCACTATCATTGTGTTCTTGTAAATTTACCCTTTATTCCCTGTAATTTTAGATTTTGTCAGTAGTAATTTTTTTTTTTTTGGCTAGAAAGGAATTATAAAGCTTATAACATCTTTGTGGATTTTAACTAGCATTATTACCAACTTAACACTTTCAGCTTGAATTCCTCTCTGCTTGATATTAGTATGAAGGTTCCTGCTGCCATCTTGTCAGTTTAGTAAGTCATTATGCAGTTTATCATCAAGCCAACACATTTGGTCTTTTTTCATGCAATTTTTCTTTTCTGCTTTTAATGTCCGTGTCCAATTTCTTTGCCATGTTTTCTGACAGAAACAGACTATTTTTTGTTCAAATAGCAATTGTAGTTATAATGCTAAATAATATTTTGAATCATTTGGTTCTCAGTAGATCAACTTTTATTTTAAATATAGCTACTTCTCTTTACTTTTAGAAATTAGGAAAATATGTTAATTTAGTGATCATAATTTTAGTTTCTAAGTGCTTACTCTCATCTCCCTCATTTCAAATTTCTAAAAAGGCTGATGACCCACAAACTGTTTTGCTATTAATTTGTTCTATGCCTGTACCCCTAAGTTGGCGGTCTTGGGAAGTATCTGTTACACAGCTAAAACTGAACCAAGGAAATAGCAACCCAGAATAATTGTGCAAGGACATGAATTTTAAAACTGAAATTTCTAGTGGACCACTTTATCTTGGATGACTACAGGGAGACTTCTTTAAAATGGAAAATTGTTAGCATGAAAAACCCAGCCTTATTTTTCTCCACTTCCTATTCTTCAGTAACTTCAGCCATTATATTTCAGTTTTCAATTTCCATTCTTATTAAAATGCAAACAGAACAATATAGTCAGATTTACTTCTGTACAAAGAATGGAAAAACAAATCCACTGGAGGACGAAGCTCCTCTGCACGTTGGCAGTAGAAACTTATCCTATATTGATTAAGTGATTATGCAGCTTGACTCCCTTCTTATTTTTTGAATTATAATATTCCTTATGGCATTATGTTAAAAATTAACCCATGGCAGGGGAATAAGGGAGGGGAATGAGAATGAAGCGTATTTTCCCACCCACCCTAATTGTGGCCAACTGGCAGAAAATACCAAACATGTCAGCATATCACCCTGCTCTGGCTCAGAGGAAAATAATAGCCTCCATTCCTGTTTAGTCCCTAAGCACCACAATGAATTCTGAGACTCATACCATTTTCTCCTCTGGTTTTCTTTTCTGGTCATATGTGTATATGTATGCCTGTGTTTGTGAACACTCATGCACACGTAGACGCCTGCTGGAAATCCATTGTTTCAATCCTTTTGTTAACATGTAATCAATCATTAACTCCACTTTCTCTTTACACTAACTTTTGGAAGCGAGCCTTTGTAGTTCCCATGCTTGCTTTAATTAGCCAAAGCAACAGGATCAGAGGAATCTAACTCTTCTAAGGGTGGTGGGGCAAAGACATCTGCACGGAAAAACAATGATTTAGGAGCAATGCACTGGTTTTTCTCTCTTCTTTGGAAACTGAAATGGCTGTTTTTCTTTTTCTGTTACTGTTAAATGTTATTAACAACATATAAAGTATCAGAAATCTTTTGGATCTGATTATGATTTTGGTCCAAAAAATGTGTAATCCCCAATGAAGAATATATTAAAAGAGCCAACTCCTTTCCAAAACTGTATTAATCAGATGTTAGTATATGAATAGCTTTTGGCTTGGCTTGTCCCTTCGCCCCATCTTTTTTTACTTAAGCTATATACTTGAAGAGTAGTATGTTCCCTTTATCAGTAAGCGTCCTTGCAAGAAACAGATAGCACATTTAAATTAGATAATTTGAGGATCGTTTAAGGAAAGGACTATTTACAAAGGCATGGCAGGGTGTGGGGAAACCACAAGGGATGGTGAGGTACTTGGGGTAAGTAACAATAGGGAACAACTTCCACTCTAGGCCAGAGAGGGCAAGGGAAGGAAAATGCTACTTAAACACAGAGAAAAAAAGAACTGGGTAAAAAGGCCCCTTTACAAGAACTAGAATCTTCAGTTACGGTATATGGCCAGCTCACAGCAATCTGAGAGGAGGAAGTGAGAGAAATATATGCCTGGATCTCACTCTCCTCCTTCCCTGAGTCTCCTGGTGGTGCTCCTATTGGCCAACCCTATCAAAAGTCAGAGGACAAGGAAGCCCATGACATTGTAGTTAAGTCAGCCTCCTGGTGTTCAGAGCATGGTGGAAAGGGTAAAACAGGCAGCTGGAGGAGATCTAGCACACTCCCTTAAAAGCGACCAATATTTATTCGACAACTACATTTGAAGAATTCCTCATTTTCAAAATGTCATCATACATTTGAATTGGAACCCAAGGAGAATTTTGCCATAGAAATTGAATTGAAGTTGTAGGAGACTGCTATGATAAAGAGAAAATAACTTGAAACTTAGCGTCATAAGACATGTATTCCAATACTGGCTCCATTATTTACTAGCTGTATAACTTTGAATGAATCATTTCTGATCCTTGGTACTCAGTGGATATCAGAATAGAGATGCTAATCATATCTTTCTTACTTTTTTTCACAGGATAATTACTAATATAAATTAATGTATGTAAATATACTCTGAAATCTAACCTGTTGCTGTTGAGTTGATTCTGACTCATAGTAACCCTATAGGATGGAGGAGAACTGCCACATAGGGTTTCCAAGGCTGTAAACCTTTACAGAAGCAGACTGCCATATCTTTTTCCAGTGGAGCAGCTGGTGGGATTGAACCACTGACCTTTTGGTTAGCAGCCGAGTGCTTAACCACTGTGCCACCAGGGCTCCTTCTGTGAACTACAAACTTTAATTTACTTTAGAAAAATTTTCTCTGAAGCCATGGCATTTTCAAAGTCTTTACAAGCACAACCTGTCTTCCTTTGAAAAGTAGATACCATTGTCAAAGTTGTTCAGTTGTTAACAGTTTAGAAATTTGTCTCTTATGGAAGTAAATGAGTGCTCTGAGTATAATACAAAGATTTTCACCAGGGAATTTCCATTTTCCTCTTCTTCACATCAAGTAACTCTTACAAATAGTGTCCCATATGGACAGGCTGCCTTGCTTGTTAATTACATGCAGTTACCTCCAGAGAGAGAGGCTAGCTAGCCAAGTGTACTGCTGATCTGGCTTTAGCTAGGGAAGCAAAGAGCTGATACAACAGGCATTGCATTAATGACCTTTGGGCATTGTCTTTCCAGATCTCTCCCTTTGAAACACTGAGCCGGTTCCAGAGGCTGTGGAAAGTCATGAAAAGTACAATCCATAGGTGCTTTGGGATGCATACTCTGTGACCAGTCCAGCAGCAAGAAAATAACCTAACTTGGGAGACTTGAAAAAATATTTCTCAGAAGTCAACAAATCGGTAAAAAAAAAAAAAAAAAAATATGATCATATAGAGGACATAACAATATGTTTGAACAAATAGATGCGCATTTGTAAAGAGAACATTTTCTCAAACACGTAAGGTGCGTTCACAACAGGAGATCACATATTAGGCTAAAAATAAAATTTCAATAACTCCCCAAATCAGAACCTGTAGTGTCACATCCTCAAACCAAAATGAAATAAAATAGAAAATTAACTCCAAAACGATGGGGGAGGGAGTGAGCAGGGAGAAAGAAACTAAGACAGGAAAATCTATTTGCTTGGAAATTTAAAAACATGCAAAATGATAATCAGAAGGAAAAAAACTAGGCTTAAAAGTATTTAATAAAATAAATATTAAATATAAATGAAGCAAATACTCAACATAAGAAGCTAGAGAAAGAAACTAGAGAATGTAAGAAGCTAGAAAACAAGTGTCTTAGTCATCTAGCACTGCTCTAACAGAGATACCACAAGTGGATGGTTTTAACAAACAGATGTTTATTCTCTCACAGTCTAGTACACTAGAAGTCCAACTTAAGGGTGCCAGTTCCAGGGGAAGGCTTTCTCTCTCTGTCAACTCTGGATGCAGATCCTTGTCATCAACCTTCCTGTGGTCTCGGAGCTTCTCTGCACAGGAACCTCAGGTCCAAAGGATGCGCTCTGCTCCCTGTGCTGTTTTCTTGGTGGCATGAGGTCCCCCTGTCTCTCTGCTCACTTCTCTATTTTATACCTCAAAAGATATTGGCTTAAATTGTAGATTTTGTAGATTGAGTCTACATAACTGCCACTAACCCCATCTCATTAACATTATAGAAGTAGGATTTACAACACATAGAAAAATCTCATCAGATGACAAAATGATGGATAATCACACAATATTGGGAACTCAAGTTGACAGATATTTTTGGGGGACACAATTCAATCCATGACAATAAGCTAGAACACAAGAAGCCAGAGGAAACATACCCAAGGAAAGTAGAAGTGAGGGGTTCAAAGGATAGAAATAGAAATTAATTAAATGGAAAATAAAAGCAATACAAAGCATATCAGTAAAATCAAATGTTGTCTTTTTGAAAATGTCATTATAAGAAACAAACCTTTGAGAAGTCTGATCAAGAATAAAAGAAATTAGAATGATACAGAGATCAAAACTAGAAACTGTGGAATAGGTCAAATACAGGAATTTTTAAAGCAATAAGAGAACATTTTTACACTGAATAATTTTTTTCTTTTTTCTTTTATTGTACTTTAGATGAAGGTTTACAGAACAAACCAGTTTCTCATTAGACAGTTAGTACACATATTGTTTTATGACATTGGTTAGCAACCCATTGACATGTCAGCACTCTCCCTTCTCAACCTTGGATTCCCTATTAGCACCTTTCCTGTTCCCTCCTGACTTCTAGTTCTCGCCCCTGGGCTGGTGTGCTCTGTTGGTCTCATTTTGTTTCACAGGCCTGCCCAATCTTGGCTGAAAGGTGAATCTCAGGAGTTTACACTAAGTAATGTTGAAAATCAAAATGGTAGACTTTCATAGAAAAATATAAATTAATAAGATTGCATCAAGAAGATGTTTGAAAATGGAATAGACTAGCACCATCAGCAAAGTGGAAAATCTAGTCAAAAGCTATCTTTTAATATTCTTGGGATGAGGAAGGTCTTATTGGACAAAACGCAAAATTCAGAATCCCTGGTGAAAAGATGGAAGTTTTTCCTATGTAAAGTTAAGAACTTCTTGGAAGTTCCGGTACCAGCATGATGGCATAAATTCCCTATGCTCCATCCCTGTCACTGATTACAATGAAAAACTCTGGACAAAAATACAAAAACAAAACAACAACAAACAAACAGCTACCTGAGGACTCTGAAGAGTAAACGAAGTAGGCAGATTGTGGAAGGGAGTAAAAACTTGAAGAAGTGACTGCATAGGGATAAATTTCTCAATTTTTTCTCTCTTCTCTTATGTCTTTGCCCCCCAGGGAAGGCCCTGGTCTTGGAATGCTACAGCAGCAGCAGTACTGTAAGCAGCTAAAATTCCAAGAGTATCCCATATTTCTGGCCAGAGGGGTGAGGAAAATGAGTCTCCATGGGCTGGAGAGTGAGAGTGGAATCCCAGAATGGCAAGAGGAGCATCCCCTAATTCTCAGTATAAGCCTACACGAGTCTCAGGTGAACTGTGTAGTATGGGAGATTTTAACATCCCTCTATCAGCAGCCCTCATGGCACAGTGGTTGAGAGATGGCTGCAAACCGAAAGGTTGCCGCTTTGAATTCACCAGCTGCTCTGTGGAAACGCTATGGAGTAGTTACCCTCTGTCCTATAGGGTCACTATGAGTCGGAATTGTCTCAATGGCAATGGGTTATGAGCAAATGATAGAACAACTAGACAGAAACCCTGTGAAGATATAGAAGATCTGAGCAACAAAAATAAATCTTGATGTCATTTATAGAACACTACATTCAAAAACTAGAGAATACACATTTTCTTCTCAAATGCTCATAGTATACTGACAAAGATAGACCGTATGCTGAGCCATAAAATAAGTCTCAATAAAATTAAAAGGAACTAAAGTATACAATGTATATTCTCTGACCACAATTTAAATTAGAAATCAATAATGATTAAAAAAAAAAATCTAAGAAATCCTAAATACCACAGGTCGAAGACGAAATTACAGGGTTTCCCCCCTACCTCACTGGCTTTTCTTACTCCTTGCAAGATCCTCTCCGCTCCCCAATCTCCAAAATTTTGGAGAACCTTAGGGTTCAATCTGAGACCTCTTCTCTTTTCTATTTCCTAAGTGATTGCATTCATCTTGTGGCTTCCTAATTTATGACTCCAACCAGGCTCTCCCTTGTACTTCAGAATCATATATTCAACCTCAAAGCTTCCAAACATGGCATAGCTTGAAAGCCAATGAAAGACTAATAAGTAACACTGATTCCAAAGCTTTGCCTCAGACTGACTAAAAGAGAATTCTTGGAACTGGTGTCTCAAACCTGTATCATTTTTTAAAGTTGCCCAACTGTTTTTGGTGTGGCTGATCCAAAAACCAATACTTAAGGGAAGCTTCTCTCTGCTTATGACCCTAGGAGACACAGGGAGATATACAAACCAGCAAGGGCCCCACCTCTATCCCACTTAAAAATGCATCCAAGGTGCAGATTCTATATTTTCTCATTGAATCACAGCACTTCAATTACCAATGGAAACTTTTGCATATGTAAGATAATGTTCTAAAGAAGAAAATATTTGCTTTAGTTTCAGCTCCCATTAAATGGAGATAGTTTATACCAAATTCTCAAGGCAGTATCACTTAGTTCTATCTTTGTAGAAATAGAATTCCATCATAAACCCAATACAATTGTTCTTTGTTTAGACATTTTGAGACTGACTTGAACTCAGCAGGAGAATTTCCTTTATTAATAGAATATGAGTCAGTTGCTTATATTATTTCACAAGCTGTAATTCAGGTATAGTAGTAGCAGTCACCAAGAATCCTACAGGAAACATCAAGATTTTATTGTTAGTTGCTAGAAATTTCCAGGTTTTGATATGAAGAAAGAAATTGAACACCATGGGGATATTCTCAAACACAGACGATATAATCAGCGAAGCCTTGCTTTTTACACAAAAAAGATCTTTTACCCACAACCACATCTTGCCAAAGGGATGAAGTGGAAGAAAGATTGCAGTCTTTTGACTTTATATTTTAAGAATCAATCCTGTATTCCTTGGCAGAAAATCTCAGACTCGTCTAGGTATACCTGCAGCATCTGGGGAGAAAGAGAGATAAACATTTACCATTGCTGACAGATGAAGAAACTGGTCTACGCATCTTAGCTTCTTTGCCTTCAGTTTTGGTAATGCAAACACAAATGAGATTTTTCTTTCCCATGAAGTAACTAATTACTAGGCAAGTTATTTCAAGTCCTAACATTACTACAAAGAAAAATAAATTCCTTTCTGGCACAACCTTAAAAGAAGACTTCAATTGGATTAGTTTCCTTTAATCTAGATGAACATAATAATACCTTCTTTTTTTTTTTTTAAGCCATCCCTCAGTCAAATCCCTTTCTATCTTAATCTTTTTTCCTTCCCACTTAAAAATAGGGTTCATTTCTTGGATTTTATGACTAAGCCTTTCCAACAGAAGACAGAAGTACAGATTTTAATAAATTATCTGCATAATTTAGAATAATTCAAACATTTATGTTTGAATTACTAAGAAAATTGAGAAAATAAATATGTATAACTTTTCACACATACAAGGAGAGAAAGAAATAGAAACAGAGAGACAGAGAGAGAACACACAGACTATTCCCTAACATAAACCAAACCAAAACTGTTGTTGTTAAGTCGATTCTGACTCACAGTAACCTTATAGGATAGAGCAGAACTGCCCCATAGGGTTTCCAAGGCTGTAAATTTTTATGGAAGCAGACTGTAACATCTTTTCCCATGGATCGGCTGGTAGGTTCAAAGTGCTGACCTTTTGGTTAACAGCCAAACACTTAACCACCGGACCATCAGGGCTTCTGATTATCCCATACAGCTCCAGAATACTAGTTGATCCTGTCCTGCAATATTGCTGCTCAGATAAAACCTGTGAACTAGATGAGGCTGAGCATTACTTGGAAAACTTCATAAGTTTCTGCTTTTATGAAATTTTTACCTAGAATATTTGTAACTAATGCATAGTTTTATGTGTTTTTTCCCTTTTATTATTTCAACTGGACTTATTTTAATACTTAACAGATCAGATGCTTACTACTGTAGGCTGTAGTCACCTAAATGTACCTATAATGTTGCTGGGAAAGATGAGAAAATTCTTTCAGATATTAAGTCTACCTTAATGTTTTGAGAAGTGTGCCTCTTTTTTTCTTTGATTCCCTTCAGCGTCTAATTCCTACATAATGGCCAACAAGATTTAGCTCCTCAGAGATTGTCACTGTCTGCGTTCCTGCTAGATCCAAGTCGAAAAAAAAAAGAAGGAAAAATGATCTCAATTTTTCAAGTTTTGTAGTGTAGTTACTTGCTACTGTATACAACTTTTGAATTTTGAGAGAATAAAAAAGTCTCCACATTACATTCTCTCATATCATGCTTCATAGTACTTCATAAGCACTCGTTTTCTTCATAGTTCATATGACTTATTAAATCATTTTTATGTAATTATTTCTAATATTTTCTTTCCCTTTAGTTTATAATTTCCGCAATGGAAGGAACTGTGACTGTCTTATTCACCTCTTTGAAAAATATTTCTTAAATTAATGTATAAGTTGGTTTGAATAGATGAATGAGTCAGAGTGACATATTCATTTCAGGTCCCACTGGATCAATGTGCACAATAGAAGGAGAGGCATCTTCTGTATTTTTGCTAAACATAAATTGTCTTTGCCATTTTCAGGGGCTTAATCCTTAGTGATTAATCCTTAGTGAATGGATCAAAGATCTGATAATATTTTAAAAGTGATCTGGAGAGTTGAATGTGTTCTCACTCACTCTTAAGAAGTTTCCAGAAGTAAGAATTTAAGGAGAAAGATGATTGAGTGTAGTTGCTGTCACACACACACATATCAGGATAAGTTTTAGAATCTGAGAGAACAGTAGGCCATGCTGAGCAGTTTGGTGTTGGGCTAGACTGGTCAAAACTTTAAGCATGTTTGTCAGGGATTTTTCGCACTAGTAAATTTCCTGGCATCAGCTTAAATTTGGAACGACACATCAAGTACTGGCATTTTAACCTGCTTACATGTAAACAAGTTAGCCTCATGGCTAGTTTCATGGCTGTGTGCAGAAGACACAAGACTACTTGATCAGAGATGAAGAACAGTTTGTTACTCACAGAAATAGTAGTAGCAGCATTTCTATGCTGGTCCCTTACCCCCAATTCCCACAGAACAATGTGAAGAGAGCCAGGTGACACCTGTACATACAGTAGGTTATGTTTCAGGAGAAGAACCCTGAGCTTAGGGAAACTGAATCTTTTATAATGGGCAGGAAGCATGCCTGCCCTTTGCTCTAGAGGGAGGCACTGTCTCCATCTTCTATGGCTGTTCATTATACAGACATCCTTGGAAAGATGGCCCAGAAAAAAGGAGAACCAGTATGTCTTTTGCAAAATTCAGGGAGAACTGTCTCCCAATACCATGTCTCTGAAATGTTTCTTTGTAAGAACCTTTATTAAGTTAATTGATACACGAAGATGTGAACAAAGTTATATACAAACATATCCCCCAATGTTCTACTTGGCCCCCATACACGTTAATGTCAAGAGAATTGAATAAGACATGCAAAAAACTAGTAAGTCAAGTGTCCAGCTAAAAAAGAGAGGGCGGTGGGTGGATATCCCTTCTATCAACTGGTCTTGATGTGTGTGGTGGGAGTTTGATGTTGAAAATAGGGATGAGAAATGCCCTGAAAATGCAATTTCTTAATGTATTGTAATTTGGGCCAAGCTAAATCATTTCTCATTACTTTAATTTATTCCTACCTAGAGCTTATGAAAGCCAAAGTCACCATTCCAAAGACTACTTTAACTCTGCTTAACATGCAACTGCTTTGTTATGCTCAAAGGCCAGAGAAGACACAAGAACAAGAGTTCAGAAGTGTCAGGGCCAGGGTGAAAGAAAAAGAAGAAAAGCTATTTGTCACCTGTCATGTAAGGAAGGACCCAGCAGTGTTAGCACTGAAATCCAAGAACGTGGCTTATTTCTTTTCTTGCTGCTGCTTTGTATACTAAAACTGAACGGGAGTTTGAAGATTTGGAGTAGGAGGAAGCTTCCGTCATCCGGGCCACCATATCTGTTTTTCAAAAAACATTGCCTATTTTTGTTCTTTAGACTGAGGGCCCTTCCCATACAGCAAGCCCTCAGAGCATACAGATAGTTAGTGTAAAGGTTTTTCAAGGAATAATAAAAAGCTCCTCAGGATTTATAAACTGTTTCAACTGTCAGGAACTATTTACGCAGACTTGGCACTTGGAGTGAATTATTCTTATTAAGCAAAAATTGAGAAAATTGCCTAAGTCTCACCAGAAGGTACCTGCAGTCTATCAAACTGAGACACTCCATAAGCTATAAATGTAAGAGAAAAGAAATTGCATGTCTCGATGGATGTCTGCAAGGAGATGAATGACTCCAAAGAGAATGTATCCCTGCTTTGTTCTTCATGCTGCTTGTGATGGGTGATTTTCCCATTCCTGTTACCTAAGGGAGCTTAAGCAGGGGTTTTCAATGATTACATCCCAAGGACAGTCGCCCCTTTCATTTCTCCAGTGATATCCCTCTCCTCAGCATATCCACCACCATATAGCACATGCAAATCTATTCAAGGGCTTTTATAGACTGCTAGGCTTTGTGCTGAGCCCAGTGAATTCTTTTATGAATTTCCAGCATCAGTCACATGAGGTACTGATATTAACCTCATTGTACAGACGCAAAAACTGAGGGACAGAAAACCTAGCCGAAGTCCCATAGTTGTAGTGATAGATGTGGGATGTTAACTCAGGCGGCCTGACTCCAAGACAGATTCTTCTAACCACTCCATAATGCCACATTAAGTCTCTGCCCCCAGAAGTCATGTGATCTCTTGATTCACTGTTGTCTTCTGGGACTCACCAGGGAATTTCACTGAGCAAACTTTTCTCATGGTGGCCCGTCAATCCAGCTTTTCTGATTTGCACCGTTACAGGTTTTAGTTCTTTTTCCCCTTTGTCTCTCCTACCCTTTCCCTCTTCTTCCTGAATTCAGAAAGCCTTACCAGTTATAATTCTTCATAAACTTGCCAAAATCACCCTCTTTCGAAGCTTGGCAAAAAGCAAAGGCTCAAGAAATATTTGTTGAATGAGCTTAGACGATAGATAATTCCCATCCTAGTAAGCTCATTAGTGTCAAAACCATTCATTGCACACATGAATGTCACATCTTTGTTATTTCTTTTGAATACATAAATTCCCACATTTACGTCTTATAACATCAGCTCGATCAGTCTGAGATCACCGGTATAGCATGCTAAGCTCACGTGAGCTAATGGCTCCATTATAAAAACATTTTGGAAGACTCACCTTTTCCTCAAATTATTTATTTATTTGATCAACACTTTTAGAACTACTCCTGCCAAAATAATAGTTTTCCGAGACTCCCATCGACCTTTATTAGCTTTGCATGTAGTTTTTTTTAAATGTGATCAACCTCTAAGATGTAATGTCTTGGTATTTTCAGTATCTTTATAAAATCAAAAAGCCAAAGAAGATTGGGAAGAGTTCTAAATGTTATGTACATTGTGTGTGGAAAAGTTACCACTTCTGACAATCAATAATATTTATTATCAATATTTGGAATAATTTCTCATCACTACTTAGTTTTTTTTACTTAGCTACTCTTGGCCATCTGCCTTAGCTTCTGTTACTCTCTCTTTTTCTCTCTTCTATAGAATACGTCTGTTAGCTGACTTTTAATTCTGTGACCAATGCTACCACTGAACACTAAGATCTGACTGATAAGAATGAGGCAGATATGTTCATATCAGGATTCAGTCTACTTTTCAGCTGCTCTTTCCTTTCCAGTCCCAATTCTACATCGTGCAAGGTCACAAAGTGCTGAGATTTTTCTTCGAGAAACCTTACTCCTCTCCTCTGGCTACTCCTCAAATTCATCTCAATTCAAATGATCCTACTTGAAGTGGAGTCAGGGAAGGAATTTCACTCCCTTTTGCTCATTAGACTTGTAGCTCAGAGTCCTAAGAGGTTTTCCAAATAGTAGACACTTTGCAGACAAACGTTCTGGGGTCTAGACAGTGGAACTCTACTGAAGAGCTCCATAGACAGTGCAGCAGAATTTTTTAAAGCAATTTCTGGCTCTCCAAGTATATGATCTTTGCCTCCATCTATCCTCCTTTTTTTTTACCAGGCCAAATTCTTCCTGGCCTGTCATTGCCCTCCTCAGAAGTCTTTAAAGTCTGTTTTTTTTTTCCTACTCCAACACATTTAAGCTCTCTTGGCTTTCATGATCCTTCATAAGCTTATCTCATCCTTATTATCTGTCATAGAGTAGATTTTGTGGTAGAGGTTTGGGTGCAGGACGTATTGGGGTCTGCTCTGGGGATTGACTTGTGGGAGTGACAGAAGGACTGGGCAGAGAGGAATGTTAGGCTGTGATACAGTCACAACCAAGGGCTCTGACAATCGCACGGGGAGCTCTAGATCTGGGATGGCCTTGCAGAGATGTTCTTCTATTAAGGCCAGACAGAGGTCCTGGCCTTTCTACCTTCAAATCAATCACTAGATATGGGTTGCCCCTGGGAAAGGGAAAAGACCTTGGGCCTGGTGAGTCTTTTCTGTTGAGGGCAATTTCTAGAGTGGTCTCATCTGAGAGTCTTCAGGATAAACACTCCAGAAGTTGTGGGAATGAGTGCTTTAGTGCTGAGGCTGGGATCTGGGCACCATACCATGGAATCCACCATATTATCTATTTTTTTTCTTTCTCCTCTACAACATGCATTTTTCTTTCCATCTGGCTTTGTCTCATTAACATTTGCACCTTTATATCTAAAACCCTTGGTCTTTACTGCAGCTATTTCACTAACCTGGGTCAGTCTGCCTGTCTGTCTCTCTTTCACCTACTGAAATATTCTCCCCTCTTTGTAACCCTGGTGGCGTAGTAGTTAAGCACTATGGCTGCTTGCCAAAAGGTTGGCAGTTCAAATACACCAGGCACTTCTTGAAAACTCTATGGGGCAGTTCTACTTTGTCCTATAGGGTCTCTATGAGTCAGAATCGACTCGACGGCAATTTTTTTTTTTTTTTTTTAATGCACCAGTTATTTGCAGCCCTCCCTGAGCACTCTGTCATCTGAACTTCAGTCTATGACATAAATTAGTGTCTAAACCTTATAGCTGAGGCAGCAACGTGATTGGTTTGTGAGGAGTAGGAAAGGGAAGAGATAGGTTATTTGTCTTCTCCTTAGATTATGTACTCCTTGAGGGCAGAGACCTTGGTTTCAATTTCTGGATATTCTACAATGTATGCAGAGTGCCATGTATATTGAAAATGCTCAGTGCCTTCACAAAAAGTAGGCATTTAGCACTTATGATATGCCATACACTATTCTAGGTCCTGAAATTTCAATGGTAAATAAGATGAAGGCCCCACTGTCAAGGAGGTTACATTCTGATTATGAAGAACTGGAAGTCAGTCTAATACTTATTTTACCTTGACATTTTATTAGGCATTATCTAGAAATAACAATACTTCTAAACCCATTGCCATTGAGTTGATTCCAACTCATAGCGACCCTACAGGACAAAGTAGAACTGCTACATAACATTTCCAAGGAGCAACTGGTAGATTCGAACTGACAACCTTTTGGTTAGTAGCTGAGCTCTTACGCACTGCACCACCAGGGCTCCAATACTTACAAAGAAACACTAATAATCAAATCTCATGTCTCCCATTACAAGCTTTGTTATGGTAATAAATTAACCGTGAAATCTCAGTGATTAACATGACAAAAGTTGTTCTTTCTCTGATGCGGATTGGGTTGCTCTCTTCCATCTTGCATCTGCACTTCCTGGAACACTTGGCCTCCAAGTTCTCTTCATCAGCGAAAGAGGCACAGTGAGCATTAATTGCCTCAGCCCTTTTGCTCTAGTTCATTGGTTAGAATTAGGTGTGCAGCCTCAAACTAACTGCAAGGAGGCTGAGATATGTGAATGAACAAGTCGATAATTACTGAGCACTAATTGTCTCTGCAGTAATAGCTAATATTTTGTTGAGTGCTTCTAAATGCCTTACATTTTTTCCTCACAACGCTCCTATGAGTAAATACTATTACTAATTCCATTTTACAAAAAAAAAAAAAGGAGACACAAAAAGGATAAGTAATTTACTCAAGATCCCATTGGTATTAATTGGTGGAGATGGGATTTGAACTAAAGCTCTAAGCTCCAGACTCTAAGCTGTTTTTACCAAGTAAAAATGAAGCAAAATAAAATAATGACCCTAAGAGAAGTGTCTGTCTCCTTTCAGGATGGATCTTTGGAAACATCCTCTAGATTAATCTCTTCTTTTCCTTGACTGCTCTGGAAATACTACTGACTCCTAAAACAGAAGCTTTCCTTTTCCAAATCCTCCTTGTGAGTAACATCTTAACTCTCCCAGTGCTCTGCATGAAAAAACTTGGGAGTTTTAAAAATTTGTACTTTTTATAACAGTCATGAATAGTTCAAGGATTTCAGTGAGTTCCCTTTGAAATAATAAGCCATACCAAATGGTCTGCCATGAACTCTAATACTATGTGGAAAGCTATAGATGATTAAAATTTAATTATCCGTCCCTCCAACTGAAAAACAAAATTTTTCCAGTGGTAACGTATATAGATGTTCTTGAAACATTCGTGTTCTTTATGAATAAAAGTCTTCAGGGGCTTGGGGAAGCAAAGTCCTTCTCAAGGGCTCAGAATTTGTGTACAAGCTTTCATTGCTCCTATTTCACCCTGACTCCTTCTACCCATTTTTCCATGAGAACAAAGGGACTGTAAAACCAACAAATCAAACCACTGCCGACAAATTGATTCCAGCTCACAGTGACTCTACCGGACAGAGTAGAACTGCCCCACAGGGTTTCCAAGGCAGTAAATCTTTAAGGAAGCAGACTGCCACATCTTTCTCCTGCGGAGCAGCTGGTGGGTTCGAATTGCCAGTCTTTTGGTTAGCAGCTGAGTGCTTTAACCACTGCACCACCAGGGTCCATTAAGGAGACCACAGATAATTGAAAGTATGTTTGCCTTAATGAGGAGTTAAGAAGCCAAGTGACTTACAATGCCTGGACATGGAGGGAAGAGAAAAGCCTCTATTGCCACCTGCTGGGCTCCTTGGTTTCATCAGATGATTTGGTCTACCATCTCTGATTCCAGATCTCTGACCTCTGGCTTCTTCTATATGCTAAATACCCTTTGACATTTGTCAATTTTTTGGTTTCAGTTTGGATGGAACAAAAATGATGAAAAAGAAATACTTTAGCCTTCAGCATTAACTACTCTTTAAACTCATGCTAATTCATAAACAAGAATAATAACTAACCACTTCTCCACAGCACTCAGTTGCTTCCAAGTGTGTTTTTCATTAAACCTAAGTGAAAACACTTCCCAGGATGCAATTTTAAGGGAATATCATTAATAATATGCCTTGATTAGCCTTGGACAGGAGAATAAGGAATTGGCTGAATAGAGATTCTTTTCATTTTTTTTTTTTTACAAGATGGGTATTGCTGAAGGTTTCAGTTTCCTGAAAAGTACAGTGAGCTACGTGGAGTGCTTTTCCAATGGTATATTGATTTGCAATGATGCTTAGCATTTAATTTCATATGGCTTTATATTTTAACTCTCTGATTACAGAGGAGATATTGATATGGACATCTTCAGGGTATAAAGCAAAACTATCCAAATCCTATCTAGAGCCCTTGAGAAAAGAGACAATTCAATTTAGCAACATAGGTTTAGGAAATGAATAGAAGCTCCTAGTAGTTAGGAAATTTCTGAAGGTGAAGTTTTTTTTCTGTCCTCACACTGTCGGTTCCACATGCATTCACTGCCCCTCAATTACCTGAGAAACACACATGGCTGTGATAAGGGAGATAGCAAGGGTTCCACAAAAGCAGCAAATGTACAAAAAGATTGAGTTATCAGCAAAACAAATTAGGATGAGTGGGTGAATGGAATTCAGGATGAAGGCTTATATTTTAAACATAAATGGCAACTGTGTTCCTGAATAGAGAGAGTCCATATTGTAAAACTACTGATTCTTACTAAAATAATTTATCACTTTGATTGTATACAAATTAATATCCTAGTAGAATTATTTATATTCTTTGACTAGCTTGATTCTAGAATTCACGTAGAAGAAGAAATGAGTATGAAAAGCCAAGAAAAATTTTTAAAAAGAAGACCATGGATTAGGCCTTTGCCACACAATATCACAATACATTCTAAAGATACAGTCATGTAAACAATGCGATAATATTGTAGAGAGTAAAACAGATCTATAGAACAGAATGGAGTGCCCAATTCTAGACCCTCTTATACATAGGATAAACTAACCAAAAAATGCTGGAAAAACTGACTTCATTTGGGAAAAAAGTTCAATCACTACTTAAAAATAAAAACAAAAGCCAAACCCGTTGCCGTGGAGTCAGTTCTGACTCATGGCCACCCTGTATCTTAAGAGTTGAACTGCTCCATAGGGTTTTGTTGGCTGTAATCATTAGGGAAGCAGATCACCAGGCCTTTCATCTGTGGCATCCCTGGGTGGGTCTGAACCACCAGCCTTTCAGTGAGTAGCCAAGAGCAAACTGTTTGCACCACCCAGGGACCTAGATTCTTATTACGCACCATAAAACCCCCCACCCAGTGCCGTCGAGTCGATTCCGACTCATCGAGACCCTGTAGGACAGACTAGAACTGCCCCACAGAGTTTCCAAGGAGCGCCTGGCACCATATAATAATCAAATTCCAGATGGAACTAAGGATTGACTATAAGAACTAAAAATTGTTAGAAGAAATTTAAGATTGCTTGTATAATCTTGGGTGGTAAAAAGGGAAGGCTTTTTAAGCGAGACATCACATTCAAAAAGCATAAAGAAAAAGACTAATGTACTTTACTACATTCAAATGTTTAACTGACTGTATGATGTCTGGTAAGGTTACCTCTCTCCTGATACAATGTTGTGCACAGTGGGATTTCAGAGAAGTCCGCAAACCCCTCAGTACCCCCACAACACCTTACACCACGGTCTAGAAAGGAAGTGACTGAGCAGCAAGTACCCATGAACCTACGTGAGGCCTCGGAGCCCCACCTGCGCTGGGTTAGCCGTCGCCACTCCTGACCCACAGAACAATAAGCGGTCCCCTGAGAACTCTTTCTCCAGAACCCTTCCTCCCAACACCTCCCAATTTATCTTCAAAAAATGCCCAAGATACTAATCTCTAGGTGAAAACTTTAATTAGAATTGATGAACCCTCATGCCTTAAAAACAAAACAACCCACCAGTACCAATCTCTTGATAGAGCCCTTGTGGCGCCATGTTTAAAGAGCTCGGCTGCTAACCAAAAGGTAAACCAAACCAAACCCAGTGCCATCGAGTTCAAACCCACCAGCCGCTCCTTGGAAACCCTATGGGCCCATTCTTCTCTGATCTATAGGGTCGCTGTAAGTCAGAATCTACTTGACAGTAACAGGTTTGTGTTTTTTTTTTTTTTTTTTGCTAATCTCTGATGGAGCCCTGGTGGCACAGTCGTTAAGCGCTCGGCTGCTAATCAAAAGGCCTGAGATTCCAACCCATCAGTCACGCCACCGGAGAAAGGCGTGGCAGTCTACTGCCTAAAGATTAACAGCCTTGGAAACCCTATGTGGCAGCTCTGCTCTATCTCATAGGGTCGCTCTAAGTTGGAATCTACTGATGGCGAGTTAATCTCTCCAGGCACTACACGCCCGTTTACTTTAACCACCATCAGAAATTCAAGCATCCTAGACTCATCCACAGATAGATCTGCAAATTCTCTAATCTTACTTTCCCCCAAACGATACCACACCACTCACCTCCTTATAGGGACTGGCTACACAATTTGCGGAACTCGATGCAAAATGAAAATGTGGGGCCCCTTGTCCAAAAAGTATTAAGAATTTCAAGATGGCGATAGAAAAGCATTAAACCAAACGTAGGGCTTCTGAATGTGATTTCTAAGCACAGGTCACACACTCATGAAACCGGCTGTTTTCTATGCAAAAACCCTTTGTTTGCAGCTTCATGGTCTGGCATCAGCAACCCCTCCTCCCCCCCGCCCCGTGTCCTTTCAAAAAACCTAAACCCAGTGCCCTTGAGTCACTTCCGACTCGTAGCGACCCTATAGGACCGAGTAGAACTGCTCCACAGAGTTTCCAGTGTTTTCCATAAATGTTCAAAATAATTCTTCTTAATCTAACTAAAACCTAGCTGCCCCCTGAGCACACTCTTCCGACTCTCATACCCCAGACACGGTGGTGTGTGGGGGTGGGGTAAGAGTCCCCTTTCTTTCCCGTTACTTTTTCTTTCTTTAAAATGTTTTATTGTGCTTAAAGTGAGAGTTTGCACATCAAATTGGGTTCCTATTTAATATTTTCCACACAAACAATTCAGTGATATAGGTTATATTTTTCACAGTGTGTCATCATTCTCATTCATTTCATTCTGGATGTACCATTTCCAGAATTCTAGTTTCCCTGTCCCATTACCTTCTCATCTTTGCTTTAGAGTAAGGTTTGACCATTGAGTCTCCCCATTTTTTTTTTTTTTGAACTTTCTCACCCCTCCTTGGAAAATCCAGCTTCTTTCAAGCCCATGCCATCAGTCTATATGACCCCATGTCCTTCCTTGTTGCAATCGACTGCCTGCCTCCCATTGCTCAGCTAGTACACGACACCTACCAGGTGCTCAAGAAATATGTGGTAAGAAAGTTAATGAATGACTTATACAATAATTTTGAGAAAAAGAAAATGGGTAGAATACAAATTCTACTTGCCCAGCTTCATGATAAGAGCTGATAATCTTTAAGAAAAGCACTTTTTTTTTTCCTGAATTGCTATGTGCTTTCTTCTCACAATACCTAGGTATTTGCCTTCTATATTCTATTTAATTTTTTTCAGAAAACTTGCCAAAATATGGCCTGTTAGGAAGCCAATTTGTTAATGGTATCCCAAATATTTATGATTATTCCTTAAAAAAGTTGGGAGGGGGAGATGAAGGAGTCACGTGGTATGATTTCAGGAGTAAATGCATACCCATTTTGTAATTTGCTACTGCAATAACCCAGACATGAGAAACTGACTGCACTAGGAGGATTTCTGTTTCATCGCTTCCAAATACTGCCCTCTTCTGGCTAGCCAGTGCTTATCTCTAGAGCTGTGTGAAATGAACCTGCTTAGGAAAGAAATGGAATAAAGGGGGATAGAGGCAACAATATTTTGAGAGAATGAAAATTAGGGACGTATGTGGGAACAAAGTGGGAAAGGTAGATTTATAACCTTCCTAACCTTTATGTCCACTCTTCCACATTCTTCTCCAATACTTTCTATTTTGGATTGAATTTTACTCCCCCAAAATATGTTATAAACCCCTCTATACCTGTGGTTATAATCCTGTTTGGGAATGTTTTTTTTGTTATGTTAATGAGGCAGTGTTACCGTAGGGTGTGTCTGAAGTCAACCTTTTTTTGAGATAAAAAAGCAGATTAAGGAAGCAGCAAAAAAAAAAAAAAAAAAGCCAGTAGAGATGGGGGAAGACAGATGCTAAGCAACAGGAAGATTCCCGAGGAACAGAAGCTCAAAAGAGAAACAAGGACCTTCCTCCTGAGCCAACACAGAGAGAAAGCCTTCCCTTTGAGCAGGCACCCTGAATTTGAACTTCTAGGCTGTGAGAAAATAAATTTCTATTTGCTAAAGCCACCCACTTGTGATATTTCTGTTACAGCAGTGCTAGATAACTAAGATACCTTCCCTCATGAAAACTAAGGCAAGTAATACAACTTGTTCAGTTTGCTTCAGCACCTATCTCAACCTGAAGGCTTGGATAGAAATGAAGCCATAGTGCTCTGATTTCTTCATTATAATCACCCTTCAGCTTTCATGCACAGACTGCCCCTGACTTTTCTCAAGCTGTTCCTCTGACTTGTTCTTCCAGAAAATCTCCATACAAAAAATGTCCACTGTCAAATTTCTCCTACGAGCCTTCCCTGATGACCCCAACTATGTACAGGTTTTCCTTCTATTCCCCGTTGCTAAACCAGAAATCCATTGCCATCAAGTCGATTCTGACTCATACCCTATAGGACAGAGTAGAACAGTCCCATAGGGTTGCCAAAGAGTGGCTGGTGGATTCAAACTGCTGACATTTTGGTTAGCAGCCAAGCTCTTAACCATCATACCACCAGGGCTCCTTCATTGCTAAAAACCCCAAAGCCAAATCCGTTGCCATCAAGTCAATTCTGATTCATAGTGACCCTGTAGGGACTCTATAAGACAGAGTAGAACTGCCCTATAGAGTTTCCAAGGAGCACCTGGTAGATTCGATCTGCTGACCTTTTGGTTAGCAGCTGTAGCACTTAACCACTGTGCCATCAGCATTTCCTCATTGCTAAAAGGTACGTGGAATTACTTCACCGCATTCTAGATATGCGTTCTTTATCTCTCTGGAAAATACTACATTGGTGATAGAAGTAGGGAAGGAAGCATGCAAATAAGGAAGAAGGGAAGGGAAAAGCAGCTTTACCCAGAGCAAGTAACTAAAATGTTAACTCCGATAACTTCTTTTAAGTTGATGCCACAGTCTAGAATGCAAAGGGCCCTTGTCTTCTCCGTGGTCAATGTTACTTGCCACCCTATAGTCTAGAAAGCTTTTCTACCATGTTTCGCTTTACAGTACATCTCGAACATGCTGATATCAGTACTGCACTCTGCTGTTAACCAAAGAGGCTGCTTAAAGCCAGAGAAGGCTGAAGGGATTAATGTGTTAGCATATCAATAGTGGGCACACTGGTTAGGAAACTGTGGTCTAGAAAATGCAACAGATTAAGGCAAAGTAACATGCCTTATCAAATTATCAGGAAATCCTGTGGACAAACCCCTGGAGTAACAAAGGGAAACGGTCAATTAGAACGGAAACAAAACATATTCAACTTTGCAATTCCTGGCGTAGCCCATACTTTCTGTGGGTTTCTTCCCTGGAGTGTCCTCTAGTGCTTCTGTTGCCTCTACCTGTTCATCCTTTTAAGGCCAGCACCAGTCTCCCTCTGCTGTGAGGTTTTCCTAATAATTTTAGTCCTCCCAGTTCCATTGGCTGCAGGAGTTAGAGCCTGTGTAAACATTTAGCAAAGTTACATGCAGTCTTGTATTGTTCACTGATATATTATTTGAGTATATCTAACAGTATATTCGGGGGCAGTGGTAGTTCAATGGTAGAATTTTTGTCCTCCGTATGGGAAACCTGGGTTTCATTCCCAGCCAATGTACTTCAAGAGCAGTTAATCACCTGTCTGCCAGTGGAAGCTCGCTTTGTGCTATGATGCTGACCAGATTTCACTGGAGCCTTCAGACTGACAAATTAGGAAGAAAGTCCTGATGATTTAATTTTGAAAAATCAGCCAATGAAAACACTGTGGATCACAACGATATCATCCAGTTGTTCTTTGAGTTGCTATGAGTTCGGTGCCAACCTGACCTTGTCACCTGATGGCAAGAACTATATCTTGCCCCCTGGGTGTGTGCCCAAATACTGTCAGTTTACTGCAAGAGGTAAAGTGGTATAACATGGTCTGCTAAATATGAGTGTCTTAGTTATCTAATACCTCTATAAGAGAAAAACCACAAATGGATGGCTTTAACAAAGAGAAATTCATTCTCTCACAATCTAGGAGGGTAGTAGTCTAAGTTCGGGGCACCAGCTCCAGGAGAAGGTTTTCTCTTTCTGTTGGCTCTGGGGGAAGGCCCTTGTCATCAATATTCCCCTGGTCTAGGAGATTCTCTGCCCAGGAACCCCAGGTCCAAAGGATGCACTCTGCTCCCAGCACTGCTTTCTTGGTGGTATGAGGTCCCCCTGTCTCTCTACTCACTTCTTTTATATCTCAAAAAAGATTAAATCGTAGATTAATCTTGTAGATTGAGTATACATAACAGCTGCTAATACCATCTCATTAACATCATAGAAACAGGATTTACAACACATTGGAAAATCACATCAGATGACAAAATGGTGGACAATCACTTAATACTGGGATCATGGCCTAGCCAAGTTGACAGATATTTTTTTGGGATCCATGACAAAGAGCCAGGAACAGATTTGTTTGAGCTGCATGGTGGAGACTACTAATTGTTCCCCCAAATTCATGTTCACCTCTTCTTCCTGATGCCACCGTGAAAACACATTTCCCAGCATCCCTTGTACTTAGGTGCAGCCAATGAATGTGAGTGGAAGGATAAGCATTTCTTGCAGATCCGGTCCATACGAATCTGTTATTTTCTCCTTCTGGCTAGACGGAAAGAAGAGGGCCCCCTAGGGCAACTTTAGACAGCAACATGTTGAAGGTGGCAGTCTTCATTAGCCTGGAGTCCTGAATGACTTCGTGAAGGAGGGATACCTCACTAAGCTGCCCACTTGCCCAGTGCTCTTATCGGAACAAGAAATAAACTTCTGTCATACATAAGCCATTCTACTATTCTGGGACTATTTTTACTTCAATTTGTCTACCTTAATACAAGCTGTAAGTGGACGTTTCAGTCAGAGATGCTGTTACTCAGAGCTAGACCACGCAAAGGTCTCCGTGGTGTGATAAGGGACAATAACGTTCAAGGAGAGACCCACTCCCCATGCCCTCATGACCTCCATTCTAACATTTTGTCTAAAATTACACCACCAGAGGTTTCATTAATTAGGATAAAGGCATAGGTAATACTTCTAGGTATCTTCTTTTAAATAGCTATGTCACCTGAGAGAGATAGCACATTAAGCCATTACTATCCATGAGCCCCTTAGCATGAATGAGCTTCTCAGATTTCTTTAAAATGAAATATCTAATAAAAAGTTGAGAAAGGGAAACAGGACAGTAAAGTGTTGAAGGGCAGATTGGGGAAGGTGGAGGAATTTCTGGAGCATAGTGCACTTGGGTTTTTGTTCCAACAGAAACAGAAGACCGAGCAGTGGTGGGTGGAGGTGGGAGAGTAGGATTCCAGAGTAATCATGATGTGGGGCCAGAGGGCAAAAAGTGAAAAAAGGGGAGACAGAAGGTATTGAAGGCAAATTTCCTGTTTCATAATTGGGCTGAATGCCGGCCATCAAATGAGGTGCTTTTGTCTACCCCTCCCCCACCTTTTAAGAAAGTTATTTTCATGGTCTAACCTACTTTTTAGACCTGTATGTAGCCCCTCAGGAAATTATAAGAGAAACTTTGAGATTTGCTCAAAACATGTCTGCTCTGTCAGAGATTGGATATTTTGACTGTTTCTGAACCACTACCTTATTCAGAGCTTCCTATAATAGCCATCTATCACTTCAGACTATGCAGTTATTTCCTTTCTGGCTCATGGAAAGGAATATGACTTCCAAAACAGAGAAGTGTCTATGGGCCCATTAGTGCCAAAACTCAATTATGAAATTATTCAACTGCATTGGTCCATTTATTACTATTTTTAAAACATGTACATACATATGAAAGAATCAGCTTATGGTTAAAAATATTAAGGACAGTGTTTTCTTTAACAGAAGATTTAAAATATGTATCCAAAATTTGTCCCTGCTGCAAAATATTTATGTGTTCAGGGGTGGAAGATCTTGGAGTCAGTTTTTTCTTGTGATATCTGCCTCTACTGAATGTTGTCTATGTTGCACTCTCAGTAAAGCAAGCAGTGGAAGTGACCAGCTCTCTCCTGGATTTGAGAGCTCTACCTCTCTGATCAATAGGAAGTATACATTGTACTTAGGCCATAAATGCTTCTTGTACTAGTTTTTTATTGCTGCCATAATAAACACATAAGGTAACATACTTCGCAGCTTAAACAACACACACTTATTTTTTTGACAGT
This sequence comes from Elephas maximus indicus, assembly GCF_024166365.1. Taxonomy (NCBI): domain Eukaryota; kingdom Metazoa; phylum Chordata; class Mammalia; order Proboscidea; family Elephantidae; genus Elephas; species Elephas maximus. The sequence continues at coordinate 136,229,729 of NC_064820.1, forward strand.
TCTGTAGGTCAGAAGTTCGAAACTGGATTTACCAGATAAAATCAAGGTGTTGATAGGGCTGTGTTCCTTTCTGGAGACTCTAGGGGAGAAACTGTTTCCTTGCTAATTGAGGTTGTTGGCAAAATCCAGTTTCCGTGGCTGTAGGACCCAGGTCCTTGTTTCTTTGCTGTCTTCCAGCTGGGGCAGCCCTTAAGCTCCTAGAGGCCTTTCTCTGGTTTTCTGTGGCACATAGCCCCCCTGCATCTCAGAACCAACAACAGAGCACTCTTCTTATGTTCACCTTCCTGCCTTCTTCATTTTCTAAGGATTTGTGTGATTAGATTGGGCCCACCCATATAATCCAGGGTAATCTCCCCATCTCAAAGTTCATAACATTAATTACATCTGCAAAGTCCCTTTTTCCATGTGGGATAGAATGTTCACAGGTTCTGTAGACTAGGGTGCCAACACCTTTGGTTGACCGTTATTCTGCTTACCACGATGCTCATTTAAAATTGTCTGAAAAACCTCAGCCTAAAGGATGATCAAGGAGCCCTAATGGCACAACAGTTAAGCTCTTAGCTACTAACCAAAAGGTTCGAGCCTACCCAGTAGCTCTGAGGGAGGAAGACCTGGCGGTTAGCTTCCATAAAGATTACAGCCAAAAAACCCCACAGGAAATTCTACTGTGTCTAGTGGGGTCACTATGAGTCGGAATCATCTCCATGCACTCAACAACAACAACAACGAAAGGGTGATCACTGTGAATCAATTATAGGACTTAGCCCCATGGTGTTTAGGCCAGATTTCATTATTTTGTACCACACTTGCAGTTGGTTTATATACATGCTGGCTTAAATCCCATGATACTATAGGTAGGATTGAAAGGCTTATCAGAGATACCCTGGAGTTTTGCCCTCCTGATGCCTCTTCCTGCCACCTCCATCTTCTTCTTATGCACAAAATATTGGCAGCTGGAATTTAAATCATTCATAACCAACCTCAGTGGGATGTCAAGAATTCAGTTAACTGAATTTAGGGAGCATGAGACTTCATTGTCTTCTCTATGATTATATCTATTTGAACATTTTCAAAATAAAATTTAAAAAGCAGTAAGCATAGGGTAAACTATTCCATGAGAATTTAGCAGTATTTTTTCTGGTGCAGATTCCCTCCCTGCCACTAGTTTGGTCCCTACTGGAAACTGTTCTGCTTCCCATTTTTGCTGTTTCTTCCAAGTGCAGGAAAACCTCATTTTTCACTTCTCTCCACAGCACTCACAGAGAGTGGACAGGACCAGCAGAAACAAGCCAGTGTTCATGAGTGCCAGACAGTGAGTCAGTACAAAAGTAAGTGATAAGGGAAGGTGGACCATTGCCAAAGAAGGGAAAGGACCCCTTGGGATCGGGGAAAGAAAAGGCTGAACTTCCTGCCCTGACCTCATATGGGATTAAAGCCATACGATTGGTCTTAGGCAGGGACGTAAGGAAGAAATGCTACTCATGTCAGAAGCAGACACGTTCAGAAAGGCCAAGGGTCATTTCAGATTTCCATGGGGCAAAGGACTTTTGACATCTGCCCTCTGTTTCTTGCTCACAAAGGCCCCGTTTGTTACTAGCAGCTTTGTTCTTTGTGAAGGGGCTCAACTCAGCTTTCCCCAGGCTGATGCTATGCTATCAGGGAAATGAGATCCCACTTGGAAACACTTGTCTGTCAGAAAATACTAGAATGAGGCTGTCTGAAGAGCCCTCATAATGCAGCTCTAGCAGATTTACTCACAGGAGATTCTCCGACTGCACACTCATTAATAGATCATGGTTGTTCAGTCCCCTGTGTTCCCTTCTGATGGGACATGCCTTCCAACTTTGATGTGAATTCAACGTACCAATGATCATCAAGAAATCCTGAAATTCTCATAACCTCGACTAGAGGGGAATTCAATTAAAGCTTGTGCCACGCCAGTTAAGAGAGTGGTAAGGGAATTGCGTGGTTGTTGTTGTTGCCTGTAATGACATTACATCCCAGACCAATAACTGCCTGAGTGAGTGTACGAGTTCTAAGCACCTCCGTCTAATATCTATTCTTCATCATTTGAGAGTATCGATGGGAATCGTTTCAAGAAAATTCACAGCTCATGGAGGTGCCAACCATTGCTGAAGATTTCCATTTTCCTTAATTACTACATATGGTACAAGAAATCTTCTTTTGAAGGTACAAGTATCTGCACAGATGGGAACTAACTGGGGGAGGGCAGTTGGCAAGGAGCAGGTGAGCTCTTTCCTATTGATGGTGAGACTTTGATGATGGTTTGATGTTATTAAACTGAGTTTGCTCTGCATTTAATTCTATGGAACATTTGTAGGTTGGTTGAAGTGGAGCCCTAAGTGGAATCCCCACAGTCAGCACCTTGATGTACCTCAAGCTGGCTCACAGTTCTCTGTTGATGTGCTGATTCCTACAAGTGCTGCTCATTTTCAGCCACTTCAAAAACTGATAGACTTAATGATTCACACAGATAAAGGATTTTATTTTGTCATCCTTTTTCAAAGCAAACCAGGTGCCAACAAATAGATTCCGACTCATGGTGGCCCTATGTGTATCAGAGTAGAACTGTGCTCTATAGGGTTTTCAATGGCTGTGATCTTTTGGAAGCAGATTGCCAGGACTGTCTTCCGAGGCACCTCTGGATGGGTTCGAACTGCCAACATTTTGGTTACAAGTTGAGCCCTTAACCAACTGCACCTCCCCAGGGATTCCTTTTCAAAGCAAAGTGCCCAAGAGTCTCTCTTTATGGCCCACGGCCACATGGCAGCTCATTTCAAAGATGAGACCAGAACTTTTACTTTATTGCCACTGCCTTTTGACTTCTGGGCATCAGCAGAATGCAGGCGTGTCTTTTGAAACATCTAACACGATGCAGTTCAAACTATTATTTTTACCTCAGTCCAAGATAAACCTAGACAAGCAACAGAACTGCAGGCATGCTAAGGTTTCCATTTGCCTTAGTCACTACATATGGTACAAGAAATTTTCATATTTGTCAGATTTTTATTTATCTGTTAATATTAGATTAACTGGGTTTCTGCAAAGCTCACATTCATGACCTTACATAGCACAACCAGCTCCAAATTATACAAACGAATTAATCTGGCTTAATATTTTGGTCACACACCATACAAGATTAGGTTAGGATAACTGTTAATCTTATCAATGATAATATCTAGCATACAGATAGCAATGGATTATAGTTTGGGCATGGAAGTTCACCAGTTTTGAGTTTGCTTTCCTACTCATCCTTAACTCAATCTCAGTGTGACCCTTTTTTTTTTTTTTTTTAAAGCATCAGTCTCCTCATTTTTAAAATAAGGACAATGATGTCTACTTGTAGGGTTGATGTGAGATTTATATTAAATGCAGTCCACGAAGCACTTTACACAGTGCCTAACCAGCAAAGTACACTCTATACATGTTAGATGTATTTGTCATTTTTGTTAGCAAGAGAACTGTAAACAACTAAATCTCACGTCTTCCACAAGACTATCACCTTATGTGAGGGTGTCTAAAAACTTTCTTAAAAGCTCACCTCTTGTCTCCTTTGGAACAGACAGGAAAATCAGGATGATTGCCACAATTATCCTAACCTGAACTTGTGTGGTGTGTGACCAAAACATTAAGCCAGATTAATTTGCTTGTACAATTTGGAGCTGACTGTGCTGTGTAAGGTCATGAATATGAGGTTTGCAGGAACCCAATGGATCCAGAGTGGACCTGGAATTCAGCCACAGAATAATCAAAGATCTCAAGGAAAAATGCTGGAAGTCCAGGCTTGCAGCACTGCCTGGGGGAGCAGATTTTCCGGGGCAGAGCACCTCCCTGGCCCTGGCTTCCTCCCAGGTGAGCCCTGCCTGTATGAATGCATGTTTAAGGACTCTGAATACAGAGTGGTTTCATAACCCACTTACTGTGCATGGGCCTTGGGTGGGGAGGCATGGAACTTCCTGGCAGGCTTTTAGACCTCAACAATGAAACACCTATAAACCCCTATGAGGGCACAGGGAACTCTTACTAGACTTCTATACAAGGAAGGAGCTCGTTTCCACCCATTTTGATAAACTGTATCAATCTTCTGAATATGAAGCTGGCACTGGTTCTGAAATTTCTCTGTAGTATTTCTCACCCTTAGAAAGGAAGTATGAGTTAGATATGGCTCCAACACTCGTAAGTCCTTAGCTCGTTTTTGAACATCTCTCTGGTTGAATGATCTTATAGAGAAGAGAATCTTCCAATCAGTAACTCAATTTAAAAATTTTTCTTGGTACAGACATGGGAAGGAATCTACTTCTTTCCGGGACTAAGGAGTTGCCTGCGGTAGCCCCCAAAGCCTCTTTTCAGGGGATAATAGTCGTAACTGTGAGTCTTAAAATCTTGTTCGGGAAAATAGAGTGGAAGGAAAATGGCAACAATTGGCTCTGAAATATCCTTTAGACAAAAAATGCCAGCTCTGATAGGAGCAGCTCACTTATAATTCTGCCTGACCAAAATGTGAAATGGGCCCCAGAGAGTATGTACATGCTGCTGCCTGTGAAAATCAGACCCTCCGTGTAATGGCTGGCCTCCACTGGACCCACCAAAGCACCAGGCTGGACTTCCAGTGCTTAACCATCCCTTGGCCAATGCCAGTTTTCCCTGTCTCCTCTCTTCTCACCTCCTTGTTCTCCTTCCCACAGTATCCTAATCTTTTTCAAAAGGGGTTTAATTCCTATAACACTTCAATAGCGAGAGAGAGCTTTACTTGGCGGCTTTGGGTTTACAAGATCGTTGGTGAACAATCAGTCTGTCTGGCAGGAAGGTACGCCCGCAAATATTACAAGGAACCAACTGGCTCTGGGCACTTGTCCAAGCAGCTTCATGTAAAGCATCGAGATCATAGAAACCTTTGGCTGTAAAGTTAAAAAAAAAAAAAAAAGGAAAGGTAAAACAGATCAGTTTTCACTCTGGAGAACCATATTCTAGTTTTTATGGAAAATATTTTCAGGAAATACCTGTTGACTGAGACTTTTAAACAAATTATATTACTTTTGCAAAAAAAAAAAAAAATGCTGCTCGCTCATTTAAGGGTTGAATAAAATTAGCTAGCTATGAACCAGAGGCTTTCTACTCCTTGGACTTTAAAAAGGGGAAAACTGTTTTATGTGTTCTGGCATGCATTCTTCACTAATTATTAACATATTTGCTTACACATTGTTATCTTACAAATATAACTTTTTGGCCTTCTTTCAGTTGACTCTAAATATAAGCTTACAAAGAGGGAAAGAACATGCATTTGTATTTTTCTCTTCTGTAATTCACTGGAATGTTTTTGTAGGCCAAAACTGACAGTTGAGAGTAAATTTAAGATGAATTGTATCCTAAAAATTTATCATCTTTTACTATCTCTTTATGGGTACGGGTTATGGTCATAAACTCAGAGATTCTTTAGGTAATTAAATTGAAGAATGCAAACAGAACAGTTAACCTGATGAAAAGAAGTATCTTTAAGAAAACCACAAAGACAGCTGAGAGATGTACAATCTTCATTGGCAGAGCATAGGAAAAAATGCATATGGCTTTATTTTAAAGAAACAGTGTGGGATTTAACTTTAATAAACCTTAGTTAAGTTGAATGAAATTGACTATGTCTTAGAACCACCCAAAATAGGTTCCCCAGAACGTAGTCAGGTACTCAAAAATACATTCCACAGTATTTATCATTGGCACAACATACACCTCTTCATTAAAACCTAGGAAATTCTCATATGATTTCTATCTAAACGTCTACATGACCACAGCAAGCCTTAGATTCCTCAACATCCTTGATCCTAATGTTCTTTTGCTCTGTGGGAAACTAAGCCCCAGAACAACCTAGTATTTCCCCACTGCATGAAAGCAAGTATCGCTTTCTATGTAGGATATAAATGTGTATTTTTTGTGCTTTGAAAAGTCTGTTGGAAAAAGAATGCCACTGGCTTTCTTCTTACTCATATGAGTTGTTGATATAGTCTCAAAAGCTCCAGAGTATTCACTGGTTCTCACTTGAAGATGATTCATCATGTTTTTAAATATCTTTACATAGCAATTTGACTTCAGATCTGGGGGAAGGGCAATTTAAACTCTATGAGTTTAACTGTGAGGCAAATGATAAGGCGAATTCTCTTTGCCTAGAGAAGGAGGGCAACTTTCAAGATAAACGTAGCATGGGAACGAGAGGAAAATTTCAAGCAAGTGCTGTTATAGGACCTCCCCACCCCATCTGTAACAATAATAGAACAGAGAACCCACCAGGGCTTTCAGATCAGTTGTTTCTCTCACCTCTTCTAGACTTGTGATAATTATGCTCAAGCAGCGAATGTGACAAAAATCAGGTAGAAACATATTTTTGACACCAAATGAGAATTTCTGGGAATAGACTTTTCACTGAGGTAAACAATCTCTTTCTAGGCAAATTCTCTTATTTCAATAGGTGAATGTTTTCACCTTGTACTCTTTTCCCACCTGTACACAAAGTCCTCCCCTTGGCAAGGACTGTGAATAGATGGGTTCTAACAGCGTCTGGAACTTTATCATAACAATCAAGATTCTACTCTGTGGGTTGCTATAAAACTCTCCTGGGCTCACGTCTCTAACAAAAGTGCTTTGGACTAATTGACAATGACTTTGAAGGTACCCTCCAGTGCTGCAAATCTATAGGTACCTATGGAGAACAAATGAATGAAATGATATTCCTCTCAAAACCTCCTTTGAGGGGAGCCAGGGGATCAGCTGAGAAAACGACAATGTAGAAATAGGATAAACAAATCTGACTTTGCATGGCAAACGTATTCTCTTAACTACTTTATTCTCACATCTTAAATGAGTAAGCATAAGGCTCTGTGATGAGGCCCCACATGGCAGTCTATAAAGCTCCAATGTCATTCCTCTTGCACAGTGCTTTAGAAACTATTAATTCCCAAAATAAAATAATCTAGACTTTTATATAAATCTCCATATTTCCAGCTTCTTTTGTGTTATCGAAAGATCTCACCACATCGGGCTAAATTTCTTAATGATAACACCTGCTGTCTCCTTTAGAGAGAGTAGGCGCTATCCAGCTTGCCATAGTCCCTCCTTCCCTTTTTACACTTGGAATAGTTTACTCATTTTTGTAACCTGACTAGTGGACCCTGTAAACATTTGAGTTTGGTGCTCCAGCTGTATGAACACAAGGCACATCCATGTTTGAAAATGTGACTTTGGATGGCAAGAAAGTCTTGTAAGCTGCTGCTTCTTTTTTTTAAGTATTATGTTTGAAAATATATGAAAGTATATAAACTCCAGTGGGTCCCTCTCCTTGCACATCTTTGCCAGGACATAGTGTCTTTATGTCTCAGCATCTGAAGACAACACTATGGACAGGCATTCCAGAACTTTTCTTCTATTTGGCTACAAAAACCCAAAAACCAAACCTGTTGCTGTCAAGTTCATTCTGACTCGTGGTTGATTCCGACTCACAGCGACCCTATAGGAGAGAGTAGAACTGCCTGATACAGTTTCCAAGGAGTTCCTGGTTGATTCCAACTGCTGACCTTTTGGTCAGCACCTGTAGCACTTCACTACTATGCCACCAGGGCTGGGCTTCCATTTGGCTATAGTGATAGTAAAAGTAAATGTTGCTGATTTCAGTTGTCTGAACAAGTAAGAAAGAATACCTTTACTCTTGTAAGTTTAGAGATAAAAGTCTCCCCTTTTAAAATGCTTCCAAGTCTTCTTTTCTCCAGGAATTTACCTGTAATGGCCCTGACTTCTGGTTTCTTAGGTTCTGGTCTCCTTAGCTCCTTAGGCAACATGTTGTTTTCATTATGCCATTTTTTCAGACATTGTGGTTCATGGATGCTTATAGATTTTGTTCCATATTCACGACCACAAATGTAGCAAATAATTGTTGGTGGACGTCTTACCATTGTTGGCTGCAAATAATATGAAATATCAATTAGATAAAGTTCAGGTTTGGAAATTATAATTAAAATTCATTTAAATTAGCTGGAGAATCAATATGTTTTTTAAAAAATCAACCAGTCTGAAAAAGTGTTGTTGAAGTATTTTAACCATCTCAAGTCCAAGTCAGTCCTCCTCATTTCATTTAGCCATTTGGCCGATCACACCTACTCATCTTAAAAAGTGAAAATTTATACACAGTCACAATTTGATACCTGTGAGTTTATTTTTAGAATAAAATATCTTTAAAAAAGAACCCCAAAACAAAAACATAAAAGAACAGAAGGAATAAAAAAGAATGACTAAATACCAACAAAAAGGTTTCTTGAGAAAGATATAGTAACATAATAACTTGAAAGATAAAAGTAGGAAAGGGTATTTCAAGCAAATTGCCATATAAAATTTTTAAAATTTTAGGGTTAGATTGAAACATTAGAATTGGGGTTGATTAAATAAAAGATAAAGAGTAAAGATAAATTATTTTCTAAAAGTATGCAGGTAACCTTAAACCAAGGATAAAGCATATCTGGATCTTCGAGATTACCTACATCTAAAACAGGAAAAGTTGAGAATTGACTCGTGAATTTAACCTTTTTTGGCAAAAAAGACCAAACTATGTTATCTGAGTGATTAGGGTAGGGGTGAGGATGTGGGCTTGGGAAGAGGATAGAAAATAGAGAAGAGCTAACTAGAATTTTCCATATCGGTATTGTGTAAAATGTATTTACTTATTTAGTAAATATTGATTTCCTTCTGATGATTATATCCAAATCACCATGCTGGGACAAATACAATGATACACCAGGCATGAATCTTCCTCTCAGTAACATCAGACTTTACTAAACAAATATGACTGAGATAGAAAGTAATAAGTGTCACTGGAGAGCTTATAAAAGATACTGTTATGCTTGCCCTCATTACCACATGGCAACAACTTTCTACTGCAAGCACCTGTGATTCTCTGCCTTTTTTGACCACCCACAGGCAGAGCAGCTAGAATGCTGGAAAGCAGCCTAAGCAATTATGGATGAGAGTTGGTGGATAAATACTCAGCTTCCACACAAAGACTAATTCCATACTCTCATCCAGAAAGTCCCCAGTAAGACTGTGCTTCAGTTGCTCATTAACACATATAGAGGCTTCCTTTTTTTCTCGGTCTCTCCTCCCATTACTTTACTGGGGGTATTCTGAGATCACCTCCCAAGTAAACAACTTGAACTCAAATCTTTTTCCTAGCATATATTTCTGGGAGAACCCAATATAAGAAATAGCTAAAGATAAAATGCAATGTGGAATTTCTACTTCCGTCTAGGAGATAGAAAGTCACAAGTAACATTGCTCCCACCCACACAATGAGAATCACTTGAATAGCCTATAAAATCATAACATTTGAGTTCATTAGAGACTCAAAGTGCAAAGTAAATTAATGAACTAAAACCCTGCCTAAGTTGGAGGGTGGATCAGGAGAACCAATAGAAAGCCTCTCACACTCCAGGTATTACGTGAGTATGAGGCAGGAATTGTCAGCTGCAGAAGGGTAGGAGAGCTAAGTGTTAACCCCTTTGAGGTGCAGGCATGCTGGAACTGTCTATGTAAATTCTCTCAACCACTGTATCTTATTTCCAGCAATAAGGGCTCACAGTCTACCACTGGGGAGAGGCAGAAACCTGAGAGAAACTCCCATCAGTTCAAGAATAGAGGACCTACCTAAGTCTCAGGGCAGAGCTGAAGAGTACCAGGGAAAAGCAGTCTACTTCTGGAGGAGCGCTAATGGAGACCTCTCTGTGTTCTAGGCATGTAGGGTATACAGTAGTCTAAGAGTGGAGCAAAAGACCTGATATTATTCCTTTGACTGTCCAGGCCTTATAATAAAAATGAAGCAGGGGAAGCCTCCCACTGGGGGATTTGAAGTCTGTAGTGCACTGAACATAACTAAAGCAGAAACAATGTCCAAGCCCTGCTCAAACACAGACTAGATTGACATAACCACTTTTACTAACAGCCTGATAGATGAGGAGGCATGACAATTTCTGAGTATAAATTTTACCTCAGAATCTACTGTTCTCTTACAGTGTCTAGCATTCAATCAAAATTACAGAGAAAACACAGGGAAAATAGGATCCATCATCAATAGATACAATACTATATACAACCAGACCAAGAGGTGGACTAAATATTGAGATTATCCAATCTTTAAAATAAGTATTTTAATAAATATTTTGAAGTAACTACTTAAACATAATTGCGATAAATATGTTAAAGGATCTAGAGGAAAAGGCAGATGGCATGTGCAAATGCCTTTGGAAATTCCAGCTGAAAGATTAAAAGTATTAAAGAAAGCTAATGGGAGGTTATAAAATGAAAACCATGACATCAGAGATGAAAAATTCATTTGATGGGCTTTTCAGCAGAAGCCTACACAACAAGAGAATCAGTAAACCTGAAGACATGTTAAGAGAGTTATCCAAACTGTAAAACAAAGAGAAATAAGACTGAGGAAAAGATGGTACGAAAACCCAAAAAACCAAACCTGCTGCGTTCAAGTCAATTCTGACTCATGGTAACCCTATAGAACAGAATAGAACTGCCCCATGGAGCAGAAGAAATACCCAAGGAGATGATGGGTTAGAATTTTCTAAAATTAATAAGACAACAAATGACATACCCAAGGACCTTAGAGAAATCTAAGCAGGATATATAAGGAGAAAAATGCAGCTAGACACATTACACCCTTTCCTCTCTTGTGGACATGGTTAAGTTCCAAAGGGCAGGCTGTTATATGAAATCTGCATTCTGTGAAAACAGAGTGTCTGTTTCTTCCGGTTCAGTTATACTGTTTTGTACTGTCAGTGGGACAGTAGCTTCCCAATAAGCCCAAGAGGCGGAAAATGGAGGTGAGTGCTATATGTCCCACTGGTCACGTTAATGCACAAAATCATTGGATAGTAGATCTTTTACTATTGTTGTAAATGCAAAATGTCTAATAATGAGCTAGTCGATAAGTGAGGAGAAGGTGTATGATGAAACATCTAAAAACCAAAAATAAGCTTGAAAGCAGCCAGAAAAAATAATAGACCCAATTAAAAAAAAAATAGAAGTAATACACTCACAGGAACAATGAAACAATGATAAGAATTTCAGTTGATTTCTTATCAGGGGCAGAAACCAAAAGGTGAGTATTGTTGTTGTCAGGTGCCATCGAGTTGTTCCGACTCATAGTGACACTATGTACAAACAGAACGAACACTGCCCAGTCCTGCACCATCAGGGTCTTCTTTTTCACTGACCTTCTACTTTACCAAGTGTCTTAGTCATCTAGCACTGCTGTAACAGATGGCTTTAACAAAGAGAAATTTATTCTCTCACAGTCTTGTAGGCTAGAAGCCCAAACTGAGGGCATCCGTTTCTGGGGAAAGCTTCCTCTCTCTGTTGGCTCTGGAGGAAGGTCCTCATCAATCTTCCTCTGGACTAGGAGCTTCTCTGCACAGGAACCTTCGGTACAAAGGACATGCTTTGCTCTCAGTGCTTTCTTGGTGGTATGAGGTCTCCCTTCTCTGCTTGCTTCACTTTTTCAGGCCACACCCCAGGGAAACACCCTTTACATTGGATCAGGGATATGACCTGAGAAAGGGTATTACATTTCACCTTAATCCTCTTTAACATAATCTAATCTTGCCTCATTAACCACAGGCAGAGATTAAGATTTAAAACACATAGGAAAATTATATCACAAAATGGAGGACAACCACATAATAGAGGGAATCGCTGCCCAACCAAACTGATACACATATTTTGGGGGGACAGAATTCAATCCATGACACCAAGTATGATGTCCTTCTCCAGGGACTGATAACACGTCCAAAGTATGTGAGGCAGAGTCTCACCATCCTTCCTTCTAAGGAGCATTCTGGTTATACTTCTTCCAAGACAGATTTGTTCATTCTTTTGGCAGTCCATGGTACCATGGTATAGTCAATATTCTTCACCAACACTATAATCCAAAGGTATCAATTCTTCAGTCTTCCTTATTCACTGTCCAGCTTTTTGCATGCCTATGAACACTTGAGCGGAAACCCTGGTGGCATAGTGGTTAAGTGAAACAGCTGCTAACCAAAGGGTCAGCAGTTCAAATCTGCCAGGCGCTCCTTGGAAACTCTATGGGGCAGTTCTACTTTGTCCTATAGGGTTGCTATGAGTCAGAATCGACTCGAGGGCACTTGGTTTCTGGGTTTATGAACAGTTGAAAACACCAGGGTTTGGGTCAGGCACACTTGAGTCCTCAAACTGACGTCTTTGCTTTTTAACATTTTAAAGAGATCTTTTGCAGCAGATTCGCCCACTGCAATATGTCATTTGATTTCTTGACTGCTGCTTCCATGGATGTTGATTGTGGATCCAAGTAAAACGAAACCCTTGACAACATCAATCTTTTCTCCGTTTATGATGATGTTCCTTATTGGTCCAGTGGTGAGGATTTTTTTTTCTTTATGTTGAGGAGTAATCCATACTTCATCAGTAAGCGCATCAAGTTCTGTTTGCTTTCAGGAAGAAAGTTTGTGTCATCTGCATACTGCAGGTTGTTAATGAGTCTTCCTCTAATCCTGATGACCCATTCTTCTTCATATATTCCGGCTTCTCAGATCATTTGCTCAGCATACAGATTGAATAAGTATGGTGAAAGGATACAACCCTGACACAAAACTTTCCTGACTTTAAACCACACATTATCCCCTCGTTCTGTTTGAACGACTGAGTCTTGATCTATGTACAGGTTCCTCATGAGCACAATTAAGTGTTCTGGAATTCCAATCCTTCACAATATTATCCATGATTTGTGATGATCCACACAGTTGAATACCTTGTTGTTGTTGTTGTTGTTGTTAGGTGCCGTCAAGTCTGTTCCAACTCATAGCGACCCTATGCACAACAGAATGAAACACTGTCCAGTCCTGCGCCATCCTTAACAATCTTTGCTATGCTTGAGCTCATTGACCTTGTTGAGGATCTTCTTCTTTTCCGCTGACCCTGTGCTTTGCCAAGCATAATGTCCTTCTCCAGGAATGAATCCCTCCTGACAACATGTCCAAGGTACATAAGACGCAGTCTCACCATCCTTGCTTCTAAGGAGCATTCTGGTTGTATGCCTTAGCATTGTGACTATGCCTTAGCATAGTCAGTAAAACATAGGTAAACATCTTTCTGGTATTCTCTGCTTTCAGCCAAGATCCATCTGACATCAGCAATGATATCTCTGGTTCCATGTCCTCTTCTGACTCCAACTTGAACTTCTGGCAGCTCCCTGTCAATGTACTGCTGCAACCACTTTTGAATGATCTTAAGCAGAATTTTACTTGTGTGTTTAATGATATTGTTTGACAATTTATGCATTTGGTTGGATCACCTTTCTTTGAAATAGGCATAAATATGAATCTCTTTCAGTCAGTTGACCAGGTAGCTGTCTTCCAAATTTCTTGGCATAGACGAGTGAGCACTTCTAGTGTTGCATCTCTTTGTTGAAACATCTCAATTGGTATCCGGTAAATTCCTGGAGCCTTGTTTGTCGACAATGTCTTCTGCGTTCAGTGCAGCTTGGACATCTTCCTTCAGTACCATCAGTTCCTGATCATATGCTACCTCCTGAAATGTTTGAGCATCAACCAATTCTTTTTGTTATAGTGACTCTGTATTCTTTCATCTTCTTTTGCTGCTCCCTGTGTCGTTTAATATTTTCTCTCTTGAGTTTTTCTTCATTTATTTCAGCTTGAGAAATGCCAAGCGTGTTCTTCCCTTTTGGTTTTCTATCTCCGGGTCTTTGCACATGTCATTATAATACTTTGTCTGCTGAAGCCACCCTTTGAAAACTTCTGATCAGCTCTTTTACTTATCATTTCTTCCTTTTCCTTTAGCTACTCAACTTTCAAAAGCAAGTTTCAAAGTCTCTTCCGACATCCATTTTGGTCTTTTGTTTTTTTCTTTCTTTTTAATAACCGCTTGCTTTCTTCATTTTTGATGTCCTTGATGTCATTCCACAACTCCTCTGGTCTTCAGTCATTAGTATTCAAGGCATCAGATCTACTCTTGAGATGGTCTCTAAAATAAGGTGGGATATACTCAAGGTCATACTTTGGCCCTCACGGACTTGTTTTTTATTTTCTTCAGTTTCGACTTGAACTTGTATATGAGCAGTTGATGGTCTGTTCTGTGGTCAGCCCCTGGCCTTGTTCTGACTGATGATATTGAGCTTTTCCAACATCTCTCTTCACAGATGTAGCCAAATTGATTCCTATGTATTCCATCTGGTGAGGTCCACATGTATAGTCACCATTTATGTTGTTGAAAAAAGGTATCTGCATTGAAGAAGTCTTTGGTCTTGCAAACGTCTATCATTCTATCTCCAGCACGATCTCTATCACCAAAGCCATATTTTCCAACTACTGATCCTTCTTCTTTGTTTCCAACAAAGGTGAGTATAAGGAATAGCAAACATTTCAGTTAGCTTGGTGTTCAGTATAGAATTGAAAACTAGAATCTGACAGGTAGACTTGCAGCCATGCTGTAAAGGACCATGAAATCCATGCTAAGATCTGGATTTATTTTGTAAATGTTGGGCAGCTGTTACCAGGGGAATAACAGCAGCAATTTATCTAATGTGGCTAGCAGAGGAGCATTCTATGACAGCTTGAGCACTCGTGGTCCTGGGAATGAAGAAATCAGGGAACCAAAATAATCTATTTTATTCTGGATGACAAGGAAGATGGTGTTGTCATTTACAGAAAGAAGGGAGTCAGGAAGAGCAAGTTAGGGAAGAAGAAAAACATGGGTTCTGTTTGGGGCCTGTTGAGTTTGACATACCAGTAGAATTTAAAAGTGAATCAGTCCAGCTATAAGGAGAAACAGACTTGGAATTCAGTTCAAAATTTGTAAACTATTCATACAGAAAGCATGTATAAAACCATGAAGATTCCAGAAAAGGATGCATATACAAAGTAAAAAAAAAAAACCTTTGCTGGCAAGTCAATTCTGATTCATACGGTCTCTATATGACAGAGTAGAACTGTCCCATAGAGTTTCCAAAGCTGTAATCTTTACAGAAGTGCACTGCCACATCTTGCCCCCAAGGAGTGGCTGAAGAATTCAAATCACCGACTTTTTGGTTGGCATTGAGTGCTTAACCACTGAGGCACTAGAGCTCCAAATATAGAGAGTATTTGGAGGAAAATTCCTTGGGAAATATCTATCATAAAGAGATCTGGCAAGGAAAATTGCAGCTAGAATAGACAGTTGTTGTTAGGTGCTGTCGAATCGGTTCTGACTCATAGCAACCCTATATACCACAGAATGAAACACTGCCCGGTCCTGTGCTAACCTTACAATTGTTCTGCTTGAGCCCACTGTTGCATCCACTGTGTCAATCCATCTCATTGAGGGTCTTCCTCTTTTCTGCTGACCCTGTGCTTTACCAAGCATCATGTCCTTCTCCAAGGACTGATCTGTCCTGACAACATATCCAAAGCATGTAAGATGCAGTCTTACCATCCTTGCTTCTAAGGAGCATTCTGGTTGTACTTCTTTTCCAAGGCAGATTTGTTTGTTCTTTTGGCGGTCCCTTGTATACTCAATATTCTTTGCCAACACGACAATTCAAAGGCACCAATTCTTTGGTCTTCATTATTCATTGTCCAGTTTTCACATTCATATGATGCTACTGAAAATACCGGGGCTTGGGACAGGTGTACCATAGTCTTCGAGGTGACATCTTTGCTTTTCAACACTTTAAAGAGGTCCTTTACAGCAGATTGACCAATGTAATGCGTCTTTTGATTTCTTGACTGCTGCTTCCATAGGTGATGATTGTGGATCCAAGTAAATGAAATCCTTGACGACTTCAATCTTTTCTCCATTTTTCATAATGTGGCTTATAGGTCCAGTTGTGAGGGTTTTTTGATTTCTTTATGTTGAGGTGTAATCCATACTGAAGGCTGTGGTGTTTGATCTTCATCAGTAAGTTCTTCAAGTCCTCTCCGCTTTCAGCAAGCAAAGTTGTGCCATCTGCATAAGGCACATTGTTAATGACCCTTCCTCTAATCCTGATGCCCCATTCTTCTTCATATAGTAGAGCTTCTCAGGTTATTTGCTCAGCATACAGATTGCATAGGTATGGTGAAAGGATACAACCCTGACGCACATGTTTCCTGACTTTAAACCAATTAGTATCCACTTGTTCTGTCCGAACAACTGCCTCTTGGTCTATGTACAGGTTCCTCATCAGCACAATTAAGTGTTCTGGAATTCCCATTCTCTGCAATGTTCTCCATAATTTGTTATGATCCACATAGTCAAATGCCTTTGCATAGTCAATAAAACAGTTAAACATCCTCCTGGTGTTCTCTGCTTTCAGCCAGGATTCATCCGACATCAGCAATGATATTTCTGGTTTTGTATCCTCCTCTGAATCCGGCCTGAATTTCTGGTGGGTCCCTGTTGATGTATCGCTGCAGCCACTTTTGAATGATCTTCAGCAAAATTTTGCTTGCGTGTGATATTAATGATATTGTTTGACAATTTCTGCATTTGGTTGGATCACCTTTCTTTGGTGTAGGGATAAAATATGGGTCTCTTCCAGTCAGCTGGCCAGGTAGCTGTCATCCAAATGTCTTGGCATAGATGAGTGAGCACTTCCAGCACTGCATCCGTTTGTTGAAATATCTCAATTCATATTCAGTCAATTCCTGGAGCCTTGTTTTTTGCCAATGCCTTCAGTGCCTCCTGGGCTTCTTCAGTACCATTGGGTCCTGATCATATGCTACCTCTTGAAATGGTTGAACGTTGACTAATTCTTTTTGGTATAATGACTCTGTGTATCCCTTCCATCTTCTTTTGATGCTTCCTGGGTCGTTTAATATTCTGCCCATAGAATCCTTCGCTATTGCAACTCAAGGCTTGAATTCTTTTCTTCAGTTCCTTCAGCTTGAGAAATGCCGAGTGTGTTCTTCCCTTTTGGTTTTCTATCTCCAGCTCTTTGCAAATGTTATCATAATACTTTACTTTGTCTTCTTGAGCTACCTTTTGAAAACTTCTGTTCAGTTTTTTTACTTCATCATTTCCTCCTTCTGCTTTAGCTGCTCATAGTTCAAGAGCATGTTTCAGAGTCTCCTCTGACATCCATCTTGGTCTTTTCTTTCTTTCCTGTCTTTTCAATGACCTCTTGCTTTCTTCATGGATGATGTCCTTGATGTCATTCCACGATTGATCTGGTCTTTGGTCATTAGTGTACAAAGTGTCAAATCTATTCTTGAGACGGTCTCTAAATTCAGGTGGGATATACTCAAGGTCTCATTTTGGCTCTCTTGGACTTGCTCTGATTTTCTTCAGTTTCAACTTGAACTCGCATATGAGCAATTGATGGTCTGTTCCATAGTCGGCCCCTGGCCTTGTTCTGACTGATGATACTGAGCTTTTCCATCATCTCTTTCCGCAGATGTAGTCGATTTGATTCCTGTGGGTTCCATCTGGCGAGGTTTATGTGTATAGTGTATGTGTATGGTGAAAAAAGGTATTTGCAATGAAGAAGTCATTGGTCTTGCAAAATTCTATCATTTGATCTCTGGCATTGTTTCTATCACCAAGGCCCTATTTTCCAACTACTGATCCTTCTTCTTTGTTTCTAACATCTCATTCCAATGACCAGTAATTATCAATGCACCCTGATTGCATGTTCAATCAATCTCAGACTAAAGAAACTGATAAAAAATCTTCAATTTCTTCACCTTTGGCCTTAGTGGTTGATGTGTAAATTTGAATAATAGTCACAACAACTGGCCTTCCTTGTAGGTGTGTGGATATTATCCTATCACTGACAGTATTGTGCTTCAGGATAGATCTTGAAATATTCTTTTTGATGATGAAAGCAATACCATTCCCCTTCAAGTTTTCATTCCCGACATAGCAGACTATATGATTGTCTGATTCAAAATGGCCCATACCAGTCCATTTCAGCTCAATAACGCCTAGGATATCGATTTTTATGTGTTTCACTTCATTTTTGACGATTTCCAGTTTTCCTAGGTTCATACTTCGTACATTCCCTGTTCTGATTACTAATGGATGTTTGCAGCTGTTTCTTCTCATTTTGAGTCATGCCATATCAGCAAATGGAGGTCCTGAAAACTTTACTCCATCCACGTCATTAAGGTTGACTCTACTTTGAGGAGGCAGCTCTTCCCCAGTGATCTTTTGAGTGCCTTCCAACCTGGGAGGCTTATCTTCCAGCACTATATCAGACAAGAATTTCACTGGCTAATTCTTTCCAGAAGTAGACTTCCGGGTCCTTCTTCCTAGTCTTAGTCTGGAAGCTCAGCTGACACCTGTCCTCCATG
Source organism: Elephas maximus indicus (assembly GCF_024166365.1). Classification (NCBI taxonomy): domain Eukaryota; kingdom Metazoa; phylum Chordata; class Mammalia; order Proboscidea; family Elephantidae; genus Elephas; species Elephas maximus. The sequence continues at coordinate 136,248,094 of NC_064820.1, forward strand.
GGTGACCCTGATGGTACCTGAATACCAGTGGCATAGCTTCCAGCAACACAGAAACACACAAGGCCCTACAGTATGACAAACTGACAGAAGAGATAGAGAAGGGTGCAAAGTTGTAGTTAAAGAAACAGAACAAAAGACTTGTTTCTAGAAAAATGGTATTTGTCAAATGCCACAAAGAGTAATGGGTGATTGAGAAAAAATCATGGGATTTGATTACCAGTAGATTACATATGGGACTTTAGGAGGTTTAATTTTGATGGAGTTGTTAGGTGCTGTTGGGTCAGTTTTCGACTCATAGGGCCCCTTTGTGACAGAGGAGAACTGCCCCATAGGGTTTTCTAGGCTGTAATTTTTATGGGAGCAGATCACCAGGTCTTTCTCCCATGGAGCTGCTGAGTGGGTTCAAACTGCCAACCTTTCAGTTAGCAGCCATGCACTTAATCGTTTGCCATCAGGGCTCCTTTCAATGGAGTAGTAAGGGTAAAAACTACATTGCTAGGAGTTAAAGATTAGGTAGCGGGAAAAGATCGGAAGGAAACTTGAGAGATAAACAGAGTTGAAGAAATGTTTATTTTGTCGTTTTAAGGATACAGGTGTCTTTGACATATTTATAGAGAGCGTCTGTGCAGAGGGAGAAAGACTCTAGGCCCAAGAAGAAAGGGTTAATCCATAGAGAAAGGACACAGAGGAGGAAGGAGGAGATGGGATCAAGGCCATAAATGGAAGTGTAAACCTCTGAAGAATGAAAAAAAGGAATAGATGGAGATAGAAAAAGGCTGTTGAGAGCAGCGAGGAATTAATGGAGTTCTCATAGCCTTCTAAATATGAGGCAAAGTGATCTTCAGAGAATGAAGAGATTCAGATTCTAGAGAAAAGAATAGTGAAAAATCTTGGAATTAGGCGCTGTGGGGAATGTGATAGTGATTAATTATGGAAGAATACTTAGTGAATAATGGAAAAGGCCCAGTTAAATTGAGCCGTAAGGAATTTTAGTGGAATTAAATGACCTTTTTTCAAAATTTTGTTTCATAGTATTGGGTGGCATGAAAGCAGAAACAAATTAAGTGGATGGTGTGGTTTTCTTTGGGAAATAAAACAGTAATAATATGTGTGTTTTATACTCACCTTCCTTTTCACTGTGACTATTGGGGATGATACCTGCAGTGGAAAGAGCACAGAGGAAGATCAAGATGGAAAAAAAACACATCGATGATTTCTGCTTAGCGAAGCAGAAATAGCAGATTCAAGATGAGAAAATCCACAGTTAATACAAACCAAACAAAATGGAGAATAGTCATTCCTTAGATTATCTGAGTTTTTTTTTAAGCACATTATTTGAAGTAAAATATTTTTGTTCTATTATTCCATACTGAATTATGCCAATAGATTGTGTATTTTAATCAAAATTAGTAGATAGTTGTTCAACCCTCTTTGCATTAGCCATGTAGCAGAGTTTAACACCTGAAAAGTGACTTTGAATATCTCAGGGAAATTAAAGGCCTAAAGAGAAAACATAGGGTTTCTTCTTCTGCTAGCAATAATAATCTTCAAGACATCCAAAAGTTTCTCACTATTTTTTACATGTTCCTTTACTTGAAAGATTAATTAAATACAGATTTTTGTTAGAAAATGAGAAGTAATTCTTTTTATTTTGAGAATAATGAATTTATTAAAATTCCATATGGAAAGTATGAACCAAATCCAATATTTAACCAAGCATATAAGCAAAACGAATGACATGGGTCATAAATGAAGACATTCATGTCACACTGTCAAAAGGTTTCCTTTGGTAAGAAAGGTCAGAAGAAAACAGGCAGACACAGAGGTCAGAAAATATGCACAGAATAACTAAAAGGGATGTGGGAGAAAATTAATACCATAAAAAGCTAAGATGTTCTATATTATATTTTCCAAAGCTTGCCCCATGCTCTATACTTGTGGTTGAACTGCAGTTGAACTTGCGACATATTCCATATTCTTAGGTTTTGAACATCTTACTCCTAAGCCATGCTCTAGGGAAGTACAAACAACCCAGCTACAGCTGAAGAGAAAAATGCATCCCCATGGCTCTGGACTTAGATGAGAGAAACCCGTTTCTCATTAATGTCATGACTGTCAATCTGAAACATCTAGGGAAAACTCAGCCATCTCCAACTTGTGGTTATTGCCGCCACCCCAGCTGCCAAAGTTTTACTATGCAGCCTCTTTCCTCAGTGTTTTTAGATGGCAGTGGATATATGAGGGATGAACAAGAGAAACAGGAAGAAGAGAGAGACTGTAGCCCTGCCAGAAAGAACAGAAAGCCCCTCCTTGGCGAATGTGCTGTGCCCTGGTTTTCAAAGACATGGCATAAAAGAGCAAAGCCGGGGCAGTGGAGGTCTGTGGGGGCAGGGAAACTTGTCTATGTAGGGCTTTGCCAGGGCCAGCTGACTCCAGGAAAGTGTAATCAAAGGAAGGCAAGCAGGAAGTTGATAAATCTGGGAAGTTTCTGCAGAGCAAAGGATTAGACCAACAATTTTTCTGTCAACATTTCAGATAATATTTAAGTGGTATGGCACTTCTCTAACACTATGGCAAAGGCTTTAAAAAAAAAAAAGTTAATCACTGAATCTATATAAACTATTACAGGTGAACTGCTATGGGGTGGGAGGAACAACTAAATGCCTCTACACAAGTGAGTCTATTAGGGGTCATCGTAATTTTGCTTTAGTTGTTAGTTTTCCTGGAAAAGTCTATTTAGGCTGGATATAGACAGGGCACTTGAGCACTCTAGGGAAAACTTTCATATGTGTATATCTCTTATAACTTGAATCTGCTAGCTTTTCATGTGATTTCAATCATTTTCCTAGCCACTCCCATAATTATCATTTCATTTTCCATGCAGCATTTTTTTTTTTTTTCTTTTTGTTAGTGTTTTTTCTCTGTCAGAAACACCTTATGTTCAATCTTTTAGGCCAGGTCTGTGCAACATAAAGGGAAGTGAACATTTAACAATTTTTCTTCTGATGTATGTAGATGATGGTTTCTCATCCATCCATTCATTTTTCACAGTTTAAAATAAATAGCTGCAATACCACGATTAAAGCAAGGGGGAAAGAATATGGACCAAAAAAAGAGAAAAGAATCTTAAGAGAGGTATTGATAGAAGAGGAATGGACATTATTGTTCAAGAAAACTTGGGCCAGCTAGTATATCTATTTCAAATAGCTTCAAACAGCTCTTTATGACCTGTGTCTAACTCAGGCTAAAAAAGAAATCACAACGAACTACAAACCTATTAACTTACAGAAGGAAGTATGACAATTGGACAGAAGGAAGAAATATTCCTAAGGCTAAGTATTATTGCATGGATCTTAATAAAAGAGATATAGAAAACTAACATGGAAGTGATTATTAGCAATTTTATAAGAGACCAGAAATACTATTTGGTCATTTCTAATATTAACCCCACAATAAATACTAAAAGTAATAGCTTACAGTGTTATTTATAAGTTACATTATAAATAACATATAAATTATAACATAAAAGTAATAACTTATGTGTTATTTACAAGGGAGTTGAAAGAATGTGATCCAAGGATGTAGGTGATCTGGAGATTTGTTGTGAAATAGAAATTAGTACATAAAAATAGTATTTATGGAGCACAGACACCTTTGAAAATATGAAAGCAGTGGTCGGCTTCTCAGAAAAAACACACACACATACAGAATTGTGGATATGATTTCCACAAATTGGTGGACTCTGCAAGACACATCCATTAACTCCAGGAAATGAATTACAGCACCGTTAGCCAGAGTCAAAATTTTTCTTCAAGTAGATGTTCCTTTGCCTAAGAGCAATTTGGCACTGTTTAAATACCTCAAGAAGTACTGAGTTGAAGCATGAAAAAACTTATGAAATATACCACCACTGGCTTTATGGTAGTCTTAAATCCTGCTATGCCTTGGACAAATCTTTTATACCTGTTCTGTAGGCTAAGTATTATGAGCTCTTTCTTTTATTCTCTAAAGTGTCCCTGTTTGATCAATAAATTATATAGTTACGCTACCACCAGTCCCCTTTGAAAAACATCAATTAATAAAATACAAGCAATCAAGGAATGAAATAACCACAAAAGCTCAGCAATAATAGAAGCTGTAAGAGGCTCATGATGAATCCAATTAAATAGAAACTAAGGGAAAATAACTATAGAAATTATAGTTAAGAGGAAAGAATATGAAAAAATATACCTTGACAAATAAAAATACTATATCAAAAATAATTTTTTTGAGAGAGGAGAGTTACAAAGAAGTTAACAATACTAAATTTCTCACCTTCTTGGCAACAATAAATTAAAACTGTAAAACAATGTAAAATTAAAGCATTAAGTTAAAATTTTTTAATCAAATCCTTATATTTGTTTTTAGCTTTTAGCTTTAAATGGGTTCTTTAAAAACTAATATTCTATTTTTCTGAAATTCAGCAATGTCATCAGATTCACATTGGTTTATTTTTGTCTGTTAAATTATGAAAATTTGGTGTAATTTTTATACTTTTTTAGTATGGCTTGAATTTTTAAAAAAAGGATTTGAGTCATTTTTATAAGAATTATAAAGCAATAAAAAAGAACATTAACACCAGAGTTAAAACTTAGAGGAGTTAAGTAATAAAAATCAGTCCAAAGGTAAAAATCAAGTAGAATCCAAATTACTTCCTGGAAATTCTTTGACTCATAAAAGCCAATATTCAAGGATTATGTATATAATATAGTTTAACATTATAATGAGCTACTAATTGAAATTAAAATTAGTATTATGAACGATACTTTGCATAGCATAAAACTACAATGAAAATAAAAAATATTTGCAACATTTTAAATTATGTTATTCAAATAATACTGTTTTATTTTGCTAATTATTTGCATTTGAATATACATCCATTAAATGTTTGTATGAAGCAACTTAATCGAAGTCCTAGAGTTTTGCACCATTACTATAGAAAGCAAAAATCAAAGAGCTAACATTCGTATCCTCAGAATCCCAGATTGAGAGAAAGTGGAACTAAAAAGTGTTTGAAAAAATAATGGCTCAAAACTTCCCAAATTTGGTGAAAGACACAAACCTACAGAATCAATAAGCTGAGCTCCAAAGAGAATAAACCCAAAGAAATTCACACAAAGATGTGGCGTAATTAAACTTCTGAACGCTAAAGACAAAAAAAAAAAAAGTCTTGAAAATTATCAGACAGAAGTGACATATTACTTATACAGGAACTCTAATTCAAATGACAGAAGATTTTTCATCTGAAACCAGAGAGGTCAGAAAGAAGCCTGTTAAAAATATCCCCCAGGAATGGAGAGGAAATGAAGACATTTTCAGACAAAGGAACACCAAAGAATTTGTTGCTACCAAATCTATCCTTAAATAATGGCTAAAGGAAGTTCTCTAAACAATAAGAAAATCATCACAGAAAAGGTTTGGGACTTCAGAAAGGAAAGAAAGAATATCAAAATGGGTAAAAACAGGATAAATACAATAGATGATTATTCTCACAAGTTTTTTTGTTTTTTAACTTACCCTTTTAAAGTATACAGTTCAGTGGTTCATGGTATATTTCACAGCTTCAAGCTGGAACCCCTGCTGAGAATTTGCATTTCTACCCCCATATATACTGAATCAGAATCTATAGTTTAACAAGATTCCCAGGTGATTCTTATGTATAATAAATTTTGAAAACCCCTGCTATACTAGTGAAGCCCTCATGGTGCAGTGGTTAAGAAGCGGCCCCTTGGAAACCATATGGGGCAGTTCTACTTTGTCCTATAGGGTTGCAATGAGTCAGAATCGACACAACGGCAACTGATTTGGTTTTTGGTTTGGGCTTTACCAGTGGTTCTCAGGATTGATTCCTAACCAGCAACATTAGCATCGCCTGGGAACTTGTTAGAAATGAAGGCTCTCAGCAGGAGTTTCAGCTGGAAAGAACTGGCCGAAGCCCTGGTATATTCTCAAAGATAGCATCCCACTGTCTAAATCCAGAACGATTTCATCACCTCTAGAAGAAACTCCATACCCATTATCAGTCATTCCCCGTTCCCCATCCTAGCCCAGACCCTGGCGACCACTAATCTACTTTGTCTATATGGATTTGTCTGTTCCAAATATTTCGTATAAATGGAATCACACAAGATGCGGTCATTTGTTATTGGCTTCTTTCACACACATTGAGACATGTGAGGACCTGTCTATAAGCAAAGAAACGCCAAGGAACGCTGGCGGACAACAGAAACCAGGAGAGAGGCTCACAGAAAGAATCAACATGGCCGAGACTCTGATTTCAACTTCTAGATCCCAGAACTGTGAGAAAATAAAGTTGTTTTTTTAAAGCCCAAAACAAGCACTAACAAAAGTCTGGGAAAACAATCTGAAGACAAGATTTAGCATAAGTCTGTTTCCACCATAAGACAATCTAAACATAGTTCTTCCAGATAGCTTAATTTTGTTCAGGCTTCCTTCTCTGGCCTGGATGCATTAGCCAAAAAGTGAACTCACAAATAACTAAAGGGGACTGTACAGTATTAGCCCTCTTAATGTTGAAAAGTGGCTGCCAGAAAGATGATAATTTGGGGGATAGATGGATCGAATCATCCCTCGGGTCTCGTATTGCACATTCTGGCTGCACTGACAAATCACCATATACTGTTCAGCCCTCAAGCCCCTTCTCCTTGCACTTAACCCTGTCAAATCCGGGTTAACCATAACTCCCTTAAATCAGATTCTGACTCATTAGCAACCCTATAGGACAGAGTAGAACTACCCCATAGGGTTTCTAAGGCTACACTGCAAGGTTTAAAAAAAAAAAAAAGACAGGCACCAGTGTTGTATCCTTTCACCATACTTATTCAATCTGTATGCTGAACGAATAATCCAAGAAGCTGGAGTATATGAAGAAGAAAATGGCATCAGGACTGGAGGAAGACTGACTCATTAACAACCTTCGATATGCAGATGACACAACCTTGCTTGCTGAAAGCAGCAGAACTTGAAGCACTTACTGATGAAGATCAAAGACTACAACCTTCAGTAGGGATTACAGCTCAACATAAAGAAAACAAAAATCATCACAACTAGACCAAAAAGCAACATCATGATAAACACAGAAAATACTGAAGTTATCAAGGATTTCATTTTACTTGTATCCACAATCAATGCCCATGGAAGCAGCAGTCAAGAAATCAAATGACATATTTTAGTGGGCAAATCTGCTGCAAAAAAATCTCTTTAAAGTGTTAAAAAGCAAGATGTCACTGTGAAGACTAAGGTGCACCTGACCCAAGCCATGGTATTTTCAATCATCTTCTATGCATGTGAAAGCTGGACAATGAATAAGGAAGACTGAATAAGAGTTGATGCCTTTGAATTATGGTGTTGGTGAAGAATATTGAATATACCATGGACTGCCAGAAGAATAAACAAATTTGTCTTGGATGAAGTACAGCCAGAATGCTCCTTAGAAGCATACTTTGAACAAGTTGTCAAGAGGGACCAGTCCCTGGAGAAGGATATGATGCTTTGTAAAGTAGAAGGTCAGTGAAAAAGAGTAAGACCCTCAACAAGATGGATTGACACAGTGGTTTCAACTATGGCTCAAACATAACAACGGTTGTAAGGACGGTACAGGCCTTGGCAGTGTTTCATTCTGTTGTACATAGGGTAGCTATGAGTTGGAACCAGCTCATGGACACCTAGCAATACAACAAAACCTAATCTTTACGGAAACAGACGGTCACATCTTTCTCCCATGGAGCAGCCAGTAAGTTTGAACGATTGATCTTTTGGTTAACAGCCGAGCACTTAACCACTTCACCACTCAGGCTCCTAATTGCTTAATAGTGCTGTAATAGATTAGCATAATGCTTTAAAGACAGTAATGAAAAGACTGGTTAGAGGAAGTTTGAAAATAAGGATTGGTTTGTTCAATATATGATTGAAACATGATTGGTCAGACTTTGAGAAGGTGGTCAAAGGTTGGTACCTTTTCTGAGTGTCTCTCCCTTCTTCCCCTTTAGTCCTGTCCCCAGACTCTATCATCTTGTCATTCGGCTGCTAACCGAAATGTTGGAGGTTCACTCAAAGGCACCTCAGAAGAAAGCCCTCTCAATACACTCCTGAAATATCAGCCACTGAAAATCCTATAGAGCACAGTTCTACTCTGACACATATACGGTCGCTATGTGTGGGAATCGACAGGACGGCAGCTGGTATATGCTTCAGTAGGTGGGTAGGGGTTTGACAGACAGTGCTAGAAGAAAGGTATTTCTATGCCAAGAATGCTTCATCAACCAAGTGAAGCTTCCTGTGTGGTACTGTGGGAGTCAGGCAGAAAGAGGGCAAGGAAAGAAAGCAGTGAAAAGTGTATCGAAATTGTATTGAGACCTGAATTCAAGGATGAGAACTTAATACCTATGAGACAGAATCAGATTAAGGAGTGGGCCAGATGGGACAATTCGTAATTTTTATATACTAAAACACCATGAGATCATTGGTAAAACACCAACTGATTCCACTTGCTCTAAAGTAGACAGTGTTCTCAGGTGACAATTAAGTTGCTAAAGTTACTGGAAATTTACCAAGTGTCCACCCATAGGAGAATAAACTAAATGTAACACAGCCATTCAGTGGAATATTATTCAGCAATTAAAAACAACAAACAAACAAAACTACTGATACACACACCAACATGGATGAAACTTGAAGTCTTTATGCTGAAAGAAGCCAGACACAAAAGAGTATACGCTGTATGATTTCATTTATGTGTCATCTATACTACTCTGTAGTGATTGAAAGCAAGTCAGAGGTGGCCTGGAGGCTAGAGGAGGAAAGAGGAATAAATTTTAAAGGGTGCAAAGAATCTTTAGGGGATGATGGAAATGTTCTGTATCTTGATCTTGGAGGTAGTATCACAGGTATATAAAACTGTCAAAGCTCATTGAATTGCACGTGTTAAATAGATGTAGTTTACTGTAAATTACACCTCAATAAAGCAGATTAAAAACACTCGTGCAGATGTAGTTTACTGGAGTATTTTTGTGTTGTCATGCCCATGCAATGCAGTGGGTTCAAAGTCAGCAGCAGATGTCCTCAGATGAGATTCCAAAATCAAAGAATGTGTCAAGTAATGTTTTTAAAATGCCATTTGCCAGGGATTATGGAATATTTTTAAAATTTCTAGTTTCTAAGCCCTTTAATTTGTCTCCCAAAGAGTTTTCCAGTTCAAGAAAACCACACCTCCCAAAAACAAAAAACTGAAAAAAGGGAAAGAACTAGAGAAAACTAGGAAATGTAACGTGAGATTTTTTTTTTTTTCCAGAACATTAACTTTTTTTTTTTTTCGGGCCAGAGAAAGTGCATTAGGAATAAACTTAATTCTGTGTAAGATTTTATCAAGAAAAGTCCAATTCTACGGTGTCAGGAACTGAGGCTTGCAGTCAGAGATGGGTATGCTCAAAACAGTGCTTGCCCTCTGTGCTCATGTGCACGGCATCTGGTCTATTTGAAATGTAACTAGCGCAGGTTCCTCATCTTCCAGTACGATGACCTCAAGGTCCTTCAGAATATGAGTGTGTGTGCGTGTGTGTGTGTGTGTGTGTGCGCGCACCAAAGACATATAAGTTCAGTGACTTTCTTTGCTTGACTTCAGCAATACTGACAGGCTCCTCTGGCCTCAAGCTATTCATTCCTTTACATTTTCCATGGCTTTTCCGTTATTGTCTTTCCAGCCTACAGTTCCTGAGGTCGTTTACATCAGGAAGACAGGAAGAGAGAACTGAGGATTTTGGTTCTAGAAGGGCACAGGTAAAATTAACCATATGCTACCAGGGAAGAGAGGAGACCCCCCTCCCCCCACTCCCCACCCACATTTGCACGTTGGAAGGCGGTAGTTTGCTGGATTTATTTCTTGTTACTGAAGAAGTTGCCTTGGTCTTTTTAATGAGGCCATTTTAGTGAGGCTGTGGCCAAGCAGCCATATTAAGATGTAAAAGATGTCTTTTTTATTACCAAATATGAATGCAAATGAAATTTTTGGCTTCTTCCCTTCAAGAAACATGCTTTCCACATTACTTGGAATTAAAAAAAAGAAATGCATAAAGTTTAATGCTTGTTTTGTTTCTGTGTGTGTGTGAGTCTGTGTGTTTTGCATCATAACATCTCTGCATCAAAACACCAGTATGCCTGTGTTCATTTGGGGATATTCATCAGCCTAAGAGTCAAAGGGAAATTAAGGCACCCAGAGGTGAGAAGGATACCTTATGGCACAGTGGTTAAGAGTCCGGCTGCTAACCAAAATGTTGGCAGTTTGAATCCACCAGCTGCTCCTTGAAAATCCTGTGGGGCCATTCTACTCTGTCCTATAGAGTCTCTGTGAGTTGGTATCCACTCAATGGCAACAGGTTTTGTTTTTGTTTTTTTTTTTTTTCAGAGGTGAGAGAATATCCTGACTGGGAAACAGTCCTGCTAATCTGAACCACAACTTTGAGCAAAATAGAAAGGGCACCTCTAACTTAAGACAGTTTCCAACCATCTGTCTATAATTATTAGCCTTTAATGACAGTCTCAAATACAAGACAAAGCAATGGTGACCATGGAGATATACACATGACAGTCCTCACCCATCTCAGGCCTAAAACTGGTCCTCAATGTCCATGTGTACTTTTCATACAATGGAGTATGACTGGTGGCTAGCACAGTATGGCCAGCCTGTAAATATCTGGGCTTAACCAGAAATTTTTCAATTTCAAAACAATTATCAAATAATGGGATTCTAAACATTGATATTGGAGTTGCATTGTGAGTAGAAATAAACCAGACACATATGCTAAAATCACAGCTGAGAAGGATTCAGGAGATAAAACCTGTACTATGGAGGGCTTTTTTTTATGGAGGGCATTGGGTTTTTTTTATATGGTAATACGCCTGGAGGGAAGGGCTGTCTTTCAGTAGGTGATTCAGCTGGAGCCCAGCGGCTGTTGTTCAGGAAGTATTTTCTGATTATATGTGATGTGTCAGGCACTGTGCTAGCTATAGAACCACCAGCCCTCACAACAGGAATGACCATACTCAACTTACCATCTTTATTTCATTAGTTTTTGTTTTTTTAATTTTTTCTAAGCTCTTTTTCTGGGCAGTAAGTAAGGTTGACAAATCCTGATTTCACATGCATAGAGCTCATTTCATCTGACCAGAGAAGAAGGGAAAAAAGTGTCAGAAGAGGATCTGCTGAGAGGAAGCATTTTTCTTGACTTCTTTGCCCATTTACATGTTTGGACTAAGACTAATCAGTTCTGAAGACTAATCTCCAGACTTGGAATCTCTCTAGGATCCTGGTCTTTTATGGCCCTTTAAAATTCTTAGAAGGTTTGACTACCAGGTGTCTGACCTACAAGAATGCCTTCATTGTCCTGAAAACCCCCACAGGTCATCCAAAGGGTAGTGACAGGCTCAGTAAATTACCCTATGTTTGGGCAGGAAGTATCTGTATCCCTGATCCCTACAAACAACTATCCCTTCAGCTTCCACAGCTGTCTTCTCATGACCCAGACTACTCTCTTTTCAGCATCTAACCCAGACTACCCCTTAGAACTGCCTCTTTTGTATTTCATACTCTGGATTTCAGATTGAATACTGATGGACCAAAGGCCCTTTAGGGCAACAGACATGTTTTATTTGTCCAATGCAATAGTCTTAAAAGTTATCAATATGATTATCTTTAGGGGGGACTTACTCCCCAAGATACCACAGTCTTCAGCACTGTCTATTTGCAGGCTGCCCAGCCCCTGAAAAGCATTTAAGCTCGTGACTTTGAGTAGTCCTTCTTCCCAATTCCTCTCCACACTCATCTCCCCTTATGACTCATTGCTAAGAAATGGGCTAAATCTCTGTGAGCAGCCATCTAGGATACTCCACTGGTCTCACCCCTTCAGGAGCAAGGAAGAATGAAGAAAACTAAAGATACAAGGGAAAGATTTGTCCAAAGGTCTAATGGACCACATCTATCATGGCCTCCACCAGACTGAGTCCAGTCCAACTAGATGGCACTCGGCTACCACACTGACCGCTCTGACAGGGATTACAACAGAGGGTCCCAGACAGAGCTGGAGAAAAATGTAGAACAAAATTCTAACTCAAAAAGAAAGACCACACTTGCTGGCCAGACAGAGACTGGAGAAACCCTGAGAGTATGGCCCCTGGAGACCCTTTCGGCTCAGTAATGAGGTCACTCCTGAGGTTCGCCCTTCAGCCAAAGACAGAACAGACCCATGGAACAAAACAAGACTAAAGGGGTGCACTAGCCCTGGGGCTGGGACTGGAAGCAGGAGGGAACAGGAAAGCTGGTAATAGGGAATCCAGGTTGACAAGGGAGAGTGTTGACATGTCGTGGGGTTGTTAACCAATGTCACAGAACAATGTGTGTACTGTTTGATGAGAAACTAGTTTGTTCTGTAAACCTTCATCTAAAATACGATAAGAATTAAAAAAAAAAAAAGGGCTAAATTTATGGTTAATTCACATTAATGAGCCAATGGCTAAAAAGGGTTTGTTACCTAGCTAGGAAATCTTTCATTTTAGCTTGGCTCTCTTATGGAGTTAATGCTTTAATTCAAAGCATCAGACTGAAATTCTGAATGTGGGATTAAAAACAAACAAAAGTACCAGGTAGTAGGTGAGGTATTTTAGAGGGGAAAAAAAAAAAAAAAAAAAACAGTGACACATTGGAGTTACGCCACACTGAAAATTCCCTGCTCTATTTAATTTAAACTTTATAACAACTAATCCCAGAATCTGGACTACCTGAAGAAGAATGCAGCATCAGGATTGGAAGAAGACTCATTAGCAATTTGCGATCTGCAGATGACACAACCTTATTTGTGAAAGTGTAGAGGGGTTGAAGTACTTACTGATGAAGATCAAAGACTACAGCCTTCAGTATGAATTACACCTCAACATAAAGAAAACAAAAATCCTCACAACTAGACCAATAAGCAACACCATGATACCCAAATACCCAGTGCTGTTGAGTCGATTCCAACTCATAGCGACCCTATAACGGAGAAGATACTGAAGTTGTCTAGGATTTCATTTTACTCGGACCCACAATTAATGTCCTTGGAAGCAGCAGTCAAGAAATCAAACAACATATTGCAGTGGGCAAATCTGCTACAAAAGACCTCTTTAAAGGGTTAAAAAGCAAAGATGTCACCTTGAGGACTAAGGTGCACTTGACCGAAGGCATGGTGTTTTCAGTGGTATTTTCTCATAAGCATGTGAAAGCTGGACAATGAATAAGAAAGACCAAAGAATTGATGCCTTTGGATTATGGTGTTGATGAAGAATATTGAATATACCATGGACTGCAAGAAGAATGAAATCAGTCTTGGAAGAAGCACAGTCAAAATACTCCTTAGAAGCGAGGATGGTGAGACTTCTCCCATACTTTGAACATGTAATCAGGAGGGACCAGTCACTGGAGAAGGGCATCATGACTGGTAGAGGGTCAGGGAAAAAGAGGAAGACCCTCAGTGAGATGGCTGCAACAACGGGCTCAAACATAGCAAAGATTGTGAGAATGACTCAGGACCAGGCAGCATTTTGTTCTGTTGTACACAGGGTCACTATGAATTGGAATTGACTCAGTGGCACCTAACAGCAACAACAGCAATCACAACAGAACTTGAGGAGGCTTAAAACTTACTCTTAGGCATAAGAAGCTCATATATTAAAGGTCCAATTTCCAAGACCATACGTACACAGTAACTGTTGGTAATCCTTAAGTCATTTATTCCCTGAGGGTTTTTGCTTTTTTGCACCCCAGTTGGATCCCAGACTGTCAAAAACAGGATGTGTCCTACCAGGGTCTGAGGGAATTGTTCTGTGATTGTGCAGCTGTTAAAATGGGTGTCATTCCATCAAAGAGTATTTCTCTTTCCACAGAATAAAATTAAACATAAAGAATTTGAGTCTTATCTGCTGTTTTAGATTTTCCACACTCCTGATTCCCTTCATTACGCCAAATAATTGAGATGTCTGTGGTAAGCGCACATGGCATATCATAGAATGCAGATCCTTTGGATGGGGGAAATAAGAGGAAACTTTCCATTTTTCCACACTTGAGGGAAAAAAAAAAAAAAAAAACGTTTTCTAAATCTTTGAGTATTAGTCAATACTGAAAATGTCTGACCAAGTAGCATAATGGCAACTAACACTTAACAGAGCACTTAGTAGACTGGACGGCAATGGGTTTAGGCCCTGTACTGGAGCCCTGGTGGTACAGTGGTTAAGTGCTTGCCTGCTAACCTGCAAACTACCTGCTAAAGATCAGTGGTTTGAACCCACCAGCTGCTCTGCAGGAGAAAGATGTGGCAGTCTGCTTCCGTAAATATTACAGCCTTGGAAACCCTATGAAGTGATTCTGCTCTGTTCTATAAGGTCACCATGAGTCAGAATTAACTTGACAGTGATGGGTTTTGTTTTAGATACTATATTAATGTCCCTGAGTTTATGTTCAACAATTGTCATGGATTGAATTGTGTCCCCCTAAAATATGCGTCAGTTTGGCTAGGCCAATGATTCCCAGTAGTATGTCATCATTCTCCATTTTGTGATCTGATGTAATTACCCTCCATTTTGTGATACTATGTAACTATCCTCCATTTTATACATTGTAGATCCTAAAACATTTATGAGGTGGGATTAGGGTGGGTTGTATCTTGAGTCACGCTGTCTTACTTGAGTCATGCACTTACTCAAATCACACCCTTACTTGAGTTACACCTTTTGTCTTACAAAAGATGAGTTGGGCTCAACTTGATGATAACAAAAAAAATTTTTTTTGTAGGCCCTGTACTAAGCACTTTAAATGCATTATTTTATTTATTCTCACAGTAACCTTCTGAGCAAGACACTATCAATGCCCTCATTTTACAAACTAGGGAACTAAGGCACAGAGAGGCAACCGTCCTCAGACTCTGCCTTTCACCACACTGCCACTGTGAAGCGGGTAAGAAGGAGTTAAAAATTGGTTTGTCAGACACCATCACGCTGTTTTGCAGGCATTCTTTCATTTACTCTTCTCATGTTTGGGAATCAAGGCAGAGAGAGGTTAAGTAATTTGCTCAAAAATATGTGTTTTATTGTGCGTCCATGATCTGAATTCAGGTCTGTCTGATTCAGGTTTCCATAAATATGTGACTCAACACAACTAACAACAACAACAACAACAAGGTCATCACTGGTTGTTAGAACATGATATTCTGCCTTAAGTATCTACAGAGTCAGCCATTGGGTGGCATTTTATGGAATGTAACAAAATTTCTACTTCTATCCTCCCATGACCTCAAAATTTCATTTTGGGGGGTTAAGCATGGCTCTTTTCCCAGATCCTCTTTGAAAATGAGGATACTTCCATGAGTGACATTCATAGGCAAATATGCCTATGAGTGGTATTTTTCTATGAAGGAGTTTATCAGATTTCCTTAATTCCATCCCAATAATATCAAGGCGTAAGGCGTGGTAAGGGTAAATAGAATGCAGAAAGTGCTGAAAGAAAAAGATCAGGGTATCAGGCCAGATCAACAACTCATTTCCTCAAATCAGAATTTTGCCTCTGGCATTTAAAGTGCAATTACAACAAACTTGACTGAGACTGAACGTGTACAGTTAAGTTTTCATTCCTCCAGGCATGTCCTGCAAATACAGGCAAAGTGTAAATCGGGTGTGAGTGCATAGGAGTAACTCTATAGTTAAATCTCAAATTGTGACAACTGCAGAGTGTGATTGTCTAGAAACCACTGGTATTTCACATTTACTTTTGGTGTTTTCAAACAATTCTACCCAAATGTCACATCTGGAAGGATCATTGTTTGAAATTAAATTGTTTTTGGAAACCAGTGGATGCCACGTAAAGGAATTTTCCAATCCAGCCTGTTTATTGGCCAACTGTTAGTCTTTTACTTGTGATTTGGAGTCTGTTTTGCTTCTATTTAACAGTAAGAAAGACTGAGTTATTTGTTTGAAAATACCGTTAATATTATCTTCACATACTTTATTTTTGTTTAAAAAAAGTTCTATTGATAATTTAAATATATGTTTGAAATTTTAGTTATTTAATTGCCCATCCTGAGATTTAAGGATGAAAAATACAATTCGAAGAACTAATTCTAAATTATAGTCTATGTTCCTGAAAGGTTTTAGTTTCTTGGCTGAAGTTTAGTTTTTCTTTTTTACATTTGAGACAAAACTATTTTTTTTTTTTTTATGATCTCTTAGAAGAACCCTGGTTGGAAGGTAAGATTTTTCAGATATTGATGGAATCTCCTGCAAAATTCTTTATGACCAGAAATGGCATTCCTTGAAAAAAATGGATGGAGGATATCCCTGGGTTTTAGTTCTTGTATCCATCAGCATGGCACCAGCCCTGGCTCTTATGGTCAGATAGCATCCAGGTCAAAGGGCAAAATGAAGCAACAAAAGAACAATGGGGACAGGAGGAAAAACCTGCAAACTAAGACAGCCATTCTCCAGAGCCTCAGGCCTCTAGGGGCAGTTAAGTTTGTCCACCTTCTACAGTTAGAAAGGGAAAAAAAAAAAGAAGGCGTAGACACTATGTGACCTGGAACCTGGAAATTCAATTAATTCAAGTGACTGATTTGTCTATGACTTATATGCTAAAGAGATCCCAACTCAGAGGGAAGACCAAGGAAAGAAGTTCCCCAATGAAAGAGAAGACTATCTCTTTACATAGACTAGAAAGAATTCTGACCTTAAAGGATAGTAGGTGATTTTTTTTTTTTTTTAATTTTCTTTTCTTATCAAAGTTGTTGGAGCCCTGGTGGCACAATAGTTAAGAGCTCTCTGCTGACCAAAAGGTCGATAGTTTCAATTCACCAGCTGCTCCTTGAAAACCCTATGGGGCAGTTCTACTCTGTCCTATAGGGTTGCTATGAGTCAAAATTGACTTGACAGCAACAGGGTTTTTTTTGGTTTTATCTAAGTTGTTAACCCCAACCACCTCCTCTCCTTGCTCGCAACTCTCTGCCACTAATTTCCTGAAGCTTTAAATTGGTATGATGATATGTTTATGTTTTCACCTTCTCTGATTAAACAAAGGTAGCCCGGGATGTGAGAGCCACTTGGGGGCTTTACTGTATTAGAGTTAGTGATTGGAACACAAATATTGGAAACTTTTTGACTTTCCTGATTTATTAGGCCCTTCCTCAATTTGTAGGACAACCTCTTAGAGAAAAAATATTTGGAAAAGACAATGGAAGTAAGGAGGAGAATTATATTATGTAAAGGAAAATCAAGAGAGAGAGAGTCCTAGGTAAAACTCTCAATGATTCACCTACTCGTAAAGCTGAACTTGTGTCTCGTGTTTAACAGTGAGATCTGTTCACAAGGCAATCACTTCCACCAACTTCAATGACTCCTTCAAGATTGTGTTGCACTACTTTTGGTGGAGTTCTAAGAACTTTGGGTAAGATTTTAGCTACTGATCTTGGAATTTGGATTTCTAGGAATCATGTATATGCTTTCAGTCATTTTACGAAGATTTACTAATCACTCTATACTAGAAAATGTGGATCTGTGTGTTTTGGGAGCTGGTAGCAGGGAGATAAGGAGCCCTGGTGGCACTATGGTTAAAGTGCTCAGTGCTAACCAAAAGATAGGCAGTTCAAACCCATCAGTTACTCCACGGGAGAATAGACCTGGTGATCTACACCCATAAAGATTTACAACCTAAGAAACCCTATGGGGCAGTTCTACTCTGTCATATCGGATCTCTATGAGTCAAAAGCGACTCAACAGCAAAAAACAACAGCAAAGAGATGTGGTAGAGGGGTGAGACAGGTTTATAAAGACATGGGAAATTATGTAAACAAGATCAATTCTTTAAGAGTATGACCATGATATATTTTATATATATATATATATAAATAATATTTGTTAAGTTTGTAACATGCAATTTCTTCCTTTTCATTCAGTATTTTTATTTCTAGAGAATCAGGAAGCCACATATTGGATCCTCGATGCAAAGACCACCTACTTTTGCTTTGGTCTTTAAACTCTGGAGAGATAGCTTTATCTATCGTGGTCTGTCTTTTCAATTATAAAGAAAAAAATAGATGAGGCTAATTAAATTTTTAACAGTTATGTTACACTATAATTTGTATAGGTGAGGATTGTCCTTCAAAATTTCCTGTTAGGAAACTACACAGTGATGCCATTGCTCTTTGTAAACTCTCCCACTCCCTCCAACACACAAACATACACAGACTCTCTCAGTTGGCTACTAAAGCCTACAGCATAGAAGAGAACTGATCTTGTTACCTTAAAGTTGTTCCTTATACTGCTGAGTGCCATGGGGTCCTAGAATACTGCCCTGACATGCAGGCATGGTTGGTACCAAGGAAAGATGAAGAAATGATACATGGAGTTGGACATTAGCAGTCCAACTGTCAGCATCATCAAGGGGCAGTTTGTGAGGTCGAGGCTGGACTTCATGACATCAGCACAGCTGAGGAGGTGAAGTAGGGCCACAAAAGATGATTTTAAGGATCTGAACCCCAGGAAGGATCCCACTGAATGTTTTATCAACCACCTCCAAAGCCATTCTTGTGTCTGGAGATTATAAAGACCATAGTTTTAGAAGGCTTACTCTTGATTTCAGGAACTCAGTTTAACAGAAGGCATGAAGAGACAAGGACAAAGAAGGCTTTTAAAATTAACAACACTTTTCTCGCTCTTTAAACATCTCTCTTCCTTGTCTGATAGGTTTTATAAGCTTACAGGGTACTTCATGAAAAGAAAAAGATATAAACTAACAGATTGCAGCTCCTCATCTTCCTACCACCAATCTACAAACTTGCCTCCATCTGCCTTCAATATCCTACCTGAAACAATGGAGGAAGTATTCCAATCTATCCCATCCCCTGCTGCCTCTTCTTCCTCTAGGTTTTGCATTTTCCCTTTTCACCTCTCCTAACTCTTCAGCCTCCCTTTCTCCACTGGATCATTACTTTAAGAATTCAAATACAGTCCAGAAGCTCCCATTAGTTAAAGAAACCCCTCTTAACCCAATATCTCTATTTCTAGCCTTCTTGCTATTTCTTTCCTAGACTTCAAAGCCAAACTTCTCAAAACACATCCTGTCTTCACATCTTCATCGCTCACACTGTGCCGTTCCTACCACTACATTGAATATATGCTCTCCCAGATTATCAAGAAAAATCCACACTGCCAAATCAACTAGATACTTTTTAGTCCTTATCTTACTCAATCTCTCAGTATTTCCCACAGTATCCACACCTTTATCCTTGACATTTTTTTTGATCTTCAGCTTCCTTGGCACAATACTCTCTAGGCATTTCTCCTGTTTCCAGCAACTCGTTCTCTGGCTTCTTCTCTTCTAGTCAGTCTCTAAATGTTTTAACACCTCAGGGCTCAGCCCTAGGCCTTTCTATTTTTCTAATTCTATGCTCATTCCAGTGACCTTGACTATACGTTAATAATGTTGTGTTCTTGTTAGGCGCCATCGAGTCGGTTCCGACTCATAGTGACCCTATGTACAACAGAACAAAACACTGACCGGTCCTGCGCCATGCTCATAATGCATGTTATTCTTAAGCTCATTGTTGCACCTACTGTGTCAATCCATCTCTTTGAGGGTCTTTATCTTTTTTGATGACCCTCTACTTCACCAAGCATGATGTCCTTCTCCAGGGACTGATCCCTTCTGACAACATGTCCAAAGTACGTAAGATGCAGTTTCACCATCCTTGCTTCTAAGCAGCATTCTGGTTGTACTTTTTCCAAGACAGATTTGTTTCTTCTCCAACATCACAATTCAAAGGCGTCAATTCTTCTTTGGTCTTGCTTATTCATCATCCAGTTTACACATGCCTACGAGGCAATTGAAAACACCATGGCTTGGGTCAGGCCCACCTTAGTCTTCAAGGTGACATCTTTGTTTTCAACACCTTAAAGAGATCTTTTGCAGCAGATTTGGCCAACGTAATGCTTCCTTTGATTTCTTGACTACTGCTTCCATGAGTATTGATCGTGGATCCAAGTAAAATGAAATCCTTGACAACTTCAATCTTTTCCCTGTTTATCCTGATGTTGCTTATTGTTTACTTTATGTTGATGTGTAATCCATACTGAAGGCTGTGGTCTTTGATCTTCATCAGTAAGTACTTCAAGTCCTTTTCACTTTCAGCAAGTAAGATTGTGTCATCTGCATAACTCAGGTTGTTAATGACTCTTCCTTCTATCCTGATGCCCTGTTCTTCGTATAGTCCAGCTTCTCAGATTATTTGCTCAGCATAGAGATTGAATAGGTATGGTAAAAGGATACAGCCCTGACGCACGCTTTTCCTGACTTTAAACCATGCAGTATCCCCTTGTTCTCTTCGGATGACTGCCTCTTGATCTATGCACAGGTTCCTCTTGAGCACAATTAAGTGTTCTGGAATTCCCATTCTTCACAATGGTATCCATAATTTGTATGATCCACATAGTCAAATGCTTTTCCATAGTCAATAAAACACAGGTAAACGTCTTTCTGAAAACCCTGGTGGCTACAGCTGCTAACCAAAAGGTCAGCAGTTTGAATCTACCAGGTGCTCCGTGGAAACTCCATGGGACAGTTCTACTCTGTCCTATACGATTGCTAGAAGTCAGAATCGACTCAATGGCAATGGGTTTCATTTTTGGTTTAAACATCTTTCTGGTATTCTCTGCTTTTTAAGCCACATCAGCAATGATATCCCTGGTTCTATGTGTTCTTCTGAATCTGGCTTGAATTTCTGGCAGTTTCCTGTCAGTGTACTGCTGCAGCCACTTTTAAATGATCTTCAGCAAAATTTTACTTGAGTGTGATATTAATGATATTGTTCAAGAATTTTCGTATTTGGTGGGATCACCTTTCTTGGGAATAGGCATAAATACAGATCTCTTCCAGTCAGTTGGCCAGGTAGCTCTCTTCCAAATTTCTTGGCATAGATGAGTGAGTACTTCCAGCTCTGCATTCATTTGTTGAAACGTTTCAATGGGTATTCCGTCAATTCCTGGAGCTTTGTTTTTTGCCAATGCCTTCAGAGCAGCTTGAGCTTCTTCTGTCAGTACCGTTGGTTCCTGAACGTATTGTACCTCCTGATATGGTTGAAAGTCAACCAATTGTTCTTCATCTATGCTGCTGTATTCCTTCATCTTCTTTTGATGTTTCCTGAGTCATTTAATATTTTTCCCATAGAATTCTTGAATATTGCAACACCAGGCATGAGTTTTTTCTTCACTTCTTTCACCTTGAGAAATGCCAAATTTGTTCTTCCCTTTTGGTTTTCCATCTCCAGCTCTTTGCACATGTCGTTATAATACTTTACTTTGTCTTCTCGAGCCACCCTTTGAAATTTTCTGTTCAACTCTTTTACTGCATCAGTTTTTCCTTTCGTTTTAGCTACTCAACGTTCAAGAGCAAGTTTCAGAGTCTCTTCTGACATCCATTTTGGTCTTTTCTTTCTTTCCTGTCTTCTTAATGACCTCTTGCTTTCTTCATGTGTGATGTCCTTCCGCAACTCATCTGGTCTTCAGTCATTAATGTTCAGGGTGTCAAATCTATTCTTGAGGTGGTCTCTAAATTCAGGTGGGATATACTCAAGGTCGTACTTTGGTTCTCGTGGACTTGTTTTAGTTTCCTTCAGTTTCAACTTGAACTCGCACATCAGCCATTGATGGTCTGTTCCACAGTCGGCCCCTGGCCTTGTTCTGACTGATATTGAGTTTTTCCATTGTCTTTTCCCAGAGATGTAGTCTGTGGATTTGATTCCTGTGTATTTCATCTGGCGAGGTCCGTGTATACAGTCTCCATTTATGTGGGTGAAAAAAGCTACTTGCAATGAAGAAGTTGTTGGTCTTGCAAAATTCTATCATGCGATCTCCAGCATCATTTCTATCACCAAGGCCATATTTTCCAAATACCTATCCTTCTTCATTGTTTCCAACTTTCACATTCCAATCACAAGTGATTATCAATGCATCCTGATTGCATGTTTGATCAATTTCAGACTGTAGAAGTTGGTAAAAATCTTCAGTTTCTTCATTTTTGGCCTTAGTGGTTGGTGCATATCTGTCAGTTTGTTGTACTGTGGGGGCTTGTGTGTTGCTGTGATGCTGGAAGCTATGCCACTGGTATTCAAATACCAACAGGGTCACCCACGGAGGACAGATTTCAGCTGAGCTTCCAGACTAAGACAGACTAGGAAGAAGGACCTGGAGGTCTACTTCTGAAAACAATTAGCCAGTGAAAACCTTATGAATAGCAGAGGAACATTGATATAGTGATGGAAGAAGAGTTCCTCAGGTTGGAAGGCACTCAAAAGACGACTGGGGAAGAGCTGCCTCCTCAAAGTAGAGTCAACCTTAATGACGTGGATGGAGTCAAGCTTTCAGGACCTTCATTTGCTGATGTGGCACAACTCAAAATGAGAAGAAATAGCTGCAAATATCCATTAAAATCTGAAGGTGGAATGTACGAAGTATGAATTTAGGAAAATTGGAAGTTGTCAAAGATAAAATGGAACACACAGACATTGATATCCTAGAAATTAGTGAGCAGAAATGGACTAGTATTGGCCATTTTGAATCGGACAATCTTATGGTCTACTGTGCTGGGAGCAACAGCTTGAAGAGGAATGGTGTTGCATTCATTATCAAAAAGAACATTTCAAGATCTATCCTGAAGTACAACACTGTCAGTTATAGGATAATATCCATATGCCCACAAGGAAGATCAGTGAATACGATTGTTATTCAAATTTACGCACCAATCACTAAGGCCAAAGATGAAGAAGCTGAAGATTTTTACCAACTTCTGCAGCCTGAAATTGATAATGTTAATGATGAACACATGTACATCCCAAGCTCATTTTTCTCTTCTGAATTCCAGATGCATATATGCAGCCTAACTTAATCACTTGGAGTCCCTGGGAAGTGTGAATGGGTAACGCGCTTGGCTGGTAACTGAAATGTTGGCAGTTCAAGTCCATGCAGGAAAAAAGTCCTGGAGATCTGCTTCTAAAACATCAGCCATAGAAAACTGTATGGAGCACAGTAACACCCTGACACATATAGGGTCGACATGAGTGAAAATCGACTTGACATCAAAAACAAAAACCAAAACAATATATCTACAGAGATACCACAAAAGCACTTTTAATTTGATGTTACAAAATGAAGCCATGGGTTTTATCCCCCAAAACCTGCCCTTTCTCAAGTGTTCTTCATCTTAGAAAGTAACACAACTCATGCAGTCACTCAAGCTAGAAATTCAGCAGTCATCCTTGACCATTTTCTTCACCACTCCACATCATTCGCCACTCCCCATCACCAAGTTCTGCCCAGCAGACTTTCTCTCCATCTCTGCTATGACCTCTCTAGACCAAGCAATCATCTGCTCTCACCTGAGTTCCTGTAGCAACCACATGATGATCTGCTTATGTCCACAGAGCAGCTGCAGGAAGGAACTATGTTGTCTCTACAGCCTCATCTTGAGTGCCTATCCCCTCCCTCATGTGTCTCTGGCCCCGTGTGGACTTCTTTTGTTGTTGTTGTTGTTAGGTGCTGTCAAGTCTGTTCTGACTCATAGTGACCCTACACACAACAGAACGAAACACTGCCCGGTCCTGAGCCATCCTTACAATCCTTGTTATGCTTGAGCGCATTGTTTCAGCCACTGAGTCAATCTACCTCATTGACGGTCTTCCTCTTTTCCGCTGATCCTGTACTCTGACAAGCACGATGTCCTTCTCCAGGGACTGATCCCTCCTGACAACATGTCCAAAGTATGTGAGACACAGTCTTGCCATCCTTGCCTCTAAGGAGCATTCTGGCTGTACTTCTCCTAAGACAGATTTCTTCATTCTTTTGGCAGTCCATTGTATATTCAGTATTCTTTGCCAACACTACGATTCAAAGGCTTCAATTCTTCTTCGGTCTTCCTTATTCATTGCCCAGCTTTCACACACATATGATGTTATTGAAAATACCATGGCTTAGGTCAAGCACACCTTAGTCTTCAAGGTGACATCTTTGCTCCTCAACACTTTAAAGAGGTCCTTTGCAGCAGATTTACCCAATACAATGCATCTTTTGCTTTCTTGACTGTTGCTTCCATGCCTGTTGATTGTGAGTCCAAGTAAAATGAAATCCTTGACAACTTCAATCTTTTCTTGTTTATCTTGATGTTGCTTATTGGTACAGTTGTGAGGATTTTTGTTTTCTTTATGTTGAGGTGCAACCCATAATGAAGACTGTGGTCTCTGATCTTCATTAGTAAGTGCTTCAAGTCCTCTTCACTTTCAGCAAGCAAGGTTGTGTAATCTGCATAACTCAGGTTGTTAATGTGTCATCATCTAATCCTGATGCCCCGTTCTCCATATAGTCCACCTTCTCCTATTATTTGCTCAGCATACAGATTGAATAGGTATGGTGAAAGAATACAACCCTAGTGCACATCTTTCCTGACTTTCAACCAATCAATATCTCCTTGTTCTGTCTGAACAACTGCCTCTTGCTCTATGTAAATGCTCCTCATAAGCACAATTAAGTGTTCTGGAATTCCCATTCTTCGCACTGTTATCCATAATTTGTTATGACCCACACAGTTGAATGAGAAAGTTGGAAACAAAGTAGAAGGATTAGTAGTTGGAAAATATGGCCTTGGTGATAGAAACAATGCTGGAGATTGAATGATAGAATTTTGCAAGACTGATGACTTCTGCATTGCAAATAACTTCTCTCAGCATAAACGGTGACTATACACATGGACCTCACCAGATGGAACACACAAAAATCAAATTGACTACATCTGTGGAAAGAGATG
This sequence comes from Elephas maximus indicus, assembly GCF_024166365.1. Classification (NCBI taxonomy): domain Eukaryota; kingdom Metazoa; phylum Chordata; class Mammalia; order Proboscidea; family Elephantidae; genus Elephas; species Elephas maximus. Next base: position 136,273,007 of record NC_064820.1, read on the forward strand.
ATGGAAAAGCTCAATATCATCAGTCAGAACAAGGCCAGGGGCTGACTGTGGAACAGACCATCAATTGCTCATATGCAAGTTCAAGCTGAAATTGAAGAAAACCAGAGCAAGTCCACGACAGCCAAAATATGACCTTGCGTATATCCCACTTGAATTTAGAGACCATCTGAAGAATAGATTTGATGCACTGAACTGTAGTGACTGAAGACCAGAGGAGTTGTGGACATCATCCTTGAAGAAGGCAAGAGGTCATTGAAAAGACAGAAAAGAAAGAAAAGACCAAGATGGATGTCAGAGGAGACTCTGAAACTTGCTCTCAAAAGTCGAGCGGCTAAAGCAAAAGGAAGAATTAATGAAGTAAAAGAACTGAACAGAAGATTTCAAAGGGCAGCTCAAGAAAACAAAGTAAAGTATTATAATGACATATGCAAAGAGCTGGAGATGGAAAACCAAAAAGGAAAAACATGCTTGGCGTTTCTCAAGCTAAAAGAACTGAAGAAAAAATTCAAGCCTTGAGTTGCAAGAGTGAAGGATTCTATGGGGACAATATTAAATGATGCAGGAAGCATCAAAAGAAGATGGAAAGAATACACAGAGTCATTATACCAAAAAGAATTAGCCGACGTTCAACCATTTAAAGAGGTGGCATATGATCAGGAACCGATGGTACTGAAGGAAGAAGTCCAAGCTGCTCTGAAGGCATTGGTGAAAAACAAGGCTCCAGGAATTGATGGAATATCAATTGAGATGTTTCAACAAACAGATGCAGCGCTGGAGGTGCTCACTCGTCTATGCCAAGAAATATGGAAGACAGCTTCCTGGCCAACTGACTGGAAGAGATCTGTATTTAGGCCTATTCCCAAGAACGATGATCCAACCGAATGTGGAAATTATATAACAATATCATTAATATCACACAGAAGCAAAATTTTGCTGAAGATCATTCAAAATGGCTGCAGCAGTATATTGACAGTGAACTGCCAGAAATTCAGACCGATTTCAGAAGAGGATGTGGAACCAGAGATATCATTATTGATGTCAGATGGAGCCTGGCTGAAAGCAGAAGAATACCAGAAGGATGTTTACCTGTGTTTTATTGACTATGCAAAGTCATTCGACCGTGTGGACTTCTTTTACCTCCATTATATGATCTTTCATGCCTCCGAGCCTTCACGCATGCTACCCTTGGCTGGAATGCCCCCTCCCCATCCTATCTTTCCTTCTGATTAATACTTTCACACTTCTCTTATCTCAGCTGAAATGTCTCTTCTTCCCAGAGTTTTTCTAACCAAGATCTTGAAAGCCCACCTCCTACCATTATTCACTGTCATAGCACAATTTGAAATTGTATATGTATTTTCATTTATTTTATATAATTCCCTCCATAGGACTGTAATTCCATGGGCTCAAGAATTGTATTTTTTTCATGATTATATATTTAATACTTAGTCCAGTGCCCATTAACATTTATTGAATGAACAAACTTCTTCTTTGACCCACCTAGCATTCACAGCTTGGCAGGGTAGACAAAACCCTTTGTTGTATCACATCTGTGCCTCCCTCATAGTGACATAAAAAAAAAAAACCACAGGTCTTTGTAATTAAACAGGGCTAGTTCTCAGACCCACTGCTACACCTACTGTGTGAATTTAGCAAATTCCTTAACATCTTGGAATCTAAGACTCCCCATCCAGAAAATGGAGTAAATAATATGGGTTGAATAGTCTCCCCCAAAAGATATGTTGAAGTCCTAACCCCTTTACCTGTGAATGTGACTTTGTTTGTAAATAGGGTCTTTGTAGATGTAATTAAGTTTAGATGAGGTCATTAGGGTGCACCCTAATCTAGTATGACTGGTATCCTTATAAGAAAAGGAGAAGAGGCACAAACACAGGGAAAACACCATGTGATGATGGAGGCAGAGAATGGAGAAATGCAGCTGCAAGCCAAGGGATGCCAAGGATTGCTGGCAACACCAGACGCTAGGAGACAGCCAAGAAACGGATTTTCCCTCAGAGCCTCCAGAGGGAACCAACTCTGCTGACACTTTGGTTTCCAGCCTCTGTAACTGTGAGAGAACAACTTTATGTTGTTTTAAGCCACTCAATTTGTGGTTCTTTGTTATAGTAGCCCTAGAAAGCTAATACAACATCTATTTCATAGTAATATTATGAAGATGAAAATGAGATCATACATATTAAGTGCCAACCATAAAGGTACTCCATAAAAGTTCCCTTCCTCCTATGTCTCTCATTAAACTCCAAATTCTTCTTGTCCAACAGTCCCACATGCACCCATACAAATAAAATTTGAAAATGTGAGAAGCATCTATAATGCCCTTCTGAGTCTTTTTTGTTATGACTTTTACTGAGAATGTTGCCTTTAAAGAATGAGGTACTTAGCTGTGAAACAGCAAATAATATTTTCTATATTATTGTGTAGAAGAAATTACTTTAAAAGAAAACACCAGATGGCAGCACCAGATCCTAGAGAATTGTCTGGTGGGGCTTTGGCTCAAACAAGGGGCATCTGGGATAGGAAAGGTGTCTTAAAACCTCATTCAGAGAGACTGACCATCATTTATAGAACAGATAGTTTCCCTTAAGAAAAGCAGTGCCTTTCTTATAATACAGGATAGGATTTTTAGGAACAGTGTTTGACATGTCACAAGCAAAATCTTAAGAAAGTATACCCCAGCATTATCTAATAAAAGTTAATCAAAGGCTTCATTTCAGTTTATAGTTATATTTAATTAACTCTGTCAGTCTATGTTTCAATTAGCCTGCCTGAAAAGCCCTAAAGCCAAAGTATGAAATAACATCAGCTTCTAGAAGGGCCAACATTTCTGCCAAACATTAAATGGAAGTATTAAAATTTATTCATTCATACTAAAAGAAGGATCAGAAATGACTTCTATCACCGTATTCTCCACATCGTTTGGGAAAGAGCTTACTAAAATACGATCAAAGTATCTCATCAAATAGATGCTAAATTAAGCTTTAAAATGGTTTCCCATGGAATGAGTCAACATTTTGTGTGCAATTAACACCAGTTTCAAAGTCTTGACAAGTTAGATATTGTTTATGAAGGCTCTTATTCTCCTAGAGGAAAGAAAGGGAGTGTGATGCTGCTCATTACACATGTAATGAGGGAGCAACAATCCCAGGGCAGTCAGCTTTTAAACACAAATCTACACTGGGGATCAGAGTAGGGAGATCCATCAGAACATCAAAACAGGATCTAGTGGACATGGCTATGTCAGAGCTCCGTGTCCTTCACAACTTTTTTGTGAGATCGGAAAGCACGCATTCAGCCCTATACATCAGATGAGAAGCAATGTAAACAACTCAAGGGTATACAGTGGTCAGAGGGCAAAGCAGAACTAAAGCAAAATGTTCATGGGGGTCTTGGAGGAGAAGTTTTCTTGGCAGCATTTATATGTGTTTAGATTTGATTGAAGGTTAACAGGAGCATTTGTGTCATAAGGTAGCTGAGTCACCCTATGTTAGAGAGACAGTTCAAGCCGAAGGTAATTCACTCTGCCAGGGAAAACAATCATTTTCACCCAACCAGAGTGAATTGTTTCCCAAGTACGTGATCAGGATTCTGCAAATAATTTCCTCACCTGAATTCACTGTAAGATTGAACCCTTTACACTATTCACATTAGCCCAAAGGTGGAAACAACCTAAATGCCCATCAACAGATGAATGGATGAACAAAATATAGTATATACATACAGTGGAATACTACTCGGCCAGTAGAAGAAACAAAGTCTACAACATGGATGAAGCTTGAAGACATTATGTTGAGTGAAATAACGTCAATCACAAAAGGACAAATATTGTATGACTCCACTTATATAAAAAGACAAGAAAAAGCAAATGTATAGAGACCAAAGTTTATTAGTGGTTAGCAGGGGTGAGAGGGAGAAGAAAATGGGGGGTTAACAGTGATGGAAATACAGCATTAAGGGTAGGGTTGTACAGCCAATTATTGTAATTGTTGTCAATAAGTTGTACACCTATAAAGTTAAATTGGCAAAGTCATGGGATACATATATTTACAACAATGATAAAAAAAAAAAAAAAGAGTAGCTGCTGAGACTGCTTATACACACAAAAAAAAAAAACCTTACAGGATTTTGTTTCTTGGTTTGGAGGTTCAAGATCATGGTTTCATGGGATATCCCAGTGAATTGGCCTAATAGTGTGTTTTATGCTTCTGTTCTACCTCCTATTTCATTATGTAGTGCCTGGGGTCTTAAAAGTTTGCAAATAGACATCTAAGGCATGACAATTGGTCTCTATTCACCTGGAGCAATAGAAGAAGAAGAGAGTCAGGAATAGGAGGAGGATATGGAATGTGTGGCTAATTGTCTCCATGAACAACTACCTCCTTTGCCATGAGACCAAAAGAACTGGATGGTGCATGGCTACCATTACTGAATATTTTGTCAAAGATTCTATAGAAGAGTTCTGGTCAAAAGGGGGAAAATGCAGAACAGAATTTCACATTCTTATGGACTCCAGACTTTCTGAAGCAATGGAAACTAGACGAACACCTGAAACTATTGTCCTGAGGTAATCTTTAATCTTTAAACCAAAAACATCCTCTGAAGTCTTCTTAAAATCGAACAATAGTTCAGCTTAACTAGTAAAGAATCTCTGCCTTGAGCACTATGCTCTTTTGTGAGCTATCTATATGGGATCAAAGTGACAATAGCAACTTGAAAGATTAGACAGGAAACTTAGGGGGCAGTGAGTTTATGTTAATGGGGGAGGAACAACTGAGAAAAGCAGGGTGAGAATGGCTGCACAACTGGAAGAATGTAATCCATGTCACTGAATCGTACATGTAGAAATGGATAAATTGGTGTTATGTTTTACTGGGTATATTCTCAACAACAACAACAACAAAAAAAGATTGAACCCCTTGAGAACCTCAGGCAAGATAGCTGATTCTAATCTGAAGTTAGATCAAGGGTTCTAGAGGAAAATTGCTCTAAGTGATGAGAAGAAATAAGCAGACATCTGAATTGCACACAGGAATGTATGTGTGTCACAGTCAGTCAAGTCAGCTGTCACAGGCAGATCAAATTCTGAAATCTAATAATGTATAGGACAGGGATCTTGAAGCAAAACGGGTGTACCATCTAAATTTTAAATGATACAAAGAAGAAAAAACATCAACAGACAGGATCAGACCATAACTAAAAAAGAAAACCACACTACCCAGAAAAGACTTTCTGCCAAAAGCACTGCGGAGTGGCAACTGTCTTCTCCAGGAAGTCTTATGCTGCTCTGACATCTAGGAGTTTCTTGCATTTTAATTAACCCAAGCTCCTTTTAAATCTGGCAGGTAAAGAGACCCTCCATTGGATGACCTTTCTATGCTCTCTGTGAAAACCTGTGTGGTCCCCAAACTGGCCAGCACACATCTGACAGCAGTGGGTGCCAGTTTCCCACTGACATGTCTGTTTTCAAGTCTGGGGGCAGGGTTCTGTGCTCTGACGTAGGCAAGTGCACCAGATGCTCTTGTTCTGACGGACTCCCCCACTCTGACCTAAATGCATGGGCCATGGAGGGGCCATTGCTGGCCTCTCATCCTGACCTTATCCCCTCCAGATGATGGGGTGAGTCAGGAAGATGTCTTAAGTGAACCATGGGCCCAGGCCAGCCTCTCAGCAGTCGTGGCTGAGTGAGAACACGCTGTGCTCAGCCTGTTGGCTCCACTCTTGGGAGCACAAAGTATGTGTTACAACAACAAGCACAGGAATCCTGACCACACTCTTCCCTATCTCGAGATCTGTAATAAGAACATTTGAAGTAAATGCACACAATCAAGAAACAGAACTGTAAGTCAGAACGTAAGAGGAGTTTCTGATTTTTTAGCCCAGAGACATGGATTCTTTTCCTCTCTGAATCCAGACCCCACACATTTTGGAAGAAAAGAAACAGCCAGAAGATGGGAAAAACAGATCATGCTTATGAGACCAGCTTTCAGCCTATACCACACTTAAGAGTTTGGGTTTTTGTGAGGCAAAGAAATTAACTGTTCTTTCTTCAACGTTCATCGGAAAACTTGTCCAGCATCTGTTAGTCTGGCTCTTCGGCTTCAGAATCATTGTCTTGGAATCTTCAAAACCAGTAAGTCCACAGTCATTTTATCCTAAATATGGAAGTTAAAAAATTGGACTAAACATTCCCCAAAGAAATAAAATCTTAAAATAAAGAAGAAAAACTGAATTAAAAAAATAGATGCTCCCTCCACCCCCCAATTCCTCTGGTATTATCTTTTACAATAGATTGTATAACCTTTGTTCCCCTAAAACAGTCCATTAAAGAGTTCCCACATGATGGGCATTTCAAGTAGCGAGATGTGGAGAAAAGACTTGGACCATCTCCTATTTATCATGACTTCATATTTTGTAAGGTGTAACTCAGGGTAGCACATCCACTTCCTTGGCTTAATGGAAGGACAAAGAGCATGGTCTATGCCTTGTCTTGTAGGTAGCCACCCTCCCAAACATAATTCCCTAATCCTGTCCTGATGATGAAGCTTCAGCTAAAGGCCCAACAACTCTTCACCTATAAGTTGGGCACACCCGGAGCCAAGTTTTTTGTTTTGTTTTGTTTTGTTTTTAGAATGGCCCAAAATGGGGTTCAACTCAAACACAGGCTTTAGAGCAGCAAAAGGAATTCAGTACCTCTCAGGACCATAAACATCACACTTAGGTATATCAGTGACTATGTTAGGATTAATAACTTAATTACTACAATCATGTAAGTGTTTAAAGAAAATATGCTATAATTGCAAAGCATGTGTATTTCTGAAAGCACTCCAGTGTTTAATTATTGCTAAAGTCATTTGGGGTTTTTGACACACATTCTATTTTAGTAAGATAAACTCAACATAACCCAGCATTGCCAAAAATGAATTCCTAAGGTAGATGACTAAAATAAACCGGCAATAAATATTGGCTGTTGGAATGAGAATTATATCTCTGTAATGTAGACACAGCATTAATGAGTCATTGTCAAGTAACAGTCTCTCCTAGGGATTATTGGTATGAGGCATCAGGGAAGAAAGAAGCCCATCTCTCTTTTATATAGCAGAGCTGAAGAGGAATATGAACCAACCAGGCAAGGATGTTCTTACATCCACTTTTCCAAGAGAGGTATAGCCCCTGGAGTTCAACAGAGGGTCAACTCGGACACGCTTCATTGAGGCAGAAATAAGGCATTGTAAGAAGCCATTCTAGGGGTGAGGTGACTGATTCTGGGACAGTTTTCTCTCATTCCCCTAGAGGCAAAATGTGCCCCCTGGTCCACCTAGTGGATCTTATGTGGCATGAATTACCTTATCAGACACAGTGGGTGCTGCCATGTTCCTTTGCTGTTTGGAGTTAGTGGACTCATTTAAGCCACCTTTGCTCCCCAAGATGAAATTCTGACTTTTTGGCCCACTAGGTTGAGCTTTACAACTTCTCCGGTGCACTGGAAGATGATCTGGAGCAAAGGTCTGGCTACAATTTGGGCAGGGCACAAGCTGAGCTTGACTTTGCCCCTCTTGGCTGTACTGTCCAGTTGAAAGAGGCTGTTGCTTCTGTGGGAGTGGCCTGTGGAGCTCCCTGGGGAGCCGGTCATTTTCTATTTTCCATTTTTCCAGGCATTTGGGTTCATGAATAGGAAGGGACAAGGTGCCAAATTCCCGGCCACAGATGTAGCAGATGAGAGTCCTTGGCCTGGCTGGGATTCCAGTAGGTGCTTTCTTGAGGCTAGCAAGATCATTACAGCTGTTGGGGTTTGGTGCTCTGAGACCCTCACCCTTTGGCTTGCAGCTTCTCTGGTGAACTAGAAGACGATCTGGCAAGAACGTACGGCCACAGTATTCACAGGGCAGCAGCTGAGCCTGGGCACTCTGGAACGCTGCCTCATTAGCTGCCTGAAGATTGTAGGATCCACTGCCACTGAGAGGCTGTGGCTTGGAGGGTTCTGGCCTCCTCAGGTGCTTGGGCAACTTGCTGTTTTCAATACGCCACTTCTCCAAGCACTGGGGCTCATGAATGGCAAGTGACTGGGAGCCAAACTCTCGGCCACAGATATAGCACACCCTGAATCCAGGCCTGCGGGACGGGATCACAGGGGGACTAAACTGGCTTTCTGACATAATTCTCCTACTTGACCATCTCGATAGTATCACAGTTCCAGGTCTATTTTTGGGAGTGTTTATCTTTATTTTTTCAGTACGATTGACACTCTCTGTTCCTGGCAAACCACTAGAATGAGAATTGCTAGATAGGATGGCTTGGTTAATAAAGGTGGGTTCTTTACAATAGTGAAAAGTCTGTTGCAATTTTCCCTTTTCCATTAACAAAGAAGTCTTTCTCTAGTGCTAGCTCTGATTTCAGGCCAGACTCATTTTGGGCTTCTGCTTAGAGCGAATATTAGTGAGGTTGGCTGTCCTGGGGTTCCACATTGTTGCCAGTACCTTAGACCCATAGACCATGACTCAGAGCTTCATTGCAGGGCAGCAGTCTGGAATGCTGGAAAATCCTCATTAAACCTCAGATGCCTCCAAGATCTGTGGGGGAAAACATAAATCAGGAAGTTATTACACACATACACACACACATTCTCTCTCTTGACTATAGACTGATAGTCTTATAAGTGATTGTCTTTTATTGGTCCCAGTATCTTCTTTGGCTAGCATAGTAAGTAGCACATAGGGTTTGTTCAATAAATGTTGACATGATTATGAAGAGAGAGTATTTTCCATTATGAACTGCACTGTTACCATATTGAAAGTAGTGTTCTAAAGAGAAACTTACAATTGCAGCACATCATAAAGACTTGGCACAAACCAATAGAGGCTGAGACCATTGTGGTGAGGCCACTGAAGGGAGAACCAAGAACTCTGGGAATTAAATTAAGGAAACCCAAACATCATGTAAAATGACCTCCTGCAGACTACAGAAACTTCCACTACATACAGGATTCTTAACATTTTTCATGCCATGGGTCCTTCTGGCAGTTCCACGGAGCCTATGGAACTCTTTTTGGAATAACATATTTACATGCAAAAAATTTAAAATTCTTACTATTACAAGCGAAACTAATTTTATTGAAATAATTTATCAGATATTTTTAGTTGTGATACATATTTTAATTATGATATAGTATTATCACAGACCTCTTGAGTATTCATGGACCTGAGGTTCAGAACCCCTGCAGAAGTAATTGTATTGAAGTACTATTGTGAATATTATGAAGGCTATCGGGAAAACCATCAGAAAGGGATAACCCCCTTATAACACATAATATATGCACTTTTCCGTCTTATAAGAATGGGGTCCTACTAAATTGTGGTCATTACTCTCAAGCAAAGAATGAAACTCAGGTCTCCCTGTGGGATATCTGTAGCTCTTTCCTGCAAATAAGCAAAGTGTGTACTTGATGGCATTCTGTTCATTTTCTTGTTTGATATATGTTATATACAGATCTTGGCTGAAAGCAGAGAATACTAAAAAGATGCTTACCTGTGTTTTATTGACCATGCAAAGGCATTTCACTGTGTGGGTCATTACAAATTATGGATAACACTTAAAAGAACGGGAATTCCAGAACATTTGTTTGTGCTCCTGTGGAACCTGTATATAGATCAAGAGGCAGTCGTTTGGACAGAACAAGGGGGTACTGTGTGGTTTAAAATCAGGAAAGATACGTGTCTGGGTTGCATCCTTTCACCATACTTATTCAATCTGTATGCTGAGCAAATGATCTGAGAAGCTGGACTATATGAAGAAGAATGGGGCATCAGGACTGGAGGAAGACTCATTTACAAACTGCAATATGCGGATGACAAAACCTTGTTTGCTGAAAGTGAAGAGGACTTGAAGCATTTACTGAGGAAGATCAAAGACTACAGCCTTCACTATGGATCACACATCAACACAAAGAAAACAAATATTCTCATAGCTAGACTAATAAGCAACATCATGATAAACAGAAAAGACTGAAGTTATCAAGGGTTTCACTTTACTTGGATCCACAACCAACACCCATGGAAGCAGCAGTCAAGAAATCAAATGACATATTGCATTGGACAAATTTGCTGCAAAACACCTCTCTAAAGTGTTGAAAAGCAAAGATGACACTTTGAGGACCAGGGTGAGCTTCACCCAAGCCATGGATGGTATTTTCCAGTCACCTCATATGCATGTGAAAGTTGGACGATGAATATGGAAGACCGAAGAAAAATTGACTCATTTGAATTCTGGTGTTGGTGAAGAATATTGAATATACCATGGACCGCCAGAAGAATGAACAAATTCTGTCTTGGCAGAAGTACAGCCAGAGTGCTCCTTAGAAACAAGGATGGTGACGCTTTGTTTCATGAACTTTGGACATGTTATCAGGAAGGACCAGTTCCTGGAGAAGGACATCATGCTTTGTAAATTAACGGGTCAGTGAAAAAAAGGAAGACCCTCAATGAGACAGATTGACACAGTGGCTACAACAGTGGGTTCAAGTATAACGATGATTGTGAGGATGGTGCAGGACGGGGCAGTATTTTGCTCTGCTGTATATAGGGTAGTTATGAGTTGGTAGCACCTAACAACAACGGTATATCTCCCAATCTTTTTTTTTTTTTTAATTAAAAACATGGCCACCTGTATCTCAAACAAACCAGAAGAAAGGGCTGATAAGACCTCACTAAGGGCAGAAGCCTAAGAAGTTTTTACATTTGGGAAATTGTATCAGAGTAAGACAGTGTTCACTGGCTCATTTTTTCAGAAATAGATCACCAGGTCCTTCTTCCTAGGCTATATGAAGATTGCAGCATCAAGATTGGAGGGAGGCTGGTTAATAACCTGCGTTATGCAAATAACACAACCTTGCTTGCTGAAAGTGAAGAAGACTTGAAGCACTTACTGATGAAGATTAAAGACTATAGCTTTCAGTACGGATTACACCTTAACATAAAGAAAACAAAAATCCTCACAACTGGACCAGTAAGCAACATCATAATAAACAGAGAAAAGATTGAGGTTGTCAAGGATTTCATTGTACTTGGATTCGCAATCAATGTCCATAGAAGCAGCAGTCAAGAAATCAAATGAAGAATTACACTGGGGGAGCCCTGGTGGCACAGTGGTTGAGAGTGTGGCTGCTAACCTATAGGACGGCAGTTCAAATCCACCAGTTGCTCCTTGGAAACCCTATGGGGCAGTTCTACTCTGTCCTATAGGGTTGCTATGAGTTGGAATGTACTTGACGGTAGCAGGTTTTTTTTTTTTTTTTTTTAATTGCTTTGGGAAAATCTACCACAAAAGACCTCTTTAAAGTGTTAAAAAGCAAAGATGTCACCCAGAAGACTAATGTGCACTTGACTGAAGCCATGGTAGTTTCAATTGCCATATATGCATATGAAAGCTGGACAATGAATAAGAAAGACTGAAGAAGAATTGATACCTCTGAATTATGGTGTGGTGATAAATAAATATATATATATATTTTATCTCAAAGGATACTGAATATACCATGGACTGCCGAAAGAATGAACAAATCTGTCTTGGAAGAAGTACAGCCAGAATGCTCCCTCTTGTAAGCAAGGATAGTGAGACTTCCTCTCATGTACTTTGGACATGTTATAAGGAGGGACCAGTCCCTGGAGAAGGATATCATGCTTGGTAAAGTAGAGGGTCAGTGAAAAGGAGGAAGACTGTCAACAAGATGGACTGACATAGTGGCTGCACCAATGGGTTCAAACACAGCAGCAATTATAAGAATGGTACAGGATTGGGCAGTGTTTTGTTCTCTTGTACACAGGGTCTCTATGAGTCAGAGCTAACTTGAAGGCGGTTAACAATAACCACCACCAGAGACCTACAATATTGTCCAAAGAAAGGTTATTTTTGGAAGTCTCAGGACCTTCTTCATTTCCTGAAGGATGACCCTGATTGAAGCATCCACTCTCAGTCACAGAGGGAGCAGCACCTGATCTGGCATGGCAAACACTCAATTCCAGCAGAGCAAGGACAGCAGTGCTCATAATATCTAAATATTGTATGGGCATTGCATTTGAGAAGGACAAAAAATATCTGTGAGAACTTATGCCCAGTTCCTGTGTATCGCTGCCAAGAAAGGTCTGACCCTTTGCAGTTAAGAGTATCAAACCAGGTCTGGCACAGACAAGGAAGTTATTCTTCATTTTGACAGATTCTAAGACAGTAACATTAAAACATGTTACAAAAGAATGTGTTGGCCCCCAAAATAGAGTGACCAGCACAGAAAATGATGCTTAGAGCAACAAAATTAATTACTTGATCAGTGTCATCCAAAAGAGAAAGGGAGCACAAGGAATAGGATAAAAATACTTCATTAAAAAAAGAAAAAAAATTTTGTTTTTCTTTTTTTATGTTTCTATCCATAAGAAAAAAAAAAAAAAAACCCTGGGTGAAAAATCCCCCCAACCCACTGTGTGCCATTGGTTCTCATTTCTCGTTCACCAAGGATCTTCTGATTCAGTTCCCAGGTTCCTTGATAACAGGAAGTTGCAGACACTAAAAGTACTTAAGAAAATGGGTTTGGAAAAATCAATGCAATGAAATTTCTTCTTCTAAACGCTCTCTCTCATACATATACACAAATACACACACAGTCAACTCTGCTCCTGACCGTTTAGCATGCTGAGAAAGTCTTGTGACTTGCCCCAAATACTTTACGTCTTCCTTCTGAATGCCTATTTTGTGTCAGATAGTGCACTAATGCTTTTAAATATATAATTTTGGTTAATCCTCAAATGATTATGAAGAAGGTATTATTATTCCAATTTTATAAACAAAGAAACTGTGACTCAGTTTGGGCAAGTAACTTGCCCAAGACAGTCAGCTTCTAAATGACAGAACTGGGAATCGATTCCAGCTCTCTTTGGCTCCAATACTCGGCTCTTTCCATTATTCATTCTGCCTGAAATTCTACCAGCAAAGCTTCTTCTCTTTAGTTTTCATCCCTGTTTTAATGTACTATTCATACACCCCGTAGGAAGGTGACAGTTCAGTTTTTATCAGCCTTTATGCTCCCCTGTCGGTGTTTTGGGTAGGTGAAGGAAGGGGCGAAAGGGAGGAGAGGAAAGGGCACAGAAAAAGAGAACCCTCTAAATGGAAAAAGCAGGAGATTGGGGCTACTGAAGGCTATGTTTTCCCTAGGTGACAGGGCTGACTCTGTCTTGCTGTATATGGTATTCCAGATGAAGTTCTTTCCTGCACGGAATGCAATATTAATCCTTTTCCTGTTGTCACCAACAACCTTAAGAAAAATCTACATTGCCCACCAAGTGTGGGGAATGAGGTGAGGGGAATCGAGTTGTTCAGTAATGATGCGTGAGTCTGTCCTTATAATGGGCTCAAGGTAGAAGCAAAGGCTGCCTAAAGAGGCCAGATGGTGTTTAGTTTGCAGCCACTTCGCCATTTTGATTAGGGATGGATCTTTACACATGCAAATATTTGTGCACTACAAACAAATATTTTCTCTGTAGCGGACAAGATGAAGCATGATAAAATTCTCAATTGAATATATTTTTTTTTCTACCATTCCTTTCCTCCTCCAATGTCCCCCTGAAATTTCTGTCTTACTGTGATGGAAGGTATCAAAGTATGAAAGATGAGGTAGCTGGAAGCAAGTAGGATTTTGAGGAACAGAGATGTCTACTGGAGTGATTTATGATATTTCCACCCGTGAATCTGCCAAGGCAATGTGTCATGGTGCAGCATGGTCAGCTGCTCCAGCCTATAAGTTAGTTCTAAAAGCAAAAGTGCTGGAAAATACTAAATATATATGCTTAAAACCCTTAAGAAATTGGCCTGTCAACCAGACACGTCGTAAAACAATGTTGCTAGTTTATAAAGAGAATCACTTTACAAAGCCAGCCAGTTTCACCCCAAGCACCACGGAGAAAATGTTCACTCCAATTGGCCTGAAGTATTCATTTTGACCATATTTGCACGTAGAACAATTAAAGAATGTCTTGGAAAGCTTCACAATTTATCAATATGATGCCATTTTTCCATGCCCTTTGAGGTTCATGAGAAGAGAGAGAAACTCACAAAGAGAAATGTAATAACCCTGGAAATCCAGAACCTATCTTGGCATTAGAAGGTATTCCTCTAAAAGAAAGAGGAAAAAAAACAATCAAAGGGTAGTTAAGTCTCTTAAAAAAAAACTTTGTTCTTTGAAACAAAATAAATATTAATGGTACGGGATTCCTTCCTGCTGGTACTGAAAACAAATTATTTAAACAGACAAAAATAGAAATATGAAAGATGGCTCTGAATAAAATTGTAAAATAGAGGAAATTTGCCTTCAATGTCCTCCACCAACCCTTTTCAGCAACCTCCACTCTCCCCAGCCTAAGAAACTCATTTACTCTCCACTCTTCCTTACTATGCAATCTTGCTTTCAAAAAAGAGCTAATGGACTCATTCACACCAAGCCTTAATGATTAATGACGTAATATCCCTCCCTGAATCTGTCAGAGACTGCTAGTTTCCTACCAACAACCCTTGTGACCATATCCATCATATGAGCAGAGCCCCAATTTTTACCGAGGTGCATGATTCACAGCTAAAAGTCTACAAACTCCTTTGTAGCTAGTGGAAGTATTGTGTGGGACTTTTAAGAAGTCTTTCTGCAAAATGGGGAAGAATCTTCCTCTTTCCTTCCTCCATACTGATGCTTGGAATACGAACATGACGGCTGAAGCTCCTGCAGCCATTTTGAACCAGGCTATATCCATGTGACTCTTGACATGACAGAGCAGAGACCTAGATGACCTGGGTCCCTGATAATGTTGACACCACCATGCAAGCTTTGAATTGCCTTCCTTTATTTACCTAAGGAAAGAAATGCTTATTCATATTTTGGCCACTTTTTTAAGAGTCTTTTACTCATGCAAAGCCCTGGTGGTGCAGTGGTTAAGATCTTGGCTGCTAACCAAAAGGTCAGCAGTTCGAATCCACCTTGGAAGCCCTATGGGGGCAGTTCTACTCTGTCCTGTAGGGATGCTATGAGTTGGAATCAACTCGACGTCAATGGGGTTTTTTTTACTCACATGAAAATGTAATACTAATTGAGATGTAGCTGTACTTCAGTAGTGGTCATTAGCTTAGCCCACAATGAATTCTAATAGTGATATTCCAAATTTCAGGATTTTGTTTTTTCTTAGTTTGATGAATCTTTTTTGAGAGAGGAAGATGTTTTAGGTCAAAATGGACTTACTAAATATACACTTCGTCTGTGAATCAGAAATAAACCTCAAACTATAAGTACCGAACCAATGGTCGTTAAGAAGTTGGTTTACAACACTTCCTTTCCCTGAGATTTTTTTTTTTTTTCTCCCAGAAAAACTTGAATAACATGCTTTGTTTCAGGGGGAAAAAAAAACCCAGCATTTTACCCATGACCTTTTTAAAGAGCTGGGAGGTATCACCGTTGTGCCAGTTATTAACTTATTGTCTCTATACCCCAAACCTTCATTTCTATAAGCAGCTTTTTGATCCTGGTACTGGGACTCTGCACACCCCATTACTACTTTGTCAGCTGGCTCTGTGGTAATGCTTTGCAAAAAGTGGGCTGGAGGAGGAAGAGGGGACTTGCTCCTTTTAAAAGGCTTCCTGTCTGCTTGTGGGGAAACCCTGATAGCATAGTGGTTAAGTGCTATGGCTGCTAACAAAAAGGTCAGCAGTTTGAATCCATCAGGCGCTCCATGGAAACTCTATGGGGCAGTTCTACTCTGACCTATAGGGTCTCTATGAGTCAGAACTGACTCGACAGCAACAGGGTTTGATTTTTTTTTTTTTTTCAGGTCTGTTTGTGGTACCTATGAGCATCATGGCAGCAATACTTCTTTATCTCAGCAGCAGCAGCTCTTTCCTACAGCAGCAGCAGCTGAGTCTAATTTACAGTTTTTCCAACACTCACAGAACTAGACAGGTATGGATTGAATTGTGTCCACCAAAAATATGTGTGGTAAATACTAACCTCTAGGCCTTTGGTTACAATTTCATTTGGAAATGAGTTGTCTTTGTTATGTTAATAAGACAGAATTAGTGTAGGGTTTGTCTAGAGTTAATCTCTATTGACATACAAAAGAGATTAAACAAGCGAGCAGAAGCAGAGATGGGGGAAGAGAGATGCCACGCCACATGAAGATCACCGAGGAGCAGAAGCTCAAAGGAGACAAGAAACTTCCTCCGAAGCTGGCAGAGAGAGACAGCCTTCCTCTACAGCCAGCACCCTGAATTCAGACTTCCAGTCTTTTAAACTGTGAGAAAATAATTTTCTGTTTGTTAAAGCCATCCACTTGTGGCAGCACTAGACGACTAAGACACAGTCTTTCCACCCTCCCCCAGCAGACATCACCCAGCCAGTCTGCATTTCCTCCTCAGAGGTCTGATTTTCAGCTCCAAGGGCCATTTTCTAAGTTTTTAAGTTCAACAGTTTATCCCACTTCTCTTTGCAGTATTCTCTTTCCAACCCATTAGTTACCCAGGTAACAACTTCATTCCTGGTTAACAGTTCTTCATATTAAATATCTCTGTTTAAATAACTGGTGTGGTTTTTGTCTCCTGACTGATACAATCATCCTCAGAAGATAAGTAATAAAAATCTATGATATTTAGGCTGCACATTACTCTACTATTGAAATAAATATAAACACAAATAAATTTTTATAGCATCTTAGAAAACAACAAGATGCTTAACATTCAACCTTAGCACATTCAGGCCCCTAAAAATATATTTTTGTAATTTTTCCACCATCACCAAGCTTTAAGAGGTAGAAAATCTTGCTCTTCCATTTTTCACTAACTGAACAAAATCATAAAGGGAAAAGTGCCATTTTAACCATATTTAGAGCCCTGATGGCACAGTGGTTAAAGTGATTGACTGCTGACCGAAAGGTCAGTGGTTCGAAACTACCAGTGGCTCCGAGGAAGAAAGAGGTGGTAGTCTGCTTCCACAGAGATTTATAGCCTTGGAAACCCTATGGGATTGTTATGAGTCAGAATCAACTCAACGGCAGTGTATTATATTTTATGACACCCTTCCTCTGTTGAGCACCCATACATAAGGTCACTGCTATCACAGAGAGAGTCAAAGCAAAGGGATCACACTCATAGATCAAAGCTGACCAGAAAGTGTTGAGGGCTCCTTCTCACTCTGGCTGGTTCCATACACTTCCTTTCTGGGTAGAACCTGAGCCAGTGGCTTCATAAGTGCCTTCAGTCCTTAGTAATTATGATGTGAGTGGACAAAAGGCCAAATGAAAGTAACTGGAAAATGATGGTCATGGTGTGGGAACAGGATTGGGAAAGGGGAAATTTAAGACATTTTTTGAAAAGCCATTTAAGCTGAAGCATGACTTCCGGGGAATACGGACAAATGGCATGTTGAAGCTGATTTTGAATATAATGACAAAATTCCCCCTCATCTCTCTTTTACTATGAGGAATTTAAAATCAGTAACGTTCTTCACTTTCGTTCAATCTAACTGGCAAGTGTAGACATAAGAGTCTACGCTTTTAAGAAAGCTATGAAAACAGAAAATGGGAGAAATGTACTCTTTACACTTCTAATAAGAGCCTTCTGTAAGAACATTTTATGTTGTCAAAGCTTATAATATCACCCTATGAAAACTACTGTAGATCAAGCCTGCAATTTTCACTCTATATTGAGTACCCAAATGATATAGTACCTAAGAGTCATGAATGCCACACAGGTATAACCATGTAACTGTAATGCCGGTATTTGGAGTGTTAGAAAACTGGTTATGAAAACCATCAGTATAATCACGTTAAACCCACTGCCATCAAATCGATGCCAACTAAGAGTGATCCTATAGGATAGAGTAGAACTGCCCCATGGGGTTTCCAAGGCTGATAATGTATAGAAATTCAAAGGGTGGCAAAAAAAAAAAAAAAAAGTAGGAGAGGCTGGATGTTGAATAACAAACAGATCGACAAAGGAATTTCACATACCATATTTTTTGACATTTAAGTTAGCTCTATTCCAAAAGCTCTTTCTCAAGACTTTAAAGCAATGGCTTATAGGCCAAATCTGGCTCATATATATGTTCTTTTTTGGCCTGCATCAATTTAAAAATGTTTGCATTAGTTGCCATTATTTTAAAATTGGGAGATGTCACATAAAATCTGGATATGGGGTTTCTCTTGATAAAGTGGAAGATCTGGCCATACAGAGTCCATATTTTCATGTGGCAAACTCCAATATAGCTGATACTGATTAAGGACAGTGCCTATAGATTGGGCAGCCAGTCTTCACTCTACCAAGTTTCTCACTAACCTGCTTCATTAATTTGTAGGTCTTGCTCCATCTTCAGAGGTATTTGAGTTTGTGACCATTTGTGATCCTTGCTTTAAGGTGTCTCTTTACTCTGATTTTTCATCTCCATTAAATATCTGAAAACATTTCAAGGAGCAGTTGTCCTAATGAAACTGGGAATCCGACTGAAGTCTTTTCTAAGGGAAATGATTACTAAAGCCAGGCCATATTTATTAGTAAAAATTCAGAAGGAAGTTTTCTAACAAAAGTAGAATGGGACAGAAATGCTTAGTTTTAGGAGAGAGGGAAAAATCCAAGGAGAAAAGAAAGAATTAATAACCTCAGAAGGAATTTTCATGCATTACTGGAAGGTCATAGGAGATGATGCCTCTAATTATAGGCAGAAAAAAAGAACAGTGTTTAGAGCAGCCATGGGAGAGAAAACAGGAAAAAAAAAGGAAAACACAAAGAGGCCACCAAAAAAAAAAAAAGTGCTTTGAAGACCATCTGAACCTTTTGGAGGTATTCCCATAATTAGTTATCAAATGACATAATAAGAGCTACTCTTCTATTTAAACTAATGGTCCTTGATTTACCATCAAATGATTCCCCGGATGAGAAATGTTAGATGACTTAAATTATTAGTCTAAAGAACGAATCAGTCAATAAGAAGAACCATAAACAAGCTATTTACAATATAGCCTATTGTTGGCTTTCCAAGAATTAGGCTGCAAATACTTCTTAAGAGAATTATGCTTCCTTGTGCGGATTGCAGAGTTTGCTGCACTTTTTCTGCCTGCCAAGTTGACCATTTTGCTGAGAAGCACCTATAAATTAGTTTGAAGTGAAAATTTGTAAGAGCAGTACAGTAATCCTTTCTCAGCCTAGAATGAGACATCCTACATTTCTGGGTGGTAGAAACAGTTAAATGCTCAACAACTAGCCAAAAGATTGGCAGCTTGAGCCCACCCAAGACTGCAGGAAGACAGGCCTGGTGATCTGCTTTCAAAAGGTCATAGCCTTGAAAACCCTATGGAGCAATTGTACTCTGCATACATGGGGTCGCCAAGAGAGAGAATTGGCTCAATGGCAACTAGAACAACAACCATATCCGTCATGTGTCCAAAATTGATTGTATTATGAAACGAAAAAAAAAAATTGGAAAACCCCCCCACAAATACCCTCGTTTTAGTACTGAATGTTTAAAAGAATTTCAAATAGATGCATGTATTTACTAGTCTCCATCACGTTATGCTTGCCCAGAGCTCCCACTGCCTTTACATTCTTACTCTACTATCTCAGAATGCCAACTCAATGCCACACCTGGAGCATAGTCTTCCAAACCACAGGGTGGCAGTGTCAGAAGTGTAGTTGCTGAACTAGTGTGTTCAGGTAGAAACAAGCACAATTGCTAATATAGCCGCCCTTGAAAGTGTGTGCTTGGCCAGGATAGGTTGGCACAGAGAGGTGGGCCTCACTGTATCCTAGAGAACTTTGTAAACCACATTACCATTCCCACTACAACAGTTTCAAAGCTGTGCCTTAGCTCTACCCCAGTCTAGGAGGTCTGTACCTCCTGAAGCCTGGCTAACACTTAAATTGATTGTTCATTACCATTCATTACAGACATCAACACTCTTTGTTAAAAAGCTCTCTTTATCCAGAGCTATTACTGAGGAAAGTCCCTGAGAAGGAAGCCAGAAACAGAGCAGAGTCCATAAGGCTGGATGGGTTTCTGCTGTGTGGATGAATGCGCCTCTATTTTCTGATATGCTCACTATGATTTCCCTGGTTGTGACTCTGGAGACTTAGTTTGGATACACCCACAAGCTGAAGGCTGTTTCTGAACACAGAGTGTTTTGTTGCTATTCTCCCCACATCTCTCATCCTCTTATGTAAATAAGTCATCAGAAAGCTATTGTCATTCCATTTGACATCTCTGAATCACGTGAACTATGCACTCTTTCACAGGCCAGAAGGTTTCAGCTTGCTGATGGTTCAGAATCCTACTACAACCTTTCATTTCCCAGGAAATTTTACATAGAATCGACTTGACGGCACTGGGTTATCCCTGGCTAGACAAAGTCACTAAAATGAGTCTCCTGGTGTCTAGGAGGAACTTGATCATTCTCCATGTCCCCAGAGCCCGAACAAAACATGAAATGTGGTGACAGCTCTTTGTTTATGAACCTCCTTAGTTTGTAGTTTAAATTTTTTTGTGTGTGGTTTAAAATTTATTGAAACTTCCTTCCATCCCGTGCCCCAAAACTATCAAATAGCAAGGAAGTCAGTGAAAGTATCAACTCCCTTGTTCTGTGTTCCTTTAGTAAACAAAAAGATCTATGAGTTCATTTTTAAGTCACACCTAGGATTTGAAAGATTGGAATATTTGATTAGAAGAATTCAATTTAAAATCAATTCAGTGAACACTGAGTATAAATTTTCCTATCTTTCTTATGCCCTTGACAGGCTCTTTCCCCACCTTCTGTACTCTATTTCACCTTGCTTTCTTTGTTTCCATTGTCTGTCTCTCTCCTCTTTAAGTCTAAAAGAAAACCTAGCAAAGTCAGGAGAAAAAGTCATTCTGAAGGAAGGGAAGAATGTGGCATCCCATGATTGACGACACTGCCAATTTGCTCTGGATTTTCCATTTGGCTGGAGGGGTAAAGGTGATGCCAACCAACTCACCACTAGCAAAATGTGGCTTGCGTTTTAACTCCATTGCATTCAGGAGAAAGCAGGATTGGGGGTGAGGGGAAAAGCCATGGGGTAGTGACAAAAGGGGGTGGGTGGGATGAAAATAAAACATATCATCAATTATGTAAGGAATCTAATTTTTTAAAGGACATCCTATTTCCATTTATTCAAATGATGTTTTAAAGGCTGGTTTCCAGCTGGTTCACTCCTTATTCTCACTTGGTTTAGGAGCTATTTTCATTCCAAAAAAAAGTCCATTTATTCATTGAATAAAGATTCATTGAGCCCCTATTATGTAACTTTTCCCTGGAAGGTAATTCAGTCATATTATGATAATAACAAGGATGCACTGTGATCATGGAGGTGATGGCACACAAATTCCCTTAAACAAACCAGAGCATCTAGGAAGCTTAAGGGTGTTGACCCTCAGCCATATCAGCAAAAGTTAAAAATAGAAATTATCTAGACTGGATCATCAGATAAGCCTATTGTCTAATAGAAGGAGCCCTGGTGGTACAGCGTTTAAGCACCTGGCTGCTAACTAAAAGGTTGGTAGTTCAAACTCACCAGCTGCTCCATGGGAGAAAGATGTGGCAATCTGTTTCCATAAACATCACAGACTTGGAAATCCTGTGGGCAGTTCTACTCTGTCCAATAGGGTCACTATGAGTCAGAATTGACTCCATAGTGATGGATTTTTATTGTCTAATGGAGTAAATCTCCATGGGAGATGCACAAAGTTCTTGAGAATTTTATACCGCAGAAACATTTTCAGCTTGGACTGAAAGAGACAGACTATATGAAAAAAAAGGCTGTCAGACTACTAAAACTTTACAGGCAGGAAACAGGATGATAAAACTACTTAGATGCAAGGATATGCTTGCTACCTTTCATGAAAAAGAAAGGATGAGTCAGAGGACAAAGTCTCAGACCCAGCGGGCAGATCAGCAAACCAGGTCTTGAAACCAAATGGATTTTGTCTGACTGAATTTTAAAATTGCTTAAGACTTGTGGTTCCATTTTAAAATTCCATTTTCTCTCATTTTGAACCAGGATGTATATAACTGTTATCCTATGCCTGTTATACCACTGTAATGTGAAAAATAGGTAACTTGTTTGCACAGAAACAGATAGAGAGGAATTGTGCTCCCAAGATGCTTCTATCCAGAGCCTCACTTTATACCTGATTCAGATTATGAGATTCGGGGTTTTTGAATTGATGGGATTATATGAAATTTTAGATTTTGAGTTGATGCTTAACCCATTACAGGGTTAAGATTTTTGGTGACCTTGGGATGGGGTGAATGTACTTTGCATGTGGAATGGTCATAATCTTTAGGGACCAGAGGGCACATAGTTGTTGGCAAAATAATGGCCCCCCCAAAGATGTCCAAGCCCTAATGCTCAGAGCCTATGAATATGTTACCTTACATGGAAAAAAGGGTCTTTGCAGATGTGATTAAGGTTATGGACCTTGAGTTAGGGAGATTATTCTGGATTATCTGTATATGCCCAATCTAATCACATGAGTGCTCAAAAGAGAGAACCTTTCCAGATTTTAGTGTGAGAGAAATAGGAAGAAGAAGCAGTAGAAATTTGAAGTATGAAAGGGACTTGACTAGCCATTTCTGGCTTTAAAGACAGGGAAAGGGGACCATGAGCCCAGGAAAGACATTGGCATCTACAAGCTGGTAATAGCAAGGAAACATTTTCTTCTACAGTCTCCAGAAAGGAACGCAGCTCTGCTGACCCCTTGATTTTAGGCCAGTGACATCCATGTTAGACTTCTGACCTACGGAACTGTATGATAAAAGAGTTTGTGTTGTTTTAAGATGCTGATTTTGCGGTAATTTTTTAAAATGGTGATAGAAAACTAATATACCTTGTCTTAGACTGGGTTCTTTAATGGAGCAAAACCAGTAAAGCATATAAACATAGATATAGGGAGAGATTTATATCAAGGAAATGGCTCACACAGTTGTAGAGTCTGGAATGTCCCAAGTCTGTAGATCAAGATAGTGGCTTCTCCTGATTCATGTAGCTGGCAGGGGCTGGCAAACCCAAGATCAGCAGGTCAAACAGCACGGCTCTTCCTCACAGGCTGCAAAGATCAACGAATCCCAAGTTTGGCAGGTAAACCACTAGCTCGAGTCCCAAGAACCTGATGTGAGATGAACAGAAGCCAGTTGCAGGATCCAGAGTAAGCAAAAAGCCAGAATGCCTGCTTATATTTGGATGCAGGCCACATGCTTAAGGGAACTCCCCTTCAACTGATTGGCCACTCACAGCAGATCCCATCATGGGAGTGACCACACATAAACACTGAGAATCATGGCCCAGCCAAGATGACACACAATCTCAACCATCACAGTCCACCCCTTGTCAATTTGGTGCATGTACACATCTCCTTAAGCCATACATAATTGCTGAAAAAAGACAATTACAAAGTCATACTTGCACCTAACATGAGTCAACGAACACACATAGAACCAAAAATGCACTAGCCCTATTTACATCTTATATTTTCTAAGTGAAGAAAACAAAAAAAATTGATGCACATGTACAAAGAAGAAATATTCTTAACAATTACAGTACTCATTTCTGTAACTGGTCACTTCGCCATAAGTGTGTTTAGAACTACCTTCTTCCACCCCCCATTCCATATTCTCTTTGCCCTCAGCAAGCACCTCAGCTGGTCCGTGGTTCTTTGCCTGATGGGGTGAGCCAATCCTTCATTCCTGAAGGGTCTGGGCCATTAGTATTCATGTCACAATTGGGTTGCTGTAGTTTTCCATTGATTTAAATCACAGGGCATGGTAATACTAAGAGACGCCCTAAGGGGTCTTCTGCATTCCAGACATACTCTTCTTTACCTCCATTATGTAATATCAATCCAATTGCCTCTTGGTAATCAGGATCGATCACACCAACCCATATGGTAACTCCCTTCTTTGTCCGTTGATCCAGAGGCATAAGGAGCCCAAAGTAGCCAGGTGGCATTCTTAGCTTCCAGTCCAACAGAATCAGTGATGTGTCTCCAGGTGGGAGCATTTCTCCCTTTGAAAATAAGACCTCTAGACCTGCAGAGGATAAGGTCGTGAGGACAGAAAGCAAAAATCTTGCGAGTGGGTCACTAAGGGTAATAGTGAGTGGTGCCACACCCATTTCCACCCCTTGATCTTGGACCCATGAATCCTGGCTATGGGAGAAACAGCACTATATACTGGATGTTGCTTTAGAGCATATACAGCCTCCTGAAGAACACTGCCCCAACCCTGCAAAGTACTGCCACCTAGCTGTCACCATAATTGTGTCTTTAGAAGGCCATTCCATCATTCAGATTCTATCAAGCTAGCTGCTTCAGGATGATGGGGAACAAGGTAAGATCAGTGAAATCCATGAGCATGGGCCCACTGCTGCACTTCATTTGCTGTGAAGTGAGTCCCTTGATCAGAGGCAATGGTGTGTGGGATACCATGATGGTGGCTAAAGCCATTCTGTAAGTCCATAGATCGTAGTTTTGGCAGAAGCATGGCATGCCGGGAAGGCAAATCCATATCCAGAGTAAGCAACTATTGCAGCAAGGACAAAATGCTGCCCTTTCCACAATGGAAGTGGTCCAGTATAATCAACTTGCCCCCAGGTTGCTGGCTGATCACCTTGAGGGGTTAGGCCATACTGGGGACTCAGTGCTGGTCTCTGCTGCAGGCAGATTGGGTGCTCAGCAGTGGCTGTAACCAAGTCAGCATTGGTGAGTGGAAGTCCATGTTGCTGGGCCCAATGCATAACCTCCATCCCTGCCACCATGGCCACTTTATTCATGAGCCCACTGAACAATGACAGAAGTAGCTGGGGAAAGAGAATGACTGGTTTCCACAGAATGTGCCGCCCTATCCACTTGATTGTTAAAATCATCCTCTGCTGAGGTGACCCTTTGGTTAGCATTCATGAATCATAAATATCTTCACTTCTTTGGCCCATTCAGAGAGGTCTATTCACAAACCTCTTCCCCAAAATCCTTGTCTCTAATTTTCCAATCATGTTCCTTCCAAGTCCCTGACCATGCAGCCAAACCACCGGCCACAGCCCATGAATCAGTATACAATCGCACATCTGGCCATTTCTCCTTCCAAATGAAGCGAACAACCAGGTGCACTGCTCCCAGTACTGCCCACTGGGAGGATTTCCTTTCACCACTGTCCTTCAGAGAGGTCCCAGAAAGGGGCTGTAATGCTGCCACTATCCACTTTCAAGTGGTGCCTGCATATTGCACAGAACCATCTGTAAACCAGGCACGAGTTTTCTCTTCTTCAGTCAGCTTGTCATAAGGAACTCCCCATGAGGCCATAGG
Source organism: Elephas maximus indicus (assembly GCF_024166365.1). Lineage (NCBI taxonomy): Eukaryota > Metazoa > Chordata > Mammalia > Proboscidea > Elephantidae > Elephas > Elephas maximus. The sequence goes on from NC_064820.1 coordinate 136,298,397, forward strand.
CGCAGACTGGGAGATGGAAGGTAATATGACAGGACTGGAGACCATGGGTATTTGGGCCACTTCTTCATGCACTTACTTGTGTTTTCACATGAGGCCATAGGCACAGACTGGGAGATGGAAGGTAATGTGACAGGACTGGAGACCATGGGTATTTGGGCCACTTCTTCCTGCACTTACTTGTGTTTTCACATGAGGCCATAGGCGCAGACTGGGAGATGGAAGGTAATGCGACAGGACTGGAGACCATGGGTATTTGGGCCACTTTTTCATGCAACTTACTTGTGTTTTCAGATCCTGCTTGGGCCTGATCTTGTACATACCACTTCCATTTAATGATGGAGTGTTGCTGTGCACATCCAACTTTGACTCTGTGGGTCAGACAACACCTCGTTCATGATGGGCAGCTCAGGCTGTATAGTGACTCTGTGTCCCCAGGTTAAGTGTTCAGTCCCTACTAAGGCCCAGTAACAAGCCAAAAGCTGTTTCTCAAAAGGAGAGTACTTATCTGCAGAGGATAGCAGGGCTTTGCTCCAAAACCATAAGGGCCTGTGCTGTGATTCACAAATAGGGGCCTGCCAAAGACTCCAAACAGCATCTCTATCTGCCATGGACACTTCAAGCACCATTGGATCAGCTGGATCATATAGTCCAAGTGGCACAGTGGCTTGCACAGCAGCCTGAACCTGTTGGAGAGTCTTCTCGTTCTGGGCACCACTCAAAACTAGCAGCTCTTTGAGTCACTTGATAAAAAGGCCAGAGTAGCACACCCAAGTGAGGAATATGTTGCCTCCAAAATCCAAAGAGGCCTACTAAGCATTGAGCTTCCTTTTTAGTTGTGGAAGCAGCCAGATGCAATAATTTATCCTTCACTTTAGAAGGAATATCTCAACATGCCCCATACCACTGGACTCCTAGAAATTTCATTTAGATGGAAGGTGCCTGAATTTTCGTGGGATTGATTTCCCACCCTCTAGCATGCAAATGTTTTACCAATAAGTCCAGAGTCATTGATACTTCTTCCTTACTAAGTCCAATCAGTATAGTGTCATCAATGTAATGGACCAGTGTGACATCCTGTGGAAGGGAAAGGTGATCAAGTCCTCTGCAGAATAAATTATGACATAGGTCTGGAGAGTTGATGTAGCTCTGAGGTAGGCAAGTGAAGGTATACTGCTGGCCTTCCAGCTTAAGGCAAATTGCTTCTGGTGGTCCTTTGAAACAGATACAGAGAAAAAGGCATTAGCTGGATCAATAGCTGCATACCAGATACGAGGAGATGTATTAATTTGCTTAAGCAATGAAACTACATCTGGAACAGCACCTGCAATCAGAGTCACCACCTTGTTAAGTTTTTGATAATTTACTGTAATTCTCTAAGATCCGTCTGTTTTTTGCACAGGCCAAATAGGTGAGTTGAACGGGGATGTGGTGGGAATCACTACCCCTGCATCCTTCAAGTCCTTGATGGTGGCAGTAATCTCTGCAATCCCTCCAGGAATGCAGTATTGCTTTTGGTTTACTATTTTCCTAGGTAGGGGCAGTTCTAATGGCTTCTACTTGGCTTTTTCTGCCATAATAGCCCTTACTCCATTTGTCAAGTATCCAAAGTGGGGGTTCTGCCAGTTGCTGAGTATATCTATTCCAATTATGCATTCTGGAACTGGGGAAATCATTAAGGATGGGTTTGGGGGCCCACTGGCACTACTGGGAGGTGAACATGCACCAAGACTCCATTAGTAACCTAACCTCTATATGTCCCCACTCTTACTGGTGGGCCACAGTTTTGGGTCTCCTGGGATTAGTGTCAGTTCAGAGCTAGTATCCAGTAATCCCTGAAAAGTCTGATTATTCCTTTTCCCCAGTGAACAGTCACTCTTGTAAAAGGCCGTAGATCCCTTTGGGGAAGGCTGGGAGAGAATTTAACAGTACAAAATTTTGGCAGTGTATTGGAGTCTATGCCCAAGGAGACCTGGCCTCCCCTTCATTCAGAGGGTTGTGGGTCTTCAAACTCACTCAAGTCTGGGAATTGATTGAGGGACTGTGGCTCTCTATTCTGGAGATTCTAGTTAGACTATTGTTCACCTGACCTAGAATTCATCCATTTGTACAGATCATGTAAATATTTAGTAGATTTCCAATCTATTTCACTCCTAGGGACACCACAACTAAATAGCCAATGCCATAAGTCCATATGAGTCAGACTATTCTGATTACTGCTTTGACTGTGCTGTCCATTACTATAACCATGCCCATCTTGAATTTGTCAACTGAGTGCAGCCACTTGGCCCCTACTATCATGTGGTCCAATCAACCTCACTGTAGTCAGGTGTCTTAATTCATTTACGGCAATTCCCACTGTCAAATCTGATCCACATAAAATAGCAATCATAGCAGTCTTCAAGGATGCTGGAATTCCCTTCACAAATTTGTTCCTCACAGTTCTGGTAAAGTGTGTCCTCTGGGCATTCCATGTGTGGGTCTGTGGGTCTAACCTGATAAATCCGCTCTACAATGTCAATTTCCCTAAGCCTTTAGATACCTTCTTCTACAGTATACCAATGCAGGTTTGGTACTTCAACTTGATTTAGTGTAGGCCCCTGCATAATCTACGCTTCAGCAACCCCGCCAAACAGACTATTAGATCCTTTCCTAACTTCTCGAGATGAAACACTGAATGAAAAATCTGTGCTTAGTGGACCCATATCAATAAACTCAGACTGACCCACCTTTATGTTCCTTGCACCATTATCCCACGCCCTTAAATAGCCACATATTCCCCAGATTTCTGTTTGTACATATTAGAAAAGTCAAGTAGTTCTTTTGGAGTGTAGCGTACCTCCTCCTGGGTCACAATTTGTACTTCACCTTTTGGGGCTCTCTGGGTCTTAAGTCTAGTTTTAGGCCTAGAAGCTAGAATCAATAGTGTGGAATTGTTTTGAGAACATTGACCATTGTCTTGTAAAACATCTGTCTCAGGTGATGCCCAGGCAATGACTTGGGCAAGAGCTCTTTAGAGGTAGCTGGGCTAGGGCTAATCTCATTAAACGGGAGTGGAGGGGCTAATGGGTTTCCTGGGCAGGGTGGGTAGCAGACAAAAATGAAGTAATCTCTCCAGATGGAAGTGGTTCTGTTGGCAGGAATGATTCAATGGAATTTAGGGGCTCAGTGTCTCCAGCTTCCTGATTATCTGTCCATATGTGCCCATTCCAAGTTTCAGGATTCCATTTCTTTCTAATCAATGCTCTCACTTTAACTTCAGACACCTCTTAAAGTTGGCAGTTGAGCTGGCATTGTAATTCAGCCACTCTTCCAATAAGAGTCTGGGTTTGGTTTTTGGCAATATCAGCTCTGTTACTACAAGAAATAAGGCTTCCTTTCAAAGCACAAGTGGAAGCTTTGAGGTCGTTTATATGGCACTTGAGCTTTGCTCTTTCTTTCACCACTTTGTCTACCGAAAATAGGACCAACTAACCTATCAATTCCTTATACTTATTATGAAAAATTGTAGAAAAGCATCATATATGCAATCACCCAGAGCCTCATCTTCCACCAAAAACTGATCTATTGGTGGTGATATTTTTCATATTTGAATTGCCACCTCATGCCATGGATTAGCAGCGCCCTCTCTACTGCTGGAAGCAGAGTAATCAACATCTTTAAAACTAACCAGACTTGAGAACCAATTTAGAAAACTCATCTTTAAATTTTGTTTCTCTAGAACCACTCTCGGTACCAAATGTCTTAGGCTGGGTTCTCTAGAGAAGCAAAATCAGTAAAGTGTATAAATACACAGAGAGAAAAACTTATATCAAGTAAACAGCTCACATGATTGTAGAGGCTGGAACTCCCAATTCCATGGATCAGGAAAGAAGCTTCTCCCAATTCACAGAGCCACAGAAGCTGGTGAACCCAAGATAAGTAGGTCAGACAGCAGGGCTCCCGCTCACAGGCTGTGAAGGCCAAGGAATCCCAAGGTCGGCAGGCAAGACTGCAAGGTTTCTTCTGATTCGAGCAGCTGCAGGGGCTGGCAAACCCAAGATCAGTAGGTTGGGGAGCAGGACTCTTTCTTGTAGGTTATGAAGATCAAAAAATCCCAGGACTGACAGGTAAGCTGCTAGCTAAAGCCTCAAGAACAGGAGGTTAAACAAGGGGCAGCTGCTGGATCCAAAACAAGCCAAAAACCTTGGCAAGGTGAGCAGGAGGAAGTAGGCAGCAGAAGGTGGAGAGATGAAGGCTGAGGGGGCTGTGAGCTGCCACAGGCAATGCCCCTGCCAGCATCACTCAGTAGATTTCATCACGGGGGTCGTCACATATCAAATTTCAACAGGGAAGTGATCACAACATTATACAACCGCCAAAACACTGAGAATCATGGCCCAGCCAAGTTGACACACAATCTTGACCATCACAGCTACTGTCTCAGGCTGGGTTCTCTAGAGAAGCAAAACCAGAAAAGCATACAAATATATATACAGAGTGAGATTTATATAAAGGAAATAGCTCACACGATTGTAGAGGATGGACTGTCCCAAGTCAGTGGGTCAGGATAGAGGCTTCTCCTGATTCACATATCAGCAGGGGCTCATGAACCCAAGATTGGCAGGTTAGAGAGCAGAACTCTTGCTCACAGGCTGTAATTCCAAGATCAGCAGGAAAGACCGCAGGTAAGCTGCTAGCTCAAGTCCCAAGAACCAGAGGTCAGACCGACAGGAGCCAGATCCAGGATCAAGCAAGACTGAAGAGCCCCTAAGCCTTGCCAGGATGTCTGCTTATATTCAATGCAGACCACACGCCCAAGGAAACTCTCTTTCAAATGATTGGCTACTAATAGCAGATCCTATCACGGGGGTGATCACATATAGAATCTCAACAGGGAAGTGATCACAACATTATATGGCTGCCAAAACACTGAGAATCGTGGCTCAGCCAAGTTGACACCAATCTCAACCATCACTGCTACTCTCCGGAATTTTTATTTCAACCTATAGGAAATGGGAAACTTTATAGATTTTCTTGTAAAATATATCACATATGACTAAAAAAAATCATGAGTGATGAAATCTGGAGAACATCAACGTTTAACATTTAAGGACTAAGCAAAGGAAGTTCTTCGGTTTCCTAAAAGGATGTGTTGCAGAGTTTTCTCTAAAAGCAAACTTTTATTAAATAAATAGATTTCTCTGGTTGACAAAAATGTTATTTGCACCTAACTTCTTGAGACTATGTGTACTACATAAAGCCAGACTTGTATGTTCCCTTCCACTTCTGAAACTCTGTTTAATGTTGGCTCCAAACAGTTGTCTCCATGCCCCCATTTTACGTTACTAGTAGTTGACATGTGTCTAAATAGTTTTCCAAAATCATCACAAATATTCCTGGTCTAGAATGTGAACTTCTGCTGTATAATTTTGCTGCATTTAAACAGAAATTAAGGAATCAGAGAATTTCCAACAGCATCCACCCTTTGGATGCTAAACCAATTTTCCATGCCCTTTTCTGTGTGTCATGGGATCACATCTCTCACATCTTGATCTTGATTGTACTATCATATCAGAGAAAAAAAGTCTAGGTTCAAGTAAATTGTGGAATACATTGGTAAGGTTTAATTTGCTATAAAAGTAGAAAATGTAGTTTATAGCAAAGAATCAAGTAGTTACTTTGTTAGTCTCCACTCCAAAGTACTTTTCGCATACCCCTTCTCTAAATTCAGACCAAGGTTCACAACCTGGCTCCAAAATGTATGTCAGTTATGGAATCTCAAGTGAGCTATGTAACCTCTCCATGTCTCAGTTTCATCATATTCTTAGTGGAATGATGATACCTACATTGCACGGTTGTTGTAAGGGTTAAAAGTAAGACAAAATGCTTAGCACACTGCCTGGCACATGGTAGGTATGATATCATAGTTGTTATTATGTGCTTTTAAAAATCTGTCTTCTTCCACGTATTTTCATAAAAAAATCCAGCAAGCAGAAAATGTAATTAGGAAACCAACTATAGGCTTTTGAAATTGTTCTCTCTTTTATTAAAATATTCTGAGGAATTTCAAAGTTTTAATTCTCTAGCTAACTCAAATCAGACCTTACGATTTACATTTTATTAAGAATCATTTCAAGCTGTACTCCTGAAAAGGAAAGAAATACTGAAAATTTATGAGAAATATGAGTACATTTTTAAAATTACCAAATCAAATCAATATGAAATATTTTAACCACACTGCTTGTTATATTCATGGCCCCTTCTAAGGAAATTTGCCCCTTTCCATTTAGGTGGCCCTTGATAGGCATGTTTTGTAATCTACTACTGAACGACTCATCCTCAATCCAAGTTGACTGGGCCAGAGCTAGGCACTGGACAGAAGGTAGCCAATTTATAGGCTCATCAATGGTCTACGGCATGATCTGACATGAAAAGATTAACTGGTTCAATTGGATTACCCCTTTGGAAGATAATAGCAATGGTTGCTGAAGCAAAGATGATACCTACAGAGATGTGAAGTTGAGTAGAAGCATAAATGTCAATGCAAACAAGTTATGTCCAGCAGAAGACAGAATAGAAGGGGAGGGAATGAATGTGGATGGAGTATTGTAGGTCATAGGAACAGGTAATGTTGAGGCCCTGGGTAGAAGTCCAGGAGTTGCTGCTGCTGTTGCTCTTAAAAAATCAGTTGTCATAGATACAGAAGGTATGTGGTATTTTAAGCTCTTCATATCTTATCCTATGTCTAGAGAACATCTACATGCCTAGTACTTTGTACTATTTCTATTACAGAATAGAAGAAGCCTTCCTTACAATGTTCCAAATACAAAAGGGAAAAATTATAATTGGATGTTATCACTGTCAATCATTTTGGTATAAAAGAGGGAGGGAGGTCACCTCACATGCAGAGAAGCAGCGACTAGGTTGGGTTCACAGGGTTTGACTACGGACAGGCCCCTTTTTCCATCTCTCCTGAAAAGAGATACAGGGTGTAGTCTCCAGTTCTGTTGAGACTTTTGAAACAAAAAATTAATGAGACCTTACCAGCATAGGGCTTAAAAAACAATGGGAATAATGCCTGATTATTACTTATTACTATACTCTAGAAATAAAAAGTAATTGGTTGAGAAGTCCCTCTGATTTTCTTCTAGAATTCGGAGATTTTTATGAAAAATGATCTATTGATTATTTTGATGTCTGGATCAGAGAACAGAGTCTACTCAACTTTTTGGCTAGGAATGCCCCTGGAACAGATAATTCCTGTGTTTCCTGAGGCCTGATTATTAGATTCTCCCTGTGTTTCCACGCACACATGTCCTTTTAATAAATGCCCCCAGTATCTGAGGACACTGGAGTTGCTTTGCCAGGTAAGCTGAAGGGCCTGCCTGGAACTGGATTTACCCAATAATTCATTTAGTCCAGGATGTTGCCTCTGGAAGTAGAGCCCAGAAAGGATATTTTGTGACATAATTTTTGAGCTCCCATCATCAACTCCTCCTCATCTATTAGAGATATATGCCAAATAAATCAATCTTTCCATCCATGACTTAACATGCTAATCATTACAGTATGTTTACTTCAATACTGTATCTGTTAGGATTGTGTCTGGTTACAAATAAAGAAAATCCTATTCCAGTCACTTACAGTATAAAAACATAATTCTATCAATATAAGAAATCTAGAGGTAATCAAAAATACCATTGCCTTGGTGATGGTCTTTGCCTTCCCCCATGGATGCAGCTATTCCGTTACTACCATGTTGCTGTTGTTAGTTGCCATTGAGTTGTTTTCAACTCACAGAGATCCTATGTACGACAGAACAAAACACTGCCCAGTCCTGTGCCAGTCTCACAACCATTGTTATTCTTGAGCCCATTGTTGCAGCCACTGTGTCAATCCATCCTGTTGCGGGTCTTCATCTTTTTCAATGACCCTGTACTTTACCAAGCATGATATCCTTCTCCAGGTACCGATCCCTCCTGATGACATATCCAAAGTATGTAAGATGCAGTTTCACCATCCTTGCTTCTAAGGAGCATTCTGGCTGTACTTCTTCCCAGAAAGATTTGTTTGTTCTTTTGGCAGTCCAAGGTGTATTCAATATTCTTTGCCAACACCACAACTCAAAGGCGTCAATTCTTCTTCAGTCTTCCTTATTCATTGTCCAGCTTTCACATACATATGAGGCAATTGAAAATACCATGGCTTTTTTGGGCCAGGCACACCTTAGTCTTCAAGGTGACATCTTTGCTTTCCAGCACTTTAAAGAGGTCCTTTGCAGCAGATTTGCCCAATGCAATGCGTCTTTTGATTTCTTGACTGCTGCTTCCATGGGTGTTGATTGTGGATCCAAGTAAAATGAAATCCTTGACAACTTCAATCTTTTCTTTGTTTAGCAGGATGACACTTATTGGTCCAGTTGTGAGGATTTTTGTTTTGTTTATGTTGAGGTGTAATCCATACTGAGGGCCGTGGTCTTTAATCTTCACCTGTAAACGCTTCAAGTCCTCTTCACTTTCAGCAAGCAAGGTTGTGTCATCTGCATAACGCAGGTTGTTAATGCCCCATTCTTCTTCATTTAGTCCAGCTTCTCAGATTATTTGCTCAGCAAACAGATTGAATAGGTATGGTGAAATATACAACCCTGATGCACACCTTTCCTGACTTTAAACCATGCAGTATCCCCTTGTCCTGTCTGAACAACTGCCTCTTGATCTATGTACAGGTTCCTCATGAGCATAATTAAATGTTCTGAAATTCCCATTCTTTGCAATGTTATCCACAATTTGTTATGACCCACACAGTCGAATGCCTTTGCAGTCAATAAAACACAGGTAAACATCCTTCTGGTATTCTCTACTTTCAGCCAGGATCCATCTGACATCAGCAATGATATCCCTGGTTCCACGTCCTCTTCTGAATCCAGCCTGAATTTCTGCCAATATACTGCTGCAGCCACTTTTGAATGATCTTCAGCAAAATTTTGCTTGCGTGTGATATTAATGATATTGTTCAGTAGTTTCTGCATTTGGTGGGATCACCTTTCTTGGGAATAGGCATAAATATGGATCTCTTCCAGTTGATTGGCCAGGTAGCTTGCACAGAAGAGTGAGCATTTCCAAAGCTGCATCTATTTGCTGAAAATCTCAGTTGATATTCTGTCAATTCCTGGAGCCCTGTTTTTTGCCAATGTCTTCAGTGAAGTTTGGACTTCTTCCTTCAGTGCCGTCAGTTCCTGATCCTACGCTACCTCTTGAAATGGTTGGATGTAAACCAATTCTTTTTGGTATGATGACTCTGTATTCCTTCCATCTTCTTTTGATGCTACCTGCATCATTTAGCATCTTCCCCATAGAATCCTTCACTATTGCAACTCAAGGCTTAAATTTTTTCTTTGGTTCTTTCAGCTTGAGAAATGCCAAGCGTGTTCTTCCTCTTTGGTTTTCTATCTCCAGCCTTTGCACATGTCATTATAATACTTTGTTTTCTCGAGTTGCCCTTTGAAATCTTCTATTCAGTTCTTTTACTTCATTATTTCTTCCTTTTGCTTTAGCTGCTCAACATTCAAAAGTAAGTTTCAGAGTCTCTTCTGACACCCATTTTGGTCTTTTCTTTCTTTCCTGTCTTCTTAATTACCTCTTGCTGTCATGGATTGAATGATGACCCCCAAAAAACACGTGTATTAACTTGGTTAGGCCATGATTCCCAGTATTCTGTGGTTGTCCTCCATTTTGTGATTTCAATTTTATGTTAAAGATTAGGGTGGGATTGTAACACCCTTACCAGGTCACGTCCCTGATCCAACGTAAAGGGAGTTTCACTGAGGTGCGGCCTGCACCACCTTTTATCTCTCAAGAGATAAAAGGAAAGGGAAGCAAGCAGAGAGTTGGGAACCTCATACCACCAAGAAACCAGCACTGGGAGCAGAGCACATCCTTTGGACCTGAGCTTCCTGTGCTGAGATGCTCCCAGACCAAGGGAAGATTGATGATAAGGACCTCCCTCCAGAGTCAACAGAGAGAGATAAGCCTTCCCCTGGAGCTGGTGCCATGAATTCAGTCTTCTAGCCTACTGGACTGTGAGAGAATAAACTTCTCTTTGTTAAAACCATCCATTTGTGGTAATTCTGTTACAGCAGCACTAGATGACTAAGACAGTGTCCTTGATGTCATTCCACAACTCGTCTGGTCTTTGGTCATTAGTGTTCAATGCATCAAATCTATTCTTGAGATGGTCTCTAAATTCAGGTGGGATATACTCAAGGTTGTACTTTGGCTCTCGTGGACTTGTTCCAATTTTCTTCAGTTTCAACTTGAACTTGCATATGAGCAATTGATGGTCTGTTCCACAGTTGGTCCCTGGCCTCATTCTGACTGATGATATTGAGCTTTTCCATCGTCTCTTTCCACAGATGTAGTCGATTTGATTCCTGTGTATCCTAAATGTATGTATCTTCAAATATTGATTTCATGATGTCTTGGGATATTTCATGTATATTTTCCATAAGGTCATCATATTTAATGAGGTCCTGGTATTTAATAAGATAAAAAACTAAGCATTATTTAAATGATGATATTCTACTGCAAAAAAAAATTTTTTTTTTTTTTTTTTCATACTGAGCAAGTGGGCCAGGCCTCTAACCCTCAGTCTAAGAATCTAGTGTAGCTCTTCACCTGTGTAGGCTTTTTTTGGATGGATATCCCAACTCCTAGGTGGCTTTTCAGAAACTTCCTCCATGGAATAGGCATTAAGGGCATCCTCTTTCCTCTTTCTCTCCTCCTTTACCCTTTCTGTGCATTCATGCCCAGAGGCACTATCTACAAATCTACTCCACTAACAGACAAATGTGACAAATAACATAAGCTAACTTAAAAGGGTTTCCTTCTGTCTAGAAAAATAATTAGGTAACCCTAATTACGGTGGGAAAGCAGAGAGGAGATATATTCAGTCAAGTTCTCATTTGCTTTCAGTGTCTGTGACAACTTCTCAATGCTTTACTTTTGCTCAGTCACCATTCTTTCTTCCTAGACATCTTCCTTTAACTTCTTTTTAGTTTTGTAAGCTGGGTTTTATTTGTTTACACCATCATGTTGCTAGTTTTCTAATTCTTCAAATACAAGAGCCTAATTACATATGATGACCATATGGAAAATATACATAAAATAGGCTGAAATATCTCAAGACATCATGAAATCAATATCTGAAAATGCATACATTCAGGATCTGCTCTGGAATTCTCATGTCAATGCATGTTCCAATTTTAGGCTACAAATCTTGACCCTTTTTGCAAGGATCCAGTTCTAAAATGCAAGTTAAACAATTAACAGTGAAATAAAGTCAGTACATTAAAAATTAATTTTTTAGTGAGTCATGATTAAGCTAATGTAATACAGGCAAGCAATGGATAGTGTGTTTTTAAATAATTTTAACTAGAACAGTGTTCTTGCGTTCCTGTGCTACTTAGCAATATGCTTCTCTTAGGAGTCTCTGTTGAAAACCTTATTTGGAAACTTCTTATCACTCAAAATTGTCCCAATTGTTAAAATAATTAAACTCTACTTGACATAGTGTTTTACAGAGGAAAGAGGCTAACTGAAGAGGAAAATGTGGTTTTAATTTTTGTTGACTGAAATGTCATATGTTTCATGTATAAAATGGTTCACTGGGCACTGCACAGATAAAGCAATCCAAGGTTTATCTTATTTTAATGTTGCACAATCATTGTATGTTTTCAAGAGGAAATGCCGTGGAATGATTCAAGTTATATAAATATTAACTTTTTCATATACATTGCTGATCTTAAAATGAGCCACGAAGTAAGTAGTCTTTCACAAAATACATATATGCAGCATTTCAATGACTATATGTACTTCTTTTTAGCAAGAAGCTTAAGTTTTATTAGTTGTATTTACTATCTCCTCAACCAGCAGTCTGCTTCCAGCTGCACACACACACTCTTCTACACATCCCTCTCCATATTCCTTCTCAGCCAAGGGAATATAGCAATAATCGTCAGAGTTTTCATTTAGGAATTCATTCATGCCAGGATGCAGTCCCCATCTGGCCCATATTTGATTTATAATATGCTGGATTGAAACTAGGTCAGATGGCACTAATAAGGGCAATTGTTGGCTGAAAATCTAACTGAAAATTGAATTCTGAGTTTTTCTCCAATCCCTTATTGTTACTTATCTGCAAACATCACCATCACCTCTCCTTTGTTTTTTTGCTCATTTCACAGTAATTTTACTAAAATAATCTTTTGAACATATCTTTTGACTTGAGAGAAGCCACACTGGTGGTAAGTCCAGGCTGAGGAGAAAATATTTCCCTTTGCCCCAGTTCTCCAACCAGGTTCTTGATTTTATTGTGAGCTTGTAAGAGGGGTCAGGGAGTAGAGAGCAAAAGAAGAGGTAAAAAGGTCCTAGCAGATACAATAGAAAAAACACTTAACATTGTTCAGACCCTGTATGATTGTCTATAAATGATTTGGTAGAAAAGTAAACATCATATCTTACTCTAGTCATTTTCTTATACTTCTGTTGTTTCTCATCTCCTCCTTATCCTTCTGCTTTTTGCATCTCCTTTCCCACATTTTCTCACTCCTGTCTCCGTTGTTTGATACTGGATAGCCTCTTATGATTTTACATTAATTCAGATAGAATCAGTTTCACACCAAGTGTTACTGTGGCAAGCTATTCCTTTTGTATGTTTCGCCTGCAATCACAAGTTTACTGCCCAGGCAGGTGAATGGAGATGCCTCATGGTCCACAGGCTGAGTTTTGGCAACGTGTACAGCAGTAATCACTTCCATCCTTGTTCCTGCTAATTCATTTTTTTTTTTTTTTTTCAGAGCAGTCACATTGCGCTTCTTAAATTAAGAATCAAATCTGGAACTTTCCCTAACTAAATGCTCCATGGTCATCACACTATTCTTAAAATAAAATCAAACTCTTGACCATGAAGACCCTTTGTAACCTGATACCGCCCTTAAGGCTCTGATTTAATCTCACTTTTCCCTCTCCTGTCTGTGCTATGCTTCTTCCATGCTCACCTTTCAGTTCTTCAAACAAGCCAAGCTCATTTCCACTCCAGGTCGGGTTAGAAGTACGGTTGTAAAGGGCTTTGCACGTGCTTCTCTCACTGCCTAAAATCTTCCTCAGTTCTTTGCCTGGCTTTCTTATTTTCATTCTTCATCATCTCCTCAGAGAGGCCTTCCCTGACTATTCCTTCTAGTTTCTCTCTCAAGCGCACACATATACACACACGCATGCATACATATTCCGCTGCCACACCACCATCACAGTTATGTCCTGTAACATTGCTCTGTTTACCACCTCTGTTTTTTTGTCTCATTTGTTTACACGCGTGTAGAATCTATCGCCTTCATTCAGATGTAAACACCAAGACTTAGGAATTTTTTTGCCCTCCACCTAGTTATATTCCCACTAGCCCAGCAGCAGGCATTTTGTAGGTGCTTAAAAATACATTGAATGTTGATTGAGCTTAGATCAACTTGATTTTATATACCCGCTACCCACTGCCATCGAGTATAAAAAAATGGAGCTTATTGTTTAAACAGAGGAATACAAACATAAAAGGACTTTTGGAAAAGAAGGGTTAGCAGCCAGTCTTTTACTGTATTTTTTCAAATCTTAGGGATAACTGAGTATTTGACCTTTGTTCAATCCCCCTTACAATACTAATTCACAGAATTAGAATTATAATTGTTTTGTAACTTTGGAAGTACAGCTATACTGCGGATCCAAGATAATTGAGAATCTAGTCAAGGACTATGTATTGGAACAAGCACTGTATCTCACTGCGAGGAATGTTTATCAAGTAATAAATAACCAGCACTGATGGGATGCAGCTTCCCCCAGAACGGAGTGAGATGGGCACACTGGAGGTGGCAGTATGACTAGCTAGTCACATGGACTGGGGGTGCTGCATTACTAACTACATGGGAAGCTGAAGGAGAACCAGAGTGTTTGGCTTTCCTGAGCTGACCTCATTCATACATTATCTCTGGACCACATGTGTTCCAAGTGAAGATGGCTTTTAAGGTTTAATTTTCCTTGGAAGTTATATCACTTCTGAAGAAAGCTCCAAAGTACCCAGCACTAAGAGGAAGAACAATTTTAAGGCCTTTGGTCTTTAAATAACAGTGTAAGATTTTGGAAGGTATTTAATCAGAATGCCTTGACCATCAGAGGAGGAGGTTGACAAACTGTGGCTCATGGGAAGAATTTGCCTGTCTGGGCATCTCTTTTTGTAAATAAAGTTCTATTGGGACACGGCTATGCTTATTCATTCACGTACTATATTTGACTGCTTTTTCCTTACAACAGCAGAGTATATGGCCCACAAAGCCTAAACTATTTATGATTTGGCCATTTATAGGGAAAGTCAGCCAACCCCTGCATTAGACTATACAAATGAGACTCCCTTTTAACAGTGGAACATCCTATTATCAATCAGTATGAATTTACAAAACAACATTTGGTGCTACCAGAATTCTACCAAGTTTTGCTAGCACAGAGCTCCATTGAATTCCTCTTGAAGTATTCTCTCAAACACCTGCTTGGCTGAATTGCACTCTAGAAATTCCATTTGTAGCATGTCATCACTTTTAACCTATTAACAACTTGCCTCATTCACATTCTCCCTCTCTGATGCTCCCAACATACTGTCTTTCTATTGCCATCCTTTGTGCTGGGATACTCTCTGGCTGCTGCTCCTTAGCATGGATGTTCTAGAATTATACACATTCTTTATAATTTACAATTTATTTATAGAATTGTATATACTCTTGAAAATGTATCATTTACCAGAGGGTCTGGGTAAATCATTTAAAATAACATTACACATTCCTTTTAAATAATGCAGAGAACAAAGTCATACTAAAGCCCAGTTTGCAAACAAAATTTTCTTAGAAATAATACATAAAGTGAAAATTCTAAAATAAACAAAAATACAATTCCCAGAAATAATAATTTACTTTTTCTAGTACATAAAGAAACGACTATTTTATGGAAGTGATAGCAAAGTTTGGAAAGACTGAGGATGTAATTTTACTTGGTAAACATTTGCATTTTAATATTTTTTTCTGTCGACTCAGGATATTTAATCTGACACCTATTTTACCTGGTATGGATTATTTCTCTGTAACTGTAAAAAAGACATTTTTTAAAAGATAACAAGGTAGAAATTATGATGTTTCCTTGCAGAAATTATATCCTCCTCTCCTCTCTGGAATACAGTTGGCACTCAGTAAATTATTGAATGAATAAAAATTAAGTTCAAACCATATTCTGTATAAATGACTTTGAAAAATACATCTCTTTAACAGACATTATCCTTCTTAAATAAGTTTGTGACTATATAGTTTTGTTTTTAGCTTATTAAAGAAATAAGCTAAAGACAAAATCAAAATCATATTATGCCTAGGCAAAGATTTAGGCAACATGCAAGAAAGAATGCCCAGCCTGAGTCAAACTCTGGTGCATATGGTTCCACTGGCAAGCATTCATGGAAGGGCTCAACTTCCTTATTTGTTTTGAATACTTGCTTCATACCTAGAAGCCAAGATCAGTTGCCTTATTAAAATTAATGATGTCAATGAGGATAGATGAATAGACCATGTAACAGAAGACAGAGTCCAGAAATATATGGTAAATTCACATATATAATCAATTTTTTTTTTTAAAAAGATGCCAAGAAAATTCAACGGAAAGAGGAAAATCTTTTTAAAAACAAATGGTTGTGGAACGATTGGATACATGTATGGAATAAAATTAATGTCAACTCCCTACTTTCACCACACACAAAAGTTAATTCAAGATGGATCGCTGAGATAAATATAAAAGCTAAAACTGTAAAGCTTCTAGAAGAAAGTATGAGAGAATATCTTATGACTAAGGTTTCTTAGATAAAACATAAAAAGCACTAAACGTAAAAGAGAAAGTTAATAAACTAGACTTCATCTAAATTAGGAACTTCTGCTGATTATTAAGAAAATGAAAAGGCAAGCCACAGATTGGGAGAAAATACATGCAATATGTATACATACAAAAAGGACTTGTATACAGAGTATATAAAGAACTCTTATAATCAATGATGAGACAAGCGATCCAGTTTTTAAAAAGTCACAACAGAAGATGCATAAATGGCAAATGGACCTATGAAAAAATGCTCAGTATAATTTGCTGTCTGTCATCAGGAAAGTGCAAATTAAAACTTCAATATCACGACACAAACACTTGAATGGCTAAAAGTAAAAAGACTGTCAATACCACATGTTACTATAGATGTGGAGCAATGAGAACTCTCTTACATGCCTTGTGGGAATGTGAAATGTTACAACCACTTTGGAGAAATGTTTAGCAGTTTCTTATAAAGTTAAATCTATACCTACTCTATAACATAGGAATTCTACTCTTAAATATTTACCCCAGAGAAATGAAAATATATGTCCACAAAAAGACTTACAGAGAAATGTTTATAGAAGCTTTACCTATAATAGTGAGAAACTAGAAACAATATAAATATCCATCAATAGGTAAATGGAAGAATGAATTATTGCATACTCATACAATAGAATATTCTACTAAAACATACAACATGGATCTATTTCAAAACTATTATATTGAATAAAAGAAGTCAGATACAAAACAGTATATACTGAATTATACCATTTACATGAAACTGCAGAGCAGGAAAGACTAATCTGCAGTGATAGCAAGTAGACCAGTGATTGCTTGGTGGGTGGATGGGTTGGTGAAAGATTGGCTACAAAGGTATCAGGACAGGAGGAACATAGAATAATGGACATATTCTTACACTGATTTCATTAGTGGTTACATGGATATAACTATTTGCCAAAACTTACTAAACTGTGGACTTAAAATGGATGCATTTTATTGTATGTAAATTGTGTATTAGAAGGAGTCCCCGGGTGGTGCAAACAGTTAACGTGCGGCTACTAACAGAATGGTTAGAGGTTTGGAGTTTTGAGTCCACCCAGAGGTGCCTCATAAGAAAGGCCTGGTGATGTACTCAGCCACTGAAAACCCTACAGAGCACAGTTCTACTCTGACACATGTGGGGTCACCATGCCTGCCTCTTCGTAGACTCAAACCTCCAAGCTTTCAGTTAGCAGCTGAAGACATTAACCTTTTGCACCACCCAGGTACTAAAGAAAGAAAAAGGAAAAAAGCTAAAAACGAGCAGAAAATGGGAACAGACACTCACCAAAAAAAGAGACACAAATTGCCAAGAAGACTATGTAAAAGCACTCAACTTCATTAGTCATCAGGGAAATGGAAATTATAACCAGAGTGAGATACTATTTCATGCTCATTACAGAGTTAAACATACATCTACCCTATAACCTATCAATTTCAGTCCCAGGTCTGAAATCCAGAGAAACAAAAATATTTCCCACAAAAGACTTGTGGAAGAATGCTTATAGTAATTTTAGTTCTAGTAGGCCCAAACTGGGAACAGACCAAAACCAGGTGCCGTTGATTCGATTCCAATTCAAAAGAAGAATCAATAAACAAATGAGAAATAATCATATGATGCAATATTACCTATAAAAAGAATCGAACTACTCATACATGTAGCAATATGTTAAGAATCTCAAAAACATTATGCTCAACCAAAGAAACCATATATGGAAATGCATATATATATACGGAAACCCTGGTGGCGTAGTGGTTAAGAGCTACAGCTGCTACCCAAAACGTCGGCAGTTCAAATCCACCAGGCGCTCCTTGGAAACCTTATGGGGCAGTTCTACCCTGTCCTATAGGGTCACTATGAGTCGGAATTGACTTGATGGCAACAGGTTTGGTTTTTTTGGAGGGTATATATATATATATACATGAATTTCATGGATGGCCAAGTTATTCTTTGGTGATAGAAATAAGAATAGTAGTTGGTTATGAAGGGAATGTTGACTAGAAGGGATATGGGGAAACTTTTTGGGGTGATGGAAATGTTCTGTGTCTTGATTGAGGTGATAGTTACAAGGGTGTATAAATTTATCAAACTCATTGATTAAGAACTTGAATTTAAGAACTTAAATCGTGTTATATTTCACACTATGTAAATTTTGTCTGAATTAATAAAAAAAAAAAATTGCAGCCCAATTAACTACAGCCTTTATCACCCCTTTTCTTTCATGGATAATCTGGCTAAACATAAACCCTTTACCACTGAGTCTAATCTCACTCATAGGGACCCTATAGGACAGAGTAGAGCTGTCCTATAGGGTTTCCAAGGCTGTCACATCTTTCTCCCATGGAGTGCCTGGTGGGTTCAAACCACCAATGTTTAGGTTAACAGCTGAGCACTAAACCAATGACCCACCAGGGCTCCTAATAAACATATAATCCTGGGTTAACATCAAAAACACTTTATCTACCTTTCTTTGAAGAAAATGGTTTAAATATTTCTTTCTTCAAATGGAACTTGATTCTTTATCCTTTACAACATTTATGTGATCCATAGTTCACATCATCGCCAGAATCATTCAATCAAGTAAAATGTTTCTTATTTTGTTTAGTAGTACTTGAGATTTTTTACTTTAGGACTAATTATTTTTCTTTAAATTCCTTTTCTAGATCAAAAAAAAAATACCGTCTACTGGATATAAGTGAAAGAGATAAAGAGCATCTAAAAACAGCAGGCATTATTACTTGAAAGGTAAGGTTTGAGATGAGGAGCTGGTCACCAGACAACAGAGGAATAACACACCTGAGAGCCTCACCTTTTAACATTTGTTCCTTACTTTTTCATTCTGGCTTTTGTCACAACACGCAAAGCCCCTTTGAGTGTTCAGGGAAGGGGCTGTTGGTATCAGGAACAGAATTGCCACGAGCTCCAAGATTCACATCCCCTCCTGCCAGAGCCTGTGTGAGGATGTGAGGCTGCCTGGGTAAACTGGGTAGCAGGAACCCCAGCCTTTGTGGCCTGGATGTATCCTGGCAACCTGTCAACAAAAGGGACAGGGCTGTGTTCTCTAGCAACTGATTAGAGAAATCCAAAACAAGGGGTGAAGGAACTCACAAACATCAAAATAGGTTGGGACTTCAGCTTTCTTTTAAATTCAAGACTCCAGGAACTTTACCCATGGACTAAGCATCAAACACGGAGATGCAGACAAATTTAAGTCATGAGAGTTTTCTTGGTATGGGAAAGCAGTAGAAATATTTTATTTTTTTAAGGAAGAGGAAGAAACACCATTTACTCATTGTTTAGTGATCTTCTTTTCCAGGGCCTTTCAAAAGGATTATCTATGTAGGAGAGCTTGGCCTCCACTAAAACCAGGAGACAGATACTCTCCATGGCTCTCAAAGAGTGGTCCATGCTTTGGTCTAAAATGAAAGGAACTGTAATATTCCCTAAAATATAGAATATATGTATATTTAAACTAAGGTCAACATTTAAGCATGTATCTGAAATAACATTTTTTTACTCTTCATTTTTAAAAATAATATTAAGCTAATTGTGGTACAACTCCACAATGAAATACTCTACAGGCATTAAAACTTACAACATAAAACAAAGTTTATGGACATGGGGAAAGGTCCACAATATGCTAAATAAAAAAGAGAATTTACAAAACAGAATAAACAGTTATGATTTCGTTAAACTGTGTGGTGTGTGTGTGAGTGTGTGTGTAACTGTGTTTACTCAAAGGACGTACATCCAAATGTTAACAGTGGCTATGGTTATTATCTCTGGGTGGTAGGATTAAGGAATATTTTACTGAATGCTTTTATTTCTGAAGGGGAGAAAAAGTCTAAGATTTCAAAGCCCTGCCCCTCAACCGCAGAAGATTGGAATGGGATATGTAGGTAATTCACAGGGCTGTTAATTCTGTGAAGAGACCTCAGACCACACAGTCTGAAGATCACTGGATGATGAGCTTCCACATCCTATCATTCTATTATGCTCTAAAGATGAATCGATATATCCTCTACAGAGACCGAAAGATATCTTGACTACACTATTCATATAAAATATTTCTAATTGGACCCTTCTGAAAACTTGCACAAGACACCATATAGAAATTAATAATCTATGCCTCAAATGGCTTAAGAACTGCCATGATGTCCCTGACTAAAACATTGAGATGAGGGCAATAAAACTTAATTTTACATTACTTATTTTAAACTTATTACTAACCTATGCATTCCTAGTTAACATGTGGATGTTTTTATTTCGCACTTTACACAAATTGCACACCTTATCAGTCCTATTGTGATCTAAATGAGCTATTTCTCTAAAGAAATTGCCCAATAAACAAACACAATTCCAAAAACACACTACTCAGTTCAGTGGCTGGTTGTTTGGGCCAGATGGTAGAACAGACAGGAAATGCTGGCATAGGACAGAAGGAGAACCCCGGGAAAACACCTCTAAAGCACACATCGCCACGCTAAAACAGGGCAAAGAGTTCTTTACCAGACCCGGAACGACAACTCTCTGGAGGCCAGAGAATAACAGATCCTCCAGGAGTCAGCACATGGCGTTCGCTGCTGGGTAACCGGGTGCTCACAGCCTCTCTCTCTGGTGCGCTCCCTAGTTGCCAGCTGCTTTTCTGCATTCATCTGAGCTGCCTCTGAAACCGGCTAGGGAGGAGCTTTGGTTTTCCCCCAAATTCTGGAACCATTTGAAATTCATGGGTTTGTAGTTTCAGCCTAAATTAACTTCCTGGTATTCAAATGCATTTCATCTTGGCAAAACAGTCCTTCCTGCTAGGTTTTTTTTTTCTTTTAAAGGGAGTCAAGTTCTTAAAAGGCTTATACTAAAAAAAAAAAAAAGAAGAAGAAGCAGCGACATTAAATAGCTCTTACAACACAGCCTTTTGATAATTTAAATGTAAATGAACCAGAAACATATGGATTCCATTTTCCATAAATCACACACGGTTCTAAAATATGAAGGGAAAATGCGCTGAGCACGACGTATTGTGCTCGGTTGAATCCCAAACATCTGAAGTATACTTGGAGGCGGATGAATCCAAAATATTTACCCCTCCCTATTTATAACATCTTTTTTATTTATAACATCGGAGGGAAAAAGCCGTTGATTCATGGCAACAGTTAAACTGCTCACATCTGTTGAGTGGGCGACCCGCATCCAGCGCGAGCTTCAAGATAACTGCATTTGTGTTTCTGTTTCTCCTTCAGACATTCAACTCAGCCTTAGATCAAGGGCACTGAAGCCCTTTCTTAAACCGAGCTGGTTTGGTTTGCCGTTGCTTGAGCTTTTCTCACCTAAAACGATTTCATATTACTTCAAGCTATTTGATGTCCAGTCATGTTTGTGTCACTCAGATGATGCCAGCCCCCATCAAAAATCCACATCTGACCCCTTCTGGCAGGAGCCCAGCCACAAAGAATTCTGGACTATTTTTCTTTCATAAAACCACAGCTGTTGTGTCTGTGCAAGTCCCTAACTTTTTCATTAAAGGAATAAATCATGGTGATTTTATAGGGCAAGAGAGATGCTGCTCCTAATTGATATCTCTGGTAGATCTGATGTCTTCTTGTTGATGCAAAGCCCAAAATTTATTCTACAAGCTCCTGATAATCCTTTTGAGTTTATGTAAACTCAGCAGCTGGCTGCATTCTGTTTACAAGGAATTTTCTTTTTCTTCCTTCGTTCCTTCCTCCCTCCCTCCCTCCCTCCTTTTCTCTCTTTCTTTCTAAGGCTGCAGCAAGACCCAAGCAAGATATTTGTGAAGTTTGGCAAAAGAAGTACCCAGTTATTATTTACTTCATCCTTGCAGCCTAACTCAGAAACAGAGAGTGCCAGTTACTTGACATCCTGTTATCTCCAATCCTTTAACAACCCGACAAGTTATGTATTAGTATCCTTGTTTGACAGGTGAGGAAACTGGGGCTCAGGGGCATTAAGCAACTTGTCCCTGATTGCAAGGTTAATTCAAATCTGGGATTAAAATGTATGTCTTCTGGTGCCCAGACACTCTCCTTCCACTGCCTACTGCAAGACCTTGCTGCCAGATAGCCATACACAACAGTCTGACCTCAGAAGATAGAGTTGTTTTTCAAGATATGACTTTTGTCACAGGAACACTCGTTCCGTGAATTGGGTTTTATATACTGCATTGAATTTCAAAATGTCTAAGTTTAAAACATTGGAAAAAGTATCCTGTGGTAAATTAGAAAGAAAGTGGGAGGGGGTGGAGGGAATGGAGGACACCATTTAAATGCATACTTTAAAAGCTTAAAAAATAAACTATTGTATATATTCAGTCACAGTCCCACCCAATAGATCTTAATTCTCCAAGACTCCTTCCCCTAAAGCAATGTTTCTCAACCTTTTTTTTTTTATCACCCACCCTTCCCAGAAACATTTTTAGATTTTTTTTCTAATCATCCTCCTTCCCCTCCATGAAATTTTAATACCACAGATATACATATCTGTTTATGACTTTTTTAAAATTGTGCTGTAAGTGAAAGTTTACAAATGAAGTCAGCCTCACACAAAAAGTTATACACACCTTGCTATGTATTCCTAGCTGTTCTCACCCTAGTGAGATAGCGCATTCCTCCTCTCCACCCTGTGTTCTCGGTGTCCATTCAACCAGCTCCTGTCCCCCTCTGCCTTATCTCGCCTCCAAACAGGAGATGACCAGATAATCTCATGTGTCTGTTTGAGCCAAGAAGCTCATTCTTCACCAGTATCATTTTCTATTTTATGGTCCAGCCCAATCCCTGTCTGAAGAGTTGGCTTTGGAAATGGTTCTAGTCTTGGACTAACAAAGGGCCCAGGGGCCATGACCTCCAGGGTCCATCTAGTCTCAGTCAGACCATTAAGTCTGATCCTTTTACAAGAATTTGAGATCTGCATCCCACTGTTCTCCAGCTCCATCAGGGATTCTCTGTTGTGTTCCCAGTCAGGGCAGTCATTGGTGGTAGCCAGGCACCATCTGGTTCTTTCAGTCTCAGGCTGATGTAGTCTCTGGCTTATGTGGCCCTTTCTGTCTCTTGGGCTCATCTTTATCAGATGACATTGGAGTTCTTCATTCTCCTTTGGTCCAGGTGGGTTGAGACCAACTGATGCATTTCGGATGGGCGCTTGCTAGTGTTTAAGACCCCATACGACCCTCACGAAAGTGGGATACAGAACATTTTCTTAATACATTTTGTTATGCCGACTGACCTAGAAAGCCCCTGAAACTGCAGTCCCCAAACACCTGTCCCAGCTACTCTGGCCTTTGAAGCATTTGGTTGTATTCGGGAAACTTCTTTGCTTTTGGTTTAGTCTAGTTGTGCAGATTTCTCCTGTATTGTGTGTTGTCTTCGCCTTCACCTAAAATAGTTCTTGTCTACTATATAATTAGTGAATACCCCTCGCCTTCCGTCCCACCCTCGTAACCACCAAAGAATTTTTTCTTCTGTGTTTAAACTTTTTCTTGAGTTCTTATAATAGTGGTCTCATACAATATTTGTCCTTTTGCAACTAATTTCACTCAGCATAATGCCTTCCAGATTCCTCTGTGTTATGAGATGTTTCATAGATTCATCATTGTTCTTAATCATTGCATAGTATTCCATTATGTGAATATACCAAAATTTATTTATCCATTCATCCATTGATGGACACCTTGGTTGCTTCCATCTTTTTGCTTTTATAAATTGTGCTGCAGTGAACACGCGTGTGCATATATCTGTTCTTGTGAAGGCTATTATTTCTCTAGGATATATTCCAAGGAGTGGAATTGTTAGATCGTATGGTAGTTCTATTTCCAGCTTTTTAAGGAAGTGCCAAATGGATTTCCAAAGTGGTTGTACCATTTTACATTCCCACTAGCAGTGTATAAGTGTTCCAGTCTCTCCACAACTTCTCCAACATTTATTATTTTGTGTTTTTTGGATTAATGCCAGCCTTGTTGGGGTGAGATGGTATCTCATTGTAGTTTTGATTTGCAATTCTCTAATGGCGAATGATCGTGACCATGTCCTCATGTACCTATTAGCCGCCTGCATGTCTTCTTTGGTGAAGTGTCTGTTCATATCCCTTGCCCATTTTTTAATTTGGTTATTTGTCTTTTTGTTGTTGAGTTTTTGCAGTATCATGTAGATTTTAGAGATGAGACCCTGATCGGAAATGTCATAGTTAAAAATTTTTCCTAGTCTGTAGGTAATCTTTTTATTCTTTTGGTGAAGTCTTGGATAAGCATAGGTGTTTGATTTTTAGGAGCTCCCAGTTATCTAGTTTCTCCTCTGGTGTTTGTGCATTGTTAGTAATGTTTCGTATGCTGTTTATGCCATGTATTAGGGCTCCCAGTGTTGTCCCTATTTTTTCTTCCATGACCTTTATCATTTTAGATTTTATATTTAGGTCTTTGATCCATTTTGAGTTCTTTTTTTTGTGCATGGTGTGAAGTATGGCTCTTGTTTCATTTTTTTGCAGATGGATGTCCACTTATGCCAGCAGCATTTGTCAAAGAGACTGTCTTTGGGCCTTTGTCAAATATCAGCTGCTCATGAGTGGATGGATTTATGTCTAGATTCTCAGCTCTGTTCCATTGGTCTGTGTATCTGTTGTTGTACCAGTACTAGGATGTTTTGACTACTGTGGCAGTATAATATGTTCTAAAATCAGGTAGTGTGAGGCCTCCCACCTTGTTATTCTTTTTTGGTAACGCTTTACTTATCTGGGGCCTCTTTCCTTTCCATGTGAAGGTAGTGATTTGTTTCTCCATCTTATTAAAAACTGTCATTGGTATTGCATTGTGTCTATGGAACACTTTGGGTAGAGTAGACATTTTTACAATGTTGAGTCTTCCTATCCATGAGCAAGATATGTTTTTCCACTTATGTAGGTCTCCTTTTTTTTTTTTTTTTGGTTTCTTCCAGCAGTGTCTTGTAGTTTTCTTTCTGTAGGTCTTTACACCTCTGGTTATATTGATTACTAAGTATTTTATCTTCTTGGGGGCTATTTTAAATGGTGTTTATTTGTTGATTTCCTCTTTGTTGGTATAGAGGAATCCAACTGGTTTATGTACGTTTATCTTCTATCCTGATACTCTGCTAAACTCTACTATTAGTTTCAGTAGATTTCTTGAGGATTCTTTAGGATGTTCTATGTATAAGATCATCTGCAAGTAGAGATACTTCTACTTCTTCTTTGCCAATTTAGATGCCCTTTATTTCTTTATCTAGCCTAATTGCTCTGGCTAAGACCTCCAGCACAATGTTGAATAATAGTGGTGACAAAGGACATCCTTGTCTGGTTCCCATTCTTAAGGGGAATGCTTTCAGACTCTCTCCATTTAGGATGATGTTGGCTGTTGCCTTTGTATGTTGTTGTTGTTGTTAGCTGCCGTCAAGTCGGTTCCGACTCGTAGCTACTCTATGCACAACAGAACGAAACACTGCCTGGTCCTGCGCCATCCTTACAATCCTTGTTATGCTTGCGCTCATTGTTGCATCCACTATGTCAATCCACCTGGTTCAGGGACTTCCTCTTTCCTGCTGACCCTGTACTTTGCTAAGCATGATGTCCTTTTCCAGGGACTGATCCCTCCTGACAACAGGTCCAAGTATGTAAGATGCAGTCTCGCCATTCATGCTTCTAAGGAACATTCTGGTTGTACTTCTAAGATAGATTTGTTTGTTCTTTAGCAGTCCGTGGTAATATTCAATATTCTTCGCCAACACCACAAATCAAAGGCATCAATTCTTCTTTGGTCTTCCTTATTCATTGTCCAGCTTTCACATGCATATGATGCGATTGAAAATACCGTGGTGTAGATCAGGTGCAACTTAGTCTTCAAGGTGACATCTTTGCTCCTCAACACTTTAAAGAGGTCCTATGCAGCAGATTTACCCAATGCAATGCATCTTTTGATTTCTTGACTGTTTCTTCCATGGCTGTTGATTGTGGATCAAAGTAAAATGAAATCCTTGACAACTTCAATCTTTTCTTGTTTATCTTGATGTTGCTCATTGCTCCATTTGTGAGGATTTTTGTTTTATGTTGAGGTGCAATCCATACTGAAGGCTGCGGTCTTTGATCTTCATTAGTAAGTGCTTCACGTCCTCTTCACTTTCAGCAAGCAAGGTTGTGTCATCTGCATAACACAGGTTGTTAATGAGCCTTCTTCCAATCCGGATGCCCTGTTCTTCTCCATATAGTCCAGCTTCTCGTATTATTTGATCAGCATACAGATTGAATAGGTATAGTGAAAGAATACAACCCTGATGCACACCGTTCCTGACTTTGAACCATGCAGTATACCCTTGTTCTGTCTGAACAGCTGCCTCTTGATCTATGTAAAGGTTCCTCATGAACACAATTAAGTGTTCTGGAATTTCCACTCTTCGCAATGTTATCCATAATTTGTCATGATCCACAGAGTCGAATGCCTTTGCATAGTCGATAAAACACAGGTAAACATCCTTCTGGTATTCTCTGCTTTCAGCCAGGATCCATTTGACATCAGCAATGATATCCCTGGTTCCACGTCCTCTTCTGAAACCAGACTGAATTTCTGGCAGTTCCCTGTCAATATACTGCTGCAGCCATTTTGAATGATCTTCAGCAAAATTTTGCTTCTGTGTGATATTAATGATATTGTTATATAATTTCCACATTCGGTTGGATCACCTGTCTTGGGAATAGGCATAAATATGGATCTCTTCCAGTCAGTTGGCCAGGAAGCAGTCTTCCATATTTCTTGGCATAGACGAGCGAGCACCTCCAGTGCTGCATCTGTTCGTTGAAACACCTCAGTTGATATTCCATCAATTCCTGGAGCCTTGTTCTTCGCCAATGCCTTCAGAGCAGCTTGGACTTCTTCCTTCTATACCATCAGTTCCTGATCATCTACCACCTCTTGAAATGGTTGATCATCAACTAATTCTTTTTGGTATAATGACTCTGTGTATTCCTTCCATCTTCTTTTGATGCTTCCTGCATCATTTAATATTTTCCCCATAGAAACCTTCACTACTGCAACCCGAGACTTGAATTTTTTCTTCAGTTCTTTCAGCTTGAGAAACGCCGAGCATGTTCTTCCCTTTTGGTTTTCTTTCTACAGCTCTTTGCATATGTCATTAAAATACTTTACTTTGTTTTCTCGAGCTGCCCTTTGAAATTTTCTGTTCAGTTCTTTTACTTCATCAATTCTTTCTTTTGCTTTAGCCGCTCGAAGTTCGAGAGCAAGTTTCAGAGTCTCCTCTGACATCCATCTTGGTCTTTTCTTTCATTTCTGTCTCTTCAATGACCTCTTGCTTTCTTCATGGGTGATGTCCTTGATGTCATTCCACAACTCATCTGGTCTTCAGTCACTAGTGTTCAATGCATCAAATCTATTCTTCAGGTGGTCCCTAAATTCAGGTGGGATATACTCAAGGTTGTATTTTGGCTGTCGTGGACTTGCTCTGATTTTTTCAGTTTCAGTTTGAACTTGCATATGAGCAATTGATGGTCTGTTCCACAGTCAGCCCCTAGCCTTGTTCTCACTGATGATATTGAGCTTTTCCATTATCTCTTTCCACAGAAGTAGTCAATTTGATTTCTGTGTGTTTCATCTGGTGAGGTCCATGTTTATAGTTGCTGTTTATGTTGGTGAAAAAAGGTATTTGCAATGAAGAAGATGCTGGTCTTGCAAAATTCTATCATTCAATCTCCTGCATTGTTTCTATGACCAAGGCCATATTTTCCAACTACTGATCCTTCTTCTTTGTTTCCAACTTTTGCATTCCAGTCACCAGTAATTATCAATGCATCTTGATTACATGTTCGATTGATTTCAGACTGCAGCAGCTGATAAAAATCTTCTATTTCTTCATCTTTGGCCCTAGTGGTTGGTGTGTAAATTTGAATAATAGTCATATTAACTGGTCTTCCTTGTAGGAGTATGGATATTATCCTATCACTGACAGCATTGTACTTCAGGATAGATCTTGAATTGTCCTTTTTGACGATGCATGCAACACCTTTCCTCCTCATGCTGTCATTCCCAGCATAGTAGACTATATGTCTATTCTATTTTAGCTCAGTAATGCCTAGGATATCGATGTTTATGTGTTCCATTTAATTTTTGATGATTTCCAATTTTCCTAGATTCATACTTTGTACATTCCAGGTTCCAATTATTAATGGAAGTTTGCAGCTGTTTTCTTCTCATTTTGAGTTGTGCCACATCAGCAAGTGAAGGTCCTGAAAGCTTTACTCCACCCAAGTCATTAAGGTCAACTCTACTTTGAGGAGGCAGCTCTTCTCCAGTCATCTTTTGAGTGCCTTCCAACCTGGGGGCTCATCTTCCAGCACTGTACCAGTGTTCCCCTACTGTTCATAAGGTTTTCACTGGCTAATGCTTTTCAGAAGTAGACTTGTGGATCCTTCTTCCTACTCTGTCTTAGTCTGGAAGCTCAGCTGAAACCTGTCCTCTGTGGGTGACCCTACTGGTATCGGAATACTGGTGGCATAGCTTGTGTGTTGCATGTTGTTGGCTTTGTATAAATGCCCTTTATTATGTTGAGGAATTTTCCTTCTACTCTTATTTTGCTGAGAGTTTTTACCATGAATGCATGTTGGACTTTGTCAAATGCCTTTTCTGCACCAATTCACAATGTCATGTTGTGCTTGTCTTTTGTTTCATTTCTATGATGGATTACATTGATTGTTTTTCTAATGTTGAGCTATCCCTGCATACCTGATATGAATCCCACTTGGTCACAGTGAATTATTTTTTTGATACGTTGTTGAATTCTATTGGCTAGAATTTTTTTTGAGGATTTTTGCATCTAAGTTCATGAGGGATATAGGTCTATAATTTTCTTTTTTGTGGTGTCTTTACCTGGTTTTGGTATCAGGGACATGGTGGCTTTCATAGAATGAGTTTGGGAGTATTGTATCCTATTCTATACACTGAAATACCTTTAGTAGTAGTGGTGTTAACTCTTCTCTGAAAGTTTGGTAGTGTTCTCCAGTGCAGACGTCAGGGCCAGAGCTTTTGTTTTGGTGGTAGTTTTTAAATTATGTTTTCAATATCTTCTTTTGTTATGGGTGTATTTAGTTGTTCTACCTCTGTGTTAGTTTAGGTAGGTAGGTAATGTGTTTCTAGAAATTTGGCCATTTCTTCTAGGTTTTCGAATTTGTTAGAGTACAATTTTTCATAGTAATCTGATATAAGTCTTTTAATTTCAGTTGGATCAGTTGTTATATCACCCATCTCATACCTTATTTGGGTTATTTGTTTTATCTTCTGTTTTTCTACTGTCAGTTGGACCAATGGTTTATCGATTTTGTTAATCTTCTCAAAGAATCAGCTTTTGGGTCTTGCTAACTCTTTCAATTGTTTTTCTTCTCTGTTTCATTTAGTTGTGCTCTAATTTTTGTTATTTGCTTTCTTCTTGTGTCTTTTTCTATTTGTTCAAGTTGTGGGGATAATTCTTTGATTTTGGCCCTTTCTTCTTTTTGGATTTCTGCATTTATTACTATAAATTGACCTCTGAGCACTGCTTTATCTGTGTCCCAAAGATTTTGATAGGAAGTGTTTTCATTCTCATTTGATTCTATGAATATCTTTATTCCGTCCTTAATTTCTTCTTTAATCCAGTCATTTTTGAGGAAGGTGTTTTTCAGTTTCCAAGTGTTTGGTTTCTTTTCCCTGCTTTTCTGGTTACTGTTTTCTAGTTTTATGGCTTTACGGTCAGAGAAGATGCTTTGTAATATTTCAATGTTTTGGATTCTGTTAAGGCTAGCTTTATGATTTAATATGTGGTCTATTCTACAGAATGTTCCCTGTACGTTGGAAAAGAAAGTATACTTATTTGTTGTTGGGTGGAGTGTTCTTTATATGTCTATAAGGCCAAGTGGGTTGACTGTGGCATTTAGATCTTCCATGTCTTTATTGAGCTTCTTTATGGATGTTCTGTCTTTTGTTGAAAGTGGTGTGTTGAGGTCTCCTACTATTATTGTGGAGCAGTCTATCTCACTTTTCAATGCTGTTACAGTTTGTTTTATGTATCTTGAGGTCCAGTCGCTAGGTGTGTAAATTTTTAACATGGTAATATCCTCATGGTATATTGTCACTTTTATCATTATATAATATCCTTCCTTGTACTTTGTGGTGGATTTAACTTTAAATTCTATTTTATTAGAAATCAGTATCACCACTCCTGCTCTTTTTTATATTATTTGCTTGATATATATATATTTTTTTATCTTTTGAGTTTTAGTTCCTTTGCGTCTTGAAGTCTAAGGCGTGTCTCTTGCAGGCAGCATAGAGATGAATCGTTTTTTTAATCCTTTCTGCCACTCTCTGTCTCATCATTGGTGCATTTAGTCCATTTACCTTCAGCATAATTAGTAATAGGTATGAGTTTAGTGCTGTCATTTAGATGTCTTTTTCTGTGCATTGTTGACAGTTTCTTTTTTTCACTTAACTTTTTGTGCTAAGTAGTTATTCTTCATAAATTGTGTTTTCCTCAGTAGTTATTCTTCATAAATTGTGTTTTCCTCTTTTTCATTGTTGTTGATTTTGTTTTTGCTGAGTCTTTATGTTTTTCTTGTATTTTATTTTGATGTGTAGGATTGTTAGTCTCCTTTGTGCTTACCTTTATGTTTACTCCTATTTTTCTAAGTTTAAACCAAACTTTTATCTCTTTATATAGCCTTGACTTTCTCTCCATATGAAAGATCTATGACTCCATTTTTTAGACTGTCTTTATTGATTTAATATTGTCATTGTTTACATAATGATATTGTTGTTTCCCTGTTTTGAGTGGTTTTTTTTAATCTTGATTTGTTTTTGTGATTTCCTTATCTGGGTTGATATCTGGTTGCTCTGTCCTGTGTTCTACTCTTGGGTTGCTATCTGATGATATTGATTTTCTAACCAGAGGACTCCCTTTAATATTTCTTTTAGTTTTGATTTGGCTTTTGAAAATTCCCTAAACTTCTGTTTATCTGGAAATGTCTTAATTTCACCTTCATATTTGAGAGACAGTTTTGCTGGATATATGATTCTTGGCTGGCAGTTTTTTTCCTTCAAGGCTTTGTGTATGTCATCCCATTGCCTTCTTTCCTGCATGGTTGCAGCTGAGTCGTCCAAATTTATTCTTATTGAACCTCCTTTGTAAGTGACTTTTCATTTATCTCTAGCTGCTCTTAAAATTCTCTCTTTATCTTTGGTTTTGGTCATTTTGATTATAATATATTTTGGTGACTTTCTTTTGGGATCTACCTTGTGTGGGGTTCTATGAGCATCTTGGATAGTTATCTTCTCATCTTTCAAGATACCAGGGATTTTTTCTGCCAACAAATCTTCAACAATTCTCTCCATATTTTCTGTTCTCCCTCCCTGTTTTGGTACTCTGATCACATGTAGGTTGTTTTTCTTGATATAGTCCCACATGATTCTTAGGTTTTCTTCATTTTTTTTTAATTCTTTTATCTGATTTTTCTTTGAATATGTTGGTGCCAATAATTTTATCTTCTGTCTCACTAATTCTGCCTTGCATGTCCTCTATCCTGCTCCTCTGACTTTCTATCGAGTTGTCTAATTCTGAAATTTTATTGTTAATCTTCTGAATTTCTGATTTCTGTCTCTGTGGATTCTTGCAGCTTATTAAATTTTTCATTATGCTTTTGAATTACCTTCTTAATTTCCTTGGCTGCTTTATCTATGTGCTCCTTGGTTTGTTCTGTGTTTTGCCTGATCTCCCTCCTGATCTCTTGAAGAGCTCTATGTATTAATCTTTTGTGTTCTACCTCTGGTAATTCCAGGAATATATCTTCATCTGGAAGATTCTTTCTTTGGGGATCTTAATGAAGATTTTATGGCCTGTTTCTTTATGTGACTTAATATCAACTATTGTCTCCAATCCATCTGTAATTTATTGTATTAATTTATTTTATGTTTTCTTACTGTGTCCTAGCTTCTTGCTTTGTTTTGTTTTGATATACCCAAATAGGCTGCTCAAGTGAGCTAGTTTGATTATTGGAGACTTTTAAGCTCTAATGTCCTGTCACCAGATGGCTAGAGCTGTTACCAAGTATCTGAGCCTAGGAGTCCATTCACTTTTCTTGTATGGATTCAGCTCAGGTGTCTAGGTAGTTGGTTACCAAATGTGTAGTTCAGGCTCTCACCTACCATCTTAGAGGGGCAGTGGTGTTTGGGGTATGCACAGGTTTCTTGTTGCAGCAGGGGATCACACTCTCAGTAAGGCAGGTGGCTGACAACCTTCCCCTGAGTGTCTGTGAGGAAGGCATGTCCCTGTTCTCTAGACCACATGGGTGGGTGGGCTCTGCAGCCATACCATAGGTACCCAATGCTTTTAACTGTAAGGACTGGGAGGGACCACTTAACCTTGGTCCCCTGTCTTGGGTGGCTGGGTGGTGTGGGTGGATCCACCAGTCCTCATACCCCTGATGTGGTTAGGTGAGGACCCTGCTTAATAGGCAGAGTGGTGTCAAATATAAAAAACTTGCCTCTTCACTGCACAGCTGAAACAGTTAAAGTTAGGCTTCAGGCACAGATACCCTTGCAAGGTGACAACAAGGGCCTAGCTGCTGAAATGGGGCCACATGAGTCCATGCAGGGGTGAAAGGCATTCAAAGTCCATGGACTACTTTTGCCTGGACAGGAGCCACTCCTGCCCTAAGTTCCCAGCTGAGGGGAGCTGGCAGATTATTTTTCCCTCATTTGTTAATTTGTTCCTTCTCCCAAGCCAGAAGAATGGCTCAGGGTGTGCAGCAGAACATATCTCAGGCCCAGGAAAATCAACTGTCACTTAAGCTGACTTGGGGTTTGGGGCAGAGGGAGGAGGGATCAGATAAATGGGAGAGAGTTCTTACAAAACGGGAGCTATTAGAACCTCATGGCAAATTAGATGCAAGCACTTATCTTATGCCTAGAGTGCTTGTTTTCACTGATTCTAGAGGAGTGAGTAGACTCTGTGCCTCTGGCTCTCTGTGACTAAGGAAACCGTGTCCTGAACACTACCCCCAGCCCTGGCAGGATCACACTAGGGCATTGGGCCTGTGCTACTTTCTCACCCTATTTTGCTGAAATAACTGCCTTGCAAACACTACCACCAGCCCCACCACGGTCACACCAGGGAATCAGGGCTGAGGGGTGCCAGTTCCTGCTGAGTCAGGTCTGGCAACTCCTCAGTGCTTCTGAACTGTCTCTCCCTCTCCTTCCACTCAGTGTAATTTCTTGACTTTGCCTTTGATGTTCAGGGCTCCTAGCTTGTCACACATATAATTGATTCACATGTTTTTTTCGGATGTTTGTTGCAAGAGGGACCACTGGAAGCATCTGACTACTCCACCATCTTGGCTCCACCTCTGTACTATGACTCTTCGATAAGCCACAAACCAATATAATATCCAAGATTATGTAGCCTCTCTTCCCCTACCTCCTCCCTCAAAAAACAACAAAATACTTTTTACTGTCCTGTTGAGAATGCATGCCTGAGGGTCATACAGCCAAAGAGCTGACTGTGTTGGCCTCTGATGACCTTGTGGTCAAGCTGATGAACAGACAAAGTGACCAAGAAGCCACAGAAACCATAGAAACTATTCCTAAATTGCCAAAACAAAAACAAACAAACAAAAAAAAATAGTAAATTGTCACTTAACTGTTAAAGAGAAAGCTGGATTTGTTTGAAAAGTGACAATAAATGTATGTTATATTTTGCATGTATTTGAGTGGTTTTATCATAGAAATAGAATTCTTGGAGCTGAAGTGGACCTCAAAATAACACCTAATCCAGCCAGCTACCTGTCTTCAGGCAAAAAAGATATTATAGCTTTGACTTTTTTTTTTCAGTTAATAAGTCATCTAAGCAGAGGGCATTAAGTTATTTGTTCATAGGGTTCAGATTTAAATTCAGACTTCAATTTTTTAAAAAAATGTGAAAGAACTCCCTTGCTTTATTTTCAGCATAACATTGCCAGGGCAAAGCAAAGATTTCTGCCTTTTGATTCCCCTTCCTATGGACACATTGTCAGTAGTATATATACTGCTCCACTGATGATAAAAGATTTTGTGTATACCGTGTTACAAAACCTTCTGTTACAAGGACCCAAGATGCTAGGTTTTAAATGTTTCTTGTGAGTCCACCCTGCTCCCAACACCCACTAAATCAAGGACCTAACACAGTATTTGTACATAGTAGGTTCTCAGTAAATATTTGCCCACTAAGCTGGGGACATGAGAGCCCTGGTGGTCCAATAGTTAAATGCTTGGCTGCTAACTGAAGAAGTCTCATTTCAAATCCATCAGTGGCCCCACAGGAGAAAAGATTTGGTGATCAGTTCCTGTAAACATTTATGGCCTAGGAAACCCTATGGAGCAGTTCTATTCCGTCTTAGGGGGTTGATATGAGTTGGAATCAGCTCAGTGGCACCCAAAACAAGCTGGGGGCACAACTTTTTTGTTGAAAGAGATAATAGTGACCAGTTTGGTTGATGACGACCGAAAGTTACAAAATGTTAAGGCCAGATTAGCACTTAGTTGACGTTTTCCACTTAATATAATCTAAACATTTTGAAATCATTTTGCCTTTCATTTCAGAGAATTGGCAGAAGTCCAAAGCCTTATGGCATATGAACAATAAATTTTTAATAAATATTTAATCACTAGTTTACTATTCACAGATTTCTAAAGCTAGTTTATATTAGAGCATTCATGGCTGATGACCATCTAATATTTTACCTTTTCATGTGCATTTTATGAAAGGCATTTCAACTCCTTAATTGAAAACAGTAAGTTATAAGGGAATTCCCTCTTATTCTCAGTCTTTCTACAAGTCTCAGAAGAAGGGATGTTTTTTATTTCTGGAAATTTGCTCTTTTGCTCAGCCTCTCTTCTCTAGAGCTATTTATTTCTGCAATATACCGGCTTCTTCCCTTCAACTTTCAAACAGCCTCAGTGTCCTCTGTCTTGAAAAAGATAATCTGCATTTGCTATGCAGTCCCATCCTTCTTAAGAAAGAGTTATCTAAACCTCTGCTTCTGTTCTTCCCCTGCCTTCCTTTCTTTAACCTCCTTTCTGCCCCACTACATGGTTTCTACCCTCTTCTCTCATTGAAATACCTTTGAAGAACATCATCAATGCCCTTCCAATCAACCCATCCAATAGTTTTTCTCAGTTTCCATCACCCACGATATCTTCAATGCATTTAACACAGTCGACCTCCCATCCACTAGAAATTCTCTCTTCCCTTAACCATACCAGTGCTTTTAGAAATACGGTACATAATTCCTTGGACTGACTTGAAGACCTGCCAAATATGAACATAATCCATAAGTTAAGCATCCAAAAGCTAAGTCACAGCCTACAATTCTTGGTGTGGAGGCTATTCATTATCACCCTGAGTGAGTGAGGAGAAAGATGGCAGCTGGTTAGGAAGGAACACTGTATTCTGAGACCTAGGGAGAAAGAAGAGTCAACTCTGGTTGTAAACCAAGTCCTATATCAGACTACTTGCTATTGGGTTCCCCCTTTGCTGTGACAGGATGTAGTTTTCTCTTGCTCCTCACTCCCTGATTTCCTGCAGCTTTTTGGTAAAACAGAAACTGAGAGTAATAACACAGGAAAGCTTTGCCAAGGAGATGGGCAATATCAGTGAAACTGAGTTTGTTTATCTTTTAAAGGCTGTCCCTGAAGACTCTGAAAGCATTAAATTGACTCCTGTGGAGGTCATGCACAAGCTTGCATCACCCTACCTAACTTCTAAAAGAAGCTGGATTGAAGGCAGGTGGTGACAGATGAAGAAGCCAGAAAAAGACATTATTGTCCAGACATCCACTCTAGTCTGACTTTGTATGAACCAAAATGAAACCTAATGCAAAAATCACCCTCTGGATCAATGATTCTCAACTGAGGGTGATTTTGCCTGCACCCCAAAGGACTTTTGGCATTTTGCAGACCTGTTGGCAAAGTGGTTAAGAGATCGGCTGCTAAGCAAAAGGTCAGCAGTTCAAATTCACCAGCCTTTCCTTGGAAACTGTGTGGGGAAGTTCTACGCTGTCCCGTAGGGTCACAATGAGTCGAAATTGATTCCACGGCAACAGGTTTGGTTTTTTTTGGTTTAGAGACCCTTTGGTTGTCACATCTGAGGTGGGCGGGTGCTACTGGCATCTAGTGCATAGAAGGCAGGGGTGCTGCTAAACATCCTACAATACACAACTTAGCCCTCCACAGCAAAGAACTATCCAGTCCCAGATATCAACAGGGTTGAGGTTGAGAACCATGCTCTGGAGTCTCTGAGTGCATTCAAGGGGGCCGAATGAGATTGCTTTCTTTCTGGAATAAGCTGTGTCAACAGGCACCTTGCAGGTTTGTGGTGCATAACTTAGGGGTTACATTACAAGTGAAGAAGCAGGCACAGAGAGTCAAGTAGCTCACCTGTATTTCTATAGCCAATAGTGAGAGCACTTCTGAAATTTGAGCCCAGGTCCTGCCTGACTGACTTCAAAGTCCATGTCTTTTTCCACATCCCCTGGCCCAAGCAGCCAAGCTGTACACATTCAGTCATTTGTGACTGAAGGGAGAAATCAGCTCTGCAATGCAAAAGTCAGCTGGAGAAAGCACAAGGATAGAGAACAGAGGCCAAGTTTTCACCATGAAAGCTGTGATGAAATTAGAGTAGGCAGGAAGAAAGCTGGGGGCTATC
Organism: Elephas maximus indicus; assembly: GCF_024166365.1. Taxonomy (NCBI): domain Eukaryota; kingdom Metazoa; phylum Chordata; class Mammalia; order Proboscidea; family Elephantidae; genus Elephas; species Elephas maximus. Next base: position 136,335,062 of record NC_064820.1, read on the forward strand.
TGAGATGTAGGCACTCTGAGGTGTGAGGCCAGAGAAGGACAAGGTAAAATAGTAAGTCAAAGTGAGCTAGGCTGGTCAAAGGCAGCTGCACCAGAAATCTCCATTCAGTACCAGAGTTAGTTTCCCAGTTAAAGCAAGGCTTGGGAGAGGCTTTTGTAAAGTGACGACTCCAGCCAGCCGGCTTGGTCTCAACCAAGTTCTGCCCTTGAATATGCCGTATTTGTTACATCCTCCCTGCCTTTAATCCCTTTGTTCTCCTGTCCCCCACTGCTGCCGCCCCAGGCAACTTCTCCCTTCCTCTCCTACTACCTAATACCCCTTCTCAGAGCAGCTGCTCAACAAACAGCCATTTAATTTTGAACTGTTGGCTAATAAGTTACTGTTTATACTTCATGTTGTTAATATTAGCAATATATTATGTCATGATCAGACTCAGAATGGGAAATTTTATTTTACATAATTATAGACTCTCTCCTTTAAGAAATATTAGTGATTTTTGTAGTCTACACTCTATTCCATTTCACTTCACAAAAGAAGCATCTGAGGTCCAGAGAGAGAAAATTATTCACCAAGTTTAATGTAGAATCAAAAATAGGGTTTTTCTCTCTATCTTTTGTTATTACTATTAGTTTTCTTGATTGGGCAACATATGTACACAGTACAAAATTGAAAAATGAAAAAATAGTATACATGAAAAAATAAATTGTATTCCCACCCCTGACTCATCAGGTTCCCACTCCAGTACCCTATGCCAGCAGCAACCTCTATTACCAGCTTCTTGTGTTTTCTTCCAGAAAGTCTATGGGCTTACAGATTTATACATATATGTGAATATTGCCTTCTGACTTGCAGTCCAGTGCACTTCCCATCCCTCTCTATGATCAGCCCAGATTCTATTTCTCAAGACAAATCACGACAAAACAGATGACACATTTGTGCTGTTGAAGGAAAACTCAGTGACTCAGATAGACAGAAATTGTTCCATGCACCTTCCATCCTCATTACCAGGTAACTTTGCCAAGGTCAAGTGGTGACATTCTGATTTACCACTAAACAGACTGAGTACAACTTACATTTGACGAGAATCTGGAATTCAAATACCAAAAAAGAAAACATTTTCTTAAGGTTTCCAGTTTCGTAATCGAACTTGCTTTTTGCATTGTTGAAAATACTGTTTCCCTTTCAGTTCAAAGAGTATAGTATCGCCAAAAAAATAAATATGGGATTCACCCAGATCCCCAATAAATCACCAAATCTTTGCATTTAAAGTCAAGTCCCACCACATTGCCACCACATTTAGCATCTCATAGAACAAGGGCCAAGGAGCTTCATTGTTTTCATGGGCCAGGTTAGGCTGAGCAGAATCTAGTCTCCAGGTATGAAATGCAAATTTGGCTCACCCTGGCTTTGTCTTTTACAAGAACCTGTATTCAAATAAATAGGGGTATATTTCTCTTGGCTTTTATAGAGAGCCCTTTAAATAGTGACTTCAGCCCTCCTAAGGTTTTTCTCCGGGTTGCCTAAAAGTGGACAATTTTCACAAGTTTGCTTTGGCGCCCATGGCATGGATTTTTATTGAATGTCACAGTTGTTTTAGTGGACGTGACAGTCTGCCAGCAGATCTCAGTAGGGAACTCCCAGCCAATTCAATGAGAACAATGTGCACCAAAAACAAGCCAAGCCATGTAAGGTGTGACCTGTCCCCCAACTCTCTGCTCTTCTAAACACAACCAATGACTCATCTGTACTTTCAATTTAAAGGTTTTAATTGTGTCTGCAGCATTTTTGACGGCAAACAGGTAGCTGTATGATCAAGACTCTCTGTTCCTTTGGGGTTACCCCCAATTAATTCTATTAAAACAAACTGGTAAGGCAACATCGAGATAGGTTCATTGGGAACATGTATTTTCCATAGAATGATGCAAATTAAAGATTTGGTTGGGAGGAGGTGGAAACGAAGCCCAACACCCATTCTCAAAGTGCCATTTAAATAACCAGTGGGAAAGATCACTCATTTGGGAGGCTTCTAAATAAGTGCTCACATGTATTTTGAGACCAAACAGCCTGTGATTTCTATGATATCACATGCAAAATATCACATAATCTGTAGGAAGTCACTAAGATTAGCTTAAATTGGAGTTTACAAAGTTCTTGCCCCAACCTTAAGAAGTCTGCCACATTTTTCCTTTATTTTGTTTTTTATAAGTCATTTTACCCTTTTGTTTTATGATTTGTATGATAGAAAACCTTGTTAAAATTTTACTCTATGAAACACTTAAGAAGACTTAACTTATTAATGGCTCATCCTTGAAATGACACGTTTCACACTGTAAAAATTGGACTAAAATCCTTTAAGCCAGTTAATTCATATATGTATAAACAACCTTCTTAATAAATTTTCAATAAGGTCAGAAAACTAACATAAAACAGGAAAAAAAAAAAAGAATATGAAAATAGATTTTATTGGCTGCTGTAGTGAAAAAAAAAAAAAAGTTTCATACCAACCAGAACTAAAAAGAAACTTATTTTACAATCTCTGCCATCCATTCAATTATAGCACCTTTAATGTTTTTTCCTTTGAATTCCCTTGGGTCACACAGCGCTCTTAAACCTCAAGGTTATGAAAACAATAAACTTTTCCAAAGTCACATGGGGGAAGTCTCAACCTGCTGGTAAAAATACTACTGATGAGGCCTGCACTTCATTCTCTGGGCAGGCTTCACAGGCTACAAGAGCTCCCAGAGCCATGCTGGGGCTCTCCTGGAGCTCCAGGGAATATGACATCTGACACCACTCAGTCCCCCAAGAAATACCTACCATGGCAGACCCTGGGAGTTGCCCATCTAACAGCCATTACCTACCTCATTTGCCCTTTCCTGTTTCCCACTACTGTTGTTGTAGCATGCCATCCAGTTGATTCCCACTCAATGACCCTGTAAGACAGACTAGAACTGCCTCATGGGTTTTCCTAGACTGTAAGTGTTTATGGGAACAGAGCACCAGTTCTTTTCTCCTGTGCAGCTACTAGTGGCTGTGAACCTCCATTTTGGCTAGCAGCCAACCAATTAACCATTGCTCCATCAGGACTGTTTCCCAAAAGACAGGAAAAGAAGATTACTTTCCTATCCTCCTTTTTTTCCAGCCAGGATTAATCATATCACCCAATTCTGGCTAATAAGATATAAAGAAAGGTCTGTTAGATCATTGGAAACCCTGGTGGTATAGTGGTTAAGTGCTAAGGCTGCTAACAAAAAGGTTGACAGTTTGAATCCACCAGGGCTCCTTGGAAACTCTGTGGGGTAGTTCTACTCTGTCCTATAGGGTCACTATAAGTTGGAGTTGACTTCACGGCAACAGGTTTGGGTTTTTTTTTTTTTTTTTGTTGTTGTTGTTAGATTAGTGCTTCTCAAATATTACTGCATGAACAAATCATCTAAGAGTCTTGTTAAAATGCAGACTCTGAATCAGTAATCAGAGTAGGGCCTAGTATACCGCATTTTAGTAAGTTCCCAGGTGATAGTGATGCTGTGGTCTTGATTTGCTTCTTGTCCTCTCTCCTAGCTTCCTGCTTTTGAACAGGATTGAAGAAGGATGTGATGTGGTGCTGTTTGATCATCTTGTATACAGGGGGTTGGAAGCCAACATCCTGAGAAAAGCAAGAGTAGAAGAGTGGACGGTGTCTAGATCTTTGTGGTATCACGGTGCCACTGAAGTCAACTAACTTTGGGAATTCCTACTTCTAGACTTCTTGTTCTAATGGAGTAATAAATACGCTTATGGTTTAAGTCATCATTTGTCATGTTTTCTATTACTTGCAACCAAATAGTTTTTATCTATTATAAGAACTAAGTAGTGGTTAAGTGCTACGGCTGCGAACCAAAAGGTCGGCAGTTTGAATCCACCAGGCATTCCTTGGAAACTCTACGGGGCAGTTATACTCTGCCCTACAGGGTCGCTATGAGTTGGAATTGACTCGATGGCACTGGGTTCTTATAAGAACTAAGACAAGACTGAGTTTATAATCAATCAGCTCATATGCAGAGTCCCTCTCTTCTCTTCAGTGGCCTACACAAAGTCATAGGGTCAAGGAGGTGGTCATTCTAGGGCTGCAAGTCTCCTGGGAGCAGAGAACATTCACTCATGTGATGGTGGGAAAGGATGTTATTCTTAGGGTTGTGGCAATTTGTTTTCTTATCCCTGGCACAGCGGTGGGGAGTAGGGGAATGGAGAGAGGCAGAATATTTTGAAGTATTTCTTCTATTTTCTTGTTCTTCAAATGAAACTGTCCTAAGGAATGAGTTTGTTTAGATTTTCTACCTCTATTTGTGTTAGTTTAGGTAGGTAGTGTGTTTCTAGAAATTTGCCCATTTATTTAAGTTTTTAAATTTGTTAAAGCACAATTTTTCATAATATTCTGTTATGACCCTCTTTATCTCAGTTGGATCTGTTGTAACATCACCCATTTTACTTCTTATTTTGGTTATTTGCACCTTCTCATTCTTTTCATCTGTCAGTTTGGCAGTGGTCTGTCAACTTTTTTTGAACCTCTCAAAGAATCAACTTCTAGTTTTGTGGATTCTTTCTATCGTTCTTCTGTTTCATTTATTTCTGCTCTGATCTTTATTATTTTCTTTCTTCTGGTAGCTTTAGTCTTCTTTTACTCTTCCTTTTCTACCTGTTTAATTTGTCAGGTTAAGTTGTTGATTTTGTACCTTTCTTCTTTTTTAATATATGTATTTAATGTTATAAATTTCTCTCAACACTGCTTTTGCTGTGTTCCAAAGGTTTCGGTATGTTGCATTTTCATTCCCATTTGATTTAAAATATTTTTTAATTTTACTTTTGACTTCTTCTATAACTCAACAATTTTTTTAGTAATATGTTATTTAGTTTCCATGTATTTTTCTTCTTCCTCCTGTTATTAATTTCTAGTTTTATAGTATTCTCATCAGAGAACATGCTTTCTATAATTTCAGTGTTTTTATATTTATTAAGGCTTGCTTTGTGGCCTAAAATGTGGTCTATTCTAGAGACTGTTCCGTGTGTGTTGAAGAAGAATGTGTATTGTGATGCTCTTGGGTGGTGTGATCTATATATGTCTGTGAGGTCAAGTTGATTAATAGTGTTATTTAGATCTTCTGACTCTTTGTTGATTTTCTTTCTAGTTGTTCTGTCCATCATTGAAAATAATGTGTTAAAGTTTCCCACTATTATTGTAGGGATGTCTATTTCTCTTTTCAATTCTTTAGAGTTTGTTTTATGTATTTTGGAGCTCCGGCATTGGATGAAATAAAAATATTTATTACTGTTATATCTTCTTGATGAATTGACCCTTTAATCATTATACAGTGCCCTTCTTTGTCTCATATAATGTATTTTGGCTCAAAGTCCATTTTGTCAGAAATTAATATTGCCACTCTTGCTCTCTTATGGTTACTCTTTGCTTGATATGTTTTTTCCATCCTTTAATTTTTAACTGATTTATGTCTTTGTGTATAAGGTCTGGAAACCCTGGTGGTGTAGTGGTTAAGTGCTATGGCTGCTAACCAAGAGGTCGGCAGTTCAAATCTGCCAGGCACTCCTTGGAAACTCTATGGTGCAGTTCTACTCTGTCCTGTAGGGTCACTATGAGTCGGAATCGACTCGACGGCACAGGGTTTGGTTTTTTTTTGGGGGGGGGTATAAGGTCTATCTCTTGTAGGCAAAATATTGATGGATTTTTTTTTTTTTTTTTAATCCATCCTGCCACTCTCTGCCTCTTGACTGGTGCATTTAATCCATTTACATTCGCCTTGCTACTATTTTGTTATACTATTTTTTATGATGTTAATAGTTTTTGTTCCTTTTCGTTTCCTATGCTGAGAACTTTTTGTATATGGATTTTCTTTTTCTACCATTTTTGCTGTTTTTGTGTTTATTGAGTCTTTTTTATTTTCTTCCTCATTATTTTGGTGAGTAGATTTGTTAATTTTCTTTGTGGTTACCCTGAAATTTTCCTTTACCCTCCTACGTTTAAAACAATCTGCTATATCTCGAAATCACCTTGACTTCCTCTCCATATGGAAGTTTTGAAACGACACCATTTAATTTTGATTTTTTGATTTCAAGTTGTCATCATTTACAGCTTAACATTTCCAGTTCCCTGTAATCTGTTTTGCAGCTTTATTTTTACTTTGTGAAGTCTTTACCTGCCTTGGTATCTGGGTGATACTATCCTGTGTCTTTATCTCAGGTTGTTGTCTGATGTTGTTGGTTCTCTAGCCAAAGAACTCCCTTTAATACTTCTTGTAAGGCTGAATTGGTAGTTACAAATTCCCTTAATTTCCACTTGTCTGGGAATGTCCTAGTTTTGACCTCATTTTTGAAAGGTAATTTTGCTGGGTATATGATTCTTGGTTGGCCATTCTTTTCTTTCAGGACTTTTCATATGTTTTCCTATTGCCTTCTTGCCTACATGATTTCTGATGAGAAATTAGCATTTACTCTTACTGATGCCCTTTCGTAAGTGATATTTTGCTTTTCATGAGCTGCTCTCCAAATTCTTTCTCTGTCTTTGGTTTTGGAAAGTTTGATTATAATACGTCTTAGCGAATTTCTTTTGGGGTCTATCCTGTATGGGCTTTGTTGATCTTCTTGGATGGAAACCTCATCTTTCATGATATTTGGGAAGTTTTCTACCATTATATCTTCAAAAAGTCTCTCCGTAGTTTTTTTTTTTCCTCTCTCCTTCCCTTCTGGAATTCCTATGTGTAAATTATTTCTCTTGGTTTTGTCCCACATAATCTTCAGGCTTTCTTCATTTTTCTTCAGTGTTTTTTTTCAGATTGTTCCTCTAACAAATTAGTATCAAGGGATTTGGCCTCTATTTTGCCAATTATTTCTTTCATTGATTCAATTCTACTTTGCTGTTCTTCTGTTCAGTTGTCTATTTCTTATATTTTGTGTAAAGCTTCTGAATGTCTAAGTGTTTTTGTATGGCTTCTATTTGTCTTTTGAGTTGTCATTTTGTTCTTGTATTATTTTCCTGAATTCCTTTTTTTCCTTGATCTCTTTGAAGAGCTTAAATATAAATCTTTTAAATTCCTTATCTGATAGTTCTATTATCAGTTCTTTCTCTGAAAGTTTTTCCATCCCTTTATTTTGCACACTTTCTTGTGCTTCCATATCCTGTTTCTTCATATGATTTGTTATTGTCTGCTGTCTCCAAAGCATTAAGGTGTTATTTCATTTACTTACATGTTTCTTTATTGATTGTATGTTTGTTTGTTTTGTCCTAATTTATTGCTTTGTTTCGTATAGATATATTAGGAGCTTTGTTTCTTCTCTTTCTCTTGAGAATGTCTTTCTTCCTTTGTATTAATTGCTGTTGTTTTGCGGTGTCGGCTGGGTGTGATTTCCTCTCCCTACTGGGTATGGTAGGCCACACCTACATGTGAGTCCTCTGTCGTTAGGAGCATATGTCTTCCCTTACACTATTGAGTAGAGGTGTGAGAACAGGTCCTTTCCCTGATGTGAAGTGGCAAGTGTTGGGTGGTCATGGTTCCTCCACAGCTCTTGTGGGACCAGGTTGGTGCTAGAGGTTAGTGTGCCCACTGGAAAGCAGGGCAGGACATCTTCATAGCCACAGGGAGGCAAAACTATCCAAATGGACAGGGTAGGCACTCTGTGCATGAAATGGAGTCTCAGTAAGTAGAGAAAGATTGAGGTGTCTCAGTGCATGTGAGGTCTGTGTGCGGGGACTGTCTGGGTGTGGGATGGGCGATGTCACAGTCAAGCAGTTGTTAGGTGAGATCACAGGGATCATCTGCTTGTTGTTGGCAGGGTCACGGTACTTGTTGGGTTGAGCTGGGAAATTGCTGATAAGGGGAAGTGCCTGCCTGGCTGGCCACTGGGTGGGGGTACAGGGAAAGCTCCTGCTGGTCACCAGGTGGTGGGCATAGTAGGTGTGATAAGCACACCCACTGGTTGTTGGGTGTTTGGGGCAGGAAGCATGCCCCCAGTAGCCAAGTGGAGGGTGCAGAAGCATGCTACTGGTCACCAGGAGGGCAACACAAGGAAGAGCACTGCTGGTCACTGGATGGGAGGTATGGGAATTGTGCCACTGGTCTCTGGTCAGGTGGCACTAGGAGTGTTCCTCTGGTGTCTTGGGGGATGGTGAAGAAGACAGCCACAAATTGCCAGGTGGGAAGCACAGGAGTGAGCCACTGGTTGTAGGGCGGAAGGCATGGCAAGCTTGCCTGACTGTCACTGGGTGTGCATGTAGTATGCTCCTCACTGCCTGCATCAGGCAATTGGGGCTTGGCCTGAATAAATATGAGGTGGGTGGAGTGGCACAGAGCCAGCTAGGTGGGGGATCTCTAGTTGTTAGTCTATGATTTTACTCTTTAGAGAGTGTTTCCTGTCCAAATGGTCAGGCACCACCACTGGTGAGTAGTCCTGTCCCTAGTTCTTGGCTTCCTCCCTGCTCTGTGGTTGCCAGGATCACTGGTGCTCTCTCCTGCCACCCTGTACTTTCCCTTTTTAGGTTCATTTGGAGTCCTGTCACCCTATTTCATTCTGGGCTTGTTTACACAGTATCTCTGTCTCCTGTTCTGAATTCTGTGCAGTTGCCTTCCTGTGCTCCCCACCCAAACTGTCTGCTCTTCTTGCCTCAAGATGGTCACGGTGCTCTGGGCCGGCTGGTCTGGTGATAATGATGTGTAAATCTCCTAGCCTGCTGTTTTCTCTCTGTCTCTCCTTCCACTCAGTGCTCTAATTCTTCAGGCTTCCATTTGACGCTCAGGGTTCCAAGGTTGTCATCTATATCCATTTCACTTGGTTTGTCGAGTCTTTGTTGTAGGGGGGATGTTATAGTATGTTTGACTAATCAGTCATCTTGGGCTCCTCCCTCCTATTCTGAGAAATGAGAAAACAAGCAGTCCCACATGGTTGAGCTCATAAAGTGAAGTTAGTTGAAATGTATTGACATCCAAAGTCATCTTATGGTTTGCAATATTGAAGACATGTGTTGCAGAATTACAGTAAATTAATGAATGTGTATTATTTTGGAAAAATACCACACTTGCTTCTCCTAATATTGCACAAGCACTGGGTGGGTTTAATCTTGTCAACAATGATTTTGAATTTCTTTGCTTTACCTAAAATATTTTTTACTCCAAAAGAATCCTGATCTTTCCAGTTTTGTCTAAATTTTTGGTGGCTTTCTTCTACCATCCCTATTTTCTCATTGTATTAATGAGTTTAAAATCTTAGCTGTTGTAAAAATAAATAAATAAGCAATGACAATAGCTAAAATTAGATAGAAATTTATTTATGTCTTGTTTAACAGTCTGGGTATAAATAGTCCAAGGCAGATGTGCAACTTCATGGTGTTGAGGAGTCAAGCTTCTTATATCTTGTTCCTCTATCATCTTTCACATGTGATTTCCTTCTCATGATCTAAGGTGGCTGTTTTAGCTCCACCATACTATCTCCATTCCAACCAACCAGAAGGGAAAAGGAGAACTTGGAGGGATACCTCTTCCATTAAAAGTCAAGTAGACATTTAAGAACCTTGTGCCCAGTTAAAATTTACTAAATACAAGACTGAAAAATAAATTTAGGGAGTTTCTGCCACAGTTATTAGTCAGCTAGCTCAGAGGGGTTGTGGCTGCCCTGGCACAATAGAAATTAAAAGATAAACTCCGGTCCTTTAGAAAAAACTGTAGGCATTTTGCTTCTGTTCTGATAAAATTTCTCCTCTTTCTGATCATGCTCCTTTTCCCAATAGAATGTACCTGTTTAAAGAAATAGTATAATGACCCCACATTATATTTATTTTGTTTTCATCCACTTCATCCTAATTCAGCTCTGTTTAGTTTGGTACCTTCTTAGACTCTGACCCCCAAAAATTGCGGTCACTATAATCAAAGACAGATCCAGCAAGCTCACAAAGCATTTGTAAGAGGAGGACCCAGGTTGGACCTAACCAATGATCACCCTAAGATACTGATAAGTCTGGAGAACTGATGGTCTGGGTCCACCGAGTCTCTGTTTACAAGAGGCCCTGGAGAGATTCCTAGCAGTGAAATCATCTAAAGAAAGAAGAAATCTTTAGATGCATTGGCTTATTTAAGTACTGAGGGTCAGGACAGAGGGAAAGGAGAATTTCGAACATAGTCCCATGTCTGTCTGTCACTCTTCTCTAACCAACATGACTGCATATTTGAGCTCTGAAACAAAGAGGACTGTAATGGAAAAAAAATTAAGAAAAATGAAAATAAATGAGACTTTGAGTGTACAAGGCATTACTGTATTGGTGCTGGAGGCTCCCATGGCAATGTGAGGGGGGCACCTGCAATTTTTGCAATAGTCAGAGCTTTTGGTATACGTGTCATTGCCCTTAGCATACGGTATTGACTTTTTGGCTCAGCAATAATTGTATTAGTGGCAGAGACACCTTTGGTGTGCATCATTGAAAGAGCTGCACTATGGCATTGCTATAGTGATTTGGAGGAGAAGAGAAGATCACAGATGGCTCAGGCAGCCAAAATACTTGACTGCATAGTACAGTGAGAATTTCCCAATTACTTTCAGGACTACTTGGGAAGAAGCTGAGAGTTATTGGTTTTTCTACAAAGCAGGTGAAGTGTAGCCAGAGAAATACTGACTTGTGATGGTCTGTTTTCCTTCCTGCTGAAATGATTATGTTGATTTCTGTTCATTCAATAGTCTTCATAATTCCCTACTTCCCAATGGCTATTGAATAGGTACAGCTTAAAGCAATATCCATTTGATCCTATCTTATACTGGCTAATGCTTCTACATGAAATAGACAGTCATAAACTTTTCTTCCCATTTTATTGGTCAAAGTCACAACTTTAAGACAGGTGAGGGATGACTGTAAGGACCATGTGCTCAGAAAGAGGAGAATCAAAATATTTCTAAACAGTCAAATGACTACCACGGTGCTTGCATAGCAAATTGTAAATGCTATAGGGTAGGACCTGAAATCTTAGTTATGATGATTGCTAGGACCAAATTAAAATTAAATTCCTCCATCTAATTTTGGTGCCAACAGCTGCATGAATCACTATTTCCCACGCCTAACACAACTCTTCATGACTTCCTAAGATACAGGCTGTGCTTCCCAGTAGCCAAGAGTATAACAGAAACCACACTTCTGTTTGCCTACTTCACATTGAGAAATTGGCCATGCAACAGAAAGCTCACATATAATGTTTAAAAGAAGTAATGTTTCAAAGATATTTTCTGCTGTCCTCTAGAATAATTTCTGTGCACAGGACTGGCACTAGGTAAAATTGTGAATTAGGTATGATTTTAAGGCATTTCCTTATATTTTGGAGGTAATATCTCCTTTCCGCTCTCTACTCCTGCTTCCCAAGTCTGCCACAAGTCTCACACCCACCAAGTTTCCTCTCTCCAAGGAGAATGCTTTACTAGGAACCCTCTCCGTTTCAAAATTCACAATCGAAACTTATCTCTGTTGTGTTGGTTGCACCCTTGCCTGATGTTAGGGCTTCAAAATTTGACAAATGTAGTAAAGCAATAATACATAAATATAGATAGACACAGTCTATCAAATATAGGCTTAAGGAGGTTAATAGATGTCTATAAACAGATAAATAATCCTATTAGGTTAAACAAAATACGGAAAAAAGCTACAAAGATGCCCCTAGCAGTCTTTTTTATAATACTAAAATATGATAATTTCAAAGGTTCTCCAATAGGGGGATATTTAAATATAGTGTGAACCTTGAATGGAATAGTACGTAGCCATTGAAATGATGGTTATTTAAAAAAAAAAAAGGGTTGAAAAGAACATGTCACAACACGGAAAGATCTTATAATCAAATGTTAAGCCACCATGAAGTAAGATATTAATATGGATATGGTTAGTGTAAATATGAAATGTTTAATTTCACATATTTTTCTGTGTAAAAACATGCAAATGAAAAGAAAATTATGATTGCTATAGAGTGGTCGCTGTCAGTCGGAGTCAACTAGACGGCAATAGGTATAGAGTGGTAACTTGTGAGTGATTTTTTTCCCTTTAGTTCATATCTTTATTCATGTGATTATGTAACTCTTATAATTAAAGTATATATTAAAGGTATTTTTTAGTTTGAAAGCCAATCCGTATGCATAATGGGTGCCAGAATAAGACTTTGACTAACCATTAGGGTTGAAAGTTTAAAAGATAAAATGTTAAGAATGAGAATTATGCCTTTTTTTTTAATCACTAACCAGTTGCCATCTAGTCAATTCAGACTCATGGCGACCCCATGTGTGTCAGAGTGGCACTGCATTCCACGGGGTTTTCAGTGGCTGATTTTGAAGAAATAGATTGCCATGCCTTTCTTCCCAGACACCTCTGGGTAGCTTCCAACCTCCCACTTTTTGGTTAGCAGCCAAGCTTGTTAACCATCTGCGCCACCCAAGGACTCCTCTCACTTGTTAGAGTTGGCTAAAATAGTTCAGATATAAGACATCAATGATGGCTAAAAGTAGAAATTTTACTTAGTGCGATAAATTAGCAGCAATAAATTGCCAGTCCAATCACAAGTGTTCCTTTTGCAGAACTCTTTTTGGCGAACAGAATGCAGACAGGTGCATTGTTTCAGAAGCAGGGAGAAAGGCACCTGGAGGGGGGCAATGCTAAGAGCAAGAGGAAGTGCTTCAATTCTGCTCTGATCTTTCTAAATAGAAATGGTAAGCTTTTATGAATGATTGGGTGCCAAACACAGAAGAAATGAAAAGACAGAGCAAGCAAATAGCTAAACAAGGAAGTGTTTCAGAAAGGAAATTTCATGTCAGGCCTTGGCTCAAAACCAGATGGTCTTTTTGTGAAGGGAGGTGTTCACAGCATCTATTAAATGCACGCTCAGTCACAAAAACAAACCGCATCTGTTTAAGATTAACGTTTGTAATAAACATTTTAAACAAAGGAATGTAGAAGGCAAATATGTATTGTAAAACAAAGTCTATACTCTTGGGATAAGTAAAATTTCCTCTAAAATAATCCTAGTGCTTTATAGCTTATTCTTTATACCAGAAGAAATAGCAATAAGATGAAAAGGCATATCCAGTTCTTTGAAAGGAAAAAAATATTAATCTGAAAACAAAATGTATGGTCCCACTGTAGAGAATGCTATACTTCCTTCGATTTGACTGACAAAAGAAAAAAATATCTACTTGGAGTGTATCCTAAAAATTAGAAACACAAATTAAACATTTTAAAAGTATGACTTAGATATACTAAATTGTTTGGCTAGTCTAAGAAGTTACTTCTCAAGTACTTCAACACAGAATCAAGAGTTTACTAATTTATACTTGAACACTGGTGTTAAATGAATGTGTATACATAAGAGGATGTGTTTGACAGAGCAAGGCTGAAGCAATAGAATACTAAAAGCTAAATTGAAAGTTGCTTGTCCCTCTTTTGCAATAATCTTGTGACTAAGCTTCATGTCCAATGACACAGACCATGTCAAGTGTTTAGCAAGTGGGAAGAAAAGAAAAAAAAAAAAAAACCCTGTCCTTGGCAGGGAGAGATATGCCTGTGTTGAGAAACACTTGGTCAATTGTGGATTTTCTGGAGCTGTGCTGCTCAATATGGTAACAACCGTGTTGTTGTTGTGTGCCATCTATATCTATCCTAAATGACAGATTAGAACTACCCTCATAGGATTTCCTAGGCTGTAATCTTTACAGAAGAAGATCACCAGGTCTTTTCTCCCACAGAGCCACTGGGTGGGTTTGAACCGCCAGCCTTTTGGTTAGCAGTCAAGTGCTTAATCATTGTGTCACCAAGTCTTCTATGATAACAACTAGTTACATGTAAAGGAGCCCTGGTGGTGCAACAGTTAAGTGTTCAGCTGCTAACCAAAAGGTTGTCAGTTCAAACCCACCCAACAGCTCTGTGGGAGAAAGGACCTGACAATATGCTTCAGAAAGATTACAGCCAAGAAAACCCTATGGGTCAGTTCTACCCTATCACATAGCGGCGATACGAGTAGAGAATCAACTCAATTGCAAACAAAAACACATGTAACTATTTAAATGTGAACTTAAATTAATTAAAATTAAAAGGTGCCTATTATAGACTATTTCCATCATCACAGAAAGTTCTGTTGGAAAGCACTTGTCTGGAACAAATTCAGGAGACAGGTAAACTATAGGAATCTTGGGTTCAGGGGCTAGTAAAACTTAAAAAATGTGTCAAAGAGATCTGAATGATAGGGGCATGTGCTGCAGTGTGCTGGGAGGCTAGATCCTTATTAGAAATGAGGGCCTGTGGGTTATAGAAATGTCTGTACAAACACTGATACCTAATATTCACAGTGGAGTGCTCCACTACATCCCACACATACTACTTTGTTCCAAATCTTCAAGAAATTTTACACGCATAGACTTGGGTCAGTGGTGCTTAGGGGAGTCAGAGTCAGTGTCAGGTAGGTGGAATGAAGAGTAGAGATGAGAAATTCAGAAGTAAGAACTTAGGGACAGAGGTAACCAGGAGAAAAATAAGACATCTGCCTACCCTCACTCCCTGGAACCCCAACCTATCCTCAAGTAAGAATCCCCAGAGATGGTTTTAAGTAAACTTGTATTTAAAATTATCAAAGGACAAGTGACCCCAATTGATTCTGGGATTATTTCAATTCTCCAATTAACACAAATTACAATATATGAAAAAGTATATATGAATTACCATTCCTTTGTCTTTCTTTCCTAAAAGAATAAACATTTTGTAGACATTGAAGAGGATAAAGTAGAGAAGCTGAATACATTCTCTATTTATCCAACTCAAAGAAAGCTTAAGTTAAAAAGACCTAAAGATAATTTTTGTGAGGTGGAGATTCCTTGATTGCTGATAAAAGACTGACTGTGAAGCTTCCTTCTAGTTTTATCCCTGCCTGCTCTTTGCTGCCAGTTTCAGAAACATTAGGAATAGAAATAATCTTCCTCCAGAGCCTATCTTCTGAGGTAGCAGTTCCAACTCATTAATGAGATGAAGATTTATGTCATAAAATTTCTGCGCAGTCAATACCAGAAAGGCCTCTAACTTCTTAGATGGGTGCAAGAGTGACTGAACAGTTCTTTTCTTTTTCAAAGACCAGTAACATTCACACTATTACGCAGGAATTTGATGTTTACTTGTGAATTTTTAAAAAAGCCTTTTGGTCAGCCCTGCAAATAATAAAGACTTCCAAAATTAAGGGAATACCAAAATAACTATGGCATTTCCTCAGTTGAGCATAATAGTTTCTTCAGAGCAGATTCACAGCATAAACACTGAACATTTTCTTTCCCTCTGGTAACATCTGTGAACAAGTTCACCACTTGGGGAAGCGAAAGACTAATAACTACATCCAAACATGGGTGGGCACAGGTGCTTCAACACACAGTTCCACAAACACATCCCAGTTCCCTCAAGTGAGCTATTTCTGACCTGACCCCTTCAGACTTCCAGTCCCACTGTGTGTTTGGTCTGGGAGAAGGGAACCCACTCTCTGGGTTATTAGTATCACCATCTAAGGAGACTGACTTTTTACTGGCAGGGTGCATTCCCTAAACATATTGACTCTCCGAACAGAGAACATTGGCCCAACAATTTATTAAAAGCAATTGTGTGTTTCCTAGGTCTAGCCAAACATTTGGCGCATGTTATATAACCCTCCAAGACCGAACTTCAGCCCTGCTCCTTTGAAGAAAAACTTTCCCTGACTGGCCCAACTTACGAAGAACCTCTGATCTCCCATAGCAACCATTGTCTGAAATGTTCATCAGACACTTAATCATGTACTGCCTTGTGTGAGGTATCTCTTCCGCTTGCAATGGATACTTACTTTAAAATTTCATTTTATTTAATTTCCCTCTTATTTAGATTACTTATACCTCACCCCAATTATATTTCATATTCTACGATAGCAAAGACTGCTCTTTCACATTTGTTTATTTTTCCTGATAAACTTAGTATAATAGGCTTTAATATATTTTTGTTGACTTCAAAATAGATTTTTTTTTTTTTAGTTGCAATTTAGAGACAAGCATAAACTCCTAGTCCTTTATAAAGAGCTTTTGAGTAGGAAAATGGCATTTGTCTAGCATCATGGTAGTATGAGAGCATAAATTTATTTTGTTTTTATTGAAATTTGGGGATTGGTGGGTGCGTGAAGAGGGAAAGCAGAGCAAATAATCCATGCATCAGAAGTTCCAAAATAATCATCTGATATACTAGTTGAAGGAGCCTTGGCCGCGCAGGGATTAAAAGCTAAGGCTGCTCATCGACTGCTCCTTGGAAACTCTATGAGGCAGTTCTACCCTAGGGTCACTTTGAGTTGGAATCAACTTGAAGGCAATGCGGTTTGGTTTTGGTTATACTGGTTGAAGGATACCTATGAAATTAATGAAATACTCGAATGCCTGCTAACTGGCTTTCGTATTATCAAGCTCTGCTTCCTAAAACCCATTGTTTGGAGGTTGGTTATCTCATAAGACTGATGTTCTGGAAACCCTGGTGGCTTAGTGGTTGAGTGCTACGGCTGCTAATCAAAAAGGTCAGCAGTTCAAATCCACCAGGCACTCCTTCAAACTCTATGGGGCAGTTCTACTTTGTTCTATAGGGTTGCTATGAGTTGAAATCAACTCAACAGCAATAGGTTTTACGGGTTTTAATGTTCTGATCATAAATCCATGCTATCCAGTTTTTCTCCATAAGATGCACTTTATATTTACTTTTAAATATTGAAACTGCAAATTATGGCTTATAAAAAACTTTTGACAGTTCTCTAAATTCTCTTATATTTGTATATATTTGTTTACTGAGTCCGTGGTTTTCAAAGTTTACATTAACAAACAACTTCTTCTTCAGAGGACACCTTACTTGGAAGTTCTAGACCTAGAGAGACATGAACACAACATAAGCTTGAATACTCTATGGAAAAGTCTAGAGCACTGAAATGATTGAGCCCAACCAATAGACAGAAAACTACAATAAAGAATTAGTTATTTTCAACCTTATCAAAAAAATGGATTATGAGGAAATGCATAAATAAAAAGTCCTCAATATCTGTGTAGAAAATGAGGATTTTTCTTTTCCCTCACCCTCCGGGTGGGCAGCATGAATGTTTTTGGCAAGACAGAATCAAGAGATAGGATTTGTCATTGTAATGATACATTTAAATTATACTGAGACAGGTGGTTAATATTGGTAATAGAAAGTATTTGTCTTTCTTGTTTTGTATATACTGTGTTCTGTAGACTCTGGAAGGCCCAAGCCTCCTTTCATGATGCTTAAAGAGGATCTGCTACTGACCGTTATAGATGCAGCCTGGAGTGAAGTCAGTCATAGCAGATCCATAACCCTGGGCAAGATGTGGCCCTGAGGGGTGGAACTGGTGATGAGGCAAGAAGAAAGAAGCCAGGAGGAAAGAAGACTCCTTAGTATCCTCTGAAACTGACCCTAGATGAAAGGAAAGTGACCTATGGGAAAAGTAAAAAAAAAAAAAAAAACAAACTTTTCACACAATTCTCTGGAGTCCATATGTTAATGATATGCTCCTGGTGATTGTTTCCTTGTTTGTTTGTTCTAATTATAGATTTTACCTAGCAAAAGAACACATTTGGAGCAGTGGGAGTTGCTTAATAGGAAAACTTCTCATCCAAGGGTTATTTTTAGTTGTGGTAAAATATCTACAACATAAAATTTGACATTTTAACCATTTTCAAGTGCACAATCCAGCGGCATTAATCCCACTCACAATGCTCTGCGACTATCACCACTCTTTGTTCCCAAAGGTTTTCATCACCCTTTTTGTCTGGTTCATTTCACTTAGTTTAATGTTTTCAAGGCTCATCCATGGTGTGACATGTGTCAGAACCTCATTCTTTTATATGGTTGAACGATAGTCCATTGTGTGTATGTGCCACATTTCGTTTATCCATTCGTGTGTTGACGGACACTTGAGTTGTTCCTGCCTTTTGGCTATTATGACTAATGCTGCAACGAACACTGGTGTTATCAACAGTTAAAAAAAAATTTTTTTTTTTGGTTTTGTGTTGTATTGTTTTATTTTAGTGTCCTTGTTTAGAGGTCTCATATAGGAAATACATATCTGTCAGTTTCTGCTGAAAGATGCAAATAACTGTGTGTCCCAAAAACAAGCAACTACTATTGGAAGAATTTTAAAGTAGGTAAGATTAGTTTGGCATCTCTGTCCTACCTTTTTAGTTTCTCTTTTCCCATAGAAAAGTGTTTTCCAACTAGTTTTGGTAATGACCAGCAATATAAACACGAACACACATGCATGCACATACATACTGAGAAAAAAAACTGTTGCCGTTGAGTGCGTTCCGACTTAGAGCGACCCTGCAGACGTGCCCCAAAAGGTTTACAAGGCGCGGCTGGTCAATTCAAACTGCTGACCTTTTGGTTAGCAACCTCTCTCTTAACCACTGCTCCACCAGGGCTCCGTACACGTATAGGCAACTAAAATTATTTTGCAATGTGTTCAGTTCTTGGTAAGAGTCTGTGAAATGAACTCTGACATTTTCTATTTTATTTCTTCTTTTTAAAAATCCTGACAGTGTACCATTCGTTGAATTAGCTTCATGATCTACTAATCAACCTCAACCTACAGTTTGAAAAATACTGCCTTCCTCCCATCAGGTATGGAGTTCTGGTGGTGCAGTGGTTAAGAGATATGGTAAGCTACAGCTGCTAATGAAAAGATCAGCAGTTCAAATCCACCAGCCGCTCTTTGGAAACCCCATGGGGCAGTTCTGTTCTTCCTGTAGGGTCGCTAGAGTAGACCCTAAGGCAATGGGTAATGGGGCCATCAGACATATTTGCATTTAAATTTTAATGTGTAATGTTGCTGTTGTTGGTTGCCATGGAGTCTATTCCTTCCTAAGCAGATCACCAGGTCTGTCTCTGGGGGTGCCTCTGGGTGAGCTTCAACTGCCAGCCAACCTTTCAGCTAATAGCATATAGATGAGAACCATTCAGATACATAGCCATGAACCAAATGACTTTTGACAAGTAAAAACAAAGTCTGCAAACTTTCTCCAGGAGATGAGGCACCAAGGCTTGATCTATATTGTATATATGTAGTTCCAAGAACTTGATAAACAAAGGGATTTAAGTAGATTTTGTTGTCGTCAAAGCTCTAAGACTGGTAATTAGGTTCCTTTGAGGAAGTTTTATATTCACATTCCTGCCAAAAAAAGTCAGGTGAAATGTGAACATTTTTGCTTGAGTGAATTGGTATTGCTGTCACTGTAAAAGAGAGGTAGGCACACTCACTCTCACAAGAGAACACAAATCCCACAAATGCCTACCAATGCCAGATAAAAGAAGGGAAGACTTTCTAGAAATTTCTTCTAGATTTGTATTTCCATGTGTGTTTTATTGAGTTCTCACTATTTTTTAGAAACCCTATGGGGCAGTCTTATAGGGTAGCTATGAGTTGCAATTGACTTGACAGCAATGGGTTTGGGTTTTTTTTTTTTTTTTTAGGTGAGGTTTCATTTTTCAGTCTCTTAAATTCAGCTCATATATTCTAATGCCAACTATGAGAACACATTCTTGACTCATTCTACTTTTAAACTACATCCTTAACATTAATAAATATAGTTTACTGCACCACAGGTCTCTGATAGGATTCAAAACCACAAAGCAATGAGCAGGAAAACCAAAGGAGGTAAAATTGTTTTTTTTTTTAAAGGCACACTTACTAGTTTAAGACAATATATAAGTGGAAGTTCCCCAACTCTTGTTGGCTTCATAGTGTCTGTGTAGTTGAGAGAATGTTGACCCATCAGTATATCTGTCAATTTCTCTTTGGGAAACACCCAATAAAATGGTTTTCGTAGTAAATGAGGAAAAACCCGTCTGGGGCACTGTTTTCTTTATGTCTGTACTTTAATGGACAAAGGAGACAAAGAGGTTATTAAAGCTTCTTTGTGTTTGACACTAGGAGTATATATGGTTGGGAATGGGGACATGTTGAGAGTTAAGGGCCATGTGCCTCTGTTTTCTCAGTCTTAGAATGAGAATGGTATTTCTTTCTCAATTCCATCAATTGTATCAGATACTGGATAGCACCTACATTTTGATGTTTTTCTCACTCACTTTTTTCAGCCCATCTCTATCTCACCTGGAGCCGTGGTGGCATAGTGGTTAAGAGCTCTGCTACTAACCAAATATGGGCAGTTTGAATTTACCAGCTGCCCCTTGGAAACCCTATGAAGTAGTTCGGCTCTGTCCTATAGGGTTGCTATGAGTCAGAATTGACTTGACGGAAACGGGTTTTTTTTTTGGTTTCTATCTCACCCACAAACTAAGGTTCCCAGAGACCTTTTATTGCTACTCCCTGGATTAGAACAAGGCATTAGTTTTGGCAGATGTACATCCAGGTAGAAACAACAGGGCTTGAACGAGGTACTGGGTGATATTTCACTAGAAGATACCTAGTAGGATCTTTTTAAATACTGCTTAATGTGTTTTCCTTCATAGTAACTCAGTTTTCTCCATTCCCTATTTCCCTTCAGCAATTGAGGTTAGACCTAGAGATTTATTGTTCCAGGTAAGAAGTCAACGGATAGATATTCCCTAGATTGAAAAGCCATTGCTCAGATTTGAGTCTAAAGTAGGCTCTTTTGAATGTTTTATGACATAACAGCATTGAAATCCAAGCGTTGATGAAACAGAAAGGAGTTTTTATAAATTCTAAACTTCTTTTTATGAATCAAGAGTAAAACTATGAAAATCTGTGCTTGTAGAGGTTTATTATAAGCCGCAGTAAAGAGAGGAATGAAGATATGGTATAAGGAAAGACTTCAACCAACAGAACGGAGAAAGATTCTTCCAACTGCTTTGGAGTTGAGCCAAGAGAAGGTGAGAGTAGGGAAAAGATCACATGCAAGAATCCTAGCTCCTCTCTCAGGTTTAAAGTCCCTCGTGTGAGAGGAAAGTAGTTATCAAATAGGCCAAGGAATGATTCAAAATCACTGAGGCTGGTGGACTAGGTCCACAGATGCCATGAAGGGATCTCAAGCCCCTTAACAAAGCCCATGACCAATTTGTACTGAGGCAACTAGGTTCGTATGAACAGAAGAGCAGTAGGATACTGAGGTACAGGACCAGAAGACCAAGGAGGCCCAGGGTCCAGGAGTCCTTGCATGTAAAAGCAATGACAAAATAAATGGTCAGTGATCCATGAACACCATCATCACACCCCAGTACCAGTCCAGTCAGAACTAGCCATAGCTCAGCGGACACCAGCATGGCTCTTCCAGTGACAAGGCGAGATGAGGCCATCCCAGCAAAAGCCAGTGAGGATCAGAGGATGGCATGTGGAAATGTCCCCAAGTGCTATAAGAATGCACCAGCTCAGCTTCCTGTGTTCCTTGTCTCTTCAGCTTCTGCTTCCTGGTTCCTTCCCTCTTTGCTCCTTGGGCCTCAGGCCCTCATCTGCCCTGCTGGGGTGAGTGTTCCAAAGCTCTGTAGCTCCACCAATAAGTGCCTAGAGGTACCCCACTCTACCAGTAAGTTTCGGTCAGAAGGCACTCAGCTGTCTTGTTCTGTGGGTTGGCAAGCCTAGCTCTACTGATAAATGCCCAGAGGCATCCTACTTGGCTAGGAAGTCTCCTGCACAAAGGCACTCAGCTCTCCCGCTCTGTGGGTTAGCTCCAGCACTGTCTGGCATTGGTCTCCTGGTTCTGCTGCTTCCAGTTCTCTGCTGCTGCCAGTTCTCGATCCATTCAGTTTTAAAACTGCTTCCACATTTTAGGTATCTGTTACAGCAGCACCCCACTCCCTCGGTACCAAATTCTGTCTTAGTTACCTAGTGTTGCTATAACAGAAATACCACAAGTGGATGGCTTTAACAAAGAGAAATTTATTTTCTCACAGTCTAGTAGGCTACAAGTCCAAATTTAGGTCAACCGATTCCAGGGAAGGCTTTCTGCCTGTCAGCTCTGGAAGAAGGTCCTTCTCATCAACCTTCCCTGGACTGGAAGCTTCTCAGAAAAGGAATCTCCAGTCCAAAAAATTCACCCTACTCCTGGTGCTGCTTTTTTGGCGTTATGATGTCCCTCTGTTTCTCTGCTTGCTTCTTTTTTACATCCCAAAAGAAACTTGCTCAAGACCCAATGCAATTCCATAGATTGAGTCCTGCCTCATCAACACAACTGCTGTCCATCCCCCCTCATTAATATCATAGACGTAGGACTTACAACACATAGGAAAATCACTTCAGATGACAAAATGGTGGACAATCACACAATATTGGGAATCACGGCCTAGCCAAATTGATACACATATTTTTTGGGGACACAATTCAATCCATGACAGGTAATACACAGATAATGATGCTTTGTTGGTCCAGTTCATCTTTGGACCCTTTTTCTCGATTAAGGAAGGGGATGAGAATTAAACTCTTCTTCTCTTTCTTCTTCAAACATGGGTACTGTATGTGAAAAGGAGACACAAATGAGGTTAATACCAGTCTCTTATTCTAGTCTGTTGATCTTACTGACAGTTCTACATGGAATATTTTTAAAAGTAACAGAAATCATACTTAACATTTAATTTCTAGTTGGTGCTAACAATCACATATAATACAAATCTAGTAGCAATCCTGATGCAACCTGCGTCAATAATCGGTCATTAATAATAACAAAAAAAAAACCTGGAAACCCTGGTGGTGCAGTGGTTAAGTGCTGTGGCTGCTAACCAAAGGATCAGCAGTTCAAATCCACCAGGTGCTTCATGGAAACTCTATGGGGCAGTTCTACTCTGTCCTGTAGGGTCGCTATGCGTTGGAAGCGACTCGATGGCAACAGGTTTGGTTTTATTTTTTATCAAAAAAAGTCGGTTAAAGCACTTATATGTATTATAACTTATGTAAGGAGCCCTGATGGCAAAAAGGTTAAGTGCTCAGCTGCCAACCAAAAGGTTGTCAACTTAAACCCACCCAGTAGATCCCTGGGAGAAAAACCTGGAGATCTGCCCTGAAAAAGATTACAGCCTAGAAAACCCTATGGGGCAGTTCTACTCTGTCATGTGGGGTTGCTATGAGTTGAAATCAACTTGATGGCCTCTAAAAACAACAAAAATAATCTATGTATAAAAATTATACATACCTTTTTATTTTACCTTAAACATAATACACTCTTTTGCCGATGTGCAAATGAATGCACATTTATTCACCCATCTTTTGATGTGAAGCCAATAGGTCAACCGAGTGAATATATGCCGTTTTTTTGTTGTTGTTTTGTTTTTTTAATAAACCACCTCATCATGCATTATTTATAATTTCTAAACTTTATTTCTTTAAGATGGCTTGAGATTTTGAAGATATTTGTGAAACAATTTGAGTGTAAAACCCTTCTAAAGTAAAGTGATTATCCCCTCTCAATTCTTTTACACTAATTGTCCATACCTAATTCAACAGTAATTTTTAGTGGCTGTTAAGTATTTTTAAAGTTTTTAACTTAAGTCTCATAGAAACAACTTTTTTATTTTTTTCACTCATATTTCATTACTTTATGTAAATATCTATTTAATTTATGCATATAAATTTATTAATATAACCAGCATAAACAGGTTGGGGAAAAAACACAACTAATAATTCTATTGGCAAACATAAGTCTCAACTGCTAAGAGCTTAGCAAACTAGAAAAAAGCTAACTAATCGTGGACTAGGAGTCCCTGGGTCATGCAAATAATTAAGAACTACTAACCTAAAGGCTGGCAGTTCGAACTCACCCAAAAGTACCTCGGAAGTGTAGCTTGGCGATCTGCTCTCAAAAGGTCACAGAATTGAAAACCCTATGGATTGCAGGTGACTATGAGTCGGAATCAACTCTATAGCAACTAACAACCACCACAAATTCTGAACTGTGCTTTCGGCACCAATCTGTACATTTTACAAAAATTCGATTGCATGGCAAGTTGATTAAGTGGTCATAAATTAAGACAGTTTCTTACAAAACCATTCCCACTAACTTTATATTGCATTACACATGCAGCCTTTCACGGTGCCCACCAGCAGCATCCTTTATCAGCAAACAACTCTGTTCTAGGTACTTGCTTTGCAGTTTTCAGTGCCCTTTGCCATTGATCCATTCCAACTCATAGCGACCCTATAGGACAGAGTAGAACCGCCTCATAGGGTTTCCAAGGCTATCATTTTTATGGAAGCAGATTGCCACATCTTTCTCCCCAGAACGGCTGGTGGCTTCAGCCTGCTGATCTTTCAGTCAGCAGCTGAGCTCTAAACCACTGCACCACCAAATTTCCTTTTGTTTTCAGTACAGGCACCCTTTATGCAACCCTGTTGCTGTTTGTGATTATTGTATTTATAGTCCAATTATTTTCCATCTGTTCTTCTAGCTTTGAGATACTAGATCAATTCTGTTCTTTTATACAGAGGGAGTTCTCAGCCTGGTTTTCTAGTTAGTTCCATCCTTCTTTTCTGAGACTATTCCTTATTTTCCTGCCACTTTTTTGTCCTATTATCTTCTCCCAGGACCACTTTTATATCATCTTCTAAACATAAGCAGTTTTTTCAAAATGTTTAACAATCAGTAAGGTAGGGCACCTATCGATCAAATTGAATAGAACTGCATCATCCAGGTTCTCTCAGCTGTGCCAACATTCAGCCTTTTGTTGCTGGATCATGGGGAGGTCCAGGTAGCCTGGGGAGAAGGAAGACAGGAGGCTCAGAATAGCAGCTATTTACCCACACGCATCTCAAAGTGTTAGGAAATACAGCTATACCAATGTGTGCTGACTGAATACAAACCAACAAACTACAGCATTTTCTCACAATTCTAAAGCATTTTCAGTGTGTGTACACAAATACGCGAATGCATACATGCACTAATATAATTCTCAAAAACTGTTTCCACTGCTAAATCATAGCATCAAGAGTTGTAAAAAAAAATCAATATGGCTAGTTTACCATTAGTAAACTAAAAGATTTTCCATCAGTAGGCGTCAAGTATTAACAGTTCCACCATGAAAATGGTGCTAACTGGCAAATATTCTTGCTTCTGATGAGAAATTTAATTATTTCAAGTTGCAATGGTTTTATTTATATTTCCATTAATAACTTGGATCTGGTTAAACCATCAGCACACTCTGAATTTAGTGATACATTTTCAAAACAACAAAAGTGATGAGTGGTGGAGCTTCAAAATACCTTTCTGCCTGACCTGAGTGAGGTTAAAACAGATCATACCAATGTTGTACAAGTACTTTTTTTCATTAAGTACAACTTCTGGTCATATTTCACTTTGATTGCAAATATTAAACTCATTAAAATCAGCTGTCATTTCTGGAAAACTTAATTTTTTCGTAAAAAGTCATTTATTGAAATATTTATGGATGAAATGATATGTTAATATAGATTTGTTTCAAAAAAAAAATCCAGTGGAGAGGTGGCAGAGTAGGGAGTATAGAAGCAATAAGATTGGTCATGCTTGATAATTATTGAAGATAGGTGGTGAGTACATGAGGCCTCATTGTATTATTGTCTATGTTTATATATGTTTATATACATATATATGTTTGAGATTTTCCATAATAGATTTTTTTATTTCCATTTTTCTGTTTTATATTTTAGGCATAATTAAAAGAATTTCAATTCTTTTTAATGGAAAAAAAAAGATTGTTGGGACAGTTTGTATCCAATCAAAATAAAATTAATCTTAAAACAATGAGCTCTTTCCATAATTATTCCAGCCATTAATTGTCATTTACTTGAGGTAGTCATCTTTATGAGAACTGGAAAATGTACCTCAGGCTCATCATCACTGAGTTAACAAAAATTAGAGCATTATGTTTTTTAGTTCATTTAACAAATATTTATTGTACCTGTGTACAAGTTACAGTGTAGTAGAAAACGGTTATCTGTGGTTATTGAATATATAGTCCCTTCCTTCCAGATTTTATTTTAGTAAGGGAAATAGACAATTATCGTATTTTTACGCAAGTAATGCACACCCTCTGCACTTTTTTGACTAACACGACTTCCCCGTTCCTCTGGAGGCACCCTCATGAGCTCCACCATACCAATCCTCTTCCAGGCATTGCTGTAAAAAAAGATTAGCATAGTGTGGTGATGAAAATAGGGGGTGGGGGGGGTGGCCAGCAAGCAAATGTAGAAGGAGCATGTTATTCACATAAAATACAGTATCAAATTTAAGGTGGATTTTTGGGTTCTTTTCGGGCTTGCAGGAGCAAGGCATAGAGCACCCCTTATTACAATATTGCTGACATTTTCCTTTTTGATAAGAAATCTACTGTTTATGAGATTAACACTTTTTCATTTTCTGAGTATCTTTCAATTTACTGACTTCCATAAATAACCCATAATTGAATTTTTTTTGGAATTGGCCTCATAGCTAACATATAAAGAAGGTGAAAATATTCATTCATTGTAGAATGGTACAGTGAAAAAATACAAGTTAGTGGGATGCTGTTGTCAGGTCTGGGATTTGATTTTACCATACTTACAAACTAATAATCTAGCCTGTTGGTGTTTCATGGATGCTGGCAGAAGACACAAGAGTCCTCGGTCAGAAACAAAACATTTTATTACTTAAGACACAGCAAGCAGCATATTTACATTGGTTTCCCTTGTCCCCAAGTGCCACCAGCATGACCTAGTATGGCCTTATGAATTTGATGCACACAGTGGGTTTACATCATAGCTGAGAAAAAGTGCTTTGTCTGGGAGGGGGTGTACTACCCCACCTTTCAGAGGAGATTGGAAGATTAAGTGTATCCTGGTTTAGAAACTGGGCTAGAGGACATCAGCAGTCACTCCCAACTCTGACATGCTAAGCTCTTTGATCTACAATTGTGTTTTCCAGTTAAAGTCAGCAGACGTAAGAGTTTGTATTTCAATCATAGTTTTTAAACAGGTATAGTAAGATGTAATTTTTCAGTAACAAACTTGATGTAATTTATGGTTCTGAGATCTCATTCTACCTGAGGCTGAAAATTTAATGTAAACTAAGTAAAATTCAGTAATTTTGTAGTCATTTCAGGTTTACACCTAATCACATTGGAGCACCCCCTTTCCCTGGGGTTCGATGTTTCTGGGGCTTACTCAGAAGCTTCGGTGGTAGAATGGGGATGGGGAGATGGAAAAGATGCCCACTTCCTGATCTCAGGTTCTAGGCTGGCTTCCTGCTCATCACAACTGTGCAGGACTAACTCGGATTGATGGCAAAGTCACAAGAAGAAGAGAAGATGCTACCAGTTAAAAACAACAATATTATTCTGCCACATAAGGCTAACCAAACGTTGCTTGGTGATCAAAAGTGCCAGAGTGAGGGAGGGGAACAAGAATTAAATGCTTGAAAAGTTAATAGTCATTTATCTTCAGATTTCTTTCCTCATATATGAAGCCCAGCATGGGTACATGTGCAGTTTTCCTTACCATGTTTCATCGCAAAGCAGAATTTAGAGAAATAAATTACTAAACATTACTGACAATGACCAGAAGAGGGCACCTAGCACAAATGAATGAAATAATTCAGCCAACACCAGGTTTTAGTTACGGATTCCTCCTTGACTCTTACTATCTGCACTTTACAAATCAATTTATTTTATGATTACATTACAATTTTATTTTATCTTGGGATGACTGTGATTACATGTTCTTCTTGATGACCATCCCTTACAAATATACCATTCTAGCGGCCAAGACTCTAATTTTCCCATATGAGACACAGGAACAATTCCCCATGAATATAATTACAGAGGGAAGGATTTCATTTCTTAGACAATTTCCAAAAATTAACACTTAGATTAATTAAAATTTGTGTAAACAATCTTTCAGAAGAGAGAAAGTTTACAAATTTATTGAAAACTTCTTGAAAGGCTCCTTCTGATTCTTCCTCTTTCTTCCATTTCTCACACATGTATGTTCAGATTGTAACTCATGCTCAGATAATTCACCTTTGAACATACTGAAAAAGGGGAAAGAATATTAACCTGTCATAAAACAAAATAGGACACTGTATTTCCCCGAAAAAAAAAAAAAATGTAACTCAAATTCTATGTATTTTCCTTCAGGCCTAACACAGACAGACGTAAACAACAATAAATTGGCCAACCATGTTCTTCAGGCATATAATTTTCTTTCTTCCTAAAGTGGACACTCCCTGAGAAAATACAAATAAGTTCTAATTTCAAAGCCATAAACACAAAAAGAAAGTAGGCCACCTTGACCAGAGCACAAAATAATCTTTTCCAAGAGGAATTGAACTAGCAACTCATTATCCAAGGGAAAAATACATACCAAGATTTTTTACTACTTATTTTGTTCACTTTCAAATACTTTTTATAGCCATGGAAAAAACCATATTGATGAATTGGTTTTTCCAAAACAAAATCATCATGTCTTCTAACTTTAGTCTGAAAGTGCTTCCCCATCTCCTTTACTTTAGGAAAAATAAAACTATGGCATACAATATAATATATAAAATTATAAGCTTAGGAATACCCACTGTTTTCACCTTTGGAGATAATGTTTCTATCCACGAGACATTTATTTTATATTACAAAGTGATCTACAAATTGCAAACTGTTTCTCAGCTCTGGTAGTTAAGTGCTCTGCTGCTAACCAAAATGTCGGTGGCTCAAACCCTCTCCACAGGAGAAAGGTGTGCCAGTTTGCTTCCGTAAAGATTTACAGCCTTGGAAACCCTATGGGGCAGTTCTACGCTGTCCTATAGGGTCACTGTGAGTCAGAATCTATTGGATGGCTATGGGTTTGGTTTCAGGTTTCTACAGCTCGAACAGATCGTACCTAATGAACATTATAGTAATTGTAATTAGCTTTTTTCCCCCAAGAACACCAATTACTTCCCATTCAAAGGAAGCATGTTTTGCTCTTGGCTGACTATTTATTTCCCATGTCATTAGCAATAATAATCCATACCTTTAAGTGACTGCTATGGGCAGTTCTACTCTGTCCTATAGGGTCACTATGAGTCAGAATTGACTTGATGGCAATGGGTTTGGAATAGGTTTATGTGCTATCAAGTATCTTTCAAGATAGTTATGATTATCGTCATGGTACAGAATAAGAGACCGAGGCTCAGAGAAGTTAAGTAACTCTGCTTAAAGTACAGAACAACCAGTGGCAGGAGCAGAATTGGCACCCGTAAAGCTATGCTGTTTTCACTATACCTCACTTCTCTTAATTGCACAATTTACTTCACCGCATTGGAACACAAATGCCATTTTCTTTTAATAGTAACAGCAACTGCTTTCCTAATTTTCTATTTTTCAACTTGATGCAGAAAGGGATTACAAAACAAAGAAGTTTTTTGATGTACCAGTAAGAATCCCAAAATACTCCATGTTCTTTAAAAAAGTACAATTAGGTTATTCCTTATAACGACATATATAACAACATAATGTGCAACATACATTTTTTCTAAGAGACTTGTTACTAATCAAATCCTAGGACATTGTTTCTATTTATCGACACATTTCATTGCAAACCCAAGTAAAAACCTTGGTGTTAGAGACATCATTTAATGATCACATTTTTGAGACAGCAATGAATATGCAGCTGCCCCTGCCCTACACTCAGAGGCCCACACAATTTTTACAACCACTTTCATGCACTTTATCAAGTTCAAGCTAGGTGACATAACATGCTTTAGAAATATTGATGATTTTTGGAAGATTAGGTACATAAAATTTCAGAAGCATTTTTTTTTTTTTTTTTTTTGCAGTCACCACTTTTTTAAGAGCCCTCAAAAAAACAATTTGCAATGTTTTCCACGTGATCAATGGCTGCCTGAGCCGTTCTTTGGCGGGAATGTTCAAGACCAGCTGAACATTGGAGAAAATACCCAGAAGATGAATAGGCAGAAGAGAGCATTCTGGGGCTCTAAGCCATTTCTGATTTTGCCCCTGCCCTTTTCTCCCTCTCCCCCAGTTTGCGGCAGCATGGCCCAGCTTGACCCTTATGTCTGAAGGAGTCCTGTAGGGGGCTGCTCTGTAAGACAGAGTGCTCAATGGGTCTAAGCAGATGCAGTGTCAGGCCTCCCTGAATCTGTACCCCCATCAACTTGTGGACCTGGATGGATGAAGTCCTGGTATTTAAGCTGGGAGCTGACCCAAGGGCTGCTTCTCCTCAAAAACCAAACCCTTGCGTTTGAGCGGATTTTGACTCATGGTGATCCCACGTGCTACAGAATAAAACTGCTCCATAGGGTTTTCTCAGCTGTAATCTTTACAGAAACGGATCATAAGCCTTTCTTCTGCTGCGCTGTTGGGTGGGTTTGAAGCACCAACCTTTAGGCTATAGTCAAGCACAAACCGTTTGCATCACTCAGGGACCTCAAGTACTGCTTGGAGGTGAGAATGATGGCATTGTGCATGCCCAGTAAGTCCAGTTACTCTCTTCAAATAAGCTATCTCAGTGCCTTAAGAGAAGAAACAGCCCACTTCCTGCCCTGCCACAGCCCACGCCAGCTCTGCCCTCTACACTGAGGTTGCACAGGAGTGGGAGCAAGCAAGAGAGAGCTGGTCATGGGGAGGTAGATACTGGGTAGACCTGGCCTAGGTTCCAAGTCACCTGAATAGCAGGATTCACCTTGTCCTCTCATCCTCCTTCCATCCCAGCCTGTTCACTCAGAGAGACCTCTGACCCCTGAGATTCCAACTTGTACCCATTCCTGCCCTCAGCCTTTCTGTGTGAACGTGAGTGCGAGGCAGGGCAGTCAGGAGAAAACATGGGCTCAGTCCGATGGTAGCGGGTCAAGCCTCTGCTCACCTACTGGCTGTGTGGCATTGGAAGTCACTTCACCTCTCTGAGACTCTTCCTCATTTATAAAGCAGAGGTAATAGTAGTCCCTACTTCCTTTGGTTGGTGTGAGAATTACAAGAGGTACTGCAGATATAGCACTTGGCACAGTGCCTGGCACACACAAGTTCTCAATCAGTGTTCATTTTAACCTCCTCTTGTTTCCTATTTATTTTTATTTTAATGCCTAGTTATGTTTCCCCAAGATAAGCTATACCTGCTCCTCACATGGTCACAGGATGCTTACATCTTAATTGGCTGGAGCAATGACAAGAAAATCACTAATAGTTTAAACTTGAGAAGGCATTTCTAAGCATTTTATACATATAGATAAGCTTGGTTGATTCTGATTGGTTAGGAAATTGGTTTCATGAAGCAGCCCATTTTTACTGAATTAACAACACAGTGAGATTTTAAAACTAAAATGAATAGTAATATATTTACTAATTTTTAAAAAATATTTTAAAGATTATTTTTAAGCAAAAAGTACAGTTAAAAAGTAATTACTGTTTTTAGCCTCCCGAAAGAAATACAAAAGTAATTTATTTTCTAATCAACCATCAGTGGAGTTCCATTAAAACAATACTATTGCTAATACAATTAAGTATGGTAAAGATAATGACCCATTCTATTACACGTGCGTGACATTCCCGAGAAGCAGCACCATAGCAGACATGCTTATCTCCACACTGACCAGGCTGGGTAGCACAAGCCTTGGTGAAAATATAAGTTTTTCCTGGTGATCTCCTTGCATCTGTGCAAGATGTGCAAGCATCGCCATCTCTCAAATGCAAGCTGCAATTAAAAAAAAAAAAAAAAGCGCAATCCAGCCCTGAGGAAGCGGCGTCAGAGGCACTGATAAATCACTCGGACTGGGATGTGGACATGGTGGATAGGCTTGCTGAGATGTCATCTTTGGAGAGTTTTGTCATCTGGGAAGGAAAATAAAGTTAGATCTCCATCACATTCTTTACACCAATAAGAATTTCACATTTTTTAATACAACCCTGCAAACCATAAAGATACTGGCAAGAAAATCTGGGAGAATAGCTTTGCAATCTCAAAGTAAGAAAGGCACTTTAAAGTCTGTCAAAAAGGCAAATATCATTTAAAAAACAATGAAGTCATTCACATAAAATAAAATTCCTGCCTAGAATAAAACTACTGTTGACATATGAGAACAATATTTGCAACATACTAAAAAAAAAAAAACAAAACCAAACCCATTGCCGTCAAGTCGATTCCGACCCACAGCAACCCTATAGGACAGAGTAGAACTGCCCTATAGAGTTCCCAAGGAGCGCCTGGTGGATTCGAACTACCAACCTTTTGATTAACAGACATAGCACTTAACCACTACACCACCAGGGTTTAGATAGTCAAAAAAGCATATTTTATAAATACACAGTTAATTACCCTGAATCAGATTGAAAGGACTAACAATCTGGTAGACAAAGGATATGAACACTTAACAGGAATGGAAATTCAGGTTACTTTTATACTTAAGAAGAGGTGCTCTAGATCTCCCATAATAAAGGAAATTCAAATTAAAACTGTAACAAAATATCCATGCCATTTATCAGGTTGATAAAGATCAAAACATCTGGCAACCCTGAGTTGGGGTGGATGAAGGGAAATAGGAGCTTTCATACTTCCTTGAGAGAAGCATAAACCGAATAATCCTTTCGGAAAGCAATATGGCAGCGACTACCAAATTAAAAATTCACATGCCCTTTTATCCAAAAATTCTATTTCTAGGAATTTATGCTGCAGATATTCTTGTGTACGAGTTCAAAGCTTTATATACAAGAATATTCCTCAGCACATTGTTGGTAACAGCAAAGGATTGGATGTAAGTATAAGTAAGGTGCTGGTTACACAAATAAAGCTATACACAGACAACGATATATTGGCAAAAACAACACATACAGTATCAGCAAAAGCAACAAGCCTAATCTACTTGTATTAATATGTAATAACCTTGAAGTTAGATAGAAAGACATAGGAAAAAAAGCATAGAGTAACAGTGCTACATCCTTTTTGTGTGCGTTTTTAAGATAAGTATATTTTTTTTATACACATATGCTTGTATACATATACATACATACACATAGAAGGACACACAAAAAAGTTGTTAACAGATACCCAGGGTAAACTGCATATCTAAGAGGCAGGAGAGAAAGTGAACACTTATTTTTCATCACGTATGTCCTTACCTTCTGAATGTTATACCATGTG
This sequence comes from Elephas maximus indicus, assembly GCF_024166365.1. Lineage (NCBI taxonomy): Eukaryota > Metazoa > Chordata > Mammalia > Proboscidea > Elephantidae > Elephas > Elephas maximus. The sequence goes on from NC_064820.1 coordinate 136,368,148, forward strand.
TTGCATGATTTACATCCATGATGTGCATGATTTCTGTACTTTTTTTTAAGAGTAGGGGCTTTGCAATCAGTACGGTATGAAGTCCCATTTCTACTCTGGAGAGATTACCTAATGTCATTTTTATAATGAGATAATGCCTTAAGTAGAAGACATTTTCAATTTTCAAAATGGGTAAATCTTAAACAACAGTAATAGCTTCCTTGTGGTAGATTTTCAGGTATTATGATGGTACATGGGATACTTGCTTGGGGCAATGGCCTTCCCAGATGATGAGACAGTTATTTTTGCTACCCACCATTCCTTTCTCTTCTTCTGCAATTGTATTCAGATATGCCTTTGGAGAATACCATCTTCCCAATTCTCAAACTGTTTGTTTTGAGTGGACCTGATGTTTGGTACTGAGAATTGACAGATAATCTAGATCTGGACAACCAGAGTTTTGCGTTCCTGGGTCATAGTGAAATAGTAAGCAACAATTTTCCAAGTATGTGTTTAACATGTTGTGAAAGGTGCCATTCCCAATTCCACTGCCTCATGCCCAGACCCATGTATATGTTGGTCACTGGTTGAGAACAGATTTCGTCTCTGATGTTGCCACCACCTCAGTTTGTGAGGAGTTGGATTCCAGCTCAATGTCATTCCATCTTCCAAGAAGCCAGTTCTTTGTGTGTAATGAGGTACATAGTAAGATCTTCAAACCTGTGAGCATCATCCCACTTCTTTAAGCAAAATTTTGTAGTGTTTTCAAGTTTTTGCAAAGGCTTTTAGTTCCAGGTATGGTTTTGTAAATGAGCTTCATGGGCATCCTGGGATCAGATTCTATGTAAGGGTCTCAAGGAATGGTGTAGCTAGGGTGGAACATGAGACAAATTAGCATCCCCTTGCAAGGTCACTATAGGTTCCTCAAACACTTCAAAAAGGGGCTACATTTACTGGCATGGGAAGGTCAGAGGCTTAATTTTGGAATAAGCAGAATTTTCCATATCCTCCCAAGGATCACCTCTCCAATTCTCAGAGTCTTTCTATTCCCTAAGCAATGCATTTTGACAGAAGAAACCTGGAAGGCCTAAATTCAACCTATGTTGTAATTCAGCAACCCATAGGCTCAAACTCTACAATTAATTTTTGGCTGTGTCAGCCCAGCAGCCACAAGAAAGAAAATTCTAAGGCTAAAAATTCCCTAACCACATAGAGTGGATAATTTAAAACCCTAATTTCTCATTTCTTTTTGTAATCTCTCCAATGTTTCCTTCCAATGCAGTTTGCAGCAGCTAGTTTACCGCTATTCACATGCCCTTATGCTATGCTGTGGCCCTTGTCACTCAGGCCATCAAAGCCGTGTTTTCAATGGGCACTTCATGCCAGATGAATACAGATAATCACCTAAGTAACTGTTTCACCACTAGGTGCCATAGATTACTAATGATTCATGGCAATTCTGTGTGTGTCAGAGTAGAACTGTGCACCATAAGGTTTTCATTGGCTGATTTTTCAGAAGTAGATTGTGCTGCCTTTCTCCCAAGGCACCTCTTTAACTTTTCATTCAGCAGCTGAGTGCATTAACTGTACCACTCAGGGACTTCTTGGCCCAATCATTTAATTTTAAGCAGATCCTCACTGTCTTCAATCCCAAGTAGGTTAAATACCTAATCTACTGCCTCAAACGCTCTTATCAATCCAGATAACAGATAACAGCAAACACTCTATTTCAAGCAGAGAAGAATTCTAATCAGGGCATTAGGACCTAATAAAATAACTGAAAGGGATAGAGAATGATTTCCAGGACTGACTCCAGGAATTATTTCCAAACAATTCCCTAACATTGGCCTACTGAGGGAGCTGCAATCTTGACCACGTTCAGGGTAGTTGGGAATCTGGAAGCTGCCCTTGGAAAACATACATGCCTTAGCTGCAATCCGGGAATCCTCCAGGATCATCCTCCTCGGCTCTGCAGTACATCCCACACTCACGAATTTATTGACTGGAGCCTGAGACCTCTTCTACAACAGAAAATCCCAATTCCTCCACAATCGTGCTTCCAGCAAAATCAGGAGACACTGAAGGAGGACCTCTGTCCCACTTCAGTTTCAACTTTTGTGCACTTTGTCTGATTGCAGAACCTAATTCTTGAACCTTAGCTTCAGGGGAGTATGGAAAGTGTAGATTCTACCTTTCCCACCTCCACAGTTCAGGAAGGCACGTGAGGGGGTGCATGGAATGGGCATTGAGGGCCTATTGGCCACGCCCCCCGTAAAATCCCAGATTAAAATTTGAAGTTATTTTTTTAACAAGCTTGAACTAAAGACCTTAATTATGCTTGGATTTGTAATAATGGTGGTTCCTGGATGCCTCATATTTACCAAGTGTTAGAAACTAAATTTTGAATCTAAAATCAGCACCAGCTAACTTCCAATTAGCTGGGCACTGTGCTACTTCTTGACCATCCTTCTCTGTGTGGTGAAGGGCTGAATTCTAAGCAGGGCAAATGAACTTCTAGGGATTTGTAAACTGAAAGATTCTATATATATCCATTTAAATGATGTTTAAATTTATTTAATGAAGTTTTGGGGTAAATATTTATATGTTTCAGTGAAAGGAGTGAGAAAATATTTCAGATATTACAGATTAAGAAAGCTATATTATTCATTTGAGCAGTTTTTTTGTTTGTTTCCTAGAAAATGTCTTGATCTTTTTATTTGCATTAGTTTATTAGATTCAGCATTTTTCCAAAATAATGAATATTGAAGTGACTTGTGTGCAAGGGAAAAAGAGTCCTGAGACACATTAAAGTCTCTAGCCCATCTGCAAATGGACCAACGTATCTGCACCACCAGAATTTGATGGTTTAGTGCTTTTGAAAGTATGAACCAAGAGGAGAAAAACTTTATCATTTTCAGTTGTTTATGTTAACGGTTTAAGTTTAAAAAACAGAAATGAACTGAGTACAAATATTTTCAGTGGATTGGTAAAAAAAGGGAAAAGGAAACTAAATAGTACTGCAAATCACTTTTAGAACACAGTAAACATGCAGTGGAGCCCTGGTGGTGTAACAGTTAAGAGCTTGGCTGGTAACCAAAGGGTCAGCAGTTTGTATCCACTATGAGTCAGAATCGACTCGAGAGCAATGGATTTTTTTTAAAACATGCAGTAGTGAAAATTATTTTAAAATTTTTCCTTAACATGTTCTCTGCATTTGGGTATAGCCTAACTAACACTTTGGAGCTGAATCAGCCGCTCATGAATTTTTTTAAATTAATATTTTCTTAGTCTATACCATTTGTAATTTATTTACTTATATTTACATTATTCAAGTTTAAAGATTTGTTCCACACAGTTACTATTTTGGAAAGAACAATAAGCAAGTTCAGTTTCAACTAAAACTCTGTAAAAGAAAATGAATGTCAAAGCCTGGACTGGATATTGTGGCTAAGAACTGTGCATGTTGTGTTACTTGGCTAAGCAGTGTTCTGTGGCTCTCTGGTACATGTAATTGCCTCAGTTTCTCCTAGCTTCGTGGTTCTTTCTAGTTCTGGTGTGCCTTAAATAAGTGTCTCTCCCCTTTGTTAACATGACCCAAGTGTGGTCTTCATACTTATGTCCAAAAGAGTACCATTTAATAAATGGTTTGTTATTATGGTATAAAGAACAAAAAAGCAAGAAATATAGGGGAAAAGAGGCAAATAATTGTATAGGAACAAAGGGGAATCCATAGCATAGGTCGATGAAGTTCAGAGTTCAATTTGAAGAAAACATATACCCTACGTTTCTTGGATCTGTTGAGTTAATCCATCAATAAATCTCTTCATCTAGCATATGGGTTTGAACTAACCCTTTAACTTTCCAACAGACTAGTGTCTCCACCCAGCTACTTACTCATTCCAGAGTTATAGTTACTGAGTCAAATGCTTTGGCCACTCGAAGAAAATTCCACAAGTAACAATTACTGTACTTGGTAGGAAGCCTGGTATTACTTGGCTAGAATTTAATATTTTTTGTTGATTTTAAAATACATTTCTAAAATATTTTTCAGATTTATTGGTGCTTGGAAAGAGTATTATCAAAATATGAAGTGAAGAAAGACCTAAAAGAAGTAATTTAGGCTAATAAATAGAAAAAAATATTTATTGTTTTAACAATAAAATAAACAAAAGTAGACCATTTGGGGGCAGGGGCCCAATTACATTTAGATTATAGTTACATATAATTGAGTCCCTGCCCCCTAAATGATCTAATCCCCCCCCCCAAAGAAAAACAAACCCATTGCTGTCGAGTTGATTCTGACTCACCGCAACCCTATAGGACAGAGTAGAACTGTCCCGTAGGATTTCCAAAGAGTGTCTGGTAGATTCAAACTGCCAGCCTTTTGGTTAGCAACCTATCTCTTAACCACTGTGCCACCAGGGCTTCCTAAATGGTCTACTCTTGTTTATTTTATTTATATATTATATAATTGTATATTCTTATAATCTAAATGTAATTAAGTCCCTGCCCCCAAATGGCCTACTCTTAAATAGTAAATAAAAGCAATTGAAATCTTTACCCAGTCTCTTGGCAAGGGAAATGGCTAAAAAAGGACAGTGTATTAGTGACATAAGCCACATGACTTAACACTGTTTTTTAGACATTTTTCTTACACTTCATCTCTTCACAATAATACTCAACTTAGTCCTTTAATATGGTCTTCTTGCTGCCACCTTTTCTTGCTCATTTTCCTCCTTTTGCATCTACCAGTCCCTTGTCACCAGTCACTGACAACAGTAATTTTCCCTGCTGCATTCAGCCCCTTGTCAAGTTTATTCTTGTCCTGTGTGTCCTTAAATAAGTGTCTCTCACCTTTCTTAACATGATCTAAGTGTAGTCTTCATGCTTTTATCCAAAGGAGTATAATTTAACAAATGGTTTATTATTATGCTTCAGTTGTTTTTCTCATAAGGATGATCCCATCTTCCCAATTCTACACAGAAAATCAGATCCAGCCAGTACAAATTCTTTCTCTTTAGAAGAAAGCAAAGTGGTGAGGGAGGCTATGGATATTTGTAAATTAATACTATTTCCTCTGTCATCTTTCCCCAGTTAGAGCTCCATGCACTTCTACAAAGAGGAGAATGCCTCATGCGTTTGTGCAACTCATGTTGTACAACCATATAAAAAACCACTACTCATCACATGCCAACATGCTTTTCTTCTTCTTCACTTGGATGTGGGAGGCTTCTTACGAGGCACCTTTTCAAAGTGCACCATCACTATGCCCATCAAGTCTTCACCTATACAACTGGGAACAAATTATATCAGCATTAGGATTTTAATCCCCATCTATCCACTCTGAGTCCTTGTTTTCATAACATGAGGATAAAAGTTATTTCACAGAGTTTTTTCTGTTACATGAGCGCCTGACCACTCAATGACATGCACTGACTAAACTGAGTTTTGGGTGGATGGGGTCAAGCCCACCCACCAAACTTTTGGTGAATCTGAAGTCACCCATAAAATTTGTCCTCCCTAACATATTTTTTTTTTTTTTAACATAGTTTATAAAGAAAATGTTCTATACCCTACTTTGGTGAGTAGCGTCTGGGGTCTTAAAATCCTGTGAGTAGCCATCTAAGATACTCCACTGGTCCCACCCCGACTGAAGCAAGAAAGAATGAAGAAAACTGAAAACACAAGAGAAAGATTAATCCAAAGGACTAATAGACCACAACTACCACAGCCTCTAGCAGAATGAGTCCAGCAAAATTAGATGGTGCCCGCCTACCACCACCAACTGCTCTGACAGGAATCACAGTAGCGGGTCCCAGACAGAGCTGGAGAAAATGTAGAACAAAATTCTAACTCATAAAAAAAATACCAGACCTACTGGTCTGGCAGACTGGAGCAATCTGAGAGTATGGCCCTTGTACACCCTTTTAACTTAGAACTGAAGTCACTCCTGTGGTTCATGCTTCAGCTAAAGATTAGACAGGCCCATGAAACAAAACTAGACTAAATGGGCACACCAGCCTGGGGCAAGAACAGGAAGGCAGGACAGGACAGGAAAGCTGGTAATGGGGAACCCAAGGTCGTGAAGGGGAGAATGTTGACATGTCATGGGGTTGGCAACCAATGTCACAAAACAGTATGGGTATTAATTATTTAATGAGAAGTTAATTTGCTCTGTAAACCTTCATCTAAAGCACAATTTTAAAAAAATGTGTCCTCCTAACTTGGGTACTGTAAAATGCAGGGCCAGGTGGCTGAAAACTCATACTGGAGTTAAATAAAAAGGCCACATTCCCAAACCTGAGCCGCTGGCAAGGCAGAAGCTTCTCAGGGTTATATACCTACCTTTAGAGGATCCCACTTCAAGAGTCTGAATGTTGCTTGTCTCACTGCTTTCTCACCAGGTCTTCCCCAGATCTTGTATTTAGGCTCCATTCATCTGTAATGTTCCTGTCACCTCAGCCCTGTTTAGCTTCACTAACCACAAAAATTCAAGGAGATTCTGGGAGTTACAATAAAGTTGAAGCCTGTTTAATGTTTTTTAGTCTAAGATTGCTTAATAATTCTCCATAATCAACTCTTCCTCCCCTCAGGAAGTTGATCCAGGCAATTCTAAGCCTGAGCCTGAATCATACTCTATTGCCCCCTAGAGGATGACTCATTATAGTTCTGTAGGAATACAAAAGTAAGTCTTTTTCCTCTTTTACCCATTCACAGTTATGAAGTTGACATATGAATTCCAGCAAATCTCCATCCTGCCATACACTCATTCTAGAGCAGTGAGACAGCCCACTATGGAAAGGAAAGCATTTTGTGGCTTTAGCCCCACAAAATCTATAAAAGAACATTTTTCTGTCTCCTAGGATTTACTACTAATTCAATTTTATGTTTTTTTTTTCTAACCACACCGAAAGGCCCATTTCTTGGGTTCTTGGTAAGGCACCTTCCATGAATTTCTCAAATTTCTACTAGCAAGTAGCCTGTATCAGTAAATTAAATGTCTAACTTCAAGTATCCAGTGGAAGCCACATTCTAAGGACATGGATTTTTGGGAGAGGAGTAAAACTATTGCAGCAATAATCTATTTAGTGGTCTCCTACTATCATCAACTCATCTGTCAGTTTGTCATTCTGTGGTGGCTTGTGTGTTGTTATGATGTTGGAAGCTATGCCATCAGTATTTCAAATACCAGCAGGGTCAACTATGGTAGACAGGTTTCAGAGGAGCTTCCAGACCAAGACAGACCAGAAAGAAGGAACTTACTGTCTATTTCTGAAAAAATTGGCCAGTGAAAACCCTATGAATTAAACTAATAGGAATATGAGTTAAACTAATAGGAATATATCTACTATGGTTTTCTTTCCTTCCAGGAATTATTACAAGAAATTGAGGAAAAGTCTGAGAATTTGAAAATGGGTTAAAAACTAAGCTTATGCCTCGATATCACCAGAGAAATTTTAGACTTCTTTGATAGCTTCATAAAGTACTGCATAAATTTAGTTCTACATCAAAAGTATCATTTCTTCAAAATTAATTTTTGACTTCCATCATCTCCACATTTCATTGATCTTTGGTATTATTTGAAAAACCATTGCCACTTATGTTGGGACCATTTCCCCTTTTATAATCATTCTGTTAACAGTCTGACAGACATAGATAGGTTAAGTGTTCAGTTCTAGGGTGTTAATTTACCATAAGGGACCATTTACTATTATTTCTTATGCTCAAAATTCCAAAGTGTAGTTCCTAACATGTAACCCAAATATAACTTGAATCCCACGTCCACTCAGCAAGATGGCGATTTGATAAGCATCCTGGTAGTAATTAACCAACTGGAAACGTTACTCAGTCTCCAAGAAAAATGCCAAAACGTAAAGGACATATTTAAGACATAGCCAGTTTTTGTTAAAAAAAAAAAAATCTCTTAAAACATCACTCTCAACCTCAATCTCTAGCCATTGTGAAGTAAACATTGACTATTTAAGACAGAACTTCACTCTCTTACAAAGTGTTATGGCAGAGCCTTTCAGGAAGTAAGAAGGGGGACCATAGTGAAAGATGTATTTTTCAAAAAGATGATTAGATATAATGTAAAATATTGTAGCAATAATCTATTTAGTGGTTCCCGACCATCATCAAATCATCTGTCAGTTTGTCATACTGTGTGGCTTGTATGTTGCTGTGATGCTGGAACCTATGTCACTGGTATTTCAAATAACAGCAGAGTCACCCATGGTACACAGACTTCAGGGGAGCTTCCAGACTAAGACAGACTAGGAAGAAGGACCTGGCTGTCTACTTCTGAAAAAATTGGCCAGTGAAAACCTTATGAATAGCAATGGAACATTGCCTGATACACTGCCAGATGAGCCCCTCAGGTTGAAAAGCACTCTAAATATGACTGGAGAAGACATACTCCTCAAAGTAGAGTCCACCTTAATGATGTGGATGAAATAAAGCTTTCGGGACATTCATTTGCTGATGTGGCATGACTCAAGATGAGAAGAAACAGCTTCAAACATCCATCAATAATCAGAATGTGGAATGTATGAAATATGAATCTAGGAAAACTGGAAGTTATCAAAAATAAAACGGAACACATAAAGATTGATATCCTAGGTCAGTGAGCTAAAATGGATTGGTGTTGGTTATTTTGAATTGGACAATTTTGTGGTCTGCTATGCTGGAAATGATGTATTAAAGAGGAATAGAATTGCATTCATCATCAAAAAGAACATTTCAAGAGCTATCCTGAAGTACAACGCTGTCAGTGATAGGATAATATCCATTGACTTACAAGGAAGACCAATTAATACGACTATTATTCAAATTTATGCAACAAGCACTAAAGCCAAAGAGGAAGAAATTGAAGACTTTTACCAACTTCAGCAGTCTGAAATTGATCTAACATGCAATTAGGATGCACTGATAATTACTGGTGATTGGAATTTGAAAGTTGGAAACAAAAAAAGAAGGATTGGTATTTGGAAAATATGGCCTTGGTGATAGAAACAATGCCGGATATTGCGTGAAAAAAATTTGCAAGACCAATGACTTCCTTATTCCAAATACCTTTTTTCTACAACATAAACAGTAACTATACATATGGACTTCACCAGACGGGTAACAAGAATCAAATTGACTACGTCTGTGGAAAGAGACGACGGAAAAGTTCAACATCATCAGTCAGAACAAGGCCAAGGGTCGACTGTGGAACAGACCATCAATTGCTTACATAAAAGTTCAAGTTAAAGCTGAAGAAAATGAAAACAAATCGCAAGAGCCAAAATACGACCTTGAGTATATCCCACTTGAATTTAGATGCCATCTAAAGAACAGATTTGATGCATTGAACGTCAATGACCGAAGGCCAGATGAGTTGTGGGATGCCATCAAGGACATCATATATAAGAAAGCCAAAGGTCATTAAAAAGACAGGAGAGAAAGAAAAGACCAAGCTGGATGTCAGAAGAGACTCTGAAACTTTCACCTGAACATAGAGCAGCTAAAGCAAATAGAAGAAAAGTAAAAGAGTTGAACAGAAGATTTTGAAGCGCAGGCAGCTGTAGAAGATAAAGTATTATAATGAAGTGGGTACAGACCTGGAGATAGAAAACCAAAAGGGAAGAACATGCTAGGCATTTCTCAAGCTGAAAGAACTGAAGAAAAAATTCAAGCCTTCAGTTGCAACACTGAAGGATTCTATGTGTAAAATATTGAATGACACAGGAAGCATCAAAAGAAGATGGAAGGAATACATAAGAGTCAGTATACCAAAAAGGATTGGTCAACTTTAAACCATTTCAGGAGGTAGCATATGATCCAGAACTGATGGTACTGAAGGAAGAAGGCCAAGGCACACTGAAGGCATTGGTGTAAAACAAGGCTCCAGGAATTGACTGAATACCAATTGAACCGTTTCAACAAATGGATGCAGCGCTGGAGGTGCTTACTCTTATGCCAAGAAATTTGGAAGACAGCTACCTGGCCAACCAGCTGGAAGAGATCCATATTTGTACCCATTCCAAAGAAAGGTAATCCAACACAATGTGGAAATTATGGAAAAATATCATTAATATCACAAGCAAGTAAAATTTTGCTGAAGGTAATTCAAAAGCTGTTGCAGCCATTCATCAATAGGAAGCTGCCTGAAATTTAAGCTGGATTCAGAGAGTACTTGGAAAGAGGAATATCATTGCTGATGTCAGATGGATCATGGCTGAAAGCAGAGAATACCAGAAAGATGTTTACCTGTGTTTCATTGGCTATGCAAAAGCATTCAACTGTGTGTATCATAACAAATTATGGATAACCTTGTGAACAATGAGAATGCCTGAAGACTTAATTATGCTCAGGAGGAACCTGTAAATAGACCAAGGCACAGTCATTTGAACAGAACAAGGTGATACTTCATGGTTTAAAATCAGGAAAGGTTTGCATCAGGGTCTTATACTACTGTACTTGTTCAATCTGTATGCTAAGCAAATAATCTGAGAAGCTGGACTGTGTGAAGAACGGGGCATCAGGACTGGAGGAAGACTCATTAACAACCTGCAGTATGCAGATGACACAACCTTGCTTGCTGAAAGTGAAGAGGACTTGAAGCACTTACTGATGAAGTTACAGCCTTCAGTGTGGATTATATCTCAATATAAAGAAAACAAAAATCCTCACAACTGGACCAATAAGCAACAACATGATAAATGGAGAAAAGATTGAGGTTGTCAAGGATTTCATTTTACTTGGATCCACCACCAACGCCCATGGAAGCAGCAGTCAAGATGTCAAATAACATATTGCTCTGGTCAAATCTGCTGCAAAAGACCTCTTTAAAGTGTTAAAAGGTGAAGATGTCTCTTTGAGGACTAATGTGTGCTTTACTCAAGCCATGGTATTTTCAGTTGCCTCATATACATGTGAATATTGGACAATGAATAAGGAAGACTAAAGAAGAATTGATGCCTTTGAGTTATGATGCTGGTGAAGAATATCGAAGATACCCTTGACTGCCAGAAGAATGAATAAATCTGTCTTAGAAGAAGTACAACCAAATGCTCTTTAGAAGTGAGGATGGTAACACTTCGTCTCACATACTTTGGACATGTTACCAGGAGGGACCGGTCCCTGGAGAAGGACACTCTGTTTTGTGGAGAATCATCAAAAGAAAGGAAGAACCTCAAATAGATGAATTGACATAGTGGCAGCAAAACTATGAGTCGGAACAATCTCAAGGGAACCTAACAAAAACTAACAACAATAATATTATCAAAAAATATATTATTTATTTCCTGAAAAAATAACTTGATAATAACCATTACTAATAAAAAAAAATTAGTAAATTTTGCCAATTGTGTTCTCGCTATTCACTTATTTATGTAACTGGTTATTAGTACAGCACAGTCCCTGATGGCACAGTGGTTGAGAGGTCGGCTGTTAATAAAAGGTGTGCAGTTTGAATCCACCAGCTGCTTCTTGGAAACCCTATGGGGCAGTTCTTCTCTGTCCTATAAAGTCATTATGAATTGGAGTTGACTTGACAGCAACGGGTTATAGCATAGCAGAACCGTATTGATAAACAAAGCAGTAACATCTATTTTTTTTTTATTCTTTGTTCCTGTAGCTAGTTATAGGGCTTTTTTTCTTTTTTGAAAATATCTGATGGCGATACTTAGAAAAGAGCCGATTTGACTGAGTATATAAGCGTTCACACCAACAAAGTCTTCTGTAGTCATTCATGGATTTCTTCTGTGGTTTGCTTGAAAGATCACTAAATAATAAGTTAGCTCTTCGCATATGAAAATATCACCATTTGGATTGCAGCTGGAGCCCTAGTGGAGCAGTGATTAAGAGATCGACTGCTAACAAAAGGTTGGCAGTTTGAATCCACCAGCCGCTCCCTGGAAAACCTATGGGGCAGTTCTACTCTGTCCTATGGGGGCAGTATGAGTTGGAATTGACTAGACAGCAATGGGTCTTTTGGATTGCAGCCGTAGCTGCTCTTAGCTAAGGCCCTGGTATCTCTCCAAATAAGTCTCAGCAGTTTTTCAGAGCCACTCTCTCAAAGTTCACGCACTCATTCTGCCACAGAAACTTTGGAGTTCTGTGTTATGCCATCTTAATATATTTCTTTTCCTTATCTCCTGCTCAATTCACCATGCTGTCATTGTTGAGATACCCAAACACCATGTTTAACACAGGGCAGCCCTTAAAATAACCAGAGTCCTAAGAAGGTGTGAATAACTGCTCAGTTAAACAAGTTATTAAATTTACAATGGAAATTAAAATGAGATAACCGTAAAACTATTTAGTTTACCATAAAAGTGCTTCATTTATAATTAAGTGACTTTTACCCTTTTAAATTAGTAAACATGTAGATTTTTGGTGCATGTAAAGGCAGCTCAGTGTAGTCAAGCATTGGGCAAGATTCCCCATTCACCTCTGCCGAGACCCTGTCATTTTAGTGAGACTAAGGTTCCAATTGCTTCAGCCCAAGACCTCTCTGGAGCAGACGTTCTGCTATTCTGGTTAAATCATGCCGATTCCTCTCCCAAGTGAGTAAATACTTAAGTTCCCATGCTGAGACATCTGAAGTGACTTTTATTTGGCACACATTGATTCTGGGAGTGTAAGACATGTTTGTTGAAACCATGCTGGGCTGGGACAAAGTATTTTTATGATTACTACTTACTAACATGTGTTGAGAACAGACTTTACTTGGTCCACACACACACTACATAAAGGAAGTCATCATTCCTGTAGATGTAAATAAATAGCTTGAGTGAAAATATTATTTATGAAATTTATATCCTGTGAAAATTACAATTTAGTCGGGAAGACAGATAATGATCACATAATGACAAGTGAGGATCGCTTTACAAAGAAGTGCAGTGTGCTATACATGTACAAAAGGGAAAGAATTGACCTCTCTAGGTGTTAAGGTAAGTCTCTAAAGCCTTTACGAGGAAGAGAATTTAAACTGAGACATGAAGAATGACATGAAATTGGCTAGGAAAAGAGTAGTAGTATGGCTGGTTCATGAGAAGGATAAAGACCCTGAGGTGAGAGGGCTTGACAGTTTGATCTAGAAACTGCAGCAAATGGTGGTAGTGTAAAGGATGCAAGGCTGTGGGAAGATGAGGAGAGAAGGGGTTGAATCTGCAGAAGTAGGCAAGAGCCAGATCATGCAGGGCTCATTAGGCCATAGTATGGATTTTCAACTTTACCTTAAGGGCAGTGAGAAGTCCTAAGGGCTTGATGAAAGGAATGAAATGACCAGATTAGTGTTTATGAAAAGATCACACTGGCTACAGTATGGAGTATTTGAGTGGTGGGTAAGACTGAATGTAGGGTAATTGATTAGGAAACTATTCCTAGAAGAGACATGGTTAGTGACTTGGACAAGGGTGTTGGCAATGGAGATGGTGAGAAGTGGAAAGATCCAAGAAATATAAAGGAGGCAAAATGGACAGAATTTGGAAGTGGATTGAATGTTGGGGTAAGGGACGGGGTGACCTGAAGGATAACTCCCCCGATTTCTTGCATAGCCAGCAGGGACTATGGTTACAAAGATAGGGATCAAAAAGGAAAAATTTTGGTGCCAAAAAATAATCAGTTTTGGATATGTTATGTATCAACAGTTCCAGAAGCCATATATATATATATATATATAATATACACATACATATATATGTATATACATTACTGTATTCTCAACATTTCATCTAAAAATTATTTACCTTTGATCCATGATTAAAAGAAGAATACTTTAATACGTACAAATACTGCTTCTGCCTCCTCCTGTGCACTTCTGTTATGGAATCCGTGATGGGTTAAGATTATCAGAAAAATAAATACAATACTTTATACTTTTTTATGTTGTAATTTTTTATGAAGGACCATAATTGATAGAGAGTAATTTTTTTTAATGTCTTTTAGATTAAATAGCATGTGAGTACTTTTTAAAGTATCCAATTATTTTTAATCTTGTGAGTATATAAAAGGAATTATTCATGTTCTTTTTAATAGATTTTTTGTGATCAAAATTATTTTCCTTAATAAATGGATTAATTTATGGATAGAATAGTATATGTATCACATATGTTTTTAAGACAGCTGAATGAGCGAGCCAGATGAAAACAGTAGGAAAACTGCCCAGCTAATTCACAGGATTGTGAAATAGTAAAATGTTAACGTTTTATGCCACTAAGTTTTGGGATAAGCAGTCCTGGTAGGGCAACAGTTGAGTGCTCAGCTTCTAACTGCAAGGTTGATGGCTAGAACACATCCAGCAGCTCTGTATGAGAAAGACCTGGCGATCTGCTTCTGTGAAGATTACAGCCAAGAAAGTCCTATGAGGCACTTCTGCTCTGTCACATGGAGTCACTCTGAGTTGGAATCAACTTGGCAGCACCTGACAACAAGAAGTTTGGAGTGATTTGTGATATAGTAATAGTTAACTGACATGGTGCTGATTTTTTCATTACCTACTTTATAAAATTCTTCATACAGAATAATCGCTTGTATCAACTAATCTTTTGCTTCTTTTGCAGTTCATTATTTGCCTCCTAAAATTTTAATAAGGAAAGGTTGTTAAAAAGATACAAATGCAATACACGAAATTATTTGTATTTCTATAAACTAACAACAAAAAACAGGAAAATTAAGTTCAAAATTTTTCATTCTCAATGACTTTGAAAAACACAAAATATCTAGGAAAAACATACAAGATTTCTACACTGAACACTACAAAACATTGCTGAAAGGAATTAAAGAAGGCCTGTGTAAACACAGTGATAGACCATGTTCTTGGTTGGAAAGATTCATGTTGTTAGGATGAAAATACTCCCCAAATTAATCATAGATTCAACACAGCCTCAATCAGAATTCCATCAATTTTTTTTTAATAGAAATTGAGAGGTTGATTGTAAAATTTGTATGGAAGAATGAAGAACCTAGAACAGCCAGAATACTTTTCTGGAAAAAAAAAATTAGAGGACTTTCATGACCTGATTTCATGACTTGCTATAAATTACAGTAATCAAGGGAGTGTGGTATTGGCATAAGAATAAATAAGTAGACTGGTGAAACAGAATACAGAGTCCAGACACAGACCCAGTCATATATAATAAATGATTGTTGGCAAAGTGCCAAGGGGCACCTTCGAGAAAGGATAGTTTTTTCAACAAATAGTGCTGGATCAACTGAATAGCCATCTGGAAAAAAATAAACCTCAACTCCGACATTATACTATACACAAAAATATTTTGAAGTGCATCATAGACCTAAACATAAAGCTAAAATTCTAAAGTTTCTAGAAGAAAGTCTCTGTGACTTTGGTCTAGGTAAAGATTTCTTAGAAAGGATACAAAAAGCACTAACCATAAGAGAAATAAAAGGATAAATTGGATTTTATCAAAACTACAAACTTCTGTTCTTCAAAAGACACTATTAAGAAAATGAAAATATAAGCCCACAGCCTGGGAGAAAATATCCGTAATATATATGTGTGGCATAAGTCTTGCATTCAAATGTATAAAAAACTGGTACACCTCAATAATAAGAAGGCAAAACATCCAATTTAAAAAAAATGGGTAAATAATTTAAACAGATATTTCACAAATGTATATTTAATAAATGGTCAATAAGCACGGAAAAGTGGCCAAAATCAGCAGTCAGTAGGAAAAATGCAAATTAAAACAACAATGAACAACGATGAAATACCACTTTATACCCAGTGGCTAAAATTAAAGAAGATTGACAATATTAAGGATTGGTAAGGATGTGGAGTAACTGGAATGCTATAGGTGACTGATGAGAATGTAAGATAGAACAACCACTTAGAAGGAGATTTGACATTTTCTTACAAAGTTAAACATATACCTACTGTAAAGATTCAGCAATCCTATCCTTAAGTATTTATCGAAAAGAAATAAAAACATACGTCCATAGAATAACTTGTAGGTGAATGGTTATGACAGCTTTATTCATAATAGTACCAATCTAGAAACAACCCAATGAACAGAAAAATAAATTGTGGTATGTTTATAACATGAAATACTACTCAGCAAAAAAAAAAAATAAATGAGCTGCTGATATGAGTAACAACATGGATGAATCTCACTGAGCAAAAGAACAGACATAAAAGGGTATCTGCTGTACAATTCCCATTTATACAAAATTCTAGAGCACATAAAACTAGACAGGTGGAAAAAAAAAATTAGAAACTTGATAACCTGGGGAGGCAATGGAGTTGGGGTGGAGTAAGACTGACTACAAGGGGACTCAAAGAAACACTGTGGAGGGATAGAATTATTCTATATCTTGATTGTGATGATGGTTACAAGGGCATATATATTTGTTAAAATTCATCCAACTGTGCATTTTATTTTATGAACATTATCTCAATAATACTGATTTAATTAAAAAAAAAGTTCTACGTACCTCAAAGTAACAAAATAGTCACTTTAAAAAGTAAACGTCCCTTTCCCCACGTTTATAGAAAATGCCTTTCTGCACGATTGTCTGTGTACAAAAGTCTTTGTTGACTTTTAAATTCTAATGTCCCAGTACCAAGTAATAACAAGAGTTACCACCTACTCCATGCCTAATATATGCTAGGTTGTCTGCCATACACTTAGGAACACTTAACCCTTACAAAAACCCTGCAAGATAGGTCTAATTATCCTTATTTTTGGTTAAGGAACCTGAGTCTCAGAATAGTTAAGTGATTTGTCCAAGAGCTGTTAGAGAAGAGTAGAGGTAAGGGTTATCTAAGGACTGTCTGTCTCCTGCACTCATGTCCTTTCTACCACTTGTCACCTTTCTGGTTAACTTGCACGTTACACCTATCCTAAAGCCATTTAGCCATAAGTGTTAGGTAAAGAGTTGTTGGTAGTCTAATAATTTAATTGATCTGGCCACAACCTCCTTGCCATGGAACCTTCAATGAATCACTCAGCTTATTTTAGTATTTCCAATAATTAAACACAGAAAGAAAATGAAGGAAACAAACCCTTACCTTCTACTTCAAATGGCAAGGGTTTAATTTGGTAGTTTATAACTGGAAAAACCTGGGTTCAAGATCCAGCTCTGCCAATTTCTAACTGAGCATGTTGTTTAATGTCTCTAAGCTTCAGTTTCTTATCCATAAAGTGAATTAATAACCACCTCTCAGGGTTGTTGTGAGGATAAAATGAGGTAATACATTCAAGCACTTTTTGTAGTGCCAGGAACATACCGAATGACAAGAAATAGTAATTATCATTATTAATGAAAGAATAGACATTGTCCTGTTAGAGAGAGTGATTAAATTGCTTATTTTTCTGACATCAGTTCCTTCTACTAGGAGGCCCGTTTAGCAGACTGGGAAAGGCACCGTGTATTCCTCTCAATTATCCAGGCATGGTATATTCCTTAGCCACAGATTATTTTGATGTTGTACAAATTCATTTAATGTCGTCATTTAATAAGTTTATTTAATGTTTTCCAATATGCAATTGTGTTATAAAACCCGTTGCCGTCCAGTCAATTCCGACTCATAGCGACCCTATAGGACAGAGCAGAACTGCCCCATAGGGTCTCCAAGGAGCACCTGGTGGATTTGAACTGCCAGTCTTTTGGTTAGCAGCCGTAGGTCTTAACTGCTATGTCACCAGAGTTTCCAATTGTGTTAAAGGTCCTTGTATTTATTATTTAAAAAATTGTAGACCATTGAGAATAAAGTATAAAAGGTATGTCACTGGCAGACAATCTTGTCTTTTTCTCATAAAAAGTAACCAAAAATAGTGGCCAAATTGTCAAGTGACATCATGTCAACTATAGGAGACAGTTCCCACAGATTTTCAGTTTTTATCTTTCTCTGCCCCTTCTGGAAGAGATGACTGTGATCCACAAAACGTGAGGGAAAAAAAAAAAAAAAAGAATAGGTAGAAGACAGAGCAACCCATGTTTAGTATATTGTACCAACTAGATCTTCAAAAGACTAGACTTTGAAAAGACTTTCACAGCTTTAAGAACTGTTATACAAAAGTCTTTGATCCTTCAGTTAAGGTTTTGTATAGTCAAGAGCAGTAAGTGGCAAAATGACTAACATTCTAATCATAACAAAAGGGGAAAGAAGGATGATTTTCAAAGCGGACCTCAAGCACAATTAGGAAACAGGTTTTGTCTTCCACGATCCCATCAAAATCTTCCTCCCATTCTGCTTGCACTCCAAACACACATTGTTGTTGTGTGCCATTGAGTCAATTCCAACTCATAGCAACCCTGTAGGAGGACAGAGCAGAATTGCCCCACACGGTTTCCAAGGAGCGGCTGGTGGATTTGAACTGGTAACCTTTTGGTTAGCAGCCTGAGCTCTTAACCACTTTGCCACTAGTGTTCCCACACACACAGCACCTTCAAATTTTCAAAGATCTATCATTTTATAGAGAAAAAAAATCCTGCATAATCTACATTAGGTTGCTAGTAACTTGTCACTGCGCTCCTCTTGGGACCAAAGAAGAGAGTGCATAGTTGTTTACATTAAAGCAAAAGCATAACTGTCTAATAGTGAGATTGTGATCATTGTGTGGCACAGGCAGATGAAGGCGATGTCTTCCTGACCTATAGCCTACTTTCTCAGAGGAACACACTTAGGTTATACAAAATTAAATAACTCTTAGGGTCCCGAGTCAGTGAAACTGGATTCAGCAAGAGACCAGGAGCAGCAAATAACCTAAGATATGGAACTAGGAGTACACTTATTCTATCAACTAATAACACAAATGGCCCTAGCACACCCCACAGCCTGAAGAACAGCTGCCTCTTTATCATTAGACAGTCCATCAGGCCCAATCAAACCACTTGGACTCTCCTTGCAGGCAGTTTTTCCAACTGGCTGACCTCTTATTTTTGTGGTCAGTAAAACCAAATTACTTTGAACCCTGATTCATTAAATTTCAAAGACCCATTCTCCTATCATAACAACATCACCTCTTCTCACTTCTCCATTTCGTTATTGTGACTGACATTCTTTACTTAATTACATATGAATATGCATTGAAGACACTAGAATAAAATACTTTTCTATTCCCTAGAGTTAAATTCCACTTTTCCATTCCCTAGGTGGCCTAAGGGGATGGGTAGCCAAATAAGATATATTTAAAATTCATTATTTCTGGAATTCTTCTACCCAGTTTGTTTACAGATTTATTTTTTTCATTTCAGTCTTGACACACAGACAAGTGTGTACCAACTGTCTACTTTTTATATTTGGGTGAATACCCGGAAGCGGTATTTGGCAGAAGGCAAGGATGAGTAGAAGAAGGGAACACAAACATACTGTTAACTTCAAGGCTAGGTCCTCACCTCCCTTTTACTCCAAGTAAAAAGAGTTCTGGTTCTTTATTTCCTTCTATTATTCCTCCTGAATTACTTTTTAAAAATGTACTCAATGTCTTCATCCAACTCAAAATTCCCCCTTGTGTTACACATCCTACTTACCTCTTTTTTCAATCATTTTTCCCTTATACATCTCTAAGTTCCTGCTTTTTCTGTTCATTTTGTTCTCTGTAATGTTTCTAAAAATACATGGTACCAATGCACATTATATATGATCTTGCTCTTTACCAAAGAAACAAAATTTGTATGAGCTTCCAGAGTCCCAAACAAAGGAATTTATGCTCAGCTCCAAGTCCTTTAATTACAGCAGCAGTGTTTTGGCTTTAGTAATTCAGTGGCCCGGAGATATGGTTTGGATTTTCTACCTAACTCTATTTTCTATTTATATAAACTATCTCACAATTAAGGGGCCCTGGTGATGCAGTAGTTAAGTGCTCGGCTGCTAACCAAAAAGTCTGCAGTTCGAATCCACCAGCTGCTCCTTGGGAGAAAAATGTGACAGGCTACTTCGGTAAAGATTACAGCCTTGGAAACCCTATGGAGCAGTTCTACTTTGTCCTATAGGATTGCTATGAATCAGAATGAACTCCACAGCAACGGTTTTTTTCTTTTTTTATCTCACAATTATAAACACAGTTAAATACTAAATACTAGTACTAGTAGGAACACAGTATTATGACAATTGTCATTTCTTGGTCAACAGGTCAGACATCATAGTTCTAAAGCATGATGCTGATAACTTACCAGTATTACCAGTTGCAATTGAATTGATTCTGACTCATGATGACCCCTTGTGTAGCTGAGTAGAACTGTGCTCCATGAGGCTTTCAATGGCTGATTTTTTCCCAAGTAGATCACCAGGCCTTTGTCCTGAGGCAGCTGGGTAGACTTGAACCTCCAACCTTTTGGTTAGCAGCAGAGTGCATTAACTCTTCACACCACCTACAGACTCTGTTGATAACATTAGCATCATTCATCTCTCTCCTTCTTAAAGTACACACTTTGGAATTGTCCACAAAAAGAAGCCTTATTGTCAAAAGTGGAATCAGCTGTGGATCTTACCAGAGCTTAAAATCTGAAGGTATTTTGATGTAAATGCAGTTATTATTATTACTATTTCAGTGCTAAGTGGGAAGGAACAGTGGTTTGTCCAATTTTTGCGAAAAATAGTTTGGTCATTTGTCTTAGTTATCTAGTGCTGCTTTAACAGAAATACCACAAATGGATGGCTTTAACGAAGAGAAATTTATTCTCTCACTATCTAGGAGGCTAGAAGTCTGAATTCAGGGCTCTAGCTCAAGGGGAAGGCTCCCTCTCTGTCAGCTCTGGAGGAAGGTCCTCGTCATCAATCTCACCCTGGTGTGGGAGCTTCTCAGAGCAGGAACCTTGGGTCCAAAGGATATGCTGTGCTCCCAGTATTGCTTTCTTGGTGGTATGAGGCCCCTATGTCTCTCTGCTCGCTTCTCCCTCCCATATCTCAAAAGAGATTGGCCCAAGTAATAGATTAATCTTGTAGATTGAGTTTTCATAACTGCTGCTAATCCCATCTCCTCAACATCATAGAGATGGGATTTACAACACATAGGGAAACCACATCAGATGACAAAATGGTGGACTATCACACAACACTGGGAATCATGACCTAGCCAAGCCAACAGACATTTCTGGGGGATATAATTCAATCCATGACATCATTGAACAGACAGCACAATGTATGGCTAGACTGTCTCCCACAGTGTTTGCAAACACCCTTAATTGTCCCCAGTATGGTCGCCACATGTTTATTCTTCAACTGGTTAGGTCATAAATCAGACAGTTTTGAGTAAATGGAAAAGAGAAAAAACCGATGTATGACCAAGGGTAATGTATTGTCATTTCTTTTTAATATTCTAAGGTGTGTGTGTATTGTGTGTGTGCGTGTGTGTGCACAAACACATGCACACTTGCACGTTTGTTTAAAGAAAATACATATTGCATACCACTACCATTCTAGTCAGTTATTTAGATTCTGACAAGACGTTTCTAAGTTTGCTGGGACAAATTTGAAACAAATGATTGACGTTTAGCTATAAATTTTGAGATTAAGAGAATCAGTTGACATTCAATGGGTGTTCATTAAGTACAAATCATCATTAAGGCGTGCTACACTTCAGAGCATAAATATGTTCAAGAAAATTTTGTGAAACAAATAAATGTATATTGAATTTCACTGGAATTGTAAAAACCAGAACTATGTAAAAAGGGAAAATTGCACTCACACATAAAATGCATCCAAAATTTTAAAGTCCAATTAAAGGAATTATTCAGTTAAATATTAATCATCATGATGAAACATTATAGTATATGAATTGAAAGTAGCTGAAATTACTTAAATGTTTACAAAAACAAATGATTTTATAACTACAAAAAATACTTTAGAAAGGATCTGTGTTAACCTTTGAATCCTAGAGATAACTAAAAGCCAAACAGAATAAATCAGCCGTCCCAAGATACACAGCTTTATGTGAGCACCAGATTGGAAACCAGCACTTTTATCTGAGATCCAGTGTAAACACTCTACCTTCTCATCAGGGTCTACTCTGGTCTGACTCTCTGACACTATGAACCCCACAGCAGAGGTCCTCCTGCAGGGGCTTGTGGTCAAGCAATAGCAGTTGTGGGCTTTTCTCTTCTGGGAATTAAGCTGTATATGGGTACGTTCAGAGCTTTTTTCAGACAAGAGAGAATTACAATCTCTCTTTTCCTGCTTCTCCTGTAATTTAGCCTGTCCATCCAAATTATATACACCTGCTACTTCTTTTTACCCTATCTTCTTTTAGTGGGACTGGGGAAATTGTCTCACGTACCTTGGACATGTTATCAGGAGGGACCAGTCCCTGAAGAAGGACATGAAGCTTTGTATAGTACAGTGTCAGCAAAAAAGAGGATGAGCCTCAACAAGATGGATTGACACAGTGGCTGCAACAATGAGCTCAAACATAGCAACAACTGTGAGGATGGCACAGGACCGGGTAGTGTTTCATTCTGTTGTACACAGGGTCGCTGTAAGTTGGAACCAACTCGTCGTCACCTAACAACAACAACAATTTTAAGCACTGCAGCAAGTCTGTAAAATGACAGATAGGGATGACCTTCACACAAAGTGGCAGTACTGTTGACCCACTATCAATTGGATTTGCCCTCGAATTTTTATCTTCATCAGGGAAGCAATAGATTTTCCAGTTGATTGGGAAGCTTCCATCTAATAGCCCTTTGTGACCAAAGATATGAATTTGCTAGCCAAAGATGCTGTGTGTCATCGGTAGAACAAATCTAACTTGGTTCTGAAAAAGCTAAACCCATCACCCTGGACTCAGTATCAGTGTGATCTGATTAACTGAGAAGATAAGGCTGTGCTCCTAGTATCTGGTTAGCTGAGTGCCCTTGGGTGTTAGTCAGGGTTCTTTGATGGCAAACAACAGAAATTGGCTCAAAAGTTTCAGCCACAAAGGAATACATTAGAAGAATTGAAGGAAAAGCTGAAGAACCAGAGCTTGGAGACTCTTCTAAAACAGCTTTGGGGGATCTGTACACCAAGACTTAATAGCCACTTTCTTTCATAGTGGGAAGAGTGGGCTCAAACATTTTTGATCCTTGTGCCCTTCTGCTCAAGATTCAAATTCTAGGGAGACTGATTGGTCAAGCTTGGATATCATTAAAACCAAAAACCAAACCTGTTGCTGTCGAGTAGATTCCGACTCACACTGCTGGTTAAATTTGGGAGGGAAAGTTTGCCATAGGAAAATACAGCTGTTCTTACCAGAAAAAAAAGGGGAAATGAATGCTGGGCAATCAAATCAGTTGCCCACCACACTATCAAAATGTGGGATTAAATATGGAGAGACAGAGACTGACAGAGATAGGTGGGTGTTGAAATCCATCTAGGCAACAGCCCAATGATGAGACCAATAATAATAAAAAAATAAGGTTACTAAAATCTGGTTTTGAGTAGTAGTTTCAAATGGGGCCATTTAGTGCTATTTTTTTTCTTTGAAATGCTTCCAGCATTGCCCAAACTCTGAGTGTTATGTGAACAACTCATCCATTAAGCATCTCTGTCCAGAGAGCATTGCTTATCCTCCTACTCCTTCTCCTTCTGGCCACTCCTACCTTCTTCTATTTAACAAATTTGAACCTCAAAGCTATTTCTTTAGTAATCTTTGTTTAGATTGGGAGAGTAATCAAACCACATGGGATGCTTCACTGACCTTCAACATGTAACAAATGGTGATTTCAGTTTTTTAAATCTGAAGTCAAATCCTCCTTATTAGAAGTAGAGAGAAAAACCAAAAGGTCAGATCAAATGCTTATTTGAAGTTGCCTTCTTAGTGCTCTTAGGCCGACTCGTTCTAGCTCTCTTTCATGAAGGAAACTTCCTGGTAGATGCTGTCTAGATGAAAGATATTTCTCCACATCTATTCAAAGTACATCCAGGCCGGCATTGTGAAAGAGAGTTTATCATCACTTCAGCTTTAGCTGGCTTTGTTTCGTGTAAAATTTCACTGTTGGTTATTAAAATATTCGCTGTAGGAAACAAATTTGTAACTCATTTCTCATATTACCTACACACAGAAAAACAAAATTTGATATTCTAGGGTTTATTTGCTGAGAGCGATTCCCATAAAAGCAAGAGAGTGTGCATTGGGAAATTTGTCTGGTTAACTCCTTTATGGATAAACGTTAGTCACAACGGTCTCCCCCTCTCCCCCGCCTCTCGCCCCTAGCACCCTCCCCACCTCTCCCCTTCCCGCCTCTCTAGGGCTGGTGACCTAATAGCATTTTTCTCCATGCATATTTTGGCGTCGCCCCACGGCCTGGCTGACTTCGTCTGTCTGAGTTTTTTTTAAATTCCTGCATGTTCGCTCCAGATTAAGCTGAGTGTGTCTCAGGATGTGTGTTCCGTTTTCTTCTTTCCCCTTAACTCTCTCTCTGCAACGTGTCTGGGGGGAGGAGGAAGGGACGCGGAGGAGAGGGAGGGGCAGAGGCGAGGAGCTGTCAGCCTTGCACGTTTCCAATCTCATTACGTGAACAAATAGCGGAGGGGCGGCCGGGCCAGAACGGCTTGTGTAACTTTGCAAACTTGCCAGAAAGTTTTAAATCTCTTCTCCTTCTTTCACTCCAGACACCGCCTGCTCGCCGAGGCCGCCGCGCCGCTCCCCGCCGCCTTCCAGAAGGACTGGGAAAGGGGAGAGAGCCGGGCGCCACGTCCGAAGGGCCGTCTTTACTGGGTGAGGGTCTGCAGCCCACCCTTGGCACTACTAGGTGGGAACTGAGATACCCAGTTTGGCCCGCCTCCTTGGTTGGATGATTTCTCCTTCCCTCACGTGATTTGAGCCCCGTTTTTATTTTCTCCAAGCCACGTCTTCTCCAACTGGGTACAGCCCGGCAAAGGAAGCGATGCGCCTCGCCTGGACCGCGCTCCTGCTCGGCCCGCTGCAGCTCTTTGCGCTCGTGCGCTGCGCCTCACCCGCCGCCGGCCAGCAGCAGCCCCCGCGCGAGCCGCCGGCGGCTCCGGGCGCCTGGCGGCAGAGGATCCAATGGGAGAACAACGGGCAGGTGTTCAGCCTACTGAGCCTGGGCTCGCAGTACCAGCCGCAGCGCCGCAGGGACCCAGGTGCCGTCGCCCCGCAGCCTCGCACGCCTGTCCTGCTGCTCCGGAACAACCGCACAGCGGCGGCGCGGGCGCGGTCAGGCGGCTCGACGGGAACCCCCGCCGACCGCCCCAGGCCCACCGCCCGCCACTGGTTCCAAGCTGGCTACTCGTCGTCCGGACCCGGCGGCACTGGCGGCTCGCACGCGGGCAACGGGACTGCTGTAGGAGAGCGCCCAACACTCAGCAACCTGCAGCCGCCCAGCCGTGTGGACGGCATGGTGGGCGACGACCCATACAACCCCTACAAGTATTCCGACGACAACCCCTATTACAACTACTACGACACGTACGAGAGGCCACGGTCTGGGAGCAGGTATCGGCCGGGATACGGCACCGGGTACTTCCAATACGGTAAGCTTCCCCAAGTCCACTGGAAGCACCCCCCGCCCCCTGTCCACAACTATGTGGCTCCCCGACGTGGCTGCCTGGGCGCGGCGGGCCCTGGCACCCGCAGATACGACTCCTCCCCCCGCCCCTGCAGAAGCAGCCCTGGAATCTGGGGAAACCGCGCGCGCCTGGCTCCTCCTGCTTCCTTCCCATTTTACTTTGCAGCCCCCAGAATCCCCCGTTTTCCCGCTTCTTCAGCCCCACCCTGCGGTCCCGGTGGGCGAGGGGTGGAGTAAGGGACCCAGAGGAACCAGGAGCCGGAGTGGAGGGCGCTGAATTGTCTCACTAGTGTGCCCAATGCTGCTGACGTTTAGGTCTCCCGGACCTGGTGCCTGACCCCTACTACATCCAGGCGTCCACTTACGTGCAGAAGATGGCCATGTACAATCTGAGATGCGCTGCCGAGGAAAACTGCCTTGCCAGGTAGGGGCTGCAATGGTCCTTGGTTCTGATGCCTCCTGTTTGGTGCAGACAATTGCTGAGAAGTGGAACTAGAGCTGAGAAGTGGGACGTGACCTCCTGCACATGCTGACCTGGATGGAGAGTTCAATTTTGAAGATTTCTGTGGGTTCTCTCAAACTGTATCACAGATGAGGGAGATAGAGAAAACCCTTCTTAGAAACTGAAAGTGTCGTGTTCTTTTTCGACGATTCTCAAACGTTGAAGCCAACTATTTCCAGTAACATTCTATAAGTCTACAGTAAGGTGGAAAGAAATCATTGTAATGGGAGACCTTGTTAATACCCCCTTAAAAGATTGGAGGCAAGTTTGCCACTGTGGCACCCCTCATTGGCAAAGGTCAAGCTTTCCTCTTTTGTTTGAGGCAACGATTCACTTGGCTGTTTTGTTATTACTTCAGCCATGAGCAAGAGCTTTGTTTTTCCACCAGCCCGAAAATAAAATCCTGGCAATTTTGGGAATGCCTTTGGCGCTGGGAAACCAGCAGAGGGAGCAAAAGATGTATTGATAGGTCCCATGAAGATTTTAAAGTGTAAAATCAGTCCATCAGTAGGTAGTACTCGAACATATATTCACAAAAATATATGTTCGAAGGAATACAGTGATCTGTATTGTATCTTTCTCCCACGTTGGCCCTTTATAGCTGGCAGGCTAAAGGAAAAGAACAAATTCAATCTCATGATTTTCATTCCCAAGTCTTGCATTACTCACAGCACTGTACTTCCTATGATATTACATTGGTGCTTGTTTTGAAGATAGTGGTGTTACGAAATTATTTATCTAAATCTGAGTGCATATTTTTACAGCAATTTCCCCCACATTACATCTTAGTTAACTGTCTGAGAAGAAATGTATTGTAAAGTTCGAGGTCCTTAATAATGAGTATTATGAGTTCTTTATTTGAGATAATTTCCACCGCAATTTTATTCACTTATATTGTTAAACTTGAATTTATTATAAATAGAGTTTACTTATCACATGTAAATTTTTAGTGCTAATTTTATTATGTTTTTTACTTTTAAGCTCTGGGGATTTCCATACTTAACGATTGATTCACTCACTCAACAAATATTCATTGAGTTCTGACTTGATCAACTTGGCCACTGTTCTAGGATCAGTGGAATCCACAATAACAAAATAAAATGCTGGGCCCCTTGGAACTGATAATCTACTTGGGGAAGACAGTTGTCATTATTATATTATGATGAGGTTTTTGTTTATAGTTTTATATTTAGTTAATATTCTGTGAATATAATTTTTCTTCTTTCAAAAATTGCAGTACAGCATATAGGGCAGATGTCAGAGATTACGATCACAGGGTGCTGCTAAGATTTCCCCAAAGAGTGAAAAACCAAGGGACATCAGATTTCTTACCAAGCCGACCGAGATATTCCTGGGAATGGCATAGCTGTCACCAGTAAGTGGATGATCCCCCTGGGTACCTTTGAGTTGCTTTTTCATCTGTCAGGTTGTTCTTGATATGACAAATGCAAGTCTTATTTCTCAATCCAAAAAAAAAAAAATTGCCATTATTTCCATTAAGAATTCTGTATGTAATTTTACATAAACAAGGGAGTTTAACATTAAGATAATCTGTCAATTACTTGATCCTCTCTTGTCTTTTGAATTGGAAAGTCAAAGTCCAGCTTATTAAAACTGTTGATAGGATATAGCATTTGGCATCAATAGAATTTTACTCCAAGATACTACAGTTAGGATTTCTAAAAAATTCTATTACAACCAAAGTCACCTGTGGTTCAAACCCACTGCCGTTGAATCTATTCTGACTCATAGCGACCCTCTAGGACAGAGTAGAGCTGACCTATAGGGTTTCCAAGGCTGTAAATCTTTACGGAAGCAGACGGTCACGTCTTTCTCCCTCAGAACAGCTGGTGGGTTTGAACTGCTGGCCTTTTGGTTAGCAGCCAAGCACTTAACTACTGTGCCACCAGGGCTCCTCCATCTCTGGTTGGTTAGCATTTAATAAAGGCCACATCTGAGAAGTTTAAGACTGTTATCGAGAGGAGTCAGATACCGTTCTCAAAGGAAGATGCAGATGATATACTCCGTGAGCTGAGGACGATCTTCCTCCATGCCTTAAAAGGCCAATATCAAATCCAAGGTAGTTGCCTGTTCTGCTGTAAACTGAAAGACTTTCACATAAGGTAATTATATCATTTGCCCTGGTAACTTGCCCAGGTGTTTATTGCCAGGAAATCCTGATGTGTGCTCTTGAACGTTCTTTCTGCAATCCAAGTCATTTCTTCAGGTTCTTTCCTTATGTGAGAAGATGACCAGTTCAGCACCTTCTGTCTCATGAAATAAGAAAAGTAGGCATGAGCCACCTAATCTCTTGGTAAAACAGAAATATTTTATTTCCAAATAAAAGTTTATGCTATTTAAATAATAATGGTGGATAAAAGATGCCATTGTTTCTCATTTTTCATTTTATTAATGATAAATGTGAGAACTTGATTTTTTTAAGATACTACAGTGGCCTCCCAAACGTTGTGTACTTTTATTTTTTGGAATGAAACTATCAGTAGTGGCAGGCAAAAGAAATGCACTAGAGAATACATTGGAAGCACCATTTAAGCACAGATAATTTACTCTCTATTTCTACTTAATGTTAAACAATAAATCAGGTCATACTAGAAAAACAAAAGGATTCAAGAGAAGTCATTCTTCCCTATTAATAAAGTTAAAAACTTACAATTTTAATAGGCTTTTTTCCCTGGGGAAAAAATATCTAGTATGGATCTGTCATTAAGAAGAAGATAAATTGATCTCATTTTTAATGTGAAAACAAATTTCTGAGGCAATGGAGAAGTTAATGTCCTCATGCTTTCTCTAAGTGTAACTGACCTCTCTGTGTTGTGTGGGACATTAGACATTTCCACAGCATGGATGAATTCAGCCACTATGACCTGCTTGATGCCAGCACCCAGAGGAGAGTGGCTGAAGGCCACAAAGCAAGCTTCTGTCTAGAGGACACGTCCTGCGACTATGGCTACCAGAGGCGATTTGCCTGTACTGCACACACACAGGTAAGTTGGCACCCTAAAATCAAGAGCCCACAGTCTTCAAAGAGAAGATGAAGTGGTCCACTACTTTCTTTCCTCCTACTTCTCTCATATAAACTGTCTCATTTAGGGGGTCGTCTAGTCAAGGTGGAAACCCTGGTGTTTAAGAGCTATGTCTGCTAACCAAAAGGTCAGCAGTTCGAATCCACCAGACGCTCCTTGGAAACTCTATGCGGCAGTTCTACTGTGTCCTATAGGGTCACTATGAGTCGGAATCGACTCAGCGGCAACAGGTTTGGTTTTTTTGGTCTAGTCAAGGCGGAAAATAACTGAGAAAAGAAAAAGCGATGGCTTCATGATCCAAATTATGTAGCCCCCTACTCATGATCACATGTCAGTGTGCACACTCTTTGTCTTCACAATGGAAAGCTGTGAAATTTACTCCCTGGAGATTGAATGGCTTATAACACCTGCATTCATTCTATACTCTTTAACTGGCTTGGTGAGTAACTGTAGACAAGATACCTCTGTTTTCTCACCTCTGTGTGTTAAGCTAAAAATAAGATGGTGATTGGGTTTTGCAAAAGGAGAGGGAATAGGTTTCTTATAAAGCACTGCTTAAAAATTGTCTCTTTTAATAAGAGAAATAAGAACAGAGGGACACAGTTTCTTCTTCCATGCATATATATTTAAGCCTACAATATAACTGATGTCAGACATCATTTGGATGGATTTTTTAAAGTAGTGCTGAACTAAGCAGTTTGTATGTTTTATAACTGGAAAATGTGTGCCAGTTAAAACCCATGTATTTCCATAAGAAATCCTAATTTGTGAAACGACATTATAATTTTACCCCAGCCCGAACCTTGGCCAGGAGCAGTGAATGTACATAACCCAGGGCACAAAAGGATCAGCAGCTGGGATCTTGGGAAGCAAATTCCAGGGCTGTGGCGGGAAGCTCTTTGGGGACCTAAATGTTACCATTTCTTCTCTTTCTGAGCTTAGAAGAACATCATGGCAATTGGAGCGGGAAAAGGTTAAATTCCACATGCCCTTGGACAGCACTTATTTTTTAAGCAAAAGGACATTGAGCCTCCCCACACATTACACATGTGAGCATACAAAGATTCCCTTTTTACTGAATGATCACCAAGTCCCAGAGCAGCCATGTGCAGGGTGACTTGGAATTTATTCCACCCACTCAGAAAAAGAGCCACTCTGGACAGCTCACCTTGTGTTGAAATATGTGAATCTGGGACTGTAGGCATTTATAACACTTATTTTTCTGCTGTTACTTGGAGTCACCCCACTTTATTTTATATGGTAGCACTCTTGTTAACAGGCAACCCTGGTGGCGCAGTGGTGAAGTGCTTGGGTGATAACCAAAAGGTCAGTGGTTCAAACCCGCCAGCTGCTCCACTGGAGAAAGGTGTGGCAGTCTGCTTCCATGAAAATTTACAGCCTTGGAAACTGTATGGGACAGTTCTACTCTGTGCTATAGGGTTGCTATGAGTCGGAATCCACTTGACGGCAGTGGATTTGGTTTGATTCTTGTTAACCATCATCTGTATATGTCCTAATTAACTTTTACTCACTAGGACTTTTTTTTTTAAATAGGTCGTACATTATAAATAATTTATATATTTGTCTTTTTCACTAGATCAACGTCTCTTGAACATGTACTTCATTTTAAGGAAAAAGAATTCCGACAAGTCCCAGTGTTGACTTAAATTAGTTTTATTATAATGTTGGTTAAATATATTCAGGAGTCCGCGGGTGCAAAAGGTTAAGTGCTCAGCTACTAACCAGAAGGTTAGTGGTTCAAATCTACCACAGGTGCCTTGGAAGAAAGGCCTGGCAGTCTGCTTCTGAATGATCACAGTCATTGAAAACCCCATGGAGCACAGTTCTACTCTGAAACAGTGGACCTCATTAATTTAATGTGACAATTATGTTTTACTAAAAACAAATAGCTAGTTTAGAAAGCCTCAACTCAGATTCTATATTTAATCCATTTTTATATTTTGATGTTCATAATACTAATATGTGAAATGCTTGCTTAATGGCCTTAATAACTCCAGTTCTTTGCTCGTTCAGATAATTAAAGCTCATACTTAAGCTCTGTCACCTGAGCAATCTTAGAATGCCAGTTTTAGCATTCCTTAAAGCTCTTTTGTTCACTTGAAGATAAGCACTGTAGCATTATTTTTTTCTCTTACCATAAATTTTATTTCCAACTTGTTTAAATAATGGCATCTTCAATAATGCTTAACTGAGATTCTTTACCATAAACATATAATCAGAATGTATACCTTGTGATAATGCTGTAACCTAAATTACAATAGATAGTGAAGCTTCTTGTGTAATTAATAAACAACAATAACAACAACACAAAACATTCCCGTTTAATACAAGGTTCTCTCTCTTTTGAGCATAGCAGTCATAACTCCGGAAATTTCATAAGTGCTGGACATGAAAGCAATCAATATAAACCATATAACAAAGGATGTTCTTGATGTTAGCTACCATCGAGTTAATTCAGTCTCCTGGAAACCAGATCTGTGCAGAGTGGAACTGCTCCATAGGGCTTTAAAGCCTGCGCACTTTTGAAAGCAGATCACCAGGCCTGTCTTCTGAGGCACCTCTGGGTGGGTTCAAACCAACAACCTTTGGGCTAGTAGTCAACTGCTTAACTGTTCTGCACCACCCAGATTATAGACTTAAAAATAGTTCTATGGGACAACCAACGTTCAGGGATTCATAGGTTGGGTCCACAGTCTGTGATCTGAAGTCCTTGGTACCAGATGAGTTTCAGAATTCATACTTTTTCCGATTTTAGAAAGGTCACATTGTATATATACCATATATTGATTGCTAGGTGATACTCACATGTGTTATGGTTTATGCCAAAAACATTAAATATTTACATTGAATAGATAAAGAGATTATGAATGTCTTCAGTCTGTACTGGTCAGTCTTTGCTGCTCATTGAGTTCAGGTCTAGTCAGATTTTGACATCATGAGAGTCCTTTTTTTTTTTATTGTGTTTTAAGTGAAAGTGTACAAGTCAGTCTCTTATACAAAAATTTATACACACCTTTCTATGTAACCCTAGTTACTCTCCCCCTAATGTGACAGCACATTCCTCCTCTCCACCTTGTATTCCTTATGCCCATTCAACCAGCTCCTGCCTTCTCATATCTCCTCGAGGCAGGAGCTGCCCATATAGTCTCATGTGTCTACTTGAGCCAAGAAGCTCACTCCTCACCAGTATCAATTTCTGTTTTATAGTCCCATCCAATCCCTGTCTGAAGAGTTGGCTTTGGGAATGGTTCTAGTCTTGGGCTAACAGAGGTTCTGGGGGCCATGACCTCTGGGATCCCTCCAGTCTCAGTCAGACTACTAAGTCTGGTCTTTTTACAAGAATTTGAGGTCTGCATCCCACTGTTCCCCTGCTCCATCCAGGATTCTCTGTTGTATTCCCTGTCAGGGCAGTCATCGGTTGTTGCTGGGCACCATCTAGTTCTTCTGGTCTCAGGCTGATGGAGTCTCTGGTTTATGTGGTATAAAAAAATTTATTTTATTTTATTTTAGCATTATTTAAATCAGTCTTAAATAGGTACCTAATCAAATGAATCTCTTACAGTGTCATGAATGTAATGATAATAATTATGGTAATGATAATAGTTAACACTTATTATGTATTATGTGGCAGAATCAGAAGCCAAAAATTATCATTATGTATTTACTACTAAGCATACTACTTATGAATGATTCCAAGTTGGCTGAGGCCATGGTTTCCATCTAGACAGTAACAATGGAATATGGTTTTCACTGCTGTGCACAGACATTTTCAGGTTTTGCCTCTCTGTGGTATATGACAGCACAGTTCTTCACCCACTCTTCCCAAATTGAGCTACAACCAAACCATCATGGGAGAGCGTGCCAAAAAGGTTTTGTCTTCTCTTTGGTGACCAAGGTGATCTTAAGTACCAGAGTACTTTGGGTGTTGAAATTAAATGGCAGTATTGAGTTAAAATGATTCTAGCTAGTGCCTTTTAATTTTTTTGTGTGTTATTATCGGAAAACACAACAGTCAGAATTTCTCATGAAGAACTAATGGAATCAAGAATATACTTACATACTCCAATATGAGAAATCTTCTGTAGACGATACCTTTCATGAGAGCAAGGAATATATCTTATTGCTATATTCATTGCTATTTTCTCCTTCCAGCCTATAGAAGGCACTCCTTTACTTATTGAAATGAATATTTTAGCAAGTGAAGTAACATGGCATTCATTCATTAAGGCATACATTCATTCCTTCAGTTCAACAAATGTTTCAGTGACCATGTGAGAGAGAGTGTAGTGTGATGGTTAACAACAGGGATTCTGGACCAAATTGCTTAAGCTCAAAACCAGCTCAGCACTTACTATCTCCTTGGGTAAGTTACTTGACCTCACTGATCCTCAGTTTCCTCATCTATAAAATAGAGATAATAATAGCACCTACTTCATGAACTTATATATGTAATAACGTGTTTAAAATTGTTCCTGGCACATTCAAAGATGCAACATAGACTCCACCCTTAGGGAGCTTACAATCTCTAGTTAGGTATATTCTTATACACTACAATCAAAATACCAAACAGAAATGGATAAATGCTATAAAAACTGTACATGAAGAAGTATCATGGGCTTCAGAGCACTGAAGGGTATTTTCCAAGAGGGGAAACTTAGAAGTGTTTCAGTGAGAAGAGGACATTTGAGCTTAATTAACTATTAAGTGGGCTTTATTCCTGAGCTGATAATACTCTAAAATGTTGATAGAGGCCTATTTCATCATTTAAGATTGTATTTATCAATGATGATTTATTACACTATTTCAGAAGCTAAGTGTACTACTACTTATGTTAGTCCTAAATCTATTGTAGCTAGAGGCTAAGTAATATATACTTCTCAAGAGAGAGTAATATATAGTCAAGACTGAGTAGTATGTACTTTTCAAGAGAGATGCAATAAAAGTATAGTTCTATGTCAACCTCTTTTAGTACTGACTTAAGATTTATTTGCAAATAGTATGTTCTTTAGAATATTCTGACCCTATATCATCTTTTAAATGTTTTTATTTTCTTTGTTCTAGGGGTTGAGTCCTGGCTGTTATGATACCTACAATGCAGACATAGACTGCCAATGGATTGATATTACAGATGTAAAACCAGGAAACTACATTCTAAAGGTAGTGATCTTTGAAAATATGCATCTGTTATTTATTGAGATTGCAAATCAATAGCCACCCCGCTTCTGGATTCAAATGTTAAATAATCATGGTCCTTAAAGCAATTATATGTCATCTAGAACTACTTCTAAACCACCCTAGATATATGAAGAAATTTTTTATTTTAAAGCACTTCAGAGAAAAAAATATATTTTCCCTCTATACCTTCTCCAGACTATAACTACTTGTCTAACTTAAACACCCCTTCCCATTTGATTTAGTTCAACCACATTCCCTTTTTCTAGCCCCTGTGAATAGACATAAATTATCCAGTAAATATTGATGGTGAGATCTGAAACATAAATGCTGTTTGCCTTGCCTAGGTCAGTGTGAACCCCAGCTACCTGGTGCCTGAGTCAGACTATTCCAACAATGTCGTGCGCTGTGAAATACGCTACACAGGACATCACGCGTATGCCTCAGGCTGCACAATTTCACCGTAAGTCCTATTTGACTAGCTAAGTAATCTCTTCATAAAGAGTGTTAGTTTCCCAAAAGGCATTACACCTGACACATGTCTGTTTCCTGTACTAACTTCTGCGCTTTCCTTATAAAACAGACCAAAAGTAGAAAATGGTATAGAGTCTTCACTGTGACATTTTTTAAAGCTGATCTTTTTTTGATAACGCTAGTGAAGAAGGGATGTTCCAAGGTTTTGATCATCCTAAATCTTAGTTTTCAAGCCAACATATACACACAGAACACATTCTTGATCCAAAAAGCCAGTGGGGAGGCCCAATATGCAAAATCACTCAGTATGCAGTGTTGGTGGACTTGTGGGAGCCTTAACAGATGGGTTTCCTGCTTCCTGCCCCGGTACCCCCACAACAGCAACAGTCCCTGCAGGAGCTCTAGGGCTCTTTAAAGTACATTTGGAAAATCACTACCTTTAAAGTATGCAACTAAAAAGATCAGAATCCATGTTCCATAGAAATCAAGATTTCATGTATTTGAGTTCTAGAACCGTGAGTACTAGGAAAATACCCTGCAAGGAAGGAGGAAAGGGTTCTTTCATAATTTTAAAAGAATTAAAGTTGGGTAGGTTTGCCTGTTTGCCACTCTGTGCTACTCTGACCTCTTACGTACCTCTTAAGCCTGCTTTAGTGCTGCTGGGTAATAAATCATACCTATGAGTTACACTTTGCCAAAAAATGCACAATTAGAATGATACTGAGCACGCATGCACGTTAGCTTTGCTTTGACGTTGGTGAGACATAGAGCCTCCGGGTCATGCAGAAAGGTGTAGCGGGGCTATACTAGAAATTCATAACTAATAGAAATCTCTCCCTGATAGAAAACCAGGAAAATGGTTTGGTGCACATGAACCATACGTGAACATCACCTAAACCTAGCTGTGCAGGTTTTGCCCTACACCTGGGTTCCTTTGCCCTACACCTGAGAAAAAGATGGCTAAAAACAGCCCCTGTCCCATCCCCCAAAGCCTTGCACTGCACTGTCGCTCAGAGCTGTACTCACTCTGAAGGGCTGTCTTTCCTTGTTCACATGAAGGAGCAGAACCTGTGCTTTACAAATGACATCCCAGCATAAAGAATAGATGAAGCCTCTAACAGCAAAAGGGTAACACTGAAAAAAAGCAATCAAGTGTATTCTTCTGAACATGCCCACAACACAGAAAACCTGGCTGGTTTTATGGCCCACACTGGGTGGAGATGCTCATAGTATAACTCAAACCCCCCAGAACATCAGTGTAAATTAAGCTAAAATAAATTGGTTATTTCATTTATTT
Source organism: Elephas maximus indicus (assembly GCF_024166365.1). Classification (NCBI taxonomy): domain Eukaryota; kingdom Metazoa; phylum Chordata; class Mammalia; order Proboscidea; family Elephantidae; genus Elephas; species Elephas maximus. The sequence continues at coordinate 136,404,095 of NC_064820.1, forward strand.
TCATTTTTATAATCCCTTCATGTATTCACTCATTCTCCATAAATTTATTCACTTACGTTCTTACTTATGCACCATGAGTTTATTGTGATCCTGAACTAGACCTTAAAGGGTAATGCAAAGATAAATATGACTCTTAGCACTGGATTGCTCCCTTGTAGCCTTATTATAATAATTCCAATTAATTATTTGTGAATCTCATTGTTTAATGTTTGCCCCTCCTGCTCTACTCCATATTGCCAGGATCTAGTCTCTTGCCCACTGCTGTATGCCCAGTGCCAGGCACAGGTCTGCCACCTTGTAGCTTCTCATTCAAGATTTGATGAATTAATGAATTACTCTGTCTTTCAAGGAATTTGGAATTGAGTAGAGAGGATGATAGAAATACATACATAATGTAATACAGACACAACATGAAAAGTTCAACGAGAGGTAAAATAAAATGCAATAGGACTAGGAGGATCTCTAATAAGCTAGGTGACTCTCAAGACTGCTGGCCTCTCACTAGGAGCAGGTCTGGAGAGTGGACTCTGTTGTTGCATAGAATGTGTCTTGCTTTCCACTGAATTGGATAATGGATTTATTCAAACAAATAAAAATTGTTACAGTGTTCCAGCAATATTGTGACTCTACATGCAACCTGCACCCATTAGACTGTCTCTGCTGACACTTGGATCAGTCAGCTGCCATGATTGAATTTAACTTACCAAAACTCAGCAATGTCTTGATTATTTGCTGAGGTCACCCCACAGAGTTGCTTATTTTTACCAGTTGTCACTGATGGTAACTAAACTGTAAGAGTGGCTGAGATGGAATTTTATAAGCAATACTGGTGGATTAAAATATGAAAAAGTGAAATTATCCATAGTTGACAATTCATAATAAAATACTAAGATGATACTTATTCTGTGAGTGGGAAATAACAGGATAAGTACAAAACACTTGACTTGGGGAAAAAAAACAAAACAAGAAAACAACTCACCTTCAGGAGAATGATACTTGCTGCTTGTATTTTGACGTTCATCTCAGACCTCCCTCACTGAGGCTCAGAGTTCAGAGTAAGGAGAGATTGCCTTGGCTTTTAGGATAGCATTTGGATTGGACCTTGAAGGCTGAGGAGGACTGCAGTAAGGAGAGTTAGAGGGAGGGCTGGCTGGGAGGTAGGAGCCAACAGCAGGACGACCACATGGCAGGAGGAAAGTGCAGGACATGCTTGGAAAAGCAAGTTTTCCAGTTTGGCTAAAGCATAAGTTTGATGGAGTAAAGAGCTGGGCAAAAAGGATGGAAAAGTAAGTTTGGGTTAGATCAAAGAAAGCATTGCATAACAAGCTAAAAACTTTGAGCTTCATTCTGGAGACTATGGGGAGTTTTTTAAGTTTCTTGAACAGAGGGTGTAACTTACCTAAAACTGTGTGGTCAGTCTGGGGACAGCATAAGCAACAGTGTGTGTGATTACAGTGGTAACATTACTATACTGGACACAGAGTGTCTCTCAGTTCACTGATTATTTTTCATGTCGATCAAATATTTGAGAGCCTTCAAACCAAATCAGTTGCCAGCAAGTCGACTCTGAGTCATGGCAACCTCACTTGTGTCAGAGTAGAACTGCACTCCATAGGGTTTTCAAGGCTGTGACCTTTTGGAAGCAGATCACCAGGTCTTTCTTTCAAGTAGGTGTGTGCCATTAAGGTATCTTCTCTCCCTCGTTTTCCTCACTGTAAACTGAAGATATGCACCAGGTGGTGACATCTGAGGCCCCTTTCAGTTCTAAGATACTACAGTTACGTTCTCTTCTCCTCATAGAACTTGCTATTTGGAAGTTGATGGTTTATGATTTGGACTGAGTGCATTCTTACTTCCTTTACACAGGCATCTAGAATCACAAGTTAAATACAATGATATTTGATTTATTGGCTTTGGCCCACTTCCTGCCTATTAATAACAGAATTCCAAACCCCTGCTGCAAAAGGACTAATGCAAGATGGTATAGAGCCCATGACCTTGCTGCCTGGTGGACAAGCCACACTTACTCCACAAATGAACTGACCTTATCAGGGCCACCAATCCCATAAGTTCTGCTTTGCTGTTGATTGTTTTACAGGTTGTTTCCTTGAACCTAGATGTCGGGATTATAGGCATCAGACATACACTGTCTGCCTCTGCTATTAACAGAGAGTCACTTTCTTCAAATCATTATTAAAAATAACATATTAGTGGATATTTTCATGAGGCACCTATTACTTAAATGGAGGGAAGTTACCACATAAAGTTTAAAAAAGGTTGACTTTAAATTTGTCTGCTGTACTCATTCATAATCTTATCAGGGTAATAATTTGTCTTTGTTTTTTTTTTTTTTTACCTTAATCTAGGTATTAGAAAGCAAGACAAAACTTCCAGTGGATGAATCAGTGCCTGGTGTTCTGAAGTGGGAAAAAATAAATTAACTTCAGTAGGATTTATGTATTTGGGAAGAGAGCAGAAAACAACAAAGGGCTTTTCGTTTGGACAGTTTTGTAACAAAGCATATAACTGGATTCTGAACATTTAAATCGGCATTATTTGGGAAATTCTTAATACTTATTCACATAACTTTGTGAATTAATATAATGTTTCAATTCTCTAGTGGCATACTTGACTCTTTCAAAGAAATTCCCATCTCTTGTGCTTCTTTTGAAATTATAGTGCAAAAGAGAAACTATTTCATTGAACGAGCCAAAATGATTTGAGTTGAAAATTTTCTAAAGTGCAGACACTTCAGTGAAGCATAATAAAAAATGGCATACATGTGCCCTAGTATAAATTAATTTAGAAATGATGCTCCTACTGTTTAAACATATATGGACACAGTTGGTGCTGAAGAAGGAACAAACACATTATCATTGGTGTCACAAAGTATTACTATATAGCAGAGAAATGGCAGTATATGTATTCAGATAGTTACACCCCTATATAAAATTTATGTTTACATTTTTAAATTAGCAGATAAACTCCTTTCTTTCTGTCAGATGCACAGTTTCATTCTAACTTGAGTCAGCTTTTGTTTAGGAATGAATTAAGTAATTGAGCTGCCCAATTCCTGCCTGAATTTTTTGATGCCCCCCTCTACTTTGATTTTTCCTATGGGCAGAGACGTTTTAAGTGGCATTCTTATATTACCATTCTGGGGACTGGTATACACAGGACAACTGTATAAATGGGAAGTCATTTTGATGACAGATGTGTGTAGGACAACTGTTTTAATGTGAAGTCATTTTGATGATAGATTTGACATGTCCAGAGATAATATAAATTTAAGCGTATTGGAATTTTAATTTAAAAGAAATTTCCTTGCTGACATAAAAATCATATAAACATGTCCCTCAAACCACAACTGTCTCAAATATTTTAAAATAATCAATGAAAGAATCTTAGCATTTTAAATCTTTACGCATTTATTTTATGTTCCGCTATTAAAAAGAGGGATGCTAAAGAATTTTAAATTATCCAGAATATATAATGTAATATGTGTGCAATACAGGAGCACCATCCTAGGTCATTCAGGAGTCAATCATACATGATTATTTTTTTGTGTGTGTGAAATACAGTCCAAATTAGCAAAGCACATAGCATACTTGAGGGGCTGGTGAACCGGGGAGAAGAAAACTTTCTGCCAAGCCAAGGACTGTGCTGCGTAGTGAGACAGCTGTGATTTTATTTAAACTGTGAAATCATGTGCTACAATAAAATTTAGAGAATTTCTCTTTTTCCTGAAATTCAAAAGGTGCAGAAGGAAATCAAATTACACTTTTAAGTTAGTGGTGCTTCAGCTGAAGTTTTTCATACATTAACCAGTATTAAAATCTCAAGAAAGGTATTTCCAGTGCCAGAAGAGTTAGGTAGAATGTTACAAGTGAGTTGGCATGGCTGTGTAATATCTGATAGAGTTCAAAAGTCAACATCAATTACCAATGATCATTCTGCACCCAGTGGGCGCATAGTAAGGTAAGAGGGGCTAGAGATGGGCAGTCCTCAAGGGGCAGGTACACACCCTTATCCTTATCCTCCAGGACACACACCAACTGAGAATATAGACAGCTTGATAGAGACCCAGAACTTTCATTGAACCATCATCATTTTAGCTCTGGAATGACTTCTTTAATATACTTCCTTGCCTTAAATTGCTTTATAGTTTTAAGATTGTGGAATGAGCCTTTCAAAACTGTTATCTTTTCTAATAGAGGTATTTTAATATACTTGCTTTCTAAAAAACAAAAACAAAAACTACTGTCAGTATTAATACTGAGCCAGACTGGCATCTTCAGATTTAAGATCTAGTGTTTTATTAAAATTATTACCCATGTATTAAAAACTAACCAATACCGTGGCCTTTGGATACATATAAGAGACTTACTTACATTCAGATATTAGGCCTTATCTGTTGGCCATCATCATTTGAATGCCTAATATATGCTAGGTGTTAGGACAAAAAAAGACTATGCCTAACCTCAATAAGCATAAAAAAGTGCCATCATTATCCATTAGCCTCACCTTTTTTTATTTTTAACAAATTATAAGTACATGTCTATAAAATTTCAATTTTAAGCACTGTTTTTCATGAGCATATTTTATTTTTAAAAATCAGTTAAAAGTTAAATATGACATTCATATATGTTACTAATGATTAAAAGTATATTTCCATGTCTATTTGGTTAAGTTGGAAAAAAAAAATAGGTAGCTGAAGGTTCTTACTTATTACTTGTATAAATGTTTCTTTCCCTCCCTGTCATTCCTAAACACTTCCAAATAACTTTCCAGTATTGATTTAGCACCCAATATTTTTGAACCGTAAACAGGTCTTTTCTCTGAATAGCCATCAAAATCCACAGGTTATCAATTAATAAAATAAGGAACATAACAATTCAGTCTTAGCAAGCTCTAAAGAAGACTTTCTTATAAAATAGGAATAGGAAGTAGAAATGAACACAAAAATATTAAGTACTGTGAAAAGACTTTTAAAGAGACTTTTAAACTAATAAAGACTATAAGAAAATGGACTAAATCAGAAAAATAGTTTTATGAGTCTTTTATATGCCATATTAGTAGTCTCATAATTACTCACATCACAGTCTGGATTAAAAACTTGACTTTTGAGGCTAGGATTCAGTCCCCCAACAGTAGCATAGCACATATTAATAGACAATGTGCCTATTTCTAGAAAATCTTTATATTTTTATGTAAGAATTTTATTTAAAATATCTATTACCAAATTTGGAAACCCTGGTGGTGTAGTAGTTAAGTGCCACAGCTGCTAACCAAAATGATGGCTGTTCGAATCCACCAGGCACTCCTTGGAAACTCCATGGGGCAGTTCTACTCTGTCCTATAGGGTCGCTATGAGTCAGACTTGACGACAGTGGGTTTTGATATCATTTAATTATTCAGTAGGAAATATTTGTAATAATGAACATTGTTTTAGATACCCGATAGAACAGTCCCAATATTCAGACTCTAAAGGAAGTGTACTTCACTAAAATTATCACGTGTCACTGAGAATCTTTAGCAGATTGAGTGAAAATCTTGAGATATTTTAAAAATAACTTTGTTCTTGTTTTGATATTAATAGTATGATAACTAAAAAATTAGCCCTTTTCTGTATTTTTTTGTGTTTAGAACTCACATTTGCAATCAATATATTCAGTCTTCAAATTAAGTTTTATTCCCAGTTTCCAAAAGTCCTGGGCCACTTGTGAACACTTAGAGAATTTCATTTATCATTCAAAATGGTGCTGAATTATTTCAACTTGAATGTAAAATGTATTAAATCTTAACTCATGGGATATAAACATTTAATTAATATATAACTGCTTGCTACAAACCAAGTGACGTGTCACTTGGTATTGTAATGTTTTTAATAAAGTTTTAATTTCTCCCCAATATTTCAGGAATCCTATTTGTAAAACATTTGTAACATTTGAAGAGCTCTTATTTTAAATGCCCAGACACTGGCTTTATATTATTCTTTGTACTCTCATATTCTCTTATTATATGTCTATACTATATTTGCAAGATTATATAAAAATGCCTTGAATAAATGATTTCAAGTGTATGTAGTGGTTATTTGTCTTTATGTATAAATAAATGATTTGAATTTCATTTTAGATTAGAATATTAAAACTGTGTACTATATATGGTTGGTGGCTTTGCTCAATGGCCTTTTGCATTAATGAATTGCTTAGTTAGCTCATGTGACTTGAAGTTTGGCTATGAAAATAAAAATCTAGCTAATGTTTTAAAATAGGTACTATCATACCTGAATGGACCCTAACTTAGATTACTATTACTAGCTACTTGTAAGGAAGTAGAGTAGGCATTGTGAGAATAACCACACTTTGCTTTGATTAGGCTGAACCAGGGAATGTATACTCATTTAGGAGACAGAGCCATGCTACAAATAGTTTATAAAGAAAAACGTTATTATAGTAATCCTTATTTAAATGTGCACCCAAGTAGCTGAGAAACTGGTAACCTGAGGTGGGAAATAGGTCCAAAACTGTTCAGAGTATTTTGGGGGAATGATTTGTAAAACTAATGCACAAAAATAACTCACCCTTGAGGAGCTCTTGTAGGTAAAAAAAGGTTCTTGGCTGGTAATATGCACATTTAAATTGTAAATTATCAGTAATACTTGGAACCACCAATTTACTGCTTCTCTTTCCTGCTCAAAATGATGTTATCTGAAACGCTTTACTTCTTATGCAAAGGATGATTTTCTTTGTCTCATCATTGATCAGTATTTTGAACAGCGCTCATTGTTAGCTTTAAACCAGAGACTATGGAAGGGCAGATGTTTCTTTTTTGTCAAAACTTGACTGCTTTTTTGGTACTCATTTATTAACATTTCTAATGCTAGCCACATACATTAGTAGAGAATTAACACACGGATTGAATCATTCACTTTCATTATAGTAATTTGCGTCTTAAGTTTAAACAAAGCCCTTGCATCATTGTTGTTGTTAGGTGCTGTCAAGTTGATTCTGACTCACAGGGTCCCTATGAGTCAGAATCAACTCTATGGCAATGGGTTTGGTTTTATGGTTTAGTGACCCCATGCACAACAGAACAAAACACTGCCCAGTCCTCTGCCATCCTCACAATTGTTGCTATGTTTGAGCCCATTGTTGAAGCCACTGTGTCAATCCATCTTGTTGAGGGTCTTCCTGGTTGTCACTGGCCCTCTACCAAGCATGATGTCCTTCTCCAGGGACTAATTCCTCCTGAAAACATGTCCAAAGTATGTAAGCCATTCTCACTTCTAGGAAGAATTCTGGCTGTGCTTCTTCCAAGACAGATTTGTTCGTCCTTCTAGCAGTCCATGGTATATTCAATATTCTTTGCCAATACCATAACTCAAAGGCATCAATTCTTCTTCAGTCTTCGTTTTTCATTGTCCAACTTTTGCATATATATGAGGTGATTGAAAATACCATGGCTTGGGTCAGGCACACCTTAGTCCTCAAAGGGACATTTTTGCCTTTCAACACTTTAAAGACATCTTTTGCAGCAGATTTGCCCAATGCAATATGTCATTTCATTTCTTAACTGCTGCTTCTATGGGCGTTGGTTGTGGATCAAAGTAAAATGAAATGCTTGACAACTTAAATCTTTTCTTCATTTATCATAATGTTGCTTATTGGTCCAGTTGTGTTTTCTTTATGTTGAGGTGCAAACCATACTGAAGGCTGTGGTCTTTGATCGTCATCAGTAAGTGCTTCAAGTCCTCTTTGCTTTCAGCAAGCAAGGTTGTGTCAACTGCATATCGAAGGTTGTCAGTGAGTCTTCCTCCAATCCCGATGCCACGTTCTTCTTCATATAGTCCAGCTTCTCAGATTATTTGCTTAGCATACAGATTGAATAAATATGATGAAAGGATATAACCCTGATACACACCTTTCCTAATTTTAAACCATGAGTATCTTCTTGTTCTGTTTAAGCAACTGCCTCTTGATTTATGTACAGGTTAAGTGTTCTGGAATTCTCATTCTTCACAATGTTATCCATAAATTGTTATGATTCATACAGTCAAATGCCTTTGCATAGTCAATAAAACACAGGTAAATTTTGAGCCTTGCATCATATTCTTTTTCAATTTGAATAAAATATCATTCATATAGAATTAGGGAAACATCATCAATTTCTAAACCATTTTTTCTTAAAACATGTGCTGGGGAATTCTAGTTTCACAAGATACATTACTCAAAAAGAATTTTATAGCAAAATACATATGGCAAATATTATCTCTGTCAGGAAGATTCACAATACATATTAGCATATTAAAGATTCTGAGAACCACTGCAGTAAAAGAACCACTTTACCTCTGTTATCTAATGTTTTTCAAGTTTGTTTTACCACAAACGTCTTTTTTGAGTAGCACTCATTATTTTATTGAACGATTTTTTCTTGGGAAACTCTGGGATATGTTACACTAAGTAATTACCAACTGATAGCAATAAAATTATTTGCAAATTACTTAAATATATAATTGCGGCATATTTTGAGCTGTCAGAGACTGGGACACCTTAAAACCACCAGTTTACAGTTTCTCTTGCTTCCTTGAAACTACCTGGTTAAATAGGATCTTTCAATGGAAAGGGTCATTTCAGTCTTTGAATGAAATCTTTTAGATAACTCTTATTAAAATCTTTTTCTCTCAAATACTAGTTGTTTATAACACTGAGTGAATAAATTATTTTTTCATGGTTTATTCATTTTTGTACATTCAAAAGTATTTTATAAGTCATTGAAAAATTTAAGTTTCAAGTAAAGTTTACTACTTCTCACTGTGGGCAGGGAAAAGCAGGATTGGAAATGAATGACTTGGAAGGATGTATGTATTTGTCTACAATTTGCTGTCACTAATTTGAGATGAATTGGCACAATAGCCAAAACAATAGACTCAAACATACCAATGATTTATGAAGATGGTGCAAGACTGGGCAACATTTAGTTCTGTTATACATAAGGTTGCTAGGAGTCAGACTTGACTCAACAGCACTTAACAACAACAAATTGTTCACTGCTTAACTATGAAAAATAGTCACCGACTCTGGAGATAGAAAAAAATAGAGCCGCAAAACCAAGAGGAGAGTCATCAATAAGATGATCAAGAATATGCATATGCTACATTTAGAAATGCAATATTGCCAGTTCCTAATTTCCTTACACAGGAAGTCAAACTAGAGTTCATGACACAGCTGTATATAATAGGAAGTGCTAAGGACAAGTGTAATGAATGATAAAGCCTGATAAGAGATAGCTCCCCCCGCCCTTTTTTAAAAAAATGAATCAAATAAAGTCAGGTCTTCAATATATCTTAACTGAACTAATTAATAAATTTGGAGCCTGATAAATTTATTACCAATATTACCAACCATTCATTTGCAAAGTAGTGAATTACACTGTTATAGCATAGCAAACATTAGAGGAAATCATTCTCAATTCTTATGATGACATTATTTTTTAAAGCAATGATATTATGAAAAAAAAATTTAAAACAATGTATAGCTGGATTGCTGCTGTGGCTTGTAGTTGTGTGCCGTCAAGTGGGTTCTGACTCATAGTGACCCTATATGACAGGGTAGAACTGCCCCATAGGGTTCCCAAGGAGCAGCTGGTAGATTCAAACTACCAACATTTTGGTTAGCAGCCTGAGCTCTTAACCACTTCACCACCATGGCTCCTCTGTGGCTTATATTCATGGATAAACTAACAATCTGGTAGTTGTGATCACTTCACTTCTGTGTTAAGATTCTGGTTTCTGGTAAAAGAAATATATGCAGTATATTTTTAGTTATATATGAAACCCTGGTGGCATAGTGGTTAAGTGCTACGGCTGCTAACCAAAGGGTCAGCAGTTCGAATCCCCCAGGCGCTCCTTGGAAACTCTATGGGGCAGTTCTACTCTGTCCTATAGGGTCGCTATGAATTGGAGTCAACTCGACAGCACTGGCTTTGGGGTTTTATATATATATATATATATATATATATATAGTTTTCTTGCTAAATGCCTCTCTAGGGAAAGTTTCTGACATTATTTGGAATGGAATTTCCCCCCATATCCATGTACAAATGCTTATTTCGAGACAAGGAGAAAGCTATTTTTTAAAAATATATTAATCTTGTATCCAGCCATCTGATTAATTTTTTTAATTAATTACATCGGTTTCTTATTAGTCTCTTAGGTTTTCTAAGAATATCAGTGTGTTTACTAATAAATGGGTTATGTGAATGTATTTCCTGATTTTGAACCACCCTTACATTCCTAAAATGTATTCTACATAGTCATAATGTATTGTTCTTTGACTCATAGTTAGGTTCTATTTGCTAATATTTCATTTATATTTTTGCATATATTTTCATAAACAAATTGTTTTTTTGTTGTTTAAATCAAGTCTTTATAAAACAGCTATGCTAATGACATAAAATGAATTGAAAAATTTCTTATCTTTTTCTGTGGCCTAGAAGGGCCTGAGCCCTGGTGGTGGAGTGATTAAAACACTCAGCTGCTAACCAAAAGGTCAGTGGTTCAAACCCACTAGCCACTCCACAGAAGAAAGATGTGGCAGTCTGCTTCCATAGAGATTTACAGCCTTAGAAGTACTATAGGACAGTTCTACTCTGTCCTATAGGGTTGCTATGAGTTGGAATCAATTTGAAGGCCATGGGTTTGGCTTGTTTTTTTGGTAGAAGAGTGTAAATAACATTGAATCTATCCATTCATTAAAAAATAAATTTCAGTTAGTGCCTTTTTCAGTAGAAATTTCCCAATTTCTTTTGTGGTAAATGGTCAAATCAAACTACTTTTCTTGGTTCAATTTTTGTAATTTGTATTATGCTAGGAATTCATTCATGGCCAGAATTCCAAGAAGGATTCACTGTTAATTCTTTTCATAGTTTATATATCTATGGGTTACAGAAATACATTGCTAAATTTCCTTCCAAAATGGTTTGAGTGTGCCAACAAGTTTTTGAACATTTTTCCTCTATTATGTGATATGGGAAAAATAATGTTTCATCAAAATTTGTGTTTAAGAATGAGACTGATATTAAAATAAAGTTTAATATTCATAATTCATTTATTGTTTTCTATGACCTGTCTGTTCATTTTCTTTTCCTTTTTTTTTTTCTTTTGGACTCTTGGCCTTTTCTATTAGATTATTTCTTCTTGATTTGTAAGGGCTTTTTTATATTAAGAAAATTTGCTTTTTAAATATCACAGATATTTAAATTTTTTTCCAAATTTGCCTTCTACCTTTATTATACTTTTCTAGGGGAAGACACATCTGAGTAGTTTTTATTTTATTAAAAGGCATAACTAGTTAACTCAAATAATGTGTGTCTGGATCTCAAATGGGATAGAGAACACTCTAGACAAAGAAAGGAAATTACTGGCTAGGGTTCTGGTGTCAAACACCTTTCTCTAATACTAGTGAGTGTTGTTGGAAGATATATGAGCAGCTAGAACTCACTTTGACATTCTATTGGCACATCTAAATTGCTCACTCCTACCCCATCTTCTGTGTTTCATAAAATCCTACTAGGGCATCTCAGGATGGGAGCCCATCCTCACAAGTGAGAGAAGATCCCAGTTCCCTCTTATTCAATCAGTCATACTGGGGGTCCAAAAAGGAGGGTCAATCCAAAGACAGCAGGTAAAAGAACAAGACAGAGCACCATTTTTTCAAGCTGCACATTCCACTGACCCCTCACTAAAGGTAAACCAGCTCTCTACTCTTCTGTTTCTCTTTGAGTATGAGTGAGAGGCTCCTTCTGGAAGGAATAAGATTAGAGAGGGGCATTGTACTCTTTACCTCTAAAATTTAGTGTGCTTTTAACATATTTACAGCCAATGTAGAGTAAGTACAGTCAAATGGTAGAGTGAGGATGACAGAGAAACCTCTGGAAAAAGCAAAAGTGAACACCAGGGTTCTAGAAGAAGTGGAGGGGTAATGGGAGGCTTGAGGGAGAATAACCAAGGTTATACCTTTCCCCTCTGCCAATATTCTCTATTGGTTCTCTCACCATTCCTTTTAATCCAGGTTATACAGAAAGTCATACATGCGGTTGTTGTGGGGTAAGAAGGATGGTGTAAAGGCATAACAACTCATTCCAGAGCTTTCTGAACTTCAGTCCAAGAGTATCAGTAAAACAAACAAAAAAACCTGTTGCCATCAAGTCGATTCCAAGTCATAGTGACCCTATAGGGTGGAGTAGAATTGCCTCATAGGGTTTCCAAGAAGCAGCTGATGGATTCCATCAGCCGACCTTTCAGTTTGCGGCCCAGCTCTTAAACACTGCACCACCAAGGCTCCAGAGAAACTGGGCTAAATTTGCCTTGCAGATCACAGATCTAAGGGAGTGAAATGAAAGGGATGAGATGGAAATTACACACATGGTGTAACTTCTTCACTAATTTAGGCAACCTGCTCTCCGGAAAATGTCTTTCAGTCCACAGGGAATCACCTTGTTATTCTTTCAGAGCTTCAGAAGTTTTATCAGGAGCATCAGGAGCTAGACACACGTAAGCCTTATTATTATCCCCCCCACCCCCCACCGCCAATTCCTCAAGAGAATACTTCTGAGTAATAGAGACGTGGAAAAAAAATTACATATTCTCCTTTCCTCTCTCCTCATGTACAGGGTTGCACAATTTCACTACAGGGGTCTCTCTGGGAGTATTTCCCTCTCGATAACCTAACAAGAAACCAGTGTGAGTGCTTCAGCCTCAAACACTGTTCTCATTTAAATTTGCCAGAAAATCTGCATTGTACTTTGTCCGTCAGAATATTTTGTATTTTCAAAATAAAATCTTCCATCCTGGTTCCACTAGAATCACTTAAGTTAGTTGGCATCAACAAATTCATTACACTGAGGTAACTATGCTACAAGTGTCTCACTAAAACAATCAATTCACAGAATCACAAATTTACTACATTCTGTAGCTAGTCTAAAGATATTAAATCAAATGCCCCTACAATATGAGATGCCTGGTTTCTACAAATGTCATCTCACACAAGACAATAATGGCCAATTTTTTTTTTCTAAGGAGCTAATTGAGGGGATGTGCGTTAAGTTTCATGAGAGAGTCCAGATATATGATAATAGATAGTAAACATTTAATGAATCCTTATTATGTTCTAGACGTAGAGCTTTATATATACATTACTTCATTTCATTCTCACAACTATGAAGTAGGAGCTATGATTTTCTTCATTTTTCAGATGACTGAGAAGTTACAACAGTTCTCAAAAAAAGAAAATCAATCATATCTTAGAATTAATATAAGTCCAGTAAACTAACTGGGTACAAGACTAGTAATAACTAGTTAAGAACACACTTTTTTTTTTTTTTTTTTTTTTTTTTTTTTTATAATAATTTTTATTAAGCTTCAAGTGAACGTTTACAAATCCAATCAGTCTGTCACATATAAGTTTACATACATCTCACTCCCTACTCCCACTTGCTCTCCCCGTCTTGAGTCAGCCCTTTCAGTCTCTCCTTTCTTGACAATTTTGCCGGCTTCCCTCTCTCTCTATCCTCCCACCCCCCTCCAGACAAGAGTTGCCAACACAGTCTCAAGTGTACACCTGATATAATTAGCTCACTCTTCATCAGCGTCTCTCTCCCACCCGCTGACCAGTCCCTTTCATGTCTGATGAGTTGTCTTCAGGGATGGTTCCTGTCCTGTGTCAACAGAAGGTCTGGAGAGCATGACCGCCGGGATTCCTCCAGTCTCAGTCAGACCATTAAGTTTGGTCTTTTTATGAGAATTTGGGGTCTGCATCCCACTGCTCTCCTGCTCCCTCAGGGGTCCTCTGCTGAGCTCCCTGTCAGGGCAGTCATCGATTGTGGCCGGGCACCAACTAGTTCTTCTGGTCTCAGGATGATGTAGGTCTCTGGTTCATGTGGCCCTTTCTGTCTCTTGGGCTCTTAGTTGTCATGTGGGCTTGGTGTTCTTCATTTTCCTTTGCTCCAGGTGGGTTGAGACCAATTGCTGCATCTTAGATGGCTGCTTGTTAGCATTTAAGACCCCAGACGCCACATTTCAAAGTGGGATGCAGAATGATTTCATAGTAGAATTATTTTGCCAATTGACTTAGAAGTCCCCACAAACCATGTTCCCCAGACCCCCGCGCTTGCTCCGCTGAGCTTTGAAGCATTCATTTTATCCCGGAAACTTCTTTGCTTTTAGTCCAGTCCCATTGAGCTGACCTTCCATGTATTGAGTGTTGTCTTTCCCTTCACCTAAAGCAGTTCTTATCTACTGATCAATAAAAAACCCTCTCCCACCCTCCCTCCCTCCCCCCCTCGTAACCACAAAAGTATGTGTTCTTCTCAGGTTTACTATTTCTCAAGATCTTATAATAGTGGTCTTATACAATATTTGTCCTTTTGCCTCTGACTCATTTCGCTCAGCATAATGCCTTCCAGGTTCCTCCATGTTGTGAAATGTTTCAGAGATTCGTCACTGTTCTTTATCGATGCGTAGTATTCCATTGTGTGAATATACCACAATTTATTTACCCATTCATCCGTTGATGGACACCTTGGTTGCTTCCAACTTTTTGCTATTGTAAACAGAGCTGCAATAAACATGGGTGTGCATATATCTGTTTGTATGAAGGCTCTTGTATCTCTAGGGTATATTCCGAGGAGTGGGATTTCTGGGTTGTATGGTAGTTCTATTTCTAACTGTTTAAGATAACGCCAGATAGATTTCCAAAGTGGTTGTACCATTTTACATTCCCACCAGCAGTGTATGAGAGTTCCAATCTCTCCGCAGCCTCTCCAACATTTATTATTTTGTGTTTTTTGGATTAATGCCAGCCTTGCTGGTGTGAGATGGAATCTCATCGTAGTTTTAATTTGCATTTCTCTAATGGCTAATGATCGAGAGCATTTTCTCATGTATCTGTTGGCTGCCTGAATATCTTCTTTAGAGAAATGTGTGTTCATATCCTTTGCCCACTTCTTGATTGGGTTGTTTGTCTTTTTGTGGTTGAGTTTTGACAGAATCATGTTGATTTTAGAGATCAGGCGCTGGTCGGAGATGTCATAGCTGAAAATTCTTTCCCAATCTGTAGGTGGTCTTTTTACTCTTTTGGTGAAGTCTTTAGATGAGCATAGGTGTTTGATTTTTAGGAGCTCCCAGTTATCGGGTTTCTCTTCATCATTTTTGGTAATGTTTTGTATTCTGTTTATACCTTGTATTAGGGCTCCTAGGGTTGTCCCAATTTTTTCTTCCATGATCTTTATCGTTTTAGTCTTTATGTTTAGGTCTTTGATCCACTTGGAGTTAGTTTTTGTGCATGGAAGAACACACTTTTTAAAGGACTCCATTTATAATATACCTAGGAATTATCTTTACATAGGGGTCACATGAAGAAGATTCCAAATATTTATTGGCTAAAGGGAGAAGCACACTCTGTTTTCCTATGGGAAGATGAAACATTTAAATAATATTACTCTTCAATGCTATCAAGGAAGTGAGAGACTGGCACTATAATAAATTGTTCAAGTATAAATCGACATCACTTTTCATGAGAATAATTTAATAATATGTATCAAGAGCTTAAAGAATTTCTATGGTACAATAATTAACTTTGAGGACTCTAAAAGAAACAATCAAATACACAGATAAAGATTTATGAAGCCCTGTTAAACCTATTTAATAACTGGAAATAACCCATCTATATAATTGATCATTTTTTAATTTTATTGTAGGAAGAATTATTGGGTATTCTCTAAAGGTTCTATTTTTTATTAGATGGCATAAGAAAATGTTCCACTGTAATATATAGGTAGTGACATTAATCTAAATATTTCCAGATGTGTGTGTTGAATGCATTTGCATATAAAAAGAGACTCAAAGAAAATACAACAAAAGTTTAGTAGTGGTTAAGTCTAGACTCTTGGGAAAATGAAATATTTTGTTTTATACTTTTCTGCATATTCTAAAGCTTCTCCAGTTATAGCATGCATTATTTTCTAATGGAAATTTTCAAACATATAAAATTAGAATAGTGTAAAGAACCTCCGTATACACATCCCCTAGCATTAGCAGTTATCAGTACACGGTCAATATTGTTTCTTCTATTCCTCACTCACTACTTATCAAACCTCCTACCCATTCTATTATTATAAAGCACATTCAGACATTCTTTATTTTTTCCTCGAAGTTATTCAGTGAGTATCTCTGAAAGATTAGAACTTTTCCCAACATAACCACAATACCATTATCTTGCCTAAAAAATTAACAAATTAGCAGATCCTTAATATCATCAGATACCCAGTTAGTATTCAAATTTCACCAAGTATCTCATTTGTCCTTTCCTTTTCTAAAAATTGATTTGTTTGAATCAGGATCAAATAACATCCATACATGGCATTTAGTTATTATGTGTTTTAAGTCTCTGTAAAAATATGTGTTTCCTTTTTCTTGCTATTTGTTTGTGGAAAAAGAACAGGGATCTTGTCTTGTAGAATTCTCCACATTCTGAATTTTGCTGATTGTGTCCTGACAGTGTCATTTAACACTCTCCTGTTCCCTGTATTTCCCATAAACAGTCAGATCTAGAGGCTTACTCAGATATAGGTTTGATTTTGGGGGACAAGAAGACTTCAGAGGTGGTGCTGTGTCCTTTACAATGGTGTCACATCAAGAAGCCCAAGATGCCTCTGCGAGACAAGTTTTTGGGATGTTAAGGTTGGTCAGTAGGTTCAGTGTTGTCAGTCTAATCCATCCACTATTATTTTAGAAACCATTAATGATCACTGCCTGGATCAAAATTCGTGATTTTTTTTTAAAGCTGAGGAAGAGTATTCCATAATGGCATATATGCTTTTTCATTTGAAATTAATTATGTGCTTCTTTCATTAATGTACTTCACTAAATTAAATAAAATTTAACAAGGAATCCGATAACTCACTCCCCCCCCCTTTTTAGTAATTTGAGATCATTTTGGAATCTCTTGAAAGACATTCAAGGTGCTGTGATCTTTCACAAGAAAAGCCAAAAAGTTGTTTTTTGTTATACGCGCGCACATTTATTTCCCCATTACTGTCAAGTGTAATTTTAACCTGACACAAATGATCTGTTGATTTCAAATATCAAGGGAAAACTTTGGCATACAATATTTTCAAAGAGGTTAGTTACTGGAAGACAAAAAAACCTAAGGACGCTTGTCAAGATGGTTATATTATATGCTTTAAGCCCTTGCACCAATACATAGCATTCTTTTTTCTCAGTTTTTTCTATTATAAATCTGGTTTCTCAATTTCCTGTAAACTAAGTCTCAAGAACCCTAATTGACATTTAAGGCCTTTCTTTATCTGGCTCCAATTCCCCACTTCATCATTTTCAGTCCTATCATTTTTCATGCATGCGCTCCTCCAGTCCAGCTGGACAACTATTTCCCTTAGACTTCTAGTCTCCCCAGGAATAAAGCACTTGCTATCTGAGCACCCAGGGATTTTATCTCTATCTCATAAGGTTCTTGTTTCTTTTTATAGATTCATTTCTACACATCCATTTATTAGATTTGTAGGGGACAGCTATTGTTTCTCAGTTAACACTGAGTTTACTTACTTTTTAAAAGAAATTGTCCCCCTAATTTCCTTTTGGAGAAATATATCTCCCACGTAGAATACATTCTGGGGGAATTATTAATCATGGGGACTTCCACCAAGCACTAGGTAGTTTTAGGTCACAAGCTAGATCAATTTAATAGTGCCTTTTCCCTATAATTTTAACCATAAGCAAAGTGACTAAAGGATTGGTAATGGTTAGAAATGACTTACTGGCAGCCAGATGAGTTTTGGAAGAATTGATAGCTAATGTTTACTAAGTAACTATTAAAGAGTGCTAACTATGTGCTACGTATAGAATTCTGTTTGCAAATATGGCAGGGCTAGCTCTTAGTTTTTATTTTGTTGTTTTCTGTGTATTTCTCTCCCTCTCTTCTTTTTCACTTATACTCAATAGATCATTTCCCTGTTTCCGATTCATATCCATTCCAGAACCAATATACCAAAAAGACCTCAGCCTTACAGTGCCAGATAAGTTCTTATGGGCATACTTGGTAGTGCTGTTTTCTCTGTCATCAAAAGAACGAATGTTTGCAGCTGTTTTCTTCTAGTTTTGAGTCCTGCTGCATCAGTAAATGAAGGTTCTGAAAGATTTGCTCCATCCATGTCATTACGGTCAACTCTACTTTGAGGCGGCAGCTCTTCCCCAGTCATATTTTGAGTGCCTTCCAACCTGAGAGGCTCATCTTCCAGCACTGTATCAGACAATGTTCTGCTGCTATTCATAAGGTTTTCACTGCCATGTTTTTTAGAAGTAGATTGCCAGGTCCTTCTTCCTAGACTGTCTCAGTTTTGAAGCTCTTTTGAAACTTGTCTCTCATGGGATACCTTGCTGTTATTTGAAATACCAGTGACATAGCTTTCAGCATCACAGCAACACACAAGCCACCACATTACAACAAACTGACAGATGAGTGGTGGGATGTGAAATGTATGAAGTATGAACCTAGGAAAAACAGAAGTTGTGAAAAATGAAATGGAATGCATAAAGATCAATATCCTGAGTATTAGTGAGGTGAAATGGGCTGGTATTGGCCAGAATCAGACAATGGCATGGTCTACTATGCCAGGAATGATAAAATGAAGAGGAAAGGCATCATATTCAACCTCTTTTTCAACATTTCAAGATCTGGCCTGAAATACAACACTGTCAGTGATACGATAATATCCATATACCTACAAGGAAGACCAGTTAATATGACTAAGGCCAAAGATGAAGAAACTAAAGATTTTTACCAACTCCTGCAGTTTGAAATTGATCAAACATCCAATCGAGATGCATTGATAATTACTGGTGATTGGAATGCAAAAGTTGGAAGCAAAAGTTGGAAACAAAAGTTGGAAACAAGGATCCAGAGTTGGAAAATAAGACACTGGTGGGAAAAATGATGCTGGAAATAGAATTTTGCAAGACCAACCACTTCTTCATTACAAATACCTTTTTTCAACAACGTAAACAGCAACTAGACATGTGAATCTCGTAACTAAAGCGAACGGAATTAATAATGAAGTAAAAGAGCTGAATAGAAGATTTCAAAGGCTGACTTGAGAAGACAAAGTAAAGTATTATAATAAAATGTGCAAAGACCTGAAGTTAGAAAACCAAATGGGAAGAACATGCTCCACATTTCTCAAGTGGAAAGAATTGAAGAAAAAATTCAAGCCTCATGTTGCAATATTGAAAGATTCTATGGGCAAAATATTGAAACCCAGAAAGCATCAAAAGAAGATGGAAGGAATACACAGAGCCACTGTACCAAAAATACTTGTTTGATGTTCAACTGTTTCAGGAGGTAGCATATGATCAAGGACACATTACCCAATAACCAAGGTAGGTACAACTTACTTGTGCTTACTTACTAATCTGTAGCGCACAATTTCACCTGTTTTTCACCACATCAAAGATTGCCTGCACAATCTTTCTTGCTGAGAGTGAAGAGGACTTGAAGAACTTACTGATGAAGATCAAAGACTACAGCCTTCAGTATGGATTACACCTCAACATAAAGAAAACAAAAATCCTCACAACTGAACCAGTTAGCAATATCATGATGAATGGAGAAAAGATCGAACTTGTCAAGGATTTCATCTTACTTAGATCTACAATCAATGCCCATGTATGCAGCAGTCGAGAAATCAAACGAGGTATTGCATTGGGAAAATCTGCTGCAAAAGACCTCTTTAAATTATTAAAAAGCAAAGATGTCGCTCTGAGGACTAAGGTGTGTCTGACCCAAGCCATGGTATTTTCAATTGCCTCATAAGCATGTGAAAGCTGGAAAATGAACAAGGAAGACCAAAGAAGAATTGACGACTCTGAATTACGGTGCTGGTGAAGAATATTGAGTATACCAGAAGAACAAACCAATCTGTCTTAGAAGTACAGTCAAAATGCTCCTTAGAAGCGAGGATGGAGAAACTTGTCTCATGCATTTTGGTATTGTTATCAGGAGGGTCTAGTCTCTGAAGAAGGACATCTTGTTTGGTAAAGTAGACGGTCAGCAAAAAAGAGGAAGATCATCAACGAGATGGATTGACACAGTGGCTGCAACAATAGGTTCAAACCTAGCAATAACTGTGGGGATTGTACAGGACTGGGCAGCATTTTGTTCTGTTGTAGATAGGGTCGCTATGAGTCAGAACCAACTCAATGGTACCTGACAACAACCTATATACTATATATAGAATTTTGTTTGCAAATGTGTCAGGGCTAGGTCTTAGTTTTTATTTTGTTGTTTTCTGTGTATTTCCCTCCCTCTCTTCATTTTGACTCAAAATGAGAAGATGCAGTTGCAAACATCCATTAATAATCAAAACGTGGGATGTATGAAGTATAAATCTAGGAAAACTGGAAGTAGTCAAAAATGAGATGGAACACATAAACATCAATATCCTAGGCATTAGTGAACTGAAATGGACTGGTATTGGCCATTTTGAATCAGAAAATTATATGGCCTACTATGCTGGGAACGACAAACTTAAGAGGAATGGCATGGCGTTCATCATTAAAAACAGCATTTTGATATCTATCCTGAAGCACAACACTGTCAGTGATGGGATAATATCCATACACCTACAAGGAAGATCAACGGCAATGGGTTTACAAGGAAGACCAGTTAATATTACTATTATTCAAATTTACACACCAACCACTAAGGCCAAAGATGAAGATTTACCAACTTCTGCAGTCTGAAATTGATCAAACATGCAATCGGCATGCATTGATAATTACTGGTGACTGGATGTGAAACTTGAAAACAAAGATAGATCAGTAATTGGAAAATATGGCCAGGGTGACAGATACGACTGGAGATCCTTTGATAGAATTTTGCAACACATCATTCATGAGGAAAGCAAGAGGTTATTAAATAGACAGGAAGGAAAGAAAAGACCAAAACTGATGTTAGAAGAGACTCTGAAACTTGCTCTTGAAGGTCGAGTAGCAAAGCAAACAGAAGTGATGAAGTAAAAGAGCTGAAGAGAAGATTTCAAAGGGCAGCTGGAGAAGACAAAGTGAAGTATTATAATGACATGTGTAAAGACCTGGAGTTAGAAAACCAAAAGGGAAGCACACACTCAGCCTTTTTCAAGCTGAAAGGACTGAAAGAAAAATTCAAGCCATGCATTGCAATATTGATGGATTCTACAGGGAAAATATTGAATGACCCAGGAAGCATCAAAAGAAAATGGAAGGAATACACGGAGTCACTGTACCAAAAAGTTCTGACTGATGTTCAGTCATTTCAGGGGGTAGTATATGATCGAGAACTGATGATACTGAAGGAAGAAATACAAGCTGCACTGAAGGCATTGGCGAAAAACAAGTCTCCAGAAATTGATGGAATACCAACTGAGATGTTTCAATAAACGAATGCAGCACTGGAAGGGCTCACTCGCCTATCCCAAGATATTTGGAAGAAAGCTACCCGGCGAACTGACTGGAAGAGATCCATATTTGTGTTCATTCCAAAGAAAGGTGATCCAACCGAATGCGGAAATTATCAAACAATATCATTAATATCACACACAATTAAAATTTGCCTGAAGATCATTCAAAAGTCACTGCAGCAGTATATCAACAGGGAACTACCAGAAATTCAAGCTGGAATCGAAGAGGATGTGGAACAAAGAATAACATTGCTAACATCAGACGAATCCTGGCTGAAAGCAGAGAATACCATAAAGATGTTTTATTGACTATGCAAAACCATTTAACTGTGTTAAATGTATTTTTTTATCATAACAAATTATGGGTATCATTGTGAAGAACGGGAATTTCAGAACACTAATTGTTCTCCTGAGGAACCTGTACATAGATAAAGAGGCAGTTGCTTGAACAGAACAAGGAGATACTGTGTGGTTTAAAGTCAGGAAAGGTATGCCTCAGGGTTATATCCTTTCACTACACTTATTCAATCTGTATGCTGTTCAAAAAATCTGAGAAGTTGCACTATATGATGAAAAACAGGCATCAGGTTTGGAGGAATACGCAATAACCTGCGTTACGCAGATGATATAACCTTGCTTGCTGAAAGTGAAGACGACTTGAAGCACTTAGTGATGCAGATCAAAGACCACAGCCTTCTGTATGGATTGCATCTCAACATAAAGAAAACAAAAATCCTCACAACTTGACCAGTAAGCAACATCATGATAAACAAAGAAAAGATTGAAGTTGGCCAGGATTTAATTTTACTTGGATCCACTATCAACACCCATGAACACAGCATTCAAGAAATCAAATGATGCATTGCACTGGGCATATTTGCTGCACAAGACCTCTTTAAAGTGTTCAAAATGAAAGATACCACTTTAAGGACTAAGGTGCGGCTGACCCAAGCTATGGTGTTTTCAATGGTCTCATATGCATGCTAATGATGGGCAATGAATAAGGAAGACTGAGGAAGAATTGATGCCTTTGAATTATAATGTTGGTGAAGAATGTTGAATATATCATGGACTGCCAGAAGAATGAACAAATCTGTCTTGGAAGAAGTACACCCAGAATGCTCCTTAAAAGCGAATATGCGAGACTTCCTCTCACAGACTTTGGACATGTTATCAGGAGGGATCAGTCCCTGGTGAAGGATATCATACTTGGTAAAGAGTCAGCAAAAAAAGAGGAAGACCCTCAACAAGATGGATTGACACAGTGGCTACAACAGTGGGCCCAAACATAGCAATGATTGTAAGGATTGTGCAGGACCAGGCAGTGTTTCTTTCTGTCGTACATAGGGTCACTATCAGTCAGAATCGACTTGATGGCACCTAACAATAACAACAATTTCTTTCATGGATTCCTGGTGGTGCAATGGTTAAAAGCTCAGCTGTTAACCAAAAAGTTCAGCAGTTGGAATATACCAGCTGCTCCTTGCAAACCCTATGGGGCAGTTCTACTCTGACCTATAGGGTCACTATGTGTTAGAATTGACTCATGGCAATGGATTTTTTTTTTTAGTTTTCTTTCTTAATGAGCCCTAGGTTGGCTGTTAACCAAAATGTTGGCAGTTTGAATCTACCAGCTGCTCCTTGGGAGCCCTATGGTACAGTTCTACTCTATCCTTTAGGGCTGCTAGGGGTTGAAATTAACTTGACCGGCAATGTGTTTTGTTTTGTTTTTTCTTCTTTCTCAGTTATACTTAATAGGTTATTTCCCTATTACCAGTCCATATCCATTTAAGAACAAAGATTCAACAAGACCTCTTCCCTATAGTGCCAGGTGAAGTTCATATAGGCATACTTTGTAGGGCTGTTTTTTCAATCCTCAAAAGAATGAATAAAACTGAAACTTGGACAAAAGAGAGTGAGGAAGAAGAGTGTCAAGTCAAACCAGAGAGGAAAAATGGATAGAATGAGGAAGGGTACACGCAGAGGTTTGGCAAACACAGTTAAAGTTTATCTGATATTTAAATATGAATAACTTGTCATTTGACAGTCCTAGATACTTGTGATCCCTCCTGAAGGGGTGAGAGAACTTGGAAAACCTTTGGGAGGTTGAGGGCATGAAAAATATCAGAGCCCCTTGACCAAATTTGAACTGAATAAAACCAATGGGAAATTCCTCTACAAATTGGGCAAGTGGTAGAACTAAGGCTAATTTTATTTCTTCCTTTCCATTTTGTTATACCTATCACATTTCTTTTACTTATAACTGCATTGCTTTCAACTTTTAGTACAATGTTAAATGGAAATGCTAATAGTAGCCATCTTGCTATACATTGTACCTAACTTTCAGTATTTCTCCATTAAATACAATATTGGTTCATTGTCTAAGATACTTGTTTTCATGTTGAGGAGACATCCTTCTATTCCTAGATTTTCAAATATTTTGCTTAGAAATGAATAGATTTTAATCATTTTTTCTTGTTTTTTTGGGGGGGGCAATGAAAAAATATATTTTTTATTAGTTTTACTACTGATGTATTTAATCAAATTCACTCCCTAAAATTTAACCAGTCATGGAATTGCTGGATGTATTTCTAAAATGTCTAGAATGTGGTTTGCTATAGTATTTGGCATTTTCACATCTACATTTATCAATGATTTGGCTTCCCCCACCCCTACAATCTTTGTTAGGTTTTGGTATCAGGATTATCACAGCTTCAGAAAATATGGCAGTGTGATGTAGTTGTTAACAACACAGGCTACCCAAGCTCACATCCTGGCTTTGCCACTTACCAGCTGCGTGGCCTTTGACAAGTCACTTAACGCACAAACTAGGGTGATAAAACAGAATGTAAATGCTTCAAGCCTTCATAAGGTAGAAATGACATAAAGGGAAGGAGAAGAAAGTTTTCTATTTCTTCCTTTTTTTTATAGATGGGGCAAAATAAAAAATTTAAAGCTGATAAATACACCCATCTCCATATCCTTACATTTATCAACATAAAGATTAACCCTAGAAAGATAAGACCACCAACTAATATTCACTAATCAGGGGAAGGGAGCTGAGAAGAAGAAATACGTTAAATTTAATCATTATTTATAATAGGCAGTAAACAGACACTGTCTAGAGCAGGGGTCACAAATGTGGGCTATGGGTCAAACACACCTGTTTTTGTAGGTAAAATTAATTGAAACACATTCCTAGTTGTTTATACATTACCTACAGCTGCTTTTGTGTGACAATACCAGAGTTGAGCAGTGGCCACAGAGATTTTACTTTCTAGCCCACAAAGCCTAGAATATTTACTATCTCGCCCTTTTAGAAAAAGTTTGCTGATGTTTGTTCTAAGGCAATAGAGTACTAAGTATAGTATATGAAATTAAAGTTGCAAAGATAGCCTCTATTAAAAAAATAAATATTTCATATTATAAAGGAACCACTCATATACATACAAATCACCTAAAAAGAAATGATAATGTGGCTGACAGCTGACATCTCAATAGAAACAAAAGAAGTCAGAAAACAGTGAAATATTTTCACAGTGATGGCAGGAAATGATTATTAACCAAGATTAATCACCCAGCTAGACTGTCATTTGAGAATGAGACTAAAATAAAGACACCTTTCTAAAAATCAAAAACTAGGAGGATTAACCACTAACAGACCTTTACTACACAATCCTGAAAAATACATACTTAGGAAAATAGAAAGATGATACCAGAAAGGTTGGAGACAAAAGAAAAATCAAAGAGCAAAGAAACTAGTAAATATTGAGTAAATCTACACAAGCATTGCTGTACAAAGCATTAATGATAATGTCTAATTTTGAGTTAAAATTAAAAGCAGAATTAAATACTAAAATATTTGACACAATTACAGGGAAGGCAAAAAACGGTGATCAAAAAGTTCTGAGGCCTAAGTATGTTTAAAAACCAAACCCACTGCCATCAAGTTGATTCTGACTCATCGTGACCCTACAGGACAGAGCAGAACTGCTCAATAGGGTTTCCTAGGCTGTAATCCCGATGGGAGCAGTTCCCCAAGTCTTTTTCTCCCACAGAGCAGCTAAGTGTGTTCGAATAGCCGACCTTTCAGTTAGCAGCCGAGCACTTAACCACTGCACCATCAGGGCACCTTTGTATGTTTGATAGGCCAGTAGAATTCCTGAGATTAACTTTATATTTTAAGAAAATACGCATATTAAAATTTAAAGGGTAATTACCAAAACACATTCCAAAATAGCAGAGAAGGAAAACTGGGAAGATACTTGAAAGGCAATCAGAAAAAGGTAGGAAAAAAGAAAAACAAGAGGCTGGGAACTGTAATGTATCAAGATCTATGAGATATGAATAAAAGAGCACACAAAGAAAAAAATGTATACCCTTACTTAGGGAAACCCTTAACCAACTAGTCTAGGTGAAAAATGTAAAACACAAATATGCAAAATAGAAAAAAAGTATGAAATAACCCACACTTGATTAAAAGATTCAAAAGATTATATTGTTTAACTCTGCAAATAAAATACATGAATGAAATGTTCATTTTTTTGAGAAAAATATAAATTGAGTTCAGATGAAAATATATACAGATTAATTATTATAGAAAAGTAAAGAAATACACCAGGCACACATGGTTTTCACAGAGGTATTCCACTAAACCTTTACAGAACAAAAGAGGAAAATCATACGATCATGGTCATAAATGCTTAAAAGGCATTTGATAAAATTTGTTATTCATTCTTTATTTAAAAAAAATACATCTCAATAAGAGGAATAAATCTTAACATCATATAATACGAACAAACAAAAAACAGCTGCCATCAAATTGATTCCAACTCATGGTGAGCCCGTGTCTTTCAGAGAATTGTGTTCCATAGGGTTCTCAACGGCTGTGACCTTTCAGAAGTAGATCGCTGAGTCTTTCTTCTGAGGAACCTCTGAGTGAAACTGAATCACCAACCTTTCTGTTAATAGTGGAGCTCTTAACCATTTGCACACTAAGGCACTGCAATAACATCATAAAACATACCAATTTAATCTATAAGTCATCTTCATGCTTAAATGGAGGCACCAGAAGCATTCCATTGATATCAGGAACATACAAGAAAGTCCACTATCAGTGTTATTACATTATGTGGACTAGAAGTATTGGCTAATACCAATTTGGCAAATGAAATAGTTATAGAAATTATAAAACAAGCAGGTAAAATAATTATTATTCTCAGATGATATAATTCTGAACCTGGAGAAACCCAAGGGAAATAATGGAGTAACTATTAAAAATAGTGAGAGTTTTGTAAGATGGCCAAGAAAATTATCAATATGTATGAATTTATAGCTTTCATATACATCAACACAACCAGTTAGAAGGTATAAAGATCAGACATCATTAACATGAACAAAATCAAATATTTTGTTTGAAAAAAATAAAAAGGCAAAATAAAAAATCCTTGCAAAATATCATCATAGGCAAAAGGCTGATTTCTCTAACATATGAACAGCCCCTACAAACTAAAACAAAAACAAGAGCCCCAAATAAATATGACCCCCCCAAAAAAGTCACAGAAATTAAAATACTATTGGTTATGCCTACTGCTCTCACTTTAGTAAACCTCAAATGGACCCCTAATACTGCCTAGCAATCATACTGTTTTTATTTCAGTTACTGCATTATACCTTCCCTAGAGGTATAATTCATAACTTCTCTATAATCAAATGTCCCTTATCTTTCCTCCCATTCTTTGTCCCAGTGCTACTACCCAACTCCATCTCACATCTGGATTATTCTCGTAGCCTCCTAACAATATGAATATAGTAATTTAACTATAGGAGCCATGGATAAACTGAAATTACATATGTCCATGACAATTTATTTTTAAAAAACTCAAATATTTAATCGAGCACCTACTGTGTACTAGGTACTGTTCAAGGCTGGGATATGGCAAAGAAGAAAACGAAGTCCTTGTACTTAAAAAGCTTATATTCTAGATGGGAGAGAATGATGATCCTTTAAACTTATATAAAACAAAAAAATAAACCAAACCTGTTGCCATCAATTCCTACTCACAGCAACCCTATAGGACAGAGGAGAACTTCCCCACAGAATTTCCAAGGAACACCGGGTAGATTCAAACTGCTCATCTTTTGGTTAGCAGCCATAGCACTTAACCACTGTGCAACCAGGGTTTCCAACATGTCAGTGGTAAATGTAATAGAAGAAAAACAATGCAAGGAGGGGAATAACCAGCTGGTGTTTTATAAGGGAAGTCAGAGAAGTTCTCTCTAATAAGATGACATTTGAGCAGAGATTGCAAAATTGATGGAGAAAGCCTTGCAGATAGCAAAACGGAGAACATAAACTCAAACACTCAAGAAAGTAAATTTTAGGCATTAATAATGCCATTCTAGTGCTTAAAAATCTAAAAAAATTGATAGGGTTTGACGACTCTTTTATCACATGTGGTGCCTGTGATAAAAATTCAGAACTAATTCACACCCATTTCAGGAATGAGCTAAATCAGTTGTTAGTTTATATATGTGAAAGTCACTAACTTCTGATCATGATAGAACAAAACTAAACAGTGAATATTCTTACCATGTTTAGTTTATAAATAAACACAAATACCCCCTCCCTTATTTGACCCTCTAAGTTTTGGCTGCCTTTACTGAAAAATGTCCTTTTAATTTTGTCCTAAAACAACATGGAGAATGACTTTCTTTCAAAACAAGTTTTCCCTTGAAAAGAAACACATGTTCCAAAGCACAAACAACAGAATACTTCCCAGGTTACAAATAATTTCTCAGTCATCAAAATTAATATCCCAATGGAATTTTTAAATGAAACTTGACAAACTGATTTTAAAATTTATTTGTAAAGAAAAGGCATAGGAATAGCCAAGAAAATTTGAGGGGGGTGGGGAAGACTTATAGGTAATCCAGGCTACTGGGTATCTAAATAAAACATAAAGCTATAATAACTGAATATACAATATTGATCAGGGAAATAGCTAAGCTGAAAAGAAAGAGGGTCTAGATATATCCCCATGACTATATGGTGACATTTCAAGTCAGTAGAGAAAGAATGACCAGACGACTCAAAAACAGAATTAGAACAATACTCATTTTGGAAAAATAAATGTTAGATCCCAACTACCTAACATACATTTATTAGAGTAACCCTGGCTGATGTAACAGATAAATTCCCAAATATCACTGACTTAATGAAATACTTTTGCTCCTGTAAAGTTCAACAGGTAGCTACGGAGGGTTGAGGAGATTTGCTGCATGCAATAATATACAGAAGCTCTGGCTGACAGAAACTTCACATCTTCACAATCTGTCTCCTAAGGCTGCTCAGGATGTCAACGTGAAGCTGGGGGAAAAAGCCCACAAAAAACCAAAAGTGTTGCCAAGAGTCAGTTCAGATTCATAGCAACCTCATGTATCTGGGAAACAAGGGAAGAAATGTATAAGATTGCCTGGGAGGTTTTGTGGGGCAGGTGAAAGTCATGTAATCATTTTTACCCATATTCCACTTGCCAGCATTTGCCTAACTTCAAATAGGCTGGAAAAATGTAATTTAGCCAGGTGCTTAAGGAAAAGAAATAGTTTCATGAATAGTTAATAGTTGATGACATGGTATGCCCTTCTGGTTTCCAAATAGCTACCACACCCAGAACACACACCCTCCTCCCCCAAGGGAGACAACCCAAAGTTCCATCTAGTCATTGCAACCAGCTCAAAATCCAAGATCTTTGACTGATGCATGATTCTTCCCATCAGTTCTGGATGTGGCACCTGGAGGTCCAATGAATCTTGAACTAACAAGTTATCAAAATCTCTATACTGCCACAATGCCCAACAGACTCTGGTGAGCAAGGATAGAAAATTGGCAATAAAAACTACCATCTGGTAAGGGGAATATAGGAGACTCACAAAGGTACTGGTCTGTAGTAGTTATGAAATCCTTGTGGGAGGCATTTTGAGGTCTTTTTGATCTCACAGAGGTGGTACTTCCTTGATTACAGTTTTGGTCTCTGGAAGCAATACATATTCACTGGATCCACCCTCCTGGAAGTTCTCACTTGTCCATTATCACCTTAGGTTACATCTGAAATAAATGATGGGGAGTGTGTCCTCCTTGGGCACTTGACAGCTTTTGCAATCCATCTCCTTCCTGCATAAGTTTGGGATCTCAGTGTTCTCTTACTGTTATAAGATCATAAGGCATCTTTAGTCCAGGCTTTTGATTTCTTTGGCATTACAAATAAACAGTCTGTTTTTGAGGGAAAGTTACTTACTCAATTAAATATGCTAGTAGCATCTCCCAAAGCTTTTTCCTAATTGAGACTGCCTATTTTCTTCCTCCTTTGCCCCATGTCTTATGGCTATAAAACTTGGGCAAAGTGCCACACTAATACTCAGATCTAGGCTGGAAAGTAAAGTCTTAATGAAACATTGTACATAATTTATCATCTGGGTGTAAAATGTTGGCTTTTCCATTTTTTTTTCTTTTTGCTTGCAAACTAGCAAATTCTTACCACAGCCCATCTCTTCTTTTCTATCACCTTGCTAAATGCAGTTAACAACCAACAGCCTCTAGCAACATTTCATTTTCCAACCTACTTTCTTAGAGCTATTGAGTCAGTGCCCTGTCTTCCAAGTAATTGCCTATGACTATTTTAACAATTGTTTTGCCACTGCACTACATGCATCTCCAGTTTTCCAGCACTGAATGTAAGTTTTCATGCTGTTCACTTGCTTAGACAAATGCCAGAGGTCTTCCAGGCAAACGGGAACAATAAGGAAGCAGTGCCAGGCAAGTTAGAAAGCAAATCATACAAGTACGAGAAGCAAGCATGAGTGATTCTTTTGCAACTAAACATAGGGAAAGATTTTCTAACTTTGATTCAAAATCCAGATGGGAAAATGAAATAAATGGAAAACTTAATTTTTTTTGGCTTATGATGATATATTTGAGTAAATTAAAATAAAACATACCTTTTGCATGACAAAGACTATACAAAATCAAAAGAATTTACAAACTGGAATTTTAATGTCTATATTAATAAAAGATATTGATCTGTAGATTTTTTTGATGTCTAGTTTTGGTATCAGGGTAATATGGGATTCAAAGAATGAGTTAGGAAGAGCTCCTTCCTCGTCTATATTTTTTGAAGAGTTTGTTAAGAATTGGTGTTAATTCTTCTTTAAAGATTTGATAGAATTTACCGGTGAAGCCATTTGGGCATGAGCTTTGCTTTGTGGGAAGATTTTTGACTACTAATTAAATCTCCTTACTTGCTACAGCTCTATTCAGATTTTCTACTTCTTCTCAAGTCAGTTTTGGTAGTCTTTGTCATTCTAGGAATTTGTCCATTTCATCTAGGTTATCTATTTTTTGGTGTACAATTGTTTGTAATATTCCATTATAACCCTTATTTCTGCAAAATCTGTAGTAATATTCCTTTTCATTCCTGATTTGTAATTTAAGTCTTCCTTTTTTCCTGGCCACTCGGTCAATTTTGTTCTCTTTTCAAAGGTCACTTTTTGGTTTCATTGATTTTCTCTCTTCTCTATTTTATTTAATTTTCTCTAATTCTTATTATTTCTATTCTTCTGCTTGCTTTGGGTTTAGTTTGCTGTTCTTTTTCTGTTTTTTTTTTTTAATGATTTTTATTGTGCTTTAAGCAAAAGTTTACAAATAGTCTCTCACACAAAAACCCATACACAGCTTGCTACGTACTCCCAATTAATTCCCCTCCATGAGACAGCCCGCCCCCTCCTTCCACTCTCTTTTCGTGACCACTTTGCCAGCTTCTAAGCCCCTCTACCCTCGCATTTCCCCTCCAGGCAGGAGATGTCAACATTGTCTCAAGTGTCCACATGAACTAAGTAGCTCACGCCTCACCAGCATCCCTCTCCAGCCCATTGTCCAGTCCAATCCATGTCTGACGAGCTGGTTTGGGGGATGGTTCCTGTAGTGGGCCAACAGAAGGTCTGGGGGTCATGATCACCGGGGTCCCTCCAGTCTCAGTCAGACCATCAAGTCTGGTCCTTCTATGAGAATTTGGGGCCTGCATCCTACTGCTCTCCTGTTCCCTCAGGGGTTCTCTGTTGTGTTCCCTGTCAGGGCAGTCATCGGTTGTGGCCAGGCACCATCTCGTTCTTCTGGTCTTAGGATGATGTAGTCTCTGGTTAATGTAGCCCTTTCTGTCTCTTGAGCTCGTTATTATCTTGTGTTCTTGGTGTTCTTCATTCTCCTTTGATCCAGGAGGGTTGAGACTCATTGATGCATCTTAGATGGCTGCTTGCAAGCATTTAAGACTCCAGATGCCACTCTTCAAAGTGGGATCCAGAATGTTTTCTTAATAGATTTTATTATGTCAGTTGACTTAGATGCCCCCTGAAACCATGGTCCCCAAACCCCTGTCCCTGCTTCGCTGACCTGCGAAGCATTCAGTTTATTCAGGAAACTGCTTTGCTTCGGTTTAGTCCAGTTGTGCTGACCTCCACTGTGTTGGGTGTTGTCCTTCCCTTCACCCAAAGTAGTTCTTGTCTACTCTCTATTTAGTGAATACTCCTCTCCCACCTCCCCCATCTCATAACCACAGAAGAGTGTGTTCTTCTCAGTTTAAACTATTTCTCAAGATCTTATAATAGTGGTCTTATACAATATTTGTCCTTTTGCAACTGACTAATTTCACTCAGCATAATGCCTTCCAGGTTTCTCCACGTTATGAAATGTTTCACAGATTCATCACTGTTCTTTATATTCCATTGTGTGAATATACCATAACTTATTTATCCATTCATCTGTTGATGGGCACCTTGATTGGTTCCATCTTTTTGCTATTGTAAACAGTGCTGCAATAAACATGGGTGCACATATCTGTTTGTGTAAAGGCTTTTATTTCTCTAGGATATATTCTGAGAAGTGGGATTGCTGGGTCCTATGGTAGTTCTATTTCTAGCTTTTTAAGGAAGCGCCAAATCGATTTCCAAAGTGGTTGTACCATTTGA
The DNA here is from genome assembly GCF_024166365.1 of Elephas maximus indicus. Lineage (NCBI taxonomy): Eukaryota > Metazoa > Chordata > Mammalia > Proboscidea > Elephantidae > Elephas > Elephas maximus. Next base: position 136,436,621 of record NC_064820.1, read on the forward strand.
CATTCCCATCAGCAGTGCATAAGTGTTCCAATCTCTCCACAGCCTCGCCAACATTTATTATTTTGTGTTTTTTGGATTAGTGCCAGCCTTGATGGAGTGAGATGGAATCTCTTTGTAGTTTTGATTTGCATTTCCCTAATGGCTAATGATTGAGAGCATTTCCTCATGTATCTGTTAGCCGCCTGAATGTTTCTTCAGTGAAGTGCCTGTTCATATCCTTTGCCCATTTTTTAAGTGGGTTGTGTGTCTTTTTGCAGTTGAGTTTTAGCAGAATCATATAGATTTTAGAGATGAGGTGCTGGTCGGAGATGTCGTAGTTGAAAATTTTTTACCAGTCTGTAGGTGGTCTTTTTACTCTTTTGGTGAAGTCTTTAGATAACAGCATCGGTGTTTGATTTTTAGGAGCTCCCAGTTATCTGGTTTCTCTTTGTCATTTTTAGTAATGTTTTGTATTCTGTTTATGCCATTTATTAGGGCTCCTAACATCATCCCTATTTTTTCTTCCATGATCTTTATTGTTTTAGATTTTATGTTTAGGTCTTTGATCCACTTGGAGTTAGTTTTTGTGCATGGTGTGAGGTATGGGTCCTGTTCCATTTTTTTGCAGATGGAAATCCAGTTATGCCAGCACCATTTGTTAAGAAAAGTATCTTTTCCCCAATTAACTGACACTGGGCCTTTGTCAAATATCAGCTGCTCATATGTGGATGGATTTATATCTGGATTCTCAATTCCACTGGTCTATGTGTCTGTTGTTGTACCATTACCAGGCTGTTTTGACTACTGTGGCGGTATAATAGGTTCTAAAATCAGGTAGAGTGAGGCCTCCCACTTTGTTCTTCTTTTTCAGTAATGCTTTACTTATTCGGGGCTTCTTTCCCTTCCATATAAAGTTGGTGATTTGTTTCTTCATCTCATCAAAAAATGTCATTGGAATTTGGATTGGAAGTGCATTGTATATATAGATGGCTTTTGGTAGAACAGACATTTTTACAATGTTAAGTCTTCCTAGCCATGGGCAAGGTATGTTTTCCCAATTATGTAGGTCCCTTTTGGTTTCTTGCAGTAGTACCTTGTAGTTTTCTTTGTATAGGTCGTTTACATCTTTGGTAAGATTTATTCCTAAGTATTTTATCTTCTTGGGGCTACTGTGAATGGTATTGATTTGGTGATTTCCTCTTCGATGTTCTTTTTGTTGGTGTAGAGGAATCCAAGTGATTTTTGTATGTTTATCTTGTAACCTGATACTCTGCTGAACTCTTCTATTGGTTCCAGTAGTTTTCTGGAGGATTCTTTAGGGTTTTTTGTGTGTAAGATCATGTCATCTGCAAATAGAGATAATTTTAATTCTTCCTTGCCAATCTGGATCCCCTTTATTTCTTTGTCTAGCCTACTCGTTCTGGCTAGGACCTCCAGCATAATGTTCAATAAGAGCGGTGATAAAGGGCATCCTTGTCTGGTTCCTGTTCTCAAGGGAAATGCTTTCAGGCTTTCTCTGTTTAGGATGATGTTGGCTCTTGGCTTTGTGTAGACACCCTTTATTATGTTGAGGAATTTTCCTTCTATTCCTATTTTGCTGAGAGTTTTTATCATGAATGGGTGTTGGACTTTGTCAAATGGCTTTTCTGTGTCAATTGATAAAATCATGTGGTTCTTGTCTTTTGTTTTATTTATATGGTGGATGACACTGTTTTTCTAATATTGAACCATCCTTGCATACCTGGTATAAATCCCACTTGGTCATGGTGGATTATTTTTTTGATATGTTGTTCAATTCTATTGGTTAGAATTTTGTTGAAGATTTTTGCATCTATGTTCATGAGGGATATAGGTTTGTAATTTTTTTTGTGTTGTCTTTAACTGGTTTTGGTATCAAGGTTATGCTGGCTTCATAGAATGAGTTGGGTAGTATTCTGCCCTTTTCTACGCTTTGAAATACCTTCAGTAGTAGTGGTGTTAACTCTTCTCTGAAAGTTTGGTAGAACTGCAGTGAAGCTGTCCGGACCAGAGCTTTTTTTTGTTGGGAGTTTTTTGATTACCTTTTCAATCTTTTTTTGATATGGGTCTATTTAGTTGTTCTGCTTCCGTTTGTGTTAGTTTAGGTACGTAGTGTGTTTCTTGGAATTCACCCATTTCTTGTAGGTTTTCAAATTTGTTAGAGTACAATTTTTCATAGTAATCTGATATGATTCTTTTTATTTCAGTTGGGTCTGTTGTGATGTGGCCCATCTCATTTCTCATTTGGGTTATTTGTTTCTTTTCCTGTATTTCTTTAGTTAGTCTGGGCAATGGTTGATCAATTTTGTTAATTTTTTCAAAGAACCACCTTTTGACCTTGTTAACTCTTTCAATTGTTTTTCTGTTGTCTAATTCATTTAATTCTGCTGTAATTTTTATTATCTGCTTTCTTCTGGTGCCTGACGGTTTCTTTTGTTGCTATTTGTTCAAGTTGTAGGGACAGTTCTTTGATTTTGGCTCTTTCTTCTTTATGTATGCATGCATTTATTGATATAAATTGACCTCTGAGCACCGCTTTTGCTGTGTCCCAAAGGTTTTGACAGGAAGTGTTTTCAGTCTCGTTGAGTTCTATGACTACTTTCTTTATTCCCTCCTTAATGTCTTCTATAACCCAGTGTTTTTTGAGCAGGGTATTGTTCAGTTGCCAATTATTTGGTTTCTTTTCCCTGGTTTTTCTGTTGTTGATTCCTACTTTTATGGCCCTATGGTCTGAGATCGGAATCGACTTGACAGCATTGGTTTTGGGTTTTATGGTCTGAGAAGATGCTTTGTAGTATTTCAATGTTTTGGATTCTGCAAAGGCTTGTTTTATGACCTAATATGTGAGCTATTCTAGAGAATGTTCCATGTGCACTAGAAAAGAAAGTATACTTTGCAGCTGTTGGGTGGAGCGTTCTGTATAAGTCTATGAGGTCGAGTTGGTTGATTATAGCAATTAGATCTTCTCTGTGTCTATTGAGCTTCTTACTGGATGTCCCATCCTTCACTGAAAGTGGTGTGTTGAAGTGTCCTACTATAATTGTGGAGGTGTCTATCTCACTTTTGAATTCTGTTAAAGTTTGTTTTATGAATCTTGCAGCCCTATCATTGGGTGCATAAACATTTAATATGGTTATATCTTCCTGGTAAATTGTCTCTTTAATCATTATGTAGCATCCTTCTTTATCCTTTGCGGTGGATTTAACTTTAAAGTCATTTTGTCAGAAATTAATATATTGTCACTGCTACTCTTTGATTGTTTGCTTCATATATTTTTTTCCATCCTTTGAGTTTTAGTTTATTTGTGTCTCTAAGTCTAAGGTGTGTCTCATGTAGGCAGCATATAGACGGATCGTTTTTTTTTTTATATAGTCTGCAACTCTCTGTCTCTTTATTGGTGCATTTAGTCCATATACATTCAGCATAATTATAGATGAGTTTAGTGCTGTCATTTTGATGCCTTTTTTCGTGTGTTGCTGACAATTTCATTTTTCCACTTACTTTTTTGTGCTGAGAAGTTTTTCTTTGTAGAATGTGCGTTCCTCCTTTTCATAGTAGTTGAATTTGTTTTTGCTGAGTTGTTATGTTTATCTTGGTTTTTATTCTGAAGTATGGAATGGTTAGACCTCTTTGTGGTTACCTGAATATCTACCCCTATTTTTCTAAGTAAAAGCCTAACTTGTATCGTCCTATATCACTTTGGTTTCCTCTCCATATGGAAGATCTATGCCTCCTGTATTTAGTCCCTCTTTTTTGACTATTGTAACCTTTTACATAATGACATCAATGATTCCGTTTTGAGCAATTTTTTTTTAAATTAATCTTTTGTTTTTGTGATTTCCCTATCTGAGTTCATATCAGGATGTTTTGTTCTGTGATCTTGTGTCGTGCTGGTATCTGATATTATTGATTTTCTGACCAAAGAATTTCCTTTAGTAATTCTTGTTGCTTCGGTTTGTTTTTTGCAAATCTCTAAGCTTGTGTTTATCTGTAAAGGTCTTAATTTCACCTTCATATTTGAGAAAGTTTTGCTGGATATATGATTCCTGGCTGACAGTTTTTCTCTTTCAGTGCTCTATATATGTTATCCCATTGCCTTCTTGCGTGCATGGTTTCTGCCGAGTAGTCCAAACTTATTGATTCTCCTTTATAGTTGACTTTTCATTTACCCTTGGCTGCTTTGAAAATTTTTTATCTTTGGTTTTGGCAAGTTTGATGATAATATGTCTTGGTGATTTTCTTTTGGGATCTATCTTGTATGGGGTTCAATGAGCATCTTGGATAGATACCTTTTCATCTTTCATGATGCCAGGGAAGTTTTCTGCCAACAGATCTTCAACTATTCTCTCTGTATTTTCTGTTATTCCTCCCTGTTCTGGAGCTCCAATCACACTCAAGTTATTCTTCTTGATAGAGTCCCATATGATTCTTAGGGTTTCTTCATTTTTTTCAATTCTTTTATCTGATTTTTCTTCAACTATATTGGTGTCAATTGCCTCATCCTCAGCTCCCCCACTCTGCATTCCAAGTCCTCAATTCTGCTCCTCTGACTTCCTATTGTCTAATTCTGTAATTTTATTGTTAATCTTTTGGATTTCTTAATGCTGTCTCTCTGTGGATTATTACAGCTCATTAATTTTTTCACTATGTTCTTGAATAATCTTTTTGATTTCTTCAACTGCTTTATCGGTGTGTTCCTTTGCTTTTTCTGTAGATTGCCTTATTTCATTTCTGAGGTCATCCCTGATGTCTTGAAGCATTTTATACATTAGTTTTTTATATTCTACATCTGGCAATTCCAGGCATGTATCTACATCTGGGAATGAGTTTGATTCTTTGACTTGGGGGTTTGTAAAAGTGCTACAGCTGCTAACCAAAAGGTTGGCAGTTTGAATCCGCCAGGCGCTCCTTGGAAACTCTATGGGGCAGTTCTACGCTGTCCTATAGGGTCGCTATGAGTCAGAATCGACTCGACGGCACTGGGTTGGGTTTTTAAAAGCAATCATGGTCTGCTTCTTTATGTGATTTGATATCGATTGCTGTCTCCAAGCCATCTCTAAGATATTGTAATGTTTTCTATCTGGTCACTGAGTTTTATCTTCTTGTTTTGTTTTGTTACAATACACCCAGATGGGCTACTAGATTGCACCATCTTGAATGCTGTAGCTTTTGAATAATTTATGTCCTGTTACCAGCTGGTCTGAGCTGTTACCAGGTATATAAGCCTATGAGTCCACTCACTATTCTTGAATAAAATCAGCTCAGGTCTCCTAGTCCTCAGGATCACCTAATGTGTGGTACAGGCTCTCACCTATTAACTTAGAGGAGTAGTGGAGATGGCTGTATGCACCAGTTTCTAGTAGCGGCAGGGGGTCACACTCCGAGGAGGGCAGGATGCTGACAGCCTTCCCACAAGTGTCAGGGAGGTAGGAGTGGCTCTATTCTGTAGAGCACTCTGGAGGGTGGACTCTGCAGCTGTACCTTAGGCACCCGATGCTTGTACCTGTATAGATTGGTAGGCGTCACTATCCTCAGTCCCCTTTAGCAGGTGGCTAGGTGGTTTGGGTGGAGCCTCAGCCCTCAGTTCCCTGGCGTGGATCAGTGAGGGCTCTGTTTTATAGGCAGAGAGGTATCTGACCTCTAAAACTTGCCTTTCCACTGCTCAGCTAAAACACTTACTGTCAGGTCTCTATCAGAATTGCCTTTGCATTATAATAGCCACACGGTTACCTGTAGGGACGAAAGTCAAAGACTGTGAGTCTCTTATGCCTGGATGGAGCTGGTTCTGTATTGTTATTCCAGTTTAGGGAAGTCAGGGAAGGATTTTTCCTTTGATTGTTAAATGCAGTTTTTATCAGGCCCGGAGAATGGGTTAGAAAAGAAAGAAGAAGAAGAAGAAAAAAAAAAAAAAACCAAAAAAACTGGCAGTGCCCTTCACTCTCTGGTCCAGGGAATTCCAATGTTAATGAGGCCAGCTGGGGAAGGGAGGGGAGGGATCAGATAATTAGTAGAGAGTAGCACGGCAAGATAGACAAAGTTACTTGTTTGGTGAGGACTGGTTTTTCTAAGATTCCAGAGGGGTGTGTAGCTTGTGTGCACTAGCTGGTTCCCCACTGAGACTGCCCCAGAGGTTTAGGGCTGCGTCCCGTGCTTGCGTCGACTCAGGATGCCACAATTAGCTCCGCCATGCTTAGTCCAAAGCCCAGCGCCAAGGTTTCCTGTCTGGGACACTGCACTCCAGGCTCCAAAACCAGTTGCTGCTTCCCCGTGGTTTTTCGTTTGCCTGTCAGCCACGTCAGTGTGCAGCCTGCGTGTGCAGGCTGGGTCCCCTCCGAGGTTGGTCTGGAGGGCTAGGCCTGCGTCCATGCTTGCCCCGTCTCAGTAAGCTACAATCGGCCCCACCACTCTGGCACCAGGGAACCACAATAGCTCAAGGCTGTGGAGTGGCACACTGGCTCCGGAAGCGGTCGCTGCTTCAACGTGTGGCTTTTTGCTCCCCTGTCACTCAGGTGAACTCCTTAGTTCTGTGTTTGGTGGTCAGGGTTCATAGATTGTCCTGTATGTAATCGATTCACTTGTTTTATTGAGTCTTTGTTGCAAGAGGGATAAGCGGAAGCTTCTACCTAGTCAGCCATCTTGGTCCCACCTCCCTCTAGCTTCTTAAGGTATAAAGTTAGTTGTTTCCCTCTGAGCACTGCTTTCACTGCATCCTATATATTTTGTTTTTGTTTTCATTCAACTGAAAGTATTTTCTAATTTCCTTTGTTATTATAAATGATTAGTGAACTTGAAGATATAGCTATAGAACTTATCAAAAATAAAGCAGCAGAAAAAACAATACAACCAAAAACCTAGCAACAGAGCACTAATGATCAAGTGCCTCAAAATATGTACAACTGAAATTTCAGTAAGAGGAGAAAGGGGGTGAGAGAAAACATTTGATGAAACTCTAAACACAGAGATACATGAAGCTTGGCAAGCCCCAAAACATGAGAAAATGATATCAAGGCACATCATATTCAACATTAAACTACTGAAAACCAGTTATAAAGATTAAATTTTAAAAGCAGCCAGAGGAAAAAGCAAGAAACAATGTAACTGCATTACATACCGAGGAAGAAAAAAAACAAGAAAAATGCAAACCAGAAGAAAATGGAGCAGCATCTTCACAGTACTGAAAGAAAAAAGCAACAAAAAACATCAATCTGAAATTCTATAACCAGTAGAAATATTTCAAAAATTAAGACAAAAAAAAAAATTTCCAGAGATACAAAAACTGATAATCCATTGCTGACCGAATATTACTGCAAGGAATGCTGAAGGCAGTCTTTCAGGCAGAAGGAAAATGATACCAGATAGAAATCTAAATCTACAGAGAGAAGTGAAGAACACCAAAAATGGTAAACACGTGGGTAAATATACTTTTTCCTCTGATTTTTTAAACTTCTAAAAGATAGCTATTTAAAGAAAAACAATTAAAAAATGTATTATAGAAGTAAACATCTGTAAGAAAACAACAGCACAAAGGCTGCGAGGAAGGAAATTAAAGTGTCCTATATAGTTCTTACCCCATATGTAAAGTGGTATATTACTTGAAGTTAGACTGTGATAATTAAAGGTATATATTGGAAGCCTTGTAAGACAATAATAGAAATCAAAGAAAATCATAAAAAATATTTAATAAAAAAAAATGACAGTAACATATAACTCAGAAGAGGTATCAATGAGATTAAACTGACACACAAACAAAAAAAGAATAAAGGAAGGCTTTTCCTTATTATAGAAAGCCAGCTAATAAATGTAGAAACAAGATCCACCACCCAGATGGAATTAAAAAAAATCATTTGCAACTACCATGGAATAACTTCTTCAGGCAAGATTATTAATGGATGCTGAAAGTATTATTGTGTGCTGGCATGTCAATTCCAATTCATGGAGACCCTTTATGACAGAGTAGAACTGCCCCATAGGGTTTCCTAGACTGTAATCTTTATGGGAGCAGATCGCCAGATCTTTTCCCCTGTGGAGCTACTGGTTGGGTTCAAACCACCAATCTTTCAGTGGGTAGCCAAGTGCTTAACCATTCCACTAAAAGTAGTGGGTGAAAATATCAGAACACAGTATTCACATGGTTTCAAAGTATCTCCCCAAAAGATAATTATTAATTACAAGCAGAAAAAAAATAACTCCCTGGTGGAAACACCTCACAGATAACTACTTTAACCAAGCAAGAAAAGTTACTATCACCAGAAATAGGACAAATCAACACCATCCTGTGCCTCCTAATAGGATGCACTGGGATTAACACAACATCTGTGACATTCCTGCCAAAAGTAGTACTTTGAATTTAATCATGATGATATCAGACAAAATTAAATCAAGGAATAATGCTAAATAACTGACTTGTACTTCTGAAAAAAGTCAGTGTCACAAAATAGAAAGACTCGTGAACTTCTCCATACTAAAGAGCTATGACAACTGAAGCCATGATCCTGGATTTCCTTGTGTTATAAAGTAGGTCAGTGAAAAAGAGGAAGCCCCTCAACGAGATGGATTGACACAGTGGCTGCAACAGTGGGCTCAAACGTAACAACAACTGTGAGGATGGTGCAGGACCAGGCAGTGTTTTATCGTATTGTACACTGGGTCACTATGAGTCGGAACCAAATCGAGGGCACCTAACAACAACAGCAGGAACACATTAGGTATTCAGTCATTTAAACCCAAAACCCTAAATTCCTCCCAGAGGATCACAAAGTGAAACATTTGAAGGGATTTTTAAAAAACATTTTTCTTTTAAATAACAGGACTAAAGCAGTCTCTTCCTCGGTGAGCCATTTTATAACTTCTCCTGCTATCTGTAGAAATGCTATCTCAATTCTATTTCCTTAAGCACTTGTTATTATAAATTATAATCTATGTTGCTGTTATTAGGTGCCACTGAGCTGGTTCTGACTCATAGCAACCACATGTACAGAAGAATGAAACACTACCCAGTCCTGTACAATCGTCATAATCGTTGCTATGTTTGAGCCCATTGTTGCAGCCACTGTGTCAATCCATCTTGTTGAGGGTTTTCCTCTTTTTTGCTGACCCCTCTATTTACGAAGCATGATGTCCTTCTCCAGAGACTGGTCTCTCCTGATGACAGTCCAAAGTAGGTGAGATGAAGTCTCCCCATCCTTGCTTCTAATGAGTATTCTGGCTGTACTTCTTCCAAGACAGATTTGTGCATTCTTCTAGCGGTCCGTGGTATATTCAATATTCTTCACCAACATTGTAATTCGAAGGCATCATTTCTTCTTCAGTCTTCCTTATTCACTGTCCAGCTTTCACATGCATATGAAAAAAAAATATATATTTTTTAATGAGGCAACTGAAAATACCATGATTTGGGTCAAGTGCACCTTAGTCCTCAAAATGACATCTTTGCTTTTTAACACTTTGAAGAGGTCTTCTGCAGCAGATATGCCCAATGCAATACGTCCTTTGATTTCTTGACTGCTGTGTTAATGGGTGCTGCTTGTGAATCCAAGCAAAATGGAATCCTTGACAACTTCAAGGATTTGAGGATCTATGGTTCCTCAAAAAAGACATTTTAAAAGGGAACAAGGGCAAATAAATAGATGTTATACATTCCTGGTTTAATGGAAATATGTATACACAGTGAGAAATACAACAGATTTTTGGTTGTATTGTTATATTTAAAAAATTTCCCCTAAATAACTGAAATACATGTGAAATCTAACATTGTCCTGGGAAACTATAGTAATCAAAAAGTACTGAAAAGTAATTAACAATATGATGAAAAAGTACAGTTTAAAGTTTAAAAAAATATTTTATTTGTATAATTTATTATCTGTATAAGCCTAATAAAAGTTATTATTCTAGTTTTTGCTAGTAAGAATAATTTTAGCAAAGGTGTACTGACTATATTAAATAGCTACAATTTCCTCACAGTTTTCCATTATTGTTTTAAATATATCTCAATATTTATTCTCGAGGCAAAAACCATGGTGGGGAACCACTGAATATTCTTCATGATAAGCACAAATGGTAAAATCTGAGATAACAGGTATGATTCCCAAATTCTTTTATAGAGGAAATAGCCTGGGACATACTATGAAAAATACAACTTTAGTTATGTATTTGATTTGTGAAAAGGTTATGCAAACTTGAACACACTTAAAAAAGAAAAACAAACTTATTTCTATAACTCACTCATAGGAGACTAATTCAATCACAAGCATAAATAATAGGTTAAAGAAATATTTTTTAGATAAAAAAGTTCACAAGAAGAGGCATTTATCAATCATCAAATATAATTTTTTTCCCTTGAAACACAGCAATTTTAGATTGCTGTTCTTTTTGCCTCCTGCTTGCTTCCCACGAAGGATGAAGAGGCAGCTGCAGCCGTAACTGCTGTTTTGTATTGTCAGGTCTTCTTTGTTTACTCTTATTGAATTGATTCTTGATCTGAGGTTCATTTTGCTGAAAACCTGGGAGAAGAAAGTAAAAATAATGAAAACTAACTATATATCTAAACAGTATAACAGAGGCATAAATTTCATCTTTTTTAAATCAATACTAAAAGAAGAAATTCAGTTATACCTAGTTAAATAGAATATCTTGCAATTTAAAACTTATGTCCAACATAAAACATTTTGAAGTTAAGTTTACATTAAAAAAAAAACCAAACCCACTGCCATCGAGTCAATTCTGACTCATAGGGACCCTACAGTTTACATACGGACTGCCTAAAAAATTCTATGTTGGCTTATTTACAGTGACATACAAAAAGGCTGGCTTACTTCTAGCTAACATGGAAAGGTGAAAAAAAAAGGTGGGGGCATCATGTATTTTCCAAGAAACATTACTAGCTTATGATATCTGTGAATGGAACAGATATAGCCAGAAAATTCACTTTTTAAAACTGAGCTAAGATACTGGATCTAACAATGCTGATATGAGAAAGTTATTTTTAAAGGGTTAATTGATTCTACTTCCTTCTGTTATCGAACAAAAGTTATTACAAGGTAAATTATTAAATCTGCTCAAGTATAAGACCAAGTTCTATTTCCGCCATAAAATTACCCTCCAGATATTCTAGCCTTTATAGTCTCTTATATTATGACGCACTTCAATCACATTATTTTGAAAAACAAAGTACTATTTCGGGAAGATACATCAGCCTGAGAAGACATGAATCAACTCATGTTTGGATGCTTAGAGGGAGTTTAACTGATGAATTCAAAACAAAAAGGGAGGTAATATACAGTAAAAGCTGCAAAAAAACAAACTTGTGGAAGGCAGAAACCTGCCAGAGAAGGAAAACTCAAATATTTTCCACTAAAACAAGTGACAGAAAAGTGGTAAGACTACACCCTGTCATAGGCAGAAAAACTGAGAGACCTGGAAAAACAAGGCTGACCCACTGACTCTGGGCTCTCACAGGTTTCACTTTTTATATATATAACATACACACACACACACACACACAAAAACATATACAAATGAGTATTTTGTTGTTGCTGGGTGCTGTCGAATGGATTTTCGACTCATAGAGACCTCATGTGACAGAGAAGAACTGCCCCATAGGTTTTCTTGGCTGTAATCTTTACAGAAGTAGAAAGCCAGTTCTTTCTCCTGTGGAGCAGCTGGGTGAGTTCAAACTATCAACTTTCTGGTTAGCACCCGAACACTTAACTGTTGCTCCAATTAGACATCACTGTCCATAGCCTTTTATAGACTTCTTTAAAGAGCCAATGTCATATTATTATACAAATGAGTCAAACAGTTTGGGATAAAACTTCCAGAACATTGTACACAGATTCAAAGTATTCCATGTCTTGTTCAGATCACATGCGCTCTAGAAATCTGTCGTAATACTTAAAAAATGACTCCAGTGATAAAGAGTTAAGAGTTTAATTGAAAATGTTTCATTAAAACTGATATTTGAATAAGGTAATATTTCTAAAGTATACATAATCTTATATATTATATAAAAGGAGCCCTAGTGGTGCAATGATTTAGCACTCAACTGCTAACTGAAATGTCGGTTCAAACCCATCAGTGAGAGAAAGACCTGGCAATCTGCTCCATAAGGATTATGGCCAAGAAAACCCTATGGGGAACTTCTCCTCTGTCACATGGGGTTGCTATGAATCAGAATCAACTTGATGGCATCTAACAACAATAAAAATATTACATAAACTAAATTTGTATGTGTAAGTAAAAGTCATAAATCAAATATTTTAAATATACAAGCTAAGTAAACAAACAAAAAAACTTTAGCTGATCTTCCCATTGAGAAAATGTAGAACTGCCTACTTACACTTATCCTATGTTTGCAAATACACGGTAAATGTGGCGGATTGCCATGCGTTTGCTGAATGTTTTCTTTTCCTCCTAGGCACACAACTATTCGCTTTGCAGTTAGGTAAGGCCATGTAACTGAGTTATGGGCAATGAAATGTGACAAAAAACCCAGAACATAAAAACTTCACATTTAATCCTCCATTATCTCTTTCTCTCTCCCCATACCCCCAACCACTGGTTGATGAAGAGTGCTCTTAGGACTTTGAGGAGGCAGAGGTTCAAGATGGGAAGGGCGTGCATAGAGCTGATGGACTGTGATGAGTAACAAACCACTGAAATTTGGCAGTTATTTGTTACATCAGATCGTCTACTATGAATAGTAACTGAAATCAGTACCTAGAAGTAGAGGTCAGCAGTTTCAGTGGTAGGTGAAAAAAAAAAAATGGATATTTGAGGGTGGAAATGTATATATGTGCAATCCATGTGCTAAAGTAATAGGTAAAACTGTTGCCAGTAATAACAGGCTGCATGTCTGAGTTTGTAGCGCTAAGGTAAATGGTTGAAAAGAAAAAAAATATTAGTGTATGCCAGCTACTGTTGATTGTCTTTGGTAACATACTACAAAAAAAAAAAAAAAAAAAGAGAGAGAGAAGAGTTCAGGAAAGAATTGCCCAGCTCACATGCAAAAACTAGAGCAAACAAAGTCTATATATTTGGGAACTTGAGGCTTAGAGAAGCTTCTGGGCTCCAAAAAGTAACGGATAAGACTGAGAAAATTTTTGAGCAATAAAGGCCCTGTCAAGGAGACACTGAATGATAGTGGGAGTGAAGAAAAACAGAAACAAGGCAGTTTTGACAACTAGCTCTAGGAAAGAATTTTCAGTGTGGTTACCAGCTCATGGTTAGATTGACTGGAAATAAAGAGATCAGAAATCCATTAAGTTTTTGAAGGAATTGCATTGTGAAAGAAATCATGAGCTGAGCTGGACCTGGGACCTTATATTTGTACCAGCCACCTGGAGCAAATCCCATGGAAGTCACACTCAATGCCACTTCAGATATGGCCATGGAGGATAACAAAGGCATTCCCAAGACAGCAGAGTTAAGAGACCATGGAGAACAATGGATAAGAAGGTTCCTTTCAGAGCCATCACAATCCTGCCAGGCAGTACACCTATGACTGTTGTGTACCTCCACTCTTTCCTTAACTGATTCAGAGTTTTTATTGTGTTTATCGTGTCCCTGCTCTACCACTGTATATTTGATTTGAGTTGGGAGGAGGTAGGTTGTCTTTTTAGGGCACAGGTCACCAAATTTTGAGGAGTCATATCCATGAGGAAATCTGATGGAAAGCACTGTGATTCTAGACTTTGAGCTAGATGCAGTGACTAGATGGAACTTTGGGTTGTCTTCTCAGCTAAAGAGGTAAGTGTGTTCTACCTGTTGGAGGAAAAATGAAACTGACATCTGGTGACTGAATGGATGGCTAATAGTAGACACAGTTATGTGTTCAAGAAGCTGGACTCTATTCCCTTCTAGGCACATAATTAGACTGCATTTTTCAGCTCTCTTGTTGCTAGGGGGAGAGGGGGTCACTATGACTGACTTTTGGGCCAGGAAATATGAGGAGAATTCATTGCCACTACTTTCAGGCATGGCCCATAAAAACTTCTCATAAAATTCTACATACACTCTATTCCCTTCTCTTGACCAAAGGGAAAATATTTGGGACCTGGGGAAGGAGGGGCCAAGTGATAAAAGAAGCCTGATCTTGAGTGACTATGGGGAACAGAGTCCCTCTGCCAATTCAGAGTGGATTGAGATGTGAGAAATTTTTATTGTGTTAAGCTAGTAAGAGTTGGGGTTGTGTTCAGCAGTCAGACTAACCCAAATATATTAAAATTCATTTGATTTGTTATTAATTAATCTGAAAATACTTTAAACTTACTCTTAACCCAGAAAGTAATATACTTGTTACTGGTATTTAATGGCATGGCATTAACTGATAAACATATAATTTATATAACAATTTACTTAAAAAATATGTTTGACTTAATTCAAGACAAATTAAATAGATATAATTTTCCTAATTTTTGTCTATATCTTTCCCTTTGGCAGGATATAGGCAAAAAAATAATTTCTCCAATTAAAATTAAAAAAAAAAAATTATACTGATAATTGTAAGACACTCTGTTCTCATTTGTGTTCCCAATGACTTAATTCATTCAAATTATTAAGTAACTACAATTTTTTAGCCTTACACTTTACCAAACCTGTTGCTGTTAAGAGTCAATTCTGACTCCTAGTACTGGGTGGTGGTTTTTTTTTTTAGTGACCCTACAGGACGGAGCAGAATTGCCCATAGGGTTTCCAAGGAGCAGCTGGTGAATTTGAACTGTTGACCTTTTGGTTAGCAGCAGCTGAGCTCTTAACCACTTTCGCCACCAGGGCTCAAATACATACAGAGGTCGCAAATCATTAACACATACCTGGGGTTTTGCTTTTCGGAACCTGTTCTTTGGAATTTCTAAAAGAAGAAAAAGACTATTATGACTTAAAAGATCATTAAATGCTCTGATCTTAAGTAGATAACATAATAAAACTGATAATAGGCCATTCAAAACACTATCGTGCTCCTCTCTTCCAGCATCAATCAATAAAAAATTATGAGAATCCAAAGTTTTACCTACACTGAAGGTTTGTTGGATTCCAATATTTGTACAGAAACATGAGGAACTTTTCCTCTCACCACCCTTCCAGGGGCTTCTCTTTGTAACTGAAAAATATCCTATTTTGGGGACCATTTAGATAAAGAATTTCAAAAGTGTTCTCATAGGGAAAATGAGTCACATACAACAAAAATTAAGATTTACATACTGTGGGAAGGGAAAGGGTAGTGGTGCATTATTTTCAAACGAGGAAAAAAACGTAGCCTTTTGAGGCAGGTTTAGCAGATATAAGTAAATATCTTAATTACTTTCAAGGTTTCAAAGATGGTTGTGTATCCTTTTCAATTTTCCACCTCTTTGGAAAATTTCTACATCACGTTTTTCTATTTCATTAAGCAACATCCCTGACCTGTACTTAAACAAAAACAAATCAGTTTATTGAAGAAAATAGATGTTACTGAAGAAATTAGGTAGCCATGATTTTTACTCTGAAGTGTGACGATACCCCTTATCAGATCAGAATTATATAAGAAATTAAATTTATAGACTTAGAACAGCTATGAAAAGTGGTGGTTAACAGCAAGGATGGAGACAGCAGCATCACCAAATATAAAGCAGTCTGGGAAAACTCAGACTTAGGACAAGCAGCCTTATATCCTGATGTAAGAATACATAGAAAAATGATTAATAATTGCAATAACGGCCCTGGGTCATCAAGGAAAAAAAAAATTATTTTCAGAAAGTTTTGTTTAAAAAGAGAGATATATGAGACATTTCCACAAGATTTTTTTTTATCAGAAACTAATCCAATGTTTCAAAAGTTTGATAACTGAAGGGATAAACTCAAATTATCCAGACAAATCACTTGGCTGTAACATCTTATCTTTAGATGAGGCTGAATAAATGAGGCATTGCCATAGGTGTATTTGGTAACTTAACGTAAAGTCTAATAACAGGATGTGTCATACAAACTAGAATTCTATATGTGAGAGAGTCTCTTATCCCATTGTTAGAATGTGTGGCCATTTTAAAAATTTTAAAATCATTTTTTAGTTCTTTAAAAAACAAAGATCTAATAACTATTTCAGAGTAGAAAAACACTCCTACCTTCTGAAGCTTTTAGATCCAGATAACGAGTGAAAAAACACTGATTCAAGCTTCCTGGATTCTGTATTTGGCTTGTTTTTGTCCTCTTTCATATCCCAGTGAGTTTTAAGTATTTCTTCTTCAGGTAACAGTTTTTTTGGTTTTTTTTGTTCCTCAACTGAAGAATGGCAGCTACTCTCCTTCTTTCGTGTCCGTCTGACTTTCCCAATGAAGAAGTCATCATCGCTATCACTATCCTCAGACACGGAAGACTGTTTGTAAAATCTTTCTTCTGTGCTATCATCAAAATACTCCTTGTCTTCCTCATGTAATTCTTCACCATCACTGTTATCACCAACTGAGCTACTGGAGCCTGCCTTTTTTTTGGTTTGACTTAATGTTTCCATTTTGGGGTCAGCAGGTGTCTTCTGGGATAGAGATGAAACTACAGAATCCTTTTCAGAAGGTTTTGAAGGAGAATTTGGAATGGTCACTGCTTCGGGTCCATGCTCCATCTTGCCCCTTTTTTCTTTTGCGTTATTTATTGGTTTCTTTGCCAATATTTTGACTTCTTTCACTTTCTGCTCACGGGAAATAGTTCCTTCATGCTGCAACTTCTTTTCATCATCATTTGAATACAAAGTGTCTTCAGAATGATTTTCTTCTGAAGCATCTGATGATTTAACCTCAGCAACATTTTGTCGTGCATCTTTAAAAGCTTTGACAGCAGCTGCATAGATAAATAACACATGATTTGCTTCAGCATTGAAATGCATAATACAAATGCATCACCGTTTCAGCATAATGCTTGGAATAATTGTTTGGAAACAGAAGACAGAAGTTTAAGTTTATATTCGCTATGTAAAAAGGATTTGAATTCATGGAAATCCTTTGACTTTTGAAAAAGTTATCGTCTTAAGATGTATCCTCATGTCTTGGAGTTATGAGTAATAGTAAAAACTTCGCTGAATACAAATAAAACAAAATGGCAACTTTAATTTCAACAGTAATAATGTATTGACAGAGCCCTGGTGGCACAAATGGTTAAGTGCTTGATTGTCAGCCAAAATACTAATGGTTTAGAACCCACCCAGCGGCTCCATGGGAGAGAGACCGGGTGATCTGCTTCCATAAAGATTACAGCCACTGGGAGTTGGAACTGATTCAATGGCATCTAACAACAGTGTACTGATATGAATGCAGACCATTATAAATTGTGTTTTCAGGCATAAAAATAAATTATCTCCTAATCTGCAACAAAAGCATTTAGTTCTGTAAATATATTTTATAACACACACATATAAATAAAAACTAAGCTGTAAAAACAAATAATTACATTACTATTCAGCAAAGCAGCTATACTCAATGTTGTCACATATATATTATACATTTATAAAATTGTTAATCAGAATTTTAGTAAAAAAAGTATAGTTTTTCTTTAGACATCATATACCTTCCATATTTTCAGGCACTTTCTAATATTTGAAAATATTTGAATGAGATCTATATTTATAATATAAAAATGATCCTCAAGAGGACAAAGAACCGTAAGTAATACTTACAATAAATAAATAAATTGCCATTTTATTCTAAATCACATACTAAAAACATGGCTTTAAAAGCATTTAATTCATACCTTTTAGCATATCTATTTTTTTCTTCAGAAGAGGGTGTACTGCCAGCCTGGCAATTGCTCTTTCAGTCGCAGTAGAATCTGGCTGCAAATTGAAAAATAAACATATGGGAATAAAGACAACTTGGTATTGTCAAAAAGTAAATTAAAAAATTTATCAGTCTTTGAGTTGGGGAAAAGGAATTTGTTAATATTCTCATCACATAAGTCATCTACATAATCCATCATAACAACAAATAAAAATCATGCTGACAAAAATGACTGTTTTTGAACAATAAAAATTATCAAGTAACCAACTAGTAAATATGCTTTGCGTACTTAATATGTTTCTAGAATTGTGCTAAGCATCATGTGATATTTTTTTAAAATGTAATATATTTCTGCTTTCAAAGAGCTTAAAACATCTAGTTAAGAAAAATAAACCAATACGAAAGAATCAAGTAACGTACTAGTGTTAAGCTGGGTGTTACAAATAATGAATGACCAATGTTTGAAATTCCATTTATTGTAGACCTGGAAATTACCTAATACTATATATTTATATTTTGAATGTCTACTATCACTGCCTGGCACACAGCCAACTTTATAAATCTTTGATGACAACTGAATGAGAAGAGATTATATACATATAATATTTAATGTATGTATAATTAAGACAACTCAGACAATCCTTAATTATTAAGTGTTAACATGGTAACTGGGCATAAAGCAGATACCAACACTCAGGTAATAAATACTGAGTAAGCTTTTGTCATTTCTATGATTCTATTATCATCTTTATCTCCTATGATCAATTAAAAAAAAAATTAACCAAAAAAACTCCAAACCCATTGCCATTGAGTCAATTCTGACTCAGCAACCCTACAGGACAGAGCAGAACTGCCCTGTAGGGTTTCCAAGGAGCAGCTGGTGGATTCAAACTGCCAAATTTTAGCACTCAAATGCTTAACCACTGTGCCACCAGGACTCCTTTTAAAAATTAGGAGTAAGAAAATTACTTAATTTGAATTTCTATCTTTTGTGCTAAGATCTTCATAATGTAGCTTTATTATGATTTTAAGTGAGGTCAAACTCCTTAGAAATACACTGTCTGGTCTGTAAACTTGGATGGACGGGGCTTACAACTTTATTTTCACTAATCTCTAATTGTAACTCAGTGTTTCCTTCAATTATGAATCTAGGTACTAGTAGTACCTATGACTTTGTCACCAACAGAGATTGCTGGTATCTTTATAATATTACTGATAAGGCTGGTATCCTGGGTCACTAAGTGACAAGCTGAGCTACTTAAGTTATGCGTGAAACACGCTTGCTGGAGTCTTATAGGAAACGTATGAGGAGCTAGAACACAGAATGCTAATTGTTTTTAGGCTGAAGGGGCTCAACACAATATATGAAAATAAAGTCATAATCAGTACAGCTTCAGACTTCACAACAGCAATTCTGGAGGTCAGAAAACAACAGAGTAATTCTAGTGCTTCTAAAATTCTGAGGAAAATAATTTCCAACCTAGAATTACACACCTGGGAAAAAGAAAAAACTTTAGGATATGCAAGGTTTAGAAAAGTTACATCCTTTGCACGTTCTTGCCCAAGAAATTTTGCCCACTAAAATGAGGAACGATACAAAAAACGAGGGTACCTATATGACCCTTTGGAGAAGAGATCTAAGTCCTTATCTTCGATAGCAATCAACAACTAATGCTTAAAACTGACAAGTCAATATAATACTAATACAAAAATCTTGACATGGGGGTAAATTCTATGAAACTCAACTAAAGTTGGAAGTGGGGAGACTATAGAGGACTGTCATTTCCACAAAACGAAAAAAAAAACTTCAGAAATATTTGATTCTCAGAACTGGGGGTGAGCAAACTGCGGCCCCTGGGCCAGTTCTGGCTTGCTACTTGTATTTTAAAATAAAGTTTTATGGGGACACAGGGAAGCTCATTAATTTATATACTGTCTATGGTTGCCCTCATGCCATAATGTCATAGTAGAATAATTGTGACACAGGCTGTATCACCTGCAAAGTCTAAAATATTTGCTATCTGGCCCTTTGCAGAAAAAAGTATGTAATGCCTACTCTAAATTTTGTGCAAGTAGAATCCTGAGAAGGAAAAACTGAAAAATAAAAAGAAAAAAGGAAGGAAAAGAAATTCAGCATGCCTATGGTTAATTTAAAACAAAAACACTGCCAGGACAGACTGTTGTTGCCAAACCAAGGCACTAAATATGCTAAATGTGTTTCAGAAGAGTGATACAATTTGAGATTCTGGTTTAGTTGAAACAACTTAGTATGCAGCACAGATGCAATATGTTTGAATTTTCAGTGCTAATTCTGGAACATTTATATTTAAAAATAAAGTCAGTGACATGAGAAGCTAGTTTGCTCTGCAAACCTTCATCTAAAGTGCTATAAAAAAGAAAATAAAAATAATTAAAAACTAATGTCAGTGACAACAGAAACTACTAGTCTTGACCAAAGTTATGTGCCCCACAGGAAACTGTCCTTCAGGGTAAGGGAAAAAGAAGACACTCTAAGAACACTCCAGGAGAAGCTGTTTTATCTTTAACTGCTTCTTTCAGTATACTCCCCCTTGCAGCTACTAAAAATTCACTTGAAAGTTAACCCTCAGTATACGAACAGCTGTATCTGTAAAACAGATAAACTGAGTTAATCTCACACGTTTTTTGTTAGGAAGTTCTGGGAATCCTAAACAGGTCTAAGATTTAGTCACACACAATTGTTGAAAAACAGATCTATTGCTGCTTCTAAATCTCTGCTTTGAAAACGTGCTAAAAACTTTGATGAACTGGATGTTTCTCCTTCCAAAGATAGGTACGTCTTTTCAGCTTAGTTATAAAAATTTTGGAAGAGCAGTGGTGATACCTGCATGTCTAATATTGACTCCAGGTAAATACTGTTTTGTTTGAAATCACTTTTTATCATTGAATTTATTTAGCAAAGTTGTTTCTATGCCTTGGGAGATATTCCAGAGTAATCATGATTTAGTGGCCTGGTTTCAGTAAATTCCATCAAATAAAAAGGCTCTAGAATAAGCCTTTCAATTCTTCAATTATGTATTAATCTAATGAATGAATGAAGATATTATCCATTTGATATACATGTCTTCCTCTATAACTGCGATTTTATGTTGTAGCTTTTGTGGAGGGCTTATTTGGGGAGAATATCAGGTTAGTAAGTAGTGAGATCGATTCAAAAAGGGCAATGCATTATATAATCCCAGGAGTGCCACCAACATTGTAGTTGTCACAACTGGTGTTGTGCAGTAGATAGCCTATGCAGCCATGTGTATCAGCAGCGAGTTTGAAGAAGAACACAGAGACTTGGGTATACAAGGTATGTAAAACTGGTATGTAATTACTCAAATATAAAACAGAATTAAAAAAAAAACGAAAAACCCACCAACCAAACACGGTGCGTGGAGTCAATTCTAACTCACAATGACCCTATGGGACAGAGCAGAACTGCCCCATGAGGTTTCCAAGGAGCGGCTGGTGAATTCGAACTGCTGATCTTTTGATTAGCAGCCGAGCTCTTAACAACTGATAAAACTGAATCAGGTATGATTACTACCTAATATGCAGAATTATGTATTGCTGTGGGTAGTTGCTTTTGAGTTGGCTCTGACTCATGGTGACCTTTGTATAACAAAATAGCGACCTTTTGTGTAACCGAAGAAAATGCTGCCTGGTCTTGCACCATTTACATGATCCGTGGTATGTCTCAGGCCATTGTTTCTGCTGTTGTGTCAATCCATCTTATTGAGGTTACTCATATTTTTGCTGAACCCCTACTTTAGGAGACGTGATATTCTTTTCTATCAATTGGTGATACATAGAAAGTTAAGCAAGCCAAAGCTTTGAAATCCTCATTTCTAAGGGGCATTCTGGTTGTATCTCTTCTAAGACTGATTTATTCGTTCTTCTAGCAGTCCACTAACACCAATATTCTTCACTAACACCACAATTTGAATGTATCAATTCTTTTTCTGCATTGCTTTTTCATTGTACAGCTTTTGCATGCATATTAGGAGATGGAAAAGAACATGGCTTGGGTCAAGTGCACTTAGTCAACAAAGTGACATCCTTAGCATTTAAAAAAAAATTAAAGAGGTCTTTTGTAGCATATTTGCCAAGTACAATATGCCATTTCATTTCTTGACTACTGTTTCATGGACGCTGGAGTGTTGATCCAAGCAGAATGAAATCTTGACAACTTCATTTTCTTCTTCATTTATCATGATGTTGTTTATAGGTCCAGTTGTAAGGATTTTTGTTTTTTTCACATTCAGGTGTAATCTATACTGAAGGCTGCAGTTTTTGACCTTCATCAGTACATGCTTCAAGTTGTCTTCATTTTCAGCAAGCAAGGTTGTGTGACCTGCATACTGCAGGTTGTTAGTGAGTCTTCCTCTAATACTAATGCTGTATTCTTATCCATATAGTCTAGCTTCTCTGATTACTGGAAGCCCTGGTGGTGTAGTGGTTAAGCTCTGTGGCTGCTAACCAAAAGGTCGGCAGTTCAAATCCACCAGGAGCTCCTTGGAAACTCGACAGGGCAGTTCTACTCTGTTCTATAGGGTCGCTATGAGTAGCAATTGATTCAATGGCAATGTGTTTGGTTTTCTGGTTTTTCTCTGATTACTTGCTGACATACAGACTTAATAAGTAAGGTGAAAAGATACAACCCTGCCACACACGTTTTACAATTCTGAATCAAGAATTATACATACCACAGCTTTAGGATCTACAAAAATACTATCTTTATAAATCCAATCTTTATTTGTCTTTGGGGCTGGCATAAGAATGACAACATCAGCAAATTACGTGCTACAATATTGCTTGTAGTACATATTACTAACAATAAGATGTTAAAAAAAAGGACAGTGTGGTTCATCATAACTCGAATATGTTGGGCACTACTTGTAGATTTTTCTATTAATAGGCACTTTGTTGACAAGGGTAATTACTTTCAAGGAAGCTCTAAAACATTCTGATCCTTTATGCTTCTCAGTTTGGGAGCTATCAAACAGTAACAGAAGCAAAATATTTGATGAGAATGTGGCTTATTCAGGAAAAGTATGAGGTTTGGGCATTTGACTTCCTGTTATCACTCCACACCAGAAAACACAAATATGGGCAAGTTTTAAACACTTATAAATACAAAACCTCATTTATACTACGTGGCTGTGTCTGTGTCTTCAACAGTGATTAAAATAAACACTGCTTCACAAGTAGGAATGAAATTCTATTTAAGAACAATGGATTAAAAATAGGTGGCTTCTCCTATTCCTGTTCGTTTAGCTGGGAATCTATTTAACAAAGATGTTTTCTTATAGGTATTGGCCATATCTACTTTGTAGCATAATGGCATTTCAGTATACATATTTCAAAATGATAAGCAATAAACAAGGCTCCACGAATTGACGGAATACCAACTGAGATGTTTCAACAAATGAATGCAATGCTGGAAACGTTCACTCATCCATGCCAAGAAATTTGGAAGACAGTTACCTGGCCAACCAATTGAAGATATCCATATACGTGCCTATCCTAAAGAAAGGTGATCCAAGAAAATGTGGGTATTATTGAACAATACCATTAATATCCTATGAAATTAAAATTACCCTGAAGATAATTAAAAAATGGTTGTAGCAGTACATCTACAGTGAACTGCCAGAAAGTCAAGCCAGATTCAGAAGAGGTCATGGTGTGAGATACCATTGTGATGTCAGATGGATCTTGGCTGAAAGCAGAGAATACCAGAAAGATGTTTACCTGTGTTTTACTGACGATGCAAAGGCATTCGACTGTGTGGATAACGAATTATGGATAACATTGTGAAGAACGGGAATTCCAGAACACATAATTGTGCTCATGAGGAGCATGTACATAGATCAAAAGAGAGTCGTTTGAACAGAACAAGGAGGTACTGCGTGGTTTAAAATCAGGAAAGGTGCGTCAGGGTTGTATCTTTTCACCATACTTATTCAATCCGTATGCTAATCAGGTAACCAGAGAGGCTGGGCTATGTGAAGAAAAACGGTTGCAGGATTGGAGGAAGACTCATTAATAACCCGTGATATGCAGACAATACAACCTTGCTTGCTGAAAGCAAAGAGGACTTGATGCATTGACTGATGAAGATCAAAGACTACTGTATTCTGTATGAATTACACCTCAACATAAAGAAAACAAAAATCCTCACAACTGGACCGATAAGCAACATCATGATAAACAGAAAATACTGAAGTTTGTCAAGGATTTCATTTTACGCGGATCTACAATCAACATCTATGCAAGCAGCAGTCAAGAAATCAAAAGACACATTGCATTGGGTAAATCTCCTGCAAAAGACTTCTTTAATGCATTAAAAAGCAAAGATGTTACCTTGAGGAATAGGGTGCACCTGGCCCAAGCCATGGCATCTTCAATTGCCTCACATGCATGCGAAAGCTGGACAATGAATAAGGAAGACCAAAGAAGAACTGATCCCTTTCAATTATGGTGCTGGCGAAGACTAATGAATATACCATGTAGTACCAGAAGAATGAACAAATGTCTTAGAAGTACAGTCAGAATGCTCCTTAGAAGTGAGGATGGAGAGCCCTTGTCTCACGTACTTTGGACATGTTATCAGAAGGGGCCAGTCCCTCGAGAAGGACATCATGCTTGGTAAAGTAGAGGGTCAGGGAAAAAGAGGAAGACACTTAATGAGATGTTTTGACACTGTGGCTGCAGCAGTGGATTCAAACATAGCAATGACTGTGAAAATGGTGAGGACAGGGCACTGTTTTATTCTATTGTGCATAGGGTTGTTATCAGTTGGAACCGACTTGACGGCGCCTAACAATAACAACATTTCAAAATGTATTTCCTGCTTCTAATATTTATAAGCTGGAAATTTTGATAAAGTTGGCTACCCAACACTATGGCCAAATATCTTGTAGAATGAACAACTGTTACATTTAAATATGAAAAAGGTCAGTTGTTTAAGAACACTTAACAAAATATCAAAATCCCATATGGTACAGAAGTATTATAAAAATTGCTGAGTCTGAGAGGGTATATGAAATGCTAAAATTTTTGGCAAGACAAATCCAAACGTTGAGAGGATAAGCATTATCATTTTTACATCTGTTACAGTAAGGACTTTGAAGGGGATTAAAATGCATTATCAGGATGTCTTGAAACACTTTTTATTACAGAAATGAGAAAAAAACAAGAGATAAGTGACTCACTTGAAGTCATGCAGCTAGTGGCAAGGCAACACTAGTCAGAATGCAAGAAACTCTTAGAAATTTAAGCCTTGTCCCTCTCTGAACAGGAATCTTTGCAAACAGAGGGGGAGTTTATAACTGATAACAAGGTTATTACCAATCGCTTCTCAGTAAAAGAAAACCCGTTGCTGTCAAATTGATTCTGACTCATAGTGACCCTATAAAACACAGTGGAACTGCCCCATAGAGTTTCCAAGGAGTGCCTGGTGGATTTGAACTGCCGACCTTTCAGTTAGCAGCTGTAGCACTTAACCACTATGCCACTAGGGTTTCCTACTTCTTAGTAGGGCATCTAAATTGTCAGCCTACAGAGGAACGGCACGTTATGATGAAGTACTAATAACAATACCATTACTATAACAATATAAGAATTGAGGCTTTCATTGAATTAAAAATTATTTAATCAAATCATTGATAAATGTCAGGATACACTGTACCAGAGTTTTATACCCTTAGAATATATCTGATCTTTCAAAATTCCTTATATTTAGCTGTTAGATGGTTTTAATAAATTCATATTTGTATGAGTGATTTGCAAATCTGAATAGCTTATGATTTGGGGAGCTGTCATGGATTGAACTGTGTCCCCCCAAAATATGTGTCAACTTGGCTAGGCCATCAGTCCCAGTATTGTGTGGTCATTTTCCACTTTGTGATCTGATGTAATTATCCTATGTGTTGTTAAGTCCTAACCTCTATGATGTTAATGAGGCAGGATTAGAGGCAGTTATGTTCATGAGGCAGGGTACAATCTATAGGATTGGGTTGTATCTTGAGTCAAATTCTTTTGACATATAAAAGAGAGAAGCGAACAGAGAGGAGAGGGACCTCATTACCACTAAGAAAGAAGAGCCAGGAGTGGAGCACATCCTTTGGGCCTGGGGTCCCTGTGCTGAGAATCTCCTAGACCCAGGAAAAGATTGCTGCCAAGACACATGATATCCAAGGAATGTCAGGCCCACAGATGTTGAGAAAGGCGATAAGGACCTTCCTCCAGAGCCAACAGAGAGAGAAAGCCTTTCTCTGGAGCTGGTGCCCTGAATCCGAACTTGTAGCCTCCTAAACTGTGAGAATAGATTTCTCTTTGTTAAAGCCATCCACTTGTGGTATTTCTGTTACAACTGCATTAGATAACTAAGACTGGAGCAGATAAATATTCTAATGGGAAAAAAAATGTGCAAACGCAAAAACTGTTACTGATGTACATGGTAGTTAAATCCTTTATAAATACTAAGGACTCAAATATTCTGTTCCTAAAAAAATGAATAAAAATGTTATGCATGTAGATCTTAAAATGTTTGATTTAAAAATGAGAAAGTCTTAGTTAAAAGCAAATTTTATAAATTACAGCAACCATTTATATAGACTTTTTTATTCCTAAGTTTAACTATTAAATTTAACATTTCAAGCCTTTTAAAAAAAAATTTATTCTTAAGAAAGCAATTTAAAAAGTTTTCATTTAAATTTTAAAATCAAATTTTAACAGGAACTAAAGGAGATATAGGCCAAAGATTTTACCGAACGATTAGACTAAAAGTTCAGATTTGACTTGAAGATTCGTCACTTAGGAACAAGCTGGTAGTCAAAACCAGGTTTCCGAATTTAGTATTCTTTAACAGCTTCATTCTAAACTATTTGAGATAACTTTCTCTTATCTTGTCACCCAAACTCAGATGCTTTTTATACTATAAATTGTAAAAATTTGCTGCATTTTTAGAGTACGTCTGCATTTTGCTTTAGACACTGGGTAAAGTCCAAGAATCACAAGACTAAGTAGGGGAGTCCCTTATTTCTCTCCTGACTATTTTCCTTTCTCACCTACTTCCTCCCTCTTTATATTTTAACCTGCTGCCATCAAATCGACAGCGACTCAGAGCAACCCTATAGGACAGAGCAGAACTGACCCACAGGGTTTCCAAGGAGTGGCTGGTGGATTGGAGCTGCCGACCTTTTGATTAGCAGCTAAGTTCCTAACTACTGCAACACCAGGCCTTTGCTCTTTATATTTACTGAGCCCTCATCATGTTAAGGCATGGTCTTACACATAAAGACAGACTCTTTATCATTGGTGGCTCATAATCTTACTCTAATTTAAAAGGGCAAGACAAATGCACAAAGTAACTAATACAAGGTAGAATGTGATAAACTTTATAGAAGAGACAGAATGTCATGCAGGTTTATAGAAGGAATTCAAATACAGTGATACATCTGAAATTTACCTAAACTTGTTTTGAAGCTTAAAAGGCTCAGTAGTCTCTATGAAGTTTTTACACCTGCATGAAAAAAGACTTCACAATATTAGGATGTATGAGGAAAACCACAGCTTTCCTTATTTAAGGTTGACAAAATGTTTGCTGTGGAAAATTCTCAGGAAACTGTGCTTTTCACACACCTCTAGTTATTTCCATTTCAAATAAATTAAATAAAAAAAGGGAAAACGTTTCATCTTTTAATGGAAAAATTTTATTTTGGAATATGGGTATTTATTGAGAACAGAAAAACATTTGGTGTTCAATTTTGAAAAGAATTTTGAGAATGTATGTGTGAATGTAAACAATAGTCTGAATATGAAAAAGATCTCTTACATGTAATATTTAGTTTCTTTGAAATGTTGTTGAGAAACAAACTAAATGAACCGGAAGTAGAATGTTAGTAGCAATACTTTTAATATAAAACCAAAACCTGTTGCCGTTGAGTCGATCTTGACTCACAGAGACCCTACAGGACAGGGCAAAACTGCCCTATAGGGTTTCCAAGGAGTGGCTGGTGGATTCCAATTGCCGACCTTTTGGTTAGCAGCTGTAGCTCTTAACCACTGTGCCGCCAGGGCTCCATTGGGTTTAATTTCTATTCTAGGTTTTATCTAAAAGTACAAATCAACACATTAATATTTGTATTTATTAAAAAAGTTAGAAATATAATAGGAAATGGATCACTAAACTGGCTCAGAAGAACTAAGACAAACTAAGCATGGCAGAGTTAGTAGGGGGAGGAAGGATGATGGAGTTGAGTGTCAGGAACAACTGGAAAACAGAGAACAGCTGAAGGTACAGAGGTCAGGATGGTGTGTTCCACAACAGCATCAAGTTTCTAAAAGAAAAATGGAAAAGGTGAGGACATACAGAGAGCGAAAGTTCCAAAGACAAGCCTGGCCCACTATGTTCTCTCTAAAGAGCCCCGGTGGTGCAGTGGTTAAAAGCCTCTGGCTGCCAGCCGAAAAGCTGGCAGTTTGAACCCACTAGCAGCTCCATGGGAGAAAGATGTAGCAGTCAGCTTCCATAAAGATTTACAGCCTTGGAAACCCTATGAGGCAGTTCTATTCTGTCCCAGAGGGTCATAATGAGTTGGAATCGACTCAATGACAGTGGGTTTGGTTCAGTTTTAGATATTCTCCTTTGAAAGATTATGAGAATTTTCACTGCTATTATTATTGTAGATCATGGACCACTTCCATCAATGTGACTTTCGTGAAAGAATGCAGTAAATGGTTGGGTAAGGAATTTATGGAAACCCTGGTGGTGTAGTGGTTAAGTGCTACGGCTGCTAACCCAAGGGTCGGCAGTTTGAATCCACCAGGTGCTTCCTGGAAGCTCTATGGGGCAGTTCTATTCTGTCCTATAGGGTCGCCATGAGTCAGAATCGACTCGATGGCACTGGGTTTGGTTTTTTTTTTTTTGCTTTTTAGGTAAGGCAATTCTTTCAGGAAGAAGATAATCTACACACAGGAAAGACAACCACACACATAGGCATGGACATTTTAGCCATTTGTGTCCATTTACACAAAGAGCTTACCAAGAACTATGCCTGCCTGCCTGCCTGCCTACTTATCTAAAGAAGGCACGGAATACTTCCTGTGAGCCCTGAAGTATTACACCTTTATCTGTTTATTATCTATCTCCCAGTTCTAAAAAGCATTTAAAAGAGTACAACTATACAATGCAGTAAGATAATACCAAAAGTAAGCAGTAAGTACTTTCTATAAAAATAGGTAGAAACTTGAGAAAGGAGAGAAAAAGGAGAAAGAATACACTAATCATAATGGAAAGGACTGATAAACTGGATTAATTAAAATTAGGAATTTCTTTTCATCAAAAGAAATCACTAAGAGAGTAAAAAGCCATGCCAAGAATCAAAGTAGATACTTCCAGCCTGCAAAGACTCATCCAAGAATAAAAAACCGTTTTAAATCACTAAGAAAACAAGCCAATTAAAAATTCAGCAAAAAGATATGAAAAGACATTTCATAAAAAGTAGATACGCAAACTGTCGATCGAAATGATGATATGCCATTGGAAGATTTAAATTAAATTTAGAAATTATTATACAGCCACTTGATGTCTAAAATGAAACATACCAGCAATACCAACTAGAACTCTCATATACTGCAAGCAGGAGTGTGCATTAGTATTTATCTACTTTGGAAAACTGTTTGGCAGTATCTAAGTTGGGCACATGCATGTTTCAAGACCAAATAAGTCCACTTTTAGGTATATAGTTAAGAGGAATGTGTAAGTCAGTGTCCCAAAAGATATGTGTAAGAATGTTCATAGCAGTATTAGTTATAATAACCCCAAATTGGAAACAAGTGAAATATCTATCAACAGTAGAGCGGATACATTGTGGTATACCCACTCTTTGAAATACTGTAGAGCAACGAAAATAAACATATTACTATTATATACAAAACCATGGGAAAATTTCATAGACACTAATGAGTAAATAAAGCCAGATGCAAATGAATATACAGTGTACAATTCCATTTATATAAAATTCAAAAACAGATGAAACTAATCAAGATGTTAGAGGTCAGGATAGCAGTTACTTTGGTGGGGGAGAGGTGTGACTGGGAGAAAGCATAAAACGGACTTCTGGCAGTATATTTAATAGTGATTCACTTAATAATAACTCATCACGTGGATGTTGGTGGATGTGTTAATAACCAGGCCAATCTCATTTTGTTTAAGCTTTAATTAAAATGGAGTATATAACAAGGGCGTGACCAACATGCATGCCTCCAAAGCCTGCACACTTCTGTGGATGAAACACATTTTTGGCATGAAGGTTTTCAACAGGTAATAGGAGGAGAGGGCCAGATCACTGGTATGATTCACTGCCCAAAAGATAAAAATAGATGAATGGTTTGGAAATATTAATGTTTTGTTGTCATTTACGTTTTTCTTGTCCTATGTTAAATACAGAGCACTTATACTGACTCATGGAAAAAGACAGAACCTTCTTTTCAGCTATGTGACTGAAAGGCTTAGAGTCCACATTATGGGGACCAGGAGGCTTTTCTGTATTTGTCAAAATCTTATAATTCTTGTGATGCCATGATCCTAAAATGTAATCATACATATATATATAACATATATATATACCCATAAACATATACATATATATGTAAAAAACAAACAAAAACCAAAAACAAAACAAAACAAATCCATTGCCCTTGAGGGGATTCCGACTCATAGGGGCCCTATAGGACAGAACAGAACTGCCCCACAGGGTTTCCAAACAGCAGCGGGTGGATTCCAATTGCTGACCTCTTGGTTGGCAGCCGTGCTCTTAGCCATTGTACTACCAGGGTGCCTATGTATACATATAGGACACATTTTGTCCTTTGGTTTTAACCTTTGGTTTTGTAGGCAGAAACTTGGGCTTAGATCTTGGACCTGTCATTTTCTACTGACTGAACATGGGGCTTTTTGTTTTTTAAACTTTTCTGGGACTATTGTCTTACCTGTAAAATGATGTTATTATCATCCTCCCCAAAAGGTAACATATGTAAAGGACCTAACTTGTGCCAGACAATTGGTAGATGTTAATAAATATTAATTTGCTTTATCTTATCCTCTAGTTGGTTTATACGATTGTCTTTTATTTTCTACTAGAGTACATATTCTCTAGAAAATATACTGTCTTGTAATTTCTTCATATTCTACATAGTGCCAGCTGAATTCTATGATTGCAAAAGACACTGTTGAACTGGAATGCTCATGGAATTCTGGCAATAATATAAGACTTCTAGTCCCTACTCTAAAGGCTTAACGTATAGATGTTAGCAAGCTAATTAACCTTTCTTCCCCCTTTCATCCTTTGGAAAACCAAGACACTATTACACACCCACAAACCACAAACGCAGCCACACATGCTTTCTCTCTGAGAGGGCTGTTAAGATCAGTTAAGAATGCATATGGAAATATTATGCTAGCTGTAAGATGTTACACAAATTAATTCACTCTGCGTGCTCTTCTGGTGGTAAAACAGCCCCAAATATGTAGAGCTCTATGTAAGAGACTGGAAACCCTGGCAGCATAGTGGTTAAGTGCTACAGCTGCTACCCAAGAGGTCGGCAGTTTGAATCTGTCAGCGCTCCTTAGAAGCTCTGTAGGGCAGTTCTACTCTGTCCTGGAGGATCGCTATGAGTTGGAATCGACTCGAGAGAAGTGGGTATATAAGAGACATACTTCCTATTTGGTTATTTTCCACTGAGCTCTTTTCCTGGGACAGGCTAAAAAATAACTACTCATTCCTGAATGACATTTTGCTGCCAACCTTATTTTTGTTTTAGAGGTTTTATTAGCTCACTTTGATACCGAAGAACTTGGATACAACAGAAGGAAATCATAAATAAAATAGCAACAAAACACCTGAAATCAAGTAGCTTGTAAGGACTCTGAAATGATTCTTCAGCAGAGAAGTTTGACTTACTCTAAACCCCTCAAGGGCTCCATCAATAACTTTGATGTAATAGACCTGTTTTCCCTTTCTTCCTCTCTTTTTTTTTCTTCTCTTCCTTTTGTTTAGAGGAAGGTACAAAAAGGGCAGAAATTTTCAGGTCTTACTTGAAAATATTTGATCCTAAATTTTCTGTCTGAATGACAGGCAGTCCCCAGGTTATGAACTCAGGTTGGGCAACTTTCATATTTGCCCTTTAAAGTTATGTATATTTGTCCTTAATTTGAAACAAGTGAACTAACACTTACGTGCAACAAATTCATCACAATAACCTTCACTTACTGCACGTGCAGCTTTTAAATAACTGCAAAGGTTTTGAAGCTTTTCTTGCACTAAAGTAAGGCTAAACACTTTTCAACTGCATCATATGTATGCGAAAGCTAGACCAAAAAAGAACTGAAAAAAAGAAAGAAGGCCAAAGAACTGATACCTTTGAATCATGGTGTTGGTGAGGAATACTGAATATACCATCGACTGCTAGAAGAATGACCGAATCTCTCTTGGACGAAGAACAGCCTGCATGCTCCTTGGAAGCAAGGATGGTGAGACTTCGTTTCACATAATTTGAACATATTATCAGAAGCTACCAGTCTCTGGAGAAGGACATCATACTCAGTAAAGTAGAGGGTCAATGAGAAAGAGGATGATTCTCAACGAGATGGACTAATACAGTGGCTGCAATAATTGGCTCAAGTACAGTAAGAATTGTGAGGATGGCACAGGACGGGGCAGTGCTTCATTCTGTTATACACAGGATCACTATGAGTCAGAGTCAGAACCGACTACCACACCTAACAACAAGGCTAAACAAGAACTATACGCACCTATTCGAACTTACCTACAAATTCGACTTAAAGACACAGTTGGGGCGGATCTTGTTCATAACCCAGGGACAACCTGTACTGTGATTAATCTCATGACTACAAATCTAGCCATACAAAAACCAAACCCACTGCTGTCAGGTCGATGCTGAATCAGAAAATAAGCATGATAAGCTAATATAGACATTTGTTTTCCTATTTTTAGGATAAATGACATTTCATACACTGGAAGGCTGACGACAGGGTTGGTTGTAGATGGAAGAGGATATCCTAAGTATCTGATTTCATACATATTACACATAGATTACTTATACTAACCTTATAAATAAAAACAATCTGGTAGAAAGAAAAAAACAAAACAGAAACAAAAGCAAGCCTAGGATATTTTAGATATTTTCAAGTTCAAGCCAATTAATAAATATTGCCACGTCCTACTATTGTAAGTTTAAATGAAAACATAACATTACTAAACCTGTTATCAAGTAGATTCTGAATCACAGCGACCCTGTAAGAGAGAGGAGAACTGCCCCATACGGTTTCTAAGGAGAGGCTGGTGGATTCGAACTATTGACCTTTTTGGTTAGCAGCCTGAACTCTCAATCCAACATTACTAGGCAACTAAAAATAAACTGATTCTTACTCTTACCACAAACTAAACATTAATGAAATACTTTTAGAATTTAGCAAACAGAAAGTTCAAAAAAATTATTACAGTAAAAATCTTAAATTATTATTTTTTAACTCTCAAGAAAAAACAAAGATGTATTCTGCCATATTTTTATACAATTACAACTAATCTACTCAACATGTTAATATTTTTCTAGGATAAAGACTAAATCACAAATTTAAAACTGCAGTAGGGCTGAAATCTTTTTATATGAATCTTATGAAATAAGAATACTTACTGCAAAATCATGCTAATATAAAATAAAGAGGCTGTTTATAAGACCATTCTCATTATTCTGGTGTTACTTTTCGAACAATCATAG
Source organism: Elephas maximus indicus (assembly GCF_024166365.1). NCBI lineage: Eukaryota > Metazoa > Chordata > Mammalia > Proboscidea > Elephantidae > Elephas > Elephas maximus. The sequence continues at coordinate 136,470,178 of NC_064820.1, forward strand.
AGACAACAACAAACAACTTCTCTCCCCCGGAAACAAACAAACACTTCATATGCCGGTCTCCTTACAATGTTGTTGCTGTTAGGTGTCCTTGAGTCAGTTCGGATTCATAACAACCCTACGTAAAACAGAACGAAACACTGCCCGGTCCTGCATCATCCTCACAATCACTGTTATGCTTCAGCCCACAGCTGCAGCCACTGTGTCAATTTATATCCTTGAGGGTCTTCCTCTTTTTCGTTAACCCTTTACTTTACCAAGCATGATGTTCTTCTCCAGGGACTGATCCCTCCTGATAACGTGTCCAAAGTATGTGAGATGTAGTCTTGCCACCCTTGCTTCTAAGCAGTATTTGGTTGTACTTCTTCCAAGACAGATTTCTTTGTTCTTTTGGCAGCCCATGCTATATTCAATATTCTTTGCCAGTACCATAATTGGAAGGCACAAATTCTTCTTCAGTCTTCCTTATTCACTGTCCAGCTTTACCAACATATGAGGCGACTGAAAACACCATGGCTTGGGTCAAGCCCACCTTTGTCTTCAGGGTGACATCTTTGCCTTTTAAACACTTTAAAGAGGTCTTTTGCAGCAGATTTGCCCAATGCAATGTGTCATTTGATTTCCTGACTGCTGCTTCCATGGGTGTTGATTGTGGATCCGAGTAAAATGAAATCCTTGACAACTTCAATCTTTTTCCCATTTATCATGGTGTTGCTTACTGGTCCAGTTGTGAGGATTTTTGTTTTCTTTATGTTGAGGTGTAATTCATACTGAAGGCTGTAGTCTTTGATCATCATCAGTAAGTACTTCAAATCCTCTTCAGGTTCAGCAAGCAAGTTTGTGTCATCTGCATTTCGCAGGCTGTGAATGAGTCTTCTTCTAATCCCAATGCCTCATTATTCTTCATACGGTCCAGCTTTTCGGATTATTTGCTCAGCATACAGGCTGAATAAGTACGGTGAAAGGATAAAACTCTAACCCACACTTTTCCTGACTTTAAACCAAGCAGTATCTTCTTGTTCTGTTCGAACAACTGTCTCTTGGTCTATGTACAGTTTCCTCATGAGCGCAATTAAGTGTTGTGGAATTCCCATTCTTTGCAATGTTATCCATAATTTGTTATGATCCACACAGTTGAATGCCTCTGCAAAGTCAATAAAACACAGGTAACCATCTTTCTGGTATTCTTTGCTTTCAGCCAAGATCTGTGTGACACTGGCAATGATATCTCTCGTTCCATGTCTTCTTCTGAATCCAGCTTGAATTTCTGGCAGTTCCTTGTTGATGTACTGCTGCAATCGTTTTTGAAAGATCCACATTAAAATTTTACTTTCTGTGATATTAATGATATTATTCAATAATTTCTTCATTTTTGGGAACCCTTTCTTTGGAATGGGTACAAATATGGATTTCTTCCAGTCAGATGGCCAGGTAGCTGTCTTCCAAATTTCTTGGCAGAGACAAGTGAGCACTTCCAACACCACATCCATTTGCTGAAACATCTCCATTGGTATTCCGTCAATTCCTGAAGCCTTGTTTTTCGCCAATGCTTTCAGTGTAGCTTAGACTTCTTCCTTCTGTACCATTGGTTCTTGATCTTATGCTACCTTCTGAAATGGCTGAATGTCAACAAATTCTTTTTGGTACAGTGACTTTGTGTATTCCTTCCATCTTCTTTTGATGCTTCCTGCATTATTTAAGATTTTCCTTGTAGAATCCCTCAATATTGCATCTTGAGGCTTGAGTCTTTTCTTCAGTTCTTTCAGCTCAAGAAATGCTGAACATATTCTTCCATTCTGGTTTTCTAACTCCAGGTTACAACAGATACTTCAAAATTTAACATGTCTGATATCAATGATCATGACTTGCCTATCAGCTTGTCATACTGCGGTGGCTTGTATGTTCCGTGGGGCTGGAATCTATGCTATGAGTGTTTCAAATACTGGTACGGTCATCCATGATGGATAGGTTTCAGTGGAGCTTCCAATCTAAGACAGACTAGAAGAAAGGCCTGGAGATTTACTTCCTAAAATCAGCCAATGAAACCCTATGGATCACAACAGAACACTCCTTTGCTTGCTTTGGGCATGCCATCAGGAGGAATCAATTACTAGAAGAGGACATTGAGTTTGGTAAAGCAGAGCACCAAGAAAAGTATGGGAGACCCTCAATGAGATGTACTGGCATAACAGCCACAATGATGGACTCAAACATGCTGGTGATTGTGAGGATGATGCAGAACTGGGCGACATTTCATTTTGTTGTACACATAGTCGCCATGAGTCAGAATCTACTTGATGGCAGTTAACAACAACAATATCAATTAATGGTAAAGAAGTGAGTGCAGTCTACATAAATGCAGAATTAGTATATTTTAAGGCTAGAAAAGATCTTAAATACCATTCAGTTTAACTACTTTGATGCTTGAATTTTCCCTGACACAGCTATTCTCAACTCTTGATATTTTAATATTCAACAACCTCTCGTATCTCTGCGAGGGCAATTAAAACTTACTGACATTAACTATTACTAACATATGAGTGAACTGATGATTAGGATCGTTAGAAAGAAAGAAAATAGTAAAAAACTATTCAGTTATCTCTACCAAGACTGTTTCACAACACACGATTTACCAAGATAAACCATATCCTGGACCATGACACAAATCTTAACAAATTTAAAAGAAATCGAAAAAGTATGTTTTCAGATCATAACAAAATTAAACAAAAGAATAATAAAAATGTAACTAGAAAACCCCTAATTATTTGGAAATTATATAGCATACTTCTAAATAAACCATGGGTCAAAGAAGAAATTCTAAGAGAAATTATATTTTACACTCAAAGAAAAGAAACACAACATATCGAAACTTATAGGCTGCAGCTAAAATAGTGCTTAGGGTGAAATTTAGTTATAGCATTAAATGCTCATGTAGAAAATAAGAAAGCTCTAAAACCAGTAATTTAAACTTCTACATTAGGAAACTAGAAAAGAGCAAATTAAACACAGAGCACAACAATGGAAAGAAATGATACAGATAAGAGTAGAAATCAATGAAAGTGACAACAGAAAAGCAGTAACAGAAAAATCAATGAATCGAAAAACTATTCTAAAGTGGAACTGGCTGGTATAAATACTGGCAACGTGAGTGGCAATGAAAAAGAAGACAGAGTACAGGAGAAGTACTGTGGTGGGGTCCAAACAGCTGATGATCTGGTTAATAGTACTGACTTTGCCACATAATATTATCTCATGCAGATCTTCTTGAGCTTCATTTGCAAAAAGGGGAGAAAACTAATCTTTCACAGCAAGAATACAGGAATTCATGTTCATGAAAATGCTTTTAAATGATCAATAATAGTCTTTGTTTTAACTGGTAAGATTAATGGACAAATTATTATCTAACATATGAAATTTCATATTAAGTTCAACAGACCTTTAAGGACCTTGAAGGTGTGATATCACAGCAAAGCAAAATTCATAAATTACTATAAAATACTTTTCAGTGGCAATTCTGGACATCAAGTGGGAAAATCACAATATATTAATAATAATTAGCTTCTTGATACGTTTTCTCTTCAAGAAAACCAGTGACAGGAAAAAAAAAAACCAAGTAATACAAAGAACTTTTCATAAAGCAAATACAATCTATTGCAGATATACCTGTTTGCAGATTTTTTCAAAGTTTATGTCATCGCCAAGAGCGGATTTAGTTACTACATCAGGTTTCAACTCCTGTGAAAGAATAAAACAAAATACTTTTAGTTATAAGTCTCATTTTAAACTATTATTATTATGAGTTAAAATTCTTCCCATGTTTCACTACAAGAAACTTATTAAATATCCTAATTTTTAGTATAGAATAACTCCTATCACAGCAAGAATTTTCATGCTACCACAAAAATCAAGGCAAAATGACTTTAAGAGCTAACCTTCCTAAGATAGTTAATTGAGATTCCAAGGAAGATAGAAAACTCAACTATGTGCCAGAAAACTGAGAGTAATTTATCCAGATTTATGTTAGAAAATTAAAAAACACAGAAACTAGAAAGAAAAATAAAATTACTAGCAATGTTTACATGGTTAGAATTTTTGTATATACCCTTCTGAAAGTTTCTCTAAAATACAGTAAAACCTGCAGAAGCCAGAACGTGCATAAGGCAGAAACCTGTCAGAGAAGGAAAACTCAAATATTTTCTACTAAAACGGGAGATAAAAAAGTGGTAAGACTGCACCCTGTCAAAGGCAGAAAACTTGGTGAGATCCAGAAAAACAAGGGACTTCTGTCAGGTTCCTGCTCTCATAGGCTTCACTGTAATTTAACCTTGATACGCATTCCACTAAGTGGAAATCCTTGTGGTGTGGTGGTTAAGTGCTAAGGCTGTTAACCAAAACGAAGAAGCACAGCCTTGCTGAAACTTGATTTTAGGACTAATGACCTCAAGCACTGTAAGATAAAAAAATGAGTTATTTTAGCTACTTTAAGTTTGTGGCAGGTATACTGTTAACAAAAATAATAGGAAAAAAATACACTTTTTAACTCCTAGCAATCTTCAAAACGTAAAAGAATTCATTACACCATTTTATTTCAACAAGAACATGACATATAAATGTTGGTGCTGTTAGGTGCTGTCCAGTTGGTTCCAACTCATAGCAACCGTATGCACAACCAAAGGAAACACTGCCCAGTCTTGGCCATCCTCATAACCGTTGCAAAGCTTAAGCCCATCGTTGGAGCCACTGTGTCACTCCATCTCACTGATGGTCTTCCTCTTTTTTGCTGACCCTCTACTTTACCAAGCATGATGTCCTCCTCCAGGAACTGGACCATCCATGTAACAACATGTCCAAAGTGCATGAGACAAAATCTTACCATCCTCGTTTTAAGGGGCATTCTGGCTGTACTTCTTCCAAGACAGATTTGTTTGTTCTTCTGACAGTCCATGTATATTCGATATTCTTCACCAACACAAAAATTCAAAGCATCAATTTTTCTTCAGTCTTCCTTACGTGCTGTCCAGTGTTCGCATGCATATGAGAAGATTGAAAATACTATGGCTTGGGTCAGGTACATCTTAGTCCTAAAGGTGACATCTTTGCTTTTTAACACTTCAAAGAGGCCTTTTGCAGCAGATTTGCCCAATTCAAAGTGTCGTTTGATTTCTTGACTGCTGCTTCCACGGGCACTGATTGTGCATCCAAGTAAAATGAAATCCTTGACAACTTCAATGTTTTCATCGTTTATGCTGATGCACTGTTCTTCATATATTCCAGCCTCTAAGAATATTCACTCAGCACACAGATTGAACAAGTATGCTGAAAGGATACAACCCAGGTGTACATCCTTCCTGACTTTAAACCATACAGTATCCCGTTGTTCTGTCTGAACAACTGCCTCTTAGTCTATGCACAGGTTTCTCATGAGCACAATTAAATGTTCTGGAAATCTAATTCTTTGCAATGTTATCTATAATGTGTTATAATCCACACAGTTGAATACCTCTGCATAGTCTATAAAGCACAGGTAAACATCTTTCTGGTATGCTCTGCTTTCAGCCAAGATCCATCTGACATCAGAATGATATCCCTTGTTCCATGTCCTCTTCTGAATCTGGCTTGAAGTTCTGGCAGTTTCCTGTCCATGTATTGCTGAAAACTTTTTTGAATGATCTTCAGCAAAATTTTACTTGTGTGTGGTATTAATGACATTGTTCAATAATTTCTGCATTTCTGCTGAATCACCTTTCTGTCCTCCAAATTTCTTGGCATAGGTAAGTGTGCACCTCCAGCACTGCATCTCTTTGTAGAAACATCTCGATTGGTATTTTGTCAATTCCTTGAGCCTTGTTTTTTGCCAATGCCTTCAGTGCAGCTTGGACTTCTTTCTTCAGTACCACTGGGTCTTGATCAAATTCTATGTACCAAAATGGCTGAATGCTGACCAATTCTTTTTGGTACAGTGACTGTGTATTCCTTCCATCTTCTTTTGATGCTTCCTGCATTGTTCAATATTTTCCCCATAGAATCCTTCACTACTGCAACTCGAGGTTTGAATTTTTTCTTCAGTTCTTTCAAGCTTGAGAAATGCCAAATATGTTCTTTCCCTTTGGTTTTCTAACTCCAGGTCTTTGAACATTTCATTGTAATACTTTGTTTATTTGAGCCATTCTTTGAAACCGTCTGTTAAGCTCTGTATCATTTCTTCCTTTTGCTTTAGCCACTTTATGTCAAGAGCAAGTTTCAGAGTCTCTTCTGAATCTACTTTGGTCTTTTCTTTCTTTTTAATGACCTCTTGCTTTTTTCATGTATGATGTCCTTTCACAACTCATCTGGTCTTCAGTTATTTAGCATTTAAGGCATCAAATCGATTCTTCAGATGGTCTCTAAATTCAGGTGGGATACATTGAAGATTGTATTTTGGCTCTTGTGGACTTGGTCTAATTCTCTTAAGCTTCAAGTTGAACTTGCACATGAGCAATTGATGGTCTGTTCAGCAGTTGGTCCCTGGCCTTGTTCTGACTGATGATGATAATGATATAAAGCTTCTCCATCGTCTCTTTCCACAGATGCAGTTGATTATATTTATGTGCATTCTATTTGGCGAGGCCCATGTGTCTAATCACTGTTTATCTTGGTGAAAAAAAGGTATTTGCAATGAAGAAGCCATTGGTCTTGCAAAATTCTATCATGCAATCTCCAACGCTGTTTCTATCACCAAGACCGTATTTCCCAATCCTTCTTCGTTTCCAACTTTTGCATTCCAATCACCAGTAATTTTCAATGTACTTGAGTGCACATTTGATCAATTTCAGATTCAGAAGTTGGCAAAAATATTCAACTTCTTCATCTTTGGCCTTAGTGGTTGTTTCGTAAATTTTTAATAATAGTCGAGTTAGCTGGTCTTCCTTGTAGGCATATGAATATTATCCTATCACTGACAGCACTGTACTCCTAGACAGATCTTGAAATGTTCTTTTTGATGATGAATGCAATGCCATTCCTCTTCATTTTGTCATTCCCGAAATAGTAGGCCACGTAATTGTCTGGTTTGAAATGGCCAATACCAGTCCATTTCAGCTCCATAATGTCTAGAATATTGATCTTTTTGCGTTTCATTTCATTTCTAAGGATTTCCAATTTTCCTAGCTTCATACTTCCTATAGTCCACGTTCTGATTATTAATGGATTTTTGAAGCTGTTTCTTCTCATTTTGTGTCATACCACATCAGCAAATGAAGGTTCTGAAAGCTTGACTCCATTCACGTCATTAAGGCTTACTCTACTTTGAGGAAGCAGCTCTTCCCCAGTCATATCTTGAGTGCATTCCAACTTGAGAAGCTCATCTTCTGGCACTGTATCAGACAATGTTCCACTGCTATTCATAAGGTTTTTACTGTCTTATTTTTTCAGAAGTACACCGTCAGGTCCTTCTTCCTAGTCTGTCTTAATCTGAAAGCTCCACTGAAACCTGTCCACCTTAAGTGACCCTGCTAGTATCTGAAATACTAGTGTCATAGCTTCCAACTTCATGGCAGCATGTAAACCACCACAGTATGACAAACTGACAGAGGAGTGATGGATATAAATAATTCAAGGATTAAATATTTACCTTAAAAATGACAACATAAAATCCAGGTGTATTAGGATGGCTTAAACTTTATTATTACAACACTCATACTTTGGTACCTTGGGGACAATTTACTGACTGCCTTAGCTTTCAACAGAACCATATACATAATTAAGGAGACTAGAACAGGGACCACTATCTCCTAAGATACAGTTCATCTAATTCTTAAAATGGGTTTAGCAAACCTGTACAGATAATAATGCTGTGTTACAACCGGAATTTTTGGTCACTGATATTATAAACAGACACTGAGGAAACTAGTAAATAAAATTTTTATAGCCAATACAAAAAATATAATAATTATTATAAAATTATTCTTCTCTCCCTATTCTTTTTTTTTTAGAAGAGATTGGGTATCAACTTTTAGAATAAGGCTCCTATTGAATAGAAAGTACCTTAAATGTTAGTATTTTCTCAAAAGATAAGGGAAAATTTCACCTATAGCCTTTTTAAGTTCTGCTAAGAGTCTGTGGTGAAGTCTATTTGGAAAGTTCATGTTTAAACTGCAAGGACTTACAAATTGTGTCACTTTATCTCAACCTTAGATTTATGGACATTTTGAACCAGAATACCTTCTACATTTTTAAAGAGAAAACTCTCACATAACTATTTTTATTATTCTTGGATTAAATTTAATAGTTTCTATGATATGTTTTTCTTCATCTAATTTTTGTAAAGTAACAATTTGCTCATGTTCTACAAATATACAAATTCTTCAAATTGATTAAGAAAGCCAGTCGCTACGGTAAAACTCACCAGGATCTATCAGATGATTAATTAAACTCTGGGGGATTTTGGGAGTTGATTTGTCAAGTGCGAAGTAAATCACAATTTTGAAAGAATGCCTGAGATGAATGGCAATTTCCCTCAATTTGGGGCTGCAGTACCTTGCCTGACAAGATAATACATCAGCTCTCTTCATTATAAACCGTTTCCCGCAAAAGAACTTTAGAAACCAGGCACGATTCCAAGGTAGGTGCATGAAACCCCAAAAGGCCCTAATTTAGGTAAACAGTAGAGATCTGTGAAATATAAATGGTATTTAGAGGCTTGGATGCTAAGGGATTTTAACCAGAAGTGGAAGTACACTCTGACCAACTTGTTGGGAACAGCTCTGCTTCATGTGCATGGAAAGGAAGCAAGCTTGAACTTCGTTAGGCAGTAAGCCACCTAGTCAGAAGAAAATGGTCTGAGGAACTATATAAAAGTCACAGAAGCATTTATGCTTTCATAAACCTCTGTGATCTATTTTCTTCATATAAAAATAGAATAAAGACCCTAGTATATAAGTTATTTAAGGGTGAGAATGGTATCTTATTCACCTTTGATTACCAGATCCTAGCACAATGATGTTTGTTGAACAGAATGAAACCATTTAAAATGCTCACTTCTTAGTGAGGGGGAAAAAAAAAAAAAAACTAAACTAAAAAGTATCAGTAAAATCTCTTATGAATAGAAAAGGCAAAATCAGGATTTTCCAAAGAATTTTTAGTTGCTAATGCAGGCTTCTTCTGTAGAGCTGAAGGGAACAAATAATGGAAAAAACAGGCAGGAGGAATACTAGCATGGTGCAAAGGAGAACATTGAGGGTGGCCTTGGGGACCCCTGATCCATTCATTTTATAGGTGAGGAAACAATGACCCAAGAAGCTTAAGAGACTTATTTAAGGTATCACAAGACTAGGGCTAGATTCCTCATATTTTGCTGTTTACCATATCTTGCTTGTTGTCAGTGATGACAAATTAAAAATTGTTTGAATTCTTTTCAAATTACATTAAACTGGCATTACTTGAGTTTTCCATATCAAAAGAAATCATCCACTAGAGTTCCCATATCCATCAGAGTAATTTCATTTCCCTCATTTCACATTGTGCTAGATGGTACTTCTTTGCTTATATACAAAATATCAAATTAAAATTGGGTAATCAAAATTTAAGGAAGCCTGGTGGTGTACCGGTTAAGCACTCAGCTGTTAACCAAAAGGTTGGTGGTTCAAACCTATCTGTCGTTCTGTGGGAGAAAAATGTGGTACTCTGCTCCCATAAAGATTATAGTCTTGGAAACTCCGTGGGGCTTTTCTACTCTGCCCTGTAGAGTTGCCATGAGTCAGAATCCCAGAATCGACTCAACAGCAATTTTTTTTTTTTTAAATTACAATTTTGGTCATTTGATTATATTCTTGTTACCTCTCCAGAGACTTTTCCTTGAACTTTCTAATGTACTGACTCATGACATATAACCAGTGATGTCTCTGGTCGAATGAGAAAAGTACATTTGCAACAACTCTATATTAGGCTGTGGGAGGAAGACTGGGTCAGAACAAAAAGTCACTTGGAGGTAGTAACCTTGCTGACATTTTTTTATTCTAAGAGGCTCTAAGTAGGGTTGGGCTTTTAACTTAACAAATTAAAAAACACTTTTGTGTTTTCCCAAATGTGATCAAAACTAGAATAATACTTAGTTCATGATGGGTTAATCCCTGATACACGGAACTAGAAGGCACCACGAAAAGTCTGTTCTTGGGTATTTTTGGCCTATTTGGAAACGAGGCAAGCAATGTTATTTCTCTGAAATAAAGAATCTGAAATAACTCATGAGAGAGCTACTGACATCCAAATCTTCATGCTTTTCTACAGATGGGAATCTCATTATGGAAATCCTTCAGTGACAAAAATCTTATTTCCTAAATTCTATTTTACCAGATGGAACTTCAATAAGGTTATACTCCATCATCATATTGTCAATGGATTTTTCCAAATAAAATATCACTGTCTTCCTCCTACACCTACTCCTGTGCTCTCTACTGCAATTAATGGCATCTCAATTTTTTTTTTCAATGCTCTGCAGCTCAGGTTAGACAGCTCAGAGTCATCCGACACTCTCTGGCCTCTTTGTCATGCTTCTGTTATGCTCCCACTCCCTTTCTGCCTTCTCTTCTGCATGTCTGTTGAATTTGGTTCTCTCCTTTTGACTACCATTATCCCACCTCTAGGTTCACAGATTTATTATGGGTTGTGTAGATTGTAATAGCCTAACTGGTTTCCTTGCTCTAGAACCAGTAATTCCGAGGCCCATGACATCACCCTTTTAAACACACAACGAAGTCAAAGACCTTCAGACATTCAAATCCCACTACCTAGCCTCAATCTATCTTTCTACTCTAATAACACTTCTCTTAGGAGTCCCATCCATGTTGCATCCATTTAGTTTTACACAGAATGACCTGAGTAAACTTTCTATTCTCATACCCCAGCATCTTTGGTAAACTGTTCACATTTTTTTTGGGGGGGGAGGAGGAAGTCTTCCTTTGGCCACCTACTTTTCTCTCTTCTTCTCCCCAGTCAAAACTCTTATCTATGTTTGAAGTCTTAGTTCTCAAATACGATTTCTAATTAAAATAAACAGGGTCTTAGATTATGGATCGGAGACAGGAAAAGTACAAACCCTGCAACATTTTGTTATGCCACAAAAAGAAGGACTAATGAGGTCCTCTCAAAAAGTCACATAAGCTGACTTAAACGGGATGCTTCCGGCCAAATAAATTTGGGTGTCAAAAAGAACAATGACAGCAATGGATTGTAACACTGGACATATAACATGTTGTTCAAACTAGGACCCATCTGAAAGTAAAACAAGGCACTATTAATGATCATACTGGGATTAAGTAGTAATAGGACTGGTCAGTATTTCGTTCTGTTGTACACAGTGCTGCTATGAGTAGAAGCCAACTTGATGGCACCTAACAAGTAGTAGTAAAAATCAGGACAGTCCAAAGAAATCTTATCATATGGTCACCTTAATGAAAACACTTTAAGTTGCCTTTTGCTCCAACAACTCTACCAATCTCATTCTTCTAAAAGCCACCAACTCTCTCTATATTACTAAATCTGATAACAGTTTTCAGTACTCCTTTTACTTGATAGATCAGCAGCATCTGACTCTCCCTCCCTAGCATATCAGAAACTTTTGACAAGTTAATTCCCATTTTCTCCTCGACATAATTTCTTTATTGGCTTATAGGGCCCACACCCTTGCTTGTTCCTTCTTAGTCTCCTGAGTCTTCTCTATAGCCTAAGTATAGACCAGTTCCTCCTGTTCTCTCCAGCTTACGAGTGGAGAACAGGACTCTGTCCTTGATTCTATTCTCTTCACTATGATCATCTAATACTTACTACCTTAGTGATTTCATCCAGTCTCATCATTTTAATAACATGTACACGTCAACAACTTCCAAATCTCTATCTTTAGCTCAGACTGCGCTTTTGAACCCTAGATTTACATATTGGCCTACTTGACATCATCACTTCTAATGCTATTCTGCTCTCCATAACATACTGTCATGGACTGAATTATGTCCCCCCAAAAATGTGTGTATTAACTTGGTTAGGCCATGATTCCCAGTATTCTGTGGTTGTCCTCCATTTTGTGACTGTAATTTTATGTTAAAGAGGATTAGGGTAGGATTATAACACCCTTACCAGGTCACATTCCTGATCTAAATATAAAAGGAATTTCCCTGGGATGTGGCCTGCATCGCCTTTTATCTCTCAAGAGATAAAAGCAAAGGGAAGCAAGCAGAGACTTGGGGACCTCATACTACCAGGAAAGCAGTACCAGGAACAGAGTATGTCCTTTGGACCTGAGGTTCCTGCTCTGAGATGCTCCCCGGCCAAGGGAAAATTGATGACAAGGACCTCGTCCAGAGCCAACAGAGAGAGAAAGCCTTCCCCTGGAGCTGGCACCCTGAATTCAGACTTCTAGCCTACTGGACTGTGAGAGAATGAAATTACTCTTTGTTAAAACCATTCACTTATGGTATTTCTGTTATAGCAGCACTAGATGACTAAGACACATACCATTAACAACTTATTATGTTTGTTGTCTCCCCCACCTCAATAAATTACAAAAATCAAGAATCTTTATATACACATACACACATATATTTTCAAATATATCATTAGTGCCTAGTACTATTCTCAGTACTTGGCGTTTGGTGAACCTACAATAAATACGTGTTGAACGAATGTATACTTAATTTATTCCTAGTTGTTAGGTGTTATAAATTGTTACAGTAAATATCTCAGTTATCTCAGCACTGGGTGTAGCTTAAACCAGACCTGCCAGTAACCACTGCTCCTGTCCATAAACTACAGCAGATGTTACATTTAATAACTATGTCCTTTGCTCAAGACTTGTTTTTTAATAAAGATAAAAAAAAAAACTGCAACCACAAAAAAACCATAACACCTGTTGTCCTGTTGAAATCTAAATCACTACTATACCTAATGTAGAACTTCATGTAAAAAAATGAAATAATCTAAAAATTTCTATTTCTCGATTCTACAGATACTTCCTTCACAATTTTTTCAAAGCAAAATTAAAACAATATAAATCTGAGTCTCTCATTCTACAACTTAGGGTTGCCATGAGTCACAATCAACTTGACAGCCATGGGTCTGGTCTAGGCCTATCCTACAACTTGTTAAGTTCTACTCACCTTTTAAGACTCAGTTTCCTGCTACAGAAAGTCTTCCTTGAATCTGCAATAACTACTAAGTGTCCCTCCTCCAATATGTCTACCAGTGTCTTCTACACTATGTTTATTTGTCCAATATGGGCAGGGAACATATTCATTTCTGTATTTCTATAAAGTAGCTGAGTATGTGACTCACAAAATACAGACCTAATGTATTTTGTGTTGAACCAAAATAAAGCTCTTTGATCATGTGGATAGTTCTGTGATGACATTATAAAAGTCTGTGAATTTTTCTGGCAAAATACAGGATTAAATAATACCCCAAAACCAAAAACCAAACCCAGTGCTGTCGAGTCAATCCTGACTCAGCGACCCTGTAAGATCAGGTAAAAAAACAACAGAAAAAACTTAATGCTACCATACTAGCAAAAACATTAAAAACTATTTCAGCTTCTGGTCGAAAGTTCACAATACAACCTGGACACCGCTGTTCAGGTTCTGTCAATGAATAGTTTTGATATAACTTTTCAAAATGGTGTTGAAGGTAATAAAATTTCAGGAAATGTGGCACCAATTAGATTCATTCGTCCTCCCTTTTATAATTATATCCTTTTTAAATCTTAAAAGTCTTCAACCTACTGCTGTATTACACTGCTTGACTTAAAAAACTCACTGATACTTGAAACTCAGATTTTTTTTTTTAGAGAAATCTTTTAATTTTTTTAGGTTTTCATGTTTCAAAAGCCAAACATTATAAAAATGTGTACACTCCTCCCACCTATCCTTGTCCCCCCATTCACCTCCTCTCAACCCATCCATCAGAGAATCACTTTAGTTTCCTGTGTCTCCTTCCAGATTTTGCAATGCATGCAATTATACTCTTCTGAACTTGTTTTCTTTCACTTAACAGTGAGGTCTTTCCATTTGAATATAATGTTCTCATCCTCTTGTCCCTTCTCCTTTTTCTACATTAACTTCTCATTTTGCTCTAATTGTAGATTCCCATGCAGCTGTTTTAAGAAGTAATACAGAGAGATCCCGTGTATTACCTACAGTTTCCCCAGAGGTGACATATTACAAAATTTCTTTCATCAGTATTTTGTGATTTCCAGCATACAGATCCTGTACATGTTTTGTTAAGTTTATACATAAGTATTTAATTTGCTCTGGAGTGTTCGTAAATGGTGGTGTTTCTTTTTTTAAATTCTGGTTTCCCCATGTTCATTGTTACAATGTAGAAATGTGACTTTTTTGTGTGTCAATCTTATATCCTGTGATTTTCTGAACTTGCTTATTAGTTCATCTTGCTTTTTTGGTAGATTCCTTGGGATTTTCTACATAGACAATATATCATCTGCAAATAGGAAGAGTTTTATTTTTTCCTTTCTTTTATTTCTTTTTCTTACCTTATTGCCAGAACTTATAATAATATGTTAAATAAAAGTGGTGAGTGTGGACACCCTTGCCGTGTTCTTGATCAAACATTCAGTCTTTTACTGTTAAGTATGATGTTAACTGTAGGTTTTTTTTTTTCTTTCTTCTTTTTTTCTGCTTTAGGTGAAAGTTTACAGACCAAATTAGTTTCTCATGAAACAACTAATACACAAATTGTTTTGTGACATTGGTTGCCAACACTTTCCCCTTCTCCACTCTGGGTTCCCCATTTCCATTTGCCTAATTTTCCTGTCCCTTCCTGCCTTATGGTCTTTGCTTTTGGGCTGGTGTGCCCACTTAGTCTCGTATACATGACTGAACTAAAAAGCATGTTCCCCACATGTGTTATTGTTTGTTTTAGAGGCCTGTCTAATCTTTGGCTAAAGAATAAACTTCAGGAGTGACTTCAGTACTGAATTAAAAGCGTCTCTGGGGGCCATACTCTTGGGATTTCTTCAGTCTCTGCCTAACCAGTAAGAACGGCTTTTTTTTGAATTTGAATTTTGTTCTACATTTTTCTTACGCAGGGTCCTCTATTGTGATCCTTGTCAGAACAGCCAGTGGTGGTAGCCAGACACCATCTAGCTGTTCTCAGTCTGGTGGAGGCTGTGGTAGTTGTGTCCATTAATCATTCAGCCTAATCTTTCCTTTGTGTCTCCGGTTTTCTTCATTCTCCTTTGTTCCAGACAGGGTGGGACTAGTAGATGTATATTAGTTGGCAGTTCACAGGCTTAAGACCCCAGGTGATACTCACCACAGTTGGATGTAGAACACTTTATTTATAAACCATGTTATGCCAATTGAACTAGATGTCCCCTGAGACCATGGTCTCTAGCCCTCAGCCCAGTAACTCGGGCCTGCAGGGAGTCTGGATGTATCTATGAAGCTTCTATGACTCTACCTTGGTCAAGTTGTGATGACTTCTCCAGTATTGTGTACACTCTTACGCTTCACCAAAGTTACCACTCATCTATTGTCTACTTAGTGTTTTTCACCCTCCTTCCCTCCCCTCCCTTGTAACTACCAAATATTGCTTCTTTCTGTGTGTAAACTTTTTCATGAACTTTTACAATTGTGGTCTTATACAGTATTTGTCCTTTTGTGATAAACTTATGTCACTTAGCATAATGCCCTCCAAATTCATCCACATTGCGAGATGTTTTCCAGATTCGTTGTTGTTCTTTATCGTTGCATAGTATTCCATTGTGTCTATATGCCATAGTTTGTTTATCCATTCACCTACTGATGGGCACTTCGGTTGTTTCCATTTTTTGCTGTTGTTAATACTGCTGCAATGCACATGTGTGTGCATGTGTCTATTCAAGTGACAGTTCTTATTTCTTTAGTATATATCCTTAGGAGTGGAATTGCTGGATCATATGGTATTTCTATTTCTAGCTTTTTAAGGAAGTGCCACATCATTTTCCAAAGTGGCTATACCATTTTACATTCCTGCCAACAGTGCCTAATTATCAGCAAATCCTATTTTTTCCCAGGAGGCAGTATTATTTTGTTATTATTTAAATTTTCAATTAACAGTTATCATTAAAATTACAAAAATAAATTAATACAAAAGTACAATAATTACTTTATCTGCTGTTGCTAGTTGCTGTTCAGTTGACCCTAATTCCTGGCTACCCTGCTCTGTAGGGTTTTTAAGGCTATGACCTTTCAGAAGCAGATTGCCAGGCCTGTCTTCCTAGGCACCTCTGGTAGGTTCAAGCCGCCAATCTCTTGTCTAGAAGTGGAGTGTTTAACTATTTAGGCCACCCAAAGCAGCATAATTTCTTCATAATACCTAATTATTACTGACAAAATTGTGCACCCATTACTTAAAGTGAAAGGTTAAGTTGATAGAGTAGAAAAGCATGGGCTATGGAATCAGACGATTTGATACGACTCCTAGCTTTGCCACCCTCTAATACCGTGACTTTGGGCCAAGCAATTAATTTAAAATCTTCAGTTTCTGCATCAGTAAAATGAGGCTAATAGGAAACCTGAAGAGCTATCATGAAGATAAGAAATAATATAGGAACCTTAGCGGTGCAGTGGTTAAGCTATGTTGCTAACCAAATGGTTGGCAGTTTGAATCCACCAGCCGCTCCTTGGAAACCCTACAGGGGCAGTTCTACTCTGCCCTATAGGGCTGCTGTGAGTTGGAATGGACACGACGGCCATGGGTTTGGTTTTTGTTTTTGTTTAGTAAGGAGCCTGGTATAGAGTGTTGCTGTTGTTTGGAGCTGTTGAGTCGATTCCGACTCATAGCAACCCCACGTACTACAGAACGAAACACTGCCTGATCCTGTGCCATACTCACAATGCTGGTTATGCTTACGCCCATTGTTACAGCCACTGTTGTCAATCCATCTTGTTGAGGGTCTTTCTCTTTTTCACTGACCCTCTACTTCACCAAGGGTGACGTCCTTCTCCAGGGAACGGTCCTTCCTGATAACATGTCCAAAGTATGTAGACGTAGTCTCACTATTCTTGCTTCTTTCAAGACAGATTTGTTTGTTCTTATGGCAGTCCATGGTATATTCAATAGTCTTCACCAACACCACAGAGACGTCAATTCTTTTTTGGTCTTCAGTATAGAGTAGGGGCTCAATAATTAATAATTAAAATTATTATTATAATGTTATTTATAAGCACTGTTCTTATATCTGAAGTTGAACCTCCTAATGCTATAAATAATATATATGCCTGAGGTGCAAAGTTGCATAAAACAGTATCCTTTCTATCTAATCTGGATACAATTAAAGAAAATCAACAAAATCACATCAACTTGGTAAATCAATAACATGTATATTTGTGATTACACTATCATCTTTTTCATAAAAGCTCCAAATGAAGCTTTCCTGATTACTTGCTGGAAGCAATCTCTTGCTCCTTTGAAATATTCAAATCACCTAACACAGTATACCCCGTTTTTAAAATTGTGCATAGCAGCTCCCCTTTATGACACTATAAGGTTTTCCTGAATAAGAACACTGAAACACATGGTACATCTTCCACAAAAACAGGCTTAATATATGTCTGCTTAATGAATGAAAAAATAAAGTCCATAAGGAAGATCTGTAAGACATTGCTTTCTACCTAGTTGTTTTCTCTCTAGTCTCTTTTCCCTTCAATGGATCATCAACACTGCTTTCAGATTTATCTTTCTGGAAAACACATATGATTACTCAAAAACCTCTGATGTGTCTGTATTTTCTAAGAGGCTTTAAAACATAACCTCATCTATCATTTTAGTCACTATCTTCAACCACTTACCCTTTCACTCACTCCATATTCTAGTCACAACATTAATTCACAAATTAAAGACATGCCAAGTGTCTACTTTAGGACACTGCATTAGACAGCAATGGGGGTTTTTATTAAGAACCAGACATAGAAAGATAACATACCATCCTCAAAGAAAGGGAGACACGTAAAGAGATAATTACAGCTTAAATACATAACAGAAATACAGCATATCGCAGCAACACTCTGTAAGAAGCCCTTCCAATTCAATCCGTGCATTTTTAGACCTTCAGGCTTTGTTCTTGGTGTGCTCTTCTTACCCAGTATGCCCTTTCCCTAGCAGAATCATATTTATTCTTCAAGTTGTCAACTCAGGGTCCCCCACTCCATAAAGCCTTCTACAAATCCCTTACATAATTACATTAACTGATCTCCTCCTAGGTTCCCCAAAACTCTCTTGATTAGAACACTGTTGTGGTTATGTGCTGTCAATTTTGGCTCCTAGTGACCTCACATGACAGAGTACAACTGCCCCATAGGGTTCTCTAGGCTGTAATCTTTACGGGTGAGCACTTGGCTTCTAAACAAAAGGCCAGTGATTTGAATCCACCAGCAGCTTCAAAGGAGAAAGATGTGGCAGTCTGCTTCTGTAAAGATTAAAAAATAGCCTTAGAAACCCTATGGGGCAGTTCTACTCTGTCCTATAGGGTCATTATGAATCAGAATCGATTTGATGGCAAGAGGTAACCTTCACAGGAGCACATCCCACAGAGAAATTAGCAGCACTTAACCACCGCGCAACACCAGGGCTCATATCAGGGAGAGAATTATGTTTATTTCCTTCAGAACAGTATGTTCCTCTATAGCATAAATAGAATTCTCTTCATCTAAGTTTATAAAAAAAAGTTTATAGTAGGTCCTAAATTAAATTTATTTAACTACTCAATGATATAATATACAATTTATAATTGCAATTCTGGAAATTCCTAATCTTTATTTTATAGTCACAAATTTTATAGATTTTAAAATATATATGATCATTAAAACTGGGTTTTTGTTTTTTAAACATAAAAATTGATTATGATGAACAGAAGAATGATTGTTAATGATTAACTATAATCGAAACCCATATGCTCTATTTTAATATACTAAATTTCAACAGAAATCAGAAATTTAAAAAGTGAGGATTTCTCATGCTACCCCACCCATATATAAAATTAATATATCCTGCAAGTGGTTTGGTTACTCTTTGCAGAGGAAAAAGGAAGAATAAAGTTAGCTATACATTTTCCCTGTAAATTGCTAAGGAAACATTGTTGACTAGATCAACCATTCCTATTGAAATTGTTTTAATTTCTCAGAATACTACATAGCTTGCATAATTTAATAGCAGGTAGAGAATAAGGACATGAAATTCTTCATATTCAAGGAAAAAATACAACATAATTGAATTCCTCTTATCACAAAATATTAATTCTTTGAAAAGCCAAAACACTAACATTAGTTATTCTAATTCAGAAAAAGGAATAAAAAGAATATATAGTTTCCATTACAATGGAAAACTCACAATGTAAAATATGTGTTCAAGATAATGAGTATAAATGTTTGGAAATAATCTGTCCATTTACCCCAAAATTGAGGCGACATACCAGTTGAAAAAAAAAGTACCATTTTGCAAGACCCATTATTGTTCTTATTGCTGCTTTTCTCAAGGGCCCTTTGTTGTCACTGCGTGTTGTAATATTTGCTTCTTCTCAAGCACCACATTATTTCATACTGGAATTATGACAGTAGTATTGCTTGTCCAAAAATTTTGAATTAGTAGTTGAAAAAGGCTTCGGGTATTTTCATAGTTAGTAGGAAATGTCCTGCCAAGGTTGTAAGTTCAAATTTCCAGAATTACAAAACTTAAAAAAATCAAAACAAAAAAGAAAAAACATTTTCTAAAGCTCATGTGATACTGCTTTCTTTCTTCCTATTACTAAGTCCTGTTTACATACTCAGTAGCCTTTGAACTAGGCTTATGCAGATTTAAGCAGTTCCTGAATCAGTTCTTCATTCAAAAATTAGGTGAGTGTTATAACTCTGTAAACAGTAACAGCTTTTTCACTTTTGCTAATAAGCTCCTCCAACTTCTTTGTTTTCAAATAGGAGCAAGCAGGTTCAAAAAGAGGGGATGGCTATCACTTTTATTTGCTATAACTACTCCTATTTAAAAAATGGGACTATTTTCATAGACTTGATGATATTCTTCTATCAATATGACCTATAATGAAAATCATGCCCTTTGCATGTTAAAAATTCAACACATTTTCAGGACTATAACCTATTCAAAACATTGAATTAAAGCTGTAGAAACCACATGCCAGGAAAAAAAAAAGTGGAATTCCAATGTGATGATCTGTTTCTAAATGCTGTTGCATGAGTGTGAGGAAACCAGTATATACTGATCTTTTAAAAGACCACTATGACTTCCTGTTTATCATTTCAAAAGCCACAAGTTGGGTACAAAAGGCTATTAAGCCAGGGTATCCTCATCTGTCTTTGGGTGCAAAAAAAGGTCTGCCTTTTAAAAGATTAAATTAAAAGTAAGTTAATATGGCCTTAGAGAATTAGCTAAGGTGACTGTAAAATGAGCTGCCTTTTTGTTTTTGTTTCTGATACTTAACATTACGAACAACAAGAAACAAATACAACTCTTTGGTTACTGACTCCTCAGTACCAGTACAGCAGTATTCTACTTATCTATAGAGACCCCGGAGCAACTTCAACACTCTAAACATGCCAATATAAGTAAGGAACTTTGTATTACAAGTCACTTAGCCAGCTAGCTAGGCAGCATTTACCATGTACCAGGCACAATACTAGGTGTTAGGGGCAAAAAGTTGAGTAAAACAACCTATTTCCTTAAGAAGTTTTCTATGTAGTAGGAATGTCATGAAAACAAACTGCTATACAATATATAATAGCAGAGGCATACACAAGGTTAAAGATTTGTATACAGGTGATAGTGAATAATTCCTCTGGGATGCGAGTGGTGGTTTAAGAGAAACCTTCCTAGAGTGAGCAATTCAAAGAGATATAAGTGTTTTTAAGGAAGAGTAAGTCTTTATCCAGGTGGAAGAGATGTGCTATATGTAAAAAGCCTCATCAAAGGCAAGGAGGCGTGCGGCAAGCTGATATGTTTGGGGTTCAGGCTAGCTAGCATAAAAAGTAGAAGGTAGTAACAAGATATATGAGGAGCAGAAAGGAAGCTGCAAACCAGATCACAAAGGGCCTCGTATGCTCTGCAGGCAAGAAACCTGATCAGATATGCATTTCAGAAAGCTCATTGGTTACAGTGTAGAACATGATTTCAGGAGAGTGAGATCAGAGGCACAAAGTCCAAATAGGAAATAATAACCTGACCTAAGTAGTTGCTACATATTTAGGAGATAGGAGTAACAGAACTTGGTAAATGCAGTGCAATGGGTTTCTTTTTCCCCTCAGTGACTGTTTGGGCTATACCCCTACCCTATAATTAGTCTATTTTATGCACCTTGCAGGGATTAGTCAGTTTACCATGCAAAAGTTGTAGTTCTTCGGTGCCATCGAGTCAGTTTTGAACCACAGCAACTCTATTTCAACAGAAAGAAACACCGCCCGGTTCTATGCCATCCTCACAATCATTGCTATGCTTGAGCCCATTGTTACAGTTACTATGCCATCCATCTTGTTGAGGGTCTTCCTCTTTTTTGCTGACACTCTAATTTACCACCCATGATGTCCTTTCTCCAGGGACTGGTCTCTCCAGATAACACGTCCAAAACACGTGAGATGAAGTCTCACCATCCTTGCTCCTAAGCAGCATTCTGGTTGTGCTTCTTCCAAGACAGATCTTTTGGCAGTCCAACACCATAATTTACAGGCGTCAATTTCTCTTCTGTCTTCCTTATTCACTATCCAGCTTTTGCGTGCATATGAGGTGACTGAAGATACCATGGTTTGGGTCAGGTACACCTTAGTCCTCAAAGTAGCATCTTTGCTTTTTCACACTTTAAAGAGGTCTTTTGCAGCAGATTTGCAATGCATCCTTTGATTTCTTGACTGCTGATTCCATGGGTGCTGATTGTGGATCCAAGCTAAATGAAATCCTTGAAAACTTCAATCTTTTCTCCGTTTATCACGATGTTGCTTACTGGTCCAGTTGTGAGGATTTTTGTGTTTATGTTGAGGTATAATTCATACTGAAGGCTGTAGTCTTTGACCATCGGTAAGTGCTTCAAGTTTTGCTTGCTTTCAGCAAACATGGTTGTGTCATCTGCATATCAAAGGTTGTTAATGAGTCTTCCTCCAATCCAAATGCCATGCTCTTCTTCACACAGCCCAGCTTCTCACATTATTTGCTCAGCATACAGGCTGATTAAGTATGGTGAAAGGATACAACCCTGGGGCACACCTTTCCCGATTTTAAACCCCGCAGTGTCCCCTTGTTCTGTTTAAACAACTGCTCCTTGGTCTATGCACAGGTTCCACGTAAGCACAATTAAGTCTTATGGAATTCCCATCTTTTGCAACGTTATCCATAATTTGTTATGATCCACACAGTCAAATGTCTTTGCACAGTCAATAAAACAAAGGTAAGGATCCTTCTGGAATTCTCTGCTTTCAGCAAAGGTCCATCTGAAATCAGCAATGATATCCCTCATTCCACATCCTCGTCTGAATCCAGCTTGAATTTCTGGTGATTCCATATTAATGTACTGCTGCAGCTGTTTTTGAATTATCTTCAGCAAAATTTTCCTTGTGTGTGATATTAATGATACTGTTTGATAATTTCCGCATTGTGTTGGATAACCTTTCTTTGGAATGGGCACAAACATGGATCTCTTCCAGTTGGCTGGCCAGGCAGCTGTCTTCCAAATTTCTTGGCAGAGACCAGCGTGCACTTCCAGTATTGCATCTGTTTGTGGAAACTTGTCAATTGGTATTCTGTCAATTCCTAGAGCCTTTTTTTTTTTTTTTTACCAATGCCTTTAGTGCAGCTTCACCTTCTCTTTCAGTACCATCAGTTCTTGATCATATGCTACCACCTGAAATGGTTGAATGTTGACTGCCTTAGGCTGGGTTCTCTAGAGAAGCAAAACCAGTAAAGCGTACAAATATTTATATAGAGAGATTCATACCAAAGAAACAGCTCACACGATTGTAGAGGCTGGAACGTTCCAAGTCTGTGGATCAGGATAGAGGTTTCTCCTGATTCAAGTTGCTGCAGGGGCTGACAAACCCAAGATCGGTAGGTTGGAGAGCAGGGCTCTTGTTGACATACTGTGAAGTTTGCTGAATCCCAAGATTGGCAGGCAAGACCATAAGGTTTCTCCTGATTTACAAAGCTGCAGGGCCTAGTGAACCCAAGATCTGCAGGTAAGCTGCTAGCTGACGTCCCAAGGACCGGAGGCCAGATGAACAAGAGGCAGCTCCAGGATCCAGGTGAGCATGAAGGAAGCAGGCAGCGGTGGGCAGAGAGATGGAGGCTGAGGGAGCAATGAGTTGCCACAAGCCCCACCCCTAGTGGTACCATTTAGCAAGTTCCATCACGGGGGTGACCACATGCCAAATTTCAACAGGAAAGTAACCACAACATTATATGACTGCCAAAATACTGAGAATCATAGCCCAGCCAACTTGACACATAATCTTAACAGTCACAGTTCACCAATTCTTTTTGGTACAGTGACTCTGTGTATTCCTTCCATCTACTTTTGATGCTTCCTGCATCATACAATATTTTGCCTACAGTATCCTTCAATATTGCAACAAGAGGCTTGAATTTTTTCTTCAGTTCTTTCAACTTGAGAAATGCTGAGTGTGTTCTTTCTTTTTGGTTTCTGAACTCCAGGTCTTTGCACATTTCATTATAATACGTTGTCTTCTCAAGCCACCCTTTGAAATCTTCTGTTCAGCTCATTAACTTCATCCTATCTTCCAATCTTCCATTTGCTTCAGCTACTCTATGCTAAAAATCAAGTTTCAAAGTCGCTTCTGACATCCACTTTGGTCTTTCTTTCTTTCCTGTCTTTTTAATGACTGTGTTGTAGATCCTAGCCTCTATGCCTGTGGTTATAACTCCATTTGGAAATGGGTTGTCTTTGTTATGTTAATGAGGCTGGATTAGTGTAGGGTGCATCTTGAGTCCATCTCCTTTGAGATATAAAAGAAATTAAACAAGCATGCCAGCAGAGAAGAGACAGGGAAAGAGATGTCAAGCCACATGAAGATGGCCCAAGAGCAGAAGTTTAAAGACACAAGGACTTTCCCCCAGAGTCAACAGAGAGAGAAGGTCTTTTGCTAGAACCAATACCCTGCATTTGGACTTCTGGCTCCTAAACTGTGAGAAAATTAATTTCTGTTCATTAAAGCCACCCACTTGTGATATTTCTGTTATAAGAGCACTAAATGACTAAGACATAACTTGGTACTGGGAGTGGAGTACTGCTCTAACAAACGCCTACAATGTGGAAGTGGTTTTGGAATTGGGTAATGGGTGAGGCTGCAAGAGTTTTAAGGTACCTAACAGTAAAAGCAGAAACCCTAGTGGTGTAGTGGTTAAGTGCTATGGCTGGTAACCAAGAGGTCGGCAGTTCAAGCCTGCCAGGTGCTCCTTGGAAACTATGTGGCAATTCTACCCTGTCCTATAGGGTCACTATGAATTTAATCGACTCAACGGCAGTGGGTGATAGTAAAAGCCTAAACTGCCTTAAAAAGACTGTTGGTAGAATTACAGACATCAAAGGCAATTCTGGTAAGGGCTCAGGAGGAAGTGAGAAGAGTTACAGAGAAAGTCTTTATCATCTTAGAAAATACATATGACACCAGGAATAGAATGTTGCTACAAATGTGGGCATTAAATGTCCTTCTGGTGAGGCATTAAAAGAAAATGATGAAAATGTGATTGGTCAATGGAGGAAGGGCAATGCTTTTTATGCAGTGGCAAAGAATTTGTCTGAATTATGTTCAGATGTTTGGTGGAAGGTAGAATCTGTAAGTAATGAACTTGGGTATCTGGCTGATGAGATTTCTAACCAAGATCTCAAACAGGCTGTATGGTTTCTCCTTGCTGCTTACAGTAAAATGCGAGAGGAAAGATGTGGACTTAAATATGAACAGTGCAAAATGAAAGCAAAACTTAAAGATTTGGAAAATTTTGCTGTACAAGCTAAGGACATGTCCTAGAATGCTCACCAAGGGCATGATTACATTATTTTTTGTTAAAGAAATTAAGCCTGTGACTAACTACCACAGCAGAAAACCCATCAGCTTAGGCTGAAGGGGACAGGGATAGAACAAAAGGAAAGAATGCTGTCTGCCTCTTGGAATTCTACAGGCAGAAAACAGGCCAAAGGAGTTATATCTGTTGTCCTCCAAGAAAAGGAAAGGACCATAACTAGAGCAGCTTGGAGATTAGCAGAATCCCTGGAAGAAGCATGGGAAGTAGAGTCCTCTCAGTTTCAAAGGGTGGGGCTACAGTCTCCTGGATCTCAAAGGGTGGGGCCACATTCTCCTAGGTTTCTAAGAGTTGGATGTTTGCCAACTCTATTCTGGAATGTGGGGCTCACATTAAGATGTGCTGGGGGATGGTGAATCTAGAAATATTTCAGGTAGTTCTTTCCTTGCTGAATAGTGATTAACACCATTAGCTTTATGGTAAGTTATGGAGCCCTGGTGGCACAATGGTTGAGCACTCAGTTCCTAGCCATACAGTCGGTGGTTCAAATTCACCTAGCGGTGCACAGAGAAAGATGTGGCAATCTGCTTCCATAAAAATTACAGTCTCACCCATAGGAAACCCTATGGGGCAGTTCTACTCTGCTATAGGGTTGCCATGAGTTGGAATCGACTCAGCAATAATGCATTTTTTTTTTTAATGGGGTCCACCACTAAACAACTGTTTGACCTTGGGGAAGTTACTTAACTGCTCTAAGCCTCAGTTTCATACTTCATAAGATAGGAATAATAACTACTTCATGAAATACTGCATATAAAACACAGTATAGTACCTGGCATGTAATAAATGCTCAATCCGAAAAACCAAACCAAACTTGTTGCTGTCAAGTTGACTCTGCTTCATAATGACCCTACAGTACAGAGCAGAACTGCCCCACAGGATTTCTAAAATGTGCCTGGTGGATTCGAACTGCTGACCTTTTGGTTGCCAGCCAAGCTCTTTAACCACTATGCCACAGGGCTTCAAATGCTCAAGAAAAGCTAGTTATTATCTTTATTATTGAGGACGGGTTTCCTGCCCATTTTGTGTGATTTCAGTACATGCCTTAATTTTACCATTTCCTTTCCAGCTAAATAATTTAGGGATTAAAAATGTTGGTAAGTTACTTTAACTTATAAAGACAAAGGAACCATTTCAGAAGCCAGTATTTATGAAGGCTATCAAAGTTTTTTTTTTTTATCTAAGTTGGAAGTATGAATACTATTAGAAAAAAGGGCAAGGACTTGGGATTCATACGTTACAGAGTCTGTAAAGTTAGAACCTATGATTTTATACTATCCTGAAGATTGGGCCATTTTTTTCCTTGTCCAGAAAAAACAAACTTCCATTTCTAAAAATACCTTAGGTTTTCTTCATGAAGAAGTCATCTTGCAACAAAATACCCTATTATCATTGAAAGCAAGTATAGGACAGTACGTCATGAACGAGACTATAAAAATGTAGTGGTATATGAGGTACAAAAAAAATTCTAGAAAAAAGAATAAGTAGAGGTTTTCCTTCAAATTTAATTATGACTGCGAGTTTTCTCTTTTGTGACTATATCTTTGATATTCTCACATACATGATACATACTTTCTTAGAAAATTACAAATGCCTTTTTAATAAAAAATGTACTGTGTATTTGCTTCTTTTAGAAAAGAAAGCCAGTTTTGTTAAAGAAGCATAAATAAGAAATGAAATTTAACACTTAAGAAAAGCAAACAATTAGTCTTTCTGGTGTTCTTTTTATTTTGGTTTTTATATTTAAATTTAATCCACTTTTTAAAAGGTATTATAAAAGAAACTGAAGTCAGAGCAGTCAACCGAGGCCACCCTATAAAACCACTGCCATGAATTCAAGGAATAAACTTGCTAAGAATTTCATGAATTCAAGGAACACACAGGCTACAAATTTTGGCTTTTTATGACATGACAATTCCACAGTGGTCTTATATAATCGCAAGGAAAAACAGAAGGAAAAAAAAACCCCAAAAACATAGTATGACACAGAAATCTTGTAAACCTATGAACTTCATCAGTGAGTTGGATTTTTTGCTTATGAGATTTAAGAAAAACAGAAACAGCTTAATATATAATCAAATCAGAAAGCTTCTCTTTCTAATTGACTAAATCAAATTCAATATTGAAAAATACAAAAAGGAAGCATTCTAAAGAGTATGCATTCTTTTGTTCTCAGGCTCTTCATACACTGCATATAGGTTTATTTTATATATTGCATCCTTTCCATGGTAAAATAAAGTAAGCAATTATATAGTAGCTCAAAGCCTCTGAATAATTTAGGACTACAAAAATGACTATTCAGAAAAAATTACAGGGAAAAATTTAGGTAGGCAATGTAATTTAGTGAGGACCTTGGTTAAGAGAAAGTGAAAGAGACAGAGATAAATCGTAACTTCCTATCTTAGTGTTAGAAATCACTGAAGATGTTATTTCTCACAGGGATTTGAGGGGGAAAATAGGTACAGGCAGTTTGTTCCTAAGTCCAAGTTCCATTCCTAAGTCTGTCTTTAAGTCAAATTTGTAAGTTTAAGTTGGTATGGTAAGGTACGGTTCGTATCTAACATTAGTTAGCCTGATACATGTCTTAGTATATAGTATACAGTGTACCCTTCTATGTATAAAAAGCATTAAAGAGATAGATACACTAAAACATCTTTAACATAATAATACAGTAATAATAATGTTTTGATGCACATCACAAAGTAGCACCTGTTATTACAAGCTATTGTATGCACCTTGAATTTTTAATATAATAGGCTTTACAGGGGTTGGTTGGTAACCACGGGTTGTATGTAAGTCAGACATTCATAACCCAGAGAGTGCCTGTATATGAAAAAGCCTGAGTGAACTGCAAACCAAAGGAATACAAATGATAATGAAGAGACAAATACAGAGCATTTTGACCTAATGGTTGAATTAAAAAAGGGATTAAAACTTTGAGAAGATATAAATGGATTCCACGAGTTGTGCAGCCCTGTAGAAAATATAAACAAAAAACTCACAGAAAACAAATATACCTCATCCCAAAGAGTCATTTCCTAAATCTGTTTCTACTCAGATTAACTACAGTAACTTTGGCCTGTAAAACATATTCTTTACAGAAAAATTATGTCCACCCTTTTTAAAAGGAAAAAAGATAATGAAAAGATTTGATTATCCTATTAAAATATCGTTAGGGAATTCTCATACTCTTTTATCTAACTCGAAACTTGAAGTTATACCAAAATATAATAGTTAAACATACATGCAAAAATGACCCTACAATTAAGATAATTGCTAGTACCAAAAGTTGTTTTTACGTTCTGTAATAAAACAGTCTCTCAGACATTTAATGGTATGTCATTTGGTAAATGAAAGTTTCTACAAAGTAAGAGCAGCAAGAGGACCTAAAAATTATGCTAGTGAAGAGTCTGGCTGAAAGAAATAAAAATACAGATCACGTTGGTCCAACACTAATTTTATTTTAAGTTACTACAGAGCTGAATAAAATGCTGACATCACCACACAAAAATTTATTGAGTTGGCAATAAGGCAGAGCATGATGTCAGCCACCAATATTACCATCAACATTTCCAAATAGAACGAACACTTTAATTCTTCAAAGTAACAGACTACAAAGTAAAGTAACTAAAGTTACTGTAAAAATAAAAACCTGAGCCATAAGGCATTATTAAACATATATGAGTGTAGTTTGGCAGTGCTTTGACTCAAATTAGTCTAATAAAAAAAATACTTCAGCAAATTCAGTAAAAAAACATGGAAAAACGCAAACTTAAAAGCATTATAATTTTTTAAATGTGTTACATTCTTCACCAAACAGAACCATACAAGTTAAGTTTTATGCAATACTCAGGAATATTCAAATAAGCAACACCACATACACACAAAATGTAGACTGATAGGAGACACAGAAACACATACACACCAACCCAAGTCCTTACCTTCATGGCACGAATTTCCTCAAGTAATCGTTGTGCCCGTCTTTGGTTTTTTAACACCGCATCTTCTGTACCTCTGCAAAAAATACAATACTTAGCCAAGGAAGTCAATACTTTTAGACTCATATTGTGTAAGAAATCTGCTTCTTTTAGGAAAGAATACTAAATTTTTAAATAACAAACACTCTGCCAACCTGTACCCTTCCCCTCCCCCACAAAAGACTCCAATTTCATAAACTCAAGTGTTTGAAACTGACAAAAATAAGCACTGTTCTGCATTATATATTAAAGACTGCTACCGATACCACCGGTAGCTAGTTTGTCTTCCCTGATTCATTAATGATGAGGCCAGTAATACTTTTAATACATAAACCAATTGCACATTGTATTTAATGTAACATAAGTTTCGTAAGCTACAATTAAAACTTACATATAATTTTATTAAATGTAAACCCATTCTCAGAATTAAAAAATGAAGACCATAAATATCGGATTTTATCACTGAGGACGAGTATCATCTCAAAGATTTATGAAACAGGAAATTAATCAGGAAGAAAACATCTGAAGACTTTGTTAAGTATTCATGCTTAAACAATAAGAACTATAAATAAAATACTTTTTCTTTAACACTAGTGACACTGAAAATACAAAATATTATCTTTTTCCAAAAATTATATGGAACGCATTATTTTGGTAAATGCTTCCACAAAGTATGGACACTTTCAAATTAATTAGCAATTCAAGGAAAAAAGTGATATAAAATTTTTATAATTGATTCAGGGTGTTATTAGATTTGTAAAATTATATCAACATCTTAAAATAATTTCTAGTAACATAAAACACATAAATAGTCCTAAACGACTTTCGTTTTGGAAAAAAAAGAGCGTTTCGAAAAACAGCAGAGGAATTCCTGTCCCTTAAAAGAAAATGGTCCAAACTATGTAAGGACAGGCTGACACAGCACATTTTATCCCACTCAGATCCTCTCTACACATAAAATACAGTATAAGTACGATATTTAATTATTCCTCTAGGTCCCACCCTCAAATTTAGTAAATACTGAATAACAACAATTTTTGACATTTTGTAAGTTATAGGACAATTACTTTAAATGACTAACTTTTTTGACTTCAGTTTGCCAACACTCCTGACAAGTTTTCGGATAACCAAAACTCGGATTCTCTTCACTTCTTTCCTCATCTTCACAACCTTAGAGGAATAAAGTCAGTTAGAAAAGCACTTAATTCAGGAATAAGCACACTTTCATTTTGAGTCTTAATATTCTAGACTTAGCCTACCACTTTAACCAAATTTTTGCTTAACTACATTCATAGTTTGATAAAATCAAACTTCTTCCATAAACAGTGGAGGAATAAATCAACAGTCTAAAAATGTGTCTGAGGGCTTAAAAGAAACAATTTATTATTTAAAAAAAAAAAAAAGTCAAGGTATTCCCAGCGATTAGTTATTTTAATGTTATACTTATAGTCTGTTGGGCTTGGAACATAATAAACTGAGTTCCCTGAGATTAGAGACTCCTATATTCACCTTTGTATCTTCATGATCTATAACAGAGCCCCATCTGTAATGGTAGGAATTTAATTTATTGAATGAGTGTTCATATTAACAAGAGTAAAAGCATGAAAGTGAACTTATATTGCTTGCATTTATTTTTTAGTAATAAATTATTTCAATCATAACTTTAGAAGAAACCCCATAAACACAAGGGTACAGCTGTGCTCACATACGCAAATCCGTGTTTTAAATCATCTCACTAGAGAACAATGCAGAACTCTAACTAAAAAAAAAAAAAAATTACTGGCCAAGATACAGAAATATTTTAGTTATAAAGAACTACACGTTATAATAATACTCATTAATACAATGGCATATCACTTTGAGTTTATGTTTTGTTTATCATGGTGAGGTGACATACACCTTATAGTACCTCTTGGACTGTCTTTCTTCCCCTTCTGCACTTGATGAAGTACATAAAATTAAGTTCAGGTATATTCTTTCTTGTAAAATCTTCCCTGACCTCTTCAGTTAGAGATAATCACTCTATCCTTGAGGTCCCCAAAATACTTCGTAGGTTCTCTTACTAACACATCTATCTCATTGTAGTGCCACTAACTGCTCATGTGGCTGTTGTTTTTATAGACCGGGATCTCCTACAGGACAGTGCCTTGTAAAATTCACATAATGTTTTCTGTGCCTTGCAAGAGTGCCTGGCACACACAATCCTTCAAATTCTTCTTGCCAAAATAATAATATCAACAATATAATTTTTTCTTCAAATTCTTTGAAGCTCTTGCATTTGACTATAACATCTTTTCTTACCCTTGATTAGTGTCCTTAATCCCCTCATTTATTGAAGATTTTGGCACCCAACTTAAAATTTCTTTTCACCCTGTTTTTCCATCATCTTCAGTGACTTAAATGCCCACTTGAATAACCTATCCGATATTATATCCTTACTTCTTGACTTCCTCATTTCTAATGAACTAATCTATTCCATCTCAGATCCACTTCTATGATTATACTCAGATAAATCTTGTCATTACTTGTACCTACTTCATTTCTAAAACTGGTAAATGTTCCATGCTGTAACCACAACTTCTATCAAGTAGCTTGTTCAAATCCACCCACAACAACCTTCTTTGACTTCATAAGGACCAACAGTCCTCTGACCCCTACACTTTGTATTACATAAGACTTTCCTTTTTAATTTTCCTTCTTTCATCTGGCTTAGGTACACAATCAACACTTGCCAATACCCTAAATTCCCCATCCCTCTGGTTGGCAAAAACTTAATCCTGTATGAAAACATTTTGAATTCTTCATGACGGTACCCCAGTGGCCAGAAACTACTTGAGACATTATATTAAAATTTAATCATAATAAACCTCAAATGGGCCCTCACACATCCTAGCAATCCTATCATATTTTTCTGGTAAATTCACTCTACGATGACTATTTTAAACCTTCGCCAGTCTCCTAAAATTTCTGACCTCCCACCTCCCCTCTCATTTTTAACTTCATGGAGAAAATAAACATTAGATGGGAACCATCATCTTTCTATTATCATGAATGCAAATTTACTTAAAATTTCCAATTCTCTATTAATAAAGTTACAATACAAGAAATACCTCTTTACACTGAGGTTAATCTTTTAACTGTGCTTTCAATCCCATCCTCTTCTGCCTTCAAGAGCCCTTACTACGGATTACCCCTTTACTCTAGCATTGCCAATCTACTCCCCTTAAGTGGATTTTCCTCACTGATATTTATACGTGCTTGAGTCATATTCAGTAAAGCGTAGACAAACAGTACATTCTCACTACACAAATTTACTATAAGCACCT
Organism: Elephas maximus indicus; assembly: GCF_024166365.1. NCBI lineage: Eukaryota > Metazoa > Chordata > Mammalia > Proboscidea > Elephantidae > Elephas > Elephas maximus. The sequence continues at coordinate 136,502,522 of NC_064820.1, forward strand.
TCTCTTTCTCACTGCCTTTAGGGTCAAACTTTTAGAAAGAGAAGTCTAAACTCACTATCTCCATTTCCACATGCCACATAATTCCAGTCTTGATTTCCATTCCCGTTAAGTCCACTAAAAGAGCTGTCAGTAAGGACATCAATGATTTGTGAAAGTCCCTGTATCCAATGAGAATTTTTCAGACTTCATTTTACTTGAGATCTCAGCAGCATTTGACACTGCTGGCCACTTCCTCCTTCCTTAAACACTTTCCCCTTGGCTTCCATGATAAAATACTCTCCTGGTTTTCCTCCTACCTTTCTAGCCAATACATCTTGGTCTTCCTTGAAGGTTCACCCACCTCTACTGAGCCACAAAATGTATTAATACAGTTTGAGGAAAATGTAATACAGTTCAAGGGTGTCTTAGGCTGGGTTCTCTAGAGGAGCAAAACCAGTGAAGCACATATATACATATACATAACTATTCATATATGTATACACATATACATACACACAGAGATTTATCTCAAGGAAGTGGCTCACACAGCTGTGGAGGCTGGCAAGTCCCAAATCCATGGTCAGGCATCAGGCTAGAGGCCTCTCCTGACTCACATGGTTGTGGAAACTGCCGAGTCCCAAGATCTGCAGGTCAGGTGGAAGGCTGCTGGCTCACATACCAAGAACTGGAGGTCAGAGGACGATGAGTTGGATGCAGGATCCAGAGAACGCTTTGCCAGAACATCCATATATATTTGATACAGGCCACACCCCCAAGGAAACTGACTGGATGCTTACATTAGATCACAAAATGGACGATGATTTCATAATATCTGCCAAATCACTGAGAATCATGGCCTAGCAAAGTAGACAAATAACCTTAACCATCAAAAAGGGGCAGCCCTAGGCCAACTCTTTTCACAACATGCTTTTTAGCCCTAACTGATCTCATATGTGAATATTATTGATTGCAATCTAAACAAAGATGACTCAAAAATGTTTCTCTTCCGATGAAATTTCTCCTAGTAGCTCCAGACCCAAATGTGCAACTACCTACTTGACATTTCCTTTTGAGTGATCTCAGAGTGATCTCAATAACACCTCAAAATCACACCTGAACTCATGTCTTTACCCTTAAACTGGATCTCCTTTTTTGGTGTTTTGCATTTCAGGGAATGGAATTATCTTCTCAGTTATTAAAGCCAGAAACCTAGGGCTCATTATACATAGGTCTCTTTTCTAAATACCTCACAATGAATCTATCACCAAGTTCTACTGACTTTACCTCCTAATTATTTCTCTCAAACTGTTCCATTATTTTCTATCTTTATCTCCTAGCTCTCTTGGCTGAGTTACTGTTCAGCGGTTCCTCTACACCATTCATGCTCTTCTCCAATCAGTTATCCACAACACAGTTGGAATAATTTTTTTTTTTTTTTTAACACACAGCACACAGATCTGATGACTTATCTTTGCTTAACTCCTTTCAGTGGTTTCCAGTTGTTCTTAAGGCCACATGGGCTTTCTTAAAATCCCTTGACCTCACCATACTTACACCTTCCAGAGAGCCTTTTCTTCTGGTAGGAATGCCTTTCTTCTCATGTTAGTTTGTTAACATCTGCTCATCCTTCTGGTTTTGGCTCAATTGTCATTTCTCAGGAGTCTTTCCTGTTCTCCCTAAAACCAAACCCAAACCCAAACCCATGGCCACCAAGTTGGTTCCGACCCACTGACCCTACACGACATAGTAGCACTGTCCCATGGGGTTTCCAAGGAGCAGCTGAGAGGAATGCAAACTGCTATTTTTCTTCTGCAGAAAAATTTGGTAATACCTAACAAAACTCCCACTTCTATGAATCTATCCATAAGATACACCCCCAACAACAGGGAAAGAGTATGCACAAAATTATTCATTCTATCATTCCTATAAAAAATTGTGTAAGAGATAAAACACTGTATATACATAAAGCAACACAGTATGTTAAGTCAATATATTAGATCTGGATGTATGACTATGGATAAACCTCAAAAATGTTTAATAAAAAGTTAACTTGTAGCATATATACAACATGATACGTATATACGCTATAATACCACATGTGAAGACGTTATACATATGCAACGAAACACAATACACTGAGTATAAATACACGTTACTAAAATTACGAAACCTATGGATGAGAAACACACACCAAAATATTAATAACTATCTTTGAGGTGGAAAAGAAGATAGGTGGAATTAAGCACTAAGATATGCCATACTGTTGACATTTATGTAGGTGGATCACAAGGACATTTATTATATTATTTTCCACACATTTGAACTATTTCATATTAGCAATATTAATTATAAGAGGACTTCTAATTTGGCCACTTGGATAATTTATGGTTTAATTATACTTATTTTTATTTCTGATAAGCAACAATTAAAAAAATTTAGAAGTGCTTAGTGATTAGCTACAATTTAACTATTACTGAGCATATACTGCCACCTAGCAAAATTTCCCAGAATAGTTTAACAATCAAATACAGAAACTGGTTCTCTTCTTATGGATGAATCCTGATTTACCATTTCAGGAAAAAAAATTGAGAAGTATTATTAAAAAGTATGTCCAATTATGACGGAGAAGTTTTATAACTTCCTAAGCACATACAGTTTTTGATATTCTTACCGTTTACAATATGTGGAGGCAAATCACTTTGTTCATGGCCATATTAATTTCTACCTTTACTATTTTAAAGGAAATAGATAGCAGTTTTCTAATAATATCAGCTTTAAACAAAGGCCAGTGGCTCTCCTATGGAATTAAAATACCCATGAAATTGCTTCATTTAAATTGGGATTTTACGTATCACTGTTAGCTAAAGAAACAGATGACTGGAGCAAATCGGGCTGTAATTCTGCAAAGTCGTTACTCACTAAAAATGCCATGGCACTATTGTTTTCAATTGTACCTCCTTCTTTATCTAATTCTAATTGGGGGGTGTGGGGGGGTTTTCCCTCTCATTTGAACACTGGTTGATATTTAACAATTCAAGCTGTACTATCCATATTTCCATCTGTCCAACAAATATTTACTTATTATCTATAGACACGGTACTGTGCTATATGTTAGAGGAGCTGCTACAATAGATCAGTGAAATAGTCTCTCTTCGAAATACACGAAAAGTTCTGGGGAAGCTAAAACATGAAATAAATAATAAAATGAAGTAAAAAGTTATGATTTAAAAACAAAAAGTAATGATAAAATTTTACATTACTTCAGAAGCAGAAACATATTTTAAGTTCCTGGAGTAAAGCCTTTATTCTAGGATGTGAAATTTTTAGAAAGAATGGAACTATTAAGTGTAGGAGACAATGAAAGCCTAATACAGTTGGGGGCCTCTGCAAGCAGGCTTGTATTTTTATAAGACATTAGGTGAAATTAAATACATCGTAAATTAAACTGTTATGCAACTTTTAAAAAGAGAAAGCTATAATTACAAATTATGACACAAAGGCTTTTACCAAATCAATCAAAGACAATTCCATTAAAAAAAAAAAAAAAAAAGGTTGTGTGGAGTTGACACTGACTCATGGCAAGTGTCAGAGTAGAAGTGTGCTCCACAGGGCTTTCAATGGCTAATTTTTTGGAAGTAGATCACCAGGCCTTTCTTCTGAGGCACGTTTGGGTGGACCTGAACCTCCAACCTTTAGGTTAGCAGCAGAAAGCAGTTAGCCATTTGCACCACCCAGAAACTCCAGACAATTAAAAAAAAAAACCCAAACTCATTGCCATTGAGTTGATTCCGACTCATAGTGACCCTATAGGACAGAGAACTGCCCCATAGGGTTTCCAATGTTGTATATCTTTACAGAAGCAGAATATCCTATCTTTCTCGCACAGAGGGACTGATGAGTTTGAACCGCCGAACTTTCAGTTAGCAGCTGAGCTATTAACCGCTGCACCACCAGGTAGCTGTAGAATCCCTGAAATGCATTCCTGAAACCCAGTTAAGGTGACCTAATCTAATATTACTAAGGATTATAAAAATGATGTCTCAAGTTATTCACTCAACAGGCAGGGACTGGGGATATAACGGTATGCAAACATTTACAGCCAAGTGAGGGTGGGGGGGGGATAAGAATATCTGTTTCTCTCATACATACACATACACACATGCACAAAGCCACTATGACAAGTGCTAAAAAGGAGTAGATCATGCTTAAAAAGCGTACAAAAAGGGTAAATGAATATCAAACATGGTTTCCCCGAGAAAGTGACAACTGAAATAAGAGTAAGTATTAAACGGTTAACAAGAGGAAAAAGGAGTTTCAGGTAAAAGGAAGAGCATACACAAAAGATCTGTAGAGGCCTAGGCTAGTTAATGGAGGAAGGTCAGTGAGGCTGAAGTACACAGGTTGAGGGGACAGTGGTATAAAAGAAGATGAGAGAGATTGGCCTTGTTTGAATTTGTCTTTACCAAAAGCAACAGGAAGGTACGATCCCAGGCTCCGTTTTACAGATGGAGACACTAAAGAGTAAATGATCTTCCCAAAGCCCCACAGGTAAAAAGTCGTGGCGCCTAAGAGCCAGAGGTATGCTTCTTGGTTTAGTCTCTTAAACACTGTCAAGGGGAGTTACCGTTCCCGTGCTCTGAGATCCAAGAAACCGGGCCTGGGTCCATCAGGAAGCTTCTCCTGCCCCACCCTCGGCATTCAGAGTTTCAAATCGGCAGATCACACGCACGTCGCAAACACGCTGAGGAGCCGGTTCTGAGGACCCTAAATGTCAGCTGCACATGTCAGCCCCACATGCTCCCAGACTTGGTGCTCACCTCGTTATTGAGGTTCAGCGTTCCGGGCTGAGCCATAGTTGGTTGAGGAAGATGATCTGTGGAACCACCTCTTGGTTTCTGTCCGCACGTGAACGTGTTTGCGAGACTGCGGCTGCGTCGCCACGCCCCTCAACGGCGGCCTCTTCGGCCCAAAACTCATTTCCCGGGTGTTACGTGCCGACGCGTTGGGATAAGGTCGACCGACGACGTTTAGAGGAGAAGAACGGAACTGAGGGACAGAAACTTCCGGCGCAGGAGGCGACGCGCCGGAACCGGGCGTTATTATGGAAACAGTCGGGAGCTGGCGGTCCAGAGGGCGCTGTGTAAACTGTTGCCACTTTTAGAAGTTGTCCAAGATGTTGATTTAGTTACGTTGGCTTGTAGACTGCCCGTGGCGTTGTCGGGAGTTTGATTTTCGTTTCTCTATAGCAGTGAGTGGAAACCTTGGCGGCGTAGTGGTTAGTAGCTACCGGCTGCTGACCAAAAGGTCGGCAGTTTGAATCCCCCAGGCGCTCCTGGAATCCCTAGGAGGCAGTTCTACTCTGTCTTACAGGGTCACTGTGAGTCGGAATCGACTCGACGGCAGTTTTTTTTTTTAGTTTTTAAAATTTATTTATAGACGTGAAAGAGCTTTTGTGAAAGGATTAGGCACTTGAGTCACCGATCTTTGCCCCGGATTCGTATCTAGATTCCTGGGCTTTCTAACAAGTACCACTTATTAGATCCTCACAGCTTTTTGTTCCCGCCTCCTTTTATAGCTGAGGTGTGGGCAAACCCTGGTGCCGTAGTGGTTAAGAGCTACGGCTGCTAACCAAAAGGTCAGTAATTCAAATCCACCAGACGCTCCTTGGAAACCCTTTGGGGCAGTTCTACTCTATCCTTTAGGTTTGCTGTGAGTCGAAATCGACTTGACGGCAACAGGTTTGTTTGTTTTGGTTTTTATAAGAAAGTTTACGTTTATACATTGAACATTTGAAGCAAGTCCAGAATGCACATTTATTAACGTGCCTGTGGGAATTGCTGTGGGCTGAGAAAACATGAGGGAGTGAGTCTGAAGAAAATCTAGTAGCTGTTAATTAATCCACTAATATGGGGTGCTGTGACCTTTTTTTTTGTTTGTTTACGGTTTATCACTTTCTATTATTGAGCATTAAAATGAGTCAAGAACAGGGTCAGATGTTTGCATGAATTATTTCCAAAACTTTAACAGAAATCCAAAAAGGAAAGAAGTGTTACTTTCGTTTTACAGTTGCAGCAATTGACTTCAGAGGAGTCAAGAGTCTTGCCCAGAGTCGTCCAGGTGGGGCAGACCACTGCTGCAATAGTCCAGGGCCTACTACATTATTTGTAGGGCACAGTACAAAATGAAAATGTAGGACACCTTGTTCAAACAGCAGAAAAAAGTTTCTTTACTTCCTTCACGGTCTCTCCTGACCTGTCATGGTGAGTTTCGTTTTGTTTTGTTTTGGTATTTAATGTGGTACTCCCTCAAGCACAGGGATACTGGTGTCACCAGTGCAGATTCTCACAAGTGTCCACCAACTCAAAGAGCAGTGCATGCATCTGAGCAAGGTGGCAGCAGTTGCTGATCATGGGCGGGGAAGCCGGGAGCTGGAAAACCCATATAAGGAATGTCTTAGTTTCTTAGTTCTGCTGTAAAAGAAATACCACAAGTAGATGTGTCATGGAGTGAGTTGTGTCCTGCCAAAAATATGTGTCAACTTGGCTAGGCCATGATTCCCAGTTTTGTGTGGTTGTCCTTCATTTTGTGACCTGATATAATTAGCTTCCATTTTGTGATATGTTTTAAATTCTAACCTCTATATCTGTTAATTGAGCCCTGGTGGCACAGTGGTTAACCACTCAGCTGCTAACAGAAAGGTTGACCATTGAACCCATGAGCCCCTCTCTAGTAGAAAGATGTAGCAGTCTGCTTTAGTAAAGATTTCAGCCTTGGAAATCTAGGGGGCAGTTCTATTCTGTCTTATATGGTAGCTATGAGTTGACCAGAGGTGCTGGGTTTGGTTTGGTTTTTATATGCTAATGAGATAGGATCAGTGTGGGGTGTATTTTGAATCATAGCCTTAGAAGAGGATGGTCAAACACTTACTCTAGTCACACCCAGAGTTATGTCACACTCTTACTCAGATTACATCCTTGCTTTTGTCTACCTTTTATCTTACAAGAGATAAAAGGAGAAAGAAGTGAGCAGAGAGGGGATGGACTGCAGTACCACCAAGAAAAAAGCCAAGAGGCTAGCCTGTCATTTGCATCTGGGGTCCCTGCTCTGAGACCCTCCTAGACCCAGGGGAAGATTGATGCCAAGTTATAACTGATAAGTTAAAGTGTTCCCACATCTGAAATGTAACTGACAGGGTTAAACTATTCCCCCCTCCTCTTCCCATCCCAGCCAAGCTCTGTGAGTTCTTGATAAGACATTTCTGTGTTGTCTGTAATAACACAAGGTCATCTTACTGCTGCTTCTCTGCTAAAGGCTGCTTCACTACTCACCAGCTGCCTCCACCCCTCCCCCCTCCGCCAATTTGGACTGAGCAATAAGCCACAAAACTGTCCTTAAATAAGCTTGTTGTGTCATACCCGCCACCGGTCACATTGCACCTCCGCTGCACCCCATACCTGTTAATTAGTTCCTGAAATTGCCCGCCTATTCCCAGAAACTTAATGAATTATAAGTTCCCTATCCCAAACCCTACAACTATGCTAAAATCCCCAACCTCTGGGAGCTCAATTTGAGACTTGGTTTCCAAGCTCCTCGTTTGGCCAGCTTTCGATAAAATCCGCCTTCTCTTTCTCAAAGGTCTGGTGTCTCTCAAATGACTTAAGGGGTCACACCAGGCAAGACCCATCCCCACTGGGATGCAAAGATACATGGAGATCTCCAGTGAAAATTTGGGTCTACAGATGTTGAAAGGAGACAAGGGCCTTCCCCCAGACCCAGCAGAGAGAGAAAACCTTCCCTAGAGCTGGTGCCCTGAATTTGGGCTTCAAGCCTCCTAAACTGTGAGAGAATAAAGTTCTGTTTGTTGAAGCCATCCACTTGTGTTCCTGTTATAGCAGCACTAGGTAACTAAGACAGGGTGGTTTTAATGAATAGAAATTTATTTTTTCAGAGGTTAGGAAGCTAAACATCTGAATTAAGGGCACCAGTTCTAGAGGAAGGCTCTCTCTCTGCTCTGGGAGAAAATCCTTGTTTCAGCTTCTCTGACATTCTTTTTACCATTCCCGTGAGATCTCCAGGTGGCATCTATCTTTCCCCCGTTTGAGCTTGGTGGTTTCTCTGCCTAATCTGCTCTTTCTATATCTTAAAAGTGATTACATTTAAGACACAATTTACATTGGCATGGCCTCATAAACATAAGAAAATCCCTATTCCCGAATAGAATTACATCACAGCTATGTTGTTGCATGCCTCTAGTTGATTCTGACTTATGATGACCCTGTAGGACAGAGTAGAACTACCTCATAGGGTTTCCAAGGCTTAAATCTTTATAGGAGCAGTTCACCAGGTCTTTTCTCATGAGGAGTGGTTGATGAGTTTGTACTGCTGACCTTTTGGTCAGCAGCTGAATGCTTAACCACTGTACCACCACAGCTCCTTCATCACAGTTATAGGGGTTAGTATTTACAACACATTTTTGAGAGGGGGACACCCAGAGGCACCTTGGAAGACAGGACTAGCAATCTGCTTTTGAGAGGTCGTAGCACTGAAAACCCTGTGGAGCACTTCTATTCTACACACATGGGGTCGCCATGAGTCAGAATTAACTACACAACAACTTATCAACAACAACATGATAGGACTGCACATGAACTGAAACTACAAGCCCTTGGCAGATGTTTCCTTGTCCTGTTGGGCCTCACTTACAAAACACAAATTCAGAGATAAAATTAAGAATTTCAAGATTGCAACTGAAGAGCATTAAACCAAGCATAGGGCGTGCTTCTGAGTGTGTGGCCCTATGCCCATGAAGCGCCCTTTCCAGAGCCCATTCTTTTAACACTTGATGCCCTACTTCACTTAGAATAGCTCAGACTTGGATTGGTATTTTTACAGTTTAATGTGTGATTTGGGTACAAATAGATTAACTGCTAACTTCCTGTTTGACTAGAGTACAAGAAGGTAGTTTTTTTCTTTTTTAATTTTATTGTGCTTTAAGTGAAAGTTTACAAATCAAGTTAGTCTGTCATATACAAGCTTATATATACCTTACTCCATACTCCCACTTACTCTTCCCCTAATAAGTCAGTCTGCTCCCTCCTTCCACTCTCTCCTTTTGTGACCGTCTTGCCAGTTTCTAACCCTCTCTACCCTCCCATCTCCCAGACAGGAGATGCCAACACAGTCTCAAGTGTCCACCTGATACAAGTAGCTTACTCTTTATCAGCACCTCTCTCCAGCGCATTGTCCAGTCCCTTCCATGTCTGATGAGTTGTCTTTGGGAATAGTTCCTGTCCTGGGCCAACAGAAGGTTTGGGGACCATGACCGCCGGGATTCTTCTAGTCTCAGTCAGACCATTAAGTCTGGTCTTTTTATGAGAATTTGGGGTCTGCATCCCACTGTTCTCCTGCTCCCTCAGGGGATCTCTGTTGTGCTCCCTGTCAGGGCAGTCATCGATTGTGGCGGGGCACCATCTAGTTGTTCTGGTCTCAGGATGATGTAAGTCTCTGGTTCATGTGGCCCTTTCTGTCTCTTGGGCTCATAGTTATCGTGTGACCTTGGTGTTCTTCATTCTCCATTGATCCAGGTGGGTTGAGACCAATTGATGCACCTTAGATGGCCGCTTGTTAGCATTTAAGACCCCAGACGCCACACTTCAAAGTGGGATGCAGAATGTTTTCATAATAGAATTGTTTTGCCAATTGACTCAGAAGTCGTCTTAAACCATAGTCCCCAAACCCCCGTCCTTGCTCTGCTGACCTTCGAAGCGTTCAGTTTATCCCAGAAGGAAGGTAGTTTTTGTTACTACTAGATCATAACTGAATTACAATTTTCTCCTCATTTGTATACCTCTTCTCAATAAAGCTGAGGTCCTAGAGTGTAGGGACTTTAACACCACATTGAGATACCATTACACACCTGTTACCAAAAACCAAACCAAACCCATTGCTATCGAGTACATTCTGGCACATGGTAACCCCATGTGTTGCAGAGTAGAACTGTTCCATAGGGTCTTCTTGGCTGTAATCTTTATGGATGCAGATCGTTAGGACTTTCTTTCGTGGTGCTGCTGGGTGGGTTTGAATTGCCAACCTTTAGGTTAGGTTAATAGTTCAGGTTAGTCAAGCACAAATTGCACCACACCTATTAGAATGGCTAAAATTCAAAAGTCTGATTATGACAAGGAAACTCTGGTGGCGTAGTGGTTAAGTGCTATGGCTGCTAACCCAAGGGTCGGCAGTTCGAATCCGCCAGGTGCTCTTTGGAAACTCTATGGGGCAGTTCTACTCTGTCCTATAGGGTCGCTATGAGTCAGAATCGACTCGACGGCACTGGGTTTGGTTTTTGTTTTGTTGTTGTTGCTTATAACATGTTGACGAGGATGTGGAGCAACCAGAACTCTGAACCACTACTAGTTAGAATGTAAAATGGTACAACCACTTTAAAATCAGTTTGGTAATTTTGAGAGAAATTATGCATTCACCAACCACATGATCAGGCTTTCCCCTCCTAGCTATTTACTGGAGAGAAATGGAAGCATATGTCCATACAAAGGCATATGTGAATGTCCAGAGAAGCTTAATTTATAATAGGCAAGATATAAAGACAACCCAGATGTTCATCAACAGGTGAATGATTGGAAACGCTGTGGGCTATATACACCCTCTCCTCACTTATCGACATGGTTATATTCTGATGACCAGGTCATTATGGAGAATTGGAGTTATGTAAAAATGGAGGATGAGTACATCATTACATAAATGCCAAACCACTGAGAATCATGGCCCAGCCAACTTGACACATAACCATCAACACCAGGATTACTCTCACCTTGTACCTTGGTATTCGTTACTGCCACATGTACATCGTTGATGCACAAAATAGTTGCATAGTAGATTTTTTACTATTATTGTAAACGTGAAATGTTGGGTAAGGAGGTAGTCAATAAGTGAGGAGAAAGGTGTATATATGTATATCACTCAAACACTTCAACATGGATGAACCTCAAAATAATCTTAAAGAATCCAGACAAAAATTATGTACTGTATTATTTCAAATATATAAAATTCTAGGAAATGCGAAATAATGTATGTTGTTGTTTGGTGCCGTTGAATTGATTTTAATTCATAGCGACCCCATGTGACAGTAGAACTGCCCCATACGGTTTCTTAGGCAGTAATTTTTATGGGAGCGGATCGCCAGGCCTTTCTCCTTTGGAGCTGCTGGGCAGGTAATGTATAGTGACAAAACATAGATTGATGCCTTGGGAAGTGGCGGGAGGGGGGGAGGGAGGAATGGGATGAATAGGAAAAAGAGACTACAAAGGGTCATCAGGATATTTTTGGGGATGAGTGATATATTCATTATCTTGATTTTGGTGATGGTTTCACAGTATGTATGTATATATATATATGTGTATATATATGTCAGAACTTATCAGACAAATATGTCCAGGTTATTGTCTATCAATTACATCTCAATATGGCTGCTAAATAAATACACATACCTGCTGAATTAGCAGTTCTAGCTTTAGAAAAATATCTTACAGTTATACTGGTACAAATTAAGTATGCACGTTGAAGGTTATTTATTACATAAGGTTTGTAATAATAAAATACTGGAGGCAACTGTCCATCAATACACAACTGATTGAATTAATGGATTGATTAAGAAGAATGATTTAGCTCTCTTATTACCAAAATGGAAGGCTTTTGTGACATTGTTTAGTGAAGACATCTAGTGGCATTATACTATAGTAGGCTATTGTTTGTGTGTATTTGGAGGAAGAATATGTGTACACACACATGCACACACACCACAATTACTTGTTTGTATAGAAGCTTTGTTCCTTGGAGAGGAAGTCAGTGGCTAGAGGACATAAGTAAATCTTTCTGCCATGTACCCTTTTGTACCTTTTGAATTTTGTATCATGTGCTAGTATTAACTTTTAAAACAAAATTTTGTATATATCTTAATGTTTTTGGTTGCAATTGTGAATACAATATTTTCTTTCATTTCTCTATTTGAGTTGGTTATTGCTGGTATAGATTCTCTGTATGCTTGTTATCCAATCACTTTTAGAATTTTTTTTTTTGAGGAAAACGGGATTTTCTAGACATACATCATATCAGCAAAGGAAATCACTTCTCTTTTTTCAGTATCTAGATCAATTATTCAGTTTTCTTGTATTATTACATTTGCCAGAACATCTAAAATAATGTTAAGTGATAACAGTGATATTGAGTATCTCTGGCTTATCCAAAAAACCAAACCAGACCCAGTGCCATTGAGTCGATTCCGATTCATAGCAACCCTATAGGACAGAGTAGGACTGCCGCATAGAGTTTCCAAGGAGCGCCTGGTGGATTCGAACTGCCAACCCTTTGGTTAGCAGCCATAGCACTTAACCACTACGCCACCAGGCTTTCCTCTGTGGCTTATACCTAATTTTAATGGGAATGGCTTTAATATTTCACCATCTGAAATGATATTTGGTGTATGTTATGGTGAATAGTTTAAGTCAAATCCAAGTAGTTTTCTTCTGTTCTTCCAGAGGGTTTTTTTATGGGTAGGAATGGTTGCTGAATTTTATGCCTTTTCAATTTCTATTGTTTTGATCATGTTATTATACCATCTTAAAGCATCTTCCTCACATAGGGACACATAGGACATTCCTAACAAGGAGCTTGTAATTCTGCCCTCTTTTGCTTGAATGAGTGCTTGAAAGAGAAGTTATTATTGGGAATTCTGTCATTTTTTTAAAAGCATGTAATTTACAATCTTTAGTACTCAAACTATTATTAGTAATTCAACTCACGACAGCTTGCAGCATATATGGGTGTTTCACCTCAAGTTGGTAACCACTGCAACAAGTTTTTCAGTTATTCTGGTTCTGCACTTTCAGCCATTTACCCCGGATGGCAGTGTTGTCCTGCAAATTGCACATCCCAATTGAAACTGAATGCTGAAATTAATCTAAATGCATAGCATGTGTTATATAGCATTTTCTGAATTAGAAGGAAAACAGATCTAACAGGTCTTATGGAGCCCTGGTGGCGCAGTGGTTAAGAGTTTGGCTTCTAACCAAAAGGTCGGCAACTCGAATCCACCAGCCTTATGGCGTAGTTCTACTCTGTCCTGTAGGGTCACTCTGAATTGGAATTGGCTAGATGGCAATGGGTTTACAGGTCTTATATTTCTTTTTTTTTTTTTTTATATTTCTTTAATGCCTACAGTTAACGCTGTAAGTTTCAAATTTCTGATCTGAAATGAGCTACTGAACAGTAATAAATTCTTCAATGACCCACTAATGGGTTTATTCAAGATTCAATATTGTATATATATGTAATATATATGTATATGTGTGTATATCTGTATGTATATATACGTATGCATACATATATATATGTTATACTAAAGAGTGTAACTAGCTACTGTATGGGGGGATAGATAATTGGAAGTGATTAACCTAATATATTTACTAAATCAGTCCTCTAACAGATTAATTTTGCCTCTTTTATTTGAATTGTATAGAGTATTTTGATTAAATTTGTTACTTTATACCACTAGAAAATCTAAGCAGTGATTCATTTCTAGAAAAGTTTCTATTCAAGGAATTTGAAATCTTAATGTAAAATAGTGAAATTTCCAAAATTCAAGGGATGGAACTCATACTTAGCAATTTAGTATTTTGCTTTGGAATCAGACTATCTGCTATTAAATTCCAGTTTTATCTCTTACTAGCTACGTGCCTTTGTAAAATTATCTAAGCTCTCTGTGCCAGAGTTTCTTTATTTTTTAAAATGGGAATGATAACCTCATAGCATTGTCGTGATGGTAAACACGAACACATTTTACAGTTGTTGATGAATATTTACCTCTCAGTAATTTTAACTGCTATTGTTTTCCATTATCTCATTTGATCTTTACAGTAACTCTATAAGATAGGCATAGTACATATGATGGATTCTTAACAAATATCAAATATGCTTAAGATCATAGAGGTAATAGGAGGGCGATATGAGCCTCTTGACATAAAATCACTAGTGGCAGTTTTTTATCATGATATGAATGTATAAATTACACTAATAGTTTATGACTACCATCTTTTCCATTCACGTAATCTTTTGTTGATTATTCAGTAGTTAATGAGCTAATGTACTTTATAAACTATAAACCCCATATAAATATATAATTTCTTTTGATTTTTTGCTAGATAGCTCAAGATAGGTTGAAGATTATTACCACAAAGCCTATAATAATTTAAAGCTAAGATCAGAGAACATTATTAAAGTCCAGTTCAGAGTCTATTTTCAACCTACTGATTATGTTTGATTCATTTTAATACATATATTTTGGGCATCTTTTGCAAAGCATTGTCCTAGGTTCGGTAGGAGATACAAAAATTATTAAAGTTGTCCATGTGCTCCGCGGACTTACAGAGTAGTAACTTAAATAATTCTGATACCAAGGAAGTCTATGTTAAGCACCATAGTAAGAGCATAAAGTACTAATGGACTACTATAGGCGAGTGAGAGAGCAGTTTGACTAGAAGCTTCCTAGAGGAGGAGGGATTTGAGTTCAATTTTGAAGGTGGAGTGGCACTTCAGTAGGCTGCTGTGGCATAGGGAGAAAATTCCCAGCAGAGGAAATTAGTTAAATAAAAGCCCAGTAATAACTGACACTCTATTTCATAAATGAAATAAAACATTTAAAGAATTTTTCATATACCCTTAGAGTTTGTAAGATATCATTAGACCTAGAAATTAAAATTTTTAAATATATTTCTTACGCACATCCCTCTTAAGAAATGATCATTCTCTTAAGTTATTGAAAGTATTAAAAGGTGAAGCAAGGTTTTTTGGGGGGGGGGGAACAGATGAATATAAATACATCAGTAAAAGCAGGTTTCAAAATACCTGAGAATCTATGGATTTGCAAATGACTGATCATTAAAGGAAATTCTTCTGCAGTTATATGTAAATATAAAGATGGAAATTTGGGACATAATGAAGTAAATCGTGTACGAGCCTGTTCAGAGAAAACTTTTTTTTTTTTTTTTTTAATTCGAATATGACCATCAAGGAGGAAGGGGTTTGTCACAAATCTTTTGGGTCTCTTGTCCATCAATACAGAGAAAGAGGCAAGATGTAGAGCCTGGGGAGTTAAATTTAACAGGTCACTTAGTCTCTCCTTGAAGGAATTTCATGCAGTCTCTCTGGCATCTTTTTTTTTACCTAATACTGCTATAACAGAAATACTACCAATGATTGGCTTTAACAAACTGAAATTTATTTCCTCACAGTTAAAAAAAAAAAAAAGGTGGTGCTGTTGAGTTGATTCCGATTCATGGCAACCGTATTAGACATTGTTGAATTGTCCCACAGGGCTTCTAAGGCTGTAAATATTTATAGAAGCTGACTACCACATCTTTCTCCCACAGAGCAGCTGGTAAGTTTGAACTGCAGACCTTTAGTTTACAGTTTAGAGGCCTAGAAGTCCGAATTCAGGGCGTCAGCTCTAGGGAAAGCCTTTCTTTCTGTGTCAGCTCTGGGGGAAGGTCCTTGTTTCTTTTCAGCTTCTGTTCCTTGTCTCCTTGGTGATCTTCATGTGCCATGGCGTCTGTTTTCCCCTCTCTATTTGCCTGCTGAAAACCCCGGTGGTTAAGAGCTATGGCTGCTTACCAAAAAGGTTGGTAGTTCAAATCCACCAGGCGCTCCTTGGAAACTCTCTGGGTCACTTCTACTCTGTCCTGTAGGGTTGCTATGAGTCAGAATTGACTCCATGGCAATGGGTTTTGGTTTTGGGGGTTGACTAGCCTGCTTTCTTGCTTGCTTAATCTGCTCTTTTATATCTCAAAAGAGATTGACTTGAGACACATCCTGCACTAATAGTGCCTCATTAACGTAACAAAGAAAACCCATTACCAAATGGGATTATAACCACAGGTATAAAAACCAAAACCAAACCTACTTCTGTAGAGTCAATTCCCACTCATAGCGACCCTATGGGACAGAGTAGAACTTCCTTCCTCATAGGGTTTCCAAGGAGCAGCTGGTGGATTTGAACAGCTGATTTTTTGGTTAGCAGCTGAGCTCTTAACCATTGCGTCACCAGGGCCCCAACCAGAGTTACAGGGGTTAGAATTTACAGTACATATTTTGGGGGGGATACAGTTCAATCCATACATCTGGTAAGGAGTAGAGTTAGAGAAATAAGCTGTGTTATTTTCCCCCGTTATAGATTCAAACTTTTTCATACATGATCCTACTATTGATTCTACCCATTGTATGAAATACTGATGTCCTCTAAGGTTATCTATTGGCCCCCTCATTAATTTATGTCAGTGGTTTTCCACTGGGCATGATTTTGCCTCCCATAGGGTATTTGGCAATGTCTGGAGACGTTCTTGATTGCCACAACTGAAGGGGAGAGTGCTACTAGCATCTGGTGGATAGAGGGTAGGGATGCTGCTAAATATTTTACAATTCACAGGATAGCCCTGTACAATAAAGAAATTATCCAGCCCAAAGTGTCAATAGTGCTGAAGTTGAGAACTCCTGATCTGTGTTCATGTTGTGAACAGCCAACTGTATACTGCAGTGGAATACCCAGGACAAGTGTGAGAGAGGTCAGTGTTGGGTGAAGGAATAAGGTGGAGGCTTTATCTGTAAAGATTTTAAAATCACTAATAAACTGACTAAAAGTCAACCTGCTTTTATTATCACCATGCATAAGTGATTCTTAAAAAGAGTCAGTGATAAAATAGTCCTTCAAAAGTTTTGTTGGAGGTGGGGTTGAGATGGCGGAATACCAGATGCTTCTGGTGATCGCTCTTACAACAAAGACCCCAAAAATCAAGTGAAATGATTATATTTATGACAAGCTAGGAGCCCTGAACATCAAAGGCAAAGTTAGAAAACAGGCTGAGCGGCAGGGGAAGAGAGAGACCGTTCAGAAGCAGAGAGGAGTTGCCAGATCTGAATTGCTGGGATCCCTCAGGAACCATTCCCGGAATTGGCTGCAGCGGGCTAGTGGTAGTGTTCGGCCACAGTTTTCTCAGGGAGAAGCAGCCAGCTGCACAGCCTACTCACACCTCCAGAACCAGAGGAGAACGACGCGCTCAGCAAAAGCTAAGTACTTGCGTATATTTTACCGTTCCCCTCCTGCCCCCAAGCAGGCTTCAGTGGCTATTGATGTCTGTGGGCCTGAGATAGACCCATTTAAGCACACTGAACCATGCTCCCAGACTTGGAGAAGGAATAAATTTACAATGAGGAAAAGATAATTTGCTATCTCCACTAACCTGGGGACTTCAGGACAGAAGCGGCTCCTGTCCAGGCATAAACAGTCTGTGAACTTTGAATAGCTTTCTCTCCGCATGGACCTGTGTGAGCCTATATCAGGAGAATAGACCCTTGCTGGCAGACTGCAACTGTTTAAGCCGTGCGGTGGAGAGGTGGTGTTTGATATTTGAAATGGCTTTGCCTATTAAACAGGGTCCTCACCCACCCACATCAGGACCCTAAGGACTGGTGGCTCCACTCAGGTCATCCAGCCACCCG
Organism: Elephas maximus indicus; assembly: GCF_024166365.1. Classification (NCBI taxonomy): domain Eukaryota; kingdom Metazoa; phylum Chordata; class Mammalia; order Proboscidea; family Elephantidae; genus Elephas; species Elephas maximus. The sequence continues at coordinate 136,520,063 of NC_064820.1, forward strand.
CAAGAGGGGTCTAAGGATAACTGGTACCTCCCAGTCCTTACAACCAAAAGCATTGGGTGCCGATGGTCCGTCTGCAGAACCCACCCACCTGTACGCACTAGGGAACAGGGACGTGCTTTCCTCAGAGACAATCGGGGGAAGGTTCTCAGGCCCCTGCCTTGTTCAGAGCGTGACCCCCTGCTGCATCCAGATACCGGTACCTACACCAAACACCCCTGCCCCTCTAAGACAGTACAACAGAGCCTGTACCTCACGCTTGATGACCAGCTACTCGGACACCTGAGCTGAATCCACACAAAAAGAGTGAGTGGACTCATAAGCTCATATATGTTATAACAGCTCTAGCTATCTGGTGAAAGGACGTCAGAGCCCCAAAGGCAAAAATAACCAAGGTAGCTCACTCAAGCAACCCATTTGGCCATATAAAAAAAAAAAAAAAAACAAACTAGGATATAGTAAGCAAACATAATAACTTATAGATGGCTCAGGGACGACAGTCAATATCAAATCACATAAGGAAATAGACGATGATCTTGTCAACAAGCTCTCAAAACAGAGAATCAAAGGATCACCTGGATGAAGGTGCCTTCCTGGAATTACCGGATGCAGAATTCAAAGGATTAATACACAGAACTCTTCAAGACATAAGGAAGGAGATCAGGAAATACACAGAACAAGCCAAAGAACACACAGATCAAACAGTTGAAGAAATTCAAAAGGTTCTTCAAAATGTAATGAAAATAAGCTCCAAGAATCCCTAGACAGTGATCAGAAACTCAGAAGATTTAACAATAAAATTACAGAATTAGATAACGCAATAGAAAGTCAGAGGAACAGGATTGAGCAACTGGAAGGCAGAATTTCTGAACCTGAAGATAAAGCACTTGGCACCAACATATTTCAAGAAAAATCAGATAAAAGAATTTAAAAAAATGAAGAAAACTTAAGAATTATGTGGGGCTCTATCAAGAGAAATAATCTACAAGTGCTTGGAGTACCAGAACAGGGAGGGATAACAGAAAATACAGAGAGAATTGTTGAAGATTTGTTGGCAAAAAATTCCCTGATACCGTGAAAGATGAGAAGATATCAATCCAAGATGCTCATCGAACTGTTCATAAGGTAGATTTGAAAAGAAAGTCACCAAGACATATTAATCAAACTTGCCAAAACCAAAGATAAAGACAGAATTTTAAGAGCAGCTAGGGATAAACAAAAAGTCACCTACAAAGGACAGTCAATAAGAATAAGCTCGGACTACTCGGAAGAAACCATGCAGGCAAGAAGACAATGGGATAATTTATATAAAGCATTGAAGGAAAAAAATTGCCAACCAAGAATCATATATCCACCCAAACTATTTCTCAAATATGAAGGTGAAATTAGGGCATTTCCAGATAAACAGAAGTTTAGGGAATTCATAAACAGCAAACCAAAATTAAAAGAAATACTAAAGATAGTTCTTTGATTAGAAAATCAATATCAGGTATCAACCCAAGACTAGAACATTGGACAGAGCAACCAGATGTCAACCCAGATAGGGAAATCACAAAAATAAATCAAGATAAAAAAAGCTCAAAATAGGGAAACAGTGATGTCATTATGTAAAAGAAGACCACATTAAAAAAATAAAGAGGGTCTAAGAAATGTAGTCATAGATCTTTCACATGGAGATGAAGACAAGGCAATATAAAGAAATAAAAGTTAGGCTTAAACTTTGAAAAATAGGGGTAAATAATAAGGTAACCACAAAGCAGACTAACTATCCTACTCATCAAAATAAAATACAAGAAAAAAATAGAGACGCAGCAGAAACAAAACAACGAATAAGAGGAAAAGACAATATATAAAGATAAACTACTCAGCCCAAAAAATTAAATGGGAAAAGGAAACGATCAACAACACACAAAAAAAGACATCAAAATGACAGCACTAAAGTCATACCTATCCATAATTATGCTGAATGTTAGTGGACTAAATGCACCAATAAAGAGACAGAGAGTGGCAGAACGGATAAAAAAAAATGATCCATCTATACCCTGCCTACAAGAGACACACTTTAGACTAGAGACACAAAGAAACTAAAACTCAAAGGATGGAAAAGATATATCAAGAAAACAACATTCAAAAAAGAGCAGGAGTGGCAATATTAATTTCTGACAAAATAGACTTTAAAGTTAAATCCACCACGAAGGAGAAGGAACATTGAATAAAGGGACAGTATTCCAGGAGGATATAACGAAATTAAACATTTATGCTCCCAATGACAGGGCTGCAGGATACATAAAACAAACTCTTAACAGCATTGAAAAGTGAGATAGCGCCACAATTATAGTAGGAGACTTCAAGCACAACACTTTTGGTGAAGGACAGGACATCCAGAAAGAAGCTCAATAAACCAAAAAAAAAAAAAAAATCCACTGCCATCGAGAAGGGCTGGAAAATCTAAATGCCACAATCAACCAACTCGACTTTATAGACATATTCGGAACGCTCCACCCAACAGCAACCAAGCATACTTTCTTTTCTAGTGCACATGGAACATTCTCCAGAATAGACCACATATTAGTCATAAAGCAACTCTTAGCAGAATCTAAAACATCAAAATATTACAAAGTATCTTCTCTGACCATAAGGCCATAAAAGTAGAAATCAGTAACAGAAAAAGCAGGGAAAAGATATCAAACACTTGGAAACTGAACGATACCCTGCTCAAAAAAGACTTGAGTTATAGAAGACATTAAGGATGGAATAAAGAAATTCATAGGACAAAGAGAATGAAAACACTTCCTATCAGAACCTTTGGGACACAGCAAAAGCAGTGCTCAGAGACAAATTTGTATCAGTAAATGCGCACATCCAAAAAGAAGAAAGGGCCCAAATCAAAGAATTATCCCTACAACTTGAGCAAATAGAGAGCAACAAAAGAAACCTTCAGGCACCAGAAGAAAGGAAATAATAAAAACTAGAGCAGAAGTAAATGAAATAGAAACCAGAAAAACAATTGAAAGAGTTAACAAGACCAAAACCTTGTTCTTTGAAAAAATTAACAAAATTGATAAAGCATTGACCAAACTTCCAAAAGAAAAACAGGAGAGGAAGCAAATAACCTGAATAAGAAAGGAGATGGGTAATATTACAACAGACCCAACTGAAATTAAAAGGATCATATCAGATTACCATGAAAAATTGTATTCTAACAAATTTGAAACCCTGGAAGAAATGGATGAATTCCTAGAAACACACATCCTACCTAAACTAACACAAACAGAGGTAGAACAATGAAATAGACTCATAAGAAAAGATTTAAAAGGTAATTAAAGAGCTCCCAACAACAACAACAAAAAAGCCCTGGGCCGGGCAGCTTCAATGCAAAGTTCTACCAAACTTACAGAAAAGAATTAACACCGCTACTTCTAAAGAATTTTCAGAATATAGAAAAGGACAGAATACTCCCAAACTCATTTTATGAAGCCAGCATATCCCTGATACCAAAACCAGGTAAAACCAAAACCAAACCCATTGCCGTTGAGTCGATTGCGACTCATAGCAAACCAGGTAAAGACACCAAAAAATAAAATAAAATTATACACCTATATCCCTTATGAACTTAGATGCAAAAATCCTCAACAAAATTCTAGCAACATATCAAATAAATAACTCACCATGACCAAGTGTGATTCATACCAAGTATGCAGGGATGGTTCAACATTAGAAAAAAAAATCAATGCAATCCATCATATAAATAAAAGACAAGAACGTGATATTATCAATCGATGCAGAAAAGGCATCTGAGAAAGTTCAACACCCATTCATGATAAAAACTCTCAGCAAAATAGGAATAGAAAATTCATGAACACAATAAAGTGCATTTATACAGAGCCAACAACCAACATCAGCCTAAATGGAGACAGTTTGAAATCATTCATTCCTCTTGAGATCAGGAATCAGACAAGGATGTCTTTATCATCACTTATTCAATACTGTGCTGGAGGTCCTAGCCAGAGCAGTTAGGCTAGATAAAGAAATAAAGGGCATCCAGATTGGTAAGGAAGAAGTAAAAGTGTTGCTATTTGCTGATGACATGATCTTATACACAGAAAACCCTAAAGAATCCTCCAGGAAACTACTGAAACTAATAGAAGAGTTCAGCAGAGTATCAGGATACAAGATAAACATAACAAAAATCAGTTGGATTCCTCTACACCAACAAAAAGAACATTGAAGAGGAAATCACCAAATCAATACCATTTACAGTAGCCCCTCAAAAGATAAAATACTTAGGAATAAATCTTATCATAGACATAAAAGACCTATACAAAGAAAACCACAAGACGCTACTGCAAGAAACCAAAAGAGACCTACATAAGTGGAAAAACATACCTTGCTCATGGATAGGAAGATTTAACATTGTAAAAATGCCTATTCTGCCAAAAGTGATCTATAGATACAATGCAATTCTGATCCAAATTCCAATGACATTTTTAACGAGATGGAGAAAAAAAATCACCAACTTCACATGGAAGGGAAAGAGGCCCCAGATAGGTAAAGCATTACTGAAAAAGAAGAACAAAGTGGGAGGCCTCACTCTAACTGATTTTAGAACCTATTATACTGTCACAGTAGTCAAAACAGCCTGGTACTGGTATAACAACAGATACATAGACCAATGGAACAGAATTGAGAATCTAGACATAAATCCATCCACGTATGAGCAGCTGATATCTGACAAAGGCCCAAAGTCAGTTAAATGGGGAAAAGATTGTCTTTTTAACAAATGATGCTGGCATAACTGGATATCCATCTGTAAAAATATGAAACAAGACCCATACCTCACACCATGCACAAAATCTAACTCAAAATGGATCAAAGACCTAAATATAAAATCTAAAACAGTAAAGATCATGGAAGAAAAAATAGGGACAATGCTAGGAGCCCTAATACATGGCATAAACAGAATACAAAACATTGCTAACAATGCAGAAGAAAAACTAGATAACTGGGAGCTCCTAAAAATCAAACACCTATGCTCATTCAAAGACGTCACCAAAAGAGTAAAAAGATTACCTACAGACTGGGAAAAAGTTTTTATCTATGACATTTCCGATCAGCGTTAGATCTGTAAAATCTACATGATACTGCAAAAAACTCAACAACAAAAAGAGAACCCAATTTAAAAAATGGTCAAAGGACATGAACAGACACATCACTAAACAAGGCATTCAGGTGGCTAACAGATACATGAGGAAATGCTCATGATCGTTAGCTATTAGAGAAATGCAAATCAAAACTACAATGAGATTCCATCTCACTCCAACAAGGCTGGCATTAATCCAAAAATCACAAAATAATAGATGTTGGAGAGGTTGTGGAGAGAATGGAACACTTCTACACTGCTGGTTGGAAGGTAAAATGGTACAACCACTTTGGAAATTGATTTGGCAGTTCCTTAAAATCTAGAAATAGCACTATCATATAATCCAGCAATCCCACTCCGTGGAGCATGTCCTGGAGAAATAAGAGCCTTTACACGAACAGATATATGCACACCCATGTTCATTGCAGCACTGTTTATAACAGCAAAAAGATGGAAGCATCCAAGGTGCCCATGAAGGGATAAATGGGTAAATAAATTATGGTATTTTCCACAATGAAATATTACACATTGATAAAAAAATGATGAATCTGTGAAACATTTCATAGAATGGAGGAATCTGGAAGGCATTCCACTAAGTGAAATTAGTCAGCTGCAAAAAGACAAATATTGTACAAGACCACTATTATAAGAACTTGAGAAATCATTTAAACAGAGAAGAGAATATTCTTAGATGATTATGAGAGGGAGGAGGGAGGGAGGGGGTTTTCACTAATTAGATAGTAGATAAGAACTCTTTTAGCTGAAGGGAAAAACAACACACAATACAGCAGAGGTCAGCACAACTGGACTAAACCAAAAGCAAAGAAGTTTCCTGAATAAACTGAATGCTTAGAAGGCCAGTGTAGCAGTGGCGGGGGTTTGGGGACCATGGTTTCAGGGGACATCTAAGTCAATTGGCTTAATAAAATCTATTAAGAAAACATTCTGCATCCCACTTTGGAGAGTAGCGTCTGGGGTCTTAAATGCTAGCAAGCGGCCATCTAAGATGCATCAATTGTTCTCAACCCACCTGGAGCAAAGAAGAATGAAGAACACCAAAGATGGTAATTAAGAGCCCAAGAGACAGAAAGGGCCACATAAACCAGAGGGTGTGTCAGCCTGAGACCAGAAGAACTAAATGTTTCCTGGCTACAACTGATTACTTCCCTGACAGGAAACAAAACAAAGAACCCCTGAGGGAGCAGAAGAGCAGTGGGATGCGGACCCCAAATTCTCATAAAAAGACCAGACTTAATGGTCTGACTGAGACTAGAAGGACCCAGGATGTCATGGTCCCCAGACCTTCTGTTACCCCAAGACAGGAACCATTCCTAAAGGTAACTCTTCAGACAGGAACTGGCCTGGACTATGGGATAGACAATGATACTGGTGAAGAATGAGCTTTTTGGATCAAGTAGACACATGAGACTGTGTTGGTATCTCCTGTCTGAAAGGGAGATGAGAAGGTAGAGAGGGTCAGAAGGTGGCTGAATGGACATGAAAAGAGAGAGTGGAGGGAAGGAGTATGCTGTCTCATTAGGGGGAGAGCAATTAGGAGTATATAGCAAGGTGTTTTTAAATTTTTGTATGAGAGTCTGTCTTGATTTGTAAACTTTCACTTAAAGCACAGTGAAAATTAAAAAAAAAAGTATACTGCTGTTAAAACAAAAATTATATTAAGCCAATTGTCGTGGATTGAACTGTGTCCCCCCAAAATATGTGTATCAATTAGGGTAGGCCATGATTCCCAATATTATGTGATTATCCACCATTTTGTCATCTGATGTGATTTTTCTGTGTGTTCTGAATTCTGTCTCTATGATGTTAATGAGATGGGATTAGTGGCATTTATGTTAATGAGGTGACACTCAATCTATAAGATTAGATCGTGTTTAAAGCCAATCTCTTTTGAGATATAAAAGAGAGAAGGAAGCAGAGAGACATGGTAACCTCATACCATCAAGAAAGTAGTGCCAGGAGAAGAGCGCATCCTTTGGACCTGGGGTCTCTGTGCTGAGAAGCTCCTAGTTCAGGGGAAGATTGATGATAAAGACCTTCTTCCAGCGCCAACAGAGATAAAGCCTTCCCCTGGAAGTGATACCCTGAATTTGGACTTGTAGCCTACTAGACTGTGAGAGAATAAATTTCTCTTTGTTAAAGCCCCCCCCCAAAAAAAAACCCAAAATCTTTTGTTGACTTAAGCTTTAAACAATTGTAGTTTTGCTGTTGTTTTATTAATATAGATATAAGGTTCAAAATTAGCTCATTTTTATTATCTTCAACATTGTGTTCTATATGGAAGTAAATTTAGAGAATTGCTAGTTATGCAGTCAGCTCTTGGTACATGGAGACTCAGCTACACCTATTCAGTGTTAAGTTCATAATGATTTGAAATCAACTGAGCTCGCTTTAGGATGGAGTTCATTTTTAACCCCTGTGATATGACATCTTCCTGCATTTAAAGTAGATTCACGATAAACAATGATAACTGTATGTAAGTTTTTCTGGATTATCTTTTTCTTCCTAGGGTGAGTTTTGAAATGAAGCCAATCAGGCACAAAAATATATGTGAACAGCTGGAATCAGTCTAGAACATTGTACAGTGAAACATCAAGCTTTAAAGTCATTTATTATTATTACTTTCATTGTACTTTCGGTGAAGGTTTACAGAACAAACTAGTTTCTCATTAAACAGTACACATTGTTTTATGACATTGGTTAACAACCGCACGGCATGTCAACACTCTCCCTTCTCAACCTTAGGCTGCCTATTACCAGTTTTCCTGTTCACCCCTGTCTTCTAGTCCTTGTCCCTGGGCTGGCGTGCCCCTTTAGTCTTGTTTTGTTTTATGGGCCTGTCCAATCTTTGGCTGAAGGGTAAACCTCAGGAGTGACCTCATTACTGAGCTGAAAGGGTGTTCAGGGGCCATGCTCTCAGGGCTTCCCCAGTCTCTGTCAGGCCAGCAAGTCTGGTCTTTCTTTTTGAATTAGAATTTTGTTCTACATTTTTCTCCAGGTTTGTTGAGGACCCTCTATTGTGATCCCTGTCAGAGCAGTCAGTGGTGTTAGCTGGGCACAATCCGGTCTGCTGGAGGCCGTGGTAGATGTGGTCCATTAGTCCTTTGGAGTACTCTTTCACTTGTATCACTAGTTTTCTTCATTCTTCCTTGCTCCAGAAGGGGTGACAACAGTGGAGTATCCTGGATGGCAGCTCACAAGCTTTTAAGACCCCAGATGCTACTCACCAAAGTAGAATGTAGAACAGTTCCTTTATAAACTGTTATGCCTGTTAAGCTATATGTTCCCCGAGACCATGGTCTCCTCAGCTCAGCTGTTCGGTCCCTCAGGGTGTTTGGGTGTGTCTATCGAGCTTCCATGACCTTGCCTTGTACAAGTTGTGCAGGCGTCCCCAGTACTGTGTACCGTCTTACCTTCACCAAAGTTACCGCTTATCTATTGTCTATTTAGTGTTTTTCTGTCCCCATCCCTTTCTCTCATAACCATCAAAGATGGTTTCTTTTTGTGTGTAAACCTTTTCGTGAGTTTTTACAGTAGTGTTCTCATACAATATTTTTCCTTTTGTGATTGGCTTATTTCACTCAGCATAATGCCCTGCAGATTCATCCATGTTATGACATGCTTCACAGATTCATCCTTGTTCTTTATCGGTGCGTAATACTCCATTGCATGTGTGTACCACAGTTCGTTTATCCATTCCTCTGTTGATGGACATCTAGGTTTTTTCCATCTTTTTTGCTATTCTGAACAATGCTGTAATGAACATGAGTGTGCACTTGTCTCTTTGTGTGACAATTCTTATTTCTCTAGGATATATTCCCAGGAGTGGGATTGCTGGGATCATGTGGTATTTCTATTTCTAGCTTTCTAAGGAAGTGCCATATCATTTTCCAAAATGATTATATAATTTTGCATTCCCACCAGCGGTGTGTAAGAGTTCCGGTCTCCCCACAGCCTCTCCAACATTTGTTATTTCCTGTTTGTTTTGTTCGTGCCAGTGACGCTGGTATGAGATGGTATCTCATTGGCATTTCTCTAATGGCTAGTGATCATGAGCATTTCCTCATGTGTCTGTTGGCCACTTGAATGTCTTCTTTGGTGAAGTGTTTGTTCATTTCCTTTGCCCATTTTTTAACTGGATTATTTATCTTTTTGTTGTAGAGGTGTTGGATTTTCTTGTAGATTTTAAAGATTAGACATTTGTCTGATTTGTAAGAGCCAAATTTTTTTTTTTCCCACTCTGTAGGTTCTCTTTTTACTTTTTTGGTGAAGTCTTAGGATGAGCATAAGTGTTTAATTTTAGAAGATCCCAGTTATCTCTCCTATCTTCTGGAGTTTGTGTGTTGTTGGTTGTGGTTTGGATCCTGTTAATGCTGTGTATTAGGGCTTCTAGCATTGATCCTATTTGTTCTTCTATGAACTTCATAGTTTTTGACTTTATATTTAGGTCTTTGATCCATTTTGAATTAGTTTTTGTGTATGGTGTGAGGTATGGGTCCTGTTTTATTTTTTTGCAGATGGACATCCAGTTTTTCCAGTAACATTTGTTAAAAAGACTGTCTTTTCCCCCATTTGATAGGCTTTGGGCCCTTGTCGAAGATCAGGTGGCCATAGGTAGATGGTTTACATCTGGGTTCTCAATTTTGTTCCATTGGTCAATGTATCTGTCATTGTACCAGTACCAGGCTATTTTGACTACTTTAGCTGTATAGTAGGTTCTGAGGTCAGGTAGTGTGAGTCCTCCTATTTTATTCTTTTTCTTCAGTAGTGCTTTACTTATCCGGGGCTTCTTCCCTTTCCATATAAAGTTAATGATAAGTTTTTTTCATCTCTTTAAAGAATGTTGTTGGTATTTGGATTGGGATTGCATTGTATTTGTAAATCATTTCAGGTAGAATTGTCATTTTCACGATATTGAGTCTACCTATTCATGAGCACGGTATATATTTCCATTTATGTAGATCTCTTTTGGTTTCTTGTGGTAGTGTTTTGTAGTTTTCTTTGTATAGGCCCTTTACATCCCTGGTTAGATTTATTCCTAAGTATTTTATTTTTCTAGGGACTATTATAAATGGTATTATTTTTGTGATTTCCTCTTCATCCTTTTCTTTATTGTTGTATGGGAATCCAACTGATTTTTGTATGTTTATCATGTATCCTGCTGCTCTGCTGAATCTTCTATTAGTTTCAGTTGTTTTCTCATGGAGTCTTTTGGGTTTTCTATGTGTAGTATCACATCATCCACAAATAGGGACGGTTTAACTTCTTCATTACCAATTTTGATGCCCTTTATTTCTTTTTCTCGTCTTATTGTTGCTCTGGCTAGAACTTCCAGCACAATGTAAAATAGAAGTGGTCATAAAGGGCATCTTTGTCTTGTTCCTGTTCTCAAGGGGAATAAATTCAGCCTCTCTCCATTAAGAATGATGTGGGCTGTTGGTTTTGCATAGATGCCATTTATTATGTTGAGAATTTTTATCAGGAATGGGTGTTGGACTTTGTTGAATTCCTTTTCTGTGTCGATTGAGATGATCATGAGATTCTTTTCTTTCCTTTTATTTATGTGGTGGGTTACATCGATTGATTTCCTAATGTTGAACCATCCTTGCTTACCTAGTATGAATCCCACTTGGTCGTGGTGTTTGTTTTTTTTTTTTATATACGATGCTGAATTCTATTGGCCAGCGTTTTGTTGAGAATTTTTGCATCTATATTCATGAGAGATATTGGTCTGTGATTTTCTTTTTTTGTGGTGTCTTTATCTGGTTTTAGTATCAGTTTTATGCTGGTTTCATAAAATAAATTTGGCAGTATCATTTTCTTTTCTATATTCTGAAATAGTTTGAGTAGTATTAACATAAGCTCTTCTCTGAATGTTTCATAGAATTCTCCAGTGAAGCCATCTGGGCCAGGGATTTTTTTGTTGGTTTTTTTTTTTTAATTACTTTTTCGACCTCTTTTCTTGTTATGGGTCTGTTCAGATTTTCAACATCATTTTGAGTTAGTTTGGGTAGGTAGAGTGTTTCTAGAAATTTGTCCTTTTGTGTTTTCAAATTTGTTGGAGTGTAGTTTTTCATAATACTCTGTTATGATCCTTTTTATTTCAGTTGTGTCTGTTGTAATGTCCGCTATTTCATTTCTTCTTTGGGTTATTTGCATCCTGTCCTGTTTTTCTTTTGTCAGTTTGGCCAGTGGTTTGTTGATTTTGTTGATCCTTTCAAAGAACCAAATTTTAGTTTTTTTGATTCTTTCTGTTGTTTTTCTATTCTTTATTTCATTCATTTCTGCTCTGATCTTTATTATTTCCTTTCTTCTGGTGGCTAGGGGCTTCTTTTGCTGTTCTCTTTCTATTTGTTCAAGTTGTGTAGCTAATGTTTGGATTTTGTCCCTTTCTTTTTTTGATGTGTGCATCTATTGCTGTAAATTGACCTCTGAGCACTGCCTTTGCTGTGTCCCACAGGTTTTGTTATGATGAGTTTTCATTTTTGTTTGTTTCTAGGAATTTTTTTTATTCCATCTCTGATTTCTTTTATTATCCAGTGATTTTTAAGCAGGATGTTATTCAGTTTCCATGTAATTGATTTTTTTTTTCCTTGCTCTTCCTTTTGTTAATTTCTACTTTGATGGCATTGTGTTCAGAGAAGATACTTTGTATTATCTCAGTGTTTTGGATTTTGTTGAGGGTTGCTCCTTGGCCTAAGATGTGGTCTATTCTGGAGAATATTCCATGTGGTAGGGAAAGAATGTGTACTTTGCAGCTGTTGGGTGGTGTGTTCTATATACGTCTATGAGGTCAAGTTGACTGATTATGTCCTTTAGCTCTTCTGTATCTCTCTAGATGAGTTTCTTTCTAGATGTTCTGTTCTTTACCGTGAGCAGTGTGTTGAAGTCTCCTACTATTATTGTGGAACTGTCAATTTCTCTTTTCAGTGCTTTTAGTTTGTTTTATGTATTTTGGAGCCCTGTCTTTGGATGCGTAGATGTTTATTGTGATTAAGTCTTCATGATGGATCATCCCTTTAATCATTATATAGTGCCCTTCTTTGTCTTTTATGGTGGATTTTGTTTTAAAGCCTATTTTATCTGAGATTAGTATTGCCACTCCTGCTCTTTTTTGGCAGTTATTTGCTTGATATATTTTTTCCATCCTTTCATTTTTAATAAATTTATGTCTTTGTTTCTAAGGTGTGTCTCTTGTAGACAGCATATTGATGGATACTTTTTTTAAAATCCATTCTGTCACTCTCTGTCTATTTATGGGTCCATTTAGGCTATTTACATTCAGTGTAATTATTGATAGGTGTGAATTTATTGCTGTCATTTTGTAGTGCTCTTTTTTTATAGTGATTACATTTTCTTTGTTCCTGTTACTGTCCTGTGCTAATTTCCTCTTTTTTTGTGTGGATTTCTTTTTCATTTCTTTGGTTTTTGTAGATTTTTTTTTTATTGAGACTTGAAATGATGGAAGACAGGATCAGCGAAATTGAAGACAAATACTTGGATACAACTCTGAGGAAAAATCAGAAAAAAAGAACAAAGAAAACTGAAGAAACCCTGAGAATTATGTGGTATACAATCAACAGCAACAATTTAGGAGTGATTAGAGTTCCAGATCAGGGGGAGAAAATGGAAAACACAGAGAGGATCACTGAAGAATTGCTGACAGAAAACATCCCTAATATCATGAAAGATGAAAAGCTGACCATCCAAGAAGCTCAGCAAACCCCATATAGGATAGACCCCGAAAGAAAATCACCAAGACATACCATAATCACACTTGCTAAAACCAAGACAAAGAAAAAAATCCTGAGAGCAGCCTGAGAAAAACTAAGAGTCACATACAGAGGTGAAACAATAAGACTAACCTGTGATTATTTGGCCCAAGCCATGTAGGCAAGAAGGCAACGGGATGACATATATGAAACCTTGAAAGAACAAAATTGCCAATCAAGAAATATATATACTGCAAAACTCTCATTCAAATATGATGGTGAAATCAGGACATTTTCAGATAAACAGAAATTAAGGGAATATGTGAAAAACCAAACTTAGAAGAATTATTAAAAGGAGTCTTTCAATCTGAGAACATACAACATCAGACTGCAGCCCGAATCTAGGACACAAGATTGTACCAGCCAGATACCAACGTAGGAAATTAACTCTCAAGGACTATGCAAAACCAAAAGAACTACAACAGGGTACCAGAGAGGTTAATCTGTAAATGACAACAACGTCGGAACAATGAAAGAGGGAATAAACACTGTAGGTATAGAACTGTCTAACAGAGAGGAAGGCAAGGTGATTCCAAGTAATAGTAGAATGGTTCAAACCTGGGAAGATAAAGGTAAATTTCAAGGTAACCACAAAGAAAGCTGACAAACCTACTCACCAAAATAAAGAAGAAAATCATAAAGTCATTTATTGATGATGGTCATACAGAAAATGTGTGGAAGGCTATTAACTGTGCAACAAAAACATCCTAAAAAAAGTAAGAAAATGGACATTCATATAGAGAAAAGAATTAAATTTTGAAGAATACTGGGAGGAACAACTAAAGATGCTGGTATTGTCATAAAAACAATCAGAGGAGCAATATTTGAATACCTCACTTGTTTTTACTAGTAATGGTCACTTGTTCTAAAGCAATGAATCAAATCATGTCCATGTTTTCTATCATTCAGCAATTTTTTTTGACTTTTGTGAAAGATGACAAATAATCTCAAGTGTTAGAGAAATTTATGATGAATTTTTGTGTGAAGATATTTTAGCGGAAATAGTTTTGAAGAGTCATTCAAAACACTAGCATATATCCTGAAGAAACAAAGATATGGATAGTATACAGTTTTTGAAATTTATTGTGCATGAAAGTATTATAAATCTGTGCCAAATTTATTCTTACGTTTAAGACGGTTCCTCACATTTGCATATAAGTTGCTTCAGGTGAAAGAAACATCAACATTAAAATTAATTAAAAGTGTCCTTTAATTAGCTGTGAGAAGCAGAAATTGATGAATCAGCTTTACTCTCTGGTAAACATGAATATGTGAACATCAATTTTTGGTAAAGTTGTTGACGAGTTTGCAGAAGTAAGGCTTGTGACCAAAAACTATAATATTATTATTTAATGCTCTGAAAGATTGATATGTAGGTATAAGTTTTTCCCTTTTTAATGAATTATATTAATATAATTAAAAATCTATTCATTACTTTTACATTTTCTTGTATTCTAGTATTTGATTAAATATTAAGGTTTTCTTTTTTAATCTTTTCTACTGCATAATGTTATATACCAAATTCAATAAAAGAAATTTCCTTGTGTACTTTTTTCTGACCATTATTATTTCTTTATTTTTACAACTATTTCTGAAAAATAACTTCTTCCTGTAGAGGAAAGTATAAAAATTATTTGTTCTGGGTATATCATAAATTATGCCACTAGTATACCAATATCTCAGAAGTACTTAAAGTATATTTCTACAACTAAACTCATCATTTATGCCTCACAAATCATGTAAAGGTGGCAAACAAACAAAAACTCCTAACCTCAGTGAAGGGCATTATTTTCCACATGATCATCCTTGACTTCTTCCTTAATTTACCACTTACTCTCACATAACTAGTCAATAATCAAGTTATTTAGAGTCTCTAATTCATTTCTCTCCTGAGTTCCCTTATCTTTATCCCCACAACCTCGTCATTTCTTGCCTGGATTTGTGTAGTAGTTTCCAAGTTGTCTTCCTGCCTTCAGACTCAGCACTGCTAATCCATTCTCCACATTGTAAGTCGTCTTTTTTAGACCTAAGTCTAATTTTGGGAATTATATTTCCTCCAAAAATTCTTTCACTGACTTCTCCTTGCTTTCATGATAAAAACCAAACTTTTTTTTTTATACATTAGATGAAGGTTTAAAGAACAAACTAGCTTCTCATTAAACAGTTTGTGCACATATTGTTTTATGACTATTGATTAGCAATGCATGACATGTCAACACTCTCCCTTCTCAGCCTTGGGTTCCCTATTACCAGCTTTCCTTCCTCTCCTGCCTTCTAGTCCTTGCCCCTGGGTTGGTGTGCCCCTTTAATCTCGTTTTGTTTTAAGGGCCTGTCTAATCTTGGGATGAAGGGTGAACTTCAGGAGTGACTTCATTACTGAGCTAAAATGGTGTCTGGAAGCCATATTCTCAGGGTTTCCCCAGTCTCTGTCAGCCCAGTAAAGTCTGGTCTTTTTTGTGAGTTAGAATTTTGTTCTACATTTTTCTCCAACTCTGTCCAGGACCCTCTATTGTGATCCCTGTCAGAGCAGTCAGTGGTGGTAAAAGCCATTATACTTGTGGTCTATTAATCCTTTGGACTAATCTTTCCCTTGTATCTTTAGTTCTCTTCATTCCCTCTTTCTCTTAAAGCAGTGAGACCAGTGGCATATCTTAGATGGCTGCTTACAGGTGTTTAAGACCCCAGACACTACTCACCAAAGTAGACTGTCGAATATTTTCTTTATAAACTATGTTGTGCCAGTTGAGCTAGATGTTCCCTGAGACCATGATCTCCACAGCCCTTAGCCCAGCAATTTGGTCCCTCAGGGAGTTTGGATGTGTCTATGGAGCTTCCATGACCTTGCCTTGTACAAGCTGTGCTGGTTTCCCCAGTATTGTGTACTGTCTTACCTTTCCCCAAAGTTACCACTTATCTCTTGTCTATTTAGTAAAACCAAACTTCTTAGTGTGGCATATCAGGCTCTTTATGATCTGTTTTCTACTAAAATCTCCAGGTTTTACTCTTTGCTAAAACTTTATAAATATACTAAAATACTTGCATTTCTTCTGGCATTCCCTTTTGAATATGCCATTGTGGATATGGATTCTTCACCACAAATGCTTTTTTAACATCCCACTCCATACAGTTGCCCAGAGATCTATTTACCAAATACTGGTTTATCATTAACCTGGATAACTTTAACTCAGATACTTTTTTCTTGGAGGTTGAGATGATCTCAGATGCAGAGGGTTGCGTTAGTTATATTACTCAGTTCATCACATGTTTTCATCATTAGTCAGTGCAAGTTTCCTTTCTTATTTTGTTTATGCATTTCCTCTACCCGTTTCCATTCTCTACCCTCTATACTGGTAGGTAATTGTTCCATTGTATTTAATATGTATCTTTTTTGAGAGGGTGTTGGCATTTGTATAAATGTGTATTATTGTTTTTTTACATATGATATTTAATATACATAGATGATATTACCTCATTCTGTTTTAAATTTTTTACTAAGCATTATATTTTAAAGATTGTTACCAGATGACTGTAATCTCATCTAATTGTTGCATGATGCTTTATGCTTGCAGTTGCCATGTTTTCTATCTACTCTCCTAAAAGTTAGTTCTCCTAAAGGTATATGCCCATCACTGTTACCCATAAATAATACAGCAGTGAACATTCTCATACATTTCCACTGATGGATTTTTGTGAGAACAATTTTTTATAGGGTTTTATACCAGTATGTACTGGTAAATGTTTAACAACCTGTTCTCTGGAGAACAAAATGAAACAAAACACAGAGGTTTCTTTAGGGAAACATGGGGTATCTAAGTAAGAGGGTGTTGGAAAGAAAGGATTTGAGCTTTGGTTGGGCAATTTTGGAGACTATCTAGGAAAGCAGGGGCTAGCTCTAGATAGGTGCTACCAGAAAGCAGGGGCAAATCTATAATTAGGTATCTCAATAAATCTTATTTATAGGGAGAGCAGACTAGACAAATATAAAGCTGTAATTAATAAAGAAGTAGTGGTCACTCATTTTAGCAGAGAGGGGAATGTTTGGTATTTTGTGGGTTGCACAATGATCTTGTTTTGGTCTCGCTTAGTCATGGTCTTAGAGTTACTTTGTTTGATATTGATTATGTCCAAGAGCAGAACAAATGGCCTACCTAGAAGCCTCAAACCAGCTTGTAGTAACAGTAGGCCTAGCTTTGTGTTTCAGTCAAATTTCCCAATGTCAGGAGCTCCTTTTTTCTTTCTCATTCTTTTTACAACACTTGCTCTTTGTTCTGTCTTATTTATTGCCATCACCTTAGTCATCTAAATAAGAAACATCTGGTTAACTTTAAACTCTCATATTGCTGACATCACAGAGGGGTATTAGTCATCAATTCTCCTAATAAATATCCATGAAATGTATTTCAAATTCATCCATGCTCCTGCCTTCTTACTACCTCACCATCTTTTACCTGGACCACTGCAAGTGTCAGTAAACTAATCTTCCGGCTTTTAGTTTTACACCCATATTATGCTGTCTACTTCCTACTATCAAAGCTTTCTTTCCAAAACATAAATACGATCAGTCGGTCCTCAAATTTATAACCCTTAATGGTTCACTTTATCTGTAGGACAAAGACTAAACATCTAGCATACAATTCAAGGCAATTTGATGTATCTTAACTTTATCATCTCACTTTATACCAGGCTGATCAGTCCCCATATATAGTGTGTATGCCCATTATAGTTCATTCAATAAAATTTTTTTGATAGTCTTTATTATGTGCTTCCATTGAACCGTGTTATTTTTCATAATTAAATTTTAAAATTGTATAGCCATTAGCATGCTCATTTAATGTCTTTAAACCCCACTAAACTCTAAACTCAGTGTCTGCAGGTATCATGTTTGGTTTTGCTTACCATTGTATTCTCCAGCATCTAGCAGAATATCAAAGGAGCCCTGGTGACACAGTGGTTAAAGCCATCGGCTGCTAACCAAAAGTTGGCGGTTCTAAACCACCAGCGAATCTATGGGAGAAAGATATGGCAGTCTGCTTCTATAGAGATTTACAGTCTAAGAAATCCTATGGGGTCACTATGAGTCAGAATTGACTCAATGGCAGTGGGTTTTACGGTGAAGCCTTCTTAACTTTGAAGTTATATAAGAGGTGTGGGGTGAGGTTGAGTACCTGGTTAAATTAAGAACATTTTGAGTAGGAAATAGCACAGTCAAACTTCATAATATCCAAGAGTATCATTAACAGAAGATGAATAAAAACTTTCATCAATGTGAGCATAAAGGCAGGTTGAACAATGGTTTAAATGAATCCTCATAAAAATGTAGAATTTAGCTAATTATAAAATAACTCTGAGTTAAGATGGCTTTTTGACTCAATGTTACCTAAATGCTGGAAATAAGAATTCTAAATTGATTTGCTGAGACCTTTCCCAGATTGAGGAAGCTAAAATTTGATAAATAACTAGATGTGGCCAAGAGATTTAAGATTTAAGAGCCATGGACTAGGAATCAGGAAGCTTCTGTATCTAGTACTAACATTTAAACTCATTTAGAAAGTCACTTCATTTCCCTGAACATCAGGATCCTCACTTGTAAAATTAAGATGGTGGATGGATCCTCTACATTAAAAAAAAAAAAAGGTTTTTTTAAAATTTTTTTTATCTAATTCCATGAGCTGAGACACAGCAACCTCCCTTCCTCCAATGCATTAGAACTCTCTGTCAGATTTCTCTTTGCAAACTGCAAGTGTAGTCTCTCCAACACTCTGCTTGAAAAAGTAGAGGTTCCCACGCAGCATCATTGTTGTTGTTAGGTGCTCTTCAGTCAGTTCTAACTCATAGTGACCTTATGTACTCTGCCCAGTCCTGCACCATCCTCGCAATCATTATTAGACTTAAGCCCATTATTGCAGCCACTGTGTCAGTCCATCTCATTGAGGGTCTTCTTTTTTGACGACGCTCTACTTTACCAAACATAATGTCCTTTTCCAGAGACTGATCCCTCCTGACAGCATATCCAAAGCATGTGAGACGTAGTCTCGCCATCCTTGCTTCTAAGGAGCATTCTTGTCGTATTTCTTCCAATACAGATTTGTTCTGCAGCATCATTATGTTCTATTTAATCTAAAAGAAATAATAGTCAAGGTTTCTTGAAGGTGTATCCTACTTTTCATTTCTGCTTGGCTTATTTAAAAGACCATACCTGGTCCAATGAAACATCAAACCAGGACCTTGAAAGTTTCAGCCTGCTTTGAATTAGCTCCTGGGCTACCAAACTGTTTTTGCTTTTTGTTGCCTAACTCCATATCTTACCTCTAGTTGGTCCTCTTTTGTTTTTACCCCTGAAATATTGATTGCTGAACTTTCTAGTTTTAGATGCTCCCTTTTAGCATACAATATCCAAAACTACCATGACAGAAATTAGGAGTTGCTTCAATTACGTGTTTTCTTCCTTTTGCATTGTAAGACAACCATTAATTTTTTTTTTTTTAGCTGGGTCAACTAAAAATATATTCAGTGACTCCGAGTACTTTTCTCATAGGTTGGCCACCTTACTAATTTCTAACGAAAGGGATGTAAGTCAAAGTGGTAGAAATAACTTATGTTGAAGTGAATGTGCCTCCTGTGCTTCCTCCTTACTGCTGGCTGGAATGTTGATAAAGTGGTAGGATCTTCAGCAATATTTAAAAACATATAGCTGAAGACCATATACAGTAAAGGCATAGTCAAAATTTGGAAAAAGCCTGGGTCTCTGATGACTTCACTGAACTGCAATATCAAGTCTTTTCCTTAAGTGTGAAAAAAAACAAAAACCAAAAAAACGATGTATTTAAACCAAAAACCAAACCCATTGCCATCAGGTCAATTCCGACTCATGGTGACCCTATACGACAGAGTACAGCTGCGCCAAATGGTTACCAAGGAGTGCCTGGTAGATTTGAACTGCCAGCCTTTTGGTTAGCAGCCATACCTCTTAACCACTACACCACCCAAGTGTTTAAGCCACTGTTAGTTTGGGTTTTCTATTACATGTGGGTGAACCTAATCTTCTTGGTAACCATATTTAAAAAAAAATGTTAATATTCTTACCCACTTTGATACTTTTCTTTCTATGCAATGATGTATTCATCCAAAAGAATGTAATTCAGTTTGGTGGGAAATATTAAAATTAAATGATCTAAAAATAAAAACAATATCTGTTCTTTTTCCCCATCCCACCTAATACCTCCCCTTGGATCCTGAGGTCCTCTTCCCTTCCCCAGCTAGAAGGATAAGAATTACTTAACAGAACATAGACAAAGGCTGTAAGAAGTATTAAGAAAACAAACAAAAAGAAAAGGAAGAACAAAACAGTCACTAACCAAAGCAGAATTCAAAAATCTTAGAACACACACTGAAATGTTATTTCTTGTTTGTACAAACTGGATAAATAGAGTTCATGGGCAGAGGAGGGAAGTTGTTGAGAGATCATGGGGTAGGAGAGAAAGTGCTGGAGAAACTAAGAGTCTCTGCCAAAGCTTCAGAGAGCTGTGAGTTTTCTTAATTACCAAAAGTCAGCTCTTGTTTGTTGAGTGTCAGGTTTAAATTAAAACTTACCTGTCTCAGTCCAGACATCCCCTTAAAGGTAATCCTTTTTTTAATGGCCCAGGACAATTGTCTCTACAACTGGATAGTAGAAGACTTGGACACTGAGATTTGATTTTTTTTAAAGTAATTTTTATTGTGCTTTAAGTGAAAGTTTACAAATCAAGTCAGTCTCTCACATATAAACGTATATACACCTTACTACATACTCCCACTTACTGTCCCCCTAATGAGTCAGCCCACTCCCTCCTTCCAGTCTCTCCTTTTGCGACCGTTTTGCCAGTTTCTAACCCCCTCTACCTTCCCATCTCCCCTCCGGACAGGAGATGCCAACATAGTCTCAAGTGTCCACCTGATGCAAGGAGCTCACTCCTCATCAGCATCTCTCTGTAACCCATTGTCCAGTCCAATCCATGTCTGATGAGTTGGCTTTGGGAATGGTTTCTGTCCTGGGCCAACAGAAGGTTTGGAGACCATGACTGCTGGGATTCTTCTAGTCTTAGACCATTAAGTCTGGTCTTTTTATGAGAATTTGGGGTCTGCATCCCACTGCTCTCCTGCTCCCTCAGGGGTTCTCTATTTTGCTCCCTGTCAGGGCAGTCATTGGTTGTGGCTGGGCACGGTTTAGCTCTCCTGGTCTCAAGATGATGTAGTCTATAGTTCATGTAGCCTTTCTGTCTCTTGGGCTTATAATTACCTTGTGACCTTGGTGTTCTTCATTCTCCTTTGATCCAGGTGGGTTGAGACTCATTGACTCATCTTACATGGCCACTTGCTAGTGTTTAAGACCCCAGATGCCACACTTCAAAGTGGAATGCAGAATGTTTTCTTAATAGCATTTATTTTGCCAATTGACTTAGATGTCCCCTGAAGCCATAGTCCCCAAACCCCCACCCCTGCTCACCTGACCTTCGAAGCATTCATTTTATTCAGGAAACTTCTTTGCTTTTGGTCCAGTCCAGTTGTGCTGACCTCCCCTGTATTGAGTGTTGTCCTTCCCTTCACCTCACCTAAAGTACTTCTAATCTACCATTTAATCAGTAAATAACCCTCTCCCACCCTCCCTCCCTTCCCCCTCTCATGACCACAAAAGAATGTGTTCTTCTCAGTTTGAACTATTTCTCAAGATCTTATAATAGTGGTCTTATACAAAATTTGGATCGGAAGTGCGTTGTATATATAGATGGCTTTTGGTAGAATAGACATTTTTAGTATGTTCCATTTTTACTATCCATGAGCAAGGTATGTTTTTCCACTTATGTAGTTCCGCTTTGGTTTCTTGGAGAAGTACTTTGTAGTTTTCTTTGTATAGGTCTTTTACATCTTTGGTAAGATTTATTCCCAAGTGTTTTATCTTCTGGGGGGCTACTGTGAATGGTATTGATTTGGTGATTTCCTCTTCGATGTCCTTTTTGTTGGTATAGAGGAATCCAACTGATTTTCGTATGTTTACCTTGTAACCTGATACTCTGCTGAACTCTTCTATTAGTTTCAGTAGTTTTCTTGAGGATTCCTTAGGGTTTTCTGTGTATCAGATTATGTCATCTGCAAAGAGATAATTTTACTTCTTTCTTGCCAATCTGGATGCCCTTTATTTCTTTGTCTAGCCTATTTGCTCTGGCAGGACCTCCAGCACAATGTTGAATAAGAGTGATGATAAAGGGCATCCTTGTCTGGTTCCTGTTCTCAAGGGAAATGCTTTCAGGCTCCCTCCATTTAGGGTGATGTTGGCTGTTGGCTTTGTATAAATGCCCTTTATTATGTTGAGGAATTTTCCTTCAATTCCTATTTTGCTGACAGTTTTTATTATGAATGGGTGTTGGACTTTGTCAAATGCCTTTTCTGCATCAGTTGATAAGATCATGTGATTTTTGACTTTTGTTTTATTTATATGGTGAATTACATTAATTGTGTTTCTAATATTGAACAAACCTTGCATACCTGGTATAAATCCCACTTGGTCATGGTGGATTATTTTTTTCATGTGTTGTTGAATTCTATTGGCTAGAATTTTATTGATGATTTTTGCATCTATGTTCGTGAGGGATGTAGGTCTGTAATTTTCTTTTTTTGTGGTGTCTTTGGCTGGTTTTGTTATCAGGGTTATGCTGGCTTCATAGAATGAGTTAGGTCGTCTTCCGTCGTTTTCTATACTTTCAAATACCTTCAGTAGTAGTGGTGTTTTCTCTGAAAGTTTGGTAGAACTCTGCAGTGAAGCCGTCTGGGCCAGGGCTTTTTCTTTGTTGCAAGTTTTTTGATTACCTTTTCAATCTCTTTTTTTGTTATGGGTCTATTTAGTTGTTCTACTTCTGATTGTGTTAGTTTAGGTAGGTAATGTGTTTCTAGGAATTCACTCATTTCTTCTAGGTTTTCAAATTTGTTAAGAGTACAATATTTCGTAGTAATCTGGTATGATTTTTTAATTTCAGTTGGGTCTGTTGTGATATGGCCCATCTCATTTCTTATTTGGGTTATTTGTTTCCTTTCTTGTATTTCTTTAGTGAGTCTGGCCAATGGTTTATCAATTTTTTAAATTTTCTCAAAGAACCAGCTTTTGGCTTTGTTTATTCTTTCAATTGTTTTTCTGTTCTCTAATTCATTTAATTCTGCCCTAATTTTTATTATTTGTTTTCTTCTAGTGCCTGATGGATTCTTTTGCTTGCTTTCTATTTGTTCAAGTTGTAGGGACAGTTCTCTGATTTTGGCTCTTTCTTCTTTATGTATGTGTGTATTTGTCGATATAAATTGACCTCTGAGCACTGCTTTCGCTGCGTCCCAGATGTTTTGATAGGAAGTGTTTTCAGTCTCATTGCATTCTTTGAATTTCTTTATTCCCTCCTTAATGTCTTCTGTAACCCAGTCTTTTTTGAGCAGGATATTGTTCAGTTTCCAAGTATTTGATTTCTTTTCCCTGATTTTTCTGTTATTGATTTCTACTTTTATGGCCTTATGGTCTGAGAAGATGCTTTGTAATATTTCAGTGTTTTGGATTCTGCAACTGTTTGTTTTATGACCTAATATGTGATCTATTCTAGAGAATGTTCCATGTGCACTAGAAAAAACAGTATACTTTGCAGCAGTTGGGTGGAGTGTTCTGTGTAAGTCTGTGAGGTCAAGTTGACTGATTGTAGCAATTAGATCTTCCGCGTCTCTATTGAGCTTCTTACTGGAAGTCCTATCTTCCGAAAGTGGTGTGTTGAAGTCTCCTACTATAATTGTGGAGCTGTCTATCTCACTTTTCAATTCTCTTAAAGTTTGTTTTATGCATCTTGCAGCCCTGTCATTGGGTGCATAAATATTTAATATGGTTATATCTTCTTGGTCTATTGTCGCTTTAATCATTATGTAGTGTCCTTCTTTATCCTTTGTGGTGGGTTTAACTTTGAAGTCTATTTTGTCAGAAATTAATATTGCTACTCCTGCTCTTTTTTGCTTATTGTTTGCTTGATACATTTTTTCCATCCTTTGAGTTTTAGTTTGTTTGTGTCTCTAAGTCTAAGGTGTGTCTCTTGTAGGCATCGTATAGACGGATCGTGTTTCTTTATCCAGTCTGAGACTCTCTGTCTCTTTACTGGTACATTTAGTCCATTTACATTCACCGTAATTATAGATAAAGGTGAGTTTAGTGGTGTCATTTTGATGCCTTTTTTTGTGTGTTGTTGACAATTTCATTTTTCCACTTACTTTTTTGTGCTGAGAAGTTTTTTTTTGTAAATTGTGTGTTCCTCATTTTCATAGCAGTTGAATTTATTTTTGCTGAGTCGTTATGTTTATCTTGGTTTTTGAGTTATGGAATTGTTAGACCTCTTTTTGGTTACCTTAATATTTACCCCTATTTTTCTAAGTAAAAGCCTAACTTGTATTGTCCTATATCACCTTGTTTTCCTCTCCATATGGAAGATCTATGCCTACTGTATTTAGTCCCTCTTTTTTGATTATTGTAATTTTTTTACATAATGACATCAATGATTCCCTGTTATGAGCATTTTTTTCTTTTGTAAATTATTCTTATTTTGTTTTTGTGATTTCCCTGTTTGAGTTGATGTCAGAAAGTTCTGTGATCCTGTGTTGTGTTGGTATCTGATATTATTGATTTTCTGACCAAAGAATTTCCTTTAGTAATTCTTGTCACTTTGGTTTGGTTTTTGCAAATTCTCTAAGCTTGTGTTTATCTGTAAATGTTTTAATTTCACCTTCATATTTGAGAGAGAGTTTTGCTGGATATATGATTCTTGGCTGGCAATTTTTCTCCTTCAGTGCTCATGTATGTCATCCCATTGCCTTCTTGCCTGCATGGTTTCTGTCGAGTAGTCTGAACTTATTGATTCTCCTTTGTAGATGACTTTTCTTTTATCCCTGGCTGCTTTTAAAATTTTCTCTTTATCTTTGGTTTTGGCAAGTTTGATGATAATATGCCTTGGTGATTTTCTTTTTGGATCAATCTTGGATGGGGTTCGATGACCATCTTGGTTAGATATCCTTTCATCTTTCACGATGCCAGGAAAGTTTTCTTCCAACAGATCTTCAACTATTCTCTCTATTTTCTGTTATCTCTCCCTGTTCCTGAACTCCAATGACATGCAAGTTATTTTTATTGATAGAGTCCCACATGATTCTTAGGGTTTCTTCATTTTTTTTTAATTCTTTTATGTGATTTTTCTTCAACTATACTGGTGTCAATTGCCTTATCCTTCAACTCCCCCACTCTGCATTCCAATTCCTTGATTCTGCTCCTCTGACTTCCTATTGACTTGTCTAATTCTGTAATTTTATTGTTAATCTTTTGAATTTCTGAATGCTGTCTCTCTATGAGTTCTTGCAGCTTTTTAATTTTTCCATTATGTTCTTGAATAATCTTTTTGATTTCTTCAACTGCTTTATCAGTGTGTTCCTTGGCTTTTTCTCTAGATTGCCATATTTCATTTCTGAGGTCATCCCTGATGTCTTGAAGCATTCTGTATATTAGTTTTTTTATATTCTGCATCTGGTAATTCCAGGATTGTATCTTCATTTGGGAAAGATTTTGATTCTTTAATTTGGGGGTTTGTAGAAGGAATCATGGTCTGTTTCTTTATGGGGTTTGTTATCGACTGCTGTCTCTGAGCCATCTATAAGATATTGTAATGATTTATTTTATATTTGCTCACTGATTCTTATCTTCTTGCTTTTTTTGTTTCAGTATACCCATATGAGCTACTAGATTGTGCTGTCTTGATTGTTGTAGCCTTTGAATCACTTATGCCCTATTACCATCTGGTTTGAGCTGTTACCAGGTATATAAGCCTAAGAGTCCATTCACTATTCTTGAATAGAGTCAGCTTAGGTGTCCTGATTTTGGGTCACCAAGTGTGGTGTAGGCTGTCACCTATTAACTTAGAAGAGTAGTTGTGATAGTTGTATGCACCAGATTCTAGTAGCAGCAGGGCATCACACTCCTAGGAGGGCAGGATGCCAACAGCCTTCCCACACGTACCAGTGAGGTAGGTGTGTCTCTATTCCTAGAGCACTTTGGTGGGTGGGCTCTGCAGCTGTACCTTAGTCATCCAATGCTTGTACCTCTAAAGTTGGTAGGCGTCACTGTCCTTAGACCCCTTTAGCAGGTGGCTAGGTGGTTTGGGTGGAGCTTCTGTCCTCAGTTCCCTACTGTGGGTCAGTGAGGTCTCTGTTTAATAGGTAGAGACGTATCAGACCTCCAAAACTTGTTTTTCCACTTCTCTGCTAAAACAATTACAGTCAGATCTCTATCAGAATTCCCTTTATATTATAATAGCCACCTTGTTCCCTGTAGGGATGAAAGTCAAAGACTGTGGACCTTTTATGCTTGGCTGGAGCTGGTTCTGTATTTTTATTCCAGTTTAGGGAAGTCAGGGAAGGATTCCCCCCCCCCCGGATTGTTAATTGCTGCTTCTCTCAGGCCAGGAGAATGGGCTAGGAAAAAAAAAAAACCCGCAGAGCACTTCATTCCCTGGCCCAGGAAATTCCAATATTAATAAAGCCACCTGGGGCTGGGGGAGGGGGGAAGTATCAGAGAGACAGGAGAGAGAGGCAAAGTTAGTTTTCTTGCTTGGTGATGACTGTATCTGAGATTCCAGAGATGCTTGTAGTCTGTGTGTGCTGGCTGGGTCGAGATTGCCCCCGAGGGTCAGGCCTGCATCCTGTGCTTGTGCCGTCTGAGGAAGCCGTGATCAGCTCCTCTGCTGCTAGTCCAAAGCCCAGCGCCAAGGTCTTCTACCTGGGACGGTGCACTCCAGGCTCCAAAACCAGTCACTGCTTCCCTGTGATTTCTCCTTCTTCTGTCAGCCACGTCGTTGTGCAGCCTGATTGCACTGGCTGGGTTTCCACCAAGGTTATTTCAGGGGGCTAGGAGTAAAAAAAGTTTTTTTTTCTAGGAGTGTGTCCTGTGCTTGCGGTGCCTCAGGAAGCCGTGATCAGCTCCTCTGCGCTTAGGCCAAAGCCCGGCACCAAGGTTTTCTGACTGGGATGCTGCCTCCAGGCTCCAAAAACAGTTGTTGCTTCCCTGTAGTTGCTCATTCTTTTGTCAGCCATGTCAGTGTGCAGCGTGATTGCGCTGGCTGAGTCTCTACCGAGGTTACTCCAGGGGGTTAGGGCTGTGTCCCGTGCTTGCCCCATGTCATTAAGCCACGATCAACCCCACCTGTCTGGCACCAGGGAACCGCAAGAGCTCAAGACTGTGGCACAGGATGCCAGTTCCAGAAGCAGTCGCTGCTTCAGGGCACGGCTTTTCGCTCCCCTGTCACTCAGGTCAACTCCTTAGTTCTGTGTTTGATGGTCAGGGTTTGTGGATTGTCATGTATGTGATCGATTCACTTGTTTTTCCGAGTCTTTGTTGCAAGAGGGATCCGCAGTAGTTCTATATAGTCAGCCGTCTTGGCCCCGCCTTTAAGTTTTGATTTTTAAGGTGAAAAGAAAATCTTGCATCTCTTCAAACAGGGACAAATGAAAATAATTTGAAATCACACACTGAGTGAAACTGTGTATGGTTTATAAAGATACAATGTGTTGTAAAATAAAATTAGAAAATAAATGAGGTGAATGGAAAAGAAAGGAAAATAAAATAGAATCAGAAGAAAGGTTAATATATGAATAATGGATGCCACAAGGACCTATATAATTTTTTGGGATGAGCCATGGTTTGAACTCTTTAAGATTTTCGTGCTGAAATATAGGGAGAGCTGCAGTAATCTTGAAATTCAAACTGTATATAACATAAAAGGAGTCCTAGTGGCACAGTGGTTATTAAGAGCTCGGCTGCTAGCCAGAAGGTCGGCAAGCAGTTCAAATCTATCAGTCGCTCCTTGGAAACCCTACTGGGCAGTTCTAGTCTGTCTTATAGGGTTGCTATGAGTCAGAATTGACGGTAACGGTGTTTTTTGTTTTTAACAATATAAAATGTGTCTAGTTTTTTAGAAGTATAATTAATACTGATAGTAAGATTATAGACAAACACCTCAAGTAGGTCCTCCTCCCTGAAGCAATCAAGTCATGGGAGACTTATCCCATTTTGATAGTAAACACAGTCATTTTTCTTCTGGTTTTTTTTTTTTGCTGTTTATATGTCCTTAAAAATGCTTATATTTTTATGTTCTATAGCTGAAGGGCATTCTACATTTCAATTCACCAAAAGTGTTGTTTCAAAATATTATCAAGTTAAAAATAATAGGGATCTTTCTCCCTGCCCTGAGAGTAACACAGTCTGAAATTACTTTTTGCTTTAAACAAAGATTTAAACACCTATTGTAATATATTGGACAACAGGTAGCACAGGGTTGTAATCCCTGAAGGAAAGCAAGCAAATTTATTTCCTCTCTGTAAAAAGACTATTCAAGGTGTTTTTCCATGCTCTCAATCAGTATTAATTATACTTTTTCTAAACAACTTTCTTCACCAGTATTCTTCTTTCTGGAAACCCTGATGGCATAGTGACTAAGAGCTATGGCTGTTAACCAAAAGATCAGCAATTCAAATGCACCAAGCACTCCTTGGAAACCATATGAGGCAGTCCTACTCTGTCCTATTGGGTCGCTATAAGTAGGAATTGACATGACGACGACGAGTATGGGTTTTCTTGGGGTTATTCTGCTTTCTAGTCTTTCCTCCTTAGAATCTGATGTTGGCTTACTAGTTGCTATCGAGTCTATATTAGAGTAGAACACATATTCATAGATGTATTTTATGAAGTACCTAGGGAAAGATTCTTGGGTACTCTTGAGTTTTAAAATTGTTTTGTTATTATATATTCTCCCTTTGTTTTAAGAACTACTATCACTCCAAATGACATGGTCTCATTTAATATGTTGCTTGACCCCTTTGTTTACTGTGTTCTAGTACTTAGAAATGACTCAATAGCAACGGGTTTGGTTTGGCTTGGGTACTTATAAATGGAGGCTACATCAGATTCTAATTCTTTTTTCTTTTTAATAATCATTATTAGTATTGTATACTTCCATGAGAAGTCATGAATATCTGACTCTTTCCTTTTGTGACATCTGTATCTGTTGATGATTGTTGCTTACCAAAAACCAAACCTGTTGCCATCGAGTCAATTCCAACTCACAGCAACCCTATGGGACACAGTAGATCTGCCCCATAGGGTTTCCAGGGAGAGTCTGGTGAATTTGAACTGCCAGCCTTTTGGTCAGCAGCTGAGATCCATTAATTTCTTAATGGTTCCTAAATGGTGGTATTTTAATTCCTTCATTTCTTCTTAATTTAGGAGTTGCTGTACTAAAGTAAAGAGATCTTTCTTTATCAACTATTTGGCTACCTTAGGATACAGTTCATCTAGAAGAGGTAGGGTAAATACTTGATAGCCTTCATCAGTTAAAAAAATTAGTTGGTTTCCTAGCCTGCTCCAAAGTTCACTAATGAGTTTTCTCTTTGTTTTGTTTGTCTTTATTTTTGTAATTTTAAATGCTTCTTTTAGAGCTATCTCACATGCCAGTAATGATAAAAGTCCTACAACTTTGGGAAAAAAAAATCTACCTCATTGGGGTCTTAATCCTACTCAGTGACCAGTTGCTCAGAGAATAAGTAGAGTGTGTGATTTCCAGTGGCTATCAGAAGTTACATATAGGCCACTTACCTACTTTCTTCCTCTCTTTTCCTAAATTGTTTTCAGACAAATCGAAATGCCATTGCTCCTTATTGATTTCCTGTTTTGAGGGAAACAAATAAAGGGATAGGAATAAGAATCCCATGGGAAAAAGAGGGTAAGCAGAGGGGTGTGGATTATCTCTTAGATAATCAGGAGTATGCTAGATTGCTGGAGGAGGCTGTGTTTAGGCTACAGTTTGATCATAAATTTTGATTTCCCAGTGAAGGAAGGGAGAACACACCATGCTTTAGGATATATCAAAGGTGAAAAAACAGAAACAAAGTTCTGTTGCTAAATTCAAGAAGTGACAGCTGGGCAGAAAACTGGAGGAAAAGAGAAGAAAGTCAGAGGCCAGATAGGCCTTAGAATGACGGGAAGATTAAAATCAGTGGTAATGTCAAAGGGCCTATGGTAATTGATTTAAAAATTTGGAAACTTCAAGGGTCATTATATCTGAGCCATTTATTTGAAACTTGAACAGAAAGAAGACATAGAAGGAAAAAATTCTTAAAATGCTAAAGTGTTCACTCCAAGTTTATTCCTGGGGTGACCTAATTTGTTTCAGATTGTGGAGAGGCAGTTGATTATGTATGTTTGATTACATACTGATTTAAATGCTGAATATATCTTCATCGGAATAGAACACACCTTTAAATAGAGTTGCCACAATTTGTATTACAAAAGAGACTGTTAATTCTAATAGTGCTTAAATCATGCAATTGTGAATCATAGCCTCTTGTCAGAAATTTTTGATGAAAACATGAGGTTGTCATGTTCCAAGCTACCTTCTTTATCTTCACCGTCAAGATGCAGTGGCACTAATGCAGCATTACAACTTCAAGATAAGTGAAAGAAGCTGTTAGAATTTTATTTTACAGTTGCTGAGCACTAGTGGTGCAGTGGTTAAATGCTTGGCTGCTAACCAGAAGGTTGGTGGTTAGAACCCCCCAACAACTCTGCAAGAGAAAGATGTGGCAGTCTGCTCCCATAAAGATTTACAGTCTTGGAAACCTTATAGGGCAGTTGTACTCTGTCCTATGGGGTCTTTATGAGTCAGATCAACTCAATGGCAGTGGGTTTGCTTTTTTTGTTTATTTTTGTTTTGTTATCTTGGTTGTAAGTAAAAAAGGATCATATCTTACTTAGCATATTAATATAAAAAAACATTAATAAGTAAAAAACCAAAAAGTCAAAAAAAAAACAAAAAACAAAAAAACAAAACCTAAACTCTGCAAATTCAACAGAGGCCAAAGGAGTAATGTAGTAAATAAGTTTTCTATCAGTGGAGACATATCAACAAGGTTGAGCAGGTAGAAAAAAAAAAAAAAAAACTATAATTAAAAACCATGAAAAGGTTTTAAAAGAAATTATTCTTCATTTAAGGATGCTAAATGTGTCTTTACTGATGATAGTATGTCAGATCCAAGTACTGACAAAAGTAGTTTAAGAAATGCCAGTTTTTTTTTTTTTTGAACACTGTATTGTGCTTTAGGGGAAAGTGTACATAGCAAATTTGTTTTCCAATCAATGAATTTTATACAAATTTTTCCATGACATTGGTGCAAAGAAATGTCAATTTTAGTATTAAATTTGACAGTGTTCTAACATTAAATGATTTTATGTCCATGCAGTCTAGAATACTGCATCTAAACAGAAGTGGGTAAAATTGACTCAAGAAGGGGGCAGAATGATAGGTTACCCATATGTAATAATTTTATGCCAAGTAGAAGCCCAAGCTATAATTTTGTATTTAGATTTTACCTTATAATTAAATTTTTTACAAAATAGCTTCCCTATCTTATAAAAAGGAAAAGTAATGGCCCGTCTTTCTGGGATAAATGTGACATTTTTTCAGTTTCCAGGAAGTGAATTTTTAATGTCCATATTTCTATGGCAGT
The DNA here is from genome assembly GCF_024166365.1 of Elephas maximus indicus. Taxonomy (NCBI): domain Eukaryota; kingdom Metazoa; phylum Chordata; class Mammalia; order Proboscidea; family Elephantidae; genus Elephas; species Elephas maximus. Next base: position 136,551,581 of record NC_064820.1, read on the forward strand.
GGGTTTTTTTTTTTTGGTTTATTTCCATATTTAACACAAATAACATTAAGCTTTCATCTAACTCTGCAATTATTCTAAGAAAGAAACTATTCCCAGAGTACACTTCTGGTTTTGTTGACTCAGTAATGTACTGGACTATGTAATAGTAATAGGCTCATAATTATAAAGTTACGGACTTTAAAAGTATTGTTGTCAAGTGCTATCAAGTCAGTTCTGACTCTTACTGACCCTATGTAAAACAGAACGAAACACTGCCCGGTCCTGTGCTATCCTCACAATCATTGCTAGGTTTGAGCCCATTGTTGCAGCCACTGTGTCAATCCATCACATTGAGGGTCTTCCTCTTTTTTGCTGAACCTCTACTTAACCAAGCATGATGTTCTCCTCCAGGGACTGGTCCCTCCTGATAACATGGCCGAAGTATGTAAGTATGAGGATGTTGTCATCCTCTCTTTTAAGGAGTATTCTGGCCTTACTTCTTCCAAGATAGATTTGTTTGTTTTTCTGGAAGTCCATAGTATATTCGATGTTCTTTGCCAACACCATAATTCAAAGGCATCAATTTTTCTTTGGTCTTCCTTATTCATTGTCTAGCTTTCATGTTCATATGAGGCGATTGAAAATACTACGTCTTGAATCAGGCACACCTTAGTCCTCAAAGTGACATCTTTGATTTTTAACACTTTAAAGAGGTCTTTTGTAGCAGATTTGCCCAAAGCAATGTGTCATTTGATTTCTTCAATGCTGCTTCCGTGGGTGTTGTTTGTGGATCCAAGAAAATGAAATCTTGGACAACTTCAATATTTTCTCCATTTATCATGTGGTTGCTTATTGGTCCAGTTGTGAGGATTTTTGTTTTCTTTATGTTGAGATGTAATCCATACCGAAGGCTGTAGTCTTTGATCTTCATCAGTAAATGCTTCAAGTCTTCTTCACTTTCAGCAAGCAAGGTTGTGTCATCTACACATCATAGATTGTTAATAAATCTTCCTCCAATCTTGATGCCACTTTCTTCTTTATATAGTATAGCTTCTCGAATTATTTGCTCAGCATACAGAATGAATTAATATAGTGAAAGAATACAACCCTGATGCACCCCTTTCCTGATTTTAAACTACATAGTGTCCCCTTGTTCTTTTTGAACAGCTGCCTCTTGGTCTATGTACAGATTCTGCAGAAGCACAATTAAGTGTTCTGGAATTCTCATTCTTCACAATGTTATCTATAATTTATTATGATCCACACAGTTGAATGCCTTTGCATAGTTTGTAAAACACAGGTAAACATCTTTCTCTGCTTTCAGTCAAGATCCATCTGACATAAGCAATGGCATCCCGTGTTCCAAGTCCTTTTCTGAGTCTGGCTTGATTTCTGGCAGTTTCCTGTGGATGTACTGCTGCAACTGCTTTTGAATGATCTTCAGCAAAATTTGACTTGCCTGTGGTATTAATTCTGTCCTATAGGGTTGCTGTGAGTCAGAAATCAACTTGACAGCAGTGGGTTTGGTTTGGTTTGGGTGGCATTAATGATATTGTTTGATAATTTCCACATTCTGTTAGATCACCACTCTTTGCAGTGTAGTGGTTAAAAGCTATGGCTGCTAACCAAAAGTTTGGCAGTTCAAATGCACCAGGCGCTCCTTGGAAACTCTATGGGGGCAGTTCTACTCTGTCCTATAGGGTCACTATGAGTCAGAATTGACTCGACGGCAACAGGTTTGGTTTTGTTGGGTTTTCTAGTTGACTGGCCAGGTAGCTATCTTCCAAAGTTCTTGGCATAGATGAGTGAGTGCCTCCAGGGCTACATCCATTTGTTGAAACATCTCAGTTGGCGTTCCATCAGTTCCTGGTGCCTTGTTTTTCGCCAACGCCTTCAGTGCAACCTGGACTTCTTCCTTCAGTACCATTGGCTCTTGATCATATGCTACCTCCTGAAATGGTTCAATATCGAAGGTGGGCAAAGAGTCACTGTACCAAAAGAATTAGTCAATGTGAAAAGTATTACTAAATTAAAAATTATTGAGATAATACTTTGGAACTACTCTTTCCTAGCTGTCTTAATTATCTAGTGCTGTTATGACAGAAATATCACAGTGGGTGGCTTGAACAAACAGAAATTTATTTTCTTATAGTTTAGGAGACTAGAAGTCTGAATTCATGGTGCTGGCTCTAGGGGAAGTATCTCTCTCCCTGTCTGTCTGGGGGAAGGTTTTTTTTCTCTTTTTAGTTTCTATTCCTAGGTTCCTTGGCAATTACATGGCTTGTTTCTATACCTCTGTTTGTATTTGCTTGCTTACTTAATCTGCTCTTTTACATCTCAAAAGAGATTGAGTTAAAACACACTCTACACCCCAGACCTTCTATTGGCCCAGGACAGGAACCATTCCCAAAGCCAACTCTTCAGACAGGGATTGGACTGGACAATGGGTTGGAGAGGGATGTTGGTGAGGAGTGAGCTTCTTGGATCAGGTGGACACTTGAGATTATGTTGGTATCTCCTCCTTGGAGGGGCAATGAGAGAGTAGAGGGGCTTAGAAGCTGGTGAAATGGATACGAAAAGAGAGAGTGGAGGGGGGGTGCGGGCTGTCTCATTAAGGGGAGAGCAACTGGGAGTATGTAGCAAGGTGTATGTAAGTTTTTGTGTGAGAGACTGACTTGATTTGTAAACTTTCACTAAAAAGCACAATAAAAACTAAAACAAACAAAAAACACACCCTACACTTATACTGGAAGCCCTGGTGGTGTAGTGGTTAAGTGCTAGGCTGCTAACTAAAAGGTCGGCAGTTTGAATCCACCAGGTGCTGCTTGGAAACTCTATGGGGGCAGTTGTACCCTGTCCTATAGGGTCGCTATGAGTCGGAATCAACTCCATGGCAGTGGGTTTTTTGGTACACTTATACTGCTTCATTAACATAACAAAGAAAACTCATTCCCAAATGGGTTTATAACCACAGGTTAAAAAAAACAAACAAAAAAACAAACCCATTGCCATCCAGTTGATTCCAACTCATAGCGACCCTATAGGACAGCATAGGACTGACTGTCCCACAAGACTTCCAAGGAGCGCCTGGTGTATTCAAACTGCTGACCTTTTGGTTAGTAGCCAAACTCTCTAACCACTGTACCACCAGAGTTTCCAACACACTGCTGTGGAATTCGACCCATGGTGACTGGTTAAGCATCTGGTGGTTTTGAACTGCCAAAAGGTTAGCAGTTGATCGCTTTAACCACTATGCCACCAGGGCTCTGACACAACAGGGGTTAAGATTTACGGCACATATTTTGAGGGGATATAATTCAATCCATAACACTAGCTATTTGCATATTTAAAGCAGTATTGAATGCTTCATTTTTTTTTCAAGTGAGATGTCATATTAATTCTATAAATCTCTCTTTTTCTGCTTGCCTCCTGCTTGATATGTATTCATTTATTATAATGTTTGCACTAGCAACAGACAGGCAGGGAAGGATCAAACTTTAGTTCAGTATTTAAAACTGGTAAAAACTATTTAGCAATCCATACAACTATCCCAATTTTATAACTCAAATTGCTACCAGACAAGTTCTCAATGGTATCCCTCCTAGTGTCACAAAGAAGTTCATCATATCCCCCTACTCTAAACCTTCTCAACTGTCCTTGCTGCTCTGTGGTGACTGGTTCCGTGATTATTTCAGAAAGTTGAGGCCGTCAGGGATTTCTTTCTTTATCTTACCTTTTGCATCAATTGGTACAGTCTATTGGCTCTATTTTTTAAACATTTCTCTCTCCATGCCTCTCCATCTCTACTGTCACGTATCTAGCTCAGGAATTATCATCTCTCACTTGCCCTTGGAACAATCATTTTACCTTGTCTTTCTGCTTTTACAATGATACCATCCAATCTAGGCTCTATACTGTACCAGAGTAATCTTTTTAAAAACAACATGTGATCACATCACTTTCTTCCACAAAATTATTCAATGGTTACCCACTGCTTACAGGATAAATTTCAAACTCTTTTCCTATAGCATATATGGGAACATATGAACTCTCTCTGCAGCTTCATTATTAGAATTCCCACCCGTGAATTTTATACACCAGAAACGCTCAGCTACTTGTGGTCCCCAGAGCACCTTACCGTCTCATGCCCCTGAGCCTTTGCTCAGACTGTTGCCACTGCTTGGAAAGGCCTTCCCCTGCCTGTCTGCTTGAAAAATCTTTACTCTTCCTGCTAGCTTCTGGCAAGATACCCATAACTGCCTCTCTTCTTCCATCATTCAGAGAGTTTTATCATCCCATTTAGTCTCTGAAACCACTGGCATTATTCTTGTCACACTTTTATTTCTGTATATTTTATACGTCACAGGAGGCTCAGGAGTCTTATCTGCAAATTACTTACATATAACTTTATCTGACTCCATGTCTACTCCTATCATTCCAGTTTCCTAAACTCTTCTATTTTACTCCTTGGAACTTGTGACTGGTCTTTAGCAAAATCTCTTCCTCATTATACTTCAACCTCTTCATTAAACTCCTTTACCTTTATGCTGTAACCAAAATTTTGATGGACCCTTGTTTTGTTGTTAGGTGCCATTGAGTCTATTCTGATTCGTAGTGACCCCACGTAACAGAGTAGAACTGTCCCATAGGGTTTTCTTGGCTGTAATCTTTATAGAAGCAGATCGCTGGGTCTTTCTCCTGCAGAGCCCCTGGATTAGCAGCTAAGCGCTTAGCACACTTATTTTTCATGTAACCTTCTCAGGTCAAAAAAAAAAAACCTCACTGCTGTCGAGTCAATTCTGACTCATAGCGACCCTATAGGTAGTGACTATTTACTCTCCCCTGGTCCTTTACCTCTGAGCCTGAAATCATATCTGCTTCTCTCTGTTGTATCCAGAACATTGTTACTCCTCCCTTCTAAAAAGCTTCCAGCATTAAAACTTCTGTCATCAGGCTTTCACTTGCTGTCTCCCATTGTTTCTGTTAGCTGCATCCAGATCAACCTCTTTCATTCCTTGAATATAAGTGATAAGTGATTACCACTATCACTTTCTCCAGTACAACAAATGTAAAATTTTGATGATTTCAACATTTGTATAGATTCAAGTAGATGAATCTTCTAGTCCCCTGCCCCAGTTTCTTGATTCTTTGAATTTTCCCTATTTACCCTATTTTTCATTCTCAAAAAGCCAACTCAGATGGTCTTACTTTAAATCTTGTTATTGCCAACAACTGACTCCTTATTCCATAATTTTACTTTGATTTCCTTTCCAACATTTTATTTTAAAGTGTCATCAAACTTTGAAAGAATTTTTTAGTAAACACCTCTATATCCATCACCTGGATTCTATCATTAACATTTTACTGTACTTGCTTTACTAGCATATCTAGCCATCCCCCTCTCCATCACTAATCCTTCTTGTTTTGGGTGCATTTCAAAGTAGATCACAAATATCAGTAAAGGTCCCCTTTGATACTTCAGCATGAATATCATTAACTGGAATTCAATATTTGTTTACAGTAATAGTAATTTTATCTGTAATATGTATGTATGTATAATTATTTGCATGCCTGCTTAATCACTAGACCGTGATTTCCTTGAGGGCGTGCACAGTGATCCACTTATATTTATATCCCCAGTGGCTAGTACAGATGCATTTAGTAGGTGGTAAATAAATGCTGGTTGAATGAATGATGGTCTGTTCTCGTTATTATTGATGCTTAATATAGCCAGTTCAGATAACAGGATTATTCCCACTGGATCACTCAAATCTAGGATTAGGTTACCGCTACAAGTCAGACAGGGAACACTGCCAGAATACCAGGGCATGTAGACTGAGTTTATAGACAAGACAGATTTTTCCTGAAATGCTTTTTTTGCATTTTACTACATCCTAAAGAACTGACAAAATTGAAATTTACTGTATGAGCAAAAGGCATAATGCTTAAATGCTTTCTTCAGGAGGACATGCATATCTCTATAGTCATATTTATTTTCTATTAGGGCTAAGTAGGGGTTAATGTTTGTATTATTAGTTTAGCACAGTAGGAATAATTATGGAATTAGTCTCTTAATATAGAATTACTTCCAGAGTACATAATACTTTAAGCTTAGTTGAGCAAAACTATATTGTCAACAGTAGAAAGACGTCATTAAGGAATACAATTTTCTTGTCAAATCTTGATCAGATATTTAATAAACTGGGTACAACCCAACTTAGCTTTTAGGTGTCTGTGTTGATTTCCCATGTTTTCCTGTGGTATTAGATATACTGATGTCATCATGTTAATAAGAAAATTAGGACCATGTAATATACCATACTCATACTCTCAACAATGTAATTGGATAATTTATCCCTCCTACTGAGTGAATCAGTCAGCATAGTTACTGAACAGATGTGAGGAAACAGAAATACATGAGATGCTCTGACAGGATGACACCATCCACTATACTAAACAAAAAGCATGTGTTGTAAATGTGAACCTTATATAATAGAATACCACCTTTTAAAACACAAGTGTGATCATAAAGCCATCTGTTTCATAATCAACTTACAAAGTACATCTGGTATTGCTATATTAGCTCACTAAATTGTTCCTAAATGCATTTTAAAAACCTGAAGTGAATACAGAGAGTCTATGGATCGAGAGACTAAATGTCCATATGGCTTTCTTTAGTACCTTTACTAATTTCATCATCGTATTTCTTAATTAAGCTCTCGCAATAAGCATGTAACTGTTACCATTAAAAACACATATTGATTAAATGGGTGGTTGAAGGACTCAGGTAAGTGGTAGTTTTCAATTTGGCTTTGTAAGCTGAGTATAATTTTATTCTATTTAATTATTTCTTTATTAAAATCAAAGAAAACACAACAGCAGTAGAGGCTTTACTTCAATCATAATATCATATATGATGCGACTATATTATTAGAGGGAAGAAACAAAACTTAAAGTGATAAATTAATGTAGAACAAGCAGCCTATGGATTCTAACTTTGAAAGATTAAAAAAGTAGGGAATAACTTATTTTATACACATAAAACCCAAAAAACCAATTGCCATCGAGTCGATTCCGACTCACAGTGACCCTATAGAACAGAGTAGAACTGCCCCATAGGGTTAAACACATAAGACACTCTAATTTTTATTATCATTAACATCAGATAAGTTGTTATTGATCTCTAATAATATAATATTGGAGGTGGAAATAATTATTTTCTGGTTGATCAGTATTTTACAAGTTTTTTCTAAGGCTGAGGAAATTTCTTCTTCCTTGGACTATCTGGAGAAGAACTGAAAAAGAACTTTTATATATATTAAAAGATTGTATTATTATGTGGACTACTCTTTTCATTACAACCCTTCTCTGGTGAGTGTTAGTTACGGTTTAAATTTGCATGTGTGCCTCTTTCCTGACACTATCATCGTTTCAATACAATTCTATTCCTTTTTCTGTCATGGGGAATAGGAGGGAGTGTTTCCTTTTTAATGGTTTGACAATTTTTAAAAATCAACATTTAAAAAGATTTCTTATCCAATATAGGTGACAATGTGGGCAAAAGGCCAATGCTCTTGGTAGAAGTGCAGTATTTCAATATTTTTTAGAGACATTTGTTGTTGTTGTTGTTAGGTGCTGTTGAGTCAGTTCAGACTCATAGTGACCCTACATACAACAGAGCAAAACACTACCTGGTCCTGCACCAGCCTCACAATTGTTATGCTTGGGCCCATTGTTGCAGCCACTGTGTCAATGCATCTCGTTGAGGGTCTTCCTCTTTTTCACTGACCCTCTACTTTACCAAGCATGATGTTCTTCTCCAGGGACTGGTCCCTCCTGATAACCTGTTGAAAGCATGTGAGACGAAGTCTTGATGTCCTTGCTTCTAAGGAGAATTCTGGCTGTACTTCTTCCAAGACAGATTGATTCCTTCTTTTGGCAGTCCGTGGTATATTCAATATTAATCACCAATATCATAATTAAAAGGCATCAATTCTTCTTCGGTCTTCTTTATTCATTGTCCAGATTTCACATGCATATGATGTGATTGAAAACACCATGGCTTGGGTCAGGCACACCTTATCATTAAAGTGACATCTTTGCTTTTTAATATTTTAAAGAGGCCTTTTGCCCCAGATTTGCCCAATGCAATGTGTCATTTGATTTCTTGACTGCTGCTTCCATGGGTGTTGATTGTGGATCCAAGTAAAATGAAACCCTTGACAACTTCAATATTTTCTCCGTTTAGCATAATGTTGCTTATTGGTAAAGTTGTGAGGATTTTAGTTTTCTTTATGTTGAGGTGTAATTCATACTGAAGGCTGTAGTCTTTGATCTTCATCAGTAAGCGCTTCAAGTACCTTTTGCTTTCAGCATGCAAGGTTGCGTTATCTGCAAAACGCAGGTTGTTAATGAATTTTCTGCGAATCCTGATACCCCATTCTTCTTCATGTAGTCCAGCTTTTTGGATTTGCTCAGCATATAGATTGAATATTGTGGTGAAAGGATACGACCCTGCCACACACTTTTCATGACTTTAAACCATATGGTATACCTTTGTTCTATTCAAACGACTATCTTATGGTCTATGTACAGGTTTCTCCTAAGCACAATTAAGTGTTCTGGAATTCCCATTCTTTGAAATGTAATTTGTTATGATCCACACAGTTGAATGCCTTTGCATAGTCAATAAAACACAGATAAGCATATTTTTGGTATTCTATGCTTTCAGCCAGGATCCATGTGACATCAGCAACGATATCTCTTGTTCCATGTCATCTTCTGAATCTGGCTTGAATTTCTGGCAGTTCTCTGTTGATTCACTGCTGCAACCGTTTTTGAATGATCTTCAGCAAAATTTTACTTACCTGTAATATTAATGGTATTGTTTGATAATGATATTGTTCATGTGCAAAGACTTGGAGTTAGAAAACCAAAAGGGAAGAACATGCTTGGCACTTTGCAAGCTGAAAGAACTGAAGAAAAAATTCAAGCCTTGAGTTGTAACAGTGTGAAGGATTCTGTGGGCAAAATACTGAAAGATGCAGGAAGCATGAAAAGAAGACGTAAGGAATACAGGGTCACTGTACCAAAAAGAATTGGTCGATGTTCAGTTATTTCAGGAGGCAGCATATGATCAAAAACTAATAGTACTGAAAGAAGAAGTTCAAGTTTCACTGAAGACACTGGCAAAAAACAAGGCTCCAGAAACAGACAGAATACCAATTGAGATGTTTCAACAAAAAGATGCAGCAGTGGAAGTGCTCACTCGTCTATCCCAAGAAATTTGGAAGACAGCTACCTGGCCAGCTGACCGGAAGAAATCCATATTGATGCCTATGCCAAAGACAGGTTATCCAACAGAATGTGGAAATTATCAAAAAAATCAGAGACATTTAGTGATATGTATTAAAATGTAAAATGATTATACTCTGGTTCATCAATGTTATTTTTGTAATTATAGATATACTTTGCAAGTGTGCACAGATATATACACAAGTTTGTTCATTGTATTCTTATTTTCAAATTGTGAAAAATTAAAAACAAAAGTACTGTTGCCCAATAAAGGGCAAATTAAATAAAATATGGCCCATCCAAGCCCATCTTTTGCTAAAACAATTAAAAACTATTAAATGCTTATGAATTTATAAAAACACCCTACCCCCAAAAAGAAAAAAACAAAAAAGTAAACACAAATGCTAATATCAAGTGTGTTTGTGCTTTTAAAAATCTGATCTGTTTTCTCACTTTGGGCTTGGATAATAGGAGAGTTTATCTTTCTACGTCATGCGATTTTGTTCTGTGCAAATGTTTTGACATCAGCATGTATTACTCTTGGAAGTTGACAATTTACAAAGATAATCATTTCAGTGGTTGCAATGAATATTTGGAGTGATTTTAATTTCTCTATTTCTCTTACCACTCTTGCAAAAATTATTAACACTTGTGTCTGCCACTTTTAAATCCAACCCTTCCTATAGCATAGTTGTTATTCTTTCAATATCAATGTAATATTCTGTATAATAGTACAATTATTGTTCAAAGTTATACTTAATCTGATTTTCATTGTACATTTCATCCTGTAAATTTATTTTGGATCCACAATAGTTTATTGCTTATAAAAAATAATGCACATGGTTTTGGTGTTCTATTTTTTGTGGTTTTTGTGATATAGTTAATTCAGCTACATTCTTAGGATTGTCTCCCCTTCCCACTTTGTCCTAAAATTCCCCCCTGTGGAAACAGTAGAATTAATTTTGTCATATAAAAAAAATGCCATTGGGTTGATAATATAGACTATCTTACAGACCTAGTTTTTTTAAAAAAGCTGATAGACCCTGACAAACTTTAAAATAAAAAGCATGGCATGGGTGATTTAAGTGGTACTTCTAATTTTTAAGTAAGTTCCAGTTGAATCCACCATCACTTGCCCAAGACAGGAGTCTTAATGTCTATAACTACTCAAAAGAGCACTTTATAATTCTTGAAGGAAGTATTTGGAGGAAATTCAATTGGAATTATCTTTTAAAAGTCAAAATGGAATTTAAAGATAAACTGAAGAGCTGTGTAAGCAATAAAAGTGTATCATCTATCTACCCATCTACCTACCTACCCACCTACCCCCTGCCCACTGATCTATCATTTAACATCAGATCTATCTGCCTTTCTACCTATCATCCATCCATCCATCCATCCATCCATCCATCCATCCATCCATCCATCCATCCATCCATCCATCTATCTATCTATCTATCTATCTATCAGCTCTTGGCGATCTGCTTCTGTGAAGATTACAGCCTAGGAAACCCTGTGGAGCAGTTCTAGTCTGTCATATAGGGTCACTATGAGTTGGAATCTACTCAAAGACACACAACAACTATCTTTTTGTTTGGTTTAGGTTTTACCAAAGCAGTTTGCCAGGCAACCTTCTATAACTCAGAATCTCAGCATATGAAGAAAATCAACTCAATGCAATGAAAACTGAGCTAAAGTGAGGCAGTATGCTGAAAATGATTTCATTAAACTTGGACAAGGCATGTTTCTTGTGTACACTGAAAGGAAAAACTATGACACTTTTCTTGAAGCAACAATATCATTGTGAGTGGTGCTGGTAGAAGGCACCTCCAATACAACACTAGGAAAAGGACTGAATTAAAAAAAAAAAAAAGTATCCATCCTTTTCAAGATTGTTTTGGCTGCTGGGGGCCACTTGCAATTTCATATAAATTTTGGGATTAACTTTTCCATTTCTACAATAAGGCTATTAAAATTTTGATAAGTGTTGCATTGAATCTATAGATTGTGTTGTATTGACATCGTAACAATATTAAGCCTTCCAATCCATGAACACCAAATGTTTTTCCATTTAGTTAGATTTTCCTTAATTTCTTTCAGCAATGTTTCATAGTTGAGTTTCTATAGTCTATTTGATCTATACTCAGCCCAACCCCACCATTCCGGTTTTAAATTGTTAATTCAAAAAAAAAAAAAAGTTTCCCACTGTGTTCAAGCCACACTTTTAGAAATTTTGACAGACTATCAGAATATATTGTCACTACTATTAAAGAACTGAAAAACCCATTGCCATCGAGTTGCTTCTGATTCATAGTGACCCTGTAGAAGAGAGTAGAACTGCCCCCAAAGGGTTTCCAAAGGTTTCCAAAGTTTTCTTTATGGAAACAGACCACCACATCTTTCTCCCACAGAGCTGCTGGTGGGTTCAAACCTTTCAGTTAGCAGCGAAGTGCTTTAACCACCATGCCAACAGAACCCCTTATTAAATAACTAAAATTCTTTAAGAATAGTAATTTGAGGTGACTTTGTTGAGAAGGTGCCATGTGAGTTGACTAAAAAGGATAAGTATGATTTTGACAGCCGGAGGTTGTGAAGAGAGTCAAAAAGTAAAGCATAAATGTAGGCACAAATATGGACTTTCAAGAGAAAGGGGGCAGGGAAAGGAACTGACATTCAGTATTTTTTACCAAGAAATATACTAGGCATTACCCATACATATTTTATTTAACCTCCTAAACAACTATTTAAGTTAGCTCAGTTCATGTGGTTCCCGAGTGCATAGTCCTCATGTATAATCGACTTAATGGCAGTGGGTTTTGTTTTGATCTAAATATGAGTTCCTCTTTGGGGCTTGGAGTCCCTGGGTGATGCAGATGCTTAATGCCCTCAGGTACTAACCAAAAGGCTGGAGATTCAGGTTGAAGATTGGAGTCCACCCAGAAGCTCTTCAGAAGGCCTGATGAGATACTTCTGAAAAATCAGCCATTGAAAACCCTATGGAGCACAGTTCTACTCTGTACACACGGGGGCACCCTGAGTCAGAATCAACTCCATGGCAACTGGTTTTTCACTGGTTTGGGGGTTGAAGTTAGTGTAGTTAGACTATAAGAAAGAATCTTTAGAGCAAAGAAATGGGAGAAAAGACTGACCATTTTTATTACAACCAATTTTTGAAGGTTTTAACATCAGGCTAAAGAAACTTGGATTTTAGTCTTTTATTGCTAAAGAAATGAGTCGGAATCGACTCGATGGCACTGGGTTTGTTTTTTTTTTGGAAAGAAATAGGTGATTGGGGTTCATAAGGGAAGGGTAATAGAGTAGGAAAAAGGAGAGTAAAAGGAGCTTGTTAAAGTTCTGTAATGTCTAGTAGTGATATTTCTGTGACATTTCATATTTTACTTTGGAACTAATCTAATATGTTCTGTGAAGCTTTTCAGATCAAGGGCATCTCCACTTTTTTCAGAAAGTAAAGGACAGTGATGAATTGTCAGGAGGAAGATAATTTGACACTTTTTATGCTAAGGATTAGTTATGAAAGATTAACTGCATGCTTTATTCATTATGTATATCTTTCTCACTTTCCAAAATGAAGGGACTTTAACTTGATATAGACTCCAGGGAGTAGAAGAGGTAGAAGGAATAAATTATTTTAGGGCCAGCAGGCTGTGTGGTTAAACCATAGCAATATCAATCTTATATTTTTAATAGTAAAAATCATCTCTATAACCTTGCTGGAATGATTAAAAGCAGAAAAAGTCAAAGATCAAGGATAAAAATCTTTATCTAGTAATAAAAATAGTAATGAAAACAAAGCTAATTTACTAAGTGCCAAACAGAAAATCAAGTGTTCTAAGTGCTTGATATATTTTAACTGATTTTACCCTCAAAATAACTGTTTAAGGGAGGTACCATTATTACCTTTAAGAATGAGAAACTTATCAATAGTTTCAGAAACTACTAATCTCTTTCTGTGATGCCAGCATAACTGTAATACCTAAACTAGGCAAAGATATCACCAAAAAAGAAAGAAAGAAAGAAAATTATACACCAATATCCCTTATGAACATAGATGCAAAAATTTTCAACAAAATCCTAGCCAACAGACTTAAGCAACATAAAAAAAAAAAAAAATCATACATCCTGATGAACTGGGATCCATATCAGGATTACAAGGGTGGTTCAACATTAGAAAATCAATGTAATCCACCACATAAATAAAGGAAAAGAACCATATAATCATATATCAAAAAAAAACTATATCAATCAATGCATAAAAGACATTCGATAAAATTCAACACCCTTTCCTGATAAAAACCGTTAGCAAAATAGAAAAAAAATGAAATCAACATAATTAAGAGTGTGTATGCAAAACCAACAGTCAGCATTATACTCAACAGAGAAAGGCTGAGAGCCTTCCGTTTGAGAATGGGAATGAGGCAAGGTTTCCCATTATCACCACACTTATTCAACATTGTACCGGAAGTCCTAGCCAGAGCAATAAGACAAGAGAAGTAAAAGGTATCCGAATCAGAAAGGAAGATGTAAAACTATCTCTATTTGTGCATGACATGATTTTTTTATATATAGAAGACCCTAAAAACTTCACAAGAAAACCGCTGGAACTAATGGAAGAATTTAGCAACATTGCGGGGTACAAGATCAGTACACAAAAATCAGTTGAGTTCCTCTACACTAACAAAAATGTCCTGCAAAAAGAAATCAAGGAAATAATACCATTTACAATAGTCCCCAAATTGATAAAATACCTAGGAATTAACCTAAGAAGGGATATGAAAGACTTATATGATGAAAATTATAAAACACTACTACGAGAGACTAAAAGAGACCTACAAAAATGGAAAGACATCCCATACTCATGGATTGGGAAACTTAATATAGTGAAAATGTCAATTCTACCTAAAGTGATCTACAGATGCAATGTAATCCCAATATAAATTCCAACAACATTCTTTAGTGAAATGGAAAAACTAAGGACCAACTTCATATGGAAACTAAAGAAACCCCAAATAGCCAAAGGGATGTTGAAGGAAAAGAACAAAGCAGGGGCTTCACACTCCCCAATATCAAAATATTCTATACAGCCATTGTAATCAATCAGCCTGGTGTTGGTTCCACCATAGACACATAGACCAGTGGAATAGAAATGAGAATTCTGAATAAAACCCAGCCATCTATGGGCAACTGATTTTTGACAAGGGGGTCAAAATCCATTCAGTGGAGCAGAAACAGTCTCCTTAATCCACTTGCAGAAAAATAAAACAGGACCTATACCTCATTCATGGTAAACAGAGAAAAGATTGAGGCTCTCAAGGATTTCATTTTACTTGGATCCACAATCAACACCCGTGGAAGCAGTAGTCAAGAAATCAAACGACACATTGCATTGGGCAAATCTGCTCCAAAGGACCTCTTTAAAGAGTGGGAAAGCAAAGATATCACCTTGAGAACTAAGGTGCACCTAACCCAAACCATGGTGTTTTCAATTGCCTCATATGCATGCGAAAGCTGGACAATGAGTAAGGAAGACCAAGGAAGATTGATGCCTTTGAATCATGGTGCTGGCAAAGAATATTGAATATACCATGGACTGCCAAAAGAACAAACAAATTTGTCTTGGAAGAAGTGCAACCAGAATGCTCCTTAGAAGCAAGGATGACAAGACTACGTCTCACTTTGGATGTGTTATCAGGAGGGGTCGTTCCCTGCAGAAGGACATCATGCTTGGTAAAGTAGAGGGTCTGTAAAAAAGAGAAAGATCCTCAACAAGATGGATTGACACAGTGGCTGCAACAATGGGCTCAAGCATAGCAACAATTGTGAGGATGGTGCAGGACTGGGCAGTGTTTCATTCTGTTGTGCGTAGGGTTGCCATAAGTCAGAACTGACTGTATGACACCTATCAAGAACAACGACAACAACACAGTAAATGTTTTAGGCAAATGTATGTACTTTTAATGTATTCTTAAAAATATATTTTCATGTAGAACAGATCATACTTCCTAATTTAAGAACATGTTGAGAATGACAGAATTTATTTTTGCAAATATTGGCTCATTTCTGTGTCCCACAGCACCAGTTAAATTGCCAAAACCCCTGAATTTTTTTTCTATCTCAAAATTGGCTTTATACCTTAGGCTTATGTGTTTTCTCATGATTCAATCAAATTATAGACTCAGTGAAGGATAGGAAGGCAGTATATTTTCAGGGTAGTAAAACCTTGATAGCAAAACCAGATATTTTTGTACAAAACCGTAGACCAATTTCATATATTAACATAAATGCAAAAATCTTCATTAATGTGTTAGGTAACTGAATCCAAGAATATATTAAAAAATGGCATAGTGTTCTCAAGTAAAATTTATCTGAATGGTGCAAGGAAAATAAAGACAAAAACATAATTTCAAGAAAATTACACACTAGTTACTCTGAAAGACCTTCTGGATAAAAATAACTAAAAATGCTTGATTAAGTATTGTAAACAAAAGTTTTAAAATGCATAACTCATCTAGCACAAAGTAAGGTAAGGTGTAGAGGTGAAAATAAATGAAAGAAATTATGAATAATGTATTGGTAAGTATATGGATAAATCTAAATAAGCAATGACTGTATAGGAAACCAAAATGATGCTAATTTGTGGGGAATAAATAAAAGGACAATTACATATAAACTGGCAAATGCTTATCAGAGTTAAATCATTAAAGGTCCATATGTTTGTTGAGGCAAGGGTATAAAGATGATTAACTTTAGATATTGTTAAGTATACATGTTAAGATGGCTACTGTAAGCATATACACACAGAAAAATATATAGTGAGTGTATTTTATAAATGTGTAAATGGAAAAAGAAAACAATCTCTCAATCAATCTGAAGTGGACAAGACAGAAGGAAAGAACTAAAAAAGCAAAACAAATGGCATGATATAAATGGTAATAACAGAGTAAAATATATTGTTAATTAAAATAAATGTGAATGGATGAAACTCTCTAGTAAAGAAAGAAGAGTGTCACACAGGATTAAATATTCAAGTTTATGTTCTTTATGAGAACCCTATCTAAAATCACAATGATGCATAAAAGTTGAAAGTGAGAGGATGGAAACGATATGCATACAAATTCTAACCAAAATAAAACTGAGTAGTTTCTGTTTATATTAGAAAAATTAGACTATGTTTCCAAAAACCTTAATATACATCTAAAGAAAATCATTTGATAATGATTTGAAAAATTATACGCACTAGGAAAATGCAGCAATTCTAAACTTGTATACACTAAATAACTTAGTCTAAAAGTATATAAAGCAAGGCATTACTGAATTATGAGAAGATAGTGACAAAACTACCAGAATAGTTTGATATTTCAAAATACCTCAGTATTTTAAACCTGGTATACAGAAAAACAAAACAAAAACAAGACTAAAGATAATTTGA
The DNA here is from genome assembly GCF_024166365.1 of Elephas maximus indicus. Taxonomy (NCBI): domain Eukaryota; kingdom Metazoa; phylum Chordata; class Mammalia; order Proboscidea; family Elephantidae; genus Elephas; species Elephas maximus. The sequence goes on from NC_064820.1 coordinate 136,568,301, forward strand.
ATAGCATATTTATTTAACTTGATCAAGTGATTCTATATGAAACATTCAATCCAAGAATTGGATAATGTACATTCTTCTCCAGTATATGCAGAACATTTATTAAAATAGTTCATGTTTCATGTAGGCCATAAAATATTTCTCATTGAATTTCAGAGCATTGATAGCACCCAAGCACCCAAACTATAATCTAAACTGAAGGCTAATGAAAACACTAAAAACAAATTTTGGGGGGGTTGCTACTAATTTGGTATTTAAAAGGAATTCTATATTCTTAAATATATTAGAAGATAAACAACATTAATAAGCTAAATATCTTAAGAAGCAATATGAAATGTAAAATTATGGTGCTACTGGAGGAAAATATCAGGGAATGTTTTTGTAACTTTGAATTGGGAAAGAATTTCTTAAACAAGACCCCAAAGCAAAAACCACACAGAGAAATTGATAAATTTAATTATAATTAAATATTTTTATATATTGGAATAAATATTGAGGCAGATTAAAGGTTTGAGAAGGTTATGGAAAAGTTAATGTTCAACAAAGACCAATACCTACAATGTATAAGGAAGTAATTCACATCATTAAGAAGATGTCAGAAAAGCTAATACAAAAATAGACAAAATGATGTAAAGACACAATTCAGAGAAGTCAAAACCAAATGGCTAACAGGCATGTTCAACAGCAATGGTAATCAGAAAATGCAAATTAAAAAGGCATTAAACTACCATTACACATCTGTCAGATTGACAAAAGTTTAAAAAGTCAAATAACATCACCAACCATTTAGGATGTAGGGAAATGGCAGTCCCATGCATAGCTGTTGGGAGTTTAAATTTAGATAGTCATTTGTGAGAGTTGTATTAAGTAGAGAAAATTACTCATTTTCTATAATGCGTATACTTTTGCATATCATAAAGCATCTCCTACTTGATATCTATCCCTGAGATACTCTCTAACAGGTATGCAAGAGGGCTGGTATGCAGATATTTGTTGCTGCCTTGGGTATTGCATAAGTAAAGGTGCCATGTGCATACTTTGAAGTACTATGTACAGTACAGAAGGAATGAACTTAGACTATATAGCAACATAGAATATTATCAAGAAACATATTTTGAATAGAAAGAGTAAGAAACAGAATGCTTATTGAACACAATCACTGATAATTATAAGCCATGCCCACATATGACCTTTCATAGTGTAGGGCATTATTGTTGTTAGGTGCCATCGAGTCAGTTCTGACTCATAGCGACCCTGTGTACAACAGAACTAAGCACTGCCCGGTCCCACACCATCTTCACAATCATTGTTATGCTTGAGCCCACTGTTGCAGCCACTGTGTCAATCCATTTCATTGAGGGTATTCCTCTTTTTTGCTGACCCTCTTCCTTATCCTCCTTAGAAACTCTATGGGGCAGTTCTACTCTGTCCTATAGGGTCGCTATGACTCGGAATCGACTAGACGGCACTGGGTCTTCTTTATCAAGCATGATGTCCTTCTCCAGGGACTGGTCCCTTCTGATAACATGTCAAAAGTATGTGAAATGAAGTCTCACCATCCTTGCTTCTAAGGACCATTCTAGTTGTACTTCTTCCAAGACAAATTTGTTTGCTCTTTTGGCAGTCCATGGTACATTCAGTGATCTTCACCAACACCGTAATTTAAATGCGTCAGTTTTTCTTCAGTCTCCTTTATTCATTGTCCAGCTTTCGCTTGCATGTGAGGCAGTTGAAAACACCATGGCTTGGGTCAGATGCATGTTAGTTTTCAAGGTGACATCTTTGCTTTTTAATACTTCAAAGAGGTCTTTTGCAGCAGATTTGCCCAATGCAATGCATCATGTGATTTTCTGACTGCTGCTTCCATGAGTGTCAATTGTGGACCCAAGTAAAATGAAATCCTGGACAACTTCAATCTTTTCTCTGTTTATCATGATGTTGCTTAATGGACCGGTTGTGAGGATTTTTGTTCCTGTTGAGGTGTAACTCATACTGGAGGCTGTGGTCTTTGGTCTTCATCAGTAAGTGCTTCAAGTCCTCTTCACTTTCAGCAAGCAAGGTTGTGTCATCTGCATAATGCAGGTTGTTAATGAGTCTTCCTCCAATCCTGATGCACTGTTCTTATCCATGTAGTCCAGCTTCTCAGATTATTTGCTCAGCATACAGATTGAATAAGTATGGTGAGAGGGTACAATCCTGACTCACACCTTTCCTGACTTTAAGTTACACAGTATCCCCTCGTTCTGTCCGAACAACTGCCTCTTGATCTATGTAAGGGCTCCTCATGAGCACAATTAAGTGTTCTGGAATTCCCATTTCTTCAGCTTTGACTTGAACTTGCATATGAGCAATTAATGGTATGTTCTACAGTTGGCCCCTGGCCGTGTTCTGACTGATGATATTAGGCTTTTCCATTGTGTCTTTCCATAGCTGTAGTCGATTTGATTCCTGTGTATTCAATCTGGTGAGGTCCACGTGTATAGTCATTTTTTTATGTTGTTGAAAATAGGTATCTCCAAAGAAGAAGTCCTTGGTCTTGCAAAATACTATCATTTGATTTCTGGCAACATTTCTATCACCAAGGCCATATTTTCCAACTACTGATCCTTCTTGTTTGTTTCCAACTTTTACATTCCAATCACCAGTAATTATCAATGCATCCTGATTGCATGTTCGATGAATTTCAGACTGCAGAAGCTGGTAAAAATCTTCAATTTCTTCATCTTTGGTTTCAATGGTTGTTGCATACATTTGAATAATAGTCACATTAACTGGTCTTTCTTGTAGGCGTATGGATATTATCCTGTCACTGACAGCATTGTACTTTAGGATAGATCTTGAAATATTCTTTTTGATGATGAATGCAATGTCATTCCTCTTCAAGGTGTCACTCACAGCATAGTATACCGTATGATTGTCCAATTCAGAATGGTCAATACCAGCACACTTCAGCTCACCAGTGCCTAGGATATCAATGTTTATGCATTCCTTTTAATTTTTGATGACTTCCAGTTTTCACAGAGACATACTTTGTAGATTCCACATTCCAGTTATTAATGGATGTTTGCAGCTGTTTCTTCTCAGTATGAGTCATGCCACATCAGCAAATGAAGAGTCTGAAAGCTTGACTCCATCCACGTCATTATGCTCAACTACTTTGAGGAGGCAACTGTCCCTCAGTTGTCTTTTGAGTGCCTTCCAACCTGAGGGGCTCATCTTCTGGCACTATATCAGACAATGTCCCTCTGCTATTCATAAGATTTTCACTGGCTAATTCTTTTCAGAAGTAGATTGCCAGGTCCTTCTTCCTCATCTGTCTTAGTCTGGAAGCTCACCTGAAACCTGTCCAACATGGGTGACCCTAGTGGTATTTGAATACTGGTGGCATAGTTTTCAGCATCACAGCAACACACAACCCCCACAGTATGACAAACTGATAGGCACGTGGGGTAGTGTAGTGTAAGGCCTAATATCAATGTCCGATTTTATATGCTGCATTGACATTCAGTGAAATTGAGAGGATCTCAAGTGATGTAACTGCAAATTCTCCTGCCCATTTTGCTCTTGCAGATAAAGTCTTCTAGCCAAACAGTCCTTTTTATAAAACAGATAAGGTACAGTTCCCGCTTTTCCCTAAGTAACAGGTTTCATTCTCTTGCCATTTGTGGAATCATTCAAACTAGACAATTACATCCTCACACGATAACCAGGGGACATCCCACCCTCTTGATACTACAAAACTTGTTCCCACACCTTGTAGATTTTCCCTCTGTTCCTGAGTGCAATCCCGTGTGACCCTGTGTGTTATCCTCCTCCACTGGGCTGTCAGTATATGTGACTAATAAACTGCTGCCAATCTCATCTGTCCTGTGTTAGGTGTTGTATATTTGGCCAAGCTATAACTGAAGAGTAGGAATCTCTTTCTCACCAACGAGATGAATAGGACACAATTAAAACACATGGATGAATATATATGCAACTAAACATATGTAAATTTGAAGGGAATATGTGAATGGTATTGAGAATAATGGATGAAGCAGAAAGAATATAACAAGAAATACAAAACCAAAGAGATCTTGTGCAGATCAGTGACTGTGATGGTAATGAGCAGTGTTCTATGAACAATGGAAATTAGTTAAAAAGAAACAAAAACAACAAAAAAGGACATAGAACATTGAAAGAACCAAGTGAAAAGGAGAAATAGATAAGTATAAACAAAACATCAGAATGGTAAGAAGGAGTATTCGGTTCAAATCCTGCTTTCACAAATTGAAAGCGGACAGAATTTTTGTCTTCAGTCCCTCCCACTTTCACGTCTTCTGGGTAAATCGTAGAGAGGAAGATTAAACTGATAGATTTCTGATTATGTCTGTTGTTGTGTGTACAAGCTGTCCATCTCTAACAATCATTCTTAGTGATTTTGGCAATTCCTTTACTGTATTGAAGGTATCTTCTGTTCATTTTTAGCCCCACTGTATATATATTTGATTGCTTACAAGGTAACTAGAGTGTCTGAAGCTCAGTTCTCTGATTTGCCCTCTAGCTACAGTCTGTCACAATTTTTTTGACAAACCTTCTTGATGTTTGTTTTAGTATCTTTGGATTATTTCCTTTGAAATAACTTTTATTTAGCACTCACCATTACCAAGAATTGACTAATTCTGTAAATTTGCTATCAGTTTTACTATGTAAGTCTTGCTATCATTTTTCCTACCAAATTTTGTTAATTGAGATATATTTTACACATAACAAATTATACAAATTTAAGTGTAGAATCATGTATTGTTATTTGTCTTTGAATTATGATACTATTCACTAATGGTATTGAGCCATTTGTGTTTAGAATCCTCTGGTGTAATCTATCATTTACTTATATTTATAATATTGATAACATGGAATTTCTTCTAAAAATAATACCTGAAAGCAGAAGCTTGTGTTTGAAATTAACAACAAACCAAAAGAAATAACTCACCTTTTAGTTAAAGAAATGCTTTTATTCCCCCTTCCCCCCCCAGAAAACAACAAAGCTACAAATTTCATTCAATTTAAGAAAGCTAAGAGTGAACAAAGCTCAAAACTTCACCTAACCTAACAAATTCTACCACTTTCTCCTTTTCACCTGCTAAATGGAACCTGCTTTGCTTCACATTCATATTACAATGCAACATAGCACTAGAATCTACTTTACTCTCAGCTCTGCTTTATTTTACATTGTTCCTAATGTTTCTGGCTCAAATAAATTTCTAGAAAGCCTTTTAAAATGCAGTTATAAATCTTTTCAGGCCCTTAGAATTTATTGTCTTTACAAAGTAAACCACATATTTGAGTGGGAGAAAATCTATAAATATTAGCTATTATTTAAAATATAGCACATTTTACTTCTTGGCTGGGTTTGTAGAAGTTAATGTTTAAAATATCGCATTTAATAAAACATTAGCTTTGAGATATGCCAGAAGATATCTTCTAATATGGAATCAAATTCTTTCTTTCTTCTTTTTTTTTTTTTTTTGACTTCAATAACAACTGTGAATTAGCTATGGTACTTTAGGTCAGCCTAATTTTGATGCTTCTTTTAAGTCTATAGTCAACTTCCAGTTATCTTACAGTTATATTACTGTTTTTCAAGCCTGTGTAATTCATGTAGCGTTTTCATGAAGTTTGCCTTGTTCATGTATCACCTTTTTCCCTACTATTTTCTTAAAATATTCTGTTAAAATGACTCTCTTAAAAAAGCAAAACAAAACAAAAAACTCATCTAAATACTCTTTTAGCCTTGTCCTAAATAATAGTATCACACCTTTGATGCATTAGTAATATACTTTGACATACATTTAATACCGACATTATCATTAATTAAAATGTTTATCTGTGTACCATCTAAACCATCTCAGGTACACTCGGTGTTAATTGTACTGGAAATTAGTATATTATGTTTTGAGTTAATATGTTATGAGGGAATGAGGGAATATATCCTACCTCCGAATATAGTGCTGTAAAAGTCTACAGCCTTGGTATCTGGTAGTGTTGGGGATACTGATACCTTGTCAAAATGTCACTGTTGGAATCCTGGATTTCAACGTATAGAGGTCTCAGGAAAATATAAATAAGTCACCTTAAATTTCTGTTTAAAAAATCAATATATTATAATAAAATTATATCAAGATACTATGGTCTGGACAAATGGGAAATGACTCAACAGAAATGTGTGTTATCCCCGTGGCACCTGTCTATCAGTTTGTTGTACGGTGGCGGCCTGCCTTTTGCTATGATGCTAGGAGCTATGCCACCAGTGTTTCAAATTCTAGCACGGTTGCCCATGTTGGACAGATTTCAGCAGAGCTTTTAGATTAAGACATACTAGGAAGGAAGATCTGGTGATCTACTGCTGAATATTAGCCAATGAAAACCTTATGGATAACAACAAAATATAAGGTCTTATATTGTGCTGGGAGATGAGCCCCTCAGGTTGGAAGTCACTCAGAATATGACTAAGAGCTGCTTCCGCAAAGTTGAGTTGACCTTAATGATACCATTGGACTTTGGGACCTTCATTTGCTGATTTGCCATGACTCAAAATGAGAACAACAGCAGTAAACATGCATTAACAATTTGAACATGGAATGCACAAAGTATGAATTGAAGAAAATTGGAAGTTGTCAAAAATGAAACAGAACACTTGAAGATGGATATCCTAGACATTAGTAAGCTGAAATGGATTGGTATTGGCCATTTTGAATCAGATAATCATGTGGTCTACTATGGCAGGAACTACAAGTTGAAGAGGAATAGTATTGCTTTCATTATCAGAAAAAACATTTCAAGACATATCCTGAATACACTGCTGTCAATGATAGGTAATATGGCTACAAGGAAGACCAGTTAATACAACTATTATTCAAATTTATGCACCAATCACAAATGACATAGATGAAAAAACTGAAGATTCTTACTAGCTGCAGCAGTCTGGAAATGATTAAATGTGCAACCAAAATGCAATGATCATTACTGGTGACTGGAATGCAAAAGTTGGAAACAAAGAAGAAGGATCAGTAGTTGGAAAATACGGCCTTGGTGATAGGAACAATGCTGGAGATTGCGTGATAGAATTCTGCAAGACCAGTGACTAATTCACTGAAAATACATTTTTCAACAACACAAACAATGACTACACATGTGAATCTCACCAAACGAACTGCACAAGAATCAAATAGACTATATCTGTGGAAAGAGACCATAGAGAAGCACAATATTGTCAGTCCAGAGAAGCCAGGAGCCAACTAAGGAACAGAACATCAATTGCTCATATGCAAGCTAAAGCTGAAGAAAATTAAAGCGAGTGCATGAGAACCCAAGTACGGCCTTGAATAAACCCTGCCTGAATTTAGAAATCAAACCGAGAATAGATTTGATGCACTGGACACTAATGAATGAAGACCTGAAAAGTTGTGGGATGACATCAAGGACATCATACATGAAGAAAGTAAATGTCCCTTTTAAAAGGCTGGAAAGAAAGAAAAGACAAAAATTAATGTCAGAAGAGACTTTGAAATTTGAGTGCAGAGTAGGTAAAGTGAACAGAAAAGGGGGTAGGGCCAAGAAGGTGGAGTAGTAGATGCTTCTAGTGATCCCTCTTACAAGAAAGACCCCCAAAATCAAGTGAATCAATTGTATATATGACAAGCTAGGAACCCTGAACATCAAAGGCAAAGCTTGGAAATCAGACTGAGCAGCAGGGGGACAGAGAGACGGTTCAGAAGTGGCAAGGAGTTGCCAGACCTGACTCAGTGGGAACTGATGCCACTCAGGCACGATCCCTTGCATGACCACAGTGGGGCTGGCAGTAGCGTTCAGGACACGGTTTCCTTAGCCACAGGGAACGGGCCCCACAGAATCTACTCATACCTCTGGAATCAGCGAAGAACAGTGCTCTCAGCAAAAGATAAGTGCTTACATCTAACTTACTACATGGATCAAATTAGCACCCCTTTCAAAAGAACTCTGTCCCATTTATCTGATCCATCCTCCCTCTGCCCCAGGCCCCAAGGCCAGCTTCAGTGGCTGTTGATTTCCCTGGGCCCGAGATAGGTCCTGCTTCATGCTCTGAGCCATTCTCCCAGGAACAAATTAACAAATGAGGGAAAAAATAATCTGCCAGCTCCCCTAAGCCATGAACTCAGGGCAGAAGCTGCTCATGTCCAGGCACAAATAGTCCATGGGCTTTGAATGCCTTTCATCCCTGCATGGATCTGAGTGGTCCCATTTCAGCAGCTTAGCCCCTTGTTAGCAGACTGCAATGGGATGTATGTGCCTGAGATCTGACTTCAACTGTTTCAGCTGTGCGGTGGAGAGGCTGGTTTTTGACATTTGACACTGCTCTGCCTATTAAGCAGGGTCCTTACCTACCCACATCAAGGGCCTGAGCACTGGTGGGTCCACCCATGCCACCTAGCCACCAGCAACAGGGGTTCAAGGAAAAGTGGTGCTTCCCAGTCCTTAGAGCCGAAAGAATTGGATGCCCATGGTCTGGCTGCAGAACCCACACATCTGTCTGCTCTAAGGAAGAGGGAAGTGCATTCCTCACAGACACTCAGGGGATGGTGTTCAGCCCCCTGCCTTGCTCAGAGAGTGACCCCCTCCTGCAACCTGATACCTGTGCCTACACCAATCACCCCTGCTCCTCTAAGACTGTAGGTGAGAGCACGCATTACACACTTGGTGACCAACTACCTGGACACCTGAGCTGAATCCATTCAAGAAAACTGAATGGACTCCTAGGTTCATATACCTGATAAGAGCTCTAGCCATCTGGTGACAAGACATTAGAGTTTCAAAGGCACAAATAATCAAGCTAGCTCACTCAAGCAGCCTATTTGGGCATATCAAAACAAAACAAAGCAAGAAGCTATGACACAGAAAACGCACATAAGATACATTAATACAATAACTTATAGATGGCTTGGAGACAACAGTCAATATCAAATCACATAAAGAAGCAGACCATGACCAGTTCAACAAGCTCCCAAAACAAAGAATCGAGGAATCTTCTGGAGGAGGATATATTCCTGGAATTATCAGAGGTACAATACAAAAGAATAACATACAGAACTCTTTAAGAGATCAGGAAAACACAGAAATAGCCAAGGAACACACAGATAAAGCAGTTGAGGAAATTAAGAAAGTTATTCAAGAGCATAATGACAAATTTAATAGGTTGCAAGACTTCATATAGAGACAGCAATCAGAAACTCAGAAGATTAACCACAAAATTTCAGAATTAGACAACTCAATAGAAAGTGAGAGGAGCAGAATTGAGGAACTGAAAGAATCAGTGAGATTGAAGATAAAACACTTGGCACCAATATATTCAAAGAAAAATCAGATAAAAGAATTTAAAGAGCTGAAGAAACCCTAAGAATCATGTGGGACTCTTATCAAGAAAAATAACCTATGAATGATTGGAGTACAGGACAGGGAGAGAGAACAGAAAATACAGAGAGGATTGTTGAGGGCTTCTTGGCAGAAAAATTCCATGATATTGTGAAAGAGAAGAGATATCTACCCAAGATGCTCATTGAACCCCATGTAGGGTAGATCCCAAAAGAAAGTCACCAAGACATATTATAATCAAACTTGCCAAAACCAAAGATAAAGAGAGGCTTTTAAGAGCAGCTAGGGATAAACAAAAAGTCGCCGACAAAGGACAGTCAATAAGAATAAGCTTGGACTACTCAGCAGAAACCATGCAGGCAAAAAGGCAATGGGATGACTTACATAACACATTGAAGGAAAAAATTGCCAGCCAAGAATCGTATATACAGCAAAACTGTCTCTCAAATATGAAGGCAAAATTAGGACATTTCCAGATAAACAGAAGTCTAGAGAATTTGCAAAAAAACAAACCAAAACTACAAGAAAGACTAAAGGGAGTTCTCTGGTTAAAAATCAATAACATCATATAACAACCTAAGACTAGAACACAGGACCGAGCAACCAGATATCAGCCCAGATAGGGAAATCAAAAAAATAAACCAAGATAAAAAAATGCTCAAAACAGGGAAAAAGAGATGTCATAATGTAAATTATGACAAGAGTAAATCAGTAAAGAGGGACTAAAAAATATTGTCATAGATCTTTCACATGGAGAGGAAGTCAAGGCAATATAAAGAGGTAAAAGTTTGGTTTAAACTTCAAAAAATAGGGGTAAATATTAAGGTAACCACAAAGGAGACAAACAATCCTACACATCAAAACAAAATACAAGAAAAACAAAGACTCAGCAAAAACAAAACAACAATGAAAAAGAGGAAACAACAATATATAAAGAAAACTACTCAGCACAAAAAATTAAGTGGAAAAAAGACACTCAACAACACACCAAAAATTACATCAAAATGACAGCATAAATTCATATCTATCCATAATTATACTGAATGTAAATGGACTAAATGTACCAATAAAGAGACAGGAAGTGGCAGAATGGATAAAAAAATAGGATCCGTCTATGTGCAGCCTACAAGAGACACATCTTAGACTTAAAGACACAAACTAAAACTCAAAGGATGGAAAAAAATGTATCAAGCAAACAACAATCAAAAAAAAGAGCAGGAGTGGCAATATTAATTTCTGACAAAAGAGACTTTAAAGTTAAATCCACCAAAAAAGATAAGGAAGGACACTATATAATGATTAAAGGAACAATATACTAGGAGGATATTACCATATTAAATATTTACACACCCACCCAATGACAGAGCTTAAAGATACATAAAACCAACTCTAACTACATTGAAAAGCGAGATAGACTTTTCCACAATAATAGTAGGAGACTTCAACACATCACTTTTGGTGAAGGACAGAACATCCAAAAAGAAGCTCAGTAAAGACACAGAAGATCTAAATGCTGCAATCAACGAACTTCATCTCATAGATATATACTGAACATTCCACCCAACAGCAGCCAAGTATACTTTCTTTTCCAATGCACATGGAACATTCTCTAGAATAGACCACATATTATGGATAAAAGCAAGCCTTAACAGAATCCCAAACACTGAAATATTACAAAGCATCTTCTCTGACCGTAAAACCATAAAAGTAGAGATCAACAACAGAAGAAGTAGGGAAAAGATATCAAACACTAGGAAACTGAAAAACGCCTCTCTCAAAAACAACTGGCTTATAGAAGAAATTAAGGACGGAATAAAGAAATTCATAGAATCCAATGAGAATGTAAACACTTCCTATCAGAAACTTTGGGACACAGCTAAAGCAGTGCTCAGAGGTCAATTTATAGCAATAAATGCACACCTCCAAAAAGAAGAAAGGGCCAAAACCAAAGAATTATCTCTCAAATTTGAACAAATAGAAAGAGAGCAACAAAAGAAACCCTCAGGCACCAGAAGAAAGCAAATAATAAAAATTAGAGTAAAATTAAATGAAATAGAGAACAGAAAAACAATTGAAAGAGTTAACAAGAAGTTAACAAGACCAAAATCTGGTTCTGTGAACAAAATAGCAAAATTGATAAACCATTGGCCAAGCTGACAAAAGAAAAACAGAAAAGGAAGCTAATAACCTGAATAGGACATGAGATAGACGATATCACAACAGACCCAACTTAAAAGAATCACATCAGATTACTGTGAGAAATTGTACTCTAACAAATTTGAAAAAGTAGAAGAAATGGGCGAATTCCTAGAAACATATTACCTACCTAAACTAACACAAATAGAGGTAGAACAACTAAATAGACCTGTAACAAAAGAGATTGAAATATTAATTTAAAAACTCCCAACAGAAAAAAGGTCTGGCCCTGATGGCTTCACTGGAGAGTTCTACCAAACTTTCAGAGAAGCATTAACACCACTACTACTAAGGGTATTTCAGAGCATAGAAAAGGATGGAATACCTGTAAACTCATTCTATGAATCCAGCATGTCCCTGATACCAACACCAGGTAAAGACACCACAAAAGAAGAAAATTACAGACCTATATCCCTCATGAACTTAGATGCAAAAATCCTCAACAAAATTCTAGGCAATGGAATAGAACAACATATCAAAAAAAATAATTCACCATGACCAAGTGGGATTCATACCAGGTATACAGGGATGCTTCAACATTAGAAAAACAATCAAGGTAATGCATCATGTAAGTAAAAGACAAGAACCACATGATCCTGTCAATTGACGCAGAAAAAGCATTTGACAAAGTCCGACACCCATTCATGATAAAAACTCTCAGCAAAATAGGAATAGAAGGAAAACTCCTCAACATAATAAAGGGCATTTATACAAAACAAAAAAACATTTTTTTTTTTTTATACAAAACCAATAGCCAACATCATCCTAAATGGAGAGTCTGAAAGCATTTCCCCCTGAGAACAGGAACCAAGCAAGGATGCCCTTTATCACCACTCTTATTCAACTTTGTGCTGTTGGTTCTAGCCAGAGCAATTAGGCTAGATGAAGAAATAAAGGGTATCCAAATTCATTGTATCATCTACAAATAGATATACTTTTACTTCTTCCTTCCAATTTGACTTTACCAAAAGAGTAAAAAGATTACCTACAGACTGGGAAAAAGTTTTTGGCTACAGCAAATCCGATCAGCATCTGATCTCTAAAATCTATATGATACTGCAAAAACTCAACTACAAAAAGACAAATAACCCAATTAAAAAATTGGCAAAAGATATGAACAGGTGCTTCACCAAAGAACACGTTCAGGCGGCTAATGGATACATGAGGAGGTGCTCACAATCATTAGGCATTAGAGAAATGCAAATCAAAACCACAATGAGATACCATCTCACCCCAACAAGGCTGGCATTAATTCAAAAAATACAAAGTAATAAATGTTGGAGAGGTTGTGGAGAGACTGGAACACTTATACACTGCTGTTGGGAATGTAAAATGGTACAACCACTTTGGCAATCAATTTGGTGCTTCCTTTAAAAGCTAGAAATAGAGCTACCATACGATTCAGCAATCCTACTCCTCAGAATATATCCTAGAGAAATAGAGCCTTTACAGGAACAGATATATGCACACCCATGTTCATTGCAGCATTGTTTACAATAGCAAAAAGATGGAAGCAACCAAGGTGCCTATCAATGGATGAATGGATAAACAAATTAAGGTATAATGTAGTACCCAACAATTAAGATTAATGATGAATTTGTGAAACACCTCGTAACATGGAGGAATCTGGAAGGCATTATGCTGAGTGAAATTAGCCAGTTGCAAAAAGAAGAATATTGTATAAGACAACTATTATAAGAACTGAAGAAAAAAATTTAAACACAGAAGAAAATATTCATTGATGGTTACAAAGGTGTTGAGGGAGGAAGAGGAGTATTCACTAATTAGGTAGTAGACAAGAACTATTTTAGTTGAAGGGAAAGACAACACACAATATAGGAGAGGTCAACACAACTGGACTAAACCAAAAGCAGAGAAGTTTCCTGAATACAACCGAACACTTTGAAGGCCAGAGTAGGAGGGAAAGGGGTCTGGGGACCATGGTTTCAGGGGACATCTAGATCAACTGGCATAACAAAATGTGTTAAATTGTTCCGCATCCCACTTTGGTGAGGGGTGTCTGGGGTCTTAAACACTAGCAAGCAGCCACCTAAGATGCATCAATTTGTTTCAACCCACCTGGAGCAAAGGTGCATGATGAACACCAAAGACACAAGGTAAATATGAGCCCAAGAGACAGAAGGGGAGCATAAACCAGAGACTACACCAGCCTGAGACGGAGAACTAGGTGGTGCCCGGCTACCCCCGAAGACTGCCCTGACTGGGAGCACAACGGAGAATCCCTGATGGAGCAGGAGAACAGTGTAATGCAGACCTCAAATTCTTGTAAAAAGACCAGACTTAATGATCTGACTGAGACCAGGGGGACCCTGGAGGTCATGTACCCCGGACCTTCTATTATCCCCAAATAGGAAACACACCTGAAGCCAACTCTTCAGACAGTGATTGGACTGGACTATGTCGCCTTGAAGACTAAGGTGCGCCTGACCCAAGCCATGGTATTTTCAATCACTTCATATGCATGTGAAAGCTGGACAATGAATAAGGAAGACCGAAGAAGAATTGATGCCTTTGAATTGTGGTGTTGGCGAAGAATATTGAATATACCGTGGACTGCCGAAAGAACGAACAAATCTGTCTTGGAAGAAGTGCGGCCAGAATGCTCCTTAGAGGCAAGGGTGGCAAGACTGCGTCTTACATACTTTGGACATGTTGTCAGGAGGGATCAGTCCCTGGAGAAGGACATCATGCTTGGCAGAGTACAGGGTCAGCAGAAAAGAGGAAGGCCCTAATGAGGTGGGTTGACACAGTAGCTGCAACAATGAGCTCAAGCATAACAACTATTGTAAGGATGGCGCAGGACTGGGCAGTGTTTCGTTCTGTTGTGCATGGGGTCGCTATGAGTTGGAACCAACTCAACGGCACCTAACAACAACAATATAAGACAGATATTGACACTGGTGAGGTGTGAGCTTCTTGGCTCAATGTGGACAGCTCTTGTCTGGAGGCGATATGAGAAGGCAGAGGGAGACAGGAACTGGCTGAATGGACGTGAGGAATACAGGGTGGAGAGGAGTAGTGTGCTGTCTCATTAAGGGGAGGGCAGCTAGGAGTACATAGCAAGGTATAAGTTTTTGTATTAGAGACTGACTTGATTTGTAAACACTCATTTAAGGCAAAATAAAAAATAAGTTAAATAAGGTGAACAGAAGAAACAAGAAAGTAAAAGATCTGAATGGAAGATTTCAAGGAGGAGTTCAAGACGAAAGATAAGTATTATAATGAAATTGCAAAAACCGGGAGCTAGAAAGCCAAAGTAGAAGAACACAATTAGCATTTCTCAAGAACTGAGGAGAAAATTAAAGCCTTAAGTTGCAATATATGGCAGGATTCTATGAGCAAAATTTGAATGATGCAGAAGGCATTAAAAGAAGATGGAAGGAATACACAGTCACTGTAAGAAAAATAATTGGTCGGTGTTCAACCATTACAGGAGGTTGCATATGATCAAGAACCACTGTGTCTTAGTTATCTAGGGATGTTATGACAGAAATACCATTACTGCATGGCTTTTACAAACGAAATTTATTTTCTCACAGCTTAAAAAAAAAAAAAAAAAAATTTTTTTTTTTTTTAGGAGGCTAGGAGTCTGAATTCAGAGCACCGGCTGTAGGGGAAGGCTTTCTGTCTGTCAGCTCTGTAGGAAGGTCCTTGTCTTATTCAGTTTGTTTCCTGTTTCCTTGGAGATCTCCGTGTGTCTTTGTGTATATCTTACCCCATCTCTGCATCTAGCTTGCACTTAATCTCTTTTATATCTCAAAAGTGATTAACTGAAGATATACCCTACACTAATCCTTCCTCATTAACAAAAAAAAGAGAACCCATTCCCAAATGGGATTATAACCACAGGCATAGAGGTTAGGATTTACAATGCATATATTTTAGGAACACAATTCAATCCATAACATTCCACACTTTGGCCTCCAAAATTCATGTCCTTGCCACATGTACTGTGATTGATTACCACATGTGATGTGATTGCCCCATCTCATCATTCCAGAAGTCTTAAATCAACTCCAAGTCCAAAACCTCATCTTCTGAATCATCTAAATCAAATATGAGTGAGCTTTAGGCATATTCCATTCTGGGGCAAAATTCCTCTTCATCTGTGAACCTGTGAAATCTAGAATACAAGTTATCTGTTTCCAAAGTACAATGGTAGAAC
Source organism: Elephas maximus indicus (assembly GCF_024166365.1). Taxonomy (NCBI): domain Eukaryota; kingdom Metazoa; phylum Chordata; class Mammalia; order Proboscidea; family Elephantidae; genus Elephas; species Elephas maximus. The sequence continues at coordinate 136,584,067 of NC_064820.1, forward strand.
AGGCACGAGGTAGACATTTCCATTACGAATGGGAGAAATTGGAGGGAAAGGAGGGATGACAAGTACCAAGCAAGTCCAAAACTAGGCAAAACAGTTTACATGAGCTTTCAAGACTTGAAAATAATCCTCTGTTCTTTGGAACCATCTGGGCATTGGCCCTGCCCTTCAGACTCTGGGTGTTGGCCACGCTTTCTGGATTCTGGGTGGAGGACCCTCAGCCTTGGGCTTCGCTCCACCCTTCAGTCCCATTGGAATGGCAACTCTGCTCCCTTGGCTTTGGGCAGTCTTAGTCTCCTAGTCCATTTGGGTGATAAACTCTCCTAGTCCATCTCCTAGTCCATCTGAGTGATAAACCCACCCCTTCAGTCCTGGAAGGCCTGTTCTTCTACTCCTGGGGCATGGCAACTTTGCCCCCTCAGCTTTGGGTGCAGCCCCACACTCCATAATCAAGTTGGTGAAGATCCAACTCTAGGAGGCTGCAGCCCCACCATTTGAGACCCAGGAGACTGTGGCCCTACCCTTTGAAACTGAGAAGACCCTGCTTCCCATGTTCCTTCCAACAGTTCTGCTGATTTCTGGGCTGTTCCAGGGATGATCTTTTTTATTTTTCTTGGAGAACACAGATGTAGCTCCTTTGGCCATCTTCCCTCTTCAGCAGCCCAGCTGGAGCCAGGGGCCTGGAAGAAGAACTCTGCCTGCCTCAGCCTGGCCAGTGAGGCTAGATTTGGCTGCTGCAGGCCCCTGCAGTCCCCACAGCCAGGGCTCAATGGCTTTTGTCCTTGTGCCAAGTCTCCTAGGAGCCCCTGATCCAAGTGGCCCCTCTCATCCACCCCATCCTTCTCTACCTAGGACCACTTCTGGGTGCTTGTCAGCCTACTCTTTCCAACTACACATCTCAGGGGGAGGGCAGCCTCATGAGAGAAGATCCAGATGGGGCCAGAAGGAGTGGGATGTGGCATTTTCAGACCCAGGCCTCCCAGTTTGGGTGATAATCCTCAGGTCCAGCCTCTTTGTGGGTCAGCCTGGAAGGGAGGGCCTGAGAATGGCAAGCGGGAGGCTGTGTGAGTCTGTGTGAGTGTGTGTAAGTGAGTGTGTGTGAGTGTGTGTGAGTGAGTGTGTATGTGTGGTGGGGATGAGTCGTTTGCAGTGTGATCTCCCTGTGCAAGTTGCTGCCCGCGACCTTTCCTCCAGAAGAAATGTGTGGCAGAGCTCAGGGGTACCTGCCCTCAGTTCTCAGAGACCACTCTACCTTCAGGGAAGCCCCACCCTCTGCACAGGACTCCAGGATCTTGGCCCTGGCCTTGGCTATTGTGTCTTGGCTCAAAGGGATTGGTTAGGGGAGGGGCAGGGACAGTCCTTAGCATCCTGTTCCTGTCCCCAGTTTTCTTACCATTTTGGCCTTGGGTAGTTCCACTGCTTCTGCTTGTCCTTCTCTGCTTTCTTCCCCTACTGGGTCCTGGCTGCCTGGGGCTTGCAGTGCACTTTATTTATTTGCAGTCTGTTTTCCTGTTTTCCAGGGGTTTTGGACATAATGCCCTGAATAAGATGACTTTTGTTTTTCTTTGTGTCATTAACTCTGTACTGGTCAGCACGACCTGATCAGAGAAAGTTCTCATTTCCCCTGTTGTTGAATCTTGTTGACTGTTTATGTTAAAAAAAAAAAAAAAAATTCCTTGAATTCAAATAAAATACAATAAAAAAAATTTTAAAGTATTTCATTGGGCAAACCTGAGGCAAAGACTTAAAAATCTTAAAAAGCAAAGATGTCACTTGGATGACTAAGGTTCACCTGTCCCAGCTCATGGTATTTTCAGTCTTCTCATATGCATGAGAAAGCTGAACAATGAAAAAGGAAGACTGAAGAAGAATCAACACAGTCAAATTGTGTTGGCAAAGAATACTGAATATACCATGTACTGCCAGAGGAATGGAAACCCTGGTGGCATAGTGGTTAAGTGCTACGGCTGCTAACCAAAGGGTCAGCGGTTCAAATCTGCCACCGCTCCTTGGAAGCTCTATGGGGCAGTTCTACTCTGTTCTATAGGGTTGCTATGAGTCAGAATCGACTCAACGGCACTAGGTTTGGTTTTTTTTGGGCTTGCCAGAAGAATGAACAAATCTGTCTTGAAGGAAGTACAGCCAGAATGCTCCTTATAAGAGAGGATGATGAGACTTCCTCTCGCTTACTTTGGATATGTCATAAGGAGGGACTAATGGCTGGAACAGGATATCATACTTCAGAAAGCAGAGGGTCATTAAATAAGCCAAGGACCCTCAATGAGATGGATTGATACAGTGGCTTCAACAATGGGTTCAAACATAGCAATGATTGTGAGGGTGGCGCAGGACCTGGCAATGTTTCATTCTGTTATACATAAGGTTGTTAAGAGTAGAAGCCAACTCAAAGGAACCGAACAACAATAACAACACCAACGACATCTCTGTGGAAATCCTGGAGATAAAATTTTTCCTGCTAAAACTAGTGGGATATTTAACTATTTGTGGACAGAGATAGGAATCAGAAGATGTAGCTTCTCAAAATGGGAAAGAAGGCCATTAGGACATTGATAAGTAAACAAAAGATCATCATGGGGTTAATTTTAAAATAATGTTTATTATCATTCGGAACATTAGTTTCAATAAAGAATTCTATTTCTATAGAATAAGCTTGAGTTGAGTAGAAAAGCTTACTATGGTACAGTGTATTTATGTGTCTGGTATAAATTATTAAAGTTAGTTACTTGAAGAATCAGCAAAATTCAAGATCAAAATTTTATAGCATTTCTGCTCAGAGTGATTTCTTTCTGCAATTGAGAAATTTATTTTCTTGTTTTTAGTCTAATTAAAAGTAAAATAAAATGAGGGTAATATGTTTAACAAAGGTTATTAGAATGAGATTTTGAATGATATGATCATATCCTTTATTCAAGCAGTCTAGGTCTGTGACTAAGATTGTGGATTTATGAGTCCCAGGTCTGGGAAGAGTCCAGGTTCTGCCACTAACCAGGTCAAGAAATACTTTCTAAGATTCCTTTTTCTCAGCTATAAAATGAAGATAACTTGGTTGTAGAGAATAAGTGAGGTAATTCCCATAAAGTGCTTGTCATAGTTCTGAGGACTAGAATAGTCATTTCATAAATATCAGCTATTATTTTAAATAATATAATCATAAGTAGTGTAAATAAAGTAAACGAAAACTGATTACAGGTGTCAAGAAAGTATAAAATTTGTATATAAGTAATTATTGAGGGATCCGTAGTTGAGATTATCATTACCGTAATGAAAAACAATCATTAGTGATGTGTCTAAAGCATTCAATTATATAAACAACCTCTCTTACTGGGGAGTCAAGGGCAAACTGTCAGAGCTCTGAAAGCCAAATGGTGCTGCTGTAATTTTTGTAACTTATCAACTTCTTTTGATAATTATTCATGAGGTAAAAATAAGCTTTTTATTTTCAGATTAATGCCATGAGTTTCTTTACATGACAACCCAGTGACATTTTGAGTTGCAGTGGTCAATTAAGTTCTGTTATAAAGTGATGACTCATTGCACTCTTGTTCATTCTTGACCTATTCTTATTGCATAACATGTACAATCAGATTTGCTGCCTCACACCTCTCCTCAAATTTATAGTTGCTCTGAACTGCCCCAAGTCTTAGAGAAAAAATGTATTTAATTTCTAAATGCACCCATTTTTCTGAGGAATTTTAAGAATGGAGATATGAAAAATCAAAAGAAATAATCACACATATGGACAATATGCAAGGAGAAGGAATAGATGGTAAATAAGAACGTAGACTGCCTTTTAGAGGTTTTCCAGATGGTAGCATCTCTATTATTACTCAGCTACTCCAGAGAAACTGTCATGATTGTAAGAAATAAGCTTTGTAATTGTGTGTCTCCTCTCTTTATTTTCTCCTTTTGTATTGCTCTTTTGTAAGTTTATGAAATCTATCTTGCTTTTAGGACAGTGATCATCATAATATTCACTGCTTTGATGAAGAAAAAAATTACATTTAAAAATTTGGCTTTTCTTTTTCCTCCATTTATAACAGTTGTCAAAAATAAAATTCCATCTTTTCAAGATACTCTTGGTTTCCAGACATGTGGTTATGAGATTTTGGAATAGTACAATTCAAGCTTAGACCATGAAGCAAAGTATCTCCCAAATGTAAAATAAATTATGTTGTTGTTAGCTGCCATTCATTCAACCCCTGATTTGTGGTGACCCCATGAACAGTGAGGTTGAATTGTTGTGATCTGTAGAGTTTTCATTGGCTGATTTTTTGAAAGTAAATCCCCAGTTCTTTCTACCCAATATGTCTTAATTTGAAAGCTCTGCTGTTTAGCATCATAGCAACAGGCAAGCCTTCCCTGACAGAGGAGTAGTGGCTGCGCATGAGGTGCATTGGCCAGGAATCAAACCTGGGTTTCCCTCATCGAAGATGAGAACTCTACCACTGAGACACCACTGCCCCCTAAAGTATATTACAGGGGAACGACGATAAAACATATACAAAAGCAGGCAAGCAAGCAAGCAAAAAAACCAAACATCAATGTGAATGTCACACCTTGTTTATCTGTTATGGCAAAATATTCCAACCAATAACAAATATTTAAGACATATAAACTTTTGCCTTCTCAGTATGTTTTTTTTTTGTTTTGTTTTAAAAATCAGCAATATTTCAAACTTATTTTCTTTTTACTACATTGATGGTAAAGAAAACTTAAAGTATAATTCTCTTAAAACATAAGTTTTCAAACTATCAGTTCAGTGACATTGTTAGCATTGATATTTTCCTGTTATGTAATACTTGACACAGTTTTTATCAATAAAACAATGTAAATTAATATACATCAAAAGAAACAATTTTCCTGATAAACTGCTCTTAAATTATACATTTAAAAACTGTTCATTCATTATTCAAAAATCAATTAAGATAACTGCTGTGATAGTAATTACATTCTTTTTTTTTTTTTTTCCTACACTTCCACAATCATCTAAAGGAAGCATTTAAGGTAAAATGACTACAAGTAGCATAATTGTGTTTATAAAATTCCTGCATTGTAATTAGGCTGATCTAAGGACTGTAAGAAAAATAGATTCTGGCAGGAAGGGATGCAGCTAAATTTCTTTCCTTCAGTTACATTTTGTATATGAATGAGACCAAGCATTATTCCAGAAGTTTGTATTTCTCTAGAATGATATTTACCAAATACATCATTGGCAATGAAAAAAACACTAATATTAGAAGAGAATCTGTTTTTCCTCCATTCATTGATTCATTAATTCTTTGACTAGTTTAATAATTCACTTATTGAGCTCCAAATATGAACAAACACTGTTAAGTGATAAAGGTAGTGTGAGGAATAAGACACAACCTATCTTTTTTTTTATCCCCTCAAAGAGCTCTTAGTTCGGGAGAAGAGGTGAATAGATTGAAGGGGGTAATAATGATGAAGTGTGATAAGAATTTTGGTAGAGACATGTTCAATATGCTATGGGAGTATAGACAGGGAGTACTAGATCAGCCTGGGATGCTTCCTGAAGGAGGCATTGATTGGTTGAGTGTAGTTAACCAGACAATCAAAAGGAGGCAAAAGCATTTACAGCATGTACAAAGGTATGAAGGCAAGAGAGGGCATGATATGCTAAAAAAAAGTTTTCCTTTAAAGTGGAGGGTTGGCTAGACAGATAAGCATAGAAGTTGAGGTTCAGAGAGACTGTTATTAGGTGCCATGGAGTCAATTCCAATCATCACAACCTCATATGACAGAATAAAACTGTCCCATAGAGTTTTTTTATAGAGTTTTGTAGGCTGTAATATTTGCAGGCATAGATCGCCAGGTCTTGCAGAGCCACTGGGTGATTTTGAACTGCCAACCTTTTGGATAGCAGCCAAGTGCTTAACCATTGCACCACTAGGACATAATTAAGGTCCTAAAGCTAGTTAATGGAAGAGAAAGGACTAGAACAAAGTGTTTTTTTGTTTGTTTTGTTTTTATTTTTAACCAAATACCTTGGGACAAGAAGTATTTAATTCAGTTTCTGCTTGTGGATTTCAAATTCTACAGTTTAAAAAAGCATAGCAAAATCACTTAGTTCAGAGGTACAGTGTGCTTACTACATCTTGGTTCAGTCTTTAGGACCACTTCCTTTAGACTCTTCTCAACAACATCCAACTTTATGTGAAACATCTTCTATATAAGACCGTGACTGAACTCTGCGGAATGACCAACAAAAGTGACTTGTTTGGGAAGGGGACATGGGATGGCAATGGAATGGGAGAGAGGTAAGAGTAAGGCTAGCTGGTGCTTAACACTATATGTAAGCAAATCTAGGTCACAAATGTTAGCATAGGTTAAAGCGATTGTTTCTGTATCTTGCACTTCTGTAAAGAAAGGACTTAAAATTTCTTAATACAGATGTTGACAATGACAGTATTCTTAACAGTGTGTCAGTGCTACCTATTAATTAACTTTCAGTGCTGAGTGGCTCTCATCTTACACCTCAAGATACCTAGTCAGAGAATTGGAAAAACTGGTGCTGCCCTATCACATATGTTGTAGCCTTAAGGAGGAACTATGGTTAAGTAATACAGATATTAGTTTGGACGGATATCAATTTGGGCAGAACATTAGGCGTGAACTAGTGTAGGGTATTAGAAGTGTCTTCAAATTCAAGTTACATTAATTTATATCATGAAAGTTCTAAAGTGATATATCTAATCTCAACATACATTTATTCATTAAACACATAGTTATTGAGTGAAAACTATATGCCAGACTTTTAGGTTCTGAAGAAACAGAGATAAAAACCATTTCTGATTTTAAGGAGCTTACTGTAAAAGGAAGAATGCAGAAGAATGCTTAACATAATAATTATCATTGTAGGCATTCGGTAGCTAGAAAAGTCATCTGTGCCTCTCCTTATAATAAACTCCATGATTTTAAAAAAGTGTTGGAAAATTGATGTATCTGTGAACACTTAAGGTGAAACTGCTCAGTTAAACAAAACTGGTTTTGTTTGTTTTTTTATTGACCGTCTATTATGTGTGCCAAGGAAGCATTCTGTGAGACACTAGAGATATCGCATGAATGAGAATTATTTCTTGCTTTCAAGAAAATTTAGTCATATGTGGTATGTTATAGAGCTGAATGCTATTTGTAAAATGCATTAATAATGAATCCAAACTTACAAAACAGTCAGAGAAAGGAAGAAAAGCACAGTATTGCTTTTCTGTTTCCTGTATTTTTATGAACTTTTAAATACTTTTTGGTCTTTTTTGGTGTTTGTGTGAGTTTGGATTTGTTTTGTTTAGATTAGATTAGAGTTTGGATTTGTTCTCTTGGTGGTAACCAACAGAAACTGTCTCTAATTAATTTAAGTAAAAGGGGAAAAAAGTGGAATTTATAGGAATAATAATGGCTACCTCATAATATAAAATGACAAGTTCAACAACAAACTCAAGAAAAAATAGAAACCTGCTGTAGCTCCAGAGATCTCGATAGTGAGAACTTATGGCTATTCACATTAGAAATAACTCAGTTCCATCTGTCTTCTATTTTCATGTGTTCCTCCATTCAATATTCAAATTCCTGGGGCAGAGAAGCAGACAGGCCTAATGTGAATTTTGTGTCCATACATTGGGTAGGAAGAGAAGAAACACCATGTTTTATAGTTGTATTAGAACCAGAGAGAATAGAGAAGAAATGGTTCTTCAAGGGAACAGTAGGATGCTGTTACCAAAAGACAGGAGAAATGGTACTGTGTAGGTAAGAACAATGTTTCTCAGAGTTGAGAAATGCATGACCTCTTTAAAATGAAAAAGAAATGATCACAACCTTGCCAATGTAGCTTTTAAATTATTTTTATTCACCACTATTATCAATATTTTAAAAATGTTCAAGTATTTTGTGTTTATTATTAAGTATATTACCTACTTTTATAAAGTTGTTGAATGAGGAATAGAACAATGATGATTGACTTTGTTTCTTGGTTTAAAACAACCTTGTTTTGCTGTGACAGATGATGTTATTTTCTGAAACTGCATAATTGTTCAAAATATAAAAACGGAACCAACTGCTACAAGGGAAGTTCTTTTCAGTTTTGTATTGCCTATACCACCATATTCACAGAGATAACTCACTTTTTCATCCACATTTCTCCATCAAAAAAGCATTATAACCTTTGTTTCTAGAGTGCTCACTGATACCATCCAATGTACCTTTGACCTAAAAACTTATTTATGTATTAAGTTCACACTTGTGCTTTTGTCATGAGACTCAGAGATTAAAATGAACTACTTGGTTTCAATGCAATAATAAAAAAAAAAAAAACCCACTGCCATTGAGTCGATTCCTACTCCTAGTGACCCTACAGGACAGAGTAGAACCACCCCATAGAGTTTCCAAGGAGAGTCTGGTGGATTTGAACTACTGTTTAGATTAGAGTTTGGATTTGTTCTCTTGGTGGTAACCAACAGAAACTGTCTCTAATTAATTTAAGTAAAAGGGGAAAAAAGTGGAATTTATAGGAATAATAATGGCTACCTCATAATATAAAATGACAAGTTCAACAACAAACTCAAGAAAAAATAGAAACCTGCTGTAGCTCCAGAGATCTCGATAGTGAGAACTTATGGCTATTCACATTAGAAATAACTTTTGGTTTGCAGCCGTAGCACTTAACCACTACACCACCAGGGTTTCTTTTCAATGTAATAGTAAAGACAAATGTAACAGGAGTCAGTTGGTCATACTATGGTGGCTTGGGTGTTGCTGTGATGCTGGATACCATGCCATTGGTATTTCAAATACCAACAGGCTCACCCACGGTGGACAGGTTTCAGCAGAGCTTCTGGAATAAGACAGACTAGGAAGAAGGACCTAGCAGTCTACTTCTGAAAAAATTAGCCAGTGAAAACCTTATGAGTAGCAGCAGAACATTGTCTGGCATAGTGCTGGAAGATGAGCCCCTCAGATTCGAAGGCACTCAAAATACTTCTGCAGAAAAGCTGACTCCACAAAGCAGAGTCAGCCTTTATGCCATGGATGGAATAAAGCTTTTGGGGATCTTCATTTGTTGCAGTGGCACGATTCAAAATGAGAAGAAACAGGTGCAAAAGTACAATAATAATCAGAACATGGAATACACGAAGTATGCATCTAGGAAAATTGGAAGTCATCAAAAATGAAATGGAATACATAAAGATTCATATCCTAGGCACTAGTGAGCTGAAGGAAACCCTGGTGGTGTAGTGGTTAAGAGCTACGGCTGCTAACCAAAAGGTCAGCCATTCAAATCCACCAGCTGCTCGTTGGAAACTCTACTCTGTCCTGTAGGGTCTCTATAAGTTGGAATCGACTGGATAGCAGCAGGTTTTTTTTTTGTTTGTTTGTTTCAGTAAGCTGAAATAAACTGGTATTGGCCATTTTGAATCAGACAATCCTATGGTCTACTATGCCAGGAATGACAAAATGAAGGGGAAAGGCATTGCATTCATTATCAAAAAGAACATTTTGAGATCTATCCAGAAGTACGATGCTGTCAGTGATAAGATAATATCCATACACCTACAAGGACAACCAGTTAATAAGACAATTATTCAAATTTATGCACCAACCACTAATGCCAAAGATGAGGAAATTAAAGATTTTTACCAACTTCTGCAGTCTGAAATTGATCAAACATGCAATCAAGATGCGTTGATAATAACTAGTGATTGGAATGCAAAAGTTGAAATCAAAAAAGAAGGATCAGTTGTTGAAAAATATGGCCTTGGTGATAGAAACAATGCTGCAGATGGCATGATAGAATTTTGCAAGACCAAAGGCTTCTTCATTGCAAATACCTTTTTTCAACAACATCGGTGGTGACTATACACCTGGACCTTGCCAGATGGAATACACAGGAATCAAATTGACTACATCTGTGGACAACCACATCTCTGTCAGTTTGTCATACTGTGGTGGTTTGCATGTTGCTCTCCATACTGGAAATACTAGCAGGGTCATCCTTGGTGGACAGGTTTTAGTAAAGCTTCCAGGCTAAGACAGACTAGGAAGAAGGACCTGGCAGTCTAATTTTGAAAAAAAAAAATTGGCCAGTGAAAACCTTATGAATAGCAGCGGAACATTATCTGATATAGTGCTGGAAGTTGAGCCTCTCAGGTAGAAAGGCACTCAAAATACAGATGGGGAAGAATTGTCTCCTCAAAGCAAAGTTGTCTGGATGAAGTCAACCTTTTGGATCTTCATTTTTTGATGTGGCATGGCTCAAAATGAGAAGAAACACTTCAAATATCCATTAACAATTGGAATGTGGAATGTACAAAGTATGAATCTAGGAGAACTGGAAGTCATCAAAAATGAAATGGACACATAAATATGGATATATTAGAGATTAATGAGTTGACATGGACTGGTATTGGCCATGTTGAATCAAACAATCATATGGTCTACTATGCTGGGCATGATAAACTAAAGAGGAATGGCATTGTATTCATCACCAAAAGAACATTTCAAGATCTATCCAGAAGTACAGTGCTGCTAGTAATAGGATAATATTCATACGCTTACAAGGAAGACCAGTTAATATGAATATTATTCAAATTTATGCACCAATCACTAAGGCCAAAGATGAAGAAATTCAAGATTTTTACCAACTTCTGCAGTCTGAAATGGATCAAACATCCAATCAAGATGTATTGATAATTACTGGTGATTGGAATGCCAAAGTTGGAAACGAAGAAGGATTGGTAGTTGGAAAATATGGCCTTGGTGATAGAAATGACGCTGGAGATTGCATGATAGAATTTTGCAAGACTAATGACCTTTTCATTGCAAACATCTTTTTTCAACACCATCAGCACTTGGACCTTGTCAGGTGGAATACACAGGACTCAAATCGACTACATCTGTGGAAAAAGACAATGGAAAAGCTCAATATCATCAGTCAGAATAAGACTGGGGCCAACTGTGAAACAATCAATTACTCGTATGCAAGTTCAAGTTGAAGCTGAAGAAAATTAAAGCAAGTCCAGGAGAGCCAAAGTAGGAACTTGAGTATATCCCACCTGAATTTAGAGAACATAATAGTATTAGATTTGATGCACTGAACACTAATGACCAAAGACCAGATGAGTTATGGAATGACATCAAGGACATCATACATGAAGAAAGCAAAATGTCACTGAAAAGACAGGAAAGAAAGAAAAACCAAAATGGATGTCAGAAGAAACCCTGAAAGTTGTTCTTGAACTTTGAGTAGCTAAAGCGAAAGGAAGAAATGATAAAGTAAAAGAGCTGAACAGAAGATTTCAAAGCATGACTCGAGAACACAAATTATTACAATTAAATATGCAAAGACCTGGAGTTAGAAAACCAAAGGGAAGAACACACTCAAAATTTCTCAAAGTGAAAGAACTGAATAAAAAATTCAAGCCTCCACTTGCAATGTTGAAGGATTCTATTGGCAAAATATTGAATGATGCAGGAAGCATCAAAAGAAGATGAAAGTAATACACACAATCACTTTATCAAAAACAATTGGTTGACGTTCAGTCATTTCCGGAGGTAGCATATGACCAAGAACCGATGGTACTGAAGGAAGAGGTCCAAGCTACACTGAAGTTGTTGTGGAAAAACAAGGATCCAGGCATTGTGGAAAACCAATCAAGATATTTCAGCAAACTAATGAAGTGCTGGAAGTACTCGCTTGTCTATGCAAAGAAATTTGGAAGACAGCTACCTGGCCAACCGACTGGAAGAGATCCATATTTGTGTCCATTAAGAAGAAAGGTGATCCAAAAGAATGTGGAAATTTTTGAATAATATCATTAATATCACACACAATAAAATTCTACTGAGGATCGTTCAAAAGTGATTGCAGCAGTACATTCACAGGAACTGCCAGAAATTAAGGCTGGATTCAGAAGAGATCATGGACTGAGGGATATCATTTCTGATGTTAGATGGATCTTGGGTGAAAGCAGAGAATACCAGAAAGATATTTAGCTGTGTTTATTGACTATGCAAAGGCATTCGACTGTGTGGATCATAACAAATTGTGGATAACATTGCAGAGAATGGGAATTCCAGAATACTTAATTGTGCTCACGAGGAACCTGAACAAAACGGGAGGTTTCTACATGGTTAAAATCAGGAAAGATGTGCATCAGTGTTGTATCCTTTCACCATACTTATTCAATCTGTATGATGAGCAAATAATCTGAGAAGCTGGACTATATGAAGAAGAATGGGGCACCAGGATTGGAGGAAGACTCCTTAACAACCTGTGTTATGCAGGTGACATAACCTTGCTTGCAGAAAGTGAAGAGGAATTGAAGCACTTACGGATGAATGTCAAAGACTACAGTGTTCAGAATGGATTACACCTGAACATAAAGAAAAATCCTCACAACTGAACCAATAAACAACATTATGATAAATGGAAAAAAGATTGAGGTTGTCAAGGATTTCATTTTACTTGGATCCACAATCAACACCCATGGAAACATTTGTACTGGGCAAATCTGCTGCATAAGACCTCTTTAAGATTTTAAAAAGCAAAGATGCCACTTTATGGATTAAGGTGCACCTGACCGAAGCCACGGTATTTTTAATTGCCTCACCTGCATGGCAAAGCTGGACAGCAAATAAGGAAAACTAAAGAAGAATTAATTATCATGTTAGCAAAGAATATTGAATATACCATGGACTACCAGAAAAATAAACCAATCTGTCTTGGAAGAAGTACAACCAGAATGCTCCTTAGAAGGATGGCAAGACTTCATGTCACATACTTTGGACATGTTATCAGGAGGGAGTATACACTTGGAGAAGGACATCATGGTTGGTAAGTACAGGGTCAACAAAAAAGGGAGATCCTCAATGAAACAGATTGATACAGTGGCTGCAACAGTGGGCTCAAGCATAACAATGATTGTGAGGATGGCGCAGGACTGGGCAGTGTTTAGTTCTGTTGTATTTAGTGTCAGCCTGAATTGGAACCGATTCAAAAGCACCTAACAACAAAAACATTTGTGGAAAGAGATGATGGAGAAGTTCAATATCATCAGTCAGAACAATGACAGGGGCCGGCTGTGGAACAGACCATCAATTGCTCACATGCAGATTCAAGTCGAAAGTGAAGAAAATTAGAGCAAGTCTACGAGTATCAAAATACGACCTTGAATATATCCTACGTGAATTTAGAGAGCATCTCAAGAAGAGATTTGACATACTGGGCACTAATGACCAAAGACCAGGTGAGTTTTGGAATGATGTGCAGATGACACAACTTTCCTTGCTGAAAGGGAAGAGGACTTGCAGCTCTTACGAAGATCAAAGACCAAAGCCTTCAGTATGGATTACATCTCAACATAAAGAAAACAAAAATTCTCACAACTGGCCCAATAAGCAACATCATGATAAATGGAGAAAAGATTGAACTTGTCAAGGGTTTCATTTTACTTGGATCTGCAATCAACGCCCACAGAAGCAACAGTCAAGAAATCAGACGACGTATTGCATTAGGCAAATCTGCTGCAAAAGATCTCTTTAAAGTTTTAAAAAGCAAAGCTATCACTTTGGGGACTAAGGTACACCTGATCCAATCTGAGGTATTTTCAATCACCTCATATGCATGTAAAAGCCGGGAAATGAATAAGGAATGCTGAAGAAGAAGTGACATCTTTGAATTATGGTGTTGGTGAAGAATACTGACTATCTGATGGACTGCCGGAAGAAAGAACAAATCTGTTTTGGAGGAAGTTCAGTTGTAATTCTCCTTCAAAGTGAGAATGGTGAGACTTGGTCTCACATACTTTGTTCACGTTATCAGGAGGGACCATTCCCTGGAGAAAGACTTCATGCTTGGTAAAGTAGAGGGTCAGCAAAAAAGCAGAAAACCATCAACAAGATGGATTGACACAGTGACTGCGACAATGAGCTCAAGCATAACGATAATAAGGATGGTGCAGGACTGTGCATTGTCTCATTCTGTTGTACTTGGGGTCTCTATGAATCAGAACCAGCTCGACATCACCTAATAACAGCAAAATTTATTGATTGAAATAATTGAAGCACTGTTTTCTAAAATAAAACAAATGAAGTTTCAGTCATTTGCAAGATAACATTGTTTTCTTGAGATTGTACCTATAGTAGGGCCTGTTTCACACTGTGTGATACTCAAACAAGTGTTGTTAATGAAAATTATTTTAAAATCAAAATAGTATAAATCATCATTTGAACCAAATTGATAGAACACTCAGTTCCTTAATAGCAGATGTACTATTCCATTTACAAGGTTGTTGATTGGGGAAGAATGGAAAAATGTTGATTAATTTTTGTTTCTGAAACAGCATGAAGAATTGTCTGCAACATCACAGTAAGAGTAGCCTTTCTTGGACCTTGCCATCAGTTTTTGTTGGTGATGGGGGAGTATGTTCCCCCATATTCTCCATCTTCTTCCCTTCAAGCCACTCCAAGTGCATTCAGTTGAAACAAAAATATCATACTTGCTATGCAAATGTAGCTTCAAGACAAGTCCTCTAACTATACCCTACCATTTTACAATTATTTACATTTAGAATATCTGGAACTGCTATGTATGGATGCTGGCATATTATAGACCCTGAAGAAAAGCTCGTTGGATGGATTTGACACAGGGGGAGACCCACAGACCTAGCAAATTTGTCATGTTGTTGGAAAAATTGGCCTGTTATCATGTTGATATATTTTAATTTGAAAAAGTCTAACACATATACATGAAAAAAAGAAAGTTTAATACGTTTTGAAAGGAATTTGAGCTCTGCAAGGGAATTAAACTCTATTTGTAGGATGAATACAATAAATATAAGAATGAATTTATTTAGAAGCTATTAGAGAGATTCAGGGTTTAAGACCTCCAATTTAATAAAATGGCAGAAAATGATAACTTTAGTTACTCTCACTTGGACAGAAATTTGTACTGATTATCTGAAGTCAGAGCTAATAATCCCAATTTGCCAAAGGTTAGTTTTTACACGTAGGTCTTATAGTTGGAAAAGGCATTTATTTAATGATTTTTCCATCCAACTAGATTAAATAAACATTTACTGAACACTGACTGCACAGCTTTGTGCAAGGTGCTGTCAGGGAGACAAAGATGAATAAAATGTGGAGGCTGTAGATAAGACACATACACCCATCACCGTGATGAATTTCTGTATGCACATTGATTTGAAAACTAGTCTAGTGTAATGACAGACAAAATTCTTTATAGGAGCACAGATGAGGAATGATTGTTGCATTCCCCAGGTGCTGGGAATACAGGGGAAGAAATAGATACCAATCTTTGCCCTCATAGTGCTTGCTGTTATGTGGCAGAAGCAGAATTTGACAACAAATTATGCAAATAGTTAATCACACATATGCCATGAGCACTACAAAGGAGAAACATGGGAGGCCGGGAGAGTTTGAAACAGACACAATCTGACCTACTTTGGGTTTTCAGCAGAGGCTTTCCTCAGGAGATGGAATCTGAGCAGAGATCTGTATCAGGAGGTGAGGTGGAGTTGGCAAGGGATTAGTTTATGGTATCCTTGAGGAGGCTGACCACAAGACGAGAAGCATCACAGCAATGGATAGAGCAAGAAAATAGAGGCTTGCAGGGCAGGTCCAAGGGAGCAATGTAATTGTTACAGCATAGCACAAGTTGAGGGGGCCAATGGGAAAGACTGTAGGAGCAGTTGGGGTCAGATCAGACTGAGGAGTTGAGTATCTTCCTTGAACACTTATCAAGGTACTTGGACTTATTTTATAGACTTTTTGGAACTACTAAAGCCATTTGAGTAGGTGATATAACTAGAAGCAGGACATGGAAAGATTACTCTTGTAGGAATGTGGACAATGTGTTTTCACAGGGACAAATCTAAGTCAGAGAAGCTGCAGTGAAGACTGTTACTTGACCTAAACCAAAAACACAACAAAACAAAAAAAAAAACCAAACCCATTGCTGTGGAGTCTATTCAGACTTGTAGTGACTCTATAGGACAGAGTAGAACTGCCCATAGGGTTACTGGAGTCTGAATTTGACTAACTTCAGTGGTAATGGAAGGAGAACTGTAGTTAGTTGTAAGAGTGAATGAAATGTTGAAAGTGACCTTGAGGTTTTTGACTTTGGATAGTTGTTTGGTCCCAGGGTCAAAATTAGGAAACACAAGGAAAAGACCAAGTTTGTGCCTAGAGATGAATGTGATTTATGAACTTCAGCTAGCTGATGAAAGAAATGCTTATTTTTAAAGGAAACCGTTAACACCTAATAGAAGGTATAACAGATTTGTGTAACAAATTTCATTTAATGCAAATGTGGAAAAAAATATAATTTTTTCCTGCAAATGTGCTTATTTCAATGAATTATAAATTGTCTTTGTCTAGAAAATGCATTAATTTTTTTAAAGAACTTTTTCTTCTTCATTTTTCTTTTCAAACTGTTAGCGCTGGAGGGTTGTTGAAGTAGTGGGGAAGAAATAACTGTTTAGAAACAGACTGTTCATATTGTAATTTCTGCTACTTAGCCAGCAGCCTAATGGATACCCTCAGGGGAAGGGCTTGGCAGCCTCTTCAACTGTGTTAAGTCAAGGGGCCAGGCAGAAGCCAGGTAACTTGGCTGTCCCTTTAATGAGACATCTTCACACACATTTATAGTGGCTTGTTTATTCTCTTTCCAGAAGCTTTATTTGTAACCCCAATCAATTTCTAAGTGTCTGTCTAATTCATTTAAAAAGAAAAAAGAAGTCAACTAAGCCCGTTTATCCTAGGATGACCAGCCAGGATGAACCAACTCCAGGTCTCCTTAAAAAATTATTTTATACTTACAGAGTTTATGAAGAATGTCTTACTAGTTCACTGTTGATTTGTATTTGTTCATTCCTGGAAGTCTTGTTCTGCTTACCTGTCAGTGTAGATAGAGTCAACATTTTCACTCAATCACCATTCACATTTTATTTTTAATTGTGAAAGGTATTCAGTCAACTGACTCCCAGTTATTGGTATGTTTTGCTGGGGAGTGTTCTAGGCCTAACCCTAAAGCTGACCCAGAAAATACTCTTGATTTCAACATTTGAGAGATGGGAAGAATGAATGGTCTGAAGGAGAAGAGAGGTGGGTATTTTCTCCATTCCAGGACATCTATTTCTGTCCTCTAGAAAAATAAATGGCCCTAGGTTTAGCCTTGTACAGCTTCTGGAGCTCATCTGGGGTTGAAGTGGGGGCAAATAACTATTTTGCTCTCCTAGGTCCTTAAGAGTTCCTCTTCTGAATCTCTCGAAAAGAAAAGTACAGCTGATACAACTGAAGTTTTGGGATCAGTTTTTTACTCGTAATAAACCTGCTTTTGAATTGAGATGTCCACATGGCCATGCTATGTATTGACAGAAGTAGAAAGACTTAACCAGTTAAACTGGTTTTTGTCTTTGCTATTTTTCTATTTCGAAGATAGCACAGAGGAAATCATGTGTAATTTGAAAAGAATAGGATAAGGCTGAAAGACACCAGGTCTAATCCTCACTGTGCATGAATTTGATCCTGTCTTTGGTCTTCTCTCTGCAGCACTTATTTACCTTTTCTGTGAACTGAGGGTAATGCTCACTCTTCACCTGATTGAGAACATACATATATTGAAATTTTACTTTAAAGGAAAAATTTGACAGACATAGAGTTTTCTTTCCATAAAAGCACTTCAAACATTCTTGTTGATAAAATTAAAAATGGAGAGGCTCAAAACAGGAAACCTCAAGGAGAATTTCCACAAATTGGAACCCTCTGAAAATCATTTGGAAAAAGCATAGTATATCATTAAGCAATTTCAGAGATTTAGAATTGAATTGGGACTCTGATAAAAATAAAATGATGTATTCAGTCAATTGCTGGATTAAAAAAGATAAGTATAAACCATATATACGTCCAAGCTGTGCACATTGAATTATTTTGCTATTCTCATTGTAGTATGGAAAAGGGTTTTATTTTCCTAT
The DNA here is from genome assembly GCF_024166365.1 of Elephas maximus indicus. Lineage (NCBI taxonomy): Eukaryota > Metazoa > Chordata > Mammalia > Proboscidea > Elephantidae > Elephas > Elephas maximus. The sequence goes on from NC_064820.1 coordinate 136,602,087, forward strand.
AGGATAGTCCATAAGAAAACGGGCTTCTCTAAAAGATGCTGGTGAAAGAATATACTCAGTCGGTCTGTTGGAGAGATGAAGTGAAGCTCTGCTCAGGTTTGGCAATATTGTGTTCTCATATTTTATCACAATACACTCTTGGTTATATCCTACAATTTTAAACACTTTAAAAATAGGCAATCTATGTTGAAAAATTGAAAAAAGTTGTTAGATTTTAACTTTTGTTTGCATCATAAATATTCTAGGGGAAACTGTACAGAGAAATGATGTTTGTGTAGTATATTCTATAATGAGATATATCATGCTGTTAAGGCCAAAGCATTTCATATGTAATTTCTTGTATAATCAGAAAGATCAAAATAGAAAATCATCCAAAAAAATGGTTTAAAATTTCCATATCTCTTTTTAAAAATGGCATGGTCTAGCTTAGCAGAACTCAAATAAAAAGATATACGGAAGTTTTTATTTTTATGTATTTCATTCTTCTCACTGGTGCATCTTAGCCTTGAGACAATTTTTCTACTCTGCAATTCAGAAAATAGCATGGCAAGGGTTCTTTATGAAGACAAATTGCTGCTAGGTTTTGCCAGGCAATAGATTAAAGATGATTTTATTTTTGAAAGCTCATCTGGTGTATGTGACCACAACTCAATAAGAGTTAAGGTTATAAGATAAAATATCTACAGGTATGTAAAGTGCTAATAAATGTAAGAAATCATCCACTACTTTGAAAGTTTACAGGCTTTCATAATCTCTGTCTTGAAAATGAAGCCTCATTCTGCAGAATGTGGTCCCCCTGCTGCTTGCACATAATTAGCAGTAATGGGAATTAGACAAGCACACTTAGTGAAGGCTCATCTTTGCTTTGAGTTGTGCTTGTCAAGTGGGGATATGAAATGAGATGTGCTGTTAATGCTGCAGTGCGTTGTGGACATATGGTAGGCTTTTAGCAAAGTGGCACCCTGGGAGGATATTTGCTTATTCTTCATACACGGCGCTGAGACTCACAGCACCCTGTCTCCCCTAATGCCTAGTAGAGGGTACTAAGAAAAACAAATGCATGAATTTATGGTCTAAAAGAGATACCCCATTCATCATAAATTATGCCTAATATGAACCTTCTTAACTGAAGGTTACTTAATGTGTTATCTGTCATCAGTATTTTTGCACTCTGCCCTAAATTTTTCTAGATGGGACTGTCATCTCAAAACAAAAAATTAACATCTACAGAAAGATTGGGGCTGTAGGATGTATTAATGTTATTTTGTTTAGTCTTCACCGTATGCATTCGAGATAGGACTTATTTTCGATTCATTAAGAGGAAAGAAGATGGTTTTATACTTTGCCAATAATGACAGAACTAGTGAATGACAAAGTTGTGTTTAAACCCCAAATCTGTGGGACTGTACTCTTTTCACTACCAGCATTATTTGAAGCTTTTCCTTATCTTTTGCATCTCCTAGACTGGAGGGGTGAAGTCAAAAGTCTGCTAACTCTATATCATGGTTCCCTCCTCCTGTTACCAAATACTCCATCCCATAAAAAATCACACCCTCTGATATAGAGTTATCAATTGACTTTCAGTTTTCTCTCAAAATAACAGTGAAGCCTTTGGCTCTGGGTTGGGTTTTATTCTTTGCAATTCCTACTATGATTCTGAGTGATTTCAGTGCACATCTGCAGAATCCATGCAACTTCCTCACTTCAAATATTTTCCTTTAAGCTCCTCAACGTTAGTACCTTTTATATCCTCCACACTTTAGCAAATTAATACCAGTGGACATTAATATCATCCAGAACGCTCTATCTCTGAAATATTAAATACAAATAGAACCATGGCGGGCGCTGCTAAATGCCTACCCCAGTAGCCTTTCTCCCACCTTCCTTAGAGATAGAACCTGTGGTTTTTAGTGTGCATGACTCTCCAGTAAAAGAGACTACATTTCTCAGCCTCTCTTACAGTTAGTCTTAGCCAAGTGATTAAATTCTGGTCAATAAGTCATAAGTAAAGGATATAAGTCGACCTGTCCTTAAAGGGGGTAGAAGCAGGGATCGCCTTTTTCTTACTTTTTGTTGGCTTTACAGCAAATGCGATGCTTGGAATTTCATAAGCCACTTTGAATCATGAGAAGAAAGCCATAAGCTGAAGATAACTGAAGAGCAAGACAGAAGGAGTCTGGTTCCCTGATTCTCCACGTGTTATTCCTTGGGTCGACAGTGCCAGCCTCTCTTTGCCTCTTTAGAAAATCCTAGTCTCTCAAACATCGTGTCTCTGGTTATGTCTTTCTTGAATAATGTTATGTTACCTTACACTCCTTCACACATCTATAACTTTGTCATACTGTGGGGGCTTGCATGTTGCTGCAATGCTGGAAGATATGCCACCAGTATTTCAAATACCAGCAGGGTTACTGGTGGTGGACAGGTTTCAACTGAATTTCCAGACTAAAACAGATTGGAAAGAGGACCTGGTGGTCTACCTCTGAAAAAATTAGCCAGTGAACACTTATGAATAGCAGTGGAACATAGTGTGATATAGTGTTTGAAGATGAGCCCCTCAGATTAAAGGGACTCAAAAGATGACTGGAGAAGAGCTGTCTCCTCAAAGTAGAGTTGACCTTAATGGTGTGGATGGAGTCAAGCTTTTGGGACCTTCATTTGCTGATGTGACATGACTCAAAATGAGTCATGGACCTCACCCGATGGAACACACAGAAATCAGGTTGACTACATCTGTGGAAAAAGACAATGGAAAAGCTCAATGTCATCAGTCAGAACAAGGCCAGGGGCCGACTGTGGAATAGGCCATCTATTGCTCATATGCAAGTTCAAGCCGAAACTGAAGAAAATCAGAGCAAGTCCACGAGAGCCAAGATATGACCTTGACTACATCCCACCTGAATTTAGAGACCATCTGAAGAATAGATTTGATGCATTGAGCACTAGTGACCAAAGACTAGACGAGTTGTGGAATGACATTAAGGACATCATCCATGAAAAAAGCAAGAGGTCACTGAAAAGACAGGAAAGAAAGACCAAGGTGGATGTCAGAGGAGACTCTGAAACTTGCTCACAAACATCAAGCAGCTAAAGCAAAAGGAAGAAAGGATGAAGTGAAAGAACTGAACAGAAGATTTCAAAGGGCAGCTCGAGAAGACAAGGTAGAGTATTATAATGACATGTGCAAACAGCTGGAGATAGAAAACCAAAACAGAAGAACGCACTTGGCGTTTCTCAAGCTGAAAGAACTGAGGAAAAAATTCAAGCCTCGAGTAGCTATATTGAAGGATTCTGTGGGGAAAATATTAAACAATTCAGAAAGCATCAAAAGGAGATGGAAAGGATACAGAGTCATCATACCAAAAAGAATTAGTAGACATTTCAGGAGGTAGCATATGATCAGAAACCAATGGTACTGAAGGAAAAAGTCCAAGATGCACTGAAGGCATTGGCAAAAATCAAGGCTCCAGGAATTGACTGAATATGAATTCAGATATTTCAACAAACAGATGCTGCGCTGGAAGGGCTCATGTGTCTATGCCAAGAAATTTGGACAACGGCTACCTGGCCAACTGACTGGAATAGATCCATATTTATGCCTATTCCAAAGACAGGTGATCCAGTCAAATGTGGAAATTATCAAAGAATGTAATTAATATCACATGCAAGCACAATTTTGCTGAAGATCATTCAAAAGCGGCTGCAGTGATACATCAACAGGGAACTGCCAGAAATTCAGGCTGGATTCAGAAGAGGACTTGGAACCAGAGATATCATTGCTGATGTCAGATGGATCCTGGCTGAAAGCAGAGAATACCAGAAGGATGTCTACCTGGTGTTTTATTGACTACGCAAAGGCTTTTGACTATGTGGATCATAACAAATTATGGATAACATTGCGAAGAATGGGAATTCCAGAACACTTAATCATGCTTATGAGGAAACTTTACATAGATCAAGAGGCAGTTTTTTGGACAGAACAAGGGGATACTGATTGGTTTAAGGTCAGAAAATGTGCGCGTCAGGGTTTGTATCCTTTTAACATACCTATTCAATCTGTATGCTGAGCAAATAATCTGAGAAGCTGGACTTTATGAAGAGGAACGGGGCATCAGGATTGAGGAAGACTCATTAACAACCTGCATTAAGCAGATGACACAACCCTGCTTGCTGAAAGTGAAAAGGACTTGAAGCACTTATTAATGAAGATCAAAAACCACAGCCTTCAGTATGGATTGCACCTCAACATAAAGAAAATAAAAATCTTCACAACTGCACCAATGAGCAATATCATGATAAATGGAGAAAAGATTGAAGTTGTCAAGGATTTCATTTGTCTTGGATCCACAATCAACAGCCATGGAAGCAGCAGTCAAGAAATCAAAAGACACATTGCATTGGGTAAATCTGCTGTAAAGGACGTCTTTAAAGTGTTGAAAAGCAAAGATGTCACCTTGAAGACTAAGGTGCATCTGAACCAAGCCATGGTATTTTCAATCATATCATATGCGTGTGAAAGCTGGACAATGAATAAGGAAGACTGAAGAAGAATTGATGCCTTTGAATTGTGGTGTTAGAGAAGAATATTGAATGGACTGCCAGAAGAACGAACAAATCTGTCTTGGAAGAGGTACAACCAGAATGCTCCTTGGAAGCAAGGATGGTGAGACTGTGTCTTACATACTTTGGATATGTTGTCACCAGGAATCAGTCACTGGAGAAGGGCATCATGCTTGGCAAAGTACAGGGTCAGCGGAAAAGAGGAAGACCCTCAACAAAGTGGATTGACACAGTGGGTGCAACAATGATCTCCAGCATGACAGCAATTGTAAGGAAGGTGCAGGACCAGGTGGTGTTTTGTTCTGTTGTGCATAGGGTTGCTGTGAGTCGGAACTGACTTGACGGCACCTAACAACAACAAGAACAACAACAAAGATCAGTTGACACAACTATTATTCAAATTTTTGAATCAATCACTAAGGCCAAAGATGAAGAAATTGAAAATGTTTACCAACTTCTGTAGTCTGAAATTGATAGAATATGCAATCAGGATGCATTGATAATAACTGGTGATTGGAATGTGAAAGTTGGAAATAAGAAGGAATAAAAAATTGGAAATTATGACCTTGGTGATAGAAAGGATGCCGGAGATCACATGATAGAATTTTGCAAGCAAAATCACTTCTTGATTTCAAATACCTTTTTTCAACAATATAAGTGGTGACTATACACGTGAACCTTCCCAGATGGAATACACAGGAATCAAATTGACTACATCTGTGGAAAGAGACAATGGAAAAGCTCAGTATCATCAGTCAGAACAATGCCAGGGATTGCCTACAGAACACACCATCAATTGCTCTTACGTAAGTTCAAGTTGAAGCCGAAGAAAGTTAGAACAAGGCCATGGGAGCCAAAGTATGACCTTGAGTATATTCCACCTGAATTTAGAGACCATCCCAAGAATAGATATGACTTGTTGAATGCTAATGACCGAAGACCAAATGAGTTGTACACTGACATCAAGGACATCATACACGAAGAAAGCAAGAGGTCTTTAAAAGACAGAAAAGAAAGAAAAGACCAAAATGAATGTCAGAAGAGACTCTGAAACTTGCTCTTGGACGTCAAGTAGCTAAAGCAAATGGAAGAAATGATGTGAAAACGCTGAACAGACGACTTCAATGGGTGGCTGGAGAAGACAAAGTAAAGTATTATAATGACATATGTAACGATCTGAATTTAGAAAGTCAAAAGGGAAGAACACGCTAGGCATTTCTCAAGCTGAAAGAACTGAAGAAAAAATTCAAGCCTCGAGTTGCAATATTAAAGGATATTAAATGATGCAGGGAGCATCAAAAGAAGATGGAAGAAAATACAGAGAGTCACTATGCCAAGAAGAATTGGTCAATGTTCAGCCATTTCGGGAGGTAGCATATGATCAAAAACCCACGGTGCTGAAGGAATAAGTCCAAGTTGTACTGAAGGGATTGGCAGAAAACAAGGCTCCAGGAATTGACTGAATACCAATTGAGACACTTCGACAAATGGATGAAGCACTGAAAGTGCTCACTCATCTATGCCAAGAAATTTGGAAGTCAGCTACCTGAGCAACTGACTGGAAGAAATCCACATTTGTGCCCATTAAGAAGTAAGGTGATTCAACAGAATGCAGAAATTATCAAACAAAATCATTAATATCATACACAAGTAAAATTTTGCTGAAGTTCATTAAAAAGCCATTGCAGCAATACATCAACAGGAAATTCAAGGTGAATTCGGAAGAGGATGTGGAATGAGGGATATCATTGCTGATATCAGATGGATCCTGGCTGAAAACAGAGAATACCAGAAAGATGTTTACCTGTGTTTTGTTGACTATGCAAAGGCGTTCGACTGTGTGGATGATAACAAATTATGGATAACAGTATAAGGAATGGGAATTCCAGAACACATAATTGTGCTCATGAGGAATCTGTACACAGACCAAGAGGCAGTCCTTTGAACAGGACAAGGAGATATTGCATAGTTTAATGTCAGGAAAGATGTGGTTTATGGTTGTAACCTCTCACCATACTTATTCAATCTGTATGCTGAGCAAATAATCTGAGAAGCTGGACTCTGTGAAGAAGAATTAGGCATCAGGTTTGGAGGAAGACTCATAAACAACCTATGATATGCAGATGACACAGACTTGCTCGCTGAAAGTGAAGAGGACTTGAAGCACTTACTGATGAATGTCAAAGACTACAGCCTTTGGTATGGATTACATCTCAACACAAAGAAAACAAAAATTCTTACAACTGGACCAATAAGCAACATCATGATAAATGGAGAAAGACTGATGTTGTTAAAGATTCCGTTTTACTTGGATCCATAATCAACATCCATAAAAGCAGCAGTCAAGAATCAAATGATGTATTTCATTGGGCAAATCTGCTGCAAAAGACCTCTTTAAAGTGTTAAAAGCAAAGATTTCACCTTGAAGACTAAGGTGAGCCTAAACCAAACCATAGTATTTTCAATGGCCTCACGTGCATGCGAAAGCTGAGCAATGAATAAGGAAGACTGAAGAAGAATTGATGCCTTTGAATTATGGCATCGGCCAAGAATATCGTCTATACCATGTACTGCCAGAAGAACGAACAAATGTGTCTTGGAAGTCATACGGCTGGAATGCTCCTTGGAAGTGAGGATGGAAGGACTTCGTCTCATATACTTTGGACATGTTATCAGGAGGGACCAGTCCCTGGAGAAGGACATTATGCTTGATAAAGTGAAGGTCAGCCAAATGAGGAAGACACTAAATGAAATTAATTGACACGGTGGTTGCAACAATGGGCTCAAGCATACAACAATTGTGAAGATGGCACAGGACCAGGCAGTGTTTCCTTCCCTTGTGTATTAGGATTGCTATAAGTTGTAACCATCTTAACGGCACCTAACAACAACAAAAACATCACGTAATTGGAAAAATTCTATTTACTTGAATATTTTGTGGACCTTTTCTTTGTATTTTTTTATTTTCTTGAATTTTGGTCATCTGATGAACTCTGGTGTTCCTAGTTTTTTTTTTTTTTAGTAGTATCCTGAGTATTGTTTTGAAACTTACAGAAATAATTTGAACATCTGAATGATATAACTTTCTGGAAGGTAGGTAGGGTGAGGCCAATCACCTTAATCTAATTAGAGATGAAACTGAATTGAATCTTATTTTCAATTTTAGGTTTATCTATTTTCAGGTTGTTCTTATTCCATGTTGTAGCCCTTCGACGGTCTCAATAGGAAGCTTGGGGTGTTTAACAGTGCTCTGTCTTCTTGGAAAGCTCAGAATTCCAATTTTTGCTTCCTCAGCCCTGTAAGATTGTCAAAAATTCTGTTCAGGTACTTAGCTTCTCAGCTATCATGAGTTTCTTGACTGCCATTTTTGAATCAGAAAATGATCTGAAGAGAAAAGCAGAATTGATGTTAAGTTTACCTCCTTTGTTTCTTTATTAAAAACTGTGCTCATCAAGTCCTTTCTGCTTTGGAAAATATGCGAAAATAACAAGTACTCTATGTTTTCAAACAGGTGTATCTTTCTAAAATGTATATATATATATATATATATATTTAGCTTCTATAGTTTTTCTCCAGGAGAGGTTTGGATTGATAGAATTTTGTCCACCGTAACTGAATGTAAGGCTCAGGTATATTCTTACAGAGAAGATTTGGAATAGATGATGTTGATGAATATCTATAATCACCCATAATCTTATTATGCAGAGATAAGCATTTTTATGCTTCTTAGTATTTTTTCGTTCTTTTTAAATATATGCACTCACAGAAGCACACATATTTATACACACAGAAAATTAGGTGCATAATTTACATAAAATTTCATTAAAAAAAATTTTTCTTTTAAATTTCATAGGTGTAGATAAATGGTTAAAAGGGTATTCATCTAGAATGTGGGATATCTGCTTAATGTAGTCAACATCTTTTTTATGCATATTTCAATCCAGAAATTCCATCTCTAATAATTAATTCAGAAGAGGAATCATGAATATGCACACAAATGTTTCTATAATCTACAATAATGTCTATCCATAGCAGTTTTTTTAAAATAATGGTAAAATTTGGGGAAAATGTGCAAAAATGACAAATTGGATAAATTACAACACAACCACAATATGTGGCAGTCATTTAAAAAAGATGATGTAATGTTACAAAAGACTATATAAAATACTGTATCATTTTATTTATCTATATGTTAACAGGCTTCTATTACTATAAAGGAGCCCTGGTGCAGTAGTTAAGGGATCTTTGTGCTTTTCTGTGTTTTAGACGATGAACATGTACTACTTTTTTAATATCCATAAAAGGTTAAAATAATATTGCTCTATTTTATTTGTGAATATGTTTTAATAAATATAATTTGTAACAGTTTTGTGCACTGTTCTAGTATCTGAATACTCTAGTTTCATAAATTTATTTGGCAAACTTTTAGTCTTCTACACCTAAGAGCATTTGATAAATTATAAGAAGTATCTACTTCTTAAACTTTTGAAAAAGCTTTGAAACATTTCAAATCCTTCTTTCTTGAGTTAATTTCACTAATTTTTATTTTTCTTGAAAATTTGACTAAATTTTATTTCTCATTCATTTTGTCAAGGCTTTGAAAATTATTAGTATAGAGTTGGTATATGATTTTAAAAATGAGTCTGCAGATATACGCTTTCTCAGTTCTTTATTTTTATAATAATTTTTGTTTAGATTTGCTATACTTTTGTTTTTTCAAAATGGCTCAAAGAAAACAGTAAAGATTCCTTTATCATTTTGTTTCAACCTCTCGTATTTTCGTTCTTGTAGTACTGTGTATTTTCCCCTAAGCACTGTTTATCTACATCTCAATGTTGATGTGTAATGTTCTCATCAAATTGTTATTTCCTGAGTGTTATGCAATTGCAATTTAAACTTTCATTTTGATCCATGTATAAGATTTAAAAACGTAATATCCAGGTTTTTAAATGTTATTTATATGGCCTTTCAGAGAAGTATTATTCACAATTATTTAAATTTAATTCTCACCACCAATCATTTTTGACCTTAGCATCACTGGTGTTTGGCTCTTTTAGACTTACTCCACCCCTCCCATTTCTTTTATTGATTAATTCTTTACTGAATAATTGATATACTTTCCAAGTCTTCTTCTACAAGCATATCTTTCTGAATAGAAATTCAAATATTAAATATATCTTTGACATTTTGTAGCATTTCTGGAACACAATTTTTCCCTCATCTCTGTAGATGTTGTTATATTATGTTCTTGTATTTAACATTGCCAAGTAAGATTTTTGATTGTTTCTAGTAACATGATTTATTTCCCCATTTAAATAAATATAACATTTGCCTTGATCCACAAAGTGGGAGATTTTTTGGGGGTGTGTCTGGTGGTTGGTCTCATAAAGTTGTTTTTGCTCAGTACCTAATGAGCTTTTTAAATCTGCATAGTAAGATATTTCCTCATTTTACTGAACTTTTCTCCTGAAAATTCTGAACATAGCATTTGTCCTGGTTTGTAACTTAAGATCACCAACTTCTCATATTTTAGAAATCTTTTTCGATCTGTTTTCCATATTTATCATTTTTTATGGAAAGGTAACTTAGTGTATTAGGTAAGAGCACATGTGTTTTACTTAGGGCTCTCATCAGTTTGCTTATTTATACAATGGTGATAATATTACTCTCTCCGCAGGATTGTTGTGAGGATTAAATGAGATAATAGAAACGAGGAATGACACACTTCCCACAGTGTCCTACATGCTGAGAACAAACAATGTAATTATGACCCTTCTGCTATTTGCTTTTCTCTCTCTCTCTCTTTTTTAATTTTATTTATTTTGTTGACAATAGATACAGCAAACATATGCCAATTCAAATGCTTCTACATGTACACTTCAGTGACACTCATTACATTCTTTGAATTGTGCAGCCTTTCCTGGCCCTCCTTTTCTGAATTGTTCCTCCCCCATTAACATAAACTCATTGTCCCCTAACTTCCTATCTAATCTTTTGAGTTGCTGTTGTCACTTTGATGCCATATAGACAGTTCTTAAAAGAGCATAATGCTCAAGGCAGACATTTTTATTTTACTAATTTAGCAAAACTTTTTTTTTTTTAATTGTTTGGTTTTCCCCCACGTGTCTGTCAGTTTGTCGTACTGTGGGGGCTTGTGTGTTGCTGTGATGCTGGAAGCTATGCCACTGGTATTCAGATACCAGCGGGGTCACCCATGGAGGACAGGTTTCAGCTGAGCTTCCAGACTAAGACAGACTAGGAAGAAGGACCCGGAAGTCTGCTTCTGAAAAGCATTACCCAGGAAAAACCTTATGAATAGCAGCGGAACATTGTCTGATATAGTGCTGAAAGATGAGCCCCCCAGGTTGGAAGGCACTCAAAAGATGACTGGGGAAGAGCTGCCTCCTCAAAGTAGAGTCAACCTTAATGACGTGGATGGAGTAAAGCTTTTGGGACCTTCATCTCCTGATGTGGCATGACTCAAAATGAGAAGAAACAGCTGCAAACATCCATTAAGAATCGGAATTTGGAATGTACAAAGTATGAATCTAGGAAAATAGGAAATCATCAAAATGAAATGGAACACATAAACATCAATATCTTAGGCACTAGTGAGCTGAAATGGACTGGTATTGGCCATTTTGAATCAGACAGTCATATAGTCTACTATGTTGGGAATGACAACTCGAAGAGGAATGGTGTTGCATTCATCGTCAAAAAGAACATTTCAAGATCTATCCTGAAGTACAATGCTGTCAGTGATAGGATAATATCCATACACCTACAGGGAAGACCAGTTAATACAACTATTATTCAAATTTACACACCAACCACTAGGGCCAAAGATGAAGAAATAGATTTTTATCAGCTGTTGCAGTCTGAAATTGATCAAACATGCAATCAACATGCATTGATAATTACTGGTGATTGGAATGCGAAAGTTGGAAACAAAGAATAAGGATCAGTAGTTGGAAAATATGGCCTTGGTAATAGAAACAATGCCGGAGACTGAATGATAGAATTTTGCAAGACCAACGACTTCTTCATTGCAAATACCTTCTTTCACCAACATAAACGGCGACTATACAAAAAAAAAAAAAATTTTTTTTTTTATACACATGGACCTCGCCAGATGGAACACACAGAAATCAAACTGACTACATCTGTGGAAAGAGATGATAGAAAAGCTCAATATCACCAGTCAGAACAAGGCCAGGGGCCGACTGTGGAACAGACCATCGATTGCTTATACACAAATACAAGCTGAAACTGAAGAAAATCCGAGCAAGTCCACGAGAGCCAAAATGTGACCTTGTATATCCCACCTGAATTTAGAGACCATCTCAAGAATAGATTTGACGCATTGAACACTACTGACCGAAGACCAGATGAGTTGTGGAATGACATGAAGGACATCATCCATGAAGAAAGCAAGAGGTCACTGAAAAGACAGGAAAGAAAGAAAAGACCAAGGTGGATGTCAGAGAAGACTCTGAAACTTGCTCTCAAACGTCGAGCAGCTAAAGCAAAAGGAAGAATTGATGAAGTAAAAGAACTGAACAGAAGATTTCAAAGGCCAGCTCAAGAAAACAAAGTAAAGTATTATAATGACATATGCAGAGAGCTGGAGATGGAAAACCAAAAGGGAAGAACACGCTCAGCGTTTCTCAAGCTGAAAGAACTGAAGAAAAAATTCAAGCCTCAAGTTGCAATAGTGAAGGATTCCATGGGGAAAATATTAAATGATGCAGGAAGGATCAAAAGAAGATGGAAGGAATACACAGAGCCATTATACCAAAAAGAATTAGTCGATGTTCAACCATTTCAAGAGGTGGCATATGATCAGGAACCGATGGTACTGAAAGAAGAAGTCCAAGCTGCTCTGAAGGCATTGGTGAAAAACAAGGCTCCAGGAATTGATGGAATATCAATTGAGATGTTTCAACAAACAGATGCAGCGGTGGAGGTGCTCACCCATCTATGCCAAGAAATATGAAAGACAGCTTCCTGGCCAGCTGATTGGAAGAGATCCATATTTATGCCTATTCCCAAGAAAGGTGATCCAACCGAATGTGGAAATTATAGAACAATATCATTAATATCACACACAGGCAAAATTTTGCTGAAGATCATTCAAAAATGGCTGCAGCAGTATATCGACAGGGAACTGCCAGAAATTCAGGCTGGTTTCAGAAGAGGATGTGGAACCAGGGATGTCACTGTTGATGTCAGATGGATCCTGGCTGAAAGCAGAGACTACCAGAAGGATATTTGCCTGTGTTTTATTGATTATGCAAAGGCATTTGACTGTGTGGATCATAACAAACTATGGATAACACTGCAAAGAATGGGAATTCCAGAACACATAATTGTGCTCATGAGGAAACTTTACATAGATCAAGAGGCAGTTGTTCGGACAGAACAAGGGGACCCTGATTGGTTTAAAGTCAGGAAAGGTGTGCATCAGGGTTGTATTCTTTCACCATATCTATTTAATCTGTATGCTGAACAAATAATCCAAGAAGCTGGACTACATGAAGAAGAACGGGGCATCAGGATTGGAGGAAGACTCATTAACAACCTGCATTATGCAGATCACACAACCTTGCTTGGTGAAAATGAAGAGGACTTGAAGCACTTACTAATGAAGATCAAAGGCCACAGCCTTCAGTATGGATTGCACCTCAACCTAAAGAAAACAAAAATCCTCACAACTGGACCAATGAGCAACATCATGATAAACGGAGAAAAGATTGAAGTTGTCAAGGATTTCATTTGACTTGGATGCACAATCAACAGCCATGGAAGCATCAGTCAAGAAATCAAAAGACGCATTGCATTGGTAAATCTGCTGCAAAAGACCTCTTCAAAATGTTGAAGAGCAAAGATGTTACCCTGAAGACTAAGGTGCCCCTGACCCAAGCCATGGTATTTTCAATCATATCATATGCATGTGAAAGCTGGACAATGAATAAGGAAGACCGAAGAGGAGTTGATGCCTTTGAATTGTGGTGTTGGCAAGAATATTGAATATACCATGGACTGCCAAAAGAAAGAACAAATCTGTCTCAGAAGAAGTACAACCAGAATGCTCCTTAGAAGCAAGGATGGCAAGACTGTGTCTTACATACTTTGGACATGTTGTCAGGAGGGATCAGTCCCTGGAGAAGGACATCATGCTTGGCAGAGTACAGGGTCAGCGGAAAAGAGGAAGACCCTCAACGAGGTGGATTGACAGAGTAGCTGCAACAATGATCTCAAGCATAACAACGATTGTAAGGATGGCGCAGGACCGGGCAGTGTTTCGTTCTTTTGTGCAGAGGGTCGCTATGAGTCGGAACTGACTTGACGGCACCTAACAACAACAACAACAACGTTTGGTATTAAGAAGACTTCAGGGAACTATTTCCTTTTCTCTTCTTCATCTCTCTCTTCATTCATCTCTGAATCTTTCCTTTGAATGTGGAACAGTAATCATATCCTTATGTCACTGAGTTAATTTTCCACAGTATTTATTTTGTACTCACTGATTTTAACACATTTTAAATTCTGTTAATGTATAATAAATTTCTTAAACTATCCCCTTTTATTCTAGTTTTGTTTTCTCAACATATTTCTTCTTTCATAGTTATAATTTCTTACGTTTAATTGACCTCACAAAGCAGATGCTCTTTCAAATTTATTTCTGAATCCTGCAGTAAATCTTTTCAGTAACTATATTTTTTCTTTACATAATATCGGCAACATTTTTCTTTGTTTATGTTACATACTTATTTTGTATTGCCCATGTTTTCCATCGATCTTTTTTTTTCTGTTTCTTTGAACATTGAGATCACCTTTGCCAATAGAAACTCTCATCCCTTTAAACTGGGATTTCAAATATCCTATGATTCAATCCTTCTTTGTATGAAGTGAGGGTGAAGACGAACTTGAAGCAGACTGTGGGTATCTTTTGTCTGTTTGCATCTTCCCAGTGTCTAGCAATGGTTCTTTGAGGTTTTTAGAATTTGGTGGTTATTCTTTCCTAGCTTCCAATGCATGCTTCTTTATTTTATATCTTCTAGATTACTTCAGATGAGATTAATACAAGGAAAGCCAGGTGCCCGAATAATGCCTCAATTACCACATTTTCATATCAAGAAATTTGAGAGTTGTGGTTTATGGTTTATTTCAATTTTAAATGGAAAGATAATGAAATCATACGTGTGTGTGTGTGTGTTTGCATGTGTGTATGTACACACAAATAAAAAGAGATTGTGAGCTCAAGCATGACAGTGTTAATGCAATTTTGCAGGTCAGAGTTGCCTGCTACAGACAGCTAATTCCTGAGTTGGGGTGAAGTGAGTAGCAAGAGCTTTAATGTGTAACAATACCCAGGAGACAGAGGGAAATGATCTCCAAAGCCTGTCTTTCCAAACTGGAGACTGGCTGAAAGATTTATAGGGCAAAATTACAGGTTTCAGGAACTTGTGGAATGTCATTCTCTCCTGGGGTGGTTCCGATGGCCATGGTCCCAAGGTATTATCTCATCTGCCCAGGGGGTGACTGGTCTCTTGGGGTGGTTTTGGTGGTCATAAGACTTTCTTAGATCATATCATTTGTTTTCACAGTCTGAAAAGGACATTAGTCGGTAAAAATTTTAACAAGGAAAAAGGAACTGAGCAGTCAAGAATAAGTCTAGAAGAGGGAAAAATAGCGTAGGTTCTGTTCATGTCATGGCTGAGCAGCCTGTTCCAACAGCACAAAGAGAAAGCACTGAAAGCTCTGATGATGGAATCCATGTAAGAGTAAACGTTGGTTAGGCTGTTATGCTTTCCACCAAAGTTTCTCATGCTTTTAATATCCTTCAACAACCCTTAAACTAGGCAATTGTGGGAACAATATAAATAGATCGATATTGTAAGTAGGAGTTGCCCAGCTGTTGGTTCTTGCCTTTTAGATCAATGCTTCTAAAAGGGGTACCCTGGAGACCACCAGCATTGGAAGCAATTTGGGTAATTATTAAAAGCAAATTCCTGGATCCAACCCCACACTTACTGAGTCTGAATCTCTCAAGATAAAACCCAGGAAACTATCCTTGTAACCGGCTCTCCAGGGCAGTCTTAGCTACTAAAGCTTGAGAAATACTGCTTTGGATAAACTCTCTGCTGTTAATTCAGCAGACTGGCTTTACCTAATGTTCAAAATGGCATAAACATGCATTTATGTGCTTTTTCTATGGAGAAAGGAGAGTCTTTTACCTGAGTTGAAGGTTAGCCATGGCTGGAGATAGATGAGTGCTTCAGCGCTAGGACAGGTAATCTATATAACCCAGGTCTTAAGAGTAAAACCTTTTCAGCAGCTTCACCTATGCAATTTAAAATTAAAATTGTCTAGCCCTCAGACTCTATTTATTTGGTTGAATAAAGTCTTCCTTTTGTACTTTGTTTTAGATTTTAGAGAAAATGAATGAACTAATAGTACTAAGCTTAGCCATAATGAATTAGAGCTGGATGTGGTGTATGTACAAATGTTGAAACGGAAATGGTTATCATTTCTCAGTCCCTGCTAAGACAATACCAATTTAGAATTGGTGAATTTTCTCACACATAGACACTTGGATATCTCTTCCTAATAACTAAGGAGCCCTGGTGGTGCAAATAATTAAGTGCTCAGCTGCCAACCAAAAGGTTGGCTATAGGATGCACCCAGAGGCTCTGCTGGAGGAAGACCTGACAGTACGTTCCTGTAAAGACTAAGCCCTATGTGGGCAGTTCTACTCTGTCAAATAGGCTGCTCCGAGTCAAAACATGACTTGATGGCACCTAACGACAACAATAACTAACCAAGCCTTCCTTTCAAATATTGGTGCTTAATGACTTGTCTACCAGTGTTTCAATATTTTTACACCTCAGACAATAATATACCTGATAATGAGAAACAGAGCAAAACAAAAAGCAGTTGCCATGAAGTTGGTTCTGACTCCCCGTGGCCTTCGTGTGTCGGAGTAGAACTGTGCTCCACAGGGTTTTCAGTGGCTGGTTTTTCAGAAGTAGATCACCAGGACTTTCTTCTGAGGTGCTTTTGGGTGAATTAAAACCACTACCTGCAGTCAACAGCATTAACCGTTTGTACCACCCAGGGGTTCTATACTTGATAACAGGAGAGCAAAACCATTCCCTCTGTTTTGCTTTTTTAAAAATATTATTTTATTATAAAAATATAGATAACAGAACATTTGCCAATTCAACATTTTTCATGTATGCCATTTAGTGAGATCAATTATATCAATCATGTTGTGCTGCCTTCACCAATATCCTTTGCCAAATTTTCCATTCCCATAAACAAAAACTCAATGCTCTGTTTTGCTTTTTAAATTAACAAAAAATTCCTAAGTAGATATTAGAATTTCTTTTGGTAGTTTCTGGTGATGGGGAATTAACCTGAGTGCTGTGTGGTATTAATAGGTTGCTCGTTCTTACTGGATCAGCACACATTTGGTTTCCCTCTCTGCTGTCTCATGTCCTGTGGGCCTGTACAAGTGTGCCATTCTCCAGGACAACACGATGTAATAAATTCACCTGTCTGTACTTACTGCTAGCTTGTATAGTCCATAAATCACCTAGAACCACTGTAAGGTGTGAGATCAAGAAAGAAAGGCTTCACTCCTGAGGTGAGCTTTGCTCACACCTGAGAATAAGAGGTTAGTGAGGTGATGTGAATATGAATGCCTAGACCTGCAGTAATTTGGTTTCTGGACTAGGAAAAATACATAAAGTAATTTAATCCAGCTACCCAAGGAAAGGAACCTTGGTGACATAGTGGTTAAGAGCTTCCACTGCTAACCAAAAGGTCAACAGTTTGAATCCACCAGGCTCTCTTTTAAAACTCTATGGGGCAGTTCTACTCTGTCCTATGGGGTCACTATGCGTTAGAATAGACTTGATGGCAATGGGTGGGTATGGGATACCCAAGGAAAAAACTTCTGACCACTAGATGTAACACACACACACTTTATCTACCTATAAAAAAAAAAAAAAATATATAGTATGTAAATTACAAGAGTACTGCTATGGAAAACAGCTACAGGAAGTTTTTGCCTTCAGGGGGTAATATGAGAAATTCATGCCTTAATCACTTTTGACTTCATAAAAAATTCACAAAGTTATACCCTGAAGTGTTAGATGTCTCACCTGAGGTCCTTAATTAAAAATATTTTACTGGCTTAATGACAAATTTTAGAGGAGCTACTTTAACAAAAATAAAGATAGTAAACTAGAAGAATACTTAATAAATGTTTTATATTAAAATAATATTTGAATTTCATTAGAAAATATAATCTTGTAGCCAATTTATTTTAATTGTTTTTTTATGTGAATTAACTTTCATATTAAAATATTACCCTAAACCAGACACAATAAATATTAATTTTCTATTAAAAATAACATGAATTTATAATAAATTCCTGTGATCTAGTTTAAGTACTGAAAAATTTTTGAAACCTCAGTGAAGAATAAAGAGTTATGTTGAAAGAAGTTAGATATACTAAAACATCAAAGTGAGCATTATAAAACACTTGTGTTACAAAAGTCTTTGAAACATTGTCTAAGATATGCTCAAATTTGCCAATGCAGTATTAAAAAGCCTGATAGGTTAACGGCCCATAATAATAGATAGTATTTAGTTTTATTTTGTCTTATAGTTTCCCATTAAGATTGTATGATATAAATATATTAGGTATTTAACAACTCAGTGAAACAGTTTAACCTGGAACACAATCCAAATTATTCCCGTTTATCCTTTATTCCTATAAGCCTTTTTAAAATATGTAACAGGGAAGAATATCTCAGCACATCATGAAAATTAAATCAGATACCTTGCAGGAACATTTAGAGACAATTGGTGTATGCTGTAATTACTTCCTTCACTCCTGATCCTTAAGCTGTGTATGAGGTAACATTATTAATGGTTTTTGTCTTCTGGGAGGTGCTTGTAATTATTCTGTGCTTCATCGGTATGTGACTACCTGCACAACACTTTAACGAGTCTTGCCCTTGCCTTGCCTGCACAGTGCACCAAAATAGAGGCAAATCCCCTTTCTGAACTTCAGGGACCCATTTCTTACCATGTATTATTCATTTTAAGTAAGTTAATGTCATTGGGAGACAGAGTTTCTGGCTCATATGAAAAAAGATTTTAAGTGAGGTAGTTAATTACTTACTGCCCATGCCCTGGTGCACTTTTCCATATGGCCTTTTTTGGCATATGAGTGACAAGAAGTCATCAGGGCAAAGTCATAAGCAGAACTTTTTATATTAAAACTTTAATGTATCAGTGCCTGGGGCACTAGCAAATTCAAGTTTTCTAGTTACAGAATCTGAGCGAATAATTTAGCATCTAGTGCTTTTCAATATGCATATTTTAGTTCAACTTCTGTCTCCTAAATCAAGTACTGAATTAACTCCCAAGTGCCTCAATTGCATGTGTCAGTGACCTTGAAAAGAAGGCTTTATTAGCGGAACTCCTGTGTATTCATGGAAAACATACTAAAACTTTTAAACCACAGCTGTGGGTCTAGTCTTGAAGTGATGAAAATCCAAAACGTACATTGTGGAAAGAACGTTATAGCATTTCTTTTAGTTGTCTTGGATTATAGAAAAGAAGACAGAATTGTCCTTCACCTTTGAAAATTATGACAGTGTGCTTTAAAATGCCCCTTAATTTACAAATTCTTGCTCTGGTACAAGCTTTGTTGTTACATGTAATTATTGGAAATAATTACATGTAATTATTGGAAGAACAAAATGTGAGCAGTTCAGTTCAATAATGTCTACACCGGAGAAAGTTTGGGGTAGCAATCTTGCTCAGTGGGCAGGCTGGGAACTTGGCATCAAACCACACTTGTGTAGTTGTTCACTGTTTTTACTTCTGTGGTACATTCATTTGGGAAGGGTCTTGACTGCTCCTGGGAATTTGGTCTAAAGCTTCACCTGTTTCATGCCTTGGTACTGCCACTTCATATTAAATAGAACTAGAAAGGACTTTAAAGACTGACCTCTTCATTTACAGTTGATAAAACTTGCAGGTAGAAGTTAGAGTTATTCAGTAAAAGTTGCAGTTTAATTCTTTATGCTTTACTGCCATTAACATAGCTCTTAATTTTAAAATAAATTATTTGTTAATATGCATGTACTCTTCACTATTCCTGAATAGTTATCAATAAAAAGCACAATCAAACCACAGTTCTTATGTTTCCAGGTTAGACTATTGGAAATGCATTCCCTCACTGGGTGTAAGGATATGGTTACCAAGGAAGCTGATAAAATATGATGTGTTTGTAGAACAAATATTTGATATGATTAAAATATGCATGCCAGATGTGTTTTAAATTAGTTTCATAATTTACATTATGTGTCAGTGTAGTTGATTTGTCATGCAAAAGGGAATTTGTGCTTAGGAAAAGATATTCATTGGGGCTACTCTTGTTATTTAGGCTTACATTTTTATGATGCCTACTGATAGCATTCTTTCTCTTAAATGAAGAAGGTTACTCAATTATAACATTATTTGCCTTACTCTAATCATGATTTTATAAAAAAATGATGCTTTGCATATTGGCATTTTAGAATGAGATGTTTGGCAGAAAGTAGAATAAAAAAGGTAAATTCAGTATACTACTAACGAAATAAATGCTTGCCAAGAAGCCAAGGCCAAGCCTAATTTAGTAGTGATTAAATAGCAATTATAATTTTAGAGCTGTTAAGACAACAGTGTGATTTGTTTTCACTTCAGTCTCAAGGAGGGACAGATGCACATTGTGTCAACAGATACAGTCACTGCACTGAAGAATGTGATCTGGAGTGTGAATCAAGAGAGCTGAGACTGCTTCACCAGTAATTTTACAGAGCTCCTATTTTGTATCACAAAGTTTTTATCAATGGATAATATTGCAACTCTTGCCTTTTTTGTAGGGAGTTTATGATGTTCAATAAATTCTATGAGAGGGTGTTTGGTAAGTTTGGAAGACATTGTATTACATGTTTATAATGCATTTGGCTGTTCAAGATACAGTCAAGAACTGAAAAATGTCGTTAATGAATGCTATTTTTTTTTTAGATGATGGTTCAGTAATTTGGAATAATTGGCTAACAGATGGATTAAAATTGCTGATTTTTCAAGAACTAAGGACTTAATGTTTCATAAAAGCTTTTCCTTCTCTGCAAACCTCTCTTTTCTTATCCTCAGCTATCACCTAATTCTTGATATCTCATAAGTCTCTATTTGCAGGCTAACCTCTGTGCTAAGCTCCAAGTTCTGATTCTACCTGCCAATTGGATCTCTTCAAATGGATGTCCCATGGACACTTCAGACCCACCCAATTTTCAAACAAACTCCATTATCTTTCTCAACAAGCTTCCTCTTTTCACTCAGAAGCCCCTTACTCAAGATAGGAAATTTAGAATTGCTTTTAACATCTGCCTTTTTCACATAGCCCGTGGTCAAATTGTTTCTAAGTTCTGGAAAGCAAATGTGTTTGGAAGCAACTGTTTACTCTTCATCTCCACTACTGATGTCTGTGTTCAGGTCCTCATTGTTGACTACCTTATGTTAATGCAATAGAACAGAGTGAGGAGGGAGCCAGGTGTTTGAGGAAAGAGCAAGCACTTTGGTACCAAATAGACCTGGATGCTAGAAGTCTCAGCTGGCCTCTTCCTAGCAATATTTGCTTGTTAGGTTACTGAAGCTCTTTGCTCTTCAGTTTAGTCAATGTGTAATGGCAAATAGTTCTTTTACAGGGTTACTTTAAAGTTATGTAAATATTATATATATAAATACACATACACACACATATATATATAGTCACAGTCATCATTAACTTGAGCAGCCTTCATAGTGCTGTCCAATTTTTTTTTTTAATCTAAGGCTTAGTCAAGTCCCTCCCTAGTTTAAAAATTCTCAAATGCTCTGATTGACTGGAGTTTAATGGAATTTGAGGACTTTACCAACTTGCTTCCCAACCTCCAAGGCTCTGGGTTCAATTTCCACCACTTCTCAAAGACAAGTGTATCATTGGAGTACACCATGCACCTCCGTGTCCCTGGGTCTAGCTTGTTCTGTTTTTATCTGCCTAAATTACCCCTTGCCCATTTTTCTTCGTAACAAGCTTTAAAGTCTAATTATGATTTGTGCATTGAAGCCTTTCCTGACACGCACCTCTTTTCTTAAGTAGAATTAATTGCTTCCTGCTCTGACAATCCTTAATGATTTGTTCATACAGGTGGTTTCATAATAGGAATTTTGTTGAGTTTTATAATATTCCAGGCACTCTTCCAAGGGTTTTACATGCATGCACTTATGTATATTCTATAATATGGTACTATTATTATTCACACTTATGAATGAGAAAATTGAGGCAAGGCGTGGTTAAGAGAACTTTGCCTAAGGTCAAACACTTCATTGGTGGTGAAGTCAGAATATGAACTCAAGCAGTCTTGCTCCTGTGTCTATGTAATTGTTTGTGTAATTATTAATAATAAATAATACTAATTGTAATTACTGGTTTCCAATAATAAGGAAGACTCATTAACAACCTGTGATATACAGGTGACATAACCTTGCTTGCTGAAAGTGAAGAGAAGTTGAAGTACTTACTGGTGAAGATCAACGATCACAGCCTTCAGTATGGATTACACCTCAACATAAAGAAAACAGAAATCCTCACAAGTGGACCAATAAGCAACATTATGATAAATGGAGAAAAGGTAGAAGTTGTCAAGGATTTCATTTTACTTGGATTCGCAATCAACATCCATGGAAGCAGCAGTCAAGAAATCAAAAGATGCATTGCACTGGGCAACTGTGCTGCAAAAGGCCTCTTTAAAATGTCGAAAGGCAAAGATATCACCATGAAGACTAAGGTGTGCCTGACTTAAGATATGCATATGCATGTGAAAGCTGGACGATGAATAAGGAAGATCAAAGAAGAATTTTTGCCTTTGAATTCCGGTGTTGGTGAAGAATATTGAATATACCATGGACTGCCCCCAAAAATGAACAAATCTGTCTTGGAAGAAGTACAACCAGCATGCTCCTTAGAAGCAGGGATGGCAAGACTATGTCTCACATACTTTGGATGTGTTATCAGGACAGATCAGTCCTTGGAGAAGGACATCATGCTTGGTAAAGTAGAGGGTCAGCAAAAAACAGGAAGACCCTCAAGGAGATGGTTTAACACAGTGGCTGCAACAGCGGGCTCAAGCATAACAAGGATAGTGAGGATGGTGTAGGACCAGGCAGTGTTTCGTTCTATTATACATAGGGTTGCTATGAATCAGAAATGACTTGATGGCACCTAACAACAACAACAATAATTACAATTAGTGTTATTTATTATTACATTGCAATTACTATTATTATTAATTGTATTTATTATAATCATTAATAGTGTTAGAATTAGTATTATTACTTAACACTTCTTTTTGTTTGTGGATGGTTGTTCAAATGTCTATGTCCACTAGATGATAAGCTCCTAAAGGCCAAGGACAGCATTCTATTCATCTTAGCTGAGAATATATGCTAATTATTTCTTTGAATTTAACAGAATTCTTTTGAAAATTATTTAAATTTAATTATTTATTAATACTGTCTGCAGGAATAAAGTCACTTTTTCTACGAATTGTGAAGCATAGTATTGCTTAGAAGTCTAAAGTCTGGTTATTGTGCTTGGAAATTTTTCACAGTGTATTCATCACTAGATTGAAAACATGCTTGCAAAAGATATGATATCCATCTGTCAAATTAATAGGCTTATTCCTCTTTTTCTCTTGAAACAAAACTAGACTTCCTCTGGCTTTTTCTTGAGACAGACCTAGGCAGAAGGAGTGTCCTTGGACAGACTACCAGGTACCACAGTCACATCTCAGGCATTAAGGGAAGACGCAAGCCCTGTGTCGTGCATATTGTAGTTCGACAGTAACGGGTAATTAGGGGGTGAGCCCTTTTAGGACTGCGCAAGTGATAGTTGTTTGCAAATGATATTCCTTGTCAAAGTGCTTTCAAAAGGGTAATTGTCCATAATACTGCACAATAAGCTTATATTACTTAGAGGATGATTATTCATTTTTGTAACTTGCATTTTTGTCATTTACTGACTTCACTTCTACCCCATCATTCCTACTTTTTGCTATTACTTTGCTCATTGGTATGTCCAACGGAAGAAGAAAGAGGAGAGGAATTCTAATCATTCCGTTTTTCCTCCTTCTCAACTGCATGAGTGGGAAAGGTTAAACTATTGGAAGACATAATGATGTGAAATTAAAAGGCCAAGTTTTATACATACATTCTTACTTTTATTATTATTGATGACTAAACCTTTTTTTAAAATTTAAGGAACACGTATTTATTGAGTACTTACCATAAAAAAATTTTTTTTTTTACTATGTACTAGTTTTTTTTTTAAACTGTATTAAGTCTATTTTAAGAGACAAGAAGGATAAGTTTTATTATGTATTTTTAATTGTTTAATAGAGATTCAATCCAAAAATTCTCATGAGGTAAGTTTTGACAATGTACATGAATTAATTTAGCAGTATGCATAAATGTTGTTGTTGTTAGGTGCCATTGAGTCAATTTTGATTCGTAATGACCCCATGCACAACAGAACAAAACATTGCCCAGCCCTGTACCATCCTCACAATCATTGCTATGTTTGAACCCATTGTTTTAGCCACTGTGTCACTCCATCTTGTTGAGGGTTTTCTCTTTTTTGCTGCCCCTCTACTTTACCAAGCATAATGTCTGTCTCCAGGAACTGGTCCCTTTTGATAACATTTCCATAGTAGGAGAGATGAAGTCTCACTATTGTTGCTTCTAAGGAACATTCTGGCTATACTTCTTCCAAGACGGATTTGTCTGTTCTTCTGGGAGTCCATTGTATATTCAACATTCCTCACCAACATCGTAATTCAAATGCATAATTTTTTCTCCAGTGTTCCTTATTCATTTTCCAACTTTCACATACATATGAAGTGACTGAAAATACCATGGCTTGGGTCAGGCGCCCCTTAGTCCTTTAGGGTGACATCTTTGTTTTTTAACACTTTAAAGAGGCTTTTTTGCAGCAGACTTGCCTAATGCAATACATCATTTTATTTCTTGACTGCTGCTTCCATGGGTGTTGATTGTGGACCCAAGTAAACAGAAATCCTTGACAACTTCAATATTTTCTCCATTAATCATGATGTTACTTGTTGGTCCAGTTGTGAGATGTATAGATATTATCCTATCAGTGACACTACTGTATTTCAGGATAGATCTTGAAATGTTCTTTTTTGTTGATGATATGCACAAATACTCCTGTATACATAGGAACTTTGCTTCATTTCTCATTGGCTAAAAATATGCCAACTCCTTGCCTTGACATTTACAACCTTACCCAATCTGATTTCCACTTTGCACTTCAATTGTATGTCCCCAAATCTTCCCCAATAGCCTCCTGGGACCATACTGATCTGTCTCCTTAATATATCATGCCCACGTGCTCCAGGACCTTGGCACTCTGCCTGGTATACTCTCCACCCCCCATCTGTGTTCTGCCTTTGAGGCCCAACCAAGCAGCAACAAAGAAAGCATCTCTGGGGAGTTGCCTTGTTCCTGAGCTCCCTCTGTACTATGAACTCCTGCAATGCTTGTTACTTCTATTGCTGACACTTAGCCCTAGTATGTTGTAGTTCATCTCCTCTTGTGCGCGTCCTGTCTTGCTTATAGGTTTTATGTAACAATGGTAATACAAGCTTCTATTGATTGAGCACTTTCTCAAAATGAGGCACTGCACTAATGTTTTAACAAGCTTTATAGCACTGACTCCTCATGACAATCTTACATAACTCCTTAAATAACTAGCCAACTTATTAATGGAGAAATGACATGATCAACACCACATTTTTGAAAACTTTTTGATAACTATGTAATGATTATCAAGGTCAGTGCATTAGGTGGTTACCTAGGTCATCGCTATATTACAGAAGAATTGGATTTTATTTATTATAAATATTTTAAAAAATGCCAAATTGATTTTATTGATTTTTTATACAATTTCTAATGTCATCAATGAGTTTTTTTTCTTGCTGCTTTGAGAATATTATTGTTATTGTTGATAACGTCCAAGGTTTTATTAACATCTTCATAATTTACAATATCTCAATTCATGGGTAATAATTTGTAAAAGTTTGGTCAATCACTTAAGTACTTCCTCCAAATTTGAACATATATAGCTATAATTAGATTTCCTTTACATAGTTGTTATACTTCCTGATTTTTTGGTTGATATTATTCACTTTTTTAGGTAGAGGCTGACAACCGTAGGAGTAAAACGTGGTTATAACAGGTAGGCTTTAATGTGATGTTAAAGTTACATCTGTTTTTAAGGTGTCTATTTTGAAAACCTGGTGGCATAATGTTTAAGTGCTACAACTGCTAACCAAAGGGTCTGCAGTTCGAATCCGCCTGGCGCTCTTTGGAAACTCTATGGGGCAGTTCTACTCTGTCCTCTAGAGTCACTGTGAATCGGAATCAACTTGACAGCACTGGGTTTGGTTTTTTGGTTTTTTTATTGGATTAACATTTTTCTTTCTTGTAACTTAATGATTTACGATACCTTTCTTTTCTTTGACAGGCAACCTAGACTATTTTCAACTTATCTAATATATGTCTAATAAAAATCTATTCATCTCTCTGTCAGTGGGCACAGTCAAAGCATGAAATAGTGCTAAGTGTCAGCAGTGCCTCTTCTGTTAATAAAAAAAATAAATAAATAAAGATTCCGGAAAAAAAATTGACTCAAACAGCAGGGGCAGGGTGCTCTTTCTTGTCTCTTGAAGTCTACTAAGCCATTTTTACTGCTACACTTAAAATTTTGTCCAAAAGTTAATTGCTTGGTTATCTTAACATGGATTATAAGCAAACATTTCACTCTGGAGGCTTTTCACTTGGTTATGATTAAGTTTAATATCTCTCAACCTTCTCTATTTTGTTCAGGAGATGTTTCTTCCCAGTATCTGTTTGCTTACAAAATGTATCTTTCATTTTTCAACCTACTATAAAAATGCAAATCAATGCTGTTGATACCTCTTTGGAGGAATTGCTTTAGTAGTGATTATATTAAACATTATTTTGTTTAAATAAATAAAACTTGATGTATTTCAGTTTGTTTTAGGTTGTTCACTGAGCTGAGGTCTGTGTCATCTAGTGATACAGTCTATTCACCTTCTCAATGCCATCCTTTTCACTGCCTCCAGGTGGTTCCTCCACATTCATGCAAGATTTTGGTAGTTAAGATGAGGTTTTTCTATTCTTTCTATCTGCTGCCTTTACCTGGCTGATTTGATCTATATAACCTTTTAAAAACCCTAGCATTAAAACTTCTTGACTTTCTCCAATGAAAAATTATTAAAAATTCATTCGGTTTCAGCAACATCTTGAAACTTATCACCTAGAACTGTTCATCTTTAAAGATCTCATGCCTTTTACCCTTAACTTTTGTTCTTTTACTTCTGCCATGGAACCAGCTCTTCTCTTTCCCTTGACCATCATTGCTTCACTGCCTTACTTTTCTCCCAATGTTTCAGCCTTTTCTAGATTTCACTTGTCTTTCTATTCAACCAAGACTCATCACCAAGTCATGTTCTTTCACTTTTCTTACCTTTGGGTAGTCCTGCTTTATCAATTCCCAAACTTGGGTACATCAAAGCACCTGGTTTGCTTGTTCTTATTTTCTGGTTCAGAATCATGTAGTGATAAATTATCTCCAGTATAAGCCCCACAATTTCAAAATAGAGAGGAGAGTATTGGAAAAGGAATGGAGACCTGAATATGTATGTTTTTATTTATTTTTTTCAGAGAGAGATGAATTCAGCTTGTTGGGCCTGGTGGGAATGAAAGAAAATATGGCTGGGAAGATGAGTTGGACATAGGTCATATAAGGTTTAAAATGCCATGTTAAGTAGTTTGAAATCATTCTATAAGTAATGGGGGTCGGTGAGAAAATATAAGTGGGTGACTGATATTCTTGAAGCTATATTTTTAGAAACAAAATGTTGGCAACAGTGTGTATGACGACTGGCATGTGAAGAATAATTGAAGGCCATCAGGCTACTCAGGAGGCTGTGAAGATTGTGCAATCATGAGGCATTATGGCCTGAACTGGATAGCTGGAATAGGGATGAAGAACTGATTCTCTTTCACTGTGTTTTTCAGAGTACTACTGTCTTGTGTAATGTTCATAATGATCTGTGAGGGTATAGGAGAACTTTAGAAAAATCTCTGGGCTCTTTAACCAGATGACCAGTTAATTCATCTTACTCCTGGGAAACAAATGGGTTTGCCAAACTGACTATTTTTCCTAACTAAAGCTTGGTGTGGCTCTTTCCAGAGGTGAAATTATCATACATACAACAACAAGGGACTGTAACATGTAATGTTTGCAAAATTTCCTTGAAAGGTATTTCTTTGTGTAGAAATTATGCCTGTTTACTGTTTAATATCTATCAGAGAACAGAAATGTTCCTTCCCTTCAGGGATCTAGATGTGTTGCCTTTATGACCCACTGAGCTAGGTTTGTTGAGGGTCTTGGATAACTCTGGCTGGGAACTCACAACTTTGAAAGAAAGACAGAAGCAGCTAGAATAGAGCCTGAATGTTGAACAGTATTGCCTTGGATAGGAAATAAAGGTATAGTATAAATTCTTTTGGTCTGTTTCCTCTCCATCTTTTGTTACCCTAAAATTTCCAATAAAAATTTCCAATAGACTGTCAAAAAACGAAAACAAAAAAAACCTCTAAGGTCTGTGCTGAAGAGAAGAGAAAATCAGAATTTTGACAGATACTGTAACATTTCTTACAACCAAGTATGTTTTCCCAGTTTAAGGCGATTTGTTGTCTGCACTGGTAGAATAGTCTAGCACCTTTCAAATGGCAGTCTTTATTCAGAAAGAATAACAACCAATCAAAATTATATTCTGACTGAACATGTTCCTTGCTACATATTCTTAGTTTTGTATTTTTCTGTCATTTCAAGGAGATTTGGGGAGGGCATATAAGTAAATTTTTGTGTTCAGTCAACCTGAAGCAGAAATTTAATTATTAATCTTTGAAAAAGTCTATAAATCAAATGTTTGCTAATTTAGCCTGCTCTTATTAGGATAAAATTAATTTACATAAAACTTGGTTTATCCCTTGTAGTCCCATTTTTCTACCTTCTATTAAGGTTTTTGAATACTTGCTCTATTCTTCACAGGCTCCTTCTATAATGTCAGCTTTTGGAGGGCAGTGACCAATTTTTTAATTTTTGGATCAATGCAGCCTCTACACATTACAGCCATATTTGTCTAATTTAATAGGATCAGATTAGGTTTGTGTCAAATGTATCTCAATAGTGTAACTATTAGTCCCAGTAGAAAAGTGTTTATATTAATATCTTAAGTCACCTGAAGTTGTGTTACAATAGTCAGGAAAACATTGACAAGGAATCTTTTAAATTTTATTTTATTCAACAACATTGTACTGAGTTTCAACATTTTTTGTTAGGGAGTTGAAATACGAAGTTTGATAAAATGAAGTCCCAGTTGTCTAGTAGGGGGAATACTTAATTAGGAATTGGAATTTCATTTATTTTTTCTAAAAAAAGAAAACCAATGAATTCTTCTTTTGACTAACCCTATAATGTGTGACAGTAGGCACTTACTCTGAAGTGCCCATCAACATGATAGAAATACTATATTTAGCTCTTGGGTTATGGATTTTGTAGAAAATGAAGTGATGTATCTGAACAGGGAGGAGAAATGAGTTCTGATAGTTTCCAATATTGCAGAGCTCTCATTCTTTATTACAATAAAACCACACCAAAATGGCTTTCTCTATATGTTTTTAGCTAAAGCTATTTCCATTCTAGCATTATCATGAGCATGGGAAGGAATAGGAGAAGACTACATGCCCTTACTCGTAACAACAAATTCAATTGTAGGGTATGTAAAAGCCCTGGTATTAAATATGTCAGAATAAAGATCTACTGACAAAAAGGGAATATGCCCTGAAATGTTTTAGTTTCTAATAAATGGCAAAGTAGTAACCAACTTGGGTCAGTGCTTGAATTGCCTCCAAACAACAAGAATTGTAGTTGTAATTCTTTCATTCGGAAACCCTGGAGGCATAGTGGTTAAGTGCTACAGTTGTTAACCAAAAGTTTGGCAGTTCATATCCACCGGGCACTCCTTGGAAACTCTATGGGGCAGTTCTACACTGTCCTATAGGGTCGCTATGAGTCGGAATCGACTCAATGGCACTGGATCTGGTCTGGTTCGTTCATTCAGATTTTGCTGCTTTACAATTTTTCTTTTCTATTTTTGCAGGAATTAAATTTACTTTATATTACAACTGACTACCACAGTGTGATGATTTTATTACATACTCTGTAGTATACACAAACATTGGTTTTCCAAACCTTAAAGACATTTGTTCAACATAGACTGTTTCAGAGTTAGGAAATATTTAAGTGGTTATAGCCTTAATAATACAATTATCCACAAACCTTTTGTATTTCTACATATTTTGTGAACAAAGCCATAGTTTGCCTTTTTCCAGGCTAACTTTTCAGGGGTGTTTGTGTAGTGAACAGCCTTGAAAGATAAAGATAATGTCTCCTTCTGGGGAAAAGGGAAGTTTGTTTACTGTTCAGTATAATAAAGATAATGTCTCTCTCTGGGGCAAAAGTGAGGCATGCTTATTTTCCATTATAAAATATTTGGGTTTCATAAACTCAAAGTTCTTTCTAGTAATATATCCCACTGAATGTACAAGTGTTGCCTGACCCTATCTGCATTCACCCATGGGAACTAGGGATCAGGGAACTGGTACAAAAATGATGATCTCTGCCTAATACTACCCAGTTAGTGCTGTGAATAACAAGCTATCATTTGTCTTTGGTCCAAGAATGCCTCGTTGTCTACCAGCACCCATGAAACTGGCAAGCTAACTTGTTGTACTTGTGCAAGTACAGTAAAAATCTCAGACCCTTTAGACTTTTTAACATGTAAAAGAGTTTTAAGCTGATTTTTTATTACGGAGCCAAATGACACTAAAATGTGGACCCTCAAAAGTTGTGCATCAGCAACATTATACCACATTATTTCTTTTTTTCCAAAGGTGAGATAACATTTTCTCTTTATTATTAAAGTGACAAAAACAAGGGAAAGATTTAAGTGTTACAGGTAGAAATATTCCCCCGAGGAATGGTATGTCAGGATAATTGCCTTCAGATTTTTTCGTTTTGTTTTCTAGTTAACTTTTAAGTATCACCTGTGCCTAAACCTCCATGTATAGCTCTATCATTTTCATCTTCTCATACTGCTAATCTTTTCGAATCTCTTGGCATACAAAGCATAGGGACATCACAGAAGCTAAGCGCAGCTATAAATGCACAAGGCATTTTCATGCCAATCCTTATTCACAATCCTGTGGGGAGCCAAGGAAATGGCAGGAGTGTTCTAAATGCAATGCTTATAATTTCAGTTCTCTGTTCTTTCTTTTCTGGAGTAGGGCCAATTTTCAACACTTGTTTCCCTGAAGACCATGCTGAAGTGCAACTTTTCTGAGCATTTATTGAGTATGATGTGAGATTAAAAGAAAAACACTATGCTTTTTTTTTTTAGGTGGTGTGAGTGTGTGTATTCATACAAAAGAAACCTGGAATTAAATATATAATCAATAGTTCTTTTCATAAAGAGAATTCTTGGCATACAAAGCCTGGAAAATACAGTTCATCGCTCTTTTTTTTTTTTTTACTGCGTTATCAGTGGCACATTTTTTAAGTAAACCTGTGAATCAGGGGAAACTCTGGTGGCGTAGTGGTTAAGCATGAAGTCTGCTAACCAGAAGGTCAGCAGTTCGAATCCACCAGGTGTTCCTTGGAAACCCTATGCAGCAGTTCTACTCTGTCCTATAGGGTTGCTATGAGTCAGAATCAACGGCAGTGGGGCTTGGTCGTGAATCAGGTAGTGGACTAAAGCAGTTTTTAGTGTCATTTGGCTCTGTGTCAGTATCAATTTCCCATTCAATCATTAACTTCTTCAGGAGAGCCTTTGTCTTATTCATTTTTGAATCTCTCCCCTAGAATATGTCTAATCTGGAACATAGGAGGTAATAGATGTTTACTTTATGAATTAATGAAAATAATAATTTTATTCAAAAATAGAAAATGAGCAAATTTTCAGTGGAATTACTGTCCAGAGAGAAATAAGAAAATGGTTTACTTCAGGCAGAATAGTGCTGTTCATTTCAAATACCTAGCTGTGTTTTAAAAATGGAGCTTTGATAGTGGTAATAATGTTTTAATTATTCCCCATTATAATGGCTCAAATAAATAAATAATTATATGAGACAACTATTGAGAGCTTATCAAGTGCCAGGTATTATTCCAAACATTTCCATATTGCCTTATTTATCCATCACAAAAATAATAGAATCATTATTATCTCTATTGTATAACTGAGGAAATGAGTTAAAAAGAGGTTAGATAACTTGCCTAAGGTCCCACAAATAGTTATTAGGAGAATCAGGAGTCAAATGAAGATGACTTGAGTCTAAGCTTGTGTCTTAATCAATACTGCCTCCAGAGAAGATGTACAAGTGCAGATATTAAAGATGATTCATTGTTTGCAGCAACTAGCCAAAAGATGTTGAAAGGAACTGAAACGCATACTATTTTGAAACCTAATTTTCTTTTGCAGCAACCTAAAACTTTGAATTTTAAAGATTCTTGCTTTCTTTGTTCTTGGCAACGGTTTATTTTCTAGACATTCTAGCTGTAGCCCATTAAACATAGATACTGTGAGGGAGGAAAAACACACATTGTACTTGACTTGGGATTGAATTTTCTGAAGACTGTATCACATACGGGTGTTCAATACATGCTTTTCTGATACACTAGGGGTGGTTCTATGATTCCAAATTATCACATTTGGCTAATCTGTAATTCCAGTTTATAAACCCTCATGCCATCACTCATTTGTAGGGATATATATTCAAACCTCAGATTATAAAATAGCATTGATTCTGCAGTAATTTTTTTTTTTTTTTGGTATGGTATCACACTCAGTTAAATAATGAGCAAATGTTTTTTGATGTTGGCTCAATTTACTGATGTTTTAGAGTAATTCCACAAATGTGTGAACACACTGGCTAATTTTAGCAGTAAATGCTTTTAAAAAGCAATTATATTTTATAAATAGGTCAGGGTTCAGTAATCTTAGGTCCTAATGGAATTTTATATATAGAAGTTTACTTCCTCAAAATGTTAGCTCTTACTGGGTTCTTAAAATTTCTAAATGTTTATTAGTCTGTTGGAGTTGAGGTATTTTTCAGAAACACAGAATGTCTTCTTAAATTTGTATTTTAATTTCAACCAAAAAACTAAAATAAATTGTTATGGACACATTTTGGAACATTCAGAAGCCCACCCATAGCCAAGTGCTATGTTTGACAGTTGACACTTGGTATTTGCCTTGGCTGGGTTTCTGCCTTCACACTATTAACTTTTTGGACTGGATGATTGTTTGTTTGGGGGCTATCCTCTACACTGTAGGAGATTTAAAAGAATTTCTGGCCTCTACCTACTAGATGCTAGTACTGTATCACTCAGGTAGTGAGAACCAAAAATGTCTGCAGTCACAATCAAATATGCCCTGTGGTCAAAATTACCCTGATGAAGAACCACTGTTCATTGGTGTTATGGATTGAATTGTGTCTCCCCAAAATGTGTGTCAACTTGGCTAGGCTATGATACCCAGTGTTGTGTAGTTGTTCTCTAATTTGTGATCTGATGTAATTATCCTATGTGTTATAAATGCTAACCTCTACGATGTTAATGGGAGCCCTGGTGGCACAGTCACTAAGACCTCAGTTGCAAACCAAAAAGGTTGGCATTTTGAATCCACCAGTCGCTCCTTGGAAACCCTATGGGTTCGTGATGTTAATGAGGCAGGATTAGAAGCAGTTATGCTAATGAGGCAGGACTCAATCTATAGGATTAAGTTGTATCTTGAGTCAATCTCTTTTGAGATATAAAAGAGAGAGCCAGCAGAGAAGAGAAGGACTTCTTACCACCAAGATAGAGGAGCCCGGAGCAAAGCATGTCCTTTGGACCTGGGGTCCCTACGGTGAGAAACTCCTAGACCCAGAGGAAGAAGTAGACAAAGACCTTCCCCCAGGGCCCACACAGAGAGAAGGCCTTCCCCTAGATCTAGTGCCCTGAATTTGGACTTCTAGTCTCCTAAACTGTGAGAGAACAAATTTCTGTTTGTTAAAGCCATCCACTAGTGGTATTTCTGTTACAGTAGCACTAGATGACTATGACAATTGGTATCTAAGAATGTGTTTAAAGTGGTATCTAAATGTGGGATAGTATGAAAAATAATAGAGGTAGAACTTAATACATGAATGATACATTTTCTACTGGGAAAAGGCCAAATGACATCACAGTGAACTACACAGTTGAAAGATTCGCAATAATTTTAATAGAGAAAAGTCTTAGAACTCTT
Organism: Elephas maximus indicus; assembly: GCF_024166365.1. NCBI lineage: Eukaryota > Metazoa > Chordata > Mammalia > Proboscidea > Elephantidae > Elephas > Elephas maximus. The sequence continues at coordinate 136,636,214 of NC_064820.1, forward strand.
GAATCATGAGATATCACAGGAAAGTATAAGCATTCCAAACTAAGACAAATCTGTACCGAAGTAGTTAAGTATCGTATTTACATTTAGTCCCAGCATAATAACTTTAGCTATCACACTAAGTTAATGTTATTAATTTGAATTTTATTGCTTTTATAATTTTGTTGTGTTATTGGTAAATTTGTTTTGGTTTTAGAATTAAAGCTTATAGCACAAGCCTTAAGCATAAGGAGTTTATACTTAGTTTAGTGTTTATACATATTTAACAAACATAATGATAAAAATAATTTGTGAACACCAGAAACCCTTAAAGATGATTTTTCCCCCAAGAGCATTTTGAAAGGGATCAGTATATTTCTGATGATTGAGAAACACTGGAGTTGGTTCATCTGAGGCTAAGTGGGAGAGGGATAGCAAGCCAAGGAGAAGAGGACATTGTTGAGAAATTTGGGGAAAACTTTGAACTTAGGTGCTGCATATCTGCTGTCTCACTCCTGTTTTTTCCAAGTATATAGGAAATAAAAATCCACATTTTATTTTTGTACTAGCCCACAAAATGACAGAGACTAGTAACTGGGTTATTGTACACTTTTCCTTTTGAGAAAAAAAAAATATATATGTATATATATACACACACACACTTTTGCCCTGTGTATACTTGTATGTGGAAAGCATTATACTTCAAGCAAGATAATTTCAATTTTGAGTATAGTAGAAGAAATAAGAACCAATGATAGAATTCAAGTTTTTAGGTGCTTGTGCCAATTTATTGGATCACGTTGTACAAACAAAATATGTTCCTCTGTGATTTTAGGGCAAAGAGAATGTCTTATCAGGCTATACAGCAGACTCTCTTTACCTGTTATGCTTCCACTCACATAATCTGTTGTTACCTTGGTCCTCTGTTGACTGATATGCTCGAAAAATCTTAGACACTCTCCTGCCCTATATACCAAAAGGTTGGAAGACCCTCCCCTTCTAGCCATGCCCCTTTGCCTCTTTTCCATCATATTTTCTTCCCTTGAAAGGTGTTTTGGAGTGCTACTCAGTAAAATAAAAGAATGAAGTGATTCATAATTGCTCATACTTTCAGTGATTGAAGTGGAAGAGCCCAACCCTTCCGACTCATTTCCAGAAAAGGGAGGTTCATAGACTCACTGACTCTTCTAGCTCCAACATGGCTGGAGATCATGCTCTGTCATCCCCTGCAGGGCAAGGAAAAGTCTATAGAAAAGTAATTAGGGATTTGGTAACATTTCTCCACTTTCTGGGAGGGAGTTTTCTTTTAACCTAAGTACTACAGAGATGTCACTTTGAGGACTAAGAAGTCACTTTGAGAACAAAGGTGCACTTGACCCAAGCCATGGTATTTTCAACTGCCTCATATGCATGCAAAAGCTGGACAATGAATAAGGAATACTGAAGAATAATTGATGTTTTTGAGTTACGATGTTGGCAAAGCATATTGAATATACCATGGACTGCCAGAAGAAAGAATAAATCTGTCTTGGAAGAAGTACAGCCAGAATGCTTCTGAGAAGAGAGGATGGTGAGACTTTGTCTCATGTACTTTGGACATGTTATCAAGAGGTACCAGTCCCTGGAGAAGGATATCATCCTTGGTAAGTAAAGTAGAGGGTCAGCAAAGAAGAGAAACACCCTCAGTGAGATAGATGGACACAATGGCTGCAATAATGGGCTCAAACAGCAACAATTGTGAGGATAGCACAGGATCCTGCAATGTTTTAGTCTGTTGTACATAGGGTGGCTGTGAGTTGGAAGAGACTCGATGATGCATGGCAACAACAACAACTACGGAGATGGCTAACCCCACTCCAATCCATGCATCATCCAACAACTTACTGGACACCTACTGTTCCATAGAGACAGTCAGGCTAGAGTCTCTCAGTTTATATCTAGGATCTAATGAAACAACCCCAGTTTTGGTGGCTAAATAGATTATTAGGTTGACCCTCTGTAAATTAGAACCATTCCTTTCTTTAAAGAGTTAGATGATTCAGGTTATATTTAGATATAACTTTTTGGAAATAAATTATCTTTAATACTTCATATAAGTATTATAAGGTTATAGTGAAATAAGACAGCTTATGCAGGTAGTTTTACCTCTCACTGTATAAGCTCTAACATGTAACATTTATGCACTGAAGTTCTGTTATTTGAAAAAGGAAATCCTTCAAAGTGTTGTGATTTTTGGAATCAAACCTTTCTCGTAAGTAAACTAGCAACATTACTTCATAGAAAAAAATTGAATCACCGTTTTGTAATTTCAAACTCCAGTAAGATAAGTGAAAATGCAGGCCTCATTGCTTGCAGGTACAGTTGTCTTGTAAACTGCCAATACATATGTCAGAGACTAGTGCTATTCATACTGAGCTTGTTAAAGATACAGGAAGAATCCCCAAAGAAACAGGAATAGGGAATTTAACCTTCTGAAAGGTCATATGCCCCTTGAAAAGAATCATTTTAAAATATTCCTGATCATCTTTATAAAAGGAAACACGATCTGATTTCTTCTAAATGGCCACCGTTCCAGGAGATGCACTAACATGCTTTACATATTGACATTTTTCTCGGAACTCTGAATTGCTGAACCAAGTTTATATGAAATTTTATAAAACATATTTTCTCTTCACTGTTTTATTTGTTTTTGCTTGAGCATGTGTATTTTCAAGATATATGTCTGTCAGTTTGTGGTAATGTAGTAGCTTGCATGGTGCTATGATGCTGGAAGCTATGCCATGGGTATTTCAAATACCAGCAGGGTCAACAATGGTGAACAGGTTCCAGTGGAGTTTCCAGACTAAGGTAAAATAGGAAGAAAGGCCTGGTGATCTACTTCCAAAAATTAGCCAAGGAAAACTGTATGGATCACAACAGAACATTGTCTGACTCACTTACTTTGGACATGTCATCGGGAGGAGTCACTCACTAGAGGAGGTCATCATGTTTGGTGAAGTAAAGGGAAGTTATGGATGAGGAGCACCCTCAGTGAGATGGATTGACACAATAGCCTCATGATGGACTTCAACATGCTAGAGATTGTAAGGATGATGCAAGACCCAGCAACATTTTGTTCTATTGTATATAAGGTTGCCATGAGTTCGAGTCCAATCAATGGCAGCTCTCTATTTATCTATCTACGCACACACACATACACACACTATAAACAGATATGGAGAGAGAGAGAGTGAGAGAGGGAGAATAAAGGAATAGGCCTTAAGGCTGATGTTAAATTATATTTTAAAATTCACCTACATTATGGATAAATCTGGTGCTATACAAATAAGATACAAAAATCTTAAATGATATACAAATCCTTCCTTTTCAAAGCATTTTGTATTTTAAGTAGAGACAATTCATAAATGGAAGAGCTTTCAGATATGTATATTAAAAAAATATTATTAGCTACCTATTATTCTTTATCACTGAGGAAGAATCCTTTCCTAAAAAGAAGACTGTGGACATTGAAAGCTGGAATATCAGATGTTAGAGAAGGGAATATATTTTTCAAGCCTTTGATCTGGAAAAAAGAACTGTCTGAATGAAGCAGAGAATGATCTTTCATTAACCAAAGACAAACTAGACTCCCCATGGCTGGTTTTAGAGCATTTAAGCACTTTTCTCTCTTTCCTTGTAACTGACGTTATGCATGTTTTCCAATTACAAATTAAAGTGCTGTCTTCTTATACTCCATCTATAGACTAAACAGGTGCACCTAAGGAATTTGGAGATCTATTTCTACAGCTGAGTTTGAGGATATATGCTTTCTGTTCCTACTCCTACCCCTCTGCATTTTCTCTCCCTCTTCTCATTGTGGGAAAATTTCTTCTCCCTGGGCAATAGAACTAACTTTGTGTGTAAAAGAAGGCACGTAGTCTCTCAGCTGCTAATGAAGTTTAATTTCCAGTGGAAACATTTTTTCATGAATACTTAATACATTAAAGAGAGAGCTAAATAAATTCAGTCAGAGAAGGAGTTAACACCTTTGCCGAACTTGACACTCACTCTTACTCACTCAATAACTATCTTCTGTATGCCTGAAATGGTGCAGGACACAATGAACAGATCCACCTATTAATTAGAAATTGTCCATGCCTTTCTGTAGGAGGAATACATGCTTAATTCAAATTAAAATCGTGTCAAAATATCATAAAACCATGTATAACACCCAAGAATTCTCCCAAAAGATAGGTGGCCTTTGAGCTGGATCAAAGATATGAAAAAAAAACCTCTTACCACAGGAAGAAGAAAGGAAAGAACATCTCAAGGAGGGAGAAGAGTGTGTTTAAATGCAGAAAATTGGTGTCTTTGAGAAATATCAAAACGTGTGGTAGGTTACATATTTAAACTTTTTTTTTTAGTTCAATCACAGCTTTTCACTGAATTTCCCCACTCTTAACAAAACCGTCTTTATTCTGTTAAGGACTGCCTTTTTTTAGTCACTCCCAGCTGGAAGCCCTGATGCAGCTTTGTCCAGCATTTGGGCCGTTTGTGACAAGAGTAAGAGCTTTATTAACTACTTCAGCTTCAGCAACAGGTCTGGAATCAACCTTACTAACCTGGATCCATGGTCTGCTATTATGGGGCAAGCCATGGCAATCAGGAGGGCTGTGAGCTGCAGACTACTTCTACCCCCTTATTTGGTCCTTTGTGTTGAACTTCGACCCACAGGATCCCTAATTTTCTGCCAGTCATTTTCTCTGGCTAGTGTGCTTGCTCCCTTTATTCTTGTTCCTGGCTGCTCTACTATTTTGAAGTGATTGGTTTGTCCATATTGGTAACACAATAGCTCATCCAAAGATGTAGCCCCTCCTATTTGTTCTCCTCCTGTATTAGTTTCCTAGGGCCCTAGTGACACAGTGGTTAAGCACTACAGCTGCTCACCAAAAGATCAGCAGTTTGAATCTACCAGGCGCTCTTTGGAAACCCTATGAGGCAGTTCTACTCTGTCCTACAGGGTCGCTATTGGTTGAAATCGACTCGATGGCAATGGGTTTGGTTTAGGTTTTGTATTAGTTTCCTAGGGTTGCCGTATCAAAGTACCTCCATCCAGGTGGCTTATAATAACATAAATTTATTATTTCAAGGTCCTGGAGGCTTGAAGTCCAAATTCAGGGTGTCAGCAGGGCCAAACTCTCTGTAGTCCTTGGGGGAAAGTTCTTTCTTGTCTCTCCTAGCTTCTGGTAGCCTCAAGTGTTCCTTGGCTTGCAGAGGCATCTTCGCATGGCCATCCTTTCTCTCTGTCTTCCGTGTCTCTTTTTCTCTTTTATAAGAACACCACTCATATTGGATTAGGACCCACTCTACTCCAGTATGACCTCATATTAACTAATAACATCTTCCAGGACCCTATTTCCGACAAGGCCACATTCACAAGTACAGGGGTTAGGACATCAATATATCTTTTGGGGGACAGTATTCAATCCATAAGGAGCTCTGGTAGTGCAACAGTTAAGTGCTCAGTTGCTAACCAAAAGGTTGGTGATTTGAACCTATCCAGCGAGTTCTTGGGAGAAAGACCTGCAATTAGCTTACATAAAGATTAAAGCCTAGGAAACCCTAGGGGCAGTTCTACTCTGTCACATGGGGTTGATTTAAGTTGAAAATTGACTCAACAGCACCTAACAACAACATTCTATTCATAACACCTCCCAACGTGCATTTTTCCCTGAAATGAACCTCCTTCAATGCTGATGTCAATTCTTGACAGAACCAAGACTAACATGGCCCTGTCACTTTGGATACTGCTTTTGAAATACTGGTTTAGCTGTCAGCATCCTTTTCCTCTACTCTATATCCAGTTCTAGACTCAGGCCAGTTTCTCAGTGAAACACTTAGGTTATTTGCTAAAAGTAACAAAAACTTCCTTGAGCTAATCTAAAACAAAGAAATATTTATTGGAAGAATATGGGAGTATCCCTTTTCACAAAGACACAAAAGCCGAGGGACCAGGTCTTGGAAAAGGTAGTTCTGGGGATAGAGGCAGCAGGAGATCATGGATTGTTTATTCAGTATCTCACCATCACTGAGAAGCATCAGCTGCAAATATTTTCTTCCTTTGCAACCCTGAGCTCAAGAGTATTGGATTGGTCGTGATTGGTCTATGTCCTCTCCATCTCCTTTGGCCAAGCCAGGGCAGGGCCTCTTAGTTGACATCCCATTAAGACTGAAGTCAGTGGGAACTGCATAGTCTTTCGAACAAATGATGGTTCAGAACACAAAAGGAGATAGAATGGATGTTGGGCAAGCACTAATGCTTGTTAACTGTACTCAGCCTCCTTATTTGTCTTTGGTCTAAGTTTTCTTCTCCTCCTTACTGGCCCATGTTGCTGGGCTCCAGTATGCTTTGAGGCCAACCTTCCCAAGTTATGACAATGAAACCTCCATTACTTTCTTCTTTTTTGTAGCCTTTTTTTTTTTTTCTTGGAAGATTCTAGTTTACAGTTTGATCAGACTTGGGTTTCTTTTTAACATGATTAGAATCCAACCCTCTAGTCAAAGAACCACACTTAGTTTATTTCAGTTAGGCTTGAGAGGAATAATAAGAGATAATATCATATCTATCTATAGTTACTTCAGACAATGTTCCGCTGCTATTCATAAGGCTTTCACTGGCTAATGCTTTTCAGAAGTAGACTGCCAGGTTCTTCTTCCTAGTCTGTCTTAGTCTGGAAGCTCAGCTGAAACCTGTCCTCTGTGGGTGACCCTGCTGGTATCTGAATATCGGTGGCGTAGTTTCCAGCATCACAGCAACATGCAAGCCCCCACAATATGACAAACTTGGATCCACAATCAACAGCCATGGGAGCATCAGTCAAGAAATCAAAAGACGCGTTGCATTGGGTAAATCTGCTGCAAAGGACGTCTTTAAAGTGTTGAAGAATAAAGATGTCACCTTGAAGACTAAGGTGTGCCTGACCCAAACCATGGTATTTTCAATCGCATCCTATGCATGTGAAAGCTGGACAATGAATAAGGAAGACCAAAGAAGAATTGACGCCTTTGAATTGTGGTGTTGGCGAAGAATGTTGAATATACCATGGACTGCCAAAAGAACGAACAAATCTGTCTTGGAAGAAGTACAACCAGAATGCTCCTTAGAGGCAAGGATTGCGAGACTGGGTCTTACATACTTTGGACATGTTGTCAGGAGGGATCAGTCCCTGGAGAAGGACACGCGCTTGGCAGAGTACAGGGTCAGCGGAAAAGAGGAAGACCCTCAACGAGGTGGATTGACACAGTGGCTACAACAATGAGCTCAAGCATAACAACGATTATAAGGATGGCGCAGGACCGGGGAATGTTTTGTTCTGTTGTGCATAGGGTCGCTATGAGTCGGAACCGACTCAACGGCACCTAACAACAACAACATCTATAGTTATGAAACTATAATCAAGTTTTAAGAAATTTAATATCTTAAAGACAGTATCAAGATTTTCTAAGCCTCTAAGTTTAGGTCAGGTTAAAGTGGATTATAACTAACTCTGATAAGGTTTACTTTAATCTGAAAAAGAAAAGAGTAGTTTTAATTTACAAGTTGCATCTTTGCCTGTTAGCAGTTTAATAAATTTTACAGCCATGAAAAATTTTAGTCAGTAAGTTTTAGTATTTCTTATAGTTTACTTAAAAGTGAAATACATATTTAAAATATGTTTTTTTCATAAATTATGTAACATTTTAAATGTGTGCAGCTCTTGTTAGAAAAAGAGGTTTCTGATATCTGCCGTAAAGCAGGTCTCATTTCTTCAACCCTCTCAGCCATGCATTTATCTGTTATTTGTATTCACTTGAACAAAGGATGAGTGGTTAACACGTTAGAACAAGATGATATTTAAAAACTTTTTTAGTTAAAAAGTCAATGGTTCTGTAACTATTTAGTATATCGTTTGGTTATACTTTCTCATGGTATGATGAGCATCTTGTTGAACATATGAAAGTGCTTAATTCAATAAATTATAGCAAACTCTGTCTCTATACATTTCAGCTGTGATACAAAATTAGGTCAAAATTGTTGATTTTAACATTATGTAAATCGGTCATTTCTGCAGAGACCTTTCTCCTCTCGTCATTCTCCAAATGTCTTAGTTATCTAGTGCTGCTATAACAGAAATATTGTAAGTGGATGGCTTTAACAAACAGAAATTTATTCTCTCACTGTCTAGGAAGCTAGAAGTCTGAATTCTGGGCACCTGCTCCAGAGGAAGGCTTTCTGTCTCTTTAGGCTCTGGGGAAAGATACTTGCCATCAATCTTCCCCAGGGTCTATGAGTTTCTCAGTGCAGGAATCCCAGGTCCAAATGATGAACTCTTCTCCTGGCTTTTCTTTCTTGGTGGTCCTCTCTGCTCAATTCTCTGTTTTATGTCTCAACAGAAACTGACTCAAGATACAACCTGGTCCTGTAGATTGAGTCCTGCCTTGTTCACATAACTGCCTCCGATCTTGCTTCATTAACATAATAGAGATAGGATTTACAACACATAGGATAATTACATTAGATCACAAAATGGTAGACAACCACACAATACCAGGAATCATGGCCTGGGAAAGTTGACACGTATTTTCGGGGGACACAATTCAATCCATAACATCAAATAAATATCCCCACTCAACCACTTTGTAGATCCTAATGTGTGTTCTTTGTAACAACGGTAAATAAGCGTCAGGTGGCTTGAAGAATTCAGCATAACACATAATCAGAACCAGAGAAAAAAGCAACTTAGGGTGTATATTTCTCTAATGATAGCTCTGAAGTACCATTGCAGTTACTGGACTGTCACACATAAGCGAGAGTAGAATTGTTAGGTTTTAAGAACCTAGATAAAAAAGTAAAAAAAAAAAGATATTTAAAAAAATTTTTAACTATCATTTATAACAATAAGAATCAGCTGTTGCCCTTTACTAACCCTCTGTTTCCTGTAGAATACATTTTATATGATGAGAATAAGTAATGATATTTAATTGTCTTAGGTTAAAAGACAGTGCACACATTATTGCAGAGAGGTGGGAGGTAAAATAGGGCACTGATGTTAAATATAGTGAGTTTTATCACTGGACTTCTTTGAAAGCAATACAGCATTCTTAATCTGGGCTCAGCTCCATTATTTTCAATGAAGAATTCTTAATGTAAATGCATTGAATCAATCTAGATTCAATTGAAAGCAATACTGTAATAAGCAGAACATTTCTCTCAAGTCTTTGCTCCCAAAGAATCAGCTCATGATAGAACGCACGATTGATTTCAGTAAAAAAGCTATTAGGTAGACAGAGTAGATAAAACTATAGTTTTTGCAATAATATCAATGTAACTAAGCAGCAAAAATGTTTTTAATATTTGGAATTATTGAAAGACATATATTAAGAAGTGTCCCAAAGTGGAGCTCACTAAACACATGATGCTTTTAGCCAGGAGGCATGGCAAGGAAGTGTATTATCAGAGGAAGAGAGAAATTTAGGATTGGCTTGACAGCAACAGATCGATGTAAAGTCACTATGAAAGCCACCAATTGACATCTAGTCTGCTATAGTTCAGGACAGCACTCTAACAGTCTAGGACAATGAGTTTTAAAGAGCAGGGATGGGCACATTGTGGAATTATGTCATGGATTTTTCACATAACTGCTCCTAGAAGACCAGTACCCGAGGGAAGCAGGTACTGATACAAATAATGAATGATGGATATTTCATACTTTGGTTTATTTTCAGGTTTAAAATCAGTTAGCATTTACTTGATTCCAACTCCTGGAGACTCCATCTGTGTCAGAGTAGAACTGTGCCCCATAGAGTTTTTAATGCCTGATTTTTCAGAAGTAAATCAGTAGGCCTATCTTCTCATGCTTCTCTGGATGGACTTGAACTGCCAACCTTTGGATTAGCAGCAAAGCGTGTTAACTGTTTACACTACCTGGGGATCCCCATTTTCAGGTTTAAGAGGATATAAAGCTGTATTTTGAGTCCAGGAGCTCAGAAATGATCCCAGAATAGTCACCACACCCACCCCATAGTCCACTTTTTTCTTTTGAGAAACTCAAAGTCCCTGACTTGAATGAATTTTTGAGGTATAACCCATAAAACCCAGTGCCATTGAGCTGATTCTGACTCATAGTGACCCTATAGGACAGAGTAGAACTGCCCCATACAGTTTCCAAGGAGCGCCTGGTGAATTCGAACTGCTGACATTTTGGTTAGCAGCCATAGCACTTAACCACTATGCCACCAGGGTTTCCTTTTAAGGTATAATAAGAGGTAATGCCTTTAGGAGAATTCAGATTAAGGAGTAGAATGTCCAAGAAGCCAGTTTATAAGTAACTTTGGACTTCCACATATGACTCCTTCACAACCTCTCTTAGTGATATAGTTTATACAACTAAAAATTCCAAGTGAAAACACCGTCCCCATTAACCACTTAAGCCTGTCATGTACAAGGCACAGAGGGCAACTATAGGCCATGCTACCAACCCTGAGCCAGTCCTCTGAAGTTACTTGAAATCAACAGTCAAGGTAGCTGAATTTCTGAGTGAATGGTAAATGGAAGAATATAGTTTACTAGGAAAGAACATTTACTTTTATCTAAAGTTTAAGCACTTTAATATGCTTCCCAAGAGAGTGCTTATTCAGGCTATTGCATAAGAAAATTCTAGCAAGAACAAAAACTACAGACAGGTTGGAAATTTTTTGCTGACAAGAAAGCCAAAAAAAAAAAAAAAAAAAAATTCACATATTTTGGAAAGCAATTTGGAACTGTATCTCTGTAAATTACATTCATTCTTTCTGAGTGTAAGTAATGTTATGCAGCTCTGATTGATGAGAAAAATGTGAGATGAAAGACAATCCACATAAATTCAAATATTATGCCTCTAAAAAATCCTACAGTCTGAACATGAAGAAAGAGGTTTTTACCTTTACTAGCAGAAAAAAAAAAAAAATCAGATTACCTTCCCCTAAAGAAATGCTAAATTCATGTTTAAAGACTACAAGATTTGAAGAAGCCTTAGAATTTTAGTCTTCTTGGGGTGCCCACATGTCTTGGTTTGCCACTCACTTAGAGACACAGAATAAAATCAAGTATACAATGGCCTCATATAGTCATTAGTGATTGTGACAGATAAGGAAAGATTTAGAGAAATATTGAGATTTGAGTTTACCCTTAAAAGAAGTTCAGGAATTAGCAAAGAAAAAAAGAATGAAGAATGCGGAGAAGGAATGTTGACTTACTTTCTGACACTTAGTTTGTGTATTTGTGCAATGTTTTTGTATTAGTTAACTGTATTTTGAGTTCAATAAATCATACATGTGGCTGAAAACAATGCTTTCTCACATTTTAGAAATAAGCAAATGGCATTTTTAATTTCTAAAGAATTACATAGTAGGAAGACAGACTAATGGCTATCATTTTTCTTCCTCTGGGTTCTTCACCAAAACATCTGGCAACTTTCGTGACTAAGCTGTTTGAACGGTCTACTGAACCTTGATTTAGTACAGTGACAGAAAGAGCCTCATCCATTATAGAGAAGGTAAGTCACCTTCGTAAGTCAAAGATTCTCATAAGTTATTTTCATTATAGATTAATGGTCTGTGAAGATTCAGATCCTTCAAAGAGTTGAACGTTTTGTGTTCTGTGTACTATGGTGCAGTTAGGAAATTACAAGTTGTTTTAAAGCTTCAGTCATTTAGAGGAAATCAATTTGGACTCAATCCAATTACCATTTAAGTCTCTTTCTGCCCAGACATTTTGTGGGCATCAATGCAGAACAGCGTTCGTTTTTTTTTTTTTTTTTAAATAAATATCATGAATGATGATTTTTCAGGTTTGGGGGCTATAAATATCCATTTATAATATTATAATAATAAGCTACCTTTTTTAACATTTGCCACATCCCAGTGCTAAATGCCTTACACACTTTAATTTAGCATTCTTCAGAACCCTGTGAGGAAAATGAGAGAACCAAGGCACAGGAAGTGCAAAAACTCACCCAAAGTAACACAACTGATAAGCAAGGAATCAGAGTTGAAAATAGGACTTGTATGATCAAAATCTGCATTTTTAATCCCTTCATTGTTGTTGTTAAGTGCTGTCCAGTCAATTTAGACTCCTAGCAATTAAGTGGGTGCAATTACTTTCCCAAAGTCATACGGAAGGTGTATTAACTAAGATGTTTTATTTCAACACAGGACCCAGGTCAAAATAGTGTAACAAATGAAAAACAAAAATGTATTGGCAGGATGTAGGGATGGTTCACACACACAAAAAAGCAAAACTAAAGAAGCCATAACTGTTTCAGAGGTCAGGGATTGGAACAAGGATCTAGAATGTGATAATTTCTCTCCCTTTCCCTCTCCACCTCCCCCTCCCCATCCCCCTCCCCCCATTCACCCCCTCCCCTTCCTTTCTCTTCTCCTTTTCTCTCTTAAAAAATCTAATGACTTTCTATATTATGGTAGATCCAGAAATTTTACACATACTGTTTAACATCTTTGTGAAAATTCTCTGTATAGCTGCCAGTATTCCTTTTGACAGCTCTGATAATTAAGGCAGAGTGAGTGAATTGATTTGCCTAAGATGGGTGACTGAAGGGTTGCAGAGGGAGGGTTAGAGCCTAGCCCTCCCAAATCCTTGTACAGTGCTCTGCTAATCTACTTGTGTTTTATAAAGCTATGTTTTATCAGCACTTCTATAAGAATTAAAACTTTTTTTAAAAGAAGCTGTCATTGTTTTCTTTAGAGTTTATGACACACAAACAATAAGTTAATTTTATCAAAATACAGCACATTTCTTAAAAATCAATTCTTATGTAAATAGTACTGAAAATCAACTAAAATGAGGTAAAATTTACAAAGAGTTGTTAAAGGGTTTCAGTCGAAATTATTAAAACTATACAATACAATAAGCAATTGATAACATCTTAAAAGAAGTGCAATATTTGAGTTCACTTATTTTAAAAAGCACTGTCTATTTACTCTGAGAGAGCCCTGGTGGCAAGCAGTGGTTAAGTGCTACGGCTGCTAACCAAAATGTCCACCAGCGGCTCCTTGGAAACCCTAGGGGGGGCAGTTCCACTCTGTCTTATAGGGTCACGGTGAGTTAGAATCAACTCGACTGCAATGTTTTTCTTTTTTAACTTACTCTAAGTTGCAAGAAAGGAACAAGCCCAACTCACTTTTGCAAAAATGATGTAGGTTGGCATTTAACAGTTTTTGGTCTTCTAGGGGAGCCCTGGTGATGCAGTGGTTAAGAGCTTGGCTGCTTACCAAAAGGTCAGCAGGTGGAATCCAAGAGCCACTCCTTGGAAACACTGTTGGGCAGTTCTGCTCTGTCCTATAGGGTCAGTATGAGTTGGAATTGACTTGATGGCAATGGGTTTTTAACGGGTATGGCACTTTTTTCTGGCCCAAATAACCATGCATTAATTCTTGCCATTGCATGTTACTTAAATTTTATTTGATTGCATAGATAGAACAAAAACAAATAAAATTAATGGTCTGGATAAACAAGATTAATCAACTTAAAAATATGGAATGCTTCATGTATTTGCGTGTCATCCTTGCATAGAGGCCATCCTAATCTATAGAAGTAAATGAAAGGTTTATTTCACTAACATAGAATTCATTAATTTTCTATGGAAGAAAGGTTTCATTAAAATGCTTTTCTAACAGATACCTACTTTGGATTATAACATTTGGTCTGTAGTTGATGCGCAACAAGAAAAGATTTCTTTTGATAAATTTATTTAGTATTCTTTTATTAACCTTATATAGACATGTTAGTAAAATAAAGGTGAAGTTATTGATCAATTTCTGTGAATCTTAGAATATATTATATGTATATATTTACCATTTACTATATAAGTGATTTTCAAATAGACACGCTTCCAAATTAAATGCCTTATCCACAAGATGGTGTCCTAGCATTAGCAACAAATAGGTTGAGCTTGCGAATAGAATGGACTTTACTCAGCAAAAACGTTTTTCAAGCCGAAAATGCCAAGTACCCATGCATAAAAATAATTACTCCTCGGCCTGTGGTTTTGTGCAAAACATACTTTGGAAAATATATTGTTCGACTTAATTTGATTAACTCTCTTTGTCGTAGATTTGTATTTATTTACGTTAATGCTACAGTGGAATAGGCAGTTCATTAACTTCTAATCTAGCTAAAACAGGGAGGAAAACTGTTTTCCTTGCAAATCACAACAAATTTTCAAATGGCACAATGGCTGAACTTTGTGTGATACAAATTTTATTGTATGTCAGCAGAAATACACTTAAAAGCATAAGTTTTTTAATCATGGATTCTATTTGTGTATAGTTTGCTGTTGAAATCAGAGATGGTAGCACCTTGCTAATTTTGTATCTGACCAAATTTAAACTTTAAAGATAAGTTGTATGTTCTTTCTGGAACTGAACACCGTTGTTTTCTGCTTTCAAAAATCAACATTTATTCTTGGGATTGTAAGAAATGTCTGGTTCTGTAATAATTCCTACTGGGTTGTCACTGAGTTTTGAACTTGTGTAGAGATTTTCTAATATCGAACCCTAGGAAAAAAGAGGTAGAATGCATTCTATTACTTTTAAGAGAGTCTGAGTGAAAAGGGAGATTGTTTCAGATAAAATTGAGACTGATAATATCCTCTATTTCAGTTTTAAAACTACACTTAAAAGAAAGCTAGGTTTGCTTTATAACTGAAAGTAGAACTTTGCTTTTAAAAAGATGTTTCCTATTTTTGTTACCTCCATTTCTACCATGCCATGGGTTGTTTAAAAAAAGTATTTTTGAGACTTTTCTACATTTTCATCCAAAAAAGAAAGTTCATTCTAAATCACTTGACAATGTCAGAGGGCAAGAAAGAGACATGTCAAAGTGAGATACATAAAATCACTCTGTAAGTTATTCTCTTGCATTAGTGGCACAGATGTGAATTTTATAGCATTTTGGAAGGAAATCTGGCATGTCTATTAAAATTAAAAAAAAAAAATTTGAACCTAATCTCACTTTTGGAAGCCTATTCTACAGAATATCTACCAGGGCGTAAGGGCATGTGTACAATGATGTTTCCTCTAGCATTGCTCCTGGAAGCCAAAGAAAAAGCAAAACTGTAAACAAAGTGAATGCCCATTAAAAGAATAATTGGATTTATTGTTATGTACACATCATGGAATGCTATTTGGCTGCAAAAAGAATGATCTGAAGCTCTAAAAATTATATCAGTAGTCCTGGAGGAATTTATGCTATATATTTTTTAGTTGGAAAATTAAGGAGTTTATAATAAAGTTCCACTTAAAAAATAAAACAGAAAGTTCTTATATATTTATGATACCTATGTGAATGCCTGTATATTTGTTTATGGTTAAATAGTCATAGAAGGAAGCATGAGGTACTTGCTTATTAACAAGTTTATTAAATGTGATACTTGTAGAAGGCTGTCATAGTCAGTTCCTTGGAAAGCTGACTCTAACGGCATGCAGGAAGTCTGTGCGGGCATGCTTTCAGGATCAACCTTTGAAGGGACATGAAGGAAGGTTGATTAAGCCAGAAAAATGTTGGGCTGTGATACAGACAAACAAAGGCCTCAGTCAGTCCCATGGGGACATCTGGAGCTGAGATGGTCCTAAATAATCGTCTCAAAAATGCATCGAAGAGACCTTTTTGTCCTCCCCTCTCTGTATGCTATCTTCATCTCTCCAACCCCCTACAATGATTACATGAAAGTAAAAATACTATGAAAAATTCATAATGTTTTACTTGGAAAAATCTTTTTCCAAAATCTTTCTTCACCCAGTTTTCTGGCCATTCTTACTTTTCAATTTACCATACTTTCTCTGACAACACTGAAGGGCTACAATGCTTAGTAAAAGAGAATTGAGAAGAAAACCTAAAGATTTTATTTTGGAAGAAATAAATGGCTGATGAAGGTAGTTGCATCATTCTGTACACTTTTTTGAAGTATTTAGGCTATGGTAACTATATCCTCACTAAAATGATATATTTCAAGAAAAATTGATTTTGAATGAATAAGTAAGCATCTTGGTAATATACCATGCCTTAATATATTATAGAGTGGCTTTCAACTACTTTAGCTAGAGTGTAAATACAGCTTTGTAGTTTGATTCATTTACTGAATAGCTATCATACGCCAGGCAGTTAATTAGGCTGTGAGGACTAGAAACTAAAGATATAGTGATTCAGAGCTGTGTAGGATAGATAGATAAATAAACAGGCAATCATAGAGTGATAAGGGCTATAGCATAGACAGAGTGCTATGGGGATTCAACAACTATTCAAATTCAGGTTAAAGGGTGGTAGATTGAAGATGTCAATGTGCCAGGAAAAGGAAATTCATGAATTGTGGGCAGATATTTTGGCAGATGAATAATAAGTGAGAATATCCAAAAGTAATAAAGAGCATACAGGGAAATGCACTTCATCCAATATGCTGCAGTTGAGACTGTGAGCTATGTGGACGAGAGTGAGGGGAAAAGTATCAGGAGATCATATTGAAGAAAGAGGCAGAGACAGGGTCATGTGAGGGTCCTGACAGGAAACACATGGTATAGTCAAACTGGGTAATTTGAAGAGAGTATAAAAAAGCAAACGTGCCCTGGTGGCGGAGTGCTTAAGTACTCGGTTGTTAACCGAAAGGTTGGTGGTTTGAACCCACCAGCCACTCCATGGGAGAAAGATTTGGCAGTCTGCTTCTGTAAAGATTACAACCTTGGAAACTGTATGGGACAGTTCTACTCTGACTTATAGGGTCACTATGAGTTGGAAATGACTTCAAGACAGTCGGTTTTGGGTTTTATAAAAAAGCAGCTATTTGCAAAGACAAGAGTTGTGCATTTCCACCCCAGGCCTATTGCATCAAGAGTTAGAAGGGTGCTAGAGCCTGAAGACAGCGGCCTTATAGGAGGCATCCCTTCAGTGGAGGGATGCCACAAGCCTACAGTGACACAAAAGGATGTAACTGGGAGAGTAAATATCTTGATGGAATCACATGGCAGGCAAACCCATTAATGTGTCCTTAAAGGCCAGAGTCTTGAGTCATGGAGAAAGGTGGGACAGAGTGAAGAGTGGATCTGTGTAAGTGGCAGTTGCAGAATTGAAGATTAAGTAGGACTGGCTAGACGGAGGGAATGAAGAAATTTCTAAGCAGAGGGAGCAATATTCCAAAAATTCTGCGTCAGGAGGGTACATGGTGAGTCTAGAGACTAAAATCATGGCAGTGTGTTTCTCTAGGGTAGAAAGAGCAAAGGGGTGAGACATATTATAGAGGTAGCAGGAGTCAGACCATACAAAGCCTTTCATGCCAAATTGAGTAATTATGTGTTCATCCCAAGAGCAATGCAAGACCATAGAAGAGTCTAATCATGGGTAACATGATCAGATATTTGTTTTGTAAAGATCACTTTCCTGTTAGAGAGTAGACTGGGGCATAAGCAGAGTACATATGGGCGGATAACTATGAAGACTATGACAGGGAGCAATGGTGGTAGCTCATACTAGGGTGCTAGTGGTGGAGATGCAGAGGGTAAACACAATTAAGAAATATATAGGAGGTAAAAGTCAATAGATCTTGGTGAGAGTTTGGACATTGGGGTTGAGGGAGAGGGGATTATTAATAATAATTATTAGGTTCCTGACTAGATAGAAGGACTCTGTGCTAAGATTCCTTTGTCCTCTCCTGACAATGATAAATCCCTATATTCCCACCAACTTCTTCCGGGAAGTCCTCATTTATTATAATGCCCATTTCTTCATGTGTTTGACTAATTTCCCTGTTTTACATAATGGACTCATCTCCTCTTCTTGCTTACAAAATCATTACCTTTTCACAGACTGCCAACCATGAGTTTTCTCCTCCAGATTCACACAATACTTTACTTCTTAACTCCATTCATTTGGATGAGGTCTGTGTGGAATTAGTAATGGACATTGGTAGCAAACTACCAATTAGATGTTTGAGGTGATTAAAATTCCTTCAAGTTTGTGACACTGAAATTACCCAGTTATATAGTTCCATTTATTTCTATCTTGCTACTTTTTTTAAAGTGTTACCTTTTTCCATACTAACTGGTTTTTTTCAAAGCAACTTTTATTCTTTGCCCTTTCAAGATTACTAATATGCAGTGTTTAGCTATTTCAAAGAGTCACTGGGTGGAGCAAATGGTTAATTCACACTCAGCTGATAAGCAAAAGGTTAGAAGTATGAGCCCACCCAAGGCACCTTGAAAATGATCTACTTCTGAAAAATGAGCTATGGAAAACCTTACGGAGCACAGTTCTACTCTGACGCATGTGGGGTTGCCATGAGTTGGAAATCCCTCGATGGCAACTTTTTTTTTTTTTTAAATAACTTAAATTTAGGTATTTTGAAATGCAAAACCTCCAGAGATAATGTAGTTAGTCCTAAAACTGTTAGTTCTCAAACTTATTTTGTATTTGTAAAGAAATGTTGAAATGGTTCTATCAAACATTTTCCTATTTTAAATATGGATAGGCTCCCCAGAGCTCATGTTGATAAAGGAGAAAATAAAAGACCTTCAATTATTTTTTGTGGATTCTGCTTATTTACAGCAAAATCATTTATCCATATGAATCCAACAGCGTAAAAACCTCATAAGTGACAATGTAATATTAAATACCAAGAAATTGAACTACTACTGACACTTGTGGCATTTTCACTGCCCGTTAATGTGTTTAAAAATGCATCCAATAATTAAGAGTTTGGCATAATTAATTTCCATTAATGACTGTAATTGGATCCATAAATCATTTATTCTTTAAAATTAAGCATGAAGTGCAAATTCTCTGGTGGAAAAGAAGCACAGTGTATTTCATAACTCAGATGAGGAACTTTGCATGGATTTGTCCTTGAATCCTTTCCTAGGGAGCAAAATGGCATAGTGCAAACGCCGAGAACCTGAAATTGAAAGTCCAGGGTCTGAGTCTGGCTTAGCCACCTGCTGATAGTATGATGTATGATTCTCAGTTTCTTCATCAGTAGGATGAGGACAATACCTACGTTATAGGATTGTTGTGAGATATAAATAAGTTAATGTTTGTAAAGGTTCTTTATAAACTGAATAGTACAATGAATATGTAAATTATCATTGTTATTAAATTTTAAACAGAAACACTCTCTGCAATTCTGGTTTGGTTGCAATCGAAATAAATTGCTTCCTATATTACCTAAGGTGTTTATTTAAATGGGGAAATGCCTTACAATGACCAGAAAAAAACCTTTGGAATGGTGTTCTTAACAGAGAAATCAGTTTTTTACTTTAGTAAAAATATAGGGAATCTTCACTTTGCATGGCAGTGCAGGGTTGTAAACGTGACCTTGCAAGCTGAAACCATGCAAAATGATCTAAATAATAAATGGAAAAATTATGATTATTCCATAACCTTTAAGATCTTTGTCAAAAATATTAAAAATTCTCTCACTCTTGGTCAGTAATGTATAGGGAAATTAAAAAAAAAAGTAAAACCAATATTTATATAAACCCATTGCCGTTGAGTAAATTCTGACTCATAGCAGCCCTATACGACAGAGTAGAACTGCCCCATAGGGTTTCCAAGGAGCACGTGGGGGATTGGAACTAGTGACTTTTGGTTTGCAGCATTAACTCTTAACCACTAAACCACCAGGGTTTCCAATATTATATAGTACACTGTAATTTAAGTATCAAAAACATTGAAAATTAAAGTGTTTTATTTATTCATATAAAAGGTATCAAGGGTAGTTTGAACAGTGCTTGCCTTTTTGTCCTCACAGTGTAACTTACAGCACAGAGCAAGCATCTTTTCTATGCCTTGGCAAATCATCATGCTCCTTCCTAAATTTGAGTCACTTCCTAAAATTTTACTTTTGTGCTTTGAATGTTCTGAGGTATCATCATGAGTTCCCTTAATGTGACTTTTTTACTGGTATCACTTTTTTGGGGACATCTTCATACTTTTTAATTATAACTGCTCTTTTAGATCGATAAGTTCTAATATAAAATTTCCCTTCCAAATTACTCCTTTTTATTTCTTTGCTGCAATTTGATCATTTTAAACTAATTTCCTCTTTGGATTATCCATTTCTATAAAATGTTACATTGGCTTATCACTGAGAGGCAAGGAGCCAACACAACTACATGTTTTACTTCTGTGAATGAGCTGAATAACCAGTGCACAATGACCAATCCACAGCAGACTTGGAAAGAAGTGTCATGTCAGTCACTGATCATGTTGGACATCTGTTATTTATATTTGGGGCTGAAGAGCTAGCAACACAGTTTGTACTTTATACAATTACTCAATATACTGTGGTAACTGAAATTTAAACTGTGCTGTTGGGGAATGGTGTTATTTAACTAAATTGAGGTAACTGAAATTTATGCATTTTGGAACCATTCGAAGTTAGGACTGTCTATATATTTAATAAGTGGCTAAGGAAAGAGCAAAAGAATCAAACAGAAAAAGACTTGGTAAATGCTTTATGTTGGATAAAAAGGGAGGACTTATGAATCCTCTTCTTGTTATTCTTCAACTTCATATTTGGATTGCTTCTTAAGTTAGTATGGGGACACACTTTAGTGAAATGCAGCATATGAGCATTGTTTAGAAGTAAGTAAAATTAACAGCAGTTAGTACTTCTTTGCCAAATTTACATTTTATCATTTTTGAATAGGCAATAAATTCAAGTGGTTAAAATTTCAGGAGATGTGACAGGCTTTATGATGAAAAAAAAGTCTTGCTAGTGCTTCTTTTCCCAGCTACCAGGTTCGTTTCATTGGGTGCAGCTGACGTTATCCTTTCAGAGACAGTCTATGCGCATATAAGCAAACGCAGTCATAAACTCACTCACATAATTTTCTTGCCTGTAAAAACACAAATTCTAAACATGAAATATTTATAGAGCATTTGCTATGCCATGTACCAATGTGTTGAATACTGTATACAGTATCTCACTTAATTCCCACAGTAAATTTTGAGGCAGGCTCTGTTATTACAGAAGAGGAAAATAAATCTCTGGGAGTTTAAATTCTGTTCCCAGAATCACCATTTGGTAGGTGGCGGAGCAGGTACTCTCATTTAGATATTCTGACTCTCAAGGGCAGGCTGTTAATGAGCAGACTACACTGCCTAGGATCGTATAGGGTTATGCAATAGCATTGTATTAGCCGAATAGTCCTTTTGTGGTATTGGAAATTATTTTTGCCATTTTCAGCCTATGAAAATATGGTGATTAGGCTTTGAGAGAGACTAGGGTATCTCAAAAAGCATCAGATACCTCTCTCAGGAGATTGTTTGGCCACCATCTGTACTGGGAAATTGGCCCGTTTGCTTGGAAGCGGCCCAACCCTGAGTGCATGTCTCTGGGATTGCCAGGCAGTCCCTTTTCTTCTTGTGCGGCATTGGAAGTTTGATACTTAACATGCACACACACTCAACATGCTTCTTGTTTTTTTCATTTATCAACAAATAATGTTTAATAATAGTGTCTTCATCTTGCACTCTGGAAATATGAAGTTTATGAAAGTGAACAAGACACCCCAAAACCTGTGCACCTTTCTGATTTTATAAACTGAGTACTGCTTGACAGTTTCTACTCAACAGTCTGTTGTAAGCAAAGACACTATACTTGCAGTTCTTTAGCAATCGTGTATGTTGTCTAGTTGTCCATTTCCTGAATGTGTCTCCTGGTGAGCTCTTTACTTAGAGGGAGTGGAGGAAAGTCTCCTGTGAGGGAGCCTGTTTACTCCTTTTTCTCCACCATGGACTTTTCTTTCACCTTTCTTTGTTATGGTAGAGGTGCTTTTTGCTCTGTAGCTTTTTATCTGAGAATGGAAAGGTTGAAAGGGAAGTTCAAATTTTTAAAAAAGTGTATTGAACTTTCTTGGCTTCAGGAACTTGGGGGCAAAGTTTACACACATACATGCGCATACACACACATACACACGCACACAGAAAATCTCTGTTCAGGAGGTCTTGGCATGCAGATTAAGTGCTCCTCCAAGGAACTTCTTCCTTTTTAAATGAACCATGCAAACCGTGATTAACAACTGAAAGTGAAGAAAGATGCTTTTCAAGAGCTGCCAGAGTTGGGGGAAATATGCTATATTTATCTGAAGGTCTGAAGGTCTTGGATCTTGGCATTCCTGGGAATTCGTGTTCAAGGATATTGTAATCTATCATGATATTTGCTGTTTTGAGTCATTTATTTCTGCAAACTAGGTTTTTGTTTAGAAATCTAGCCTCCACTTGGCTCAATTCCAGGTACATATTTTTTCATTTGTGAAAGCTCAAGTTGTTTGAAATATTAGACACAGGGTAAGGACTTATTGCTCATCTGTAAAATAACTTATATTTGCTTATTTTTGTAATAATATCTGATAAAATATTTCTATATAGAGGTAGTAATTTTTCAATAGATGATTTCACTTGTCACTTTATTTAGAAGTTCGAGCTCAGTTAATGCCCTCTTCTTGTCTTAGAATGTATGTCACTTCTCCCCTCTTTTGTACATGCTGATTTACAAGGGTTTATCCTTCTGGGTCACAGCTGGGCTCTTTTTCTCATGTGTCTCAATCTTCCCTGGAGCTTCTCCTTTTTGGAGGCTTCTTTCCTCAGCCTACAAACACATACAGCTATCCTTTAATGTCTTGCTCCTTTGATTACTTAAACTTTCTCAAAAGAGAACACTGTATTTTCCTCTTCAAGTTTACCTTAATCCTATGTACTCTGCCTTCAATCTCCACCACTCTGAAAGCTATTGTTCTGAAGGTCACCGATGGGTTCCTGATTGCCAATTCCAATGGACTTATTAAGCTCTGTAACATTTGATGGAAACCCTCCTCTCAAGGTTTGCAAGTCCAGTTTTTTTCTTTTTTTGTCTTGCTATTTTTATGTTCTTTTTCTGTATTCTTTCAAGGCTTCTTTATCTAATCTTCTGTAAATATAGAGCTTCTCTAATTTTCCAAGTTTGTATATTTGGACCCTGTCTTAGTCATCTAGAGCTGCTTTAACAGAAATACCACAAGTGGATGGCTTTAACAAAGAGAAATTTATTTCCTCACAGTCCAGTAGGCTAAAAGTCCAAATTCAGGGCATCAGCTCCAGGGGAAGACATTCTCTCGCTGTCGGCCTTCTCATTAATGTTCCTCCAGACTAGGAGCTTCTTCACACAGGGAGCCCGAGTCCAAAGGACGCACTCTGCTCCCGATGCTTCTTTCTTGGTGGTATAAGGTCCTCAACTCTCTGCTTGCTTCCCTTTCCTTTTATCTCTTGAGAGATAAAAGGTGGTTCAGGCCACACCCCAAGGAAACTCCCTTTACATTGGATCAGGGAGGTGACCTGAGTAAGGGTCCTGTTAGAAACCCACCCTAATCCTCTGAACATAAAATTACAATCACAAAATGGAGGACAACCACACAATATTGGGAATTATGGCCTAACCAAGTTGACGGATATTTTTGGGGGGGACAAAATTCAATCCATGACAGACCCCTCTCCTCTTTCTCCACCTCTTTCCTTTGCCAGTTCCAGCGTCTTCTACAGTTTTGCTTATCATCTCTATATGGAAGACTTCCAGATTCACTCCTCTGATCCTAACTTTCTGAAAGAGACAGACCAGTACTTCCATCAGCTTTCTGGATATTTTCATTTATTCATACACTCCCACATTCATTCGCTTATATCCTTTTACAACCTACTAAGGGACAGGTACTCCTTCTCTAGGACTTGGAGACAGTAGTGACAAAACAAATTCCCTGTCCCACAGAGCTTATATTCTAGTGAAAGAAGAAGAAAGCATCAACAAATAAAAAATGTATCGGGTGCTATAAGGAGAAATAAATCAAGTAACAGCATAAAGAGAGATGGAAAATTTGGAATTGGATGATAACTGAAGTCTCTTTACAAAATGACACTGATCAGAAATCTTGAAGGTGCTTGAAGAAGGCAAAGTGTTCCTACAGAGGCAAAGGCCCTGAGGTACAAAGGAGACAAATTTGACTGAAATATAGGGAGTCCTGCTGGCACAATGGTTAAGAGCCCAGCTGCAAACCAAAAGGACGGCAGTTCGAATCTACCTACTCTGTTGTGTAGGGTCACTATGAGTTGGAATCCACTCCACGGCAACAGGTAAGAGTGAGCAAAGGGTAGTTAGTCTCTCTCTTTCTCTCTCTCTCTCTATAAAACATGTATATGTATGTATATATATGAGGAGCCCTGATGGCGCAGTAGTTACAGCACTCAGCTGCTAACCGAAAAGTTGGTGGTTTGAACCCATCAGGCACTCTGCAGAATAAAGATGTGGAAGTGTGCTTCCATAAAGATTTACAGCCTTGGAAACCTTATAGGACAGTTCTACCCTGTCCTGTAGGGTCGCTATGAGTCGGAATTGACTCTACGGCAGTGAGTTTATGTATATGTGTGTGTGTGTGTGTGTAAAACATATATATTGACATCAAAAAGATATCAGGGGCTTAGGTTACTTAGGGCCAAGGTTTTTTACTCCAAATGAGAATGAATACCATCTAAAGATTCTGAGAGAAGTGACATGATCTGACTTTACACTCAAAAAGAAATACTTTGGCTGCTTTGTGGAGAAATGATTACACATGATCAAAGGTGGGAGCAGTAAGACCAGTTAAGAGTGAAATGTGGGATATAATAATGCAAGAAAAGAAGGTGGGTATTTGTACCAGAGTGACAATAATGAAGGTTGTAAGAAGTGGTAGATTCAGGATCTATTTTGAAGGGAAACCTGATAGGATTTGCTGAAGAATTGGAGTAGGATATGAGAGAAATAGTAATCAAGAATAAATGGGCCTTAGAAACTGATAGAATGGATTATTTCACACAGACGCAGACACACACACACACACCTTGTTATAAAGTGAAACAGATTTTGGGAGTGGTGAAATGAAGACTACGGTTTTGAACATGTTAAATACTAGATATATATTAGACTTCTGATATATATTAGATGTATATCTAATATATATTAGACATATATTAGCAAGTATTTAGATATATTCTTTAAGTCTAGAATTCAAAGCAGGAGTCAACTAATCTACATAAACAGGTGATTTTTTCAACAAAGACATGTCATTTAAATAAAAGTCATTGGACTGGATAAAATTTTTAAGGAGCAAGTAAGAATACAGAAGAGAATAGGTCCAGATGTGAAGATGTAATGTTTAAAGGTCAGGAAGACCTGGGAGAATCAGAAAAGGAGACAGAGATGTAGAGGCCAGTGAGGGAGGAGGAGCACCAGGAGAAAGAGGTGCACTGAGATGAAGAGAAGCAAGTATTTCAAAGTATTTCACTGACAAATTCAGCCAGTGAGCTGAGTAAGAGCAAGGTTGAGAAAAGACTTTTGGATTTAACAACATGTTTGCTTACTTTGGAGCCCTGGTGGCACAGTGGCTAAGAGCGTGGCTGCTATCCAAAAGGTTGGCAGTTTGAATCCACCAGCTGCTTCTTAGAAACCCTATGGGGGCAGTTCTAGTCTGTCCTATAGGGTTGCCATGAGTCAGAATCGACTCAATGGCAACGGGTTTGTTTATTCATTTTTTTTGTCTTTTGCTTATTTTGGACATATATCATCAGGAAAAACCAAGCTCTATAAAAGACATCATGGTTAGTAAAGTAGAAGGTCAGTGGAAAAGAGGGAAACCCCCAATGAGATGGGTTGACACAACAGCAACAACAATGAACTTACACCAACTATCATGAAAGTGGCACAGGACCAGGCAACATTTCGTTTTGTTATACCTAAGGTCACCACGAGTCAGAACTGACTCAATGGTAGCTAACAATAACAAAAGTACTGGTGACCTTGACGGAGAAAAACTGGTTGGTGTGGTGGTGAACAAAGGCTGACGTGGCAGGGATTAAGGGTGAACAGAAGAAGTGGAGGCAGAAAGTAGTTGAAATTTTTCTAGAAGTGTTGTTGTAAAAGACAGCTGGTGTTTGATGGAAGGAATGTGGGTTTAATAGGTGTAATGTCCTTGTGTTCTGGAGTATGTGGGAGGATGGGGATTCAGCACATGGTAGGAGATTGGCCTCAGGAGGCAGCATGGATGCTTCAACCATTGTAGTAGAATAGAGAGCCCAATATGTGAAAACAGATGTAATCTGATTAATTCAGTGACTAGAAAGTGTGCAGTTCACATGTGATTATTTCCAATTTCTCAGTGAAATAAGATTTTCAACTGATAGTGGGGGTTGCTGCAGGGATTTGGATTTGAGGATAGATGAGAATGTATACAGCTAACCAAAAGGTCAGCTGTTCGAAACTACCAGCAGCTCCTCAGGAGAAAGATGTGGTCGTTTGCTTCTGCAGAGATTTACAGCCCCCGAAACTCTATGGGGTTGCTGCGAGTTGGAATTGACTCCATGGCAGTGGGTTGAAAATGTGTAAAATAGTTGTGTTGTTGTTGTTAGTCAATGTTGAATCAATTCCAACTCACGGCAATCCCATGTGTGCTGAGTAGAACTGCTTAGTAGGGTTTTTCAAGACTGTGAACTTTCAGGAGTAGATCACCAGGCCTGTCTTCTAAG
The DNA here is from genome assembly GCF_024166365.1 of Elephas maximus indicus. Lineage (NCBI taxonomy): Eukaryota > Metazoa > Chordata > Mammalia > Proboscidea > Elephantidae > Elephas > Elephas maximus. Next base: position 136,662,780 of record NC_064820.1, read on the forward strand.
GTGCCTCTGGGTGTGTTTGAACCGCCAACCTTTCAGATAGTATTCGAGAACTTAACTGTTTGTGTCACAAAGGGACTCTAGGATAGGGCTATTAAACTTCTTTTTGACAGCAACACAGAATAAGAAATATCTCTACCCAGGATGTAAATACATCCATACACACATACACACACAATGGAAACAAGAGTTTCAAGAGACAATACCGTATTTCACATGTCATGCTCTGATATTTTCCCTTCTGTTAACAAAAGGCAGATAGTGACTCAGTAAATAATTTCATGACACTCTAATGGGCTACAAATTGCAGTTTGAAAAACACTTATGTAGAAGAATTGAAAAGGAAATTTTCTGATGTAGTTGGACCCCTGGGTATCAAAATTGGCCCACTTAAGGACAGAATTTAAAGTGAGATTGATCAGCATAATGAAAAACAAAATCATTATGTGCTCTCCACCCCCAATTATTGCTCCTGCTAAGATCCTTTTTTATTCTCAAATCCCCTATTCTCCGGGTCACTCAGATTTGATGCCCATCAACTTTACTCCCCTGCCCCATTTCTGTAACTCCCTCCATCCAGTCAGTTACAAAATTAAAAAAAAAAAAAAAAAAATTCTGCCTCTAAACTCTCAATACCATCTCTGTTTTTATTTTCAGATTCATCACTTAGTTTGTTTCAAAACCACACTTCCTATGGGTTGCTCCTAGTCACTACCTGAATGCTGGAAAGGTACTTGGGCAGCCCCATTTCTGGGAGACTTCCTCTGACAAGCAACTTTGGCTGAAGGTCTCAACAGAAGCTTTACAGAACTTTCCTTAGAACTATCCACAACTTTCCTTCCTTCCTTCCCTAGGGGCCAGACTTGTATGGGGTCTCACTGCTCTCCTTGCTTCTCCTAGATTTTTCCCCACTTGCTTTTGGAGGCTTTTCTGTTCTTCCTTACAAAGTCCTTGCACATCTAATCCCACCTTGGTCTTTGCTTCTCTGGGGACCTAAACCAACAGTTGTTTGATTTCAGATTTTTATTCTCTACAACCGGATTAAGATTCTTACTCTTCAACTCTTCTCACAGCATTCCTCTACTGAGAGCCCCTGAAAGGCACTGCTGTTGCCCACTGAATTAAACACAAGCCCCTCCTACTCACCGCTACTTGATACCCCCAAGCTAGCTTTCCAAACACCATCCAGTGCTCTAGTCTAGCCCAATGTCTGCTCACCAAATATTCTCCCACTCATCTCTCCCCTACCTCCTCTAAGGAAAACATCTGCCCAACTGGATGCATCTTCTTTCTGGAGCCTTTCTTGACTTTTCCACCCCAGTGTTCTTTCTCCAGAACTGCCCCAGAGAGTTTCCAAGGAGCACCTGGTGGATTTCAACTGTCGACCTTTTGGTTAGCAGCTGTAGCACTTAACCACTATGGCACCAGGGTTTCCTTACAGGTCATAGAAAGATGTTTTCTGCAGTGTATTCACTCTTCTTGGTATGCTAAAAGGGAGGCTGAAGTGTATAGAATCAGGTATCCAGACCTTAGTTATTCTAATATCATCATTAAAAAAAAAAACAAAAACAGAGGGCGGAGCCAAGATGGCGGACTAGGCAGACGCTACCTCGGATCCCTCTTACAACAAAGACACGGAAAAACAAGTGAATCGATCACATACATAACAATCTACGAACCCTGAACAACAAACACAGATTTAGAGACGGAGAACGAACTAATACGGGGAAGCAGCGATTGTTTCCAGAGCCTGGAGCCAGCGTACCAGTCAGGTACGGCACAAGCACAGAGACCTGCTCCACCCCCCTGAACTAACCCCGGGAGGGGGACCAGCTGGTTCCACGGGCGGCGTGGGACGCAGCCGGTAGGAGAAGTCCCCGGGAGGCAGTGACTGATCTTGGAGCAGAAAGAGCAGCATCCGAGCCGGGGAACCGTCCCGCAGGGATTAGGACTGCACGCAGGTACGCCATAAACACGGAGAGTTGCTCCACCCCCTGAACTAACCCCGGGAAGGGGACCAGCCGGGTCGCGCGGGCGGCGTGGGACGCAGCCGGAAGGAGAAGTCCCCGGGAGGCAGCGACTGGTATTGGAGTGGGGAGAACAGCGTTCCAGCCAGGACACTCGGTCGCGGCACAAGCACAGGGAGCTACTCCACCCATCTGAACTAACCCCGGGAGGGGGCCCACCTAGTTCACGGGGGCGGCACGGCCACGCGGCTGGAGAGACGAGAAGTCCCCGGGAGGCAGCGACTGATTTTGGAGTTGAGAGTGCACCGTCCCAGTAGGGGAGCCTTGACGCTGGGCGTGGGGCTGGAAGCGGAGGATCTGACCGTGACTCCAGCGGGCCAGACCCCCCGGGGGCAATCTCCACACAGCCAGCACACATAGGCGACGCGCCCGCGAGAATCTCAGATATAACAGTCATTCCAAGCAAGACAAGCAACTCTGGCTATATTCTGAGGTGCTACTCTCCTATCTCTCTGTTCCCTCCCCCACCCTTCCCAGGCGGCTTCATTAACATCTGAATAGCCTGAGCCAAAGGGAGAACTCTGTTAGGGATCTGACTGCAGTTTTTTTTTTAGCGGATTTTCTGGAAAAACTAGTTTCCCAGTGATGGCTCGGAGACAACAATCCATATCAAACCACTTAAAGAAGCAGACCGGGACAGCTTCTCCAACCCCCCAAACAAAAGAATCAAAATCTTTCCCAAATGAAGATACAATTTTGGAATTATCAGATACAGAATATAAAAAACTAATTTACAGAATGCTTAATGATATCACAAATGAAATTAGGATATCTGCAGAAAAAGCCAAGGAACACACTGATAAAACTGTTGAAGAACTCAAAAAGATTATTCAAGAACATACTGGAAAAATTAATAAGTTGCAAGAATCCATAGAGAGACAACATGTAGAAATCCAAAAGATTAACAATAAAATAACAGAATTAGACAACGTAATAGGAAGTCAGAGGAGCAGACTCGAGCAATTAGAATGCAGACTGGGACATCTGGAGGACCAGGGAATTAACACCAACATAGCTGAAAAAAAATCAGATAAAAGAATTAAAAAAAATGAAGAAACCCTAAGAATTATGTGGGACTCTATCAAGAAGGATAACCTGCGGGTGATTGGAGTCCCAGAACAGGGAGGAGGGACAGAAAACACAGAGAAAATAGTTGAAGAACTTCTGACAGAAAACTTCCCTGACATCATGAAAGACGAAAGGATATCTATCCAAGATGCTCATCGAACCCCATTTAAGATTGATCCAAAAAGAAAAACACCAAGACATATTATCATCAAACTCACCAAAACCAAAGATAAACAGAAAATTTTAAAAGCAGCCAGGGAGAAAAGAAAGGTTTCCTTCAAGGGAGAATCAATAAGAATATGTTCTGACTACTCAGCAGAAACCATGCAGGCAAGAAGGGAATGGGACGACATATACAGAACACTGAAGGAGAAAAACTGCCAGCCAAGGATCATATATCCAGCAAAACTCTCTCTGAAATATGAAGGCGAAATTAAGATATTTACAGACAAACACAAGTTTAGAGAATTTGCAAAAACCAAACCAAAGCTACAAGAAATACTAAAGGATATTGTTTGGTCAGAGAACCAATAATATCAGATATCAGCACAACACAAGGTCACAAAACAGAACGTCCTGATATCAACTCAAATAGGGAAATCACAAAAACAAACAAATTAAGATTAATTAAAAAAAAAAAAATACACATAACAGGGAATCATGGAAGTCAATAGGTAAAAGATCACAATAATCAAAAAGAGGGACTAAATACAGGAGGCATTGAACTGCCATATGGAGAGTGATACAAGGCGATATAGAACAATACAAGTTAGGTTTTTACTTAGAAAAATAGGGGTATATAATGAGGTAACCACAAAAAGGTATAACAACTCTATAACTCAAGACAAAAACCAAGAAAAACGTAACGACTCAACTAACATAAAGTCAAACACTATGAAAATGAGGATCTCACAATTTACTAAGAAAAACGCCTCAGCACAAAAAAGTATGTGGAAAAATGAAATTGTCAACAACACACATAAAAAGGCATCAAAATGACAGCACTAAAAACTTACTTATCTATAATTACCCTGAATGTAAATGGACTAAATGCACCAATAAAGAGACAGAGAGTCACAGACTGGATAAAGAAACACGATCCATCTATATGCTGCCTACAAGAGACACACCTTAGACTTAGAGACTCAAATAAACTAAAACTCAAAGGATGGAAAAAAGTATATCAAGCAAACAATAAGCAAAAAAGAAGAGGAGTAGCAATATTAATTTCTGACAAAATAGACTTTAGACTTAAATCCACCACAAAGGATAAAGAAGGACACTATATAATGATAAAAGGGACAATTGATCAGGAAGACATAACCATATTAAATATTTACGCACCCAATGACAGGGCTGCAAGATACATAAATCAAATTTTAACAGAACTGAAAAGCGAGATAGATACCTCCACAATTATAGTAGGAGACTTCAACACACCACTTTCGGAGAAGGACAGGACATCCAGCAAGAAGCTCAACAGAGACACGGAAGATCTAATTACAACAATCAACCAACTTGACCTCATTGACTTATACAGAACTCTCCACCCAACTGCTGCAAAATATACTTTTTTTTCCAGCGCACATGGAACATTCTCTAGAATAGACCACATATTAGGACATAAAACAAACCTTTGCAGAGTCCAAAACATCGAAATATTACAAAGCATCTTCTCAGATCACAAGGCAATAAAACTAGAGATCAATAACAGAAAAACGAGGGAAAAGAAATCAAATACTTGGAAAATGAACAATACCCTCCTGAAAAAAGACTGGGTTATAGAAGACATCAAGGAGGGAATAAGGAAATTCATAGAAAGCAACGAGAATGAAAATACTTCCTATCAAAACCTCTGGGACACAGCAAAAGCAGTGCTCAGAGGCCAATTTATATCAATAAATGCACACATACAAAAAGAAGAAAGAGCCAAAATCAGAGAACTGTCCCTACAACTTGAACAAATAGAAAGTGAGCAACAAAAGAATCCATCAGGCACCAGAAGAAAACAAATAATAAAAATTAGAGCTGAACTAAATGAATTAGAGAACAGAAAAACAATTGAAAGAATTAACAAAGCCAAAAGCTGGTTCTTTGAAAAAATTAACAAAATTGATAAACCATTGGCTAGACTGACTAAAGAAATACAGGAAAGGAAACAAATAACCCGAATAAGAAATGAGAAGGACCACATCACAACAGAACCAAATGAAATTAAAAGAATCATTTCAGATTATTATGAAAAATTGTACTCTAACAAATTTGAAAACCTAGAAGAAATGGATGAATTCCTGGAAAAACACTACCTACCTAAACTAACACATTCAGAAGTAGAACAACTAAATAGACCCATAACAAAAAAAGAGATTGAAACGGTAATCAAAAAACTCCCAACAAAAAAAAGTCCTGGCCCGGACGGCTTCACTGCAGAGTTCTACCAAATTTTCAGAGAAGAGTTAACACCACTACTACTAAAGGTATTCCAAAGCATAGAAAATGACGGAATACTACCCAACTCATTCTATGAAGCCACCATCTCCCTGATACCAAAACCAGGTAAAGACATTACAAAAAAAGAAAATTATAGACCTATATCCCTCATGAACATTGATGCAAAAATCCTCAACAAAATTCTAGCCAATAGAATCCAACAACACATCAAAAAAATAATTCACCCTGATCAAGTGGGATTTATACCAGGTATGCAAGGCTGGTTTAATATCAGAAAAACCATTAATGTAATCCATCACATAAATAAAACAAAAGACAAAAACCACATGATCTTATCAATTGATGCAGAAAAGGCATTTGACAAAGTCCAACACCCATTCATGATAAAAACTCTTACCAAAATAGGAATTGAAGGAAAATTCCTCAACATAATAAAGGGCATCTATGCAAAGCCAACAGCCAATGTCACTCTAAATGGAGAGAACCTGAAAGCATTTCCCTTGAGAACGGGAACCAGACAAGGATGCCCTTTATCACCGCTCTTATTCAACATCGTGTTGGAAGTCTTAGCCAGGGCAATCAGGCTAGACAAAGAAATAAAAGGTATCCGGATTGGCAAGGAAGAAGTAAAGTTATCACTATTTGCAGATGACATGATTATATACACAGAAAACCCTAAGGAATCCTCCAGAAAACTACTGAAACTAATAGAAGAGTTTGGCAGAGTCTCAGGTTATAAAATAAACATACAAAAATCACTTGGATTCCTCTACATCAACAAAAAGAACACCGAAGAGGAAATAACCAAATCAATACCATTCACAATAGCCCCCAAGAAGATAAGATACTTAGGAATAAATCTTACCAAGGATGTAAAAGACCTATACAAAGAAAACTACAAAGCTCTACTACAAGAAATTCAAAAGGACATACTTAAGTGGAAAAACATACCTTGCTCATGGATAGGAAGACTTAACATAGTAAAAATGTCTATTCTACCAAAAGCCATCTATACATTTAACGCACTTCCGATCCAAATTCCAATGTCATATTTTAAGGGGATAGAGAAACAAATCACCAATTTCATATGGAACGGAAAGAAGCCCCGGATAAGCAAAGCACTACTGAAAAAGAAGAAGAAAGTGGGAGGCCTCACCTTACCTGACTTCAGAAACTATTATACAGCCACAGTAGTCAAAACAGCCTGGTATTGGTACAACAACAGACACATGGACCAATGGAACAGAATTGAGAACCCAGACATAGATCCATCCACGTATGAGCAGCTGATATTTGACAAAGGACCAGTGTCAATTAACTGGGGAAAAGATAGCCTTTTTAACAAATGGTGCTGGCATAACTGGGTATCCATTTGCAAAAAAATGAAACAGGACCCATACCTCACACCATGCACAAAAACTAACTCCAAGTGGATCAAAGACCTAAATATAAAGACTAAAACGATAAAGATCATGGAAGAAAAAATTGGGACAACCCTAGGAGCCCTAATACAAGGTATAAACAGAATACAAAACATTACCAAAAATGATGAAGAGAAACCCGATAACTGGGAGCTCCTAAAAATCAAACACCTATGCTCATCTAAAGACTTCACCAAAAGAGTAAAAAGACCACCTACAGATTGGGAAAGAATTTTCAGCTATGACATCTCCGACCAGCGCCTGATCTCTAAAATCTACATGATTCTGTCAAAACTCAACCACAAAAAGACAAACAACCCAATCAAGAAGTGGGCAAAGGATATGAACACACATTTCACTAAAGAAGATATTCAGGCAGCCAACAGATACATGAGAAAATGCTCTCGATCATTAGCCATTAGAGAAATGCAAATTAAAACTACGATGAGATTCCATCTCACACCAGCAAGGCTGGCATTAATCCAAAAAACACAAAATAATAAATGTTGGAGAGGCTGCGGAGAGATTGGAACTCTCATACACTGCTGGTGGGAATGTAAAATGGTACAACCACTTTGGAAATCTATCTGGCGTTATCTTAAACAGTTAGAAATAGAACTACCATACAACCCAGAAATCCCACTCCTAGGAATATACCCTAGAGATACAAGAGCCTTCATACAAACAGATATATGCACACCCATGTTTATTGCAGCTCTGTTTACAATAGCAAAAAGTTGGAAGCAACCAAGGTGTCCATCAACGGATGAATGGGTAAATAAATTGTGGTATATTCACACAATGGAATACTACGCATCGATAAAGAACAGTGACGAATCTCTGAAACATTTCATAACATGGAGGAACCTGGAAGGCATTATGCTGAGCGAAATTAGTCAGAGGCAAAAGGACAAATATTGTATAAGACCACTATTATAAGATCTTGAGAAATAGTAAACCTGAGAAGAACACATACTTTTGTGGTTACGAGGGGGGGAGGGAGGGAGGGTGGGAGAGGGTTTTTTATTGATTAATCAGTAGATAAGAACTGCTTTAGGTGAAGGGAAAGACAACACTCAATACATGGAAGGTCAGCTCAATTGGACTGGACCAAAAGCAAAGAAGTTTCCGGGATAAAATGAATGCTTCAAAGGTCAGCGGAGCAAGCGCGGGGGTCTGGGGAACATGGTTTGCGGGGACTTCTAAGTCAATTGGCAAAATAATTCTATTATGAAATCATTCTGCATCCCACTTCGAAATGTGGCGTCTGGGGTCTTAAATGCTAACAAGCAGCCATCTAAGATGCAGCAATTGGTCTCAACCCACCTGGAGCAAAGGAAAATGAAGAACACCAAGCCCACATGACAACTAAGAGCCCAAGAGACAGAAAGGGCCACATGAACCAGAGACCTACATCATCCTGAGACCAGAAGAACTAGTTGGTGCCCGGCCACAATCGATGACTGCCCTGACAGGGAGCTCAGCAGAGGACCCCTGAGGGAGCAGGAGATCAGTGGGATGCAGACCCCAAATTCTCATAACAAGACCAAACTTAATGGTCTGACTGAGACTGGAGGAATCCCGGCGGCCATGCTCCCCAGACCTTCAGCTGACACAGGACAGGAACCATCCCCGAAGACAACTCTTCAGAAATGAAAGGGACTGGTCAGCGGGTGGGAGAGAGATGCTGATGAAGAGTGAGCTAATTATATCAGGTGGACACTTGAGATTGTGTTGGCAACTCTTGCCTGGAGGGGGGATGGGAGGATAGAGAGAGAGGGAAGCCGGCAAAATTGTCAAGAAAGGAGAGACTGAAAGGGCTGACTCAAGACGGGGAGAGTAAGTGGGAGTAGGGAGTGAGATGTATGTAAACTTATATGTGACAGACTGATTGGATTTGTAAACGTTCACTTGAAGCTTAATAAAAGTTATTATAAAAAAAAAAAAAAAAAAAAAAAAAAAAACAGAGATTGAATATGTTTGAGAAACACCAAGCTACACAAAAATGGGATAATCCCAAGGTTTTTGTTTGTTTGTTTGTCATTTGTTTTTAATTGCAAAACTTCCCACAGCCCTTAAAATGCCAATACACATTGTGACTTTTCAAGGCCAGAGTTTATACCTTAGGTAGCTTGTCCCAAACTTATTACAAAATCGTTTTAAAAACAGATCATCTCTGGATATTAATGTTTCTTGCAACACACTTTGGGAAAGGTAAAAGTTGTTAATGAATTTTGTATGTATAATTTTTGTAGTGCTATATATATTCTTCATCTTGTTATAGTTATTTGTATATTTATCTTACACATTTTCTCATTTCAGCCTTGAGCGTAAGGTTTTGAAGATTATAGGCAAATGCAGTTTCATGGTCTGAAATAATTGTTATCTACCGAAAGTTAGTTTGCATCTGCTTTTCAGTATTTTACTCATTTATTTTTTTGCAGCTCTTTTTATTCCGTATTATCCTGAGCTACCTTTTAGGCTGAGTAAAAAAGTATCTTGATACTGGCCAAAAAGACGCTGTGAACATGGTGCTAAACACATTTTCTGTATAAATCACTTTATTGAGGACCGGTTTAACGAGAGAAGAATATAAGGTGGAGGTTTCAGTTCAGTGTATTTAAAGCACAAGTAAGCAAGAGCAGCTAACTCTGGGTCCTGGAACCCACTGGGCGGTGAGGAAGGCAGCTGTGGCTTAGTTCTGCTTGTTTTCGTTTCCAAGAGTGTGTTTGTCAAAAAGGTACTCCGCCAGACCAGAATCTGGAGCTCCCATCTTAACCAAATTGTGTACATGGTCGCCTAGTTCTTTAATTGACTTCACTTGCTCATTCAGATAATTAGTTTCCAGAAAGTCACACAAGTGGGGGTCACCTTTGTCTGAGGCCAGAGCGTGCAATTCCAACAACGACTGGTTTACGTTTTTTTCCAAGAGCAGAGCATGCTCCATGGCTTTCAGCCCGCTTTCCCAGTCATCCAGGTCGGGTTTCTTGATGTCCTGCAGGCAGATCCGGCCTCCCCGCTGGTTCTGCAGCCGCATTAGCTTCTCCGCATGTTCTGTTTCCTCCCGGGACAGGTGAAGAAAATACCTGGCGAAGTTGTTCAGGGCCACGTCATCCCGGGAGAAGTAATAGGCCATGGACAAGTACACGTAGGACGCATAGAGCTCGAGGTTGATCTGGCGGTTGATGGCGGCCTCCGAGTCTGGATGGTAGTTCTGGCGCACCCGGGACGGAGTGGCGAGCCCTGGGGGATCCCAGGGGAAGGCGCAGGCGGCCAGCAGGCGGTGGGGGGCATCTGGCCAGTGACCCGAAGGGCGCCCGGGGGCCCAGCGCAGAGGGCGAGCGAAGCTGTGGCGCGCTCGACGTAGCGACACGAGCGAGGCGTTGATGTTCTTCGAAAGGAACAAGAAACAGGACAGCATGGCTTCTCCGCTTTGGGGAAACTGACCCCAGACCGGCCGTCATGCGATCAGACAGGCACCAAGGAGCGTCGGGCCGGAATCGCAGCGCTGCCCTAGGCAACGGCATCTGCGTCACACGCCCCTTTCCTTCCACGTGAGGCAAGAGGTTCCAGCTTGGGGGCGGGTGGGGAAAGCGCCCCTGATGCGGTTAGGACAGGCATGGGACCTGGCCTCAGAAAAGCCAATACAGACAGGTGAAAGTTACACACATCTTCACTGATCTAAACGTTCGTTGCCCACTTTGACGCAAGATGTCTGGTCTTAGGCGTCTATAGTGTCTTATTTCACCTCAGTTAAAAATGCTGTCAAGATACTAGTCACCGTAACTTGCCAAAGAAAGGACCTATCTGTACTTGCCCTCCTATTCTGAGCTTTTTCTGTCCAAAGACCAACAGGTTAGGGAAGGCCAATAAGTAAAATGGGGTAAAAAAAAAAAAAAAAAAAAGACACCATCTATTCTGTGAGAGTAAAGGTCCGCATCCAAAGTGGAGGTTTATAGATTGATTTCCTGATTATTTTAATAAATTTAAGGTGGGAAATAATTGCCAGTATAGTGGACAAACTCTTTAGAGCCTGCAACAAGACAGCGCTTTCTTTTAAAACACATCTTTTATTTTTAAATATAATATTTATCTTTGTTGTAAAGAAATCAGATACTGTAGAAAAGTAGGAAGACTATGTACACTATCTTTGAACTTATGTTACTTTCTGCTAATTCAAAAATACATATTTTTTAAAAATGTATTTTTAAAATTTAAAATAACATATGTAGTCTTAATATACATAATTGCTGTAGGGTATTGAGAAAATTGCAGTTCAGCTCACAGGAAAAAAATTAAAACATCCCTAATTTTTCATCTATTAAAATGCTGATGGCAGTTCTCACAGTTAAAAAAATGGAGATGCACAAAACTAGATATATACATTTTTAACAGCTTTGTAGAGGTATAATTGACATGCAATAAACTGCAGATACTTAAAATGTGCAATTTGGTGCATTTTGATTTATGCATACACCTGTGAAACCATCATCAAAATCATCATAATGCATGTACACATTGTCCCCTCAAGTTTCCTCATACCCCTTTGAAACCTCTTTCTTCTGCCTCTCCCTGACACATCCCATCCCAGGCAACCACTGAGCTGCTTTTCCTCACTTAGATTAGTTTGTATTTTCTGGACTTTCATATAAATAAAATCATACAGTATGCATTACTCCATTTGCCTGGCTTCTTTCGTTCAGCATAGTTATTTTGGGATCTGTCCGTGTTGCAGCTTGTATCAACAGTCAATAGCTCATTCCTTTTTATTGCTGAGTGGTACCCCGTTATATGGATGGACCACAATTTATCCTTTCACCTGTTGATGGGCATTTTGATTATTTCTAGTTTTGGGCTATTAAAATAAAGCTGTGTAAACATTCCTGAAAAAAATGTTTGTGTGGACATATGAACTAATTTCCCCTGGGTAAATACCTTATAGTGGAATGACTGGATGTATGTACTAGCTATATGTTTAACTTAAAAAATCCAAACTGTTTTTCAAAGTGCTCATGCCATACCATTTTACATTCTCATTAGCAATGTTAAGAGTTCAAGTTACCTCAGATTCTCACCAACACATGGTATTATCAGTCCTTTAAATTTTGTTGTTGTTAGAGGGCCCCGGTGAAACAGTGGTTAAGTGCTTCGCTGCTATCCTTAAGGTCTGTGGATTGAACTCACTAGTCCCTCTGAGGAAGGAGGATGTGTCAATCTGTTTGCCTAAAGATTACAGCCTTGGAAGCATTACGTGCAGTTCTTCCCTGTTATATAGGGTCCTTATGAGTCAGAATCAACTTGATGGCAGTGGGTTTGGTTTTCTGGGTTTTGTTGCTGTTAGGTGCCTTTGAGTTGGTTCCTACTCATAGCGACGCCATGTACAGCAGAAGGAAACGCTTCCTGGTCCTGCGCCATCCTTACAGTCATTGCTGTTTGAGCCTGTTGTTGAAGCCACTGTGTCAATTCATTTTGTTGCGGGTCTTGCTCTTTTTTGCTGACCTACTTTGCCAAGCATTATATCCTTCTCCAGAATAAAATATCCTCCTGATAACATGTCCAAAGTAAATGGGATGAAACCTCACCATCCTTGCTTCTAAGGAGCACTCTGGCTGTCCTTGCTCCACATCAGATTTGTTCCATTTCTGGTGGTCTATGATATTCAATATTTTTCGCCAACACCATAATTCAAAGGCATCAGTTCTTCTTTGATCTTCCTTAGTCATCGTCCAGCTTTTGTATGCATATGAGGCAATTGAAAAGACCATGGCTTGTGTCAGGCACACCTTAGTCCTCAAAGTGACATCTTTGCTTTTTAACACTTTACTCTTTAATAGTTGCTATTTAACCTACACATATTTTCCACCCCTGGAGGTATACTGCCAGGCATTTGAGCTATTTTGGTATGTTCTAGCCAAGTGGCAGATACTTGTACAACAGCCTAAAAAACAAGGAAGTTGGTCAGCACCATCTTTGAGTGTTGAGAGCTATTCTTAGGAGGGGATACTTCCCAGAGGAGTTGATTGTGTGAAATTTTGTGTCTTTCGGTTTCTGTACAGTTAAATAAGGCTTGCAAGTATTTTTACTATTTCCCTTGTGTTATTGAAAAGGTACCGTACCTGGCATTTGGAAGTATTCAAGTAAATGAGTTATTTTCGGGGTGAAAACATTTTGTGTACGGTTGTCTCGATGTACTTCATAGAACATAGTACTGATATACCCCGCTTGCAGTTGGCACCCATTTTTTTCAAATAATAAAAAAAAAAAAAACAACAAATAATGATTCAGCATCCATTCCATTAGTGAAAAAACATGGCATTGGCAAAAAAATCCAAAATAATAATAATAATAATAACAATTCACCTATGAAAGATTAAAGAGATCTTTTGCAACAGATTTACCCAGTGAAATACGTCATTTGGTTTCTTGACTGCTGCTTCCAAGGGAGCCGTGGTGACTCTGTGGTGAAAGTGCTTGGCTGCTAACCAAAAGCCCAGTGGTTCAAACCCCCCAGCTGCTCCACGGGAGAAAGATGTTGCAGTCTGCTTCCACAAAGATTTACAGCCTTGGAAATCCTATGAAGCAGCTCTACTCTGTCCCATAGGGTCACTATGATTCGGGATCTGCTCGAAGGCAGTGGGTTCGGAATGAGCGTCCATGGATTGTGGATCCAGTTAAAGTGGAATCCTTGACAACTTCAATATATTCTCCACTTATCATGGTGTTGCTTATTGGTCCAATTATGGGGATTTTTTTTTTTCTTTTAAATGTTGTGTAATCCATACTAAAGGCTGTAGTCATTGATTTTCATCACTAAGGCATCGAGTCCTCTTCACTTTCATCATGCATAAGTTGTTCTTGTTATGTGCCCCCGAGTTCGTTCTGACTCATAGAGATCCTATGTACAACAGAACAAAACACTGCCCAGTTCTGCTGGGTAGAGTTGACGTTTTCACAATGTTGAGTCTTCGTATCTATAAGCATGGTATGATTTTTCCATTCATGTAGGTCTCTATTGGTTTATTGCATTAGGGTTTTTTAATTTCCTTTGTATAGGTCTTTTACATCCCTGGTTAGATTTATTCCTAAATATTTCATCTTTTTGAGGGATATTGTAAATGATATTATTTTCCTGATTTTCTTTTTGAAATTCTCTTTGTTGATGTATAGGAATCCAACTGATTTTTTTATGCTTGCCTTGTTAACCTGCTACTCTGCTGAATCTATTAGTTCCAGTAGTTTTCTTATGGAATCTTTGGAGTTCTCTATGTATAAGATCATATCATCTGCAAATAGGGTTAGTTTTACTTCTTCCTTTCCAGTTTGGATGCCCTTTATTTCTTTTTCTTGCCTTATTGTTCTAGCTAGGACTTCCAGCACAGTGTTAAATAGGAGTGATGATAAATGGCATCCTTATCTTGTTCCTGTTCTCAGGTGGATGCTTTCATTCTCTCTCTGTTGAGAGTGATGTTGGGGCTTGATTTTGTATACATGTTCCTTATTATGTTAAGGAATTTCCCTTCTATGACTATTGTGTTGACAGTTTTTATCAGGAATGAGTGTTAGACTTTATCAAATGCCTTTTGTGCATCTAGTGACATAATCATGTGATTTTTTGTTATCCTATTTGTGTGATGGATTATGTTGATTAAATTTCTAATGTGGAGGCATTCTTGCATACCTGGTATGAATTCCATTTGATCAGGGTGTGTTATTTTTTTTTGATATGATGCTGAATTCTATTGGCTAGAATTTTGTTGAGTATTTTTGCATCTATGTTCATCAGAGATGTTGGTCTGTAATTTTCTTTTATTGTGGTGTCTTTGCTGGCTTTGGTATCAGGGTTACGCTGGCTTCATAGAGTGAATTTGGGAGAATTCCTTCCTTTTCTATGCTCTGAAATATTTTGAGTAGCAGTGGTGCGAGCTCTTTTCTGAATGTTTTTTAGAATTCTCCAATAAAGCTGTTTGGGCCAGGGTTTTTTTTTTTTAAGAGTTTTCTTATTACCTCTTCAATCTCTTCTCTTAGTATAGGTCTCTTTAGATTTTCTATCTCAGTTTGTGTTAGTTTAGGTAGGTAGTGTGTTTTTAGAAATTTGTCCATTTCCTCTAGTTTCTCAAATTTATTGGAGTACAGTTTTTCACAGTAGTGTGTTATAAGCCTTTTAATTTCAGTTAGAACTGTTGTAATGTCCCATATCTAGTTTTTATATGGGTTATTTGCTTCTGCTTTCTGCTCCTGTTTTTCTTTTGTCAGTTCATCCAGTGGTTTGTTGATCTTTTCAAAGAGCCATCTTTTGGTATTGCTGATTCTTTCTAGTTTATTTTTCTGTTTCCTATTTCTTTAATTTCTACTCTTTATTATTTCCTTTCTTCTGGTGGCTGTGGGCTTTTTTTTTTTTACTGTTCTAATTGTGTTTCTTTGAGTTGTAGGGCTGATGTTTTGATTTTAGTCTGTTCATTTTTTTTGTTTGTTTTTTATTGTGCTGTAAGTGAAAGTTTACAAATCAAGTCAGTGTCTCATACAAAAAATTACATACACCTTGCTATATAGTCCTAGTTGCTCTCTCCCTAATGAGACAGCGTACTTCTTCCCTCCAGTCTCTCTTTTCGTGTCTATTTGGCCAGCTTCTGACCCCCTCTACCTTTGCATCTCTCCTCCAGACAGGAGCTGCCCACATAGTCTCATATGTCTACTCGATCCAAGAAGCTCACTCTTCACCAGTATCATTTTCTATCCCATAGTCCAGTCCAATCCCTGTCTGAAGAGTTGTCTTTGGGAATATTTCCTGTCTTGGGCTAACAGAAGGTCTCAGGACCATGACCCCTGGGGTCCCTCTACTCTCAGTCAGACCATTAAGTCTGGTCTTCTTATGAGAATTTGGGGTCTGCATTCCACTGCTCTCCTGCTTCCTTAGGGGTTCTCTGTTAGTTCCCTGTCAGGACAGTCACTGGTTGTAGCTGGGCACCATCTAGTTCTTCTGGGCTCAGGCCGATGTAGTCTCTAGTTTATATGGCCCTTTCTTTCTCTTGGGCTGATAATTACCTTGTGTCTTTGGTGTTCTTCATTCTGCTTTGTTTCAGGTAGGTTGAGACCAGTTGATGCATGTTAGATGGCTGCTTGCTAGTGTTTAAGACCCCAGATACCACTCTCCAAAGTAGGATGCAGAATGTTTTCTAATAGATTTTATTATGCCAATTGACTTAGAAAACTTAGAGTCCCCTGAAATCATGGTCCCCAAACCCCCACCCCTGCTACACTGGCCTTTGAAGCATTCAGTTTATTCAGGAAACTTCTTTGCTTTTGGTTTAGCCCAGTTGTGCTGACCTATCCTGTATTGTGTGTTGTCTTTCCCTTCACCTAAAATAGCTCTTCTTTACTATCTAATTAGTGAAAGCCCCTCTCCCTTCCTCACTTCCCAGTCTCCTAACCATAAAAGAATATTTACTTCTCTATTTAAACTATTTTTTGAGTTCTTATAATAGTGGTCTCATACAATATTTATCCTTTTGCAGCTGACTAATTTCACTCAGCCCAATACCTTCCAGATTCCTCCAAGTTATGAAATGTTTTACGAATTCTTCATTGTTCTTTATCAATGCGTAGTATTCCATTGTATGAATATACCATAATTTATTTATCCATTCATCTGTTGATGGGCACCTTGGTTGCTTCCATCTTTTTGCTGTTGTAAACAGTGCTGCAATGAACATGGGTGTGCATATATCTGTTCCAGTAAAGGCTCTTATTTCTATAGGATATATTCCAAGGAGTGGGATTTCTGGATCATATGGTAGTTCTATTTCTAGCTTTTGAAGGAAGCGCCAAATTGATTTCCAAAGTGGTTGTACCGTTTTACATTCCCACCAGCAGTGTATAAGTGTTCCAATTCTCCACAACCTCTCCAACATTTATTGTTTTGTGTTTTTTGGATTAATGTCAGCCTTGTTGGAGTGAGATGAAATCTCATTGTAGTTTTGATTTGTATTTCTCTAATGGCTAATGATAGTAAGCATTTCCTCATGTATCTGTTAGCTACCTGAATGTCTTCTTTAGTGAAGTGTCTGTTCATATCCTTTGCCCATTTTTTAATTGGGTTGTCTTTTTGTAGTTGAGTTCTTGCAGTATCATGTAGATTTTAGAGATCAGATGCTGATCAGAAATGTTATACCTAAAAACTTTTTCCCGGTCTGTAGGTAATCTTTTTACTTTTTTGGTGAAGTCTTTGGATGAGCATAGGTGTTTGATTTTGTAGGAGGTCCCAGTTGTCTAGTTTCTTTTCTGCATTGTTAGTAATGTTTTATATACTGTTTATGCCATGTATTAGTGCTCCTAGCATTGTCCCTATTTTTTCTTCCATGATCTTTATCATTTTAGATTTTTTATTTAGGTCTTTGATCCATTTTGAGTTCATTTTTTGTGCATAGTGTGAGGTATGGGTCTTGTTTCATTTTTTTGCAGATGGATATCCAGTTATGCCAGCACCATTTGTTAAAGAGACTAACTTTTCCCCATTTAACTGACTTTGGGCCGTTGTCAAATATCAGCTGCTTATATGTGGATAGATTTCTGTCTGGATTCTCAATCCTGTTCCATTGGTCTATGTATCTCTTATTGTATCAGCAACAGGCTGTTCAGACTACTGTGGCTGTTTAGTAGGTTCTAAAATCAGGTAGAGTGAGGCCTCCCACTTTGTTCTTCTTTTTCAGTAATGCTTTACTTATCTGGGGCCTCTTTCCCTTCCATATGAAGTTGGTGATTTGTTTCTCAATTTCATTAAAAATGTTGTTGGAATTTGGATCAGAATTGCATTGTATGTATAGATAACTTTTGGTAGAATAGACATTTTTACAATGTTAAATCTTCCTATCCATGATCAAGGTATATTTTTCCACTTATGTGGTTCTGTTTTGGTTTCTTGCAGTAGTGTCTTGTAGTTTTCTTTGTACAGGTCTTTTACATCTCTGGTAAGATTTATTCCTAAGTATTTTATCTTCTTGGGGGCTACTGTAAATGATATTGATTTGGTGATTTCCTCTTCAATGTTCTTTTTGTTAGAGTACAGGAATCCAACTGATTTTTGTATGTTTATCTTCTATCCTGATACTGTGCTGAACTCTTCTATTTCCTTCAGTAGTTTTCTTTAGG
Source organism: Elephas maximus indicus (assembly GCF_024166365.1). NCBI lineage: Eukaryota > Metazoa > Chordata > Mammalia > Proboscidea > Elephantidae > Elephas > Elephas maximus. Next base: position 136,680,889 of record NC_064820.1, read on the forward strand.
GTTTCCTGTGTGTAAGATCATGTCATCTGCAAACAGAGATACTTTTACTTCTTCCTTACCAATCTGGATGCCTTTTATTTCTTTATCTAGCCTAATTGCTCTGGCTAGGACCTCCAGCACAATGTTGACTAAGAGTGGTGATAAAGGGCATCCTTGTCTGGTTCCCGATCTCAAGGGAAATGCTTTCAGACTCTCTCCATTTAGGGTGATGTTGGCTGTTGGCTTTGTATAGATGCCCTTTATCATGTTGAGGAATTTTCCTTCTATTCCCATTTGCTGAGAGTTTTTATCATGGATTGTGCTGAACTTTGTCAAATGTCTTTTCTGCATCAATTGATAAGATCATGTGATTCTTGTCTTTAGTTTTATGTATATGATGGATTACATTAATTGTTTTTCTAAAATTGACCTATCCATGTATACCTAATATGAATCCCACCTGGTAATGGTGAGTTATTTTTTCAATATGTTGTTGAATTCTATTGGCTAGAATTTTGTTGAGGATTTTTGCATCTAAGTTCATGAGGGATATAGGTCTGTAAATTTCTTTTTTTGTGGTGTCTTTACCTGGTTTTGGTATCAGGGATATGCTGGCTTCATAAAATGAGTTTGGAAGTATTCCGTCCTTTTCTATGCTCTGAAATATCTTTATTAGTAACAGTGTTAACTCTTCTCTGAAAGTTTGGTAGAACTCAGCACTGAAGCCGTCTGGCCTGGGCTTTTTTTGTTAGGAGTTTTTTGATTACCTTCTCAATCTCTTCTTTTGTTATGGATTTATTTATTTGTTCTACCTCTGTTTGTGTTAGTTTAGGTAAGTAGCGTGCTTCTAGACATTCATCCATTTCTTCTGGGTTTTCAAATCTGTTAGAGTACTATTTTTCATAGTAACCCGATATGGTTCTTTTAATTTCAGTTGGGTCTGTTGTAATATCACCCATCTCCTTTCTTATTCGGGTTATTTGCTTCCTCTCCTGTTTTTCTTTTGTCAGTTTGGCCAGGGGTTTATCAATGTTGTTAATTTTTTCAAAGAACCACCGTTTGGTCTTGTTAACTCAATTGTTTTTTCTGTTTTCTATTTCATTTAATTCTGCTCTACTTTTTATTATTTGCTTTCTTCTGGTGCCTGAGGGTTTCTCTTGTTGCTCTCTTTCTATTTGTTTGAGTTGTAGGGATAATTCTTTGATTTTGGCCCTTTCTTCTTTTTGTATGTGTGCATTTATTGATATAAATTTTCCTCTGAGCACCACTTTAGCTGTGTCCCAAAGGTTCTGATAGGAAGTGTTTTCATTCTCATTGGATTCTATGAATTTCTTTATTCCATCCCTAATGTATTCTATAACCCAGTCGTTTTTGAGCAGGGTATTGTTCAGTTTCTAAGTGTTTGATTTCTTTTTCCTCCTTTTTCTGTTATTAATTTCTACTTTCATGGCCTTATGGTCAGAGAAGATGCTTTGTAATATTTTGATGTTTTGGATTCTGCTAAGGCTTGTTTTATGACCTAATATGTTGTCTATTCTGGGGAATGTTCCATATGGGCTAGAAAAGAAAGTATACTTGGCTGCCGTTGGGTGGAGTATTCTGTATATGTCTATGAAGTTAAGTTGGTTGACTGTGGTATTTAGATCTTCCACGTCCTTAATGCGCTTCTTTCTGGATGTTCTGTCCTTCACCGAAAGTGGTGTGTTGAAGTCTCCTACTATAATTGTGGAGCTGTCTACCTCACTTTTCAATGCTGTTAGAGTTTTTTTATGTATCTTGCAGCCCTGTCATTAGGTGCATAAATATTTCATATGGTGATATCCTCCTATGGTATAAAACCAAAAAACCAAACCCAGTACCATTGAGTTGATTCCGACTCATAGAGACCCTACAGGTCAGAGTAGAACTGCCCCATAGAGTTTCCAAGGAGCGCCTGGTGGATTCCAACTGCTGATCCTTTGGTTAGCAGCTGTAGCACTTAACCATTACACCACCAGGGTTTCCTCCTATGGTATATTGTCTGTTTAATCATTATATAGTGTTCTTCCTTATCCTTTTTGGTGGATTTAACTTTAAAATCTATTTTGTCAGAAATTAATATTGCCACTCCTCCTCTTTTTTGATTGTTGTTTGCTTGATATATTTTTTTCCATCCTTTGAGTTTTAGTTTGTGTCTCTGAGCCTAGTGTGTGTCTCTTGCGGGCAGCATATAGATGAATCGTGCCACTCTCTGTCTCTTTATTGGTGCATTTAGTCCATTTACATTCAGTGTTATTATGGATAGGTATGAGTTTAGTGCTGTCATATCAAAGTCTTTTTGTGTGTGTTGTTGACAGTTTCTTTTTCCCACTTAATTTTTTTGTGCTGAGTAGTTTATATATTTTTTCCTCGTATTTGTTTTTGTTGATTTTTCTTCTGCTGAGGCTCTATTTTTTTCTTGTACTTTATTTTGAGGAGTAGGATTGTTAGTCTCCTTTATGGTTACCTTAATATTTACCCCTATTTTTCTAAGTTTAAACTTACCTTTTATTTCTTTATATCACTTTGTGTTCCTCTCCATATGAAAGATCTGTGACTAGATTTCTTAGTCCCCCTTTATTGTTTTAATGCTGTCTTCTTTGACATAATAACATCGCTGTTTCCCTGTTTTAAACTTTTTTTTTTTTTAATCTTGATTTATTTTTGTGATTTCCCTATCTGGGTTGATGTCTGATTGCTCTGTCCAGTGTTCTCGTCTTGGCTTGATACCTGATAATATTGATTTTGTAATCAGTGAACTCCCTTTAGTATTTCTTGTAGTTTTTGTTTGGTTTTTATAAATTTCCTAAACTGTTTATCTGGAAATGTCCTAATTTCGCCTTCATATTTGAGACAGTTTTGCTGGATATATGATTCTTGGCTGGCAATTTTTTTCCTTCAATGCTTTATATAAGTTATCTCATTGCCTTCTTGCCTGCATGGTTTCTTCTGAGTAGTCTGAGCTTATTCTTATTGACTGTCCTTTGTAGGTGACTTTTCATTTATCCCCAGCTGCTCTTAAAATTCTCCCTTTATCTTCAATTTTGCCAAGATTGATTGTGATATGTCTTGGTGACTTTCTTTTAAGATCTACCTTATATGGAGTTCAGTGAGCATCTTTGATAGATATCTTCTCATCTTTCATGATAGCAAGGACGTTTTATGCCAATAAATCTTTAACAATTCTATCTGTATTTTCTGTTATCCCTCCCTGTCTGGTACTCCAATCTCTTGTAGGTTATTTCTCTTGAAAGAGTCCCACATGATTCTTAAAGTTTCTTCATTTTTTAAAATTCTTTTATCTGATTTTTCTATATATGTATTGGTGCCAAGTGCTTTATCTCCAATCTCACCAATTCTGCCTTCCACTTGCTCAGTTCTGCTCCTCTGACTTTCTATTGTGTTGTCTAATTCTGTAATTTTATTGTTAATCTTCTGAATTTCTGGTGCTGTCTTTCTATGGATTCTTGCAGCTTATTAAATTCATCGTGTTCTTGACAAACCTTTTTCATTTCTTCAGCTGCTTCATTTGTGTGTTCCTTGGCTTGTTCTGCTTATCACCTGATCTCCTTCCTAATCTTGACCCTGATGCCTTGAAGAGTTCTGTATATTAATCTCTTGTATTCCAAATCTGGTAATTTCAAGAAGGAACCTTCATCCAGAAGATCCCCTGATTCTTTGTTTTGAGAGCTTGTTGAAGTGACCATGGTCTGCTTCTTTATGTGATTCGATATTGACTGTTGTCTCTGAGCCATCTATAAGTTATTGTATTAGTTTATTTTAAGTTTGCTTACTGTATCCTAGCATCTTGCTTTGTTTTGTTTTGATATTCCCAGATAGGTTGCTTGAGTGAGCCAGCTTGATTATTTTCACCTTCAAAGCTCTAACATCCTGTCACCAGATGGCTAGAGCTGTTATCAGGTATATGAGCCTAGGAGTCCATTCACATCTCTTGTATAGATTCGGCTGTGGTGTCCAGGTAGTCAGTCATCAAGTGTGTGTTACAGGCTCTGTCCTACAGTTTTAGAGGAGCAGGGATGATTGGTGTAGGTACCAGTATCTGGTTGCAACAGGGGGTCATGCTCTGAACAAGGCAGGGGGCTGACAACCATCCCCTGAGTGTCTGTGAGGAAAGCCCATCCCTGTTCCCTAAAGTGTACAGGTGGGTGGGCTATGCATATGGACCATGGGCACTCAATGCTTTTGGGTGTAAGGATTGTGAGGTACCATTTATCCTTGGACCCCTGTCACAGGTGGCCAGGTGACCTGTGTGGAGCCACCAGTCCTTAGGCCCCTGAGGTGGGTAGGTGAGGACTGTGTTTAATAGGCAAAGTGGTGTCAAACATGAAACACCCACCTCTTCACCACACAGCTGAAACGGTTGGAGTCTGCCAACAAGGGCCTATTCTCCTGGAATAGGCCCATACAGTTCCATGCAGGGGGAAAGATATTCAAAGTCCCTGGACCATTTTTGCCTGGACAGGAGCCGTTTCTGTCCTGCGCTCCCCAGGTTAGTAGAGCTGGCAAATTGTCTATTCCCCCAATTGTGAATGGCTCAGAGCCCTCAGCAGGACCTATCTTAGCCCCAGAGAAATCGACAGCCACTGAAGCTGGCTCGGGGGTGAGGACATGGTAAAATATACGGAAGTACTTAGCTTTTGCTGACAGTGCCATTCTTCTGTGGTTTTGGAGGTGTGAGTAGGCTGTGAGGCTGGTTGTTTCTCCCTGAGGAAACTGTGACCGAATGCTACTACCAGCCCCCCGCAGTCACTCCCAGGAATGGTGCCTGGGGGATCCCGGCAATTCAGGTCGGGCAACTCCTCTTTGCTTCTGAACCATCTCTCCCTGCTCTTGCTGCTCAGTCTGTTTTCTGTTTGCCTTTGATGTTCAGGGATCTTAGCTTGTCATAAATATAATCGTTTCAAGTGTTTTTTTGGGTCTTTGTTTTAAGAGTGATCATGGGAAGCATCTGGCTACTCTGCCATCTTGGCTCCGCCTCTGGTCTGTTCTTTTTTGATGTGTTTTTATTACTATAAATTGACCTCTGAGCAAAGCCTTTGCTGTGTCCCAAAGGTTTTGGTATTATGTTTTCATTCTCATTTGTTTGTAAGAGTTTTTTTATGCCCTTTGATTTCTTCTATTACCCGGTTGTTTTTAAGCAAGGTGTTATTCAGTTTCCATGTATTTGAAAATTTTTCCTTGCTCTTCCTGTTACTGATTTCTACTTTTATAATGTTGTGATCTGAGAGGATGCATTGTATTATTTTGACATGTTATTTCTATGATTTTATTAAGGGTTGCTTTGAGGACTAAAATGTGGTCTATTCTGGAGAATGTTCCATGTGTGCTGGAAAAGAAGGTATACTTTGCTGCTGTTCTTTAAAAAAAAAAACAAACCTATTGCTGTTGAGTTGATTCCAACTTATAGAGGCCCTGTTGAGTACAGTGTTCTGTATATGTCTATGAGGTTAAGTTGGTTGATTCTGACCTTTAGGTCTTCTGTATCTGTGTTGAGTTTCTTTCTAGATGTTTTGTCCTTTACCAAGAGTGGTGTCTTGAAGTTCCCTAGTATTATTGTGCAACTGCCTGTTTCTCTTTTCAGTGCTATTAGAGTTTGTTTTATGTGTTTTAGAGCCCTGTTGATGGGTTTGTAGATATTTATTGAGGTTGGTAGATTATACCTTTAATTATTATATAATGTCCTTTCTTGTCTTTTATGGTCGATTTTGCCTTAACATTTATTTTATCTGAGATTATTATTGCCACTTCTGCTATTTTTTGGTTTACTATCTGATTGATATATTTGTTTTCCATTCTTTGATTTTTAATATATTTATCTTTTTGTGTGTCTTCTAGACAGCATATTACCAGGTTTTTTTTTTTTTTTAATCCATTCTGGGACTCTGTCTTTGTGGGTGCATTTAAGCCATTTCATTCAGTGTGATTATTGATAGGAATGAGTTTATTGCTGTCATACTGTTGTGCTTTTTTTTTTTTTTTGTGGCGCTGACATTTTCTTTGTTCCTCCTACATTCTTGTCCTGAGTTCCTTTTTTTTGTGGATTTTCTTTTGTTTCCTTTTGTTGTTATACAGTCTGTGTCTATGTAATCTTTATTTATTTATTTATTTTACTTTGATGAGTAGTTTTGTTAGCTTTCTTTGGGGTTAATCATGAAAGTTACCCTTATCTTCCCAGATTTGCACTAGTCTTTTATTACTTGATACCACCTTGACTTCCTTTCTATTTAAAAGTTCTATACCTATACCATTTGTTCCCCCTTTTATTGTTTTGACATTGTTGTCATTTACAGATTAATATCTCTGTTTCACTCATTTAAGTCTTTTGGCTTAGTTTTAGTATTCAGAGTTTTTACTTAAGTTGGTATCTGGTCAATGATGTCTGTGTCCTAGACTCTGGTTGTTGTCTGAAGTTATTTGTTTTCTAACCAAAAGGTTCTCTTTAATATTTCTTGTTAAGTTTTGTTTGGTTTTTATGATTTCCCTTAATTTCTATTTAACTGGCAATGTTCTAATTTTGCGGTTTTGCAGGCTATATTATTCTTGTTCGGCAGTTTTTTTTTTTTTTTTTTCTTTCAAGGTTTTATATGTATCATCCCATTGCCTTTTTGCCTGCATAGTTTGTGCTGAGTAATCAGAGCTTAGTCGTATTGTTTCCTCTTTTGTAAGTGACTTTTCTTTTTCTCAATCTGCTCTCAGGATTCTTTCTTTGTCTTTATCTTTGGCAATGTGATTATGATGTGTCTTGGTGACTTTGTTTTGGGGTCTATCCTATATGGGGTTCATTGAGCTTTTTGGATGATCAGCTTTTTGTCTTTCATTATATTTGAGAAGTTTCCTGCCAGCAAATCTTCAATGATCTTCATTGTGTTTCCCATTTTCTACCCCTGTTTTGGAACTCCGATCATACTCAAATTTTTGCTCTTGTTTGTGTCTTATATAATTCCTAGGTTTTCTTTTTTCCCTTCATTCTTCTGTCTGTTTTTTCTTCAGAGAAAATGGCATCTGCAGATTTGTTTTCAATCTCACTGATTCTGTCTTCTATTGTTTCAGATTTGCTTCTGAAACCTTATTGAGTAATCCATTTCTGAAATTTTGTTGTTTATCTTTTGAATTTCTAGCTGCTGTTTCTGTGTGATTTCTAATTGTTTATTTATTTTGACTTTTTTTTTTTTGTATTGTACTCCTGAATTCTTCTAGCTGTTTGTGTTTTCCTTGGTTTTGACTACATTTTTATTGGTTTTATCTGTGTTTTCCATGATTTTGCCAATTTTTTTCCTTGGTTTTGTCTGTTTTTTCCTTGATCTCTTTCCTAATCCCTTGCAGAATCATAAATATTAGTCTTTTGAATTCCATATCAGGTAGTTCCACTGACTTTTCTTCTACCATAAAGTTGTCTGATTATTTATTTTGGTCACTTGCTGGAGCCATCTTGTCCTACTTTCTTATATATTTTGATATTGTCTGCTGTCTCTGAGACATTAAAGTATTATTTTCTTTATTTATTGATTGTATGTTCATATGTTTCATTCTGCTTTTTTGTTTTGTTTTGATATGTCAGGATGGGTGGGCCTGGTGTGCTGTGCTGCTTGCTTGTCTGTGGGCATGATAGATCTCATGACCTTGTCTGGGTGGGTTGGGAAGTAACAGGCAGGGTGACCCTGCTTTGCTGTACACAGTTTGGCAAGGTGGGTGGGTGCTGTCTGCCTCCTAATGTTGGTCCAGATATGTGTGAGTGTTCACAGTACCTCATCAGATGGGTGGGGGTGTTGGATGGGGAGTGGTACTGGCTTGCTTTCCACCATTCAACTGCTGGTCAAGTGGTAGGATGGAGGGTGGTGAGGGCCAGGTGTAGTGGTGGGCCTCAGTGTCAGACGTGCTGTAGCTGGTGTGGCACTGTTGGAGCCAGCGTCAATGGGGGGAGGTGGTGTATGGGGCCAGGTGGGGGGGAGAAAGAAAACAGAGAGGAAAAAGAAGGCTAGCCAGCAGGTGGTGGTAGGGTGGACCTGGCATCTGGCGAGAAGGGGAGGAATGGTGGCACACGGGGCTAGATGGGAGGTATAAAGAAAAGAAAGAAAATAAAAAATATAAAGTAAATGGCAGTATGGCCAGGGCCAGAGGGAAGGAGGTGAGGTGGTGTACAGAGCTAGGTGGGAGGGAGAAAGAAAGGTAAGAAAGGGAAAAAAAAGACAAAAAAATGTCACAGCAGGGACCAACGAGTGAGGACGGGCAGCACTGGGGCCAGTGAGAAGGGAAGGGAGGTCGCTTATGGGGCTAGTGGGAAAGAGAAAGAAAAGAAAGAGAAAAAGGAAGAAAAAATGGCAACATGGTGGGTGCCGGCAGGTGGAACAGGGCAGACCTAGGGTGGTGGTGTGCCATTGGCTCTTCAGCCATGGTGTTGTGGTGGGGGCTAGTGTGAAGGGGGAAAAGTTGGTGTGCTGGGCTACATAGGAGGGAGAAGGAACAGGAAGAAAGGGAAAAGAAAGAAAAAAGTAAAAAAAGAAAAAAATGGTGGCACTGTGGGTGCTGGCCAGTAGGGCTGAGGCGAACCCAGGCAGTGGTGAGCCGGTGCGCTGGTGGCTCTCTACCCATAATGGCATGGCAGGGGCTGGCAGGAAACAGGGAGAGGTGATGTATGGGGTTAGATGGAAGGGAGAAAGAAAAGGAAGAAATGAAAAAAAAAAAAAAAAAGCCATGTGGAAGGGAGGGTCGGGGGGCCCAGGGAGGAGGGGGCTCATTTTGTTGACCCTGGTGGTGAGGATTTTGCCTCAACTCACCAGAATGTCAAGGGGTGGGAAAAAGTGTTTCTCTGGGTACTGGGTGCTGTGTCTCCTGTCAGGAGCTCTGTGAATTTGCCTTCCCATACTCCCTGTCCAGGGTTGTTGCTGATTGTGCATGAAGATGGCAATGCTGTGCTGTGTTAGTTGCATTTCTCTCCTTATTCTCTGTTTTTTTTTTTTTTTTTTGTCAGTTTTTTGCTTCCATTTGGTGTTCCATCTAGTTCTTTATCCCTTCATTTGATGCTTAGGGTTCCAGGATTGATGTTTGTTTTGGTTTTACTTAGTTTTTCAGGTTTTTTTTTTGCTACACAGGGATTGCATGGTGCCTCTGTCTAGGGCACCATGTTGGCCTGTTTTATTTCTTATGTTTAATAGCTGGGTCTTTGATATTCATACTGGCTTCTTCTCAGGTCTTCTTCATATCATCTGTATATTCCTTTCTCTATATTGCTTTCCCATATTCTGTTGGACAAGTCATATTACTTTTCTAGGTCAGGTCCCTTAGTTGAAAATTTAGGATAATACTTATTTTTCTGGGGTAGTTGAAATAATTAAATAAGAGAATATATGCAGAGCACTTATCACAGTGCTTGACACAGAGTAAGCACTCAAAATATTCTTTAATAATTTTTGTATGCCATTTTCTATTTAATTATTAAAAATCAATCATTTTATACTATGCAATAAGCGTTGATAGTTATAGGAAAAGACCTATACATTTTACAAAAAATATTTACATGTTCTATATTGTTATCATATATTAGTAATGAGGTAGAAATTCTTTTATTATATGGGAATGCTAAATTTGTAGTGTGTTAGTAAGCTCCTGGCTCTCAAGCGAGCTTCATAAAGAAAGGTGAATGTCTAAGATCTAGTTGCATTTAAACTCTGCTGGTAGTTTTTTTTTAGTAGTTTTTTTGGAGTAGAATGTGATTGATATTCACCAAGCAATTGTTCACAAATTTAACTTCTCTATACCATCTTTGCTTTTATTTCCCCGAACTTTTACTTCTACTAAAATGCAGTTCCCTAAAGAGAGGTTATGAAAACGATTCTTTAGAGTGGTATTAAGTGCCAACTGCTGCTACTAGAGTTTTAGGAAAAATGATGCTCTTCATATAAATATTTATCCCCAAAGTAATAAAATGCATAGATATAAAACAGGTGCTTTATGTGAAATATAATGTAAGGCAACGCTATAAAACACAACACACATTAAAATACCCCATGTTAAAATTTGTCAAAAATGTTTCTTCTTCCCATGATAAAGCTTGTCTATATTTTTCTAGGCTTTGATTGAAAACGCAAGGATCTACTAAGTGTTATGTTATGGGCATTTTGATTTCTAGTAATCACAGTAAAATTTATGTTAGTCCACCAAAAATACAAACCTAGACAGTCATGCACTACTCTCCACAATGACCTTTCTCCTCAGTTTTAATGACTATTTTTCTCCCTTGAACACCACCATAAATTTTCATGCTTCCTGGGGGTTCCTTCTGATTCTCACTTTCCTCTCTGCTAAATCTGACACTCATCCTTCCAAACTTCTTTCATTCTGTTATGAAACCCATCTCATCTTTTAAGTTCCCATCAAAAAAATTACCTTTTCTATAAGGTCTTATATAACCTCATTCAGAATAAATATTTATCTTTGTTGTTGTTATTTTTAAAATATTTTTGTTTATATTGAGTCAATTCTGACTCAGCGACCCTATAGAACAGAGTAGAGCTGTCCCATAGGGTTTCCAAGGAGCAGCTGGTGGATTCAAACTGCTGACCTTTTCATTAGAAACCAAACACTTAACCATTGCACCACCCACCAGGGCTTCAAGAGTATATCATATTATAATTACTTCTGTATACATGTGTAAGTGTGTGTGTGTGTATTTGTGTGTCCTTAAGGGCAGAGCTTACTTGTTAATTCATTTTTATATTTATATTTATATGACACTTAATAAAAAATAATCACAAACAAATGCTTTTCAAATGTCCAAATGAATGAGGACAGCAATTCTTATTTGGTACACTATATCAAATTAGCCTAATCCACTTTTACAAAGTATATAAGGAGATGTCTTCATTTAAATTTGAATTACATGAGGCTATCCAGAAAATCTCTGCACTTCGGGAGTTTCAGTCTCTACAAGAATAACAAATTCATTTTTTTCTCCTTTGTAGATTTTTTGCGTAAACTACTTAATTATGTGGAAATGCTTTGCAAATTGGAAGTTAAAGAGCTTTAAGAATGTGGATTGTTATTCAGTGAACCAGGTTTTGATTTATGTAATATGTAGATCACGTTTTCTGATATTATTTTCTTTGAAGCATTTGATTTTAAGTTCTAAATATTTTTTAGAATTTACATACCTTCAAAAATATCTTTTCTTTAAATTTATTTTGTTGTTGTTCAGGATATACACAGCAAAACATATACCAATTCAACCATTTCTACATATATAATTCAGTCACACTGATTACATCCTTCAAGTTGTGCAATCATTCTCATCCTCCTTTTCTAAGTTGTTCCTTCCCCATTAACATAACTGGCCAGTGAGGTTCTTATCCTGAGTTGCTGTTGTCACTTTGATCTCATACAGATAGTTTTTAAAAGAATATAATGCTCAAGGCAGTCATTTTTTACTAGTTTAACTGAATTATTGTTTGGTATATTTTTTTTTTTATTAAGAAGACTTAAAGGATATTTTTGGTTTAACTTTTAAAGATTGTCTCAGGGTAGTAGTTTCAGGGGTTCATCCAGCCCACGTGGCTCCAGAAAGCCTGGAGTCCATAAGAATTTGAACTTCTATTCTGCATTTTCCCCCTTTTGATCAGGATTCTTCTGTAGAATCTTTGATCGAAATGTTCAATAATGGTGGCTGGGCACCATTTAAACAACATCCTACTCTTTTACATTAGTAGAGGGAAGACAAGTCAAAACTAATGTAGAAAATAAAAAAATGAAAAGTAACTTCACCCCTTTATATTTTCATTTGAAATGAACATATTTTTCTGCTTTTCTCATTTCCTTTTATTCTCTCTTTTACATTCAAACAAGGTTAGTCATATAAGCAAGATAGTTTTTTTTTTTTTTTTTTTAATTACCTGCTCTTACTAGCCTGCAACGTGACTGAGCCATGGTTGAAAGGTGCCCATTGATCACTATGGATTATGCACTTGCTTTTAATGGAGCATTTGAGGATTTTGAATAAGAACAAGACGATTGTTTTCTTTTGGAAACAGAAGCAGTATATAATGAATGTGTTACTATTCTGTGAGTGATCAATAAGAAACCTTTCAAAATTCTAAATGGTAGTGGCTGTACTCAGCTGTTGAGTACTTTATTGCTTCACTCTCAGATTCAGTTAAATCTGGGCAGCTTTCTAGGTCCAAGCGATACAATCTGATTAAACTGGAGGAGGTCTAACAAAGTCCGTGCTTCTTTGTTGGTGCTGGAGGTGCAAGTGCAATAACTCCTGCTTTAACATTGGAGATGTTGACATTCCTCAAACCATTGGACTCCTAAAACTTCACCAATATGCCAGTCACTATTTTATCTCTCACCCTCTTACCTGAATATCCTGAGTACTTTTTTACTCACGAGGTCTGATTACCTTAGTGTCACCATTTCTTAATGGTGCTCTGATGGAACATTCAGATAATCCAGGTTGTTTCAAATTTATTGTGACAGAGAGCAAGAGAGTTAGCATTGCTGTGGGGCAAGATGGTGAATATACACTGCTATTTTCCTAGGTGGTTGTGAACTGTTTCAGATTCTCCCTTCTAATAGGTATTGAATAAAACAGTATATATGCCAGAGTAAAAGCCACCTACCTTGAACTATGGGTTTAGTTGATCTGTTTTAAATAAAGATACTATACCCAGAACAGCAGCTGAAATAGGGGCTGCCAGTAGGATAAGCCCATTACCCTTCACCATGATTTTTTTTGTTTTTGGCTGAAACCAGATTGGTGAATTAAATGTTGATATGGTGGAAACATCATCCTTGCCTCATTTAAGTCTTTGGAGTGACACTAATCTCTCCCATTTCTCAGGATGTGGTTGGTACTCATTGATTTTAAAAACTTTGGTGGGTGGGAAGTTTTACGGGCTTCTTCTCAATCTTTCTGTGATAGTTATTACTCCACATGTCAAGGAATCAGTGTGAACATCCTAAGACCTGCTGAGTATGTCCATCCCAATTAGGCATTTGACAACTAAGGTGATGACAATTGGGTAGGCTCATAGATGCATTGAATAATGAGATAATCTTGGACCAGACTTTATTTTGCCACTTGATTTCCAGATGTCTTTACTGTAATTTTTTTTTTTTTTAGTTACTGTAATAGTAGGAATCATGATGGTATTTCGGGTCTCTAGATATCAGTATCAGTTGTATTCTGTAACCAACAGTCCTCAAAGGTCTAGGTATTCCTGTTTCTCCAATGTATGACTACCTAAGCAGCTGTCCATAGATGTCTTTGGGAAATGAAAGGGAGTTAAAAAAATGTATGCATTTGCTGTGGGGTTGCAGTTGCATGGTCCTTCTTCAAGGAGACACAACTTTTTAAACTGATGTGTTCTTATCCTAATCATTTATCATGCTAATACTTTAAAATTTTAAGTTTTCCTTACATAAAAAAAATAATGCCATCCTATCCTTACATAAAAAAAAAAATAGGATGGCATTAAATAGCAAATAAAAATATCATGACAATTTGAGAAACAGACTAAAGAAAAAAGGAAAAAGTTTATACATGAGTACTTTAATGGCACTTTTTTAATGATTTTTTAACATGAGACCTCACATTTTTATTTTGTACTGGGCCTTGTATATAAGATAACTTCAGTTGATTCCAGAAGGAAGTTCTGGAGCATAGGCGTAACTCAGAGATTGTCCTGAGCTGGGTAAAGATTGCTGGGCTTTCATATTCCTGTACCAGATGCTCATTGTCTAAGGACCCCTCTAGGGAAACGTAAACACTCAGAATTTCTGCTTTTCTGCATGTCCTGGCAAAGCAGCTCCAGTAGCCTCTACAGATTACTGCAAGGATTCCTGCTGAAGGGGGATGCTTGACACTATCCTGCAAGTAAGCTGTGGTTCTTGTCTTATGTCCTGTGTCATCAATGGCTGATTTTTGTCTAGCTCCACTGCTAGTGGAGGTCAGTGACCATATGTTAATTTTGAGTCTGGCATTCTTAAAAGACCAATTCAATTCAATTCTATTTCAAAAATATGTTTTAAGCATCTGATGCTAGAAGAATAAGTAGTACATGACTTTGTGAAAGGGTAAAGAGATTAGGATTTTAGGGCTTCTGTGGATTCTTGACAAAGTGGTAGAGCCACATTCAGTCATAGAAGGTGATTGTATTAGCATCTCAAACCAATGAGGATTAGTGATGACCTTGTGGAGGAGGTCAGATTTAACTGTGGTCTTCAAAGAGAATGGGAGATAAGAATTCTATGCAGAGAAAATAGTGTGGGAAGCCTCCAAAGGTGAGACAATGGCATTACATTTGGAGCAGAAGAAGTATAGACAAAAGCTCTGTGGTTCTTGATTCCAATATGGACAGTGCTTGTCTTGCACTTTAGTACAGAACTTATCTGAATTTGGGCCAGGGTTTTGAGTCTTCTTTCTAGCTTTGAAGAATTTAGTAAGAGTATGTGTCCTTGCCTTGCTGTAATATGTTACTGTTCCAAATCTTATGAAATAGGAAGCGCATAAACATACATGTATTGTCCTTTATGTATGCTAGGAATAGCTATTTGAAGTGCTAGAACTCTGCAAAGATGTTCCCACCAAAGATTTGTCATTGTTACCGGAGTTACATAACCCAGGGTTCCTTCAGTTGATGGGTTGACCTTAAATAATCTGATGGTGATTGATGACTGTAAGTACTCTTTGTAATCTCTTCTCCTTGTTATTTCTTAGCTCTCTCTATTCTAGCTCACAAGAAATGTATCTGGAAGTATTTTTTTTCTTTGTTAAATGAGTTAAGACACTATAGATTTTGCCATAAAAACTTATTGATATTAATATTTTAATTCTTCTATTTTGAATAACTTCTATAATTTAAAACAGAATATAGTGATATATCATTTAAAAACAAGCTCCAAAGTTTATGCAGTGACAAAATGATGAAAGATGATATTCACTGAGTGCCTGGGTATAGAGTAAGCATTATACAAAGTACATTCAGTACATTCCCTCACTGAATCTTAACAAAAACACTGTGTAGTAAGAATCACTATGACCACTTACTGTTGTAGATTACAGAGAATATACAAATATTTATCTCAAGTTTTGTACAGTTGGAATGGATCTAGGAAAATTTTTCTAATACTTTTCTGTCAAACTAGGAGGAATATTTTAGAAGCTGAATGATATAGCTTGCTATCTTTATTGACAAAAATTATAGCAAAGAATTTTAGAACCAGAAAGGACCATAGAGTCTATGTCATTTCTCTTATGTTGCAAATGAAGAAGCTGTGTGCCTGAGAGTATTGGCATAGAGTTACATATTTAGATAGCAACATGCCTGTCTTATATTATTTCAATTATACTACACTCATGTAATACATGATATTTTTTCCACAAAAGTAGTGTATTATAATGCAGGGGTATCAATAGATGCTAGTACTTACTAAGTGACACTGGAAGAATGACTGTCATTTGTATCAAAGTTAAATAGAAGAGAAAACTGCTTTTTAACAAAGAGTTGCCTATTACCATAACCTTCCTACATGAAGCTTTGGATAGCAGTGTAGAATTTATTGCTGTAGGAAAAAAATGAAAGAGTCAATCAATTTTATTTGTTCAGGATGTTTGCAAAGGTTAATCTTACTTTTGGAATAGTAAATCACTCAATTAACTAGAGCCTGTTAACACCAGTTAGTGACCATTATATCTTGGAATATTATATGAATCCTGTGGAAATCTACAAAGGAAAGAGAAAACATGAATCCTGTTCTAAGAAATTTCAAAAAAAATCCCTGTGATTTAGCAATCCCACTTTTGAGAAATTTATCGTATGGAAAAAATGTGGTGCAGAAAGAGTACATAAAGATGTATGTTAACTTCATTACAGTGTTGCATATAAACATAAAAAACTGAAACCAACCTATCAATGGAGCATTAATAAATTATAGGAAAATTATATACGCTAATGTAGCTCTTTAATAGAATAAACAGTTCTTTTTGTGTTAATATGGAAAGCTACCCACCACTAATCTGTCAGTTTGTTCTACTGTGATGGCTTATATATTGCTATGATGCTGGAAGCTATGCCAGTGGTATTTCAAATACCAACAGGGTCTCCGTGGTAGACAGGTTTCAGCGGAGCTCCCAGACTAACACAGACTGAGAAGAAAGGCCTGGCAATCTACTTTTGAAAATTAGACAAGAAAAATCTTATGGATCACAAGAGACATTGTGTAATACAGTGCTGGAAGGTAAGCCCCCTAGGTTGGAAGGCACTTAGTATACACAGTGGCCACAACAACGGACTCAAGAATACCAAAAATTGTGAAGATGGCACAGGACTGGGCAACATTGCCAACTCACCAGCAACTAACAACAGTAATCCATAAAATATTTTTAATGGATAAAGCAATGTGTGTGTATGTATATATGATCCCATAAGAGTACACACACACACACACACACACACAAACACACATATAAAAAAGTGAGAGAGGGATGGCTGTATAAAAGTGGTAAAATGTCAGAAAACATGGGACACTGAGCTATTAACTGGAGCCTTGGTGGCGCAGTGGTTAAGAGCTTGGCTTCTAGCCAAAAGGTCAGCAGTTTGAATCTACCGGGTGCTCCTTGGAAACCCTATGGGGTAGTTCTACTCTGTCCCATAGGGTCGCTATGTGTTGAAATCCACTGGGTGGCATGGGAATGGAAGCTATTAACCACAGTAACCTTTGATGATAGCAATTGGATGGATTCGGAGAGAGAAAGATGTGGATTTAATTTTTTGCATTAACTTTTTATACATTTTAGAATAATGAGGTTAATAGTGATTTTACTTTACTTCTTTTTCATTATATTTTAAATTAAAAACTTTAAAAAGAAGCTTTTGACAAGGCCAGATAATCACAGGTGGGGGAGATGGGAAAGTAAATATATAAAGAAATTTCTAAACACAAGTTAGTGACTATAGTCTGTTGAGAGTAACAGAATGGTGGGACAGTGGAAGAAATGTGGAAGTTACAATAAGAAATACCAGTTTCTAAAGATCAAGGGAAAAATTGAGATGGCAACGTAGGTTAGGAAATAGCAGTAGAAAACTAGGGTAGAATAAGTTGTGTGAAAGATTAAGAACAAATGTGCTTGCTGGAAGGGGCGAATGACAGTTGGTGCCAGCTAGAATTCTAGGGCTGTTGTGTATTCACAGGTGTTGCAGTGATTTTTATATTAAGCCACATTAAAAAATCATATTCATATTTTATCAGCGTATACTACTGTTATAGGTTGAATTGTGTCCCCCCCCCCCGCAAATATGTTGAAATCCAAACCCCTGTACCTATAAATGTGATCCTGTTTGGAAATAGGGTATTTTGTTATGTTAATGAGGTCATACCTGTGGGTCCTATACCTAACCTTTCTGAGCGGTGTCTTATAAAGGGCAGTACAAACACACAGGGGGAGACACCATGTGACAGTGGAGGCAGACTCACCTATAGGCAGCAAAGGAACACAAAGGATTGCTGGCAGTTACCAGAAACTAGGAGAGAGGCCCACAGAAGGAACTGACGTGGCAGAGACCTGATTTGAACTTTTTGACTCTAGAAGTGTGAGAAAATAAATTTCTGTTCTAAAGCCACCCACTTTGTGGTATTTAGTTATGGCAGTCCTAGCAAACTAAGACAACAACTAGCAATATTATCAGCTTTGTTATTTACTTGGCCCACCTAGATATGACATATGACATACAGTCAGGTGCTGTGTAATGTCTCTTTTGGCAACATCCAACTGCGTATACATCTGTGATCTCATAAGGTTATACAGGCAGTCCCTGGATTATGAATGAATTCCATTCCTAAATCTGTCTTTAAGTGGAATTTGCAGTAAATCAAAACAGTTAGGTATGGTTTGTATCCAATGTCAGTTAGTCAAATGTTTGTCTTAGTATATAAACCTAACCTAGTGCTGTACATGCCAAAACCCAAATATATAGTGTACCTTTTTATACACAAAAAACATTAAAGAAACACTTCCAGACACACTAAAACACCTTCATCATAATAATACAATAATAACAATAATAATGTTCTGAGGCACATCACAAAGTAGAGCCTGTTTGTTATTATGAACCACTGTATTTTTAATATAATAGGTTTTATGGGGGATTGGTTCATAACTACAGGTTGTAAGTAAGTCAGACGTTCGTAAACTGCCATATACACCATGATATTCACACAATGTCCAAATCACATAATATCCTATTTCACAGATCGTATCATATTGTGAGCGTTAAGTGACACATGGCTGTAGTTAAGAGAATACAGATTTTACTTATGTCTTTTTTCTTTTCTGGTATAAAAATAATACAAATTTCAGTTCAATAACCTTTACAATAATTTCTTGTTGCCTCTGAGCATGAATAAATTTCTGTCCAAATATCTGCAATGAATTTTAATAAATGAGGGTTTTGTGGTTCATTTAATTATAAGCCCAAAGCTAAGTTGTGTATGTATCTTCCTGATATAGAAAAATGGTGTTATCAAACTTCTCAGTCACCAAGTTGATGACATGCAGTCATGCATGGCTACTGGAAAACACTAAAATAAATGAAATATGGAAATATTTTTGGATAGTGTTTGCAGACACTTTTAAAACCATCCCTCTTCACCACCTAATAATAGTTTCTGTAACTGTAGAAATTGGTCATTTTTACCTGACTGATTTTTTAAAGTCTTACTTTCTGTTTTCTTTCTTCTGCATAAAGTGAGATTTTATTGGTTTGTGTTTAGTAAGTACTAAACGCAGGTACACGGTGTTCACAGGTTAGGTCCCTGTCCGTAGAAAGTTTGTAATCCAATCAGGAAAAGAGATAGCTAGACTAAGCATATTATAAAGCTATTTTAACTCTCTTGCTTTCTCTAGCAGATAAAGGAGTTCCTTGGGCGGGGGGGAGGGGTGGGGAGGAGTGGGGAGAAAGAGCAATCACAAAAATTGCTGAAATTTCATTGTTGTGGAAATGTAGCTTTTTACATTTTTTGCCTTTAGAATTCTCCAGATTATTTTCGATGATCTCTGGATTGGCCTTCACAATCTCCTCAGATTTGCTGTTTGGATTACAGAGGTCGTGTTGTGTTGGAATGTTCACTTCGTGGCCTACATTGCTCCCCAGTACTTTCTGAGTCCCACCACCTACAACAGGACTACCATGTATGGTTATGTGTTTGTGTTCTCTGTACAAGTGGGTCCAACTGAGAGGTCTACTGCTGGCCGAAATAACTGCCTGTGCTTTGTACTTAGCCAGTGTCTGTTGAAGAAAAGGATGCCTATTCTACAACAGCATCGTTCATGTGTCAAGACACTCAAAAGGGCAAGGTAGAGTCAATAAGGGTTTAGGTAGTCTAAGCAAAAATTGACTGTGCTACTCTTATCTCTGAGTTATAAATGTCCCTGGATATTAAAGTTCTTACTTTGGGGGCAGTTGATAAATAGTTGCTACATCACGTGGCTATCTTTTAATTACGATAACTCTTTCTCAAAACACAAGTCTTTCCACTGCAAGTACAAGCTAACTTTTTTTGTGTTTAAATAAGTCTTAGTGAGACTTTATCTCATTAAGGAAGCATCCCCAGAGAAAAGGACAGCCATATTGTTTCACATCTAGAGCTGACGAATTCGTATAGTAGCTAAAAGAGCTATTTTCTAATAGGAATTAAAATAGAGATTTATGTAACTTTGTTGGTAATCAGCCCCCTACCCCCTTTTGGTCTAGGGTATGAGTTTAGATTTTTAAAGATTACTTCTTAGCACTCATTATTTTCCCTGTGTAAACTGTTTTACTTGTAAATCTTAGCAGTTTGATGCATATCCATTCACATGAATGCCCTTTGTTCTCTGGTAAAAATGTACTTCAGCATTACTTTTAGATGTCAAGTTGTTTCTTCACAGCATGTGTGAGCCTCAATACACAATACATGAATATATATTTACATACATATATATTAGCATTTCTGTAAATAATTCTTATGTGAATTTGCATTATCATTTATGGAACTAATATCTTCTACTTATATAATGGAAAGTAGTTGGGGAGTAAAATTGCCACTATATATTTAAAAATATCTAATTTATAGCATTGTCCCCAATGTGCCTTATATGATTTCTTGAAATTTTAAAAAATGTCATCATTGAAAGTGATGAATCATTTCAACAGAGGGTGTTCTGAAAAGCCTGTAGAAGAATACAGTGGTAAGAGGTATGATTTTGGGAATATGTCTTTTGTCACATCCACCAGTTTTGATTTGGGGCCAACCGCAGGCAAGAGCCAGGTCAGGGAGACAGACGTTCTGGAGGGATTTAGTTTTCTAACCATCACATTCTTTGAAATGTCCACGAGTCACAGGATTGGCCTGACCCCTCCTTATTTAAAAAAAAAAATAATAATAATGAAAAGTAGGGATCCAATGTGATTTTGATGATCTAATACTATTATTTCTCAAGAAATAGAGCCAAAAGTATAACAGCCTGGTAACACATTATAAAACTTCTTTTAGAAAACTGTAAAGTGAAAGATGTGGTGACTACTATTAAAATATAAATTTAATTCTCAATGATGAGTATGTAAAGATTTGTAAAAACAGTTTAGAGCAAGAGTGGAATACAAATTTTTACCTTGAAAAATAAGGAATTGAATAGCAGCTATATGAGCAGCAGTTATATATTAAAATGAAGGCATGGATATTATACATGTTTTTGGTTGATACTCTGTTTTTCCCTTTATACTGAAAAAAATGAGGCAAAGATGGATCCAGAATGAATCAGGTTTTCCAAGTCTTACATTTTTGTTTGTTTCTATCTCACTATTTAGCCTCCCTCAAAAAAAAAAAAAAAGCTTCTTGATGAACCAGAAAAATATTCTGGCCAAAGTGGAACAACAGAGGGTCTTCATCAGATTTGATTTGTGGTCTAAACTTGAGTTTCCAGCACTGTACAAAGAATTTAACAAGCTTATTTCCAATCCATATAATGTCATTTAACACTTACTTGATAACTGGAAATTACTTTTAAAGATGATTCCAAATATTTCAGAGAGTTCAAATTGGTTTCTTACAACATTAAAAATGGTCCACCTTGGAAGATATAACTTACTTTACATTGCGCAAATCTGCTGCAAAAGACTCTTTAACGTGTTGAAAGGCAAAGATGTCACTTCGAGGACTAAGGTGTTCCTGATCCAAGCCATGATATTTTAAATCTCGTCATATACATGCGAAAGCTGGACAATGCATGAGGAAGACTGAAGAAGAATTAAGCCCTTTGAATTATGCCATTCATGAAGAATATTGAATATACCTTGGACTGCCAGAAGAATGAGCAAGTCTGTCCTGGAAGAAGTGCAGCCAGAGTTCTCCTTGGAAGCGAGGATGGTGGGAGTTGGTCTTACGTACATTGGACATGTTATCAGGAGGGTCTAGTACCTGGAGAAGGACATCGTACTTGGTAAGGTAGAGGGTCAGCAAAAAGAGGAAGGCCCTTGATGAGATGGATTGCCACAGTGGCTGCAATAATGGGCTTAAATATATCAATGATTGTGAGGATGACGCAGGACGGGGCGCAGTTTCATTCTGTTGTTCATAGGGTCACTATGAGACTGAACCAACATGATGACATGTAACAACAACAACAAAGGGAAGAATAAATTGTACTTAAATGTGGTTATTGGAACCTTGAGTCCAGTGGGTGCAAATAACTATATCAGGCAGATCTTACGTTTATGCAGAATATTTTAATCAATTACCGTAAATAAGAAATAGCTGCTGATTAAGCACATCTTCCAACTAAATCATATGATTCTAAGACAGTGTCAACACCATATTTGAAAGACAGCCTCCAAAATCACCCAAAAAGATCCCCACCTTCTGGTATTCATATTCTTTTGTAAACCCTTTCCCTGAACTGTGAGCTGGGTTTACTGACTTTGTTCTAATGAATAGAATATTGCAAGCATTATGAGATGTCACTTCCAAGATTAGATTGAAAAAGACTGTGGCTTACATCATAGATGTTTCTCTCTTGCTCTTTTTTTGGATCATTTCTCTGAGAGAAATCAGTTGCTATGTTATGAGGCAGCCCTGTGGAGAGGGCCATGTGAGTGAGCTTGGACGCATGTCTTCTGAGGCCTTTCAACAGGCACGTAATTAAACTTAAAGGTACATCTGTGATGGTTAAGATTGTGTGTCAACTTGGCTGGGCCATGATTCTCACTGTTTGAGCAGTTATATGATGTTGTGATCAATTCCTTGTTCAGATTTGATATATGATCACCCCATAATGGGACCTGCTGTGAGCAGCCTATCAGTTGAAAGGGAGTTTCCTTGGGCATGTGGCTTGCATCGAATATAAGCAGACATTCTGGCAAGGCTTGAGGGCTTTTTGCTTGTGCTGGATCCTGCAGTGGTTCCTGTTTGTCTGACCTCCGGTTCTTGGGACTTAAGCTAGTAGTTTACCCGCAGTCTTGCCTGCTGATTGTGGGATTCGCAGATCTTCACAACCTGTGAGCAAGACCCCTGCGCTCTGACCTCCAGTCTTAGGTTTGCCAGCCCCTCTGGCTACGTGGTTCAGGAGAATTCTCTATCCTGACCCACAGACTTGGGATCCAGCCTCTACAACTATGTTAGCCATTTCATTATATAATTCTCTCTCTCTCTCTATATATATATTTATACGCTTTACTGGTTTTGCCTCTCTAGAGAACCCAGACTAAGACAACACTCTACCCTATCCACAGCCCCAGGCAACAGCTTGACTGCAAATGTATGAGAAACCTTGAGTCAGAGGCTCCAAACTAAGCTGTGCCTGAAATCATGAATCGCAGAAACTGTAAGAAAATAAATGTTTTCCGTAAATAATTTTGTTATGCAACAATAATAATAATAAAAAAAAAACAGTGCCATCGAGTCGATTCCGACTCATAGTGACCCTATGAAATGCCCCATACGGTTTCCAAGAAGCGTCTGGCGGATTTGAATATATGCAACAATAGATAACTAATATGACATATAAATTCATTAGCTAGTACTAGTACATTAAACCATTTTGTCACTTCTTTATTTTAACGGATGTAACTTTCAATCCTCTTTTTTACTAAAGACATGAATTAGATAATAGAGATTTTCTACATAGCATCTGAATTCATTTATATTACATGTTATTGATGTTTTTTCAGGAGAAATTATATATAAAAAAGGGGACACAAAATTTTATATTTGATAGAGTAAATTTGATTCCCAATATTCAGGCATAATTACATCCAGGGAGGGAAAGGTGAAAAATTTAGAAATAAAGATTATAAAATGATAAGGTTAAATCCATTTTAAAATTCTTTGATTTGGTCTATCAGATTATCTTTGACTATCTATCTAAAATTGCTTTTGTGTAGCTGTTTACAGCATACAGTTGCAAATGATTTTTATAGGCAGAACAGGATTTTCCCGACCCTTATAACTTGCTTCAGGGGTTCATGATTATTGCTTCTAAGGACAAATAAATAAGACAGAAATATATTTCCAACTATATATATAATGTTTAAATTCCAGATACATAAATATTTTACATAGGGGCATGCTGTCCACTAACAAATTACAGAGGAAAACAAGCATATATAATATTTGAGTATATTAGTATACAGAATAGAGACAAGTTATGATGATTTCCACAAATGACCTCAAAGCATTTTTTCAGGGTAAAACTTTCGATTCCTGCTGCAATTCCTAAATAGGGCAACAACTGTTACTTTTATAGGAAAAAAAAAACCTTAAATTTTAACATTTATCAATAAAACAAAGTGGTATAGTATAGTGTGAGAAGGATATGGTGACATATGCGTATGTTTGCCATCTATCCTCAACTTCCAGAGAAAACCTAGGTCCTTGATCATGACAGTTCAGCTGTATCCAACACCCCCCATCTCTAATAGGCCATTGCTTCTGTTGTTCCAGTGGTTGACAGTATTCTCTGGTTATGTCTTCACTTCTAAAAGTGAAGCAGATACTTAATATATTTGGAATGGAGGTCAAAATATAAACATAGGAATTTAGGAAAAAAAAAAAAAACTTTGGCTAAAGAGAATACAGGCCATTTTGGAATACAGAGTAGAGAAAGCAATATGCTTAGTTTAGTGGTTAAGTACACTATCATATAGGCTGATTTGGTAGTCAGTGTTCTAGCAGCTGTTCATTGCTGTCTGAAAAATGGCTCAACTGCTACTGCTTTGAAACTATCATAAAGTGCCTTAGCTACAAAAAGTACATCAACAACTCTGTACTTCAGTTCTTTTCTGTGATGGTTAAGATTATGTGCCAACCTGGCTAGACCATGATTCTCAGGGGTTCAGCAAATACAATGTAATCACCATCCATGATGTATCTGTGAATATATAAATATGATCTGTTATGAGCAGCCAATCTGTTGAAAGGGGAGTTTCCTTGGGAGTGTGGTCTGCATCCAATATATATATATGGATGCATCCGATATATATATATATATATATATATATATATATATATATATATATATATATATATATATATATATGTTCTGGCAAAGCTTGCTCTCTGGATCCTGTGTCTGAACTATCATCCTCTGACCTCCTGTTCTTGGGATGTGAGCCTGCTGATTTTGTATTCGTCAGCCTCTGCAACCACATGAGTCAAGAGAAGCCTCCAGCCTGAAGCCTGATGCCTGACCCACTGATTTGGGACTTGCCAGCCTCCACAAGTGCATGAACCATTTCCTTGAGTTAAATCTGTGTGTGTGTGTGTGTGTGTGTATCCTTTACTGGTTTTGATCTTCTAGAGAACCCAGCCTGAGACACTTTCCTTTCTTTTTTTGTGGAGTATTCTGTGTATTTGGCACAATTTCATATCTTCAGACTAGTACCCTCATGAGTTTCTAATTTGTAACAAAGCACTGAAATGTCAGGCTTAATGAGAAAAGGAAAGCATCATGCACTGTGTGAATACTTTCACTCCTTTGGACTAACATCTTCCTAACCAGGCTCATCAGGCTCTCAGTGACACTGGAGAATTCTCCACCTGTTGTACTGCAGGATAATGGCAGAATGTGAAGTGTGCTTTATAATTCCTCTTTCTCCTAGCACACTGACTGAGCTGTGAAAAGGTCAGAGGAAGGTATCTTGCGGCTTGAGGAAACAGCTTAATAAGTGATTACATTTTGTCTTGTAACATGAAATAAAATGCAATAGTCACAATTCTCTGTATCTAATTATTGCTTTCTTCCAGAGCTATTAGCTGCTTTCCCATCTATGTTCTCATTGAATGACGTTCATTTCACTGAGAGAGAACGGTGAGGTGCTCGAAGCCATGGTATGGTAGAGGCAGTACAGTGAAGCTTTGACATTCACTGCTTCAAAAGTATTGTCTAAACCTGTCATAATTTCTCATTTTGCTATGCACAAATCTGAATTGTGTGCACAGGTTGTTAGATGTGGGGAACGAGTGAGCCTAGATTTTAATGAGCCTTAGCTAGCTTTAATAGCTTTGTCTTAAGAATCTGCACCTGTTACTGCAGAATGCATGCTTCTTGGAGCTCATGGGCTACTGGAAGCAAAGGACTGATCCTTACTAGAATTCAGTATTATTTTTTGGAATACCATGCTTAGTATTATTTGATAATTTGAGGACCCACAAAGCTCTTCAGATTAATTCTTTAAGAATGCCAAAGGCAGCTACCTATGAGCAGCTGATATTTGACAAAGGCCCAAAGTCCATTAAATGGAAAAAGATGGTCTTTTTAACAAACACTTCTGGCATAACTGAATAGCCATCTGCAAAAAAATGAAACAAGATTCATACCTCACACCATGTACAAAAACTAACTCAAAATGCATCAAAGACCTAACTATAAAATCTAAAACAATAAAGATCATGGAGGAAAAAATATGGACAATGCCAGGAGCCCTAATACATAGCATAAAGAGAATATAAACCGTAACTAACAATACACAAACACCAGAAGAAAAACTAGATAACTGGAAGCTCCTAAAAATGAAATCGTTACGCTCATTCAAAGATTTCACCAAAAGAGTAAAAAGACAACCTACAGACTGGGACAAAATTTTTGGCTATGACATATCCAATAAGGGTCTAATCTCTAAAATCTACAAGATACTACAATACTTCAACAACAAAAAGACAAATAATCCAACTAAAAAACAGGCAAAGGATATGAACAGACACTTCACTAAAGAAGATATTCAGGTAGCTAACAGATACATGAGGAAATGCTCATGATCATTAGCCATTAGAGAAATGCATATCAAAACTACAATAAGATACCATCTCACCCCAACAAGGCTGGAACTAATTAAAAAAAAAACACAAAATAATAAATGCTGGAGAAGTTACGGAGAGACTAGAATACTTATACACTGATGGTGGGAATGTAAAATGGTACAACCACTGTAGCAATCAATTTGGCGCTTCCTTAGAAAGCTACAAATAGAACTATTATACTATCCAGCAATCCCTGTCCTTGGAATATATCCTAGAAAAATAAGAGGCATTGCACAAATAGATATATGCACACCCATGTTCATTGTTACACTGTTCACAATAGCAAAAAGAAGGAAATAACCTAGGTGCCCATCAACAGATGAATGGATAAACAAATTATTGTATATACACACAACCGAATTCTGTGCAATGGTAAAGAACAATGAAGAATCTGCAAAACATCTCACAACATGGATGAATCTGGGAGGCACTATGCTGAATGAAATCAGTCAGAAAAGGACAAATATTGTATGAGACCACTATTATCAGAACTCACGAAAAGATTTAAACACAGAAGAAAACATTCTTTGATGGTTAGGAGGGTGGGGAGGGAGGGAGAGGGGAACTCACAAACTAGATAGTAGACAAGAATCATTTTAAGTGATGGAAAGGAGAACACACAATACAAGGGAAGTCAGCACAACTGGATTAAAGTAAAAGGTAAGACGTTTCCTGAACACAACCAAACACTTTGAGGGATGGAGTACCTGGGGCTGGCATTTGGGGACCATGGTTTTGGGGGCATTTAGGTCAACTGGCATAATAATGTTGATTAAGAAAATGTTCTGCACCCCACTTTGGTAAATGGCATCTGGGGTCTTACAAGCTTACAAGTGACCATCTATGATGCATCAATTGGTCTGAACTCACTTGGAGCAAAGGAGAATGAAGAACACCAAAGACACAAGACAAGTAATAACCCAAGAGACAAAAGGGCCACATAAACCAGAGACTTCATCAACCTGAGACCAGAACTACATGGTGCCTGGCTACCACCAAGGACCGCCCTGACAGGAAACACAACACAGAGTCCCCGACAGCGCAGGAGAAAAGTGGGGTGCAGAGTTCAAATTCTAGTAAAAATACCAGACTTAATGGCCCGAGACGGGAGGAACCCCGGAAGCATGGCTCCCGGATGCTGTGTTAACCCAAATGTAAAACCATTCCCAAAGCCCACCCTTCAGACAAAGAGTAGACTGGACTATGAAACATAAAATAATATTCGCAAATAGTGTGCCTCTTAGTTCAAGCAGATACGTGAGACCAAATGGGTGGCTCCGTCCAGAGGCAGGATTAGAAGGCAGGGTGGGACAGGGGCTGGTTGAGTGGACACAGGAAACTCAAAGTGGAAAGGGAGAGTGTGCTGTCATGTTATAGGGATTGCAACTAATGTCACATAACAATATATGTATAAGTTTTTGTATGAGAAATTAACTTGAGCTGTAAACTTTCACCTAAACACAATTTAAAAAAAAAAAAAAAGAATGTCAAAGGCTCACTGACAAGAGTTCAAATTGCTAAATGCCCCCTGAGATGAGCAGAACCATCTTACCATCCTCCAGGACTGGGCATCTCACATATATAAATTTCTAGGTAGAGATTAGTCTTACATGATTGGCTTGGAACATTCTCTCCAATTAGAAAACTGCACATAAACTCCTGAAAGATAGGCTGTTTTCTTGATGGAAGATCTGTCAAAAGTAAACTTTTATAACTCTCTAGATCCCTGTTATTTGAGTCTGCTAATCAGAAAGAAAGGAGTCCTGGTGGCACAATAGTTAACAGCTTGAATGCTAACCAAAAGGTTGGTGTTTCGAATCTCCTGGTGAGTTCACAGGAGAAAGATGTGGCTGTCTGCTTCCATAAAGATTACAGCCTTGAAAACCTGATGGGGGCAGTTTTAGTCTGCCCTATAGGGTCACTATGAGTCGAATCATTTTGTCAGCAGTGGGCTTTTTTGTTTGTGGGGGGGGGGAATCAGAAAGAAGAAAGTGACCAGGTAAAAAGTTGTTGGTCATAGATTTAATTTTACAGAAAATGTAAAATTTTAAGATCTTGTTTTGTACCTTATAGTCTCCTTAGGCACACACATTATCTGGCACTGACAAGGCCCTTGAAAATCATGGTATATTTTGTTCTCTGCAGATATTCAGTAGAAACAATTTTCCCCACAAAAATGTACAAAATACATTCTTCAAGCTAACTTCTGGTGGTTTCTTGGGAGGTTGTAACAGTGGCAATTTGCAAAACCTACACTGTAACTATTGAAGAGATAATGTTTTCAGATGTTTTGTAAATGAAAGATAAGCAAAAGACCAGTTTGGGAATGTTGTCATTGCGTTTGTTCGGTGATGTTCCAAGTAAATATTTGATAGGTGATTTGTCTTTAATAGACACCTACTATAATTTTCATTTTAGGTTTGTACAAACCAAATATAGTAATGAATGAATAACAAACCAAATATGGTAATGAATTAACAACAAAAAGAAGGGGAAAAAGTAAAATGACTCAGCAGTGATAAGATTTTGACGAATATGTGTGATGATGGCAAATTGTAAGTGGAGAAAATAGGACTGTCTTGGCCAAAAGTTATAAATGACATAAGATCACAATCTTGTCCCTAAAAGGACAGACTATTAAAATAAATTGATTTGATAATTTGGTATCAGATCCTCAGATTGGCTGGCAAACAACTTTTTTTAGGTGAATACTGATGGCATAATACTTGCCTCACACATGTTTTCAGAATATGTTTTGTAAATTGGGAGCAAAGGACAGGCCTTGCTCTGTTATTTCCCGTTAGTGGCCCTTTAGGAGGTATATCATCTCTGTCCCTGTGGACCCCCTTTGCACTGTGACAACTCAGTTATGGTAAGTACACATAGCATAGGCTAAGAGAAGAAACATAAATCAAATTGACATAAGTCGATTCAGAATCATAAATCAGTTTGACAAAAGTTGGATTTAAAAATGTAGGAGCAGCCTGAGATTGACTGAGATCTTTTGAAGCTGTTTAAATAGAAAGGTTTGGGCATGGTGCATCATTTCGGGAAGATCTTAGGGAAGGTTGAGAGATATGCCAAAAACTCACCTCCATGTCTAGAAAAGTTAACCACCATTAAGATAACTCCTCTGTAGCATTTTTCTTTCTAAAATTACTCATGACTGCAGTCACAATGACTTATTCCTTAATTTGCCGTCTGGTTGATATTAGGTATATTAGACAACTTTAGTGAAAAATTTCATTGTTGGGCTTACAATGTATCCTTATTTTGTAGATGTCCTCTTTTTTATGTCATATTTTTATCCTCATTATAATTATCCAGGCAGAGAAGAGAAGATAGCCTTTCAAATTTAAGATTTTAACATCTCAGATCTTCTCACACTCTGTGAATAAATCACGCCATGCTAGCAGAATCTCTCTAGTGATTAAAACCATGTTCTTATATTTAGGAAATACAATTTTAGACTGCTACTAAAATGCAATTCCAAGAATGTTGTCCTCCTATAAATGATTAAATGCTGCATTAATATTGATTTCTTTTAGCTCTTTAAGTTGTTTCCTAGAAACCTAAAATGTATCTGGGCATAGCAGAATTTTGTTTCTCTGGTAAGTGTTAACTTATTATTTGCAGGATTATGGTATATGACTGCATTCAATAATTCAGCCTTCTTCTTTACTACTAAACTGGGGGAATCTGGTTTTTCTTACTTATTATATATCATATACCTTAATGTATATACAGAGCGGAATAGCTACATTCTGTGGAAAAATTTTCCATTACTTTTACTTATTCAGA
Source organism: Elephas maximus indicus (assembly GCF_024166365.1). Taxonomy (NCBI): domain Eukaryota; kingdom Metazoa; phylum Chordata; class Mammalia; order Proboscidea; family Elephantidae; genus Elephas; species Elephas maximus. Next base: position 136,711,030 of record NC_064820.1, read on the forward strand.
AAGTGTAGAAGATAAGAAGAAAGAAGATGAGTTCTTGGGGGAAAATATTTATACACCTTTCAGGAAAATAGAAGTTCTCTTTATGCCAGGTGCTGTCTATTGATGTCACTTATGAATCCGCTTTCCAGATGCTGCATATGCCTTATCTACATGTGGATTAGATCATGCCAATCTCCATCTTGGATTCCCCCCCGCCCCCAGGCTTAAAGCCGTATTGGTAAAGTAGTATGTAATAGTAAAGAGAATACTGGAATAAATGTTATGAGACTCATATCCATAGTGGCTATGAAACTTTGACAAGCTATTTTGTTCCTCTCAGATTCAGTTTTCTCATATAAATGGTGGTTGAATACTGAGTGCTATAACTTAGTGATTCTATGAATTAAGTGTTAGAACTGAAACGCCCGAGCTACCACAATATCTGTCTCCTTGTTTCATAGTCAATCTTCCAGAATTATCTTCCGTCACCCTCTCTGTTCCCTTACCTCCCACTCAGAGCTTAGTAAGCCCTGTACTAGACACTGTAGTAGACACCATTTGTGCCCACCCACATCCCCTCGGCCCAACCTGAAGTTTGCAGCAGGCAGAATGCCGATGGCTTCTTTTATCTTTGATTGGGGCATTCTGTAGTTATGGAAGTGTCTTTGTTTCCTACAGCTACAATAACAAAATACCACAATGTAAGTGGCTTTAAAGAAGAGAAACCTATTTACTCATAATTCCGGAAGCTAGAAGTCCAAATCAGAGCCTTGTCCATGTCGTCTCCTTCTGAGGGCTTTTGGTTTCTGGTGGCTGCCAGCAATCTTTTGTGTACCTTTGCTTGTAGACATAGCCTCACAGGGTGTCTTTTGTGACTCTGTTTCCGTATCTATCCTTCTCTAAGACATCGGTCATACAGGATTAGGACCCATCCCTACTTGGTATGACCATCTTAACCTAACTGATAACATCTGCAAAGAAGGACCCTATGTCCCTAAACAAGGTCACATCCACAGATTACAAGGGTTAGGATTTCAACATATCTTTTTGGGGGATACAATTCAATCCACAACAGGGATATGTTCCACCCATGGAAGGACCTATGGTTATCCTGGGGAGTTAACTCCCTGGGACAATCCGTAAGGACTGAAGGATGAGAGTTGGTGAAAATACCCCAGCTTCCTTACCTCACAGTGATGATTCTGAAGCATTGCTGTATACTGTCTCTAAGAAGGTCTTCAGTAGGAATTAAGTTTCATTTACCCATCGAGTAACACCACCTTTATTAGCTTTCTTCTTTTTCCTGTCTATCATCCCATTCACTTCTCGTTCCCTCAGTTGTTCCTGCAATAATTTCCAAAATGAACTCCTTGTACCCATGTTCTTATCTCAGGCTCTGCTTCTGGGGAAAACACTTGTTTTGTGTGCTCTGTGGTTCTCCCTTCTTCAGGACAGCACTGCTGGTTTGGGTTTTTAAGTTATCACATGAGATCCTGTCAATGAACACTCACTTTGTTTTCCCCTGAGATTGTTAGCAATGAGTGTGTGTTACTACACAGTCAGTATCTGTTCCAGAGAGACTGCTGTGACCCACTCTGTTCCTTCTGCCCAAATGCCCTGCTCTTCTGCCTTTTCTCTATGCCCCTGCTGAACCTCTGCACTTGCTTCCCCTCTCCTATCAAGAAATACAGCTTATTTAATTAACTCAGGTATCATCTGAAGCTCCCCCCTGCCCCACACTGGGAAGTGTCCCTTCATTCTTCAAAGGAGATTACCCCTTCCCACCCCACTGGCTCCTATGGCAATCTGTACTTTATAATATTAATTGTATTTGTAATTATTGACTGTTATCTCTTCCTAATGACATCATAAGCTACACGTTGCATTTGTTCACCAATATAATTTCAGAATTTAGCACTTTCCCAGCCTTTAATTGACACTAAATATATATATTTATTCAAGAAAAAGTAAATGGATCTGGGGAACCATCAGTGCCTCAAAGATAAAATAATTTACACAAGATGGAGTGTGCATCTTATTAGTCTTATTAAGGTAGAATTATAATAGAATCCTGAGCCCCTGACTCTCAATCCAGTTTTTATACTATAATAAATATTGTGAAATCTTTTTTTCCTTTTTACCCCAATGTCCCTAACCAACACCCTTTGTGTTCAATGACCTCTCTGATTAGGGCCAGCTTCACGGCCTCAGGCTTAGAAGGCTTGGGTTTTAATGTCCTGTCAGTCTGGGATCTCTAGAAGAGTAAAACCAGTGATATATATATATATATATATAAAAAGAGAAAGATTTATTTCAAGGAAATGGCTCATGCAGTTGTGGGGGCTGGCAAGTTCCAAATCCATAGGTCAAGGAACAGGCCAGAGACTTCTGCAGGCTTACTTTATCATTCCATATTCTGATTATTAATAGGTGTTTGGATCTGTTTCTTCTCATTTTGATTCGTGCCACCTCAGCAAATGAAAGTCCTGAAAGCTTTACTCCATCCACGTCATTAAGGTCAACTCTACCTTGAGGAGGCAGCTCTTGCCCCATCACATATTGAGTGCCTTCCAACCTGAGGGGCTCGTCTTCTGGCACTATATTAGACAATATTCCACTGCTATTCATAAGTTTTTTGCTGGTAAATATTTTTTCAGAAGTAGACTACAGGGTCATTCTTGCTAGTCTCTCTTAGTCTGGAAGCTTCACTGAAACCTGTTCACCACGGGTGGCCCCAGTGTTATTTGAAATACTGGTGGCATTGCTTCCAGCATCACAGCAACACACAAGCCATGACTGTAAGACAAACTGACGGACCTTGGGAAAGTCATCTGCTATCCTGTAGTTTGTCATTTAGGCATATGAGCCAGAATGGACTTGAGGGTAACAGGTTTAAGTTTTTTTTTTTTTTTTTTTTTGGTATATTTATCTTTGAGGGTGCTTGAGGAGGTTTAAATGAACATATGTATAACATACTATCTTAATGGGTAGGATCATTGATTTAATATTCAAAGATATGATGTTAGGCAACATCCCATTCTTTCTGCTAGAAAATGTTTTTCAAACTATGGATATAATCTATTAATGACACACGAAATCATTTCAATGGGTTGTGATTTAATTTAAAAGTGAAATAGAATAGTGTAGAATATAAACCATCAAATTTCATGGAACATAGCTATGGTTAATCAAATGTTTGTTTTGGATGCATGTATCTGTATCTTAAGTTTTAAGGTTAAATGTATTGTCTCTGTTTGAAAGATGTGGCATCAGGGGGTCTCTGTGTTTTGCAAAACAAAACAAAAACCTCATGCAGAGTAGAACTGCCCCATAGAGTTTCCAAGGAGTGACTGATGGGTTCAAACTGCTGGCCTTTTGGTTAGCAGCCAAATGTGTAACCACCCTACCACCAGAGCCCCTTAGAGCTTTAGGAGATACTTAAAGAGGTGAGTAGCCCCACTCCCTGGTTTGCCTTTTGTTTGAGGCCCAAGAGCTCATAAAAATAACTTGAAATCTTTCTGCTTTTAGATTATGGATAAATACAATTATGTTTGATGGACTGGAGTTATAGGAATGAAGGAAACTAGAATTTAGGCATTGTCAAATAGGCCCCTGAGAGCAGTAAGGAGTCTGACTGAGTGGCTAAGATTCAGTATCAGTTTTTCCTGTTAGGATATAATCCATTATGGATACAAATCCAATTTATATTATGAACTTCTGAGGCTGAACACTTCCCATAGAAAGTCGGGTAGTAAAGTTGTAATAACAATCAGTGGGGCTGTAGTAAGTTTGAGGGAATGAATTTGGGGGTGATAGAGAAAAGAGATATAACCGTGAGATAGCACAAGTTATTTATTGGGGCTGATGCATTGATAGCTGCACGCAGGTGGTGGTCCCCTACAGCAGGAGGTTTGCCAGAGGCAGGGGCACAGGGAGCCACCAGAAGGGAAAGAAAAATCTCAGGGAAGAGGAGAAGAGGGGGAGGGAGGGTTACCTGCACCTTACGTGATACCCTCTTGTAGCAAGATGAGGGATCTCTGAGTTACAGCTCAAAAGGCTGCAGCACCTTAGGGTCCTAATGACTACAGGGTCTTATTTTATCTATGGCTACCAGATGTTTGGTGCAGTTTCATGGGGTATGTAAGTGAGCGGGATGTAAGCGGCTAAAATTTGCTTATTTGAGCTGTTTGTAAAACAACTGGGTAAGTAGAAATTTGATTTTGGTGCCAGTTGGTTCTTTTGACTAATGGGCCTCAGCTTGCTATAAAGAAGTAAACACCCTAGGACCAATACAGAGAGACCATTTTTGACTCAATTATATAACAGGAACCCAAGAAAATCAACTGTGGGTGTTTTCCTTAGAAAACTGTACAGTGAGGGGGAAAATATTCACTTACTGGCCAAAGAGTGAGAGAGAGACACTCAGAGGTAGGTGGATACAGAACTCTAGGGGAGATAGCAGAGGGAGAAGACACCTCAAGGGGCATCGGAAGTTGGTAATATGACAAAGGGCATTGGCTATGGACAGAGTAGAGGTCAGCGGTCTAGATATAATTGACAGAGGTGTGGCCAGCAGCCCAGGTGGAACATCAGAGATATGGTGAACAGAATTCATTAAAGAAGGAGAGTGGAACAAGAGCTGAAAATAGGGACAAGGGCCTACAGAACTTTTGGGAGAGTGTTAGGGTCTTCTTCCTAATCTTTATGACTTGTAAAGATACCCAAAAGGGGTTGTACCATAAATTCTTGTATATATGGGTTCTAGTACTCACCAGCTGAGCCAAGGAAGAAACCTCCTGATTGGTTATAGAGGTAAAATGCTTGTCACATGGCTGGTTGGTGATCAACAAATAATAGTTATTCCTGTCATCAAAACACCTCTTCTAATACTAAATATAGGCCAAGAGACTTCCTCACCTTGGGTTTTCAAAGACCACTAATTTGAGTACTTGAGCTCAAGTCCTGGCTCTATTACTTCTAGCTATTCATCTTTAATCAAGTCATTTAAATACTCTGAGGAGCTGTTTTCTACCAAAATTTGTTTTGTGAATTAATAATAAAACATGTGTAAAATCACTTTGTAAAACATTTAGGCCGTATGAAGGTGGGTTAGTAAAATATTATACTTTCATTGGCAACTTTGGTGACATTTGTAATTAGTTCTGTAGATTCGAGTTTTGTTTTTATGGCTAACTATTGATATATTGTATAAAGTTCTTATATCCTTCCCCACACCCTTTTCTGTCCATGTATCTGGTTGATTGTTCCTTCTAACATATTACAGGTGATATTCCCTGTCTTTTTTCATTTACTATCTTTGAATTGTTCTAATCAAATACCTACACCCTTCTACCATAAACTCTCCAATTTTCTTAGTTTGGGGGATGTGGAAAGAGGAGGAAAAGGAGGAAGCAAGGGAAGTAATGATTGCATCCTTAAAACACAGCAAAACAAGGAATCCAAAGCAAATCTAAAAAACACCAACACCGCCTGCCAGTGTAAATCTTGTTTGATACTGACTCCTGTAGCCCTTATTGTCTATCATTAAATTGGTGCTTGTCATTTATCACTTCGCACTGAGTTTTCTTATACATCTTATCCTCCCATTAGTCACAGAAGAAACCCAGCTTTTTTGTTCTTTGTTCTCTCCTAAAGTACGTGCTAAAATATTTGAGATTGTCGTATATAAAATTGGAGCTTGATAAATTGCCTTGATGGATGGATCCATATTTACAATTTCATTATTGTATACCCAGTAGTCTCTTATTGTTCCTCACTGAGTCAGCTACAATGCCACTTACACCCTCTCTGGAATACATGTTGAGCTCTGAAACTTTTGTTGTTAGTGTAGTTGACAGTGGTGTTTCTTTTGTGTGTCGATACCTCCTTCTGGTTGGTATATTAGCACAGCTGTTTAAGGCACCAGTATTTCTACCTGGAAAGTACAGATAATAGAATTTACTGAAAGGTTAAATAATAACAAGTGGTTACAGAGTGCCTACTATGTCTGAGGCACTGTACTAGGCCTATTATCAACACCATTTTTTTCTTATTGGAGCCGTGTTTTTGTGGTTTTTCTGAAAAGGCTGGATATAGAATTGTGCAATGAAGATGGGTATCATAACTCTATTTGTTAAAATGAAATTTGTGTTTTCTTTTCCCTAGGACTTTTAGGCATGAACTTCCGTTGCAAGGCAGGTAGATTGTTTCTCAACTAGATAGCGACTTCTGTGAAATATCAGCTGAGTATGTACCAACTAAATTCTGATTCCTAAAATGGTTAACACAGTACCAATGCTCAGTAACTGTTGAAAATAGCTGTGTAGACAGTGCCTGCACTTTATTTTAAGACCATGATTCCAAATCCCCTAGTCTTTCTTTTCTTTATTTTTTCCTGGCCTCTTAACTCTCAAGTCTCCATCTAAATTGAAATTATACTGGGAAAACTGGTTCTTCCGTTTTAGGTATAAATTATTTTTACTTTATGCACGAGCCTCTTTAGATGACTTTCATGGCTCTGTAAATCTTTGTGTATTTGAAAAAAAGTTATTAACCTTTTCTTCAACCTTTAGTTTTGGCTTTTTTCTTTGGTACCTTTACGCTTTGTATTACGTGGTATCTCTTATTCTTTTTTTTCTTATTCTCATCACTAAATTAACCTGTTCCTAAAATAAAGTAAAAAAAAAAAAAATGCATTTGGCATAAATTTCATGGTAAAAGATATAAAAATTTCCTGGTCAAGCATTTGATAAAAATTTTCCTAGTAGAAAAGTTTTGTTCTATCCATTGTTTTCAGAAAAGTGAACTTGCTTTTGTATTTTTACTTATGTAACACTATTTTATTTTTTTTAATACTGTTTTTTTTTAATACCGAAATTGATTCCTAAAATAACCCAAGAATAGTCTATTTCTTTTAAGGCAGAACAAATTTCATTCTTTTAGAGATCTGTAAGGAAAGGCAATAGTGAACACACAGTTGCTCTAAGCCAGGGTTCTCAAAATTTAGTGTGCATTGGAATCCCCTGGTGGGAAAATTGAAACACAGATTGCTGGGCCCAACCTCCAGAGTTTCTGATTCAATAATAGGTCAGGGATGTTGTTGATTATTGTTCGGTGCCATCGACCCTATGACGACCCTATGTACAACACAAAGGTCAGGGACAGGGCCTGAGAATTTGCATTTCTAACAAGTTTTCAGGTGATGCTGATGCTGCCACCTAGAGATCAAACTTTAAGAACCTCTCCTATCTGCTTTTACCTAGAGCTACTTCTGAGGTGTGCTTGTGGTACTATAAACTGCTAGGCTCTAAATAATTTTAAAAAGAAAATTTCTGAAAACCCAAATCCATTATTAAATAAATGCAATTTCTAAAACTAATTGGAAATGAACTTTTTTTTTTTACCTGCAGAACTTTTTTTGCAGTCAAAAAAAAAAAAAACTCTTAGCTAAACAATAGCACCTACTTAGCTTTTCATTTGTTAATATTGTCTAAAATGTTTACAGCTTCTAAAATGACTTTCACACAGTTATTCATTTACTGAGAGGATATTCACTGTGTGCCAGTGTCTTGGGATAGATAACCCAGTGAGCAAGATAGATAAGATCCTGATCTTAATGCAGTTTAGGGTATATTTCTACGATGATGTGTCCGATGCAGCTACATGACTCTAATAGCCCTTTGAAAGCAGAGGCAGTTAAACATGAGGGTTGTGATTAAAATATGCCCTTCTCATGTCTTGTTTTTAGAGTTTTTCCATAATGTGTGATACTGTGACAACACTGCATTTAAATATTTGAGGAAATAAAAATTCCAGAAAATTTTGTTCTAAATTCTGAAAACCAGTAATAGTTGGAGTATGAAATTAAAGGTGGGAAGTTAGCTGACTTTTTTTTCTAGAGGTAATTGGTTTTTGCCTCTTTTCAGAGCAGTTCATGTGGCGTAGCTAATAATTTCTAGTCAATTTCTGTCTCTCTATAAATCTATAGCACTTATATAATATTATAACATGTATTATGTGCTAAGACCTTCATATATCAACATTTTAACTGTTCTAAGTATTGTATACATACATATAAAATGTGTGTGTATATATATATAAACTCTCTGTAATTATGTACGTGGTAGATACTATTGGTATACAATTTTTTACAGAGAGGTCAAGTAACTTGCACAACCTACACAGCATAAAAGTGATGGAGACAGCAATGTGGCTGCAGAGCCTGCTTTATCACTATGCTCTACCGCCCTGTGTGATGTCTTTGGTACTTGTTATACATTATTTGAAGTTTGCTTTTTAATAAGTAAATATCTTTCTTTTCCAACTAGATAGTAAGCTCTTGGAGGTCAATTTTTAGGTCTAATACTTCTTTATAGCACATCAAGTCTCAAGCACAATACTATACATATAACAGACATTTAATACTTATCAACTAACTGATGATACCCCAATTGTACATTGTACAATATTAGAAAATACAAACAATCTGGTTTTCTCAGTTGAGAGTTTGGATTATATTGAACAGAGTTGTTGTTGTTGTTTTTCGGTGCCGTTGAGCCAGTTCCGATTCATAGCAACCCTACGTACGACAGAACAAAACACTGCCTGGTCCTGTGCCATCCTCACAATCATTGTTATGCTTGAGCCCATTATTGCAGCCACTGTGTCAATCCATTTCATTGAGGGTCTTCCTCATTTTTGCTGACATTCTACTTTACCAAGGGCGATGTCCTTCTCCAGGGGCTGGTACCTCCTGATAACATGCCCAAAATGTGTGAGAGGACCGTGAAACCATCCTTGCTTCTAAGGAGCTTCCTGGTTGTACTTCTCCCAAGGCAGATTTTTTCCTTTTTTTTTTTGACAGTCCATGGTATATTCGATATTCTTCTCCAACACCACAATTCAAAGGCATCAATTCTTCTTTGGTTTTCCTTATTCTTTGTCCAGCTTTCGCATGCATATGAGGCATTTGAAAACACCAAGGTTTAGGTCAGGTGCACCTTAGTCTTCAAGGTGACATCTTTGTTTTCAACAATTTAAAGAGGTCTTTTGTAGCCTATTTGCCCAACGCAATGCGTTGTTTGATTTCATGACCACTGCTTCCATGGGTGTTAATTGTGCATCCAAGTAAAATGAAATCCTTAACAACTTGAATCTTTTCTCTGTTTATCATAATGTTGCTTATTGGTCCAGTTGTGAGGATTTTTGTTTTCTTTATGTTGAGATGTAATCCATACTGAAGGCTATAGTCATTGATCTTCATCAGTAAATGCTTCAAGCACTTTTCACTTTCAGCAAGCAAGGTTGTGTCATCTGCGTAATGCAGTCTATCAAGTTAGTTCAGGCTTATTCATATGATAGTGGTAACAAATGATCTCAAGAGTGACAGATGGGCAAGCCTCAATATGTGAGTGCTTTTCCAGCCCTTGCTTGTACCACAATTTGCTAATGCCCTATTGGCCAAAGCAATTCACATGGCCAACCTAAAATCAAGGGTCTGGTAATAGACTCTGACTCTTCAATGGAGGAATAGAGAATTATCATTTTAACAATCTACCATTTCCTGGAAATACTTCCTATTATCACAGTCAAATGTTCAAGTCTAATATACTTAGCACTATGGTATTACAAGGAAAATGGGTCTTGTCTCACATCTATACTTTTTTTTTTTTTTAACTAAAATTTAGGTTCCTTGTAGCTGTCAGCTGTTTAACCTGTAACATAATAGGTGGCAAGCTGCAGTTCCAGTGAAATTTTCACAACGGTCCTATAGTTCTGTTCTAACTAGTAATTTTCCTTGATGTCTAGCATCTTAAGTTGGTTCTTCAGCTGCAGAAGATATTTGATAAGTTACCTAATATCCTTAATAAATCCTTTTCTGGCTTGAAAATATTCTGATGTTGGGAACAAAGAACCTCATCTACATAGTGGTAGTAGAATGAGAGAATGAAAAAATAACAACCAAACCAAACCTCTTGCTATCCAGTCAATTCCAACTATAGCAACCGTATAGAACAAAGAACTGCCCTATAGGGTTTCCAAAGCTGTAAATCTTTATGAAAGCAGGCTGCCACATCTTTTTCCCATGGAGTGGCTGATGGGTTCAAATTCCAGTTAGCAGTTGAGCTCTTAACCACTTTGCCACCAGAGCTCCTTGAATGAAAAAAATAAATAAGCAAAAATAACATAATGACTTACTCAAAATCGAAAAATCAAATTAAATCATAAGATAAATTTGAATGTATGTTAACTTTAAAAAACAAAACATGTGGGTGACTTTAACAGGATATATAGCAAGAAAATATTATTTGAAGTGACCAATATGTGAAAATCAACTTTTAATAAAGTATACAGGGGTTAGGGAAGAGAAAAAAATAAATTGCCACCAGATGTATGACAAAATCGCTTAGGACCTACTGTTCGAAGATTCCTGAGGATATTTTTCTATAGGCTGGATAAAAAAAAAAAAATGGATATCTACTGTAAATTCCAGAGGTTTTTTTTTTTTACTTGATAAGCTTCATTATAATTTTGTTGTTGTTGTTGTTAGTTATTATTCAGTCAGCTCTGATTCGTGACAATCCTATGTATAGTAGAATAAAATGTTGCCTGGTCCTGCACCACATTCATGAACATTGGTATGATTAAGCCTATTGCCATGGCTATTGTGTAGTGCCTTCAGTCTAGGAGGTTCATTTTCCAGCTCTGCATTATACTATGCAGCCTGGTGGCACAGCAGTGGTTAAGAGCTCAGCTGCTAACCGAAAGGGCAGTAGTTCAAACCCACCAGCTGCTCCATGGGAGAAAGATGTGGCAGCCTGCTTTCATAAAGGTTTACAGCCTTGAAAACCCTATGGGGCAGTTCTACTCTGTCTTACAGGGTCACTATGAGTCAGGATCAACTCGATGGCATGAGGTTTTTTTTTTTTTTTAAATATTATACTACATTCTGTTGTGATTTATAGGCTTTTCACTGGCTAATTTTTGGAACAGATGGCTACACCTTTCTTCCTAGTCTGTTTTAGTTTGAATGCTCTGCTGAAATCTGTCCACTGTGGGTGACCCTGCTGTTCTTTGAAATTTCGGTGCCATGTTATAGCAACACTCAAGCTACCACAGTACCACAAAACTGACAGACTGACAGACGGGTGGTAGACTTATAATTTAGACTCTCAATATTCCAACCAATTTGGTGTCACTGATCCCTTTTTGATTCTAAGGGCTCCTCTCCAGGGGAAAAAATATATGTATATATGTCCCATACAATTTCAGAGAGTTTTTGGGCTGCTTGAAGGGTATCTGTGAGATCTGGAGTTAGTAATCCCTGTTTTAGAGAACCATGAATGAGATGGACATATAAAAATATTTGTTCTGGCAATCTTAAGGTGATTCGAAAGGAACACCAATTCATGGAATGTTGTGGCACTTTGTAGATTTTGTCTAAGGAGATAGTATATACTTTGACCTAGAGTTAGAATTGTTTATCAAGTTATATAAAAAAGAGTAATCTAACAAAAGCTGAGATTACTCTAAACTTGTTAAATAGCAAAACTTATCATTTTCTGAATTTGTAACAATTTGAGAAGTGTATGACTTTGCATTAGAGACTATAGTTTACTTTTATTTGAATTCTTGAGCTGTGGCAAGTCACACATTTCCTGGAGTCTATTTGAGGCAAAATAGCAAAAGCTGGAACAATTTATATATAAATTTAGAAAGCTGTATTGAAAATAAGCCATTAAATTTATATTAAATTGTGTTTTACATTTTAAAACTGTGAGTAGTAGAAATCAAATATATGTGGTAAGGCAGATATATGCATAAAGGCATATTATGAATGTCTTTTGAGTATTTTTTTTTTGTCACTTATAAATCAGCCTTCAGTGACATGTCTTCAATAAGAAGAATGCAAAGTATCAGTTATTTTAAGTAATCTTGAGGCAAGTAACAGGGTATGTATTATGTACAACTATTATCCCCTACCCCCTACAAGTTCACCATCTGGACTCAAGTAGTTTTTATGTGGTTGAATAGACTTTTGTTCTGCTTCTCTTTACTGTTTTTTGACATTATTATTTTTTGATTTGAAACACAAATGAAGGTTAAAAACAAAAAACACGGTAAAAGTGTACATCAAGATGTTTTCCAGGTTGGAGACTAAACTGGGAAAGTACAGGAACAAGGGAGAAATATGGGTAATGTAACTATTTGACCTTTTGATGGTAATAAACCAAACCAAACCAAACCAAAGCAAACCCACTGCCATCAAGTCGATTCTGACTCATAGAGACCCTATAGGACAGAGTAGAGTATCCCCACTGGGTTTCCAAAACTGTAATCTTTTTGGAAACAAATTGCCACATCTTTCTCCTGAAGAGTGACAGATGAGTTCAAACTGCTTACCATTTGATTAACAGCGAGCTCTTACCTCTGTGCCACCGGAGCTCCTCAGGTAATAATAGTGCCTCCTGTTTTGTTAACCACACTATTTTTTTTTAATTGAAAAGATGATCATTTAATAGCATAATATGCTCTCATGTTTGTTTATATAGTTTTTTAAAAATAATTAAATTTTGTTTTATCATAAGCTTCTCAATTGTCCTATCTGTTGATTTATCATTCTTTCTTCAGTAGCACTGATCTTCCTATGTTAAAACAGTTTGGAACAGCCTGCTTGGAAATCAAAGAAGCTCTCATTAGCAGACTTTTTTAAATGAAGTTTCTAAATGGGAAGACAAAAGAAAGGATTAGTTAAGAATTTGAAACTAGCTTTTTCATCAAAATAGTCATCAATATTAATATGTGTTTATTAACCTCTTCCTCTCCTCAAATCTTGAAATTATACCGGTGTTGATGCTTATCATTCTGGACTGAAATAATCTGTTTGCTTACCTGTCTTTCCCATGAGACTGAGATTCCCTGGAAGGAAGGGCGTCTTGCAATGCCTGAAAATGTCTGTAACATAGTAGGCTGTCATAGAAGGTATAGAACTGTATTTTTGGCACTATGTTTGGTGGTATGACACAAACAGGTATAAGACATGGGTTCTAATCTCAAGATACTTATTTCTCGTCATGTCCTCAAGAAAAACTTACCTATGTGACTTTCGATAATGCCCAAAGATAACTGAATACTTTCCAAAAGCAAGATAGCATCCTTTGAAATTCAGGAACTGCTATTTAGATATACGTTTTTTCCTGGTTTTAGAAATTTTCATTACCTGTTTGGCCTGTTTTACTCTTACTCAGTTTTGATCAATCTCGTATTTAGTAGTTCCATTTTAACTTGCTCTTAAGGGAAATTTGTTTCTGCCAGCCCAAGGAGAGATATTTAAGCTGAAAACTGAAGTTCAAATGGCACCTCCTCTGTGAAGTTCTTAAAACTTGAAAATTAATTTCACAAAGCAGGACAATATACATATGATAATCTGGTTTATGCAAATATGTGTATATATATGTATACACACATATATATATGTACCTATGTATATGTATTTATATTATATACAGAGTATCAGTAGAAGCCTCTGGGAGCAGAAAGTGAGTGTACAAAATTTCTCACTTTTTTTTCTTTTTACATAGTTATATTAACTTAATATTGTTATGGATTGAATCGTGTCCCCAAAAAATATGTGTTATGAGTTCTAGCCTCAGTCCCTGGAGAAGGATATCATGCTTGGTAAAGCAGAGGGCCAGTGAAAAAGAGGAAGACCTTAATGAGACGGATTGACACAGTGGCTGTAACAATGTGCTTAAACGTAGCAACGATTGTGAGGATGGTATGGAACCAGGCAGTGTTTCCTTCTGCTGTGCATGGGGTCACTATGAGTCTGAACTGACTTGAGGGCACCTACAACAACAACATGCCTGTGGTTAGAATCCCATTTTGGAATGGATGGTGTTTGTTATACTAATGAGACAGTTTCAGAGTAGGGTATGTTTTAAGTCAATTTCTTTTGAGATATAAAAGAGATTAAACAGGCAAGTAAGTAAGCAGAGATGGGGGAAGAGAGATGCCAAGCCACATGAAGATTGCCCAGGAGCAGAAGTTTAAAGAAACAAGGATCTTCCTCCAGAGCTGACAGAGAGAAAAAGCCTTTCCATGGAACCGGCAACCTGAATTCAGACTTCTAGCCTCCTAATCTGTGAGAAAATAAATTTATTTGTTAAAGCCACCTACTTGTGATATTTCTATTACAGTAGCACTCAATAACTAAGGCAAATATTTTTAAATTTACAAGGATAAATCAGTAGGAAAATGGGCATTAGGATAAAAACCCACCCAACTTATTGATGGAAAACACAAATATCTATAAACACAGAAAAAATGTTCAAACACTAATAATCTTGAAAATGAAAAGAGCAGCGTTTTTTCCTATTTTTAGGCAAAAATTTTAAATATTGATCATACCCAATGTTAGAAAAAAGCTTTTTTTATTTTATTTTTTTTCTTTTCTGTCTGTAATGGACTTCCACTAATTGTTTGCAAGATTGGCTCCATTTCATCAAGCAAATTTTACTTTACCCTGCTTTATTATCTTTATGGCACTTATCATTTTTTAAAAATTTTCAGTTGCTATTTTTTATAATAAGTAGTTGTTGTTGTTAGATGCTATCAAGTTTGTTCCGACTCATAGCCACCCTATGTACAACAGAAGGAAACACTGCTCAATTCTCTGCCATCCTCACAATCATTACTATGTTTGGGCCCACTGGTGTAGCCACTGTGTCAATCCACCTGGTCGAGGGTCTTCCTCTTTTTTGCTGACTCTCTATCTTACCAAGTATGATGTCCTTCTCCAGGGACTGATCCCTCCTAATAATATGTCTAATGTGAGATGAAGTCTTGGCCATCCTTGCTTCAAATGTATCAGTTCTTTTGTCTTCCATATTCATAGTTCAGCTTTTGCAATCATATGAGGTGATTGAAAATACCATGGCTTGGGTCAGGTGTACCTTAGTCCTCAAAATGACATCTTTGCTTTTTGATACTTCAATGAAGTCTTTTACAGATTTGCCCAATGCAATATGTTGTTTGATTCTTTACTGCCATTTCTGTAGAAGCTGATTGTGAATCCAAGTAAAGTGAAATCCTTGACAACTTCACTATTTTCTCCTGTTTATCATGATGTTGCTTCTTAGTCCATTTGTGAGGATTTTTGTTTCTTTATGTTGAGATGTAATCCAATAATAAGTAGAATGTAGTTTTAATGAGTTGTGGAGTTTTTGGTCTGTATGTTTCCTGCTGCATTCCCAGTGCCTGGACCAGGACCTTGCACATAACAGATATTTAATTAATATTTTATAAATGAATATTCTCTGTAACTTGTTTTATAAAAATTTTAACCATTTAGGTGTTTTTGGTAGAAATAGACTAGATTTTTCTTATTCTAATTGTAGCCTATTCTTTTAAGTTTGGCAGTTTTTTCATTTTTCTTTGTGGTTTAAAACATGGTCAGTTTTTCTGAATATTTAAGAAGATATTTAAGAAAATATTTAAAAAGAACATGCTTTCTCTGTCCATTTGTCATTAAATTGGATCTATATAACGTGCTCATGATTGTTAAAATAGATAGTAAATTCTTCTATGTAATTACTTATTTTTTTACTTGATCTGTTGGTTTCTGAAAAGGATGGGTTAAAGTGCTTATCATAGCTGTGGCTTCATTAGTATTTCTTTATAGTTCCATTTAAGAAATATTTTGTTAGAAGACTAAAAATTTATTAGTGTTTTATCTTGTTTTGGAGGTATACCTTTTCTCAAAAAATTTGTTAATGTATTGAGTATTTTTTGATTCTTATATAACTGATTTCTTATTATATCATTTGCTAGGTATAGATAATTGTCATTTTCTTACATTTTTATTTTAAAATAATTTCAAGCTTATTAAAAGTTGCAAGGATAATACAAAGGATCCTTTATCTCCTTCACCCAGATTCTTCAAATGCTAACATTTATAACAGTTGCTTTATCGTTCTCTTAGTCTCTCTTGCCAAGCCAGAGTCACACATTGTATTTAGTTGTCATGATTCTTTAGGCTCCTTTAATCTGGAACAACTTCCCAATCTTTGTCTTCACAACTTTAGCATTCTTGTTGAGTATAAGCCGTTTGTTTTGGAGAATATCCCACAATTTGGATTCATGATGGTTAAATTAAGTTTATGCATTTTTGGCAGGGGTGCCACTAAAGTGATGTAGTTTTCTTCTCAGTGCAGCGTATCAGAAGGCACATGATATGATTCATGCCCTTCCTGGTGATATTAACTTGGATCACTTGATTAAGGTGACGCCTCCCAGGTATCTGCACTGTGAACTCACTATACGTATCTTTGTATATAATAATTACTTTATGGTGAGACATTTTGAGACTATTTAAATATTCTGTTACTTCTGAAACTTTCGCTCACTGATTTTAACTTCTATGGATGATTTTTGCCTAAATCAATTATTATCATGATGATTGCTGAATGGTAATTTTCTAATACTCCTTCTAAATTTATTAGAGAAGAGCTTTCCCTTCTTATTCATTCATTTATATAAGTGTGGGTTCGTACTACTTTTTTTACTATCATTATACATTTTTGAAGTTCAAAATGTCTCAGATTTGACTAGAGTGTCTTCCTTCAAATTGACTCTTGTGTCCTTTTGACATATCCTTATTATTCTTTGAGCATTTCTGACAGGTTCACCTGGTACTTTACCAAGTTCTAGAAGTCGCCCATTTTCTGAGAAATCATGGTTTGTTTTAATGAAAACAGGACTTAGAAACCAAGGCCCGGGCTCTACATGGATTTATCATTATTGGGGTGTCATTTCTCCTAAGCTGTCTCAGTGAACAAAGGGAGGGAATATACGCATACACACACACATCGAAATCATGACTTATGTTGATATCTCCAATTGGACAACACAAATTCTCCCTTTCCATAACCATAACTACCCGTCTGTGAGAAAACTGACTTAATTATTCACAATAAATTTATTTTCTTAATTTTAATATACATATTTATTAAAAGATTTCTTACCCATAGTAGTGTAGAATACACATCTACTAAATATATTTCAATATTTTGTTGCAGTTCTTTTGTATTTAGCCTGAGTTTATATAGTCAAAATGCTATATTCAAGTATTACATAGATTAAGAAGTCCTCCACCCCATTTACAAAGGTACAAAATTAGGCATTATTACTATTACTCTCCTTTACTGTCAATGTTTATTTACATTTACTGCCATATCTGCCACCTTGAGTTTTTTCCGTATCTGCCACCTTGAGTTTTTTTTTTGTTTTTCATTTTATTTTTGAAAGATGGAGGTACTTGTTGCTTTCTCTACCACTTGTGAGACCAGTAATATCTCTAATAATGTGTAATTTTAAGGCTTCATTGTTCTGCCTCTGAAAGGTCTCATATTCACAGAAACAGAGCGCCACTCTTTGTTTTCAAATTTATTGAGTGTATTGGATTCAGTATTATCTTCTGATGGTAGTCCAATATTCTGCACCATAATAATTGAATAAAATGCCTTTTTACTTCTGAGATTTTAAGAATTTACTGTTCCTTTTTCTGTAGCTGATTATACTGCTTAAATATATTTCTCATTATACTCTTTCTTTTAAATTAAGTTGCTCGGTCATTTTATTATTCAAATTTTCCTTGATTCCTGCCCCCAAACAACCCAGTGATTTCTGCCAGAGTTCTAATATTTTTAATTGCCCTTCCTGATCCTTTATAATTATTTATGGCTCTTTATAAACATTAAATCCATAAAGAATATAATGGCAGAGAGCTAGACAACTCCACAATAATAGAAGACTTCAACACACCACTTTCAGTGAAGGACAGAATATCCAGAAAGAAGCTCAATAAAGACATGGAAGATCTAAATTCCATAATCAACCAACTTGACCTCATAGACATATACAGAACACTACAATCAACAGCAGCCAAGTATGCTTTCTTTTCCAAAGCACATGGAACATTCTCCAAAATAGACCACATGTTAGGTCATAAAGCAAGCCTTAACAGAATCCAAAAACATTGAAATATTATAAAGCATATTTTCTGACCATAAAGCCATAAAAATAGAAATCAATAACAGAAAAAGCAAAGCAAAAAAAAAAAGCAAACACTTGGAAACTGAACAACACCTTTTCAAAAACTACTGGGTTATAGAAGACATTAAGGACAGAATAAGAAATTCATACAATCAAATGAGAATGAAAACACTTCCTACCAGAACCTTTGGGACACAGCAAAAGCAGCACTCAGAAGTCAATTTATAGCGATAAATGCACACATCCAAAAAGAAGAAATGGCCCAAATCAAAGAATTACCTGTACAACTGGAACAAATAGCAGCAAAAGAAGCCCTCGGGCACCAGAAGAAAGCAAATAATAAAAATTAGAACAGAATTAAATGCAATAGAGAACAGAAAAGAATTTGAAAGAGTTAACAAGACCAAAAGCTGGTTCTTTGAAAAGATCAACAAAATTGATAAACCATTGGCCAAACTGACAAAAGAAAAACAGGAGAGGAAGTAAATAACCCAAATTAGAAATGAGACTAAGGAAGAATCATAACAGAATACTATGAAAAATTGTACTCTAACAAATTTGAAAACCTAGAGGAAATGGACAAATTTCTAGAAACTCACTGCCTACCAAAACTAACACAAATAGAAGTGGAACCACTGAATAAACCTATAGCAAGAGGAGATATTGGAAAGGGAATTTAAAAATTCCCAACAACAACAACAAAAAAGCCCTGGCCCTGATGGCTTTACTGTAGAATTCTACCAAACTTTCAGAGAAGACTTAACACCATTACTACTAAAGGTATTTCAGAGCATAGAAAAGGATACAATATTCCTAAATTCATTCTATGAAGCCAGCCTAACCCTGATACCAAAACTAAGTAAAGACACCACAAAAAAAAGAAAATTACAGACTAATATCCCTCATGAACTTAGATGCAAAAATCCTCAACAAAATTCTAGCCAATAGAATTCAACAACATATCAAAAAATAATTCACCATGACCAAGTGGGATACATACCATGTATGCAAGGGTTATGCAAAGATGGTTTAACATTAGAAAAACAATCAATGTAATCAATCTCATAAATAAAACAAAAGACAAGAACCACATGATTTTATCCATTGATGCAGAAAAGGCATTTGAAAAAGACCAACACTTATCCATGATAAAAACTCTCAGCAAAATAGGACAAGAAGGGAAACTCCTCAACATAATAAAAGGCATTCATAGAAAGCCAACAGACAACATCATCCTAAATGGAGAGAGTCTGAAAGCATTCTCTTTGAGAATGGGAACCAGACAAGGACTCCCTTTATCACCACTTTTATTCAATATTGTGCTGGAGGTCCCAGCCAAAGCAATTAGGCTAGATAAAAAATAAAAGGTATCAAGATTGGCAAAGAAAAAGTAGCTCTATTTTCAGATGACATGACCTTATAATCAGAAAACCCTAAAGAACCCACAAGAAAACTACTGGAACTAACAGAAGAGTTCAGCAGAGTATCAGGATACGAGATAAACATACAAAAATCAGTTGGATTCCTCTACACCAATAATAAGAGCATCAAAGAGGAAATCACCAAATCAATACCGTTTACAATAGTCCCCCAAGAAGATAAAATACTTAGGAATAAATCTTACCAGAGACATAAAAGACCTATACAAAGAAAACTACAAGGCACTACTGCAAGAAATCAAAAGAGACCTACAAAAACCCAGTGCCATCGAGTCGATTCAGACTCATAGCGACAAGTAGAAAAATATACCTTGCTCATGGATAGGAAGACTCATAATTGTGAAAATGTCTATTCTACCCAAAGTGATCTGTAGATACAAAGCAACCCTGATCCAAATTCCAATGGCATTTTTTAATGAGGTGGAGAAACAAATCACCAACTTCATATGGAAAGAGAAGAGGTCCCGGATAAGTAAGGCATTACTGAAAAAGAAGAACAAAGTGGTAGACCTCACACCACCTGATCTTTGAACCTATTATACTGCCACTGTAGTCAAAACAACCTGGTACTGGTACAACAACAGATACATAGGCCAATGGAACAGAATTGAGAATCCAGACATAAATTCATCCATCTATGAGCAGCTGATATTTGACAAAATCCCAAAGTGAGTTAAATGGGGGAAAAGATAGTCTCTTTAACAAATGGTGGTGGCATAACTGGATACCTATCTGCAAAAAAATGGAACAAGACCCACACCTCACAGCATGCACAAAAACTAACTCAAAAGGGATCAAGGACCTAAGTATAAAATCTAAAATGATAAAGATCATGAAAGAAAAGAAAAAATAGATACAATGCTAGGAGCCCTAATACATGGCATAAGCAGCATACAAAACATTACTAACAATGCACAAACAGCAGAACAGAAACTAGATAACTGGGAGTTCCTAAAAATCAAACACTTAAGTCCATCCAAAGACTTCACCAAAAGAGTAAAAAGACAACCTACAGACGGGGAAAGAAATCTTGCCTATGACAAATCTGATCAGAGTATAATCTCTAAAATCCACGAGATACTGCAAAACCTAAACAACAAAAAGATAACCCAATTAAAAAATGGACAAAGGATATGAATAGACACTTCACCAAAGAAGACATTCAGGCAGCTAACAGATACATGAGGAAATGCTCACAATCATTAGCCATTAGAGAAATGCAAATCAAAACTACAGTGAAATACCATCTCACCCCAACAATGCTAGCATTCATTCAAAGCAACACAAAATAATACATGTTGGATGGGTTGTGGAGAAACTGGAATACTTATACACTGCTGGTGGGAATGTAAAACGGCACAACTGCTTTGGAAATCGATTTGGTGCTTCCTTAAAAAGCTAAAAATAGAACTTCCATAAGATCCAGCAATCCCACTCCTTGGAATATATCCTAGAGAAATAAGAACCCTCACACGAATAGACATACGCACACTTATGTTCATTGCAGCACTGTTTACAGTATCAAAAAGATAGAAACAACTCAGGTGCCCATCAAGGATTAACGGATAATAAAATTATGGTTTATTCACACAACAGAATTCTACGCAATGATAAAGAACAACGATGAATCCGTGAAACATTTCATAACATGGATGACCTGGAAGGTATTATGCTGAGTGAAATTAGTCACAAAAGGACAAATATTGTATGAGACCACTATTATAAGAACTCAAGAAAATGTTTAAACACAGAAGAAAACATTCTTTGATGGTTACAAGGGTGGGGAGGCAGGGAGAGAGGTATTCACTTATTAGATACTAGACAGGAATTATTTTAGGTGAAGGGAAGGACAACACATAATACAGGGGAAGTCAACACATCTGGACTAAACCAAAAGCTGAGAAGTTTCCTGACTACAACCAAGCACTTCAACAGACAGAGTAGCAGGGGTGGGGGTCTGGGGATCATGGTTTCAGGGGACATCTAAGTCAATTGGCATAACAAAGTTTATTAAGAAAACAGTCTTCATCCCATTTTCTTGAGTAAGTCTGGGATCTTAAAAGCTAGCAAGCAGCCATCTGAGATGCATCAACTGGCCTCAACTCACCTGGAGCAAAGAAGAATGAAGAATATCAAAGACACGGGGAAAATAAGAGCCCAAGAGACAGAAAGGGCCACATAAACCAGAGACTCCATCAGCCTGAGTCTGGAAGAACTAGATGGTGCCTGGATACCACCAATGACTGTCCTGACAGGGAACACAGCAGACAATCCCTGACAGAGCAGAAGAAAAGTGGAATGCATAACTCAAATTCTAGTTAAAAGACCAGAATTAATGGTCTGACTGAGACTGGAGGGACCCCAGAGGACATGGCCCTTGGACTCTCTGTTAGCTCAAAACTTGAAACCGTTCCCGAAACCAACTCTTCAGACAAAGATTAGATTGGACTCTAAGACAAAATGATACTGGCGAGGACTGTGCTTCTTAGCTCAAGTACACACATGAGACTATGTGGGCAGCTCCTGTCTGGAGGCAAGATGAGAAGGCAGAGGGTGACAGGAGCTGGTTGAATGGACACAGGAAGTACAGGGTGGAGAGGAGAAGTGTGTTGTCTCATTATAGGGAGAGCAACTACGGTCACATAACACTGTGTATAAATTTTTGTATGAGAAGCTGACTTGAATTGTAAACTTAACTTAAAGCACAGTAAAAAAAAAGAATATATGGCAAAAATAATGGACTTTTATATCTGCACTGGAAGACTTGTTCATCAGATAATAATTTAGCATTTTTTGTAGTCCCCCTTTAAAGAATCAAGTCATTTTATTATGCAGACAAATAAACAAACAAAAACAGTTGCTGTCCTGTCAGTTCCAATTCATGGCGACCTTATGTGTATCAGAGTAGAATATTGTGCTTCATAGAGTGTTCAATGGCTAATTTTTCAGAAGTAAATCGCCAGGCTTTTTTTTCCCAGAAGCATCTGGATGGACTCGAACCTCCAACCTGTCAATTAACAGCTGACAACATTAACCACCCAGGGATGCCATTCATTTTATTAGGATTCCTTTAATGAATTTTTCATCACCTAGGGATTTCTATCACAATATATACATAATTAGTTTCACTTCACTCTATTATATATGGTGAACTTCAATTTATTGAATTACAAAGTTCATAAAATTGGCCCCATATTTGGCCATTTCAGGATTATTATTTTTATTTCTTTAACTGGTTTTATATGCAGGTCTATTTATTAAACTTCTGTAAGATATTATTATTTTGGCTGATTTGAATGAAGTAGATTAATTTCATGAGAGTGTCTCAAAAATCATATTAGAAAATATAATTTTACATTATATTTGTTTTATATATATAATTCAAGATCTGTAAATAAACATGTTTTTTAAAATAAATCCATGCTTTTTCACCTTAGAGTTTCCTTATAATTTTAACTATTTCTTAATCTATGTTCCTTTTTAAGTAAGGTTAATAGCTTCTGTCATTTTTTTCTGTAAAATTTAATGCAATATTCTCATTGAATTCCATAATTACTTTAGAATAATTTATTTTATAAATAAAAGTTGGCAATTTACTGAAATATTTCAATATTTTTATCATCACTCAATGGTGTCTTTCTTAGAACTATTTAATATTTTTTTATCATTGCTATTTTCTACATATAAAGAAGATAAAAATGTCATGTCTCTTACTTATCTGTTTCATACAATAAATGTTAAAATGCAGGTTTTATATATTTATTCACTTCAAGTTTTCTAAAGATCATACATGTGATTTCACTGTATGTTGTAGGCTGTGGGCAAGAGGTAAGAACTATATATTTTGTTCCACATTAAAAGGCTCATTGTATGGTTGTAGTTCAATCCCATGAGATGTTTACTGTGCTTGAGAAATAATTATAGAGTACCAACAACCACAGTAGACTGGATACCTCAGTTTTCTCTACTGTAAAAATTAAAATCAATAGCATCTATCTCAGCAGTTGTAAGCTTTTCTTGTAAAGGGCCAAATATGAAATATTTTAGGCTTTGCAGGACACACAAGGCCTGCCACATCTACTCAGCTGTGCCATTGTAGCATGGAAGCAGCTACTGATTAAATGTAAATAAATGAGTATAGTGAGCATGGCTGTGTACCAATAAAACTTTATTTAAAGAAATAGTTGTTGGGCCAGATTTTTCCCACAGGCCCTGATTTGGCAACTGCTGACCTATTTGATGGTGGCTATGAGGAATAATATACTAAACACACTGCCTGGTTCATTGTGAGTCCTCAGTAAATATATTACGATACATAGTAAAATTATTATTAGTATCATTATAGATCTTACAATGACTAAGGGTGTCAAATGCTGAGAAAAATTCTAAGCTTGACCAATCATTAGATATTTACTTTGTGTGATCTTGTTGGTTTTTCTCCAACCAAATTCAGCTATGTTTTGGATTCCTTTGAGCCTTAGCTCAGTGAGCTAAGATATACGTGCTGAGGAATTGATGGGTAGTTATGATTCACTGTTAACCTAAATATATCCTTATGAGTTTTTAGATATCTGAGTCCTTAACATAAGAATTTCAGGCATCAAGCCAGTCAAAAGAGGAGTTTTTGTTTTTGTTTTTTTATGGTAGCCCAACTTTTTAGTGCCTTTCAAATAATATTAAAAATAATAAACTACTTTTTGTCTTATATATAATACCCCAAAGAGCAATATGCCGTAGTCACTATTCCTGTAAACAGTATAATTCATAGCCCACTTGCCATTCTCTATCTTTAGTTCTCTGTGTCCTTTTATTCTCAGGAAGTCCGTTTTCTTTTTTGTATCAGTTCTTACAATGTATACCTTCCCTAGGCATTCTTATAATTTCGTTTTCTTTATGCCTCTGTACTTAACTGCATAGTGCAATGTGCAGTTTAGGAATAGGTAGTTAAAAAAAAATGCTGCTGAAGGTTGGCTGAAAGATTCTTTTAAATTAGGAAGAAAGATTAAGTAATTTTTTTTTTTTTTTGCCAGTTAAGGAAAATAGAGTGCCTAATTAGAAAAAGCATGAAGATTCCTGTTTTTATTATTTAATATATGTTATTCTATTTTGTGTCACTGGATTATTTACTATGAAAGGCATTTAAGTACATTAACACAAGCAAGCAAAACACTTAAGTATTTATGGCACTCCTTGAAGATATTTTTCAGAGGAGATTAAGCATTACACCAAATAGAACAGTGTTAATGTTAGAGAATATACAAAACTTTACCTTTTCAATAGCTGTACTTATTTCTTTTAAAAATACTAGTATACCAAAAAATTGTATTTTAATTTACAATTGGTATGAATTACAATTAAAGAAAATTAATGAATAAATTCAGGTATGTAAAAATGCTGTGGTTAGTATTATGCCTCAAAAATATACACCTAGCTAGTCTGGAAGAGAGGAAAACCACCTGTATCCAGAAAGCACATCAAGTTGGGATGGTGGACCAGAACTGGAAATGTTTAACCTATAAAAGACAAGGCTTGTCAACTGGAGGAAGAGAGGATTGCTGCTTTTAGTTAGTGGTGAGGCTGACATGTGAAAGAGGTATCAAAATTTAGACTATAAAATTCTCGACCGCACAACTGGGAGGAATGATTATTTCCAGGGAGACAGATTTCCTGAGGTTAATCAGTGTTTCTTAACCTGTTGCGGGTATCCAAACTGTGAAGGCTGAGGAATCCAAGATAGTTAGGTAAGGCAGCAGGCTGCTGGCTCAAGTCCCAAGAACTGGAGGTCAGATGTTGATGAGCAGAATGCAGAATCCAGAGCAGAGCAAAAGTCAGCAAGCTTTGCTAGAAAGTCCACATATGTTATTGGATGAAGGCCACACCCCCAAGAAAACTCCCTTTCAATTGATTGGCTATTCATAGCAGATCTCATCATGGAAGTGATTACATTATATCAGATCTTATCATAGAGATGACTACATCATTACACAACAGACAAAATACATCATAACTGCCAAACCACTGAGAATCATGGCCCAGCCAAGTCGACACACAACCTTAACCATCACAATACCCAAAAGCTTGCTTAGAACTTTAGGCTTATAGATGAACTTCTCTGGGGGAGGGGAGTCCATGGACCCCAGATTATGAGTTCCTGGAATAAAAGAAAAAGAACTTTCTATCAAATCCAACTGTTGAAAAACTGAATAGATAACTTGATGAATTGGTAAATTTCCCAATTCAGAAAGAGTTCAGGCAGACTTTATTGAATACATAATCACCAATCTTGGATTTTGCATAAATAATTGCTTACCTAGTTAATTATATGTATTTTCTTTCATAGCCCTACATATTGCTCTTTGATGAATGGATGTAGTTAGATATAGCCAAAAGGTAATACCCACTGCCCAGAAGTTTCATTAAATTCTTTCCTTAAGTATGTAAGACTTGTTATTGTTGTTGTTGTTAGGTGCTGTCGAGTCGGTTCCGACTCATAGCAACCCTATGCACAACAGAACAAAACACTGCCCAGTCCTGTGCCATCTTTACAATCGTTGTTATGCTTGAGCTCATTGTTGCAGCCACTGTGTCAATCCACCTCATTGAGGGTCTTCCTCTTTTCTGCTGACCCTGTACTTTGATTTGACTAGGATAACTAAACAGTGAGGATGGTGTGACTTTGTCTCCCTTACTTTAGACATGTTATCAGGAGGGACCTATCCCTGGAGAAGGACATCATGCTTGGTAAAGCAGAAGATCAGGGAAAAAGAGGAAGACTCTTAATGAGATGGATTCACACACTGGCTGCAACAATGGGCTCAGACATGCCTACTATTAGGAGGAAGGCACAGGACTCAGCGATGTTTCATTCTGTTATACATGGGGCCGCTATGACTGGAAACTGACTGAACAGCACCTAACAACAGGTAAGACTACCGGCACAGAAATGAATTAGTGAAAATCCTTTCCAAGGTCCATTTGCATCATCATGAGTGTTGCCTTATGTATCTATGGCAGTGAAGAAAACAGCATTCTATTATGAGTGTCATGTTTATTAGCATATTTTATCAATTATTTGATTTTAAAGATATACCAAAACCAAACCTGTTGCCATCGAGTCAATTCTGGCTTATAGTGACCCTATAGGACAGAGTAGAACAGCCTCATAGATTTTCCAAGGAGTGGCTGGTAAATTCGAACTGCGGACCTTTGGTTAGCAGCCTGAGCTCTTAAGCGCTGCTCCACCAGGGCTCCTTTAAAGCCATAAAAAAAAATAAATTAAAGCCATAGTTTATAAAATTTTCCTGATTAGAGATTTCTCTGAAAATTCTACTATTTGGCTCACTGGAAAATTTAGGAAACCAAGAATGGTTCTGGGGTAATTTGTGTGCGTGTTAGGGGGCCGGGTTGGTGGGAAGAACAGATTCAAAACTCACAACTTATGAAAAGGGAATGCGGCTTTCCCAGATATAATGCTTAAGCCAAACTTATGCCTGGATCTTAAAGTGGTAAAATTGAATAACACGCATTATCTAGCCTTTTGATAATTCAGTCTTTAGATTTTCATAAAGGTCTACCAAACAAGAAAGCAATCACTACCAATTTATTCTGCATTTTGTTAGTTACTGCCCTGTGTACTTCAGTCAAATTGTGTTCCTCGAGCCAGGAGTATCAGTATCACCTGTCAGCTTGTTACAAATCCAAATTCAAGGCCATCTCTTCAATATTCTGAGTCAGAATCTGTGGTGATGGGAACTAGAAACTATTTTAACAACAAGGAGAATCCCCAGGATATTCTCGTGTACACTAATATTTGAGAACCACTGGGGTAGTTGAAATTAGATGGACTTTAGGGTCAGGCAAACATGCATTTTAATTCTAATTTCTCTGTTTTCTAGTTCTGTGGATATTGAACCAATTTATCCTCAAGTTTCCGTATCTATAAAGAAAATATAAATAATATAAAATTTTTTTGGGCTGTAGAGGATTAGTGATAATATATAAAAAGTAATAGAATATGCCTAGACTATAATAGGGTGCACAGTAAATGCCTTTATTTTCATGTTGGGCTAATGATATGTATTACTATACCTTAGGTATTTACTTGGTGCCAAGGTAATTGCTTTACATGTATTAGCTCAGTTAATACTCGTAATAAGCCTGTTTGGTAGGTATCATTTGACACATTTTACAGGTGAAGAACTGACGTATAGAATACTGAATTTTCAGCTAGATGAGCCACAAACACTAGCTGTGCAGTTTTAGCAGTAAATATTTTTGTGCCATTTGTAATTTTTTTAAATTAATTTTTATTGTGCTTTAAGTGAAAATTTACAAATCAGGTCAGTCTCTCATACAAAAATTTACACACACCTGGCCATACACTCCTAACTGCTCTCCCTGCAATGAGACAGCACAGTTCGTTCTTCCCTCCACTCTCTTTCCTCAGGTCCATTCGGGTAGCTTCTGGCCCCCTCTGCCCTCTCATCCCCTCTCCAGACAGGAGAAGCAAACGTAGTCTCATGTGTCCACTTTATCCAAGAAGCTCGTTCTTCACCAGTATCATTTTCTATCCCCTATTCCAGTCCAATCCCTGTCTGAAAGTTAGCTTTGGGAATGGTTCCTGTCCTAAGCTAACAGGAGTTCTGGGGACCATGGCCTCCGGGGTCCTGCAGTCCCAGTCTGACCATTAAGCCTGGCCTTTTTACAAGAATTTGAGGTCTGCATCCCACTGCTCCCTCAGGGTTTCCCTGTTGTGTTCCCTGTCAGGGCAGTCATCAGTTGTAGCCAGGCACCATCTAGCTCTTCTGGTCTCAGGCTGATGTAGTCTCTGGTTTATGTGGTCCTTTCTATCTGTTAGGCTCATAATTACCTTGTGTCTGGCATTCTTCATTATTCCTTGCTCCAGGTGGGTTGAGACCAATTGAGGCATCTTAGATGGCCACTTGCTACTGTTTAAGACCCCAGACACCATTCTCCAAAGTGGGATGCAGAATGTTTTCTTTATAGATTTTATTATGCCAATTGACTTAGATGTCCCCTGAAACCGTGGTCCTCAAACCCCCGCAGCTGCTACGACGCGAGCCTTTGAAGCATTCAGTTTATTCAGGAAACTTCTTTGCTTTTGGTTTAGTCCATTTTTGTTGACCTCTTCTGTATAGTGTATTGTCTTTCCCTTCACCTAAAATAAAACTTATCTACTATTTAATCAGTGAATACTCCTCTCCCTCCCTCCCTCTCCCCCTCTTGTAACCAACAAAGAATATTTTTTTCTCTGTTTAAACTGTTTCTCCAGTTATTATAATAGTGGTCTTATACAATATTTGTCCTTTTGCAATTGACTGATTTCACTCAGCATAATGTCGTCCAGATTTCTCCATGTTATGAAATGTTTCATGGATTCAACATTGTTCTTTATCGAAGCATAGTATTCCATCGTGTGAATATACCATAGTTTATTTATCCATTCATCCATTGATGGGTACCTTGGTTGCTTCCATCTTTTTGCTGTTGTAAACAGTGCCGCAATGACCATGGGTGTGCATATATCTGTTTGTGTAAAGGCTCTTATTTGCCTAGGATGTATTCCAAGGAGTGGGATTCCTGGATCATATGGTAGTTCTATTTCTACTTTTTCAAGGAAGCGCCAAATCAATTTCCAAAGCATTTGTACCATTTTACATTCCCACCAGCAATGTATAAGTGTTCCAGTCTCACCACAACCTCTCCAACATTTATTATTATGTGTTCTTTGGATTAATGCCAGCCTTGTTGGAGTGACATGGAATCTCATTGGAGTTTTAATTTGCATTTCTCTAATGGCTAATGATCATGAGCATATCTCATGTATCTGTTAGCTACCTGAATGTCTTCTTTAGTGAAGTGCCTGTTCATATCCTTTGTCCATTTTTTAATTGGGTTATTTGTCTTTTTGTGGTTGAGTTTTAGCAGAATCATGGTGATTTTAGAGATCAGGCACTGATCAGAAATGTCATAGCTAAAAACAGTTTCCCAGTCTGTGGGTCTTTTTACTCTTTTGGTGAAGTCTTTCGATGAGCATAGGTGTTTGATTTTTAGGAGCTCCCAGTTATCTGGTTTCTCGTCAGCATTTTTAGTAACGTTTTATATTCTGTTCATACCATGTATTAGGGCTCCTAATGTCCCTGTTTTTTCTTCCATGGTCTTTATCGTTTTAGACTTCACGTTTAGGTCTTTGATCCATTTTGAGTTAGTTTTTGTGCATGGTGTGAGGTATGGGTCTTGTTTCATTTTTTTGCAGATAGATATCCGGTTATGCTAGCACCATTTGTTAAAAAGACTGTGTTTTCCCCGATTAACTGACTTTGGGCCTTTGTCAAATATCAGCTGCTCATATGTGGTTGGATTTATGTCTGGATTTTCAGTTCTGTTCCATTGGTCTATGTGTCTGTTGTACCAGTACCAGGCTGTTTTGACTACTGTGGCGGTATAAGGGGTTCTAAAATTAGGTAGAGTGAGGCCTCCCACTCTGTTCTTCTTTTTCAGTCATGCTTTACTTACCAGGGACTCTTTCCTTCCATGTGAAGTTTGTGAT
Source organism: Elephas maximus indicus (assembly GCF_024166365.1). Taxonomy (NCBI): domain Eukaryota; kingdom Metazoa; phylum Chordata; class Mammalia; order Proboscidea; family Elephantidae; genus Elephas; species Elephas maximus. The sequence goes on from NC_064820.1 coordinate 136,741,072, forward strand.
TTGCTTCTCCATCTCATTAAAAAATGTCTTTAGAATTTGGATTGGAACTGCATTGTATCTATAGATAACTTTTGGTAGGATAGACATTTTTGCAATGTTAAGCCTTCCTATACATGAGCAAGGTATGTTTTTCCACTTATGTAGGTCTCTTTTGGTTTCTTGCAATAGCATCTTGTAGTTTGCTTTGTATAGGTCTTTTACGTCTCTGGTAAGATTTATTCCTAAGTATTTTATCTTCTTGGGGGCTAGTGTAAATGTTATTGATTTGATGATTTCCTCTTCAATGTTCTTTTTGTTGGTGTAGAGGAATCCAACTGATTTTTGTATGTTTATCTTGTATCCTGATACTCTGCTGAACTCTTCTATTAGTTTCAGTAACTATTTTGAGGATTCTTTAGGGTTTTCTATGTATAAGATCATGTCATCTGCAAATAGAGACACTTTTACTTCTTTCTTGCCAATCTGGATGCCCTTTATTTCTTTATCTAGACTAATTTGCTCTGGCTAGGACCTCCAGCACAATGTTGACTAAGAGTGGTGATAAAGGGCATCATTGTCTGGTTCCCGTTCTCAAAGGGAATGCTTTCAGAATCTCTCCATTTTAGGATGATGTTGGCTGTTGGCTTTGTGTAAATGCCGTTTATTATGTTGAGGAATTTTCCTTCTATTCCTATTTTGTTGAGAGTTTTTATCATGAATGGGTGTTGGACTTTGTTAAATGCCTTTTCTGCATCAATTGATAAAATCATGTGGTTCTTGCCTTTTGTTTTATTTATATGGTGGATTACATTAATTGTTTTTCTAATGTTAAACCATCCCTGCATACCGGGTATGAATCCCACTTGGTCGTGGTGAATTATTTTTTTGATATATTGTCAAATTCTATTGGCTAGAATTTTGTTGAGGATTTTTGCGTCTATGTTCGTGAGGGATATAGGTCTGTAATTTTCTTTTCTTGTGGTGTCTTTAGCTAGTTTTCGTATCATGGATATGCTAGTTTCATAGAATGAGACAGGGAGTCTCCCGCCCTTTTCTATGCTTTGAAATACCCTTAGTAGTAGTGGTGTTACCTCTTCTCTGGAAGTTTGTAGAACTCTGCACTGAAGCCGTCAGGGCCAGAGTTTTTTTTTTGTTGGGAATTTTTGGATTACCTTTTCAATCTCTTTTTTTTTGTTATGGGTCTATTTAGTTGCTCTGTTTGTGTTAGTTTAGGTAGGTAATGTGTTTCTAGGAATTCATCCATTTCTTCTAGGTTTTCAAATTTGTTAGAGTACAATGTTTCGTAGTAATCTGATATGATTCTTTTAATTTCAGTTGAGTCTGTTGTGATATCGCCCATCTCAGTTCTTATTTTGGTTATTTGTTTCTGTTCTTGTTGTTCTTTAGTCAGTCTGGCCAATGGTTTACGAGTTTTGTTAATTTTTTCAAAGAACCAGCTTTTGGTCTTGTTAACTCTTTCGATTGGTTTTCTCATCTCTAATTCATTTAATTCTGCTCTAATTTTTATTATTTGTTTTCTTCTGGTGCCTGTGGGTTTCTTTTGTTGCTCTCTTTCTATTTGTTCAAGCTGTTAGGACAGTTCTTTGATTTTGGCCCTTTCTTCTTTTTGTATGTGTGCATTTTTGATGTAAATTGACCTCTGAGCACTGCTTTTGCTGTGTCACAAAGGTTCTGATAGGAAGTGCTGTGTTCTATGAATTTCTTTATTCCATCCTTAATGACTTCTATAACCCATGCTTTTTTAGGTAGGGTATTGTTTAGTTTCCAGTATTTGATTTCTTTTCCCTGTTTTTTCTGTTATTGATTTCCACTTTTATGGCCTTATGGTCAGAGAAGATGCTTTGTAATATTTCAGTGTTTTGGATTCTGCTAAGGCTTACTTTATGACCTAATATGTGGTCTATTCTAGGGAATGTTCCATGTGCACTAGAAAAGAAAGTATACTTGGTTGCTGTTGGGTGGAGTGTTCTGTATATGTCCATGAGGTCAATTTGGTTGAGTATGGCTTTTAGATCTTCCATGTCTTTACTGAGCTTCTTACTGGATGTTCTGACCTTCACCAAACGTGGTGTGTTGAAGTCTCCTCCTATTATTGTGGAGCTGTCTATCTCACTTTTGATTGCTGATAGAGTTTTTTTTTATGTATCTTGTAGCCCTGTGCATAAATATTTAATATGGTTATATCCTCCTGGTATATTGTCCCTTTAATCATTATATAGTGTCCTTCCTTATCTTTTGTGATGGATTTAACTTTAAAGTCTATTTTGTCAGAAATTAATATTGCCACTCCTGTTCTTTTTTGATTGTTGTTTGCTTGATATATTTTTTTCCATCCTTTGAGTTTTAGTTTGTTTGTGTCTCTAAGTCTAAGGTGTGTCTCTTGTAGGCAGCATATGGCTGGATTATCTTTGTTTATCCAATCTGCCACTCTCTGTCTCTTTATTGGTGCATTTAGTCCGTTTACATTCAGTGTAATTATAGATAGGTATCAGTTTATTGCTGTCATTTTGATGCCTTTTTTTGTGTGTTGCTGACAATTTCATTCTTCCACTTACTTTTTTTGTGCTGAGAAGTTTTTCTTTGTAAATTGTGTATTCCTCTTTTTCATTGTAGTTGAATTTGTTTTTGCTGAGTCCTTATGTTTATCTTGGTTTTTATTTTGAAGTATGGGATCTTTAACCCTCTTTGTAGTTACCTTAATATTTACCCATATTTTTGTAAGTATAAACCTAACTTGTATCTCCCTATATCACCTTGATTTCCTCTCCATATGGAAAATCTATGCCTCCTGTATTTAGTCCCTCTTTATTGATTATTGTCATCTTTTACATAATGACATCAATGATTCCCTGTTTTGAGCTATTTTTTTTAATCTTATTTTATTTTTGTGATTTCCCTATCTGGGCTGATATCAGGATGTTCTGTTCTGTGTCCTTGTGTTGTGTTGATATCTAATATTATTGATTTTCTGAACAAAGAATTTCCTTTAGTAATTCTTGTAGGTTTGGTTTGGTTTTTGCAAATTCTCCAAGCTTGTGTTTATCTGTAAACAACTTAATTTCACCTTCATATTTGAGAGACAGCTTTGCTGGATATATGATTCTTGGCTGGTAAATTTTCTCCTTCAGTGCTCTCTATATGTCATCCCATTGTCTTCTTGCTTGCATGGTTTCTGCCGAGTAGTTGGAACTTATTCTTATTGATTTTCCTTTGTAGGTGACTTGTTTATCCCTGGCTACTTTTTAAATTTTCTCTTTATCTTCGGTTTTGGCAAGTTTGACGAAAATATGTCTTGGTGATTTTCTTTTGGGATCTACCTGGTATGGAGTTCAATGAACATATTGGGTAGATATCCTTTCATCTTTCATGATGTCAGGGAAGGTTTCTGCCAACAGATCTTCAACAATCCTCTCTGTATTTTCTGTTATCCCTCCCTGTTCTGGATTACAATTAAATGCAAGTTATTCTTCTTGATAGAGTCCCACATGATTCTTAGGGTTTCTTCATTTTTTTAAATTCTTTTATCTGATTTTTCTTCAACTATGTTGGTGCCAATTGCCTTATCCTCCATCTCCCCAATTCTGCATTACAATTCCTCAATTCTGCTACTCTGACTTCCTATTGAGTTGTCTAGTTCTGCAATTTTATTTTAATCTTTTGAATTTCTGAATGCTGTCTCACTATGGATCCTTGCAGCTTAACAAATTTTTCATTATGTTCTTCAATAATCTTTTTAATTTCTTCAACTGCTTTATCTGTGTGTTCCTTGGCTTTTTCTGTAGATTGCCTTATTTCATTTCTGATGTCATCCCTGATGTTTTGAAGTGTTCTGTATATTAGTCTTTTGTATTCCACACCTGACAATTCCAGGAATATATCTTCATCTGGGAGAGATCTTTATTCTCTGTTTTGGGGGTCTATAGAAGCAACCATGGTCTGCTTCTTTATGTGATTTGACATCGACTGCTCTCTCTGAGCCATCTATAAGTTATTGTAATAATTTATTTTATATTTGCTCACTGAGTCTTCCTGTTTTGTTTTGTTTCAATATACCCAGATGGACTACTAGAGTGCACTAACTTGATTGTTGGAGCCTTAAAAAAAAATTTTTTTTTTTTTTTGAAGCACTTATGTCCTGTTACCAGATGGTTAAGGGTGTTACCAGGTATATGAGCCTCTGAGTCCATTCACTACTCTTGAATAGACTCAGCTCAGGTGTCCTGATGACTGGGCACCTAGTGTGTGGTGTAGGCTCTCACCTACTATCTTAAAGAAGTAGTGCTGATGGTTGTATGCATCAGTTTCCGGTAGTGGCAGGGTGTCAAGCTCTGAGGAGGGCAGGGTGCTGACAGCCTTCCCCAAGTGCCAGTGAGGATGGAGCGTCTCTGTTCTCTGTTTGCTCTGGTGGGTGGGCTCTACCGCTGTACCTTAGGCACCCAATGCTTGTACCTGTAAAGACTGGTAGGCACCACTGTTCTCAGACCCCTTTTGCATGTGGCTATGTGGTGTGGATGGAGCCTCAGCCTTCAATTCCCTGCTGTGGGTAGGTGAGGGCTCTGTTTAATAGGTAGAGCTGTATCAGATCTCCAAAACCTGCCTCTCCACCACTCAGCTGAAACAATTACAGTCAGACCTCTAACAGAATTGCCTTTACATTATAATAGCCACCTGGTTCCATGTAGAGTTGAAAGCCAAAGACTGTGGATCTCTTATGCCTGGACTGGAGCTGCTTCTGTTCTGATCTTCCAGTTTAGGGAAATCAGGAAATGATTTTTCCCCTAATTGTTAATTTCTGCTTTTCCCAGGCCAGGAGAATGGGTTAGAAAAAAGCAGGGCACTTCTCTCTCTGGCCCAGGGAATTCAAATGTTAATGAAGCTGGCTGGGGCAGGGAGGGGAGGGATCAGATAGATAGGAGAGAGTAGCGCACAGTGGTAAAATAGACAAAATCACTTATTTTGTGTGGGGAGGGCTGTTTATCTGAGATTCCAGAGGGGTGTGTAGCCTGTGTGTGCTGGCTGGGTCCCCGCTGAGATTGCCCCAGGGGGTTAGGGCTGTGTCCTGTGCTTGCCTTGTCTCAGCAAGCCACCATCAGCCCCACCGCACTCATGCCAAAGCACCACACCCACGCCAAAGTACTGCACCAAGAGATCAGGGCTGACACACTGCGCCAGCTCCACAACTGGTTGCTGCTTCTTTGGGTCTCTCACTGCCCTGTCCATCAGGTCAGTGTGTAGTCTATGCACTGGCTGAGTCCCCACAGAGATTTTGCCCCAGGGGGTTAGGGCTGTGTCCTGTGCTTGCCTTGTCTCAGGAAGCCACCATCAGCTGCACTCACACCAAAGCACAGCACCAAGTGATCAGGGCTGGGACACGGCACACAGGGCTCCACAACTGGTCACTGCTTCTGCATGGTCTCTCACTCCCCTGTCACTCAGATCAATCCTTAGTTCTGTGTTTGATGGTCAGGATTCATAGATTGTCATGTATGTAATCAATTCATTTGTTTTTTCAGGTCTTTGTTGCAAGAGGGTTCAGCAGAAGCTTCTGTTTATTTAGCCATCTGGGCCTTGCCTCGCCATATCTAATTTTAATCCCGTTATTGTGTCTGTTAATGGTACTTGGACCTCTATTTTGAATTTTAAAAATGCAATAAACTATTAGTCATTAAATGTTGATCGTAAGTTTAGGTTACCTGTTTACATCTAACTATATCATCTACAAGGAGCCCTGGTGACACAGGGGTTAAGCACTTCGCTGCTAACTGAAAGTTTGGAAGTTCAAACCCACCAGCCGCTTTACAGTAGGAAGATGTGACAGTCCACTTCTGTAAAGATTACAGCCTTGGAAACCCTATTGGGCAGTTCTAATCTGTCCTGTAGGGTTGCTGTGAGTCTTTGATTTGGTATCATGTACACGAAATGGATGTCATAAGAGACTCTGAAAATTCCTCTTGAATGTAGAGTAGCTAAACCAAAAGGAAGAAATGATGAAGTAAAAGAGCTGAACAGAAAATTTCAAAGGGTGGCTCAAGAATATAAATAAAGTATTATAATGAAATGTGCAAAGACCTAGAGCCAGAAAACCAAAGGGAAGAACATGCTTCACCTTTCTCAAACTGAAAGAACTGAAGAAAAAATTCAAGCCTCGAGCTTCAGTTTTGAAGAATGCTACAGGGAAAATATTAAATGAAACAGGAAACCCCAAAAGAAGATGAAAGAAAGTCACTGTATCAAAAAAGAATTGGTTGGCATTGAACCATTCAGCCATTGCAGGAAGTAACATATGATCAAATACTGATGGCACTGAAGAAAGAAGTCCAAGCTGCACTGAAGGCATTGGCAAAAAACAAGGCTCCAGGAATTGTTGGAATACCAATTGGTATGTTTCAACAAATGAATGCAGTGCTAGAAGTGACCACTCATCTACACCAAGAAATTTGGAAGACAGCTAGCTGGCCAACCCACTAGAAAAGGTCTATATTTATGCCTATTCCCAAGAAAGGTGATCCCACCAAATGTGGAAATTATCAAACAATATCATTAATATCACACACAAGTAAAATTTTGCTGATGATCACTCAGAAGTGGCTATAGTAGTATATTGCCAGGGAACTGCCATAACTTCAAGCTGAATTCAGAAGTGGATGTGGAACCAGGGATATCATAATTGATGTCAGGTGGATCCTGGCTGAAAGTACAGAATACCAGAAAGATGTTTGCCTGTGTTTTATTGACTATGCAAAGGCATTCGATTGTGTGGATCATAACAAATTATGGATAACATTGTGAAGAATGGGAATTTCAGAACACTTAATTGTGCTCCTGAAGAGCCTGTACGTAGACGAAGAGGCAGTCGTTTGAACAGAACAAGGGAATACTGACTGGTTTAAAGTCAGGAAAGGTGTGTGTCAGGGTTGTATCCTTTCGCCATACTATTCAATCTGTATGCTGAGCAAATAATCTGAGAAGCTGGACTATATGAAGAAGAACATGGTAGCCAGATTGGAGGAAGACTCATTAACAATCTGTGATATGCAGATGACAAAACCTTGCTTGCTGAAAGTGATGAGGACTTGAAGCACTCACTCATGAAGGTCAAAGACCACAGCCTTCAGTATGGATTACACTTCAACATAAAGAAAACAAAAATCCTTACAACTGGACCAGTAAGCAAAATTGTAACAAACAGAAAGAAGATTGAAGTTGTCAAGGATGTCATTTTACTTGGATTCACAATCAACATCCATGGAAGCAGTAGTTAAGAAATCAAACAATGTATTGCATTGGGCAAATGTGCTGCAAAAGACCTCTTTAAAGTGTTAAAAACCAAAGATGTCACTTTGAGAACTAAGGTGTACTTGACCCAAGCCACGGTGTTTTCAATTGCCTCATATACATACAAAAGTTGGACGATGAATAAAGAAGCCCAAATAAGAATTAATGCCTTAAATTATGGTATTGGTGCAGAATATTGAGTATACCATGGACTACCAGAAGAAGGAACAAATCCGACTTGGAAGAAGTACAGTCAGGATGCTCCTTAGAAGCAAGGATGGCAAGACTTCATCTCACATACTTATGGACATTTTACCAGGAGGGAACAGTCCCTGAAGAAGAACATTATGCTTGGTAAAGTAGAGGGTCATCAAAAAAGAGGAAGACCCTCAACAAGGTGGATTGACACAGTGGCTACAACAATGAGCTCAAGCATAACAGCGATTGTGAAGATAGTACAGGATGGGCAGTGTTTCGTCCTGTTTTACATAGGGTCGCTATGAGCCTGAGCCTATTCAAGGGCATGTAACAACAACAACGGCACATTAGGTATTTAGTTGTTTAAACCAAAACCCAAACCTATTATTGTCAAGTAGATTCTGACTCATAGTGACCCTATACGACAGGGTAGAACTGCCCCAAAAAGTTTCCAAGGAGCAGCTTGTATATTCGAACTGCTGACCCTTTGGTTAGCAGCCATAGCTCTTAACCACTCTGGTACTGGGGCTCCATTTAGTGTTTACTAATTGCTAATTTGATTTCTTATGTTGTTTTCATCAGCTTTAAACTGTTGTTGATGATGCTATGATTTAAAATGCCAGAGGCCTAATTAGTAGCATAGATTAATCATTTTTTGTGTTTGTGATATGAATAGAACTTCTTTAGTGCATCTTCCTTTTTGTGGTGTGAGGACTGATCTTAGGGTTAATTACGTATTTTAGACTTAAATACCATTTCCAATTTCAATATACTCCAACCTAGAAAGTTCCTTTATTGTCACACTAAAAGGAGAATAAAATTTCTCAAGAAGGATGTACTGAGATCATGGCCTTTTGATGAAAAACAGGCTGATTTGGATTCAAGGCAAATAAATATGTAAACTATTACTTCATGAGTGGGTCATGGTACTTCTGTGAATTGAAAACCAGCACCCTCTGACCTGACAGGTTCTGATGGCACTCTGAGCACTTTTACTCAGGACTACCTTCCTGACAGTGAGTAGTGAGAATTCCGCTATTAGGAATTAGGTTTTTCATGATTTTTTTTCCACATCTCTGTTTCAGCTATTGCTAGTATTATGGGCCATAAACTTTATAGTCTCAAATTGTTCTGCAATAAAGATCAAGAATCTAATCATTTCCTTTGTTCTGAGCCTGTGGAAAGAGATTCCGGACTAGGGGATCTTTTTAAGTTAACAAAGAATTGGGTCAGCAAATACATTTTGTGTACTCTCTTGAATTAAGGAACAATGATATGATAGCTATTTTCTAGAAAAAGTTACTTCATAATGTAGTGCTCTCAAAGAGCAAATTTATTCTATTCTGGTTGAAACAGAAAACAGCAAACTAGGCCATTGTCATAGTCAAAAGTAAAACCCTTCCTGGTGACTTAATACTTCACAGTCATTCATTTATCATTACTGAATATATAATTTTGTTTCCTTTGTATAATCTTCTAGGACAGTCTGTTTCGAAATGCAGTTTTAATTTTTATTATACAGGAGATCTTTGTTAATTATTCAGAGATATTACTTTACTTATAAATTAAATGTATTTTTGACTGCTGGGCTTTATCGTTTATATTTGGGATGATTTTCCTTTTTATTTTCAGCTTTTTCAAGAATGCTGATTATGATGGTATTTTTTAAAGCAGCATTGTTTAACTCTGATAATGATTAGATACTTATCTTTTTCTCTTGTTATGTTTATTTCCATCATTGTCCTTGCCAGTGGGAATATTTTACCTAGAAGTTTTGGACAAGAGGGTATTTGAATAGAAATATCAGGTGGTCATTCACATATGAACATTTGGAGTTAGGAGGTGCCTTAGTCATCTAGTGCTGCTATAACAGAAATACCACAAGTGGATGGCTTTAACAAAGAGAAGTTTATTCTCTCACAGTTCAGTAGGCTAGAAGCCCAAACTCAGGTGCCTTCTTAGGATTTACAACACATAGGAAAATCTCATCAAGCGACAAAATGGTGGACAATCACACAATACTGGGAATCATGTCCTAGCCAAGTTGACACACATTTTGGGGGGACATAATTCAATCCATGACAGGAGGAGAGAGGGAAATGAGGAGAAAGGGGAAAGAATAGGGATGGATAGAACATCACAGCACACAATTTGCTTGCGTGAAGAGGATTATATGAACACATCCTTCAGTGGTGAGCTTATGGCCTTACATTAACTTAATCAAGGAAAATATTTCCCTGTGTTACCACAGTTACTGTGTCACTTTTAAGTAATGAGAACTTCTAAAATATGAGTTCTCTTTGCATGTCACATATCATAGAGATGTCCTCACTACATGCAAAGACTCATCTTGCTGTGATATTAGAAATTGTGGCAAAGATTTTCATTCGTATAAAATAAGTTTGAGGCAAAAATATTTATCCAAAGTATTCATATGAACAAGTTTTTTTTCTATTATATTACTAATAGTTAGGCTCTTTGGAAAGAATGTGCAGAAGTTCTTACTGTTTATTTAATTATAACAATTTAACAATAAAATAGACATTGGTTTATCATTTTGAAGAGGCAACATTAACACTAGGTATATTTCTTCAGTTTCCAGATACATGAAAAATACTTCATTTCCCATTCTTATGTTCTTCTGGTAGTTTCATGAGGTAAATGTTATGCTTACCACCTGAAGAGCTTTTTTTTTTTTTCACTTGTGTGTTGACTGAACTTTTAAATAGATTTTGAAACTCTCACACTGAGTAGCATTGGTTTGCCTTTTAGTAGCAGTGCATGTAGGGAAAGTAAATGTACTTTTGGAAAGCAAGAGTTTAACATTGTAGATGAGATATTTAAAAAGCAATTATAGGTAAGCTTTTTATTAATTTTAATTTGGATGCAATTCACAAGTCTGTGCTGTTGAAAGGCATCAGCTTGGTAAAGTAGAACCCTCCAAAAAAAGTAGAGATGGTGTCAAATTAAAAATATTTACTGAGTGCCTATTATGACCAGGGCTCTCTGCCAGAAAGAATTAAAATAATTATAGCAAAAAGATACTTGTCTGGTCCAGCACATAAAGAGCTTAAAAATTGTCATACCCATTCTCACAACGAGAAAAAAGCTGACCAAACTGAAAATCAACAATGCTTCTTAGATCCATTAGAAAATTGAGGTCACAGGCAAACTGTCTCCCTGAAAACTAGAGAGACGGAGGGCAGATACAGAGAATCACAGCTTACTGGGAGCAAAAGCCCAGGAACAGGAGCCTTCATCTGAAGTCACTACTGGTAGGAACACTTTAAACTATAACTGACAAATGCTGGAAGCTCAGTATGATCCAGCTTGAGAGTTAAAACTCCTGGGGGTAGGGGGAATTAAAAATGTCCTAGCTTTAGGCTATAGCAACAGGCTTAACATCACCTGGCAGAGTGGGGTGCCTCTGGGCACTTATCATTGGAGCTAAAGAGCTTTGCAGCACTTACCCAAGCAGGGCAGAGGCCCAGCTGAGGGGCTGAGGGACAGAGGGCCAGCAAGTGCAACAGATGATGTAGACGACCTAGGAAGCCTGCACTGGAGTGGGTGCCATTAAGAAAGACAATGAAGCTCTAGGAATACTCACTCAGTGTTGCTATTTTTCTTCTTTAGTTTGAAAACTCCTTGAAAAAGTACTCTATAGTCTTTAATCTTTCTATGGCCAAAATTATGCTGTTTATATATTTACTAGACTATAAATGACAGCCTAATTAATGGAAGTACAGACTATTGGATTTTAATCAATTGGTATGCCTTACATGTTAATTAGATAAATATGAAGTGATTGAATATGTCAGGAAATGTCAGAAGTAGTTTAGTTTCTACATTCTTCAAATCCTGTGCAGTTTTTCCACATATTTGTAAAATATCTGCTTTCAAGTTTTTTGTCTTTATATGTAAACTAAATAATTCCATAAAAAAACAAAACAAAATCTGCTGCCATCGAGTCGATTCCAACCATAGTGACCCTATAGGACAGAGTAGAACTGCCCCATAGAGCTTTCAAGGAGCGCCTGGCGGATTTAAACTGCTGACCTTTTGGTTAGCAGCCATAGCTCTTAACCACTACGCCGCCAGGGTTTCCAAATAATTCCATATGCAATGAAAATCTATTTTTTTTTTATCATTGAATCCAAATAAAAGTTTTTAAAGAATTTCTTAGGCAAATATTTCTTCTCCAGAAAAGTAATCTGTTCTTTTTTAATATTCCATTATGTATATTTGTGACATTTGCCATTATTTTGAAGTTAGCTTTGCTCAACTAGCCGTAGAAAGTCTGGCTATTCTCTCTTGAGAATTACTCCATGCTTGCTCGTGAATGGTGCTACCTTAGGTTGTGTTTCATTACAATTTCAACATAAAGTTCAAGCCAGTATGGTTAGTGGCTGAGATACACACATATAATTCAGAAAAAGATATTATAAGGAGCAAGGCTAATTCATATGTATACAAAACCCTAGATAAGAATTTGGCATCTCCTTGGATTAAACTTTAGCTGTTATCCATTATACTTGCTCTAGTTTTGATTTCCCCTATTGTTAGTGGTTGAATCTACTCAATGGCAGTAGGTTTGGTTTATTTATTTATTTTTTATTGTGCTTTACGTGAAAGTTTACAGAGCAAATTTGTTTCTCATTGAACATTTAATACATAAATTGTTTTGTGACATCGGTTTTCAACCCTGCAACGTGTCAACATGAAATACAACCCCCACAATGCTGTATTCCTTATCTGGCTTCCTCTCCTACAGTGTTATATTGCAAAATTATTTCCTTTGCTTTGCATTTGAATCCTGCTTTTGCTTGGAGATTATATGTGAAGCCCATTGTACCTGCGTAGCATGATTAAGAATGTTGCTGATGTAACTTGTATGAACTCTGTACTTGTAAACCCTCTTCAAAGTAATCTGCCTCCTGTGAGCAGTCCTGGCAGCAGTAAGCCCTGACTGACTCCATTTCCTTGTACATTGAAATAACTGTGCCTTTTTGTTCTCTCATCTCGGTCTCTCATTTATTGGCCAATGCGAATCATGCCAAGTAAGAGCCTGGGGTTTCCTCCTAGTAATAAACACACTCCTCTTCTCAACCTTGGGTTCCTCATTTCCATTTGTCCAGCTTTCCTGTCCCTTCCTGCCTTCTCTTCTTTGCTTTTGGGCTGGTGTGCCCATTTAGTCTTGTATACGTGGTTGGACTACGCATGTTATTGTTTTATAGGTCTGTCTAATCTTTGGCTGAAGGCTGAACTTCAGGAGTGACTTCAGGACTGAGTTAAAAGAGTGTCCAGGGACCATGCTCTCAGGGCTTCTCCAGTCTCTGTCAGACCAATACGTCTGGTCTTTTTTTGTGAGTTTCAATTTTGTTCTATTTTTTTTTCCAGCTCTGTCTGAGGCCCTCTATTGTGATCCCTGTCAGAACAGTGGGTGGTGGTAGCCAGGAACCGTCTAGTTATTTTGGACTTAGTCTGGTGGAGGCTGTGGTAGTTGTGGTCCATTAATCTTTTGGATTAATCTTTCCCTTGTGCCTTTGGTTTTCTTCACTCTCCTTTGCTCCATTGTTTGGTTTATTGTTAACGTCTAATACCACATGAGTAACATCTCTCCCTACTCCTAACCCCAGTGGAATTTCAGAGCGCGATCAAAATTCCTTAGTTAACAAGTCATTAAAAACATCATTTTTGTACCTTAATATTTGCCAAATTGCTTTGGGATTCTATCTGCCCAGTATTTCCCTTCTTTTAGAGGACTAGAAATCAGCTGGAATATTTGCCCTAGCAATTTTTTTTTCTGTGTACACTTTGTACTTCCATCTCTTTCAAGATCAAACAAAAGTGCAGAGAAAGGTCATTGCTTGTGCTGTGTATGCTGATACATCCAGATTGCACAGGAGTCTCCTTTTTATTCCATCAGTCATAAAAGTGGTGACCAAATAACTCTAGTCTTTATTCTAGCTAAATCTTCTCTTGTCCCTTCCCAATATCACATTTACAGCAGGTCAGATATAAAGTCTCCCTTTACCTTGTATCTCTCATAGCACCTAATACATTGCCTTGCATAGTGCGTGTTCCCAAAATGGACCCTGCTTAAAATGTCAGCTGCTGCCACAGAGTTGCTTATTGAAGTTTTAACTCCTCTTTATATTAATAAACATAAAACGATAATGCCAATGACAAAAATTTCCGCATATTGAATACCACTTACATGCCAAACACTATGCTAGGTTCTTTACGCACATTGTCTTTAATTTTTACATTTTAAAGTATGTCTAACCTTCCTCATTTTTTACTTGAAACTCAAACAACTTAAGTCACTTGCCTATAGCTATGCAACTGAGACTCAAATGATGAACTGTCTGTAATACTCTGCTTCCCTCGCCAGAGAACATTTTGTGATGTTATCTGTACTTATTAAGTGAATTTTTACAAAATAAAGTAGAACTGGTAAAGTTACAGTAATATTTTTACTATTTCATTTTCCATTTCCTTAAAAATTTAAATTTCTTGTACCCCGCTCCCAGTATTTTCCCTTTATATTTCTTAATCCACCTTATTTGTATGAATTCTAATGTTGATAATGATTAAGAAAAATGTAATTAGGTTTATGCCTTATCTGGTATTATGTTGGAAACCTTACATCAATTTGTTGAGTATCTTGACTTAAAATTCAAGAAGAAAAGGACACTTTGCCCTCATATACAGCTTCATATTTGAATACAAAATATAGAGGTGAATATATATAGGGTACAGTTTTATTTCTAGGGTTTTTACTTGTTATTTAGAGCAGTCAGTGCCTTCTTGGTGCTTCTATTTTTTTGGGTGTGCAGTATACCAACTACAGTTTATGCTTTGAATTTTATAATGTAAAACATTAAGTAACCATTGCGACATGTTTATATTCCTATTTTTTATCTAGGTGAGAAAATTTACCCTTTGTATCATTTGTTGTTCAGTTGTGACAGTATTTTAACAGGAAATGTTCTAATGATTCAAGGTAATAGCTATTTGGATAAGAGGTATAGGCAAGTGTATACTAATAAATATGGCACAATGATATTGATAAAATTTCAGGGTCTGCAGTCTGGCTTGCATATGCTCTGCATACAAATGGAGAAAAATCACATAGTTTGGCAAATTCTAATGTTTCATATAAAATTCTTTCTGAGTTGTCTATTTTGCATAGATCTTATCGGAATTAAATAGTTCTTTCTACTCAACTGAGAAAATGATATTCTGTATTCATCTGGTATCAAATTTGGATTCCAGCTTAATCTTGTTATTGATTGAAGCATCTTATGTATTTCTTAATTTTTGTTTGTTTAAAAATTCTATACAAAAATAATATTCATAAAGCTATGCTTTCATGATGTAATTAGAAGATGACTGAAGTGGCATAAGTTTAGCGAAAATGTGGAATTTTTGTGGCATCAAAGAAGATTAAAAATGTTTCATTATTCACTGTAGTCAGCCATACTTTTGGCAGGAATACACCCTTTCCAGTTATCTATGGGATAGTTCATCATCTGCCAGGTAGTGTAGGAATATCTCATAAGGTGAGGACAGCACAGTGTGAAGTAAAAGGAAAAGAAAGAGATTATGGGAGGTTGTATTAGTGTTCCCCAAAATTTGCTTTTCCTTCCTGAAAGAGTATTATGATTGTCATCTGTTTCTGTATAACTTGCTGTGCCTGCCATGTGTGGAATCAAGATTTTTGCCCCATTGATGTTGAGCTTTGGCCACTAGAATGTGAGCAGAAGCTAGATATACCATGTTCAAGCAGAAACTTTAAGGGTCATTATGGTTTCCACCTGTTTTCTTATGCTTTAATTTTTTATTCCCTGCCATGAGAATTATGTGTCCCAGATAGAGGCCTCACCTTCAGCCTGGATCCTTGAATAAGAGGACATGATCTAGCCTATGACCCACAGCTGTCAGCATATAACAACAGTGAGAAATAAACTTTTGTTGTTTTAAGCTTTTGAGATTTATGGGTTGTATATTCCAATAACCTAGCTGACTAATACAGAAATGGTTGTATATTTTTAAATTCAGAAAATTATGTATGGAGGTGGCTTATTTCAGTAATAAAGACAAGAAAATTGTTAGTTCCTTTTAAGATTTAGAGTAGAAAAGTGAGATTAATCTCATTTTAGAAATATTCCACTTTAAATATTGATTCAAGAATTATAAGTAGTACTTTCAAATTACGACTATAGAGATATAATGATTGATTTTTTAGAACTTCAAGAAGTAGTTGCTTTTTCAGTGATTCATAATTGTTTTTCAGTTCTAAAGGCAGATATTTTCAAGTCTAATTCCATTCCAATGAACTCTAAGGAGCTATTAAAGGCTTTTGTTGAACCGAAGTGATTTTTTTTTTGTATTGAACATTTTTAAAATAAGTATAACTTAAACCCTAATTTGAAAATCTCTTGTCTATGCTTCCTTGTATTAGTATTTGTTCTGTGTAAACATAATTTGCATACAACTATCTGCTCTTGTTGTTAGGCGCAGTGGTAGTGGAGTCGGTTCCAACCTATAGCCACCCTATGTACAACAGAAAGAAACACTGCCCAGTCCTGCACCATCCTCACAATCATTGTTATGCTTGAGCCCATTGTTGCAGACACTGTGTCAATCCATCTCGTTGAGAGTCTTCCTCTTTTTCATTGACCCTCTACTTTATCAAGCATGATGCCCTTCTCCAGGGACTGGTCCCTCCTTATAACATGTTCAAAATATGTGAGACATAGTCTCACCATCCTTGCTTCTAAGAAGAATTCTGGCTGTGTTTCTTTCAAGAGAGATTTGTTCCTTCTTTTGGCAGGCCATGGTGTATTCAATATTCTTCACCAATGCCATAATTCAAGGCCTCAATTCTTCTTCAGTAGTTCTTATTCATTGTCCTCCTTTCGCATGCATATGAGGTGATTGAAAACACCATGGCTTGGGTCAGGCACACCTTAGTCTTCAAGGTAACATCTTTGCTTTTTAACATTTTAAAGAGATCTTTTGTCTGCTCTTAGTGTAGTCAATAAATTAAAGAAAGGAAGTCAAGGTATCAGGATTCTAATACCTCTTGTGGTAATGACTAAGCCCTATGTTTTAGATGGTGGGTTACTTCAATTCTTAATCATATGATGGCCTATTAACATGGCTTAAATTGATATAAATTAGTACAAACATTGTAGAAAGCAAATATAATAATTCATATCAAGAGACATAGACATGGTCATATGTTTGACTTATAAAATCTTATAACTGGTATTTAACTCTATAAAAATAATTCAACAAAAGTAAAAAGCTATGTGTGTCAAATGTTCATTGCAATGTTATACATAATAGCAAAAGCAAAGAAATAGCCTTAATTTTAATAACAAAAAGAATGCCTAGGTAAATTATGGTATATAAACTTAATGAAAAATTACTTAGCTATTAAAATGATTAACTGTGAAAACCATATAAAAGCATGGGAAAATATATTCTAAAAATAATTCAAAGCAGCAGATTACAAATTTGTATGCAACTGGGATTATAGCTATACAACCTAGTTTATGTTAGTCAAAGGCATAAAGAAAGTTCGAAAAAGTAAAAATAGTACTCATTTTTTTATAGAATTGTTTTATTCTCAAAAGTTTCTTTAATGTCATAAAAATTTAAAGGAAAACTCACTGTACAGCTATAAAAAATTTGCCTCATCTGCTTCACTATCTGAGGCTTAAGAAAATATGTTAAGTAAGTTAGTCATAGCAGTTATGAGATCTACATGGGTAAGAAAATTCTCATGCTCCAACTACAGAAGATGATACCAACTGAGATAAGGTGACTGTTACAGATTGAATTATGTCTTCCAAAAATATGTGTTATAAATCCTAACCTGTATGCCTGTGGTTGTAATTCCATTTGGGAATGGGTTGTCTTTGTTATGTTAATGAGGCAGGATTAGTGTAGGGTGTATCTTGAGTCAATCTCTTTTGAGATACAAAAGAGATTAAGTAAACCAGCAAAGGAGATACAAAAGAGATTAAGTAAACCAGCAAAGGAGATACGGTAAGATAGATGCTAGGACACGTGGAGATCTCCAAGGAACCAGGTAACAAGCTGAAGAGGCATGGATCTTCCTCCAGAGCTGACAGAGAAAGCAGGTCTTCCCCTAGAGCTGCATCCTGAATTTGGACTTCTAGCCTCCTAACCTATGAGAAAATAAATTTCTGTTTGTTAAAGTCATCCACTTGTGATATTTCTGTTATAGCAGCACTAGATAACTAAGACAGTGACTAAACCTCTCTTCATGTATCACATTCAATCATCTGAAAATCACTCCTTTGGGCTTTGAGCCTATTTGTTTTTAATACATTTCTAATAAAATATAAATGGTCCCGGGAAGGGTAACTCCTTAAGGCATTATTGACTAGCATCTTTTTTGACTCCAGTTGGCTGGACCCATAATTCTATGACAAAAAGATATGAAATGGAAAAGAAGAGCAATAAGGCAGAAAACAGAGTGGGAACTACAGTATATCTAGAAGGATGAAGGATGCCGAAGAGATATCCCAATTAACGGTTTTGCCTTAAGGTCAGTCCAATGTTGGCTTTTGATTTTAAAACAATGCAATACCTATTTGTCTTTCAATTTATCTGTATATCAATCATCTACTTTCTTTTCAACAAAGTACCCCTGAGGGTTACAACACAATGCTTATATTTAAAAGGAAGTCTAAACGGGGAATTTTTTTTCTTTTTTTTTTAATTAGAACCAGGAAAAATACCTTTTAAGAGAAATTTTAAAATAACAACTATGTCAATTATGTGGACTAGCAAAGATGGCACGATTGGGCCTTTAATTTGTATCTAAGCTTTCAGGAAGCAAAAAGAAAAAAAAAAAAAAGAGAGACTCGGTTTATTACACACATCTGATTATAAAAATAACAAAGAAGAAGCATGCTAGATTGAGTAGAATTAGTTTGATTCAACTGAATAGTAAAATATTTCTCGTCCATGGTAGGGTGGCAACATTTAAAAACCTTTCTCAGGTGCCTCTTTTCACACAAAGTGAATAGTCAAGTTCACTGCCCCACATTCTTCGTGCTGGGAAGATTTTCCCTTGCCACTCCCTTGCAAGCCACCCCTGTGTAAGGATACTACAGCTGCTGTCCATATTCAGTCTACATCCACATGCCGAGCTGACCCTTATCTGAACCAAGCTCAGGCTTTTCTTTTCCAGTGACTAGGTTGCAAGAGATCCCCCTTATGGCCCTAGGTGTGAACTGAAGATTATGTACTAGTGCAAAAAGATTACATGAGGGTCTGGACTACGTGCTCAGGAAGTTTGCTTGTGAATTCTGGTTCTGCAAGTGCCAGATCCCAGATGCACCACTTCTATCTTATGACAGATTGCTGTTGGGCCAACCTATTCATATGACTTTGTGGGTATGATAACTGATATCTACACAACTGATGATGGATAGCTATGGCTGCAAGATCACTTGGTGGCCCATGGACAAACTTAGTACCATACTGGGAGTCGTTTTTCAAAGGTGTATAGTTTTCAGTTACAAATGGCATGACCTTGCTCAAGACCTCTAGGAATTTGCATTGTGATTCTCCTATTGGAGTTTACCACATGTTCCACATGGTGTCTTTTCCCACCACCACAACCTCTAATACCATAGGGTCTACCAGCTCATTTGGCCAAAGGAGCTGAGCTGTTTACACCACAGTCTTGGTGTTCGGTAGGGTCATTTCTGTTCTGAGTTCCATGCAAAGCTACATAGGCCCCATTCTTTCCCGAACGGGGCTCTCATCTCAGCAGAGCAGATCCTGCCATAGCTGAGGTTTAACCTTATTTGGATTTAGGTTATTCCAATTATTAAGTCCTAGGCCTGGTCCCCAGCCTTCTCTGCCCTCTACAAGAGGTGAATGACTGTATGTGAGCTACCAAGAAGGCCCTCTGGCTTTTTTATTTAACGACCAACTTATGATTAATTGCTCTCAGCTTTTCCTTAACTTTTTTTCAAAACATCAGTTGTGCTTAGTAAGAACTACTCAATTCCATTGTCCTCGTAGTTACTATTTCGCATATGTCTCCCAGATCCCTGGCATAAAGCATTGGCTAATATATTTTCTTATACTGACATACCATCCAATTCATAACTCATAAGAGTTTTAACAATTGGACTGCTGCTTTTGCCAGGAACTGCAGTGCTCAATCTGCCACCAGTGATGAAGGTCCTTATTGCCAGGGAGTGACAAGTGATCCAGTTCCAAAACTCCATCTTAGAGCCTTTTTTCTTGGATCACTCCTGGCGTCAACTGTTGCAGGTGAGTTCCCTGGGAAGTACATGTTGAGATGGAGTTTTAATATGCTGTCCCTCTTTCTGCCCAAGATTGGCTTAGCCTCCTTCTTTTACTCACAAATTCCTATTTTTCAGATTGGAAGTTCACAAGTTTTTCTGTGAATACATTAACCACAGGGAACTTCCAGGCTACTGAGCTGAAATCCCAGGAAGGTCTTTAAAGCAGTAAATGAAAACTAATTAGTTAGCTAATTAATTAAGAGAGCAAATTTTGTCAGTGGAGTCTTGGCACATATATACTTTTCCATAAACAAAATGCCAGAAATATTTACCTGAATGTGACTGCCAAATTCATGGTGATTAGAAGAGTAATATAGGCTTCTATCATAAAGACTTCAGAAAGCTGTTAAAATTCGTGGAAACTGTCCTGTTATACCCAGTGGACCCTATTACAGTCTCTCTTCAGATACAGGCTGTATGGTCTAGTATTGGGTTCTAGTTTAGAAAGTTGCATTCCTTAGGAAAATGACTGAATATTTACGGCCTTTGGTCCCTAATTGCACAATAGAAAGAATAATTTATATGCTTACCCATTTCCCAAGATTAATGTAAGCATTCATCATGATAATACCTGTAAAGCATTTGGAGGTTTCCTATGATAAATAGAAATTATTACCAGTGAATTTTATTTTTATTAACTTGTAACACATGGCTAAATTAAGAGTGATTTAAAACTGTTTCAGTCAAAATAAAAAAAGGGTATATTTCCCAGGCATAATTCATTTTTGTGCTTTTTAATCCTACTTTTTGATTTAAGAACTGCCTACTTCAATTATTAAGATTAAAACACACTGAAATGTTAGAAAGCAAAATCTTCTTGAAATGGCAAAAGGATTTTTGGTAATAAAGTGACAACTAAAAAGAGGTTATTTTATCAGAGGTTGAAAAAAGGCACTTTATAGGTATTTTCTGCAGGGTTGAGGCTGGTGAATTTAGAGAGACTGCAGGGTAAAATTTAAAAATATAGAATGAAAGAACCAGAATAGACCATAACACAATTGATATCAAGATAATTTCTTAAAGAAGGCAAAGCTTGCCTTGAGTAATTCCAGGACCATTTTGTGTAGTCTCTCATTAGTGACTTGGTGATATCCTTTCCATAATCTCCTTAGAAATGTATCTCTATGTTTCTTTTAGTCTATTTTGTAATTTTTTTTTCCTTCTAGGAGTATTTTAATTGTAACAGGGGATATAGTTAAACCAAAGAGTGAAAACAAGTATCAGGTACCAGAAAGCAGGTGAGATATTTTGTGAGGGTTTTTGAACTTTCTGGTCCTTCCTTCTGTCAATAACTATGAAGGGTTTGAGATTTTACCCTGCTTCTAAGCTAACAAGTTAGCTGACACATTTCTTAGCTGCTGACAGTCAACACGAAACTCCTGGGTCAGAGGCATAGGGCCTTATTACTCAATGCATATAAGCTTCACGACCACGTTGAACATGAGCTTCATGGTTGCATTGGTTCCCCTAGCCTCCACGTCCCAAAGTGGTAATGCAGAGGCAGGTGCAGTTGGATCCTGTGTGCACGCGGTGGATTTGGGCCACAGCTGAGGAAATCTGAGCTTAGGAAAAGGAGCCCTGGTGGTGCAATGATTAAGCACTCAGCTGCTAACTGAAAGCTTGGCTGTTTGAACCCACCCAGCAGCTCAACAGGAGAAAAGACTTGGTGAAGTGCTCCTTTAAAGATTATAGCCTAGGAAACCCATGGTGCAGTTCTACTAACCTTATAAAGGGGGCTATAAGCAAATCTGTCCAGCCTTTGCCCCCAACTTCCATTCCAATTGTTAACCAATATTTATGCAGCTTTCCTTATCTTTCATTTATAATTGATTCTCTTGATTCCAAAGTTTGAAGAAAATTGATTCCAGATTGTCTAATAACTCTGTGGAGTCCTGGGTGGTGCAAAGGGTTAACTTGCTCAGCTGCTAAGCAAAAGTTGGAGATTTGAATCCACCCAGAAGTGCCTTGGAATAAAGGCCTGGTGATCTGCTTCCGAAAAAAACAGCCTTTGAAAACTCTATGGAGCAAAGTTCTACTCATATATATGGGGATGGTGTGAGTCATAAGTGACTCTATGGCAACTGTTTTTACCTGGCAGAAGTGTCAAATGTGATGTGGGAAGGAGAGAAAGTGAGAAAGAGTAGAGGAGGGAAAGCAAGCAAAAATGGAAAAGAAAAAAGGTGGCACTAAAAAAGGCATATTATTATGTGATAACAAAAAAAAAAAAAAAAAACACTTAGGCACATGTATAAAATTATTTCTGTGTGTATATATATAAATGAAGCCCTAGTGGTGCCATGTTTAAGAGTTCAGCTGCAACCCAAAAGGTCAGCAGTTTGAATCCACCAGTCACTCTTCAGAAACCCTATGGGGGCAGTTCTCTGGCTAACAGGGTTGCTATGAGTCAGCATTGACTCATCAGCAATGAGTTTTGCTTTGTTTTGTTTTTGGTATATGTAAATATCTTAGATAATATTTTAAAAATCCAAAAACAAAGCAAAACATAAAACCAAACAGGATGAAGTTCAAGTATATATTTTATTTTCTCATTGAGCTGCAATAAATTAAATTCCATGAATGGTCATGATTTTCTTTGAGGGGTTGTAAGAGTGTCTTTAGCCTGTTCCTGTTGTTCTCTCTAAATTTGATCCAGATATTTCAATTCTTTATTGTAAAGCATTGCATCCAACTTTTAATAAAAAATATGATAGGAATCTAGACCACTACAAACTTAATAAAAATATGTAAATTTTAGGGAATTGAGAATTCATAAATCAAAGAAGTATTTGGATAGAAATCAAAGTGACAAACATTTTTAGTGAAGCAACACTATTTATGCACTGGTATTAACATCACTGAGGCAAGCATGATTTTATCCCTTACAACTATATAGCTTTAGGTGGCTTTATCAGAGGAAAATGTTTCCTGAATTCCAGACTGCTTCAATCTCCATTTAGACGTCTAGTGGACACCTCAAACCAAACATGTTCGCATCAGAGCAAATCTGCTATTCCACTAGACTTCTTCGGTAAATGCCCTCCCCTCATCCAGCTGTTTAAGCAGGATGGGGGGAGAATAAAATTTAATTTGAGTTTTTCTTACAAAACTTACATTTAGTCTATCAATTAATTCTTTTTGTTATACCTTAAATACTTTCAGAATCCATCCATTTTTCCACATCCCCACTGCTACCATCTCAACTCTCAATCGAACCATTTTAGCAGCCTTTTACTCCTATCCTGTATCCTATATCCTTATTTTCATTCTTATCCATGCTACAATGTTGTTGTTATTATTAGGTGCCATGGAGTTGGTTCTGACTCGTAGGGGACTCTATGTACAACAGAACAAAACACGTCGTGCACCATCCTCAAAATCATTGCTATGCTTGAGCCCATTGTTGCAGACACTGTGTCAATCCATCTCATTGAGGGCCTTCCTCTCTTTTCCTGACCTTCTTCTTTACCAAGCATGATGTCCTTTTCCGCCAACTGGTCCTTCCTGATAACATGTCCAAAGTACATGAGATGAAGTCTTGCCATCCTCACTTCTAAGGAGCTCTCCTCCAAGACAGGCTTGTTCATTTTTCTGGCAGTCCATGGTGTATTCAATATTCTTTGCCAACACCATAACTCAAAAGCATCGATTCTTTTTTGGTCTTCCTTATTTATTATTCAGCTTTTGCATGCATGTGAGGTGACTGAATATATCACAGCTTGGGTCAGGTGCACCTTAGCCCTCAAAGTGACATCTTTGCTTTTTAAGACCTTAAAGAGGTTTTTTATTTGTTTGTTTTTTTACAGCAAATTTGCCCAATGCTACGGTGTGTTCCTCACAAAGGAGTCAGGATTATTACTTAAAAATATAAAACAAGTTATGTCACTCTTCTGCTTAAAGCCAGCTAGAACTGCATTTTCCAGTATGTAGCCACTAGCCACATGTGAGTATTTAATTTTAAATTTTAATTAAATTAAATAAAACTAAAAATTCACTTCCTCAGCCACACTTGGCACACTTCATGGATAATGGTTACTTATTGGATAACACAGATGTTTTCATTATCACAGTAAGTTCTATTGAACAAAACTGCTCTGGGACCTACCCATTTCACTCAAAGTCCAAAGTATTACCATCACCATCCCTACCTCTCTGATTTCATCTCACACAGCTTCCGTGTGCTACAGCTATGCTAACAGCTTCCTCACTCTTCCTGGAACACACCAAGCACACTATTGCCTCATTACCTCATAGCCTTTGCATTTGATGTTCCTTACATTGGTTAATATAAGCTTTATATTTTAGCTAGTTGCAATACCAGTAAATCAATGACTTACCAAAAATAGAAATTTATTTCACACTCATGGACCGTGTAATGGGAGTGGCCAATAGGGGATGAAAGGTGATGGGAAAGAGGGTTCTCTGTTTAAAGCAATCAGAACTCTGCCATCTTCTGAAGGAGGATGAAGGAGGCACTCTGCCATCTTCAAGCTTGCCCTCAGGCCAATATCCAATCACAGGGTGGGGGAAGAAAGAAAGTGAAAAATTTGCAGGAGGTTTATTTGAGCCAGATCTGGACCCACCCACTGCCATCGATTCTGAGCTCTTGAATACTTTGACCTACATTCCTTTGGTTATAACTTAATCACCTTGGCCAGACCTTCAAAAGAGGCCAGAAAATATAGTTTAGCTGTGTGCTTAGACAGGTGAACATCTAGTCAGCCTTTGTCTCTGCCACAGATGCTTTCTTTGCAGGTGTTCTCATTTTATATCCATCTCTCATTTTCTTCAAATCTCTACAAAAACATCAACTCATTACAGAAACTTTCTCTGATCACCCTACCTAAAATAGTACCTTTTCTTCCCATTATATCTAGCCCTTTACTCTGTTTTGAATTTTTTGATAGCTAGTATCATTATCCGGGAAACCCTGGTGGTATAGTGGTTAAGTGCCATGGCTGCTAACCAGAAGGTTGGCAGTTCAAATCTGCCAGGCGCTCCTTGGAAACCCTGTGGGGCAGTTCCACTTTGTCCTGTGTGGTCGCTATGAATCAGAATTGACTCGACGGCAATGGGTTTGGTTTTGGTTTATCATTAACTGAAGGTCTGTGTTTGGTGCAAATGAAATAAAGATCTAGTGATCTGCTTCCTTAAATATTACAGTCAAGAAAACTATATGGATCTCAGTTCTACTCTAAACAATGACATCGCCTTAATTTAGAAATGACCTGGTGACAATGGGTTTGATTTTTGGATAAATAACTGGTACATTTATTTTTAATATTCTTTCTAAACCCACTAGAATATAAGCTCCATGAGGGCAGAGATTTTTATCTTGTCTTCTTCATCGTCTGTCCAAAGACCATAGAAAAATGCCTGGCACATGGCTAGCCCTCAATAAATACACATTAAGTCTTGCCTTACTCTCTTCCTGCCTTTCTTACAAAAACTATTATGCATTAGTTATGGCACGTTGCTAGCAGTTTTCAGACAGCTAAACAGCTCCAATAATGTTGGATGAGTGAGCAATGATTAAAAGCAGGCATGTGAACAGTAAAGGAGAGTTTGTTCAGCCCTATTGTACTGGGGGAAGAGAGGAGAGGAGTGCAGAAAGAAATGGTTCCATGCAGAGAGGGCAGCCTGTGGAAAAGCATGGAGGTACCAGCAAGCCTCGGCATATTCAGTTTTTACAGTCATGAATTTTGATGTCCCTGTTAGAAACTGTTACCTGTCAGAGGCAAAGCTTTAAAAGGCAGTGCTTAGCAAAAGACAGTGCTTATCACCTGATATAATGCAGCTGGATCTTTGACCTTACATTGTGCAGGGTCTTGACTGACAAGTAGTGACAAGTTCCTGTTGTCTTGTCTAAGAGTGTTACTGTTCCGTTGAATTCTGCAGCTATGAGGTTAGTTTTTCTAAAAAGTACTGCAACATTTCAATAGTTATCCTATTATACAGAAACATGCTTGGAGCAAAAAATATTAATGGTAATACTACCCTAAATCAGCTCCTCCCCTCCTTTTTTCTTTTTCTCCAGAGATCTCTGTCTGTGTATTACACAAAACTCTGAGTTTCAGTACGAAAATATCATAATAATTTTGGTAATTTTAGGATCCTGTATCAATCCTCTGCTATCTGGATTCTAATTTTCCTGGGAGACGTAATCCCCACTTGTAACTTTGATGTATTCCTTTCTATGTGCTGATGACTCCCAAATCCTTATGTTCACATTCTTCACTGCTTTCTCAACATCTACTTAGTTACATCACAGGCACTTAGAATTCTCAATATCCAAAACTGGATTTATTGATTCATCACAAAAACATTCTCTTCTATCTGCACTCCCTATTTATTTTATTTTGTCATTGTCGTCAGCCAGTTACCCAAGCCAGAAACCCTTGAAATTATCTTTGACTTTGTAATTTTCTCATCCATGTAAATCCCACCTTCTAAATATTTTCTTAAGTTCCTACTTTCATCCCAACTGCCACTGCCTTTGTAGATTCTCATTTTATTACCTATATTATCATGTAAGGTAATTGAAAAATGGAAAAAATAATGGTATGGATATGAAGGAACCTAGAGAGAGGACATGTAGTTGGAAGATTGGGATTGGAGGCAGGTCTGGGGGATAGAAGAAGTGGGAACTGGTTTTGATGTCACCGAAGGACTTTTCAGCTACACTGTCAGTACCATTTTAAGACAAGTCTCCATTCTAGCCTTTTTGTAGGGATGTAGAGTCCTGTGGTATCATATAAGCTGGATATTATTTTGGAATGGGACATCTAAAGAGAGTTTCTATTCCATGGTATTAACTTCTCATTAGGTAAGGCAGGGAACTTTAACTGAAGGTAGGGGATGGAAAGGGAATATGTAGCAGTAAAGGAACTGGCCAGGTTGTGTGGCATATGTAAGACAAGGGTCTTGAGGGACATGAACATGTAAGTCAGGGTGGCAGTCATACCTACAACCAGGTGAGGGCAGTACATCCTTAAACAAGGTGTGAACTAACTCATTTACTCAACAAATACTTGGTGATTTACTAATGTGTGCCAAAAACTCATCTAGGTCTGGCAGAAACAAGACAAAGTCTTAACCCTTATGATACTGACCTTGAAGTGGAAGAGACTGACAATAAACTAGCATTTTCTCCTCAAATTCTAATTTCAGGCAGTGGTAAGTGTTATGTAAAAAAAAGCAGGTACAGAGGCAGAGAGTGGTAGAGAGGCGGGCTATTTTAAATTAGGAAGACCTTACTGATAAGGTGATGTTTCAGCAGAGTACTAAATGAAGTGAAGGACAAACTGTGCAAAGATCTAGGTAAAGTAGGTTCCATATACAGTGATTAGCAATTTCAAAGGGTTCTTTATATCCTGGTTATGTTGGTCAGGTCAGGATGTTCTTTGTGAGAGTGGAATAAATAGCAGTTGTGAGTCACATGGATATCCCCTGTCTATCAGAGAAAGAAAATAATGCAGAGGACAAGGACAATGCATGCAGTAACTGTGCTGTTCCTGTTCCTGGTTACCCTGTCTCAGATCCCATATGCATTTTCATGTTATTACTTTATATGAAATGCCAAGGTTATTCTTCTTTCCCACATGACTGAAGAGACATCTAGGATATTTGCTAAGGCCTTCTGCTGTGTTCCCACAACACACGTAGAATTTCTTTTTCACCAGCATTCTTCCACCACAGTACAATGGTCTAATGACTTGTACGTCCTCTTCACCCTTTTTCCCTCCTAATGCTATCAGGATACCCTTGAGGGGAAGGAATATAGTAACTTTTATTATTTCTCTCATTTTTTAATATAGGGACACACACATAAAAGAACAGATTTTTTTTTTTTTGGACACCAAATCCAGTAGTTATGGAGATCACAAAACATCATTTGTGTTCATCACTACTTTGAAATTATGATAGTTACTAGATGTACCTCTAAAGATATTTAATGTGTTAAAAATAAATAAATACATTACTCTATTATACATTTGATTATTACATTTTGATAAGTTCATTTGAAAATAATTTGTTTTCTTTGTTTTCGTATTCTGCCTTTTGCATTTAAAACATTGTTTTGAGATGGGATGCACAGGTTTCATCAGTCCTCCAAAAGTATCTATTCATAAAAATATAAGTATTTCTGTTTAATACCCAATTGATATATGCAAAAATAATTTGATAAATAAGAAATAATATTTTGTTTTCCCTCACAACACTCTCTCCATAGGTCATCTCATCAATTATTGTGGCATGGCTTTATTATCAACACATCCTGATGACTCTGTTCCCAGGCAAGATCATTTCTTTGAGCTAGGGGCTTAGGTATTTTGTTTCCTATTTGGCCTCTTCACCTGGTATCTCATAGACATCTCAAGCCTAACATATGCAAGATGGAATTCCTTATCCTCCCCTCCCAAATCTGTTCCTGCTCAGTCTTACCCAATAAGCAACATAAGCCAATTGCTCCAGCTGGAAACCTAGTAGTCATCTTTGATTCCTTCCTTTCTTATATACCCCTACATCCAATCCATGAGATAAAGACCTATCAGCTCTAACCTCAACTTAAATCTATCCACTGCTATACTTGTCCACTGTTACCATCATATTTTTTCTCTGGATTATTGCCATAACTTCTGTGGGATCTTCCTGCACACACTTAAGTTCTTTCAGTCTATTCTTCACATATCAAGCAGAGTAATCTATTAAAGCACAAGATGGATCATGTCATTATCCCATAGAAAACTCTCTCTGAGTTTCCACTACATTTAGAATAAAATCCTAATCTCTTATGGCCCTGGAATCACTCAGCTCCTGTCTCTCTGTCTACCCTCATTTTGTCGCTGTGTTCTAACCATATTGGTTTTCCTTCAATTTTTCTAATCCACAGTGCTAGATATAGCATGTGGTGTACTATGCAGGGAATGACAAATTGAAGAGGAATGACGTTGCATTCATCGTCAAAAAGAACAGTTCAGGATCTATCCTAAAGCACAACCTTGTCAGTGATAGGATAATATCCATAACCATACACTACAATGAAGAACAGTTAATATGACTATTATTCAAATTAATGCACCAACCACTAAGGCCAAATATGAGGAAATTGAAGATTTTTACCGACTTCTAGAGTCTGAAATTGATGGAACATGCAACCAGGATGCATTGATAATTACTGGTGATTGGAAGCAAAAGTTGGAAACAAACAAGAAGGATCAGTAGCTGGAAAGTATGGCCTTGGTGACAGAAACCATGATGGAGATTGCATGATAAAATTTTGCAAAACCAAGGACTTCTTCATTGCAAATGCCTTTTCTCAGCAACGTAAGCAGAAACTATACACGTGGACCTTGCTGGATGAAATACACAGGAATCAAATCAACTACATCTGCGGAAAGAGGTGATGGAAAAGCTCAATATCATGAGTCAGAACAAGGCCAGGGCCACCTGTGGAACAGACCATCAATTGCTCATAGGGAAGTTCAAGCTGAAGGTGAAGAAAATTAAAACAAGTTCACAAAAGCCAAAGCATGACCTTGAGTCTATCCCACCTGAATTTATAGAGCATCTCAAGAAGAGATTTAACAAGTGGAACATTAATGAATGAAGACCAAACGAGTTGTGGAATGACATCAAGGACATTATACATGAAGAAGGCAAGGGATTATTAAAAAACAAGAAAGAAAGAAAAGACCACAATTGATGTCAAAAGAGACTCTGAAACTTGCTCTTGAATGTCAAGTAGCTAAAGCAAGGTGAAGAAATGATGAAAGAGCTGAACAGAAGATTTTTAAGGGCAGCTCAAGGAGACAAAGTAAACTATTATAATGATATATGCAAAGACCTGGAGTTAGAAAACCAAAAGGGAAGAACACGCTTAGCATTTCTCACATTGAAAGAACTGAAGAAAAAATTCAAGCCTCGAGTTGCAGTAGTGAAGGATTCTATGGGCAAAATACTGAATGACACGAGAAGCATCAAAAGAAGATGGAAGGAATACATAGTCACTGTACCAAGAAGAAGTGGTCAATGTTCAGTCATTTCGGGAGGTAGCATATGATCAAGAATCAATTGTACTGAGGCAGGGCCAAGATGGCGAAGTAGTCAGACACTTTCCAGTGATCCTTTTTACAACAAAGACCCGAAAAAAAAAGCAAAACTACTATATATATGACAAGTTAGGAGCCCTGAACATCAAAGGCAAAATTAGAAAATAGACCGAGTAGCAGGGGCAGGGAGAGATGGTTCAGAAGTGGAGAAGAGTTGCTGGACTTGGATCGCCGGGAACCCTCAGGGACCACTCCCTGGAGCAACCATGGAAGGGCTGGCAGTAGCTTTCAGGACGAGGTTTCCTTGGGGAGAGACAGCGAGCCGCACAGCCTGCTGAAACCTCCAGAACCAGAGAAAAACAGCTTTCTAGGCAAAAGCTAAATACTTCATTTATTTCCCATGCCCCTAGCTCCCAAGCCAGCTTCAGTGACTGGTGATTTCCCTGGGCCTAAGATAGGTTCTGCTGCATGTCCTGAGCCATTCTCCTGGGCTTGGAGAAGGAATAAATTCACAACTGGGGGAAAAGATAATCTGCTAGCTCCACTAAGCTGGGGAGTCAGGACAGAAGCAGCTCCTGTCCAGGCAAAAAGAGTCCATGGACTTTGAATACCTTTCTTCCCTACGTGGACATATGTGGGCTCATTTCGGGAAAATAGGCCCTTGTTGGAAGGCTGCATCTGTTTCAGCTGTGCAGTGGAGAGGTGGGTGTTTGATGTTTGACACTGCTTTCCCATTAAACAGGGTCCTCAGCTACCCACATCAGGGGCCTAAGGACTGGTGGCTCCACCCACATCACCCAGCCTCCTGTGACAGGGGTCCAAGGATAAGCAGTACCTCCCAGTCCTTACAACCAAAAGCATTTGGTGGCATGGTCCAGATGCAGAACCCACCCACCTGTGTGCTCTATGGAACAGGGATGGGTTTTCCTCACAGATACTCAGGTATTGGTTGTCAGCCCCCTGCCTTGTTCAGAGTGTGATCCACTGCTGCAACCAGACACCAGTACCTACACCAATCACTCCTGCCCCTTTAAGACTGTAGGACAGAGCCTATACCACAAACTTGATGACCAACTACCTGGACACCTGAGCTGAATCCATACATGTAAAATGAATGTACTCCTAGGCTCATATACCTGGTAACAGCTCTAGCCATCTGGTGACAGAAGGTTAAAGCTTCAAAGGTGAAAATAATCAAGCTAGTTCAATCAAGCAGGCTATTTGGGCATATCAAAACAAAACAAAGCAAGAAGCTAGGATACAGTAAGCAAATAAAATAAACTAATACAATACAATAACTTTTAGATGGCTCAGAGACAACAGTCAGTATCAAATCACATAAAGAAGCAAACCATGATCACTTCAACAAGCTCTCAAAACAAAAAAATCAAGGGATCTTCCTGATGATGGTGTATTATTGGAATTACCAGAGGCAGAATACAAAAGATTAATATACAGAACTGTTCAAGACATCAGGAACAAATCAGGCAAAATGCAGGACAAGGCAAGGAACACACAGAAAAAACAGATGAAGAAATAAAAAAAGGTTATTCAAGAACATAAAGAAAAATTTAATAAGCTGCAAGAATCCATAGACAGACAACAATCAGAAATTCAGAAGATTAACAATAAAATTACAGAATTAGGAAACTCAATAAAAAGTCAGAGGAGCAGAATTGAGGAAGCGGAAGAGAGAACTAGTGAGAGTAAAGATAAAACACTTAGCAACAATATATTTAAAGAAAAATCAGACAAAGGAATTTTAAAAAAATGAAGAAACCATAAGAATCATATGAGACTCTATCAACAGAAATACCTACAAGTGACTGGAGTACCAGAACGGGGAGGAACAATAGAAAATACAGAGACAATGGTTGAAGAGTTGTTGGCAGAAAAATTCCCCGATATTGTAAAAGATGCAAAGATATGTATCCAAGATGTTCATTGAACTCCACACAAGGTAGATCTTAAAAGAAAGTCACAAAGACATATTATAATCAAACTTGCCAAAACCAAAGATAAAGAGAGAATTTTAAGAGTGGCTAGGGATAAATGAAAAGTCATCGACAAAGGAAAGTCAATAAGAATAAGCACGGACTACTCGGCGGAAACCATGCAGGCAAGAAGGCAATGAGATGACTTATATAAAGCATTGAAGAAAAAAAATTGCCAGCCAAGAATCATATATCTAGCAAAACTGTCTGTTAAATATGGTGACGAAATTAGAACATTTCCAGATAAGCAGAAGTTTAGAGAATTCATAAACCAAACCAAAATTACAAGAAATAGTAAAGGGAGTTCTCTGGTTAGAAAATCAATAATATCAGATATCAACCCAAGACTAGAATGCTGGACAGAGCAATCAGATGTTGATCCAGATACGGAAATCACAAAACACAATCAAGATTTAAAAAATGCTCAAAACAGGGAAACAGGGAAGTTATTATGTAAAAGAAGACAACCTTAAAACAATAAAGGCAGACTAAGAAATGTGTCATAGATCTTCCATAAGAAGAGGAAGTCAAGGCAATATAAAGAAATAAAAGACAGGTTTAAACTTAGAAAAATAGGGGTAAATGTTAAGGTAACCACAAAGGAGACTAACGATCCTACTCATTAAAATGAAATAGAAGAAAAAAATAGAGACTAAGCAAAAAAAAAAAAACACAAAAAACAAAACTCAGACCTATCCATAATTACACTGAGTGTAAATGGACTAAATGCACCAAATAAGAGACAGAGAGGGGCAGAATGGATAAAAAACATGATCCATCTATATGCTGCCTACAAGAGACACACCTTAGACTTAAAGACGCAACAAATTAAAACTCAAAGGATGGAAAAAAAAAATCAAGAAAACAACAATTAAAAAAGAGCATGAGTGGCAATATTAATTTCTGACAAAATAGACTTTAAAGTTTAATCCACCACAAAGGATAAGGAAGGACACTATATAATGACAAAAGGGACAATATACCAGGAGGATATAACCATATTAAATATTTATGCACCCAATGACAGGGATGCAAGATACAAATTCTAACAACATTGAAAAGTGAGGTAGACAGCTCCACAATACTAATAGGAGACTTCAACACACCGCTTTCAGTGAAGGACAGAACATCCAGAAAGAATCTCAATAAAGACACGGAAGATCTAAATGCCACAGTCAACCAACTTGCCCTCATAGACATATACAAAACACTCCACCCAAGAGCAACCAAGTGTACTTTCTTTTCCAGCGCACATGGAACATTCTCTAGAACAGACCACATATTAGGTCATAAAGCAAGTCTTAACAGGATACAAAAATCTGAATATTACAAAGCATCTTCTCGGACCATAAGACCATAAATGTAGAAATCAATAAAAGAAAAAGCAAGGAAAGGAAACCAAACGCTTGGAAACGGAACAATACCCAGCTCAAAGTTGACTGGGTTATAGCAGATATTAAGAATGGAATAAAGAATTTCATATAACCCAATGAGAATGAAAACACTTCCATTCAGAACCTTTGGGACACAGCGAAAGCAATGCTTAGAGGTCTATTTGTATCAATAAATGCACACATACAAAAAGAAGAAAGGGCCAAAATCAAAGAATTATCCCTACGACTTGAACAAATAGTAAATAATAAAAATTAGAGCAGAATTACATGAAATAGAGAACAGAAAAACAATTGAAAGCATTAACAAGACCGAAAGCTAGTTCTTTGAAAAATCAAGAAAATTGATAAACCATTGGCCAAACTGACGAAAGAAAGACAGAAAAGGAAGGAAATAACTCAAAAATGAAATGAGATGGGCAATATCACAACAGACCCAACTGAAATTAAAAGAATCATATCAGATTGCTATGAAAAATTGTACTCTAACAAATTTGAAAGCCTAGAAGAAATGGGTATATTTCTAGAAGCACACTACCTACCTAAACTAACACAAGCAGTAGTAAAAAAAAAAAAAAAAAAAATTTTTTTTTTTTAGAACAACTAAATAGACCCATAACAAAAGAAGAGATTGAAAAGGTGATTTAAAAACTCCCAACAAAAAAAAAAGCTCTGCCCTGATGGCTTCACTGGAGAGTTCTACCAAACTTACAGAGAAGGGTTAACACCACTACTACTAAAGGTATTTCAAAGCATAAAAAATGATGGAATACTACTAAACTCATTCTAAGAATCTAGCATATCCCTGATACTAAAACCAGTTAAAGACACCAGAAAAAAGGGAAATTATAGACATATATCCCTCATGAACTTAGATGCAAAAATCCTCAGCAAAATTCTAGCTAATAGAATTCAACAATATATCAAAAATATAATTCACCATGACCAAGTGGGATTCATACCAGGTATGCAGGGATGGTTCAACATTAGAAAAACAATCAATGTAATCCATCATATAAATAAAACGAAAGAGAAAAACCACATGATCTCATCAATTGATGCAGAAAAGACATTT
This sequence comes from Elephas maximus indicus, assembly GCF_024166365.1. Classification (NCBI taxonomy): domain Eukaryota; kingdom Metazoa; phylum Chordata; class Mammalia; order Proboscidea; family Elephantidae; genus Elephas; species Elephas maximus. The sequence continues at coordinate 136,775,422 of NC_064820.1, forward strand.
GACAAAGTCCAACACCGATTCACCATAAAAAACTCTCAGCAAAATAGGAATAGGAGGGAAATTCCTTGGCATAATAAAGGGCATTTCTACAAAGCCAACAGCCAATATCCTAAATTGAGAGAGTCTGAACCATTCTCCCTGAGATAGGCAACCAGATAAGGATGCCCTTTATCACCACTCTTATTCAACAAAGCACTCTTATTCAACGTTGTGCAGGAGGTCCTAGCCAGAGCAATTAGGCTAGATAAAGAAATAAAGGGGAGGCAGAGCCAAGATGGCAGAATAGACAGACGCTTCCAGCGAGCCCTCTTTACAACAAAGACCTGAAAAAACAAGTGAAATGAGTACATTTACAACAAGCTAGGACCCCTGAGCATCAAAGGCAAGCTTAGAAAATGAGCTGAGGGGCCGGGGGGAAGAGACAGTTCAGAAGCTGAGAGAAGTTACTGGATCTGAATCACGGGGAGCCCTCAGGCACCATTCCTGGGAGCAGGGGCAGCGGGCTGGTACTAGGTTGGGCCACAGCTTCCTCAGAGAGAAGCAACCAGCCACACAGCCTACTCACACCTCTGGAGCCAGAGAAGAATCATGCTCTCAGCAAAAGCTAAGTACTTGCATATATTTTACCGTGCCCCCGCCCCCGCCACTCCCAAGCTGGCTTCAGCAGCTGACTTTCCTGGGCCTGAAATAGGCCCTGTTGAGCGCCCAGAGCCATCTTCCCAGTCTTGGAGAAGGAATAAATTTGCAATTGGGGGAAAAGATAATTTGCCAGCTCCATTAACCAGGGAGCTCAGGAGAGAAGCGTCTCCTGTCCAGGCATAAATGGTCCCTGGACTTTGAGCACCTTTCCCCTCTGCATGGACCAGTGTGGGCCTATTTGAGTAGAATAGGCCCTTGTTGGCAGACTCCAATCATTTCAGCTGTGTGGTGGAGAGGTAGGTGTTTGATGTTTGCTTTGCCTATTAAACAAGGTCCTCACCGACCCACATCAGGGGCCTAAGGACTGGTAGCTCCACTCAGGACACCCAGACACCCATGACAAGGGTCCAAGGATAACTGGTACCTCCTAGTCCTTACACCAAAAATACTGGGTGCCCATGGTCCATCTGCAGCACCCACCCCCCGTATGCTTTAGGGAACAGGGACATGCTTTCCTCAGAGACATGTGGGGGACGATTCTCAGCCCCCTCTTTGTTCAGAGTGTGCCCCCTGCTGCAACCAGATACTGGTACCTACGCCAATCACCCCTGCCCCTCTAAGACTATAGGACAGAGCCTGTACCACACACTTGATGATCAGCTACCTGCATACCTGAGCTGAATTGATACAAGAAATGTGAATGAACTCCTAGACTAATATGCCTGATAACAGCTCTAGACATCTGGATACAGGACGTCAGAGCTCCAAAGACTAAAATAATCAAGCTAGCTCACTCAAGCAACCCATTTGGGCATATCGAAACAAAACAAAGCAAGAAGTTATGACATAGTAAGCAAACATAAAATAAACTCATACAATAACTTATAGATGGCTCAGAGAAAATAGTCAATATCAAGTTACATAAAGAAACAGACCATGATTACATCAATAAGCTCTTAAAACAAAGAATCAAGGGATCTTCTAGATGAAAGTGCATTTCTGGAATTACCAGAGGCAGAATACAAAAGATTAATATACAGAACTCCTCAAGACATCAGGAAGGAAATGAGGCAACACACAGAAGAAGCCAAGGAAAACACAGATAAAGCAATTGAAGAAAATTAAAAAGATTATTCAGCAAAATAATGAAAAATTTAATAAGCTGGCAGAACCCAGAGAAAGACAGCAATCAGAAATTTGGAAGATTAATAATAAAATTACAGAATTAGATTACTCAATAGACAGCCAGAGGGAGCAGAATTGAGCAAGTGGAAGCCAGAATTTCTGAACTTGAAGATAAAGCGCTTGGCACTAATATATTTGAAGAAAAATCAGGGAAAAGAATTAAAAAAAAAAAAAAAAAGAAACCTTAAGAATCATGTGGGACTCTATCAAGACAAATAACCTATGAGTGACTGGAGTACCAGAACAAGGAGGGATAACAGAAAATAAAGAGAGAATTGTTGAAGATTTTTTTGGCAGAAAACTTCTCTGATATTGTGAAAGATGAGAAGATATCTATCCAAGATGCTCATGGAATGCCACATAAGGTAGATTGTAAAAGAAAGTCACCAAGACATATAATAAAACTTACCAAAACCAAAGATAATTTTAAGAGATCTTGGAATAAATGAAAAGTCACCTACAAAAGAGAGCCAATAAGAATAAGCTTGGATTACTCAGCAAAAACCATGCAGGCAAGAAGGCAATGCATTGACTTATATAAAAAATTGAAGGAAAAAATAGCCTGCTAAGAATCATATATCCAGCAAAACTGTCTGTCAGATATGAAGGTGAAATTAGGACATTTGCAGATAAACAGAAGCTTAGGGAATTTGTAAAAACCAGACCAAAACTACAAGAAATACTAAAGGGAGTTCTTTGGTTACAAAATCAATAATATCAAATATCAACCCAAGACTAGAACACTGGGCAAAGCCATCAGAAGTCAACCCAGACAGGGAAATTGAAAAAAAAAAAAAGGAAAAAAAATGCTCAAAACAGTGTAACAGCGAAGTTATTATGTAAAAGAAGACTACATTAAAACAATAAAAAGGGACTAAGAAATGTAGTCATAGATCTTCATATGGAGAGGAAGAAAAGGTGATACGAAGAAACAAAAGTTAGGCTTAAATTTAGAAAAATAAGGGTAAGTAAAAAGGTAACCACAAAGGAGACAAACTACCCTACACATCAAAATACAAGAAAAAAATAGTGACTCAGCAGAAACAAAATCAGCAATAAGGAATCTAAGGAAAGGACAATATATAAAGATAATCTACTCAGCACATAAAATTAAGTGGGAAAAAAACTGTCAACAACACACAAAAAAAGATACCAGAAAGATAGCACTAAATTCATACCTATCCATAATTACACTGAATGTAAATGGACTAAATGCACCAGTAAAGAGACAGAGAGTGGCAGAGTGGATTAAAAAACATGATCCATCTATATGCTGCCTACAAGAGACACACCTTAGACTTAGATACACAAATAAACTAAAACTCAAAGGATGGAAAAAAATATATCAAGCAAACAAGAATTAAAAAAGAGTAGGAGTGGCAATATTAATTTCTGACAAAATAGACTTTAAAGTTAAATCCATCATAAAGGATAAGGAAGGATACTATATAATGACAAAAGGGACAATATACCAAGAAGATATAACCATATTAAATATTTATGCACCCAATGACGGGGCTTCCAGATACTTAAAACAAACTCTATCATCACTGAAAAGGGAGATAGACAACTCCACAATAATAGTAGGAGACTTCAACACACCACTTTTGGTAAGGACACGACATCCAGAAAGAAGCTTAACAAAGACACGGAAGATCAAGTTCCATAATCAACCAACTTCACCTCATAGACATATACAGAACACTCCACCCAACAGCAACCAAGTGTACTTTCTTTTCCAGCACACATGGAACGTTCTCTAGAATAGACCACATATTAGGTCATAAAGCAAGCCTTAGCAGAATCCAAAGCATTGAAATATTACAAAGCATCCTCTCTGACCATAAGGCCATAAAAGTGGAAATCAATAACAGAAAAAGCAGGGAAAAGAAATCAAACGCTTGGAAATTGAACAATACCCTTCTCAAAAAAGACTGGATTATAGAAGACATTAAGGATGGAATAAAGTAATTCATAGAATCCAATGAGAATGAAAACAGTTCCTATCAGAACCTTTGGGACACAGCAAAACAGTGCTTAAAGGTCAATTTATATATTAAAAAAAAAAAAAAACACACACACACATCCAAAAAGAAGAAAGGGCCAAAATCAAAGAATTATCCCTACAACTTGAAAAATAGAAAGAGAGCAACAAAAGAAACCCTCAGGCACCAGAAGAAAACAAATAATAAAAATTAGAGCTGAACTAAATGAAATAGAAAACAGAAAAACAATTGAAAGAATTAACAAGACGGAAAGCTGATTCTTTGAAAAAATCAACAAAATTGATAAACCATTGGCCAAAGTGACAAAAGAAAAATAGGAGAAGAAGCAAATAACCTGAATAAGAAATGACAGAGGGGATATTACAACAGACCCAACAGAAATTGAAAGAATCATATCAGATTACTATGAAAAATTGTACTTTAACAATTTTGAAAACCTAGAAGAAATGGATGAATTCCTAGAAACACACTACCTACCTAAACTAACACAAACAGAGGTAGAAGAACTAAATACACCCATAACAAGAGATTGAAAAGGTAATCAAAAAACTCCCAACAACAACAACAACAAAAAGCTCTGGCCAGGACGGCTTCACTGCAGAGTTCTACCAAACTTCCAGAGAAGAGTTAACACCACTACTATTAAAGGTATTTCAGAGCATAGAAAAGGACAGAATACTCCCAAACTCATTCTATGAAGCCAGCCTAACCCTGATACCAAAACCAGGTAAAGACACCATAAAAAAGAAAACTAGAGACCTATACCCCTCATGAACTTAGATGCAAAAATCCTCAACAAAATTCTAGCCAGTAGAATTCAACAACATATCAGAAAAAGAATGCACCATGACCAAGTGGGATTGATACCAGGTATGCAGGGATGGTTCATCATTAGAGAAATAATTAATGTATCCATCACATAAATAAAACTAAAGACAAGAATCATACGATTTTACCAATTGATGTAGAAAAGACATTTGACAAAGTTCTACACACATTCATAATAAAAACTCTCAGCAAAATTGGAATAGAAGGAAAATTCCTCTATATAATAAAGGGCACTTATAGAAAGCCAATAGTCAACATCATCCTAAATGGAGAGAGCATGAAAGCATTCCCCTTGAGATCAGGAAGCAGACAAGGATGCCATTTGTCACCACTCTTATTCAACATTGTGTTGGAGGTCCTAGCCAGAGCAATTAGGCTAGATAAAGAAATAAAGATCATCCAGATTGGCAGGGAAGAAGTAAAATTATCTCTATTTGCAGAAGACCTGATCTTATACACAGAAAACCCTGAGGAATCGTCAAGAAAACTACTGAAACTAATAGAAGAGTTCAGCAGAGTATCAGGATACAAGATAAACACACAAAAATCAGTTGGATTCCTCTACATCAACAAAAAGAACATTGAAGAGGAAATCACTAAATGAATACCATTTACAGTAGCCCCCAAGAAGATAACATACTTAGGAATAAATCTTACCAGAGACATAAAAGCTATACAAAGAAAACTACAAGACACCACTGCAAGAAACCAAAACAGACCTACATAAGTGGAAAAAATACCCTGCTCATTTTTTTTTTTCATGGATAGGGAGATTAACATTGTAAAAATATCTATTCTACCAAAAGCGACCTATAGATTTAATGCAATTCCAATCCTAATTCCAACAACATTCTTTAATCAGATGGAGAAGCAAATCACCAACTTCATATGGAAGGGAAAGAGGCCCCGGATAAATAAGGCATTACTGAAAAAGGACAAAGTGATAGGCCTCACTCTACCTGAATTTAGAACCTGTATACTGCCACAATAGTCAAAACAGCCTGGCACTAGTACAATAACAGATACATAGACCAGTGGAACAGAAATGAGAATCCAGACATAAATCCATTCACATATGAGAAGTTGATATTTGACAAAGACCCCAAAACATTAAATGGGTAAAAGACAGTCTTTTTAACAAATGGTGCTGGCATAACTGGATATTCATCTGCAAAAAAACGAAACAAGACCCCTACCTCACTCCATGCACAAAAACTATCTCAAAATGAATCAAAGACCTAAATATAAAATCTTAAATGAAAAAGATCATGGAAGAAAAAGTAGAGACAACGTTAGGAGCCCTAATGTATAGCATAAACAGTATACAAAACATTAACAATGCAGAAGAAAAACTAGATAACTGGGAGCTCCTAAAAAACAAACACCTATGCTCATCCAAAGACATCACCAAAAGACTAAAAAGATTACCTACAGACTGGGAAAAAAGTTTTTAGCTATGACATTTCCGATCACCACCTGATCTCTAAAATCTACCTGATACTGCAAAAACTGAACTGAAAAAAGACAAATAACCCAATTAAAAAATGGCCAAAAGATATGAACAGACACTTCACTAAAGAAGACATTCAGGTAGCTAACAGATACGTGAGGAAATGCTCAGGATCATTAGCCATTAGAGAAATGCAAATGTAAACTGCAATGAGATTTCATCTCTACTACAAGAAGGCTGGCATTAATCCAAAAAAACAAAACAAAACAATAAATGTTGGAGAGGTTGTGGAGAGATTGGAACACTTATACACTGCTGGTGGGAATGTAAAATGGTGCAACCACTTTAGAAATCGATTTGGCTCTTCCTTAGAAAGCTAGAAATAGAACTACCATATGATCCAGCAATCCCACTCCTTAGAATATATCCTAGAGAAATAAGAACCTTTACACGAACAGATATATGCACACCCATGTGTATTGCAGCACTGTTTACAACAGCAAAAAGATGGAAGCAACCAAGGTGCCCATCGATGGATGAATGGATAAATAAATTATGGTATATTCACACAATGGAATACTACACATCGATAAAGAACAGTGATGAATCTGTGAAACATTTCATAACATGGAGGAATCTGGAAGGCATTATGCTGAGTGAAATTAGTTGCAAAAGGACAAATATTGTATAAGACCACTATTATAAGAACTTGAGAAATAGTTTAAACAGAGAAGAAAATAGTCTTTGATGGTTATGAGATGGGGGAGGGAGGTAGGGTGGGAGAGGGGTATTCACTAATTAGATAGTAAATAAGAACTACTTTAGGTGACGGGGAAAGACAACACACAATACAGGAGAGGTCAGCACAACTGGACTAAACCAAAAGCAAAGAAGTTTCCTGAATAAATGGAATGCTTCGAAGGCCAGCCTAGTAGGGGCGGGGGTTTGAGGACCATGGTTTCAGGGGACATCTAAGTCAATTGGCATAATAAAATCTATTAAGAAAACATTCTGCATCCAACTGTGGAATGTAGTGTCTGGGGTCTTGAATGCTAGCAAGCAGCCATCTAAGATGCATCAACTGGTCTCAACCCACCTGGAGCAAAGGAAAATGAAGAACACCAAAGACACAAGGTAATTGTGAGCCCAAGAGACAGAAAGGAGCACATAAATCAGTGACTATATCAGCCTTTTTTTTTTTTTATCAGCCTGAGACCAGAAGAACTAGATAGTGCCTTGCTACACTCCATGACTGCCCTGACAGCGAACAGAACAGAGACCCCTGAAGGAGCAGGAGAGCAGTGGATGCAGACCCTAAATTCTTTTAAAAAGATCAGACTTAATGGTCTGACTGAGACTAGAAGGACCCCGGAGATCATAATCCCCAGATCCTCTGTTAGTCCAAGACAAGAACCATTCTCAAAGCCAACTCTTGACAGGGATTGGACTGGAATATAAGACAGAAAATGATACTGGTGAGGAGTAAGCTTTTTCGATCAAGTAGACACATGAGACTATGTGGGCAGCTCCTGTTTGGAGGGGAGATGAGGAGGCAGAGGGGGACAGAAGCTGGCTGAATGGACATGGAAATAGAGGGTGGAGAGAAGAAGTGTACTCATATTAGGGGGAGAGCAAATAGGAGTATGTAGCAAGGTATATATAATTTTTTGTATGAGAGACTGACTTGATTTGTAAATTTTCACTTAAAGCACAATAAAAGTTAAAAAAAGAATCAATGGTACGGACAAAAGAAGTCCAAGGTGCACTGAAGCCATTGGGGAACATCAAGTGTCCAGGAATTGACGGAATACAAGTTGAGATGTTTCAACAAATGGATACCGTGCTGGAAATAATCATCTATGCTAAGAAATCTGAAAGACAGCTACCTGGTCAACCAACTGGAAGAGATCCATATTTATGCCTATTCCAAAGAAAAATGATCCAACAAAATGTGGAAAGTATCAGACAATTTCAGTAAAATATTGCTGAAGATCATTCAAAAGCAGTTGCAGCAGTCCATCGTCAGGGAATTGCCAGAAATTCAAGCCAGATTCAGAAGAAGATGTGGAACCAGGGATACCATTGTTGATGTCAGTTGGATCTTGACTGAAAGCAGAGAATGCCAGAAAGATGTTTAAATGCATTTTATTGACTATGTAAAGGCATTTGACTGTATGGATCATAAAAATTATGGATAACATTGCAAAGAGTGGGAATTTCAGAATACTTAATTTTGCCCATGGGGAACTTGTACATAGATCAAGAGGCAGTTGTTCAAACCAAACAAGGATATATTGTGTGGTTTCGAGTCAGGAAATGTGTGTGTCCGTGTTGTATCCTTTCACCATTCTCATTCAATCTGCATACTGAGCAAATAATCTGAGAAACTGGACTACATGAAGAAGAACATGACATCAGTATTAGAGGAAGACTCATTCACAACCTGCAGTATGCAGTTGACACAACCTTGCTAGTTGAAAATGAAGAGAATTTGAAACACTTAATGATGAAGATCAAAGGCCATAGCCCTTAGTGTGGCTTACACCTCAATATAAAGAAAACAGCAATCCTCACTACTGGACCAATAAGCAACATCATGATAAATGGAAAATAGATCGATGTTGTCAAGGATTTCATTTTACTTGTATCTATAATCAACACCCATGGAAGCAGCAGTGAAGAAATCAAATGACACATTGCATTGGGCAAATGTGCTGGAAAAAAGACCTCTTTAAAGTGTTAAAAAGCAAAGATGTCACTTTGAGAACTACGGTGTGCCTGACCCAAATCTTGATGTTTTCAATCGCCTCGTATGCATACGAAAGCTGGACGATGAATAAGGAAGAGTGAAGAAGAATTGATGCCTTTGAATTATGGTGTTGGAATATTGAATATACCACAGACTGCCAGAAGAGCAAACAAATATATCTTGGAAAAAGTACAGCCAGAATGCTCTTTGGAAGCATGAATGGTGAGACTTTGTCTTACATACTTTGGACATGTTATCGGGAGGGATAAATCCCTGGAGAAGGACATCATGATGGGTGAAGTACAGCATCAAGAAAAAGAGGAAGACCCTCAACAAGATGGATTGACACAAAGGCTGCAACAATGGGCTCAAGCATAACAACCATCATGAGGATAACGCAGGACCTTGCAGTGTTTTGTTTGGTTTTCTGTATGCTGAACAAATAATCTGAGAAGCTGGACTATCTGAAGAAGAACGGGGCATCAGGATTGGAGGAAGACTCATTAACAACCTGTGTTATGCAGATGACACAACCTTGCTTGCTGAAAGTGAAGAGGACTTGAAGCACTTACTAATGAAGATCAAACACCATAGCCTTCAGTATGGATTACACCTCCACATAAAGAAAACAAAAATCCTCACAACTGGACCAATGAGCAACGTCATGATAAATGGAGAAAAGATTGAAGTTATCAAGGATCCACAATCAACAGCCATGGAAGCAGCAGTCAAGAAATCAAAAGACGCATTGCATTGGGCAAATCTGCTGCAAAGGACCTCTTCAAAGTGTTGAAGAGCAAAGATGTCACCCTGAAGACTAAGGTGCACCTGACCCAAGCCATGGTATTTTCAATCGCATCATATGCATGTGAAAGCTGGACAATGAATAAGGAAGACCGAAGAAGAGTTGACCCCTTTGAATTGTGGTGTTAGCGAAGAATATTGAATATACCATGGACTGCCAAAAGAAAGAACAAATCTGTCTTGGAAGAAGTGCGGCCAGAATGTTCCTTAGAGGCAAGGATGGCGAGACTGCGTCTTACATACTTTGGACATGTTGTCAGGAGGGATCAGTCCCTGGAGAAGGACATCATGCTTGTCCGAGTACAGCGTCAGCGGAAAAGAGGAAGACCCTCAACAAGCTGGATTGACACAGTGGCTGCAACAGTGAGCTCAAGCATAACAATGATTTTGAGGATGGCGCAGGACCAGGCAGCGTTTTATTCTGTTGTGCATAGGGTCGCTATGAGTCGGAACCGATTCGATGGCACCTAACAACAACAACAACACGCAGGGTTACCATGACTCAGAACCAACTGTATGGCACCTAACAGTAACAGGTATATCCTGTTTGCCCCTATTGTTTCTTTCTCCTTCTTTTCAACTTAACTCTCTGCTCCTGGAAGCTGGTCTGTGTAGGCTATATCAATGCTGTCCTTTTCTTCTGGCTTCTCACTGCATTGGCTAATAAGGTGCTCTAGCAAGAGATATGAGGGAGAAGACTTTTTTTTTCCTGGATCTCTCCCTGTTGGGTTACCTCTGCCTGAACCCAGAAAAGTCAACATTCTTTCAAGGCAGCTTGATTTACATGCCTCCCTCCATCTGGGTTCTGGTAACCACTGTCCCCTTTCATCTCTTTGCATTAGGAATGGTGACAGTCCCTCTATTACTGGGTCCAGAAAGCTGTATTCCCGACTCATAACTTTGTAAATATTTCCTTCATTAAGCCCTCTTCCAAATATCCTAACTTGAGTATGCCACTTCTTTTTGCTAATCCCATGATTGTAAACTTTTTTCTGTTTCTAATTTTTTTTTTTTTACATTATTTACATGGATTTTGCTTTGCCACATTCTTCAGTAGGCTGGCACCTACTCATTTTTCATTTATCAGTTGAAATATCTTCTGAGGGGTTCTTCTCAATCAACTTGGATGCGGTGTGACTCCTGCTCTGGTCTCCATGGCAGCAGAGTTGGTTTCCATTCAAACGTTTATTATTTGCACTTACTTTATTTGTTTCTTTGATTTATTTGTCTCTTACAGTGAACTGTAACCTTCCTGAGAGTTGAGAGCTTGTCTGTTTTGCTTACTGTTGTTTGTGTCCTCAGTAAATAGCATAATACCTAGCTCGTAATAATGATAATATTAAAAATATTTTGAATGTTTATCCTGTGTAAAACATTGTTCTAAATGCTTTACTTATGTTCACTCATTTAATCTTCACAATAACTATATATCTATATATGCATATGTGTATAAGTCTATAACATAAATTTTTCCCATTTTACTCACAAGAACTCTGAGACAGAGAGGTTGAGCACCTCATCCAAGATTACACAGCTTGTGACCTAAGAGGAGGTCTAATAGACATTGTGCTTGTCTGAATAACATACTTATACCTGTACTGTGTAGGATTATTTAAGAAAATACATCCTCGAACACTCTTCTAAATGTGAAGATGAACCTTATAAGCAACTTGGGTACACATTGAACATTAACAATTTTTTTTTTTTAATCAAAGGTGGAGATAGGTTCATTGAATGCCTAATCTCATTTTATGACTGAGGTTTTTTTTTTTTTTTACAATAATCAGTAAACTATGTTGTATTGCACTTTTCCAAAGAAACATTCACTCTAAATAACACTGTGACCCAAAATTCAATCTCATAACTTAAAATTATACCCCATTCTTCCTATCTCTCCCTGTTTACAGAAAGGTGGATTAAAGGGCCCAAGGGCTTCTTTCATATTGGTCTATAGAAACTGCTGGGCAAAAAGTAAATCTTAGTTGAAAGTATTTGCCATCAACTAGTTTCCATCAGCTTGCAGGGCATAACTCATAACACATATGGAGCAAACACTCCTCATTTTGTATGATGTTTAAGAGGGAAGAGCTACTATATTTCATGATCTCTAACACAACATTTGAAGCCCTGGTGGCTAAGTGGTTAAGAGCTATAGATGCTAACCAAAAGGTTGGCAGTTTGAATCCCCCAGCTGCTCCTTAGAAACCCTATGGGGCAGTTCTACTCTGTCCTGTAGGGTTGCTCTGAGTCAGAATTGACTCAACGGCAGCGGGCTTGTTTTTTTTTTGAACACATTTTAGGAGTAAAAGGTGTATAGACTTTTCATTGCACATTTCCCTGCTATTGGTTTATCTCTTTAATGAAACTGTAGAACAGAATTTGCCAAAGTGTTTGAGCACTGTAGCACCTGAGGTCACCTTTTAGCTAAATAACAGATTGGCTCACAAAATAAAGAGTATCACCCATGAGTACTATGCTCGCTTAAGAAATCATCTGTATGAGACCAAACGGTCAACAATTACTTTAAAGCAAAGATGAGAATGTAAGGGGGCAGAGAAACTAGATGAATGGCACTGGAACAACCAGAACAAAAATACTGAGAATGTTCACACATTGTGAAGAATGTAACCAATGTCACTGAACAATTAGTGTAGAAATTGTTGAACGGGAACCTAAATTGCTGTGTAAACCTTCACTGAAAACACAATAAAATATTAAAAAATATTAAAACAAAAACAAAATAGTGTTTGTGCACATCACTGATACCACAGGATGGTCAGTGCAATCGTCCTCGTCAAATAGGATGTGAAACACTGTGTCCTTCATTGCCTTTTAAATTTGCTAGACACTTGAGCACATCAGATGTTCTGAGAAGTCCTGAAGTTTAAAAAAAAAAAAATCTGTTAACCTAATTCTTCCAACTTAATTGTTCATTACTAACATATCATAGAAAAATTTCATAGAACACACCTGGGGAAATACTGCTATAGCCTTTTTAATGTTGGTTTTTATGTATTGGCATGGGTATAAGTGTTGTCTGGCAAACCTGAAAAGAGAAGTTGACCTTTAAATAACCTATGGAAAGCCATGAGGAATTTCCTTTACTATTGTAAGAGAGGATATAAATTATCTGCCTACAATTTTATTATTCTTACTGTTAGTATCCTCCCTGTAGTAGTTATGAACTCTGATTCATATGAAACATGAAGTTACCCATAATAAATTTCACAAACATAATAGAAGTATTCACCCATATAAAATGTGAAAGCAGATTGATTACAGGTGGTAAGGATGAGATTTCATTTTTATACATTTTAAGCTAACAAATTCTGTTTTAAACGGCTAACTAAAGTGATCTCTGGTTGACAAAGTACTTTGGTTTCTTTTGGGAGAGAGGAAAACAAAGAAAAGAAGCAACCACTAGGAGTCATGGGAATTTTAAGAGAAAAACATTATGCCAATTATTGAATTAAGAAGTAAAAGTTTTTTTTTTTTTTTAAAGTGGAAATTAAACACAGCATCGGAAGAATGATTGTTTTGTTATCCACATAGCGCAATGCTGGTAAGTTTTCCTTTCTAGTTAGTTACTGTTGTTTTACACTTGGCTTCTGTACCTTTTTGTACTTCAAATCCTACACTCTTTCTCTATTGAATAGACGTTCTAATTACTATTCCTGAATGTCCGTATTGGTTTGCCATCTCTTCTATCCCTACACCCCAAAATAAGTACCTCCCCAAGCTCCCATTCTATATGGGATGTGTGAAGGGCACTATTATTATGTATAGGCAGAGGCTTGTCCTTTGGGCTCTCCTTATTCTGTCTACCTTTAGTTCTCAATAGTTGTGCCTGTGTACGACAACTGTGTTTCTGTATGTGTTTCCTATTGATGGGACTGTCAGCCTCTGTGAGACTTTTGGTACATATGAAAAGTCTTCTTGTAATAAATTGGGTTTAAGTGGTTAGCTGAATACTGTTGCTTCCTAAACTGAATAAAGGCAAATTGGGAATATTCAGTTATTGGAAGAGTAAAAGCCTCTTGTTATGAGTAATATGACTTGTCCATCTACCTTAATGTTGGTATGCCTGCAATGGAGCATCTCCAATTCTTCGGCAGCAGAATGCAAGCCCTACTGAACCACAAAATCATCACCAGGGAAAGCCGCTTGACAAGATTTTATTTGAGGGACAAAACCTTGTTTAATTGAGTAGTATGGAAGAGAAGTATGCATCCCTTCCTATACCTGAGGGTTTCTGGGATGGAATTAATTTTTTATCCTAACAAAGTGAATATTTACCGGGAATTCACTGTATGTGTAAAACATTGTTGTCTTTTTTGTTAAACAACACTTTTAAATAAATCTATTTCCAGTTTTGGATAAATTATTAAATTGCCATCTGGGCATAATTCCCCAAGAAATGAAGTCTGCTTTTTCCTTCGCTTTTATAAATGAGTTTAATAAATAGAATATTCAAACTGTTGCAGAATTATTTTATTGTGGAAAAGCAAGACTTCTGATGAAAGCAGTTAGTGACATTGTCTGAATTCTGGAAGCAGAGGTGATCCAAAAAGATTGTCTGAACCAGAGATCAGCCTCCCTTTCTCTCCCTCCCTCTGTGATCAAGCATTGTTTATCTGATACTCCCGTATCTGCTGGATGCCAGCCAGTCCTCCTTCCAGTTGCTCTAAGGAATCAACCCATTCAGGTGTCATTACTAGTGACAGTGTATCTTTTAATAAAGATTTCACAGGGGAAAAATGGATAAGGAAGTATATATACATCACACACTCCACAGCAAACTTTTGAAAAGACTGCATTGTTCTTCTCCGCCATTTTATCTGACAGTTTTTAACTTTTGTTTTCTCCCATGCAGTGCCATTTTGATTTGCTGTCTTTCTTTTAAGGTTTCCCTTCCCACTTTTCAAATCCTCTTCTGCTTCATAAAAAAACAGAAGTTCTTTGTCTCAACTCATAGCTCTAGTTCTATATCCCTAAAAGCTCCCACTACTCAGCCAAAACTCAGGGTCTTCCCACTTGCAGGACTCACACTTCTTAACAATGAGAGCCAAAAATCGAAACTGAAAGTTATTTTCTAATAACGTTAACTTAATCTTGAAGCCCGGAAATGAATGCTACTCCTTTATGACACAAGATGTATACTGTGACCCCGAGAAATATGTTTTTGAGGGTTCTGATAATTAATCTCGAATGCACGTGTATTGTTATACACATTGTGTAGCATTAGCGGTTAAAAATGCATGGAGCTGTAACAACGCATCCCCAGGTACCAGTGATTCAGGAATAAACACCAATGAGCATTGTAAAATCAATTCAGATTTGACACTAATTTACCCTAATTTTGATATCTGTGCATTTGAGGGTGAGTAGAGCAGAATGTTTGGGATGCTAGTGTGGGGAAAAACTCCAAGTCACATTTGAAATAAGTGTTATTACTACCTGAATGAATTGGAATGGCTCAAAAACGATCATAGACCATTATTAGCTTATTGTCAGTAAGTAATAATGAGGACATTACGAAAATTGTCGGGAAGAGTTAGATGCACACTTTGGTAGTGTTATCACAGCAGCATCTGAGGTATGCCAAATGGATGCTTATGTGCTATGGCATAGCGCCGACTGTAACTCCAGCTCTGTTCAGACACTTCATCTGGGAGGAGGTGCTCATTCATTTTATTGAAGTAATGAGCCCTTGGCATAGATGAATGGAGTGTAATTTGTTTTAGTACTCCTTTAATATTTATTTCAATTGCAAAAATGTTGAAATTTTTTTTTTTTTAATTTTTATTAAGCTTCAAGTGAACATTTACCATTCCAATCAGTCTGTCACATGTAGGTTTACATACATCTTACTCCCTTCTCCCACTTGCTCTCCCCCTATTGAGTCAGCCCTTACAGTCTCTCGTTTCGTGCCAATTTTGCCATCTTCCCTCTCTCTCTATCTTCCCATCCCCCCTCCAGTCAAGAGTTGCCAACACTCTCTCTGAAATTTTTGAATTACTAAACTTTTTATGATGGTATATATGTGTATGTGTGTGTGTATATATATAGTATTGGTTTTGAATGATAATTAACAAATTCATCATGCCTTGGGACTCAGGAAGCATTCATGCATTTAACAAATGCTTATTGTGCCTATGTACGAAGTACAATTCTAGACGTTAGAATAGTAAATAATATCTATTCTCAGTAACCTTATGTTTTAAACGTGGATAAAATAGTCACATAAACAAATACATGTGAAACATAATGTCAGATAGCAGTGATATGAAGAAATAAAACAGACAAAGATGGTAAAGGCCAAAAGGTCCGTGATTTTCCGTAAAGTGGGGAGTTCCTGCTTCTCCGAGGAGATGCAAGATGAACAGAGGCCTAAGAGAACTGAAGGTGTGACCGTGTGGCTGTCTGAGGGAAAAGCATCCCAGACAGAGGGAAAAGCATCCCAGACAAAGGAAAAGCAAGAGTAAAGTAAAGGCATTGAGGAAATGTGATTGTTGTAGTCTAGGAATAACCAAAAACCACACCCACTGCCAACGATTTGATTCTGACTCATAGCAACCCTACAGGACAGAGTAGAACCGTTCCATAGAGCTTCCAAGGCATGCCTGGTGGATTTGAACTGCCGACCTTTTGGTTAGCAGCCGTAGCACTTAACACTATGCACCAGGATTTCCGATAAATTAGAGCAAGGTAGTTGAAGGGGAGAGTGTCCAGAGAGTGGGATAGAGAGATAACCAGGGACCAGATCATGTACATTTTGTAAGACATGGTTAAGAGTTTGGATTTAAGTGTGAAGGGAAGCTACTGGAAAGTTTGTAAATAGGAATGACGTGATCTTGTTTAATTGTAAAACAGCCATTCTGACTTCTGTATGATACACAGACTGAAGGAGAATAAATATCTAGTGTAATAAGATATGTAAGAAATAATGGGGACTTGGAATATGTAGTATCTGTAGAGAAGTGGTTGGATTCTGGGTACATCCTGAAGGTAGAAACAACTGGATTTCCTACTGGATTGTATGTTGATGAACAAGAAAGAGAGGAGTCAAGGATGTGTCTTGGGTTTTTGACTTGGGCACCTGGGTGAATGATTGTGTCATTTACTGAGATAGTGAAAATTTGGAGAAGAGCAGATTTGAGGGGAAATAAAAAATTTGGTTTTGGATGTTAGGTATGTTATGCCTGTTAGACATATAGGAGTAACTACCAAAAAAAAAAAAAATAGCCTGTTGGATATACAAGGGCAGAGAGTTCAGGAGAGAAGTTGGAGCCAGATACAAAAAATTTTAAGTTTCAATGTGCATATGGTATTTAAAACTACCTACCTGGATGAAGTCACAAAGGGAGTAAGTATAGATGAAAAAAGAGATATGAGATGAAGGCTTAGAGTTAAGCCCTTGGTTGGGGAGGAGAAGAGTATCAAGGAAAACCACAAAAATGGCTACTAAAAAACAAAACAAAACAAAAACCTACTGCCATCGAGTCAATTTTGACTCATAGAAACCGTATAGAACATAGTAAAACTGCCCCATAGTGTTTCCAGGGAACCCCTGGTAAAATCCAACTGCCAACCTTTTGGTTAGCAGCTGTAGCACTTAACCACTATGCCGCTGGGTCTTCTGTACCTAGTAAGGTAAGAGAAAAATCAAGAGAGTGTGTTATCTAGAAAGCCAATCATAGAAATTATTTCAAGGAGGAGAAAATGACTAAAAGTACTAACAGCACTGAGAGATAGAGGAAGATGGAGACAGATAAATGGTCATCAATTTGATAAAATGGACCTCAGTGGCGAGGATGAAGACCTACTTGGACAATATGAGGAGAGGAAGTTCAAAAGTGGTTATTATTAATCCTTAGAAGAGTTTTGATGTATAGGAAGGGAGAAAATGGACAGTGGCTGTTAAGAGATAAAGGTTCAATAAGGTTTATTTATTTTTCAGATGAACTATATTACAGCATGGCTTTATGTGGGAGGAAATAATCCTGTCGATAAGAAAAAAGATGTTGCAGACAGAGAGGGCTGAATCAGAGAAGTAAAGACTTTCTTTAGGCAAGGGAGGGTTGGACCCATTGCTCAAGTGGAGGAGTTATCTTTCAACCTCTGTGACAGAAGTGAGGACCAAATATATGACTACAATTGCTGGCAGGTTGGTAGTTGTAGAGATGAAAGGATATAGAAGTTCTACTAATTGTTCATATTTTCTCATTGAAATATTAAGCAATGTCATCTGCTGAGAGGGAAGAGGTTTTGAAAGGTAGAAGAGATAGGATAAGGTAGGAAATTGTCCACACAGAGAAAGGCAACACAGTTTAGCTGGGGAAATATAGTAGGATGACAGGGCAGCTTTAAGAGCCTACTTGAGGTTTGTGGTTATTAGTTTAAAATCAGCATGGTAGGATAGTTTTGTTCTACCCATATTCACCTTTTCAGTAACAGGTTCAAAGTAATTAGTAACTTGTATTTAATCGTAACTGGGTTTGGCGAGGGGAGTTTGAAAGGCAAAAGAGAAGAAGATCTGAAAAGAGCAAACAATTAAGCGCCTGGCTGTTAACTGAAAGTTTGGTGATTGAAACTTACCCACAGGCTCTGAGAGAGGAAGACCTGGCTATCTGCTTCTGTAAAGAGTACAGCCAAGAAAATCCTATGGGGAAGTTCTACTCTGTTACAAGGGGTTTCTATGAGTCAGAATCAACTCAGGGTCACTTAATAACGGAGCAGCTGAGGGTAAAGGAGGGAGTACATTGAGTGGTGGGCCACTGAAATGTACTTTAGTAAGAAGTGAGAAAAATCCTGGAGATGCACAGTGAAAAGGTGATCAAATCACTGGGCACCTTAAGATACTTAGAGAAACTGTATTTTCTACACTGGGCCAAATTTTTCTGAATTCCTTTTCTATACTGCTTTGTCTCTGTGTCGGTTTTAGGGCAGTAATACAGATTTCTAGTCAAGAAAATAACCTAAGCTTATCCTGGTAGTATGTTAATTATATTGTTACCCTCAGTGGTTCTGTTGTTTTGAAGATGTAATGATGTTGTTTATATCTCAATGAACCCTAAATTTCTCTCTTTCACGTCTTTATTCCCTATATGTGCTCTCTGTTCCACTGGCATGTGTATTAGGTAGGGTCCAGGCTAAGCTGCTAACAAAGATGCACCAAAATACCATTACCCAAACAAGATAGAAGTTTATTTTTCTCACAAAAAACAAATGATCCCAAGGTAAAAAGTCCAGGGTTTTGAAAAGGATGGGAAGTGTAACATCTTCTGAGCTCATTTTAAAGTCTCTTTTAATATCTTACTTCCATATGATTTTTAATATATGGAATATATTATATTTGAATTATAATATGACATATTTTATGTTTTTCTTTTTGTGTGAGAATTATGGGAGCTTTTCTGTTGTTTGGACATGATTTTGATAAATATTTGTAAATTATACACTTAAGTTTTCTGGTGTCATTTAAGCATTCAATTGTTAAAAAAAAAAAAAAAAAAAAATCCTGTATCTAGGGTATGCCTTCAAAGTGGGAGGTGGTTGTGGGAGATTCATAGGTAATAAAATGATGGTGGCCAAAGAGTAGTACGTGATGATGACAGTTGACATATCATTTAGTGTTAATGTTTTTTATTTGAATACCTCACTTAGTAATTCTCTCTCTATTTCTGTCTTGACTGCCAGTTTGCATTGCCTGATGAATTATAAATTACTTTGTGCCCTCTAATTTTCCTTCGTGTTATACCCGTGGAAACAAAAGTAGTTACTAGCCTTACTAGCAAATGGCCAGAGCCAAGAGTCGAATCAACATCCTTCTGTCCTGTTGACTCAAGATTCTAATGTATGTTGACAAGGTTGCTTGGGAAATAGGGATTGTTTATTCAATAAAGAATAAATATTGTGGAGATGCTTCCTTGGAGCAGATAATCTGAGGAACTACCAGGTGCAGAATTTTCAGCCAGAAAAATACATTTTTATTTTTTTGTCTTGACTTGTGAAGGCACCTTGAACATGCTAGGGGACAAACAAACAAACAAACAAACCCTACCAGCTCATGGAGATCAATCCACTGGTTCTGTCATGTTACATTTAAAAAAAAAAAAAAAAAACTAAGTAGGATGTTATTTCCTGGAGCTTGATTTTCTTTTGATGAGAAAAAGAATGCTCCTACTAGATAAAACTCAGGTCTGACAGCTTCAACATGTGTGGAGCAGTAAGAAGAAAAAGCAACAGGTTTTTAGGTGAGCGGATGTTTGAGGATAAGGGGCTGTAGTTGCTGTTCACTGCGGCACACAGCTGGATCTGTGACGCCACATGCAGGGTCAGTGTTCCGGTCTAGTGTTCAGATGTGGGAGGCTCTGTGTGTGTCTGCACTCAAATATGGCATTGCAGTGCACTTAATGTGGTATTTCTAAATGTCGTAACAAACTGGAATATTTTGTAACACAAATTGAATAAATGTTTTTGATCCTTTAAGGGACCGTCTGCTGTGCTCTTGTATTACTATGCAAAAACAATTATGTTTTGTTCTTTTATTTATTTGAAAAGAGCTGGTGGTAAGGCAGTCCGTGTGTTTTCCTGGTTAATAGTTTAGAGATAGGACTGAGAGTAGCAACCACCAAGTGTTTCATCATAGAGCAGAAGGAACTGGCTATCCTAATGACTCTTCATTTAAAAAGATTTTTATAAACTTATTAGTACCAAAATGAAGTGTCCTAAATTCATCTAGAATTAAAAATAGATAGCTATTATATCCAGCTTAATCCTTTTTTTTTATACTGAAATTATTTATTCAGCCCAACAAGCAACTATAAAATTATCCTCCACAAAACAGCATGTTTTAGACCTTGTGATATTTAGCCATCAAAGATGCTCATACAGACTCATCTTCAGAATACAGAATAATAATTGCTTTATGAGTTTCTCTAGTGGAAAGGTTCTTAACCTAGGCTCTGAGGGGTCTGGGAACTCCTGGCATTATATGTGTAATTTTGTCTATGTGCATATTTTTAAAAGAGAGAAACCAAAGCTTTCATCAGATGCTAAAATAATTCTCTTTTTCTTTAAAAATATTAATAGTTATTACAGTCATAAACATATGGAATGATTTTCTTTGGGGGCTGTTTTGCTCTACATACTAGAAATATTATTTTAAGAGAAAATTACCACACAGCCTAGCACATAATAGCTGTTCAATAAATGTTAGCTAACTTAGCACTGGCAGGGTAAAGGCAAAGGTTGATGAAGATCTTGAAAAAAAAAAAGAGGAAATAACAATACATTGGGGAAGTAGAAGTGGAAAAAAATGGAGATTTAAATACATGATGTGAGAGAGAAAGCAAAAAGTTGTACATGTTGTGGGGGATGATAGACTACCAGAGTAATAATTGCCTCAAGTATCCCTCTGTGGAACGCAGGCTAATAATGCCTGTTCTTATAGCATCCTGTAGCTCAGGATGAAGGGGATGGGAGAATATTGATAATACTGATTATCATAGATCAATGACATTTAAAAACTGAATTGGACAACAAATAGTTGGGGAGGAAATAATTACTTTTCCCCCAGTCATTTTTAATTCTGTCTTTTTTCGTTCTGAAACTTGGTACCAAATCAAATACAACATTTATCGTGTATCAGTGGATTTATGTTTTTCCAAATTAAGAATTTAAGTTGTGACTGTAGTCAAGTTTAAAAAAGATGCTAGATATTGATTTTTATTTTTAAAAAAATGTTTGAAGTATAGTGGAAAAAAAGGATGGATTTTTAATAAATGGTGCTGGAAGAATTTGATGTCCATATGGAAAAAATATTTTATTCCATTTTAATATCATATGCAAAAATCAATTCCAGATGGACTGCAATCTAGATGTGGAAGGTAAATCATTAAAGCTTTCAGAAGAACATACAGGAGCATCTTCATGATACTTTGTAGACAAAGATTTCTTAAACTGGGCACACAAAAGTGCCCACCATAAAAGTGAAAACTGATAAATCACTTTATAGTAAAATTTAAGTTAAATTGACATAACAGTAGCAACGATGGACTCAAACATATCAACAGTCATGAAGATGGCACAGGACTGGGCAATGTTTCATTCTGTTATACAAACGTCACTGTGAATCAGAGCCGACTCAAAGTCAGCTAACAAAACAACAACAAAACTCATCAAAACACAATAGTAAGAGAATGAAAATCAACCCTCACAATGGGAAAAGGTATCTGCAATACATTTTTCCGACAAAGAACCTATATCCATAATTTATAGTGAACTCTTGACAATTAAAGAAAAAGAGAATGACCCAATAGAAAAATGGGCAAAATACTTAAACAAAAATATATGATCTAAATGAACATACGAAAATGTGCTCCAAATCAGCCACCAAGAAAACGCCAACTGAACCACAATGCCTTACCGCTACATATCTATTAGAATAGCTAAATGAAAAAGAGAATACGAAGTGTTGATGATGATCTAAAGCAACTAAAATGCTCATATACTGTTGAGAGTGAAACTGACACAACACCGTTTGAAAACTGTTGCTATTCACTAAATTAGAGCATATACGTACACCATGTCCAAGCAGTTCCACTCCCAAGCATATATCCGATAGAAATGCATACTTAGTTTCACCAAATGATTGTTCATCAAAGCACTATTTGCAATAGTGCCAATCTGGAAACTACCCAAATGTTCATCAACAATATAATAGATACATAAATCATGGTATATTCACACATTGGAATACTATTGTGTAGAACAGGAATGAATGATCTGTAACAATGATCTGTAACAACACACAACAATATCAAAGGATTTCATAAATATGATGTTGAATGAAAGAAGTCAGACACAGAAGAGTAAGGACTATACGATTCTATGTATATGAAGTACAAATAGGAAAACACTATGGTCATAGAAATCAGAATAGTGGTGACCCTGGGAGGGGAGTTTGAGGGCATGAAGGCAAGTTTCTGCATGTGGGTAATGGTCTGTTTTCAATTTGGTATTGGTAACATGAATGTATGAAATTTGTGCAAATTCACAGATCTGTTCACTATATGTGCTTTAAAAAAATGCGTATTATACTTTAATAAAAAGTCAAAATCTAAGATGATCCTGAAAATAAAACCAATATTTCAAAATTCTTTGAACTTAAAAGTGTAAATGCCTTGCTAGATTTCAGTGCTTTCTTAATAGTGAAGTAGGACTGCAGCATTGGGCAAAATATAAATGTGCTTTATTATGACCTTCCCTTGCACAGTGGAATGAGAGGCCACAATCTATCACCAGGGAAGTTTCCCAGGAAAGACTTCTGTAATGATGTGTGCTTCGGTAAACATATTATTTGCTGAAATAAACACTTCAACTGCTCTGGGGATTTGGAGAAACTGTTTATTAAACTGCAAGGAGAATGACACAAGAATTCACTGAACAGAAAATAAGTAGCCTGCTGTATAGCTCGTCTCCCTCAGATAACTTGGAGAATAATGAGATTAGATTGGTGAAATTGCTCTGTTCTTCCTAACCCAAAACAAATATAAACAAACTAATTGAAAAGCATATCATATCTGCTGTCTTCTAAAAACATTTCTTATTTACAGGAAGAAAGTAAGTTTAGATCCCTTTCAAAATATATATGACTTTGAATACAGTTATAAAAACTACTTGGTGGTGGGATGAGTGGGAGTATTTATCCAAAGATAAATTTCTGGGTTTATTAATGCAACAGTTTGGGGCTAGCAACTTCTAGGAAAAGAGCAATCAATATGGTTTTAGGTCTTTTCTTGGAAACAACTTTGTCCACGCATTTTCCCATCTCTATTTTTTTTTTCTTTATGCCTTTGTGTGATTCGTTCTGCTTGGAATGACCACTGTTTCTATACCTATATTACTTTATACAGAGCCACCTGGACAAGCCTTACTTCATATCTTGCTTACTATTTGCCTGTGTGTTAATTGATAAGTTTTAGGCTACTGTTAAGGGAAAATAAAGAAACTAATCAATGTTGAATTTTCCATTTAAAGGAAGGGGGCAAATGAAAGATAAGAGTGGGTCTGAAAATGAAGGAGTCAGTAGTTGAGGGGTTGTATCGATAAAAGTAACATTTCAAAGTTTTTCTTTACCACATTACCCTCACACACCTATCAGTTTGTTGTACTGTGGAGGCTAGTGTGTTGTGATGCTGGAACTATGCCACCAGTATTCAAATACCAGCAGGGTCACCCATGGCAGATAGGTTTCAGCTGAGCTTCCAGACTAAGACAGACTAGGAAGAAGGACCTGGTGGGCTACTTCTGAAAAGTGAAAACCTTATGAATAGTGGTGGAACATCGACTGATACAGTGCCTGAAGACGAGCTCCCCAGGTTGGAAAGCACTCAAAAGACAACTGGGGAAGAGCTGCCTCCTCAAAGTAGAGTAGACCTTAATGTTGTGGATGGAGTCAAGTTTTCAGGACCTTCATTTCCTGCAAATATCCATTAATAACCTGAAAGTGGGATGTATGAAGCATGAATCTAGGAAAATTGGAAATACTGCTATTAACCAACTAGGAATATTAAGTACAATTATAAGAATGACATCACTCAGAAAAACCATGACTATCTGAATAGAGCATACTTTTCATTATAGTAAATTATTCCATCTGTTTTCAGGATTATAGAAAAGCATGGCTCTACATAAAAGGACATGCGGTTGTCTTTTCTTATCATTAAGAACTTCTTTTGAAATTGGAGATAAAAGAAGTGGAAGTCAAAGGGAACACTGTCTACCCCGGGAGAATTTTTACTGTCTATAAGGTAAAAACAGGAAATGTAATTAGAAAAATGATAGAATATATGTGTGAGGGAGTAAGGAAAGGAGGGAGAAAGAGAGAGACAGGGATAAATTTAGGATCTCAGAGAGAAAGTGTTACATAAGGCACTCTAATCAACCCATAACCAGCCTACATATTTTTTTAATATTTATCACCAAAAAGGTTATTTACATGATACTTTTGAGCTCTGGTGGTTCAGTGGTTAAGAGCTTGGCTGTTAACTAAAAGGCTTGCAGTTCAAATCCACCAGCTGCTCCTTGGAAACTCTATGGGGCAGTTCTACTCTGTCCTATAGGGCTGCATTGAGTCAGAATTGACCCAATGACAATGGGTTTTTTTTTTTTTAATAAGTCTAATTTTACTGAGAAAAATATAACTTAAAATGCACAGTTTTGTTGTAGATATGGGAATACCCTTTGTCTTTCCCACACAAGAACTTCAAGTCGAAGGAAGTAGATTTATCTTTTAAACTGTTAATCAATACAATGGATCTTAGGAAAACAACACGTGAAAAAAAATTACACGTCTTTCTAGATGACAAGACCTGATATAATGTGTCTGAATTCACATTTTACAAAGAGAATCTGAAGTGGTTTTGGAAATTAGTCAGCTAACTATACACAGAAAAAAAAAAAAAGAGTTACAGAGACAAACAGTTTTGGGATGCACATTAGCACTGTCCAAGAAAAAGTTTTCGCCCACAAACTTTAATATTTCCAGTCTCGTGTCTAGTGGGCTTACAAATTTACTTATACTGAAAGGGGCAGAGAAAATATAGCCTCTTTTATTATAAAAAAAAAGAAAAGTTTTTCCTAATGAACCTTTTCTTGCTGAATAATATGTATTTGGGGTTGGCAACCATAGATTTGAATCCAAACTAGTAGTTTCAGTCTAATGTAATAATTAAAGAACCTTTTAGATAAATGCTCAGTATTAGAGTTCTGCCCTCTTCCCCATTCCTTTCTAAGTTGGTACTTGGGCATATGGGGGAAAGTAGGACATATGTCCTTTTGATGATGGAGGGCAGAAGAGCTCTTCAGATACATATGGTGGCTCCTGGAATCTTGCTGATTGCTGTTGGACATAGCTAGTTTGCATTATCTGACTGATGACAGCTAGACTCTTTCTCTGTTATGTCAAGGCATGACAAGTTCTTTCCTAGCTGATCTTGGCTCCTGGTGGCACAAACAACTCCCTAACCTAGTCTGTTAACCTTTTAGTTTTTGCCATGTGATCTCCTTTTATTTTGCTACAGGAGCTTCCTAGGGCAGGCCTGTAGAGTCTCAATTCAGCTATCTTCCATGTATCACCGGGCATACGGAAATCTTTGGGGTCTTGTACATCATGTCACATGGGAACCAATGAGTCTTAGAGTGTTAACTGGATTCCTTCTTTGCCTCATTGTTCAGTTTATTTTGATATGGCTGCTTCTAGGATTATTTGTGGGTAGATTATAATTTTCTTCTAGAATTCCAAATTTTCCTCAAACTTTCTAATATACCTCCCCTTTCTGGGATTTTGGCCTTGAGAAAGGATGTTACAGCATATGTTTGAATATTTGCTTCTATCAGAAGTTGAAGATTACCACCTTCTGCTTTCTGTCTGGCAAGCAACTCCCTAAAATTAAATTCCTTTATTAAGGCCACCAAGACTGCATGGTAATTCCAAAATGGCAGATAAAGAATTTATTACACTTTTTCCTGATAACAAAGCTGGCTTCCAAGCCTATTATCTTATTGCAGAGAGAACTAGGTTATCTTTTTTCTCTTTACATTCTTGCTGTGACGAGCTGTTAACCCTTCCTTCACCTCTCATTTAAGTAGATAGAAGCCTGAGGTTGACTAGAGGGAATGTCACATGGACAGAGATGCAAAAGAGAAAAGTATGTTCAAATAGTAGAAGTAATATTACCCTTGTTAGAATCCTTGGGAGCAACCTTAGCTGAGATCACTGCACTGTCTGACAAGTAGATAGTCAGGATTGATTGGCGATGTTTATCATGAGTTTTGGAGACAAGTGAGGGAGAGAAAGAATGGCTGCCATACATTTTCTATCCCTGATATAGCTTATATATAATTTTAGTATAAATTTTATTTCTACTGATAACCTGCAGGAGCTTGATAAGCCAGCTCTGAGAAATACCTTTTTTAAGCTGTAAATATTCCCAGGTATGTTATGGTGTGGGTTTTCACAGTATGTGTAGTACTGTCAGTGTGAAAGTTGAAGTGATGGGAGGGCAATTTTATGTCACATTTTCCTTCTTCTTTGTCCTTTTTACCTGTTAACTCCCTTATATTATTTGAGACCATAAGCACAATTTAGGAAGCATGCCTTTCAGCACGAATTACCTAATTTAGTGCTTATGTGACTTTGTTCCTGTACTTTCCCGAATCAATTTTTATTCTATGCTTCTTCCAAATAGCACTCAATTTTTTATATTCTTCAAAGGTAATCAAGTTGCAATGGACAACAGAACAATGCCATTTGGGTGATACAACCTGCAAAATTCTTCAATGTAGTTTTTATTACTATTCACACTTTGAGAGTAAAGTTTAGGGCCTCAGCTCTCAGTTAAGTTTTTGCCGCATTCCAAACTTGGGAACCCACAAGTTTTGTTCTTACAGATTCCAAAAGTGAGAAGGGAGCAAAACTGTGATCTTTAGACCTTGGTATATTCTCTTCCTGTTTTATGGATTATGAAAAAAAAGGAACCAGATTTAAGGGGAACTTCTCCAAAGTCATCTCATACCATTCTCCCCCTTACATCCTTCAGCCACACTGGCCTTTGTGTTCATGGGGCCTTTTGCATTTCAGTCTCCTCTACCAGGAATAGCACCATCTTGGGTCTTAGCATGACTTACTCAGATCAAATGTCACCCATTCAGACACGTCTCCTCTGACCTTTCTAACCAAACTCTGTGCCTCCCCCTCCACTCTCCAAAATTCTTCCCACCAATCACATTCAATCAGACTGGAGTTTTTATTTCCACATAACCCTTATCATTGCCTATAATAATATGGTCCTCTACTTCTTTACTTTTTTTTTTTTGTCTTTCCTCTCCACTGGAAAAGCAGCACCACTTAGGCAGGACTTTATCTTTCTCCACACTTTAATACTACCACCTAGACTGGTGCCTGGCTCAGAGTAGGGGCTAATGATCTTTATTTTTAAGTTAAATTACTCAATTAAACAGAAATATGTTATATAATTTCCCCCAAATTCTTTAAAGATTTACTTGTTACTAGCATTACTAAAATTTTTCAGCTGAGCCCTTTGCTTTGCAAATACAAAGAAGTAAAATGTAAGACAATGTTGTTAAGTTTGGGAATTCCCTGTGTAAGCTCATAACCTGAGATAAGAGGAGGATAAAACAGTTCTGTTTCCCTTGTCCTGATACATTTTCTGTGTGATTAGACACCATTATAGATTCCTGGAGGCCAGCTTTGGTTTTCTTAGTGCAACAGTAAAATATAAAAGTTTATCTCCCCCCTTGTTTTAACAGGACATTTCCTTTCTTGAAGTGTCTCTGATATTAAAATGGCTTTGATGTACTTTTCTAAGCTAAAATATCATTAATGTTACGTTATAGTATTTAGGCTTTTGCCAGAATTAATTCAATTCTCCCATCGTATCTACTGGTTGTTTTCCTAATGGTAAGGGGCACCATGTTTCTGTCGTTGTTGTTAATGCTATGACTTGATAATGTTATTTTACCTAAGCCCTGTTGTCCTGGAAAGCAGTCATGATTAAAAAATCCCCCCACCCTTTTTTGTTCCAGGAAATGACTCACTGCAAAGAAATATCCTTCCCCTTATGAGTGAGATAAGACTCATGAGTGCCTCCTTGTTCACCTGTGAGAAGGCCAGATACATGATTAGCTGGAAAGTTTTGTAGACCAGAACAGGATGGTTGTTAATCAAACCTTGGTTACCTTTCTTTCCTTCCCTTTGGCCCCTGAACTTTGACTTACCCTCAGCCTAAACCAACATATAACCCTTTCTAATGTCCTCTCCGAAGAATAGGCTGACCTCAGGGTAAAACCTTCTTTGATTTACTGTCAGAAAACACTACCCTCGCTCATGCCACTCCTCCAAGCAAAAAAAAAAACCCAAACCCGTTGCCATCAAGTTGATTCCGACTCATAGCAACCCTAGATCTGGTTATTTCTAGCCTTATTTACCTCTTACTATAAGGAGAAATGAGCCCTGGTGGCTGAGTAGTAAAGTGCTCAGTTGCTAACCAAAAGGTTTGAATCTATCAGCCACTCCATGGGAGAAAGACATGGCAGTCTGCTTCCATAAAGATTTATAGCCTTACAAACCCTATGGGACAGTTCCACTTTGTTCTATAGGGTCACTTTATGTCATTTGAAGGCAGTGTTTCTTTCTTTCTTTTTTTTTAGTAAGAGAAACGCCCTTTCTGCTTAACCTTTGAGAGGCTTACAGAACTTAGGTCAGAGTTTTCCCCCTATTGCAATAGCCCCCTTCTCCTTACTGCACTAATTTGTTCAGGTAAAGTCTCTCCTTCACTGAGCCTGGATTTTTTTAATCTGTCAAATTTATTTTTTTATTGCTTGAAGATAAGAAAGTGAATATGTGGACTTGGTTTCCTATAATCTATTTAGACCCAAGTTAAAAATTAAAAAAAAGTAAAACCCACTCAAATAACAGGTTCTTCCTAACTATTTTTGATAAGTTTAAATCTTGGAAACTACTGCTGACCACAGTAATGAATGCATCTGCATTTTAGAACATACATTACTACTTGCTCTTGTCATTGTCAAAAATAAATATTATATAAAATAAACATAACTGAGAGCTGTGGGTTAAGGCAAATATATTGACAAGATGCTGATTACTATTGAAATTGTCTTGTTTTGGGGATTGAAATTTGCTAAAAATCAAAATGGTTGGAGAGTTGCTAATACGTTAGAAAGAAAATAATGTGAACGCTGAAAACTTTCAGTATAGCTTATTAGCTTAAGTAGTATCATTTTGTCTATGGCACTTTAAATTTAAAAAATGTCAGAGACAGAGGTCAGTAACTTTGGGAGTCCCCAAAACCACCATCAGCTTCAATGATTCACTAGAAGGACTCACAGAACCCAGAAAAGCAGTTATACTCATCATTACAATTTATTACAGTGAAAGGATACACATTAAAATCAGCAGAGGCAAAGACCATAGAGTGGCATCCAGGAGAGATCAGGCACAAGCTTCCAGTTCCCTCCTCCCAGTGGAGTTGTATGGACAATGCTTAACTCTCTCAGCAGTGATGTGTGACAGCACATATGGAGTACTGCCAACCAGGTAACCCCACCTGAGTCTTACTGTGCATATTTTTTTATTTGTAGAGGATCACGTATAGGCATAACATGCTCACATGTTTGACCTTTGTTATTCGGTCTCCAGCTGCTACGAAAGTCAAACTGACACTGAGTGGCCCAAGGACCCCACCATAAATCATATTGTTAGCATAAATTATCTGGAATGACCCAATAAAATTTTAATTACAAAAATATGGGCCAGATTTGGCCCATAGGCCATAATTTGCCAATTTCTGGCCTACAATATAAACATTGGATTGGATGTTGAGAGTTTAGGGATTTAATTCCATTGCTTGGTGTTTTAGGCCGGGTTCTGTAGAGAAGCCAAACCATTAAGCATGTAAATACATGTATAGAGATTTATATCAAGGAAATGGCTCACATGGTTACAGAGGCTGGAACATCTGCGGTCCATGGGTCAGATTGGAGGCTTCTCCTGATTCACCTAGCCACAGGGGCTGGTGACCCCAAGAGCTTGGAATCCTGGCCATACACTAGATGGCTAGGGTTGGATTACTTCCCCAAGTAGTAGTAGGACTTTGGGCATATTGTATTCTTCTCTGAGCCTCAGTTTTCTTATTTGTTTTCAAGGATTTGTATAAGAATTTAAATCAGGTATCATAATTGAAAAGTGCCTGGTATTTAATAAAAACTCAGATGCTATTGCTATTATAACTGAGAGTAGTGCTTGCTATGTACTAGACATTGTGCTTGCATGCATTTTCTCATCTAAACCTCACAACAAGCCAATTAAACAGGTTCTACTGTCATTCTCATTTCACAGACAAGGAAACAGTCTTAGCTCAATTTGGAGCTAGGCCAGGTCAAGTAGCTTTTGGTGATGGAGCCATTAGCTGAGCATTTAATTCTAACTCCTGAGCTCATGCTCCTAATCGCTGTCCTAGAGCAAACCAGCAGCCTAGAGTCATGTCAGAACCACGGTGTTTTGTTCTATTTTTCCACAAACATAAAATTTTCCATAAATTCTAAATTTCTGTATTTTCTTGAACTTTCGGAACATTCTTGCATGGTAGCAATCAGTTGGAGTTGAGTAGTAGCTAGCTGCACTTAGGTAGGGTGAGTGCTTTGTAGTTTACCACAATCTCCACCCCCTCCTTATTGCCTTACTCTGGGCACTCTTTATTTCCAATACCTGCTACTTTTAAAGGCATTTTGTGAACTCTGCTTAATTAATACCTCTCAGTTTCTTTCCGCCAGAGAAGAAAAGAGACTACCTTAGGATAATAGATATAAAACCTCCGAATAGGAAGGGTCCTTATAGGTCATCTTGTTTAGCCATCTGTAATTTTTCTACTGAATATATATATATAATAATGTTTTGAATTTATGCCTATAATACATGTATATTAATTTATACGTGCCCTACTGTTAATTTATATTTAAATTTTAGGAAAACTTTATTTCTTTTTCATTATTTTACATAAAGTATTTTCTATTACACCTTCTACTTTGGAACTCCCTAATCTGGTCTAGCTATAGACACTTTTTCTCATCTAAAACTAGGCCAAAAAAAAAAAAAACCCAAAACCAAACCTGTTGACATCGAGTCGATTCCAACTTATAGCGACCCTATAAAACAGAGTAAATCTGCCCCACAGAGTTTCCAGGGAGTGGCCAGTGTATTTGAACTGCCAAACTTTTGATTAGCAGCCGAAATCTTAACCATTGCACCACCAGGTCCAAAACTAGACCTTGAGTTCTTGATTTCTAATGCAGTCTCCTTGGTTTTGCTTTGTGAGTCCCTACAGAATAGTGAAATTTTGTTTTCAGAATCAAAGCTGCACGGTATGACAGAATTGTTTCAGCCAATATTTGATTTTTTAAAAAAAATAATCTTTATGTTTGTTTTGACAGAAACATAAAAAAAATTGGGTGATTTATTATAACTCATTTATTATAATTAACTTGTCTTAATGCTGTGGCTAAGTTTTTAAAGGGATTATTAAAAGAAAAATCTTCTTTTGAAAATCTTTGACTTCTTTATTTTAGGATAGTATTGACTATCTCAGGACAACTTTGAAATGATGACAGAAGAAATACTGTTCTTGACAACATTTTTAACTGTTGCTTTGAAAAAAGCGTGGAGAATAAACTAAAATTTTGATTATATTTACATTAAAATATTAACCATTAAAAAGATGCTTATCTTTTCAACTATCCAGAAAATCACCCTAAAGATGAAGGGGAGTACTACTTAACTGAAATGACCTACAAAGATGCAATAGTTTTTCAAAATTAGTTCAATGTTTCCACAATATTTTTACCAGCAGGGACCCCATATCTGTTGGTATTTTTAACTTGGAAATTTCATTTTGAGAAAAAGTTTTGGTAACAAAGCATTTATTGAATATTAGTTTGATTCCCCATTTTTAAATTAATAACATATAAAACAGCCATGCAGGATTTGAAATTATTACATGATAACCAGTTTTGCCATATTAAATTTTAATAGATACGGTTAAAAGCAAGAAAATACACTTATTTATTTAATTTGTCTAATATTATTGAATAGCCCCTGGGTAGTTTTTACTGAGACCTGTATGGGTTGAAAGGTTTGTAAAAGTGAAGTAGGACAAACCAGTGGTATATGACGAATGGCTGCTAAACAGTAATTTCTTTCTTCAGTCTAATTAGGGAT
Organism: Elephas maximus indicus; assembly: GCF_024166365.1. Taxonomy (NCBI): domain Eukaryota; kingdom Metazoa; phylum Chordata; class Mammalia; order Proboscidea; family Elephantidae; genus Elephas; species Elephas maximus. The sequence goes on from NC_064820.1 coordinate 136,807,902, forward strand.
GGGTTTGGGATATGAATGAGTCCCAGGTGGTTCAAACGGATAACTGTTCAGCTGCTATCCAAAAGGTTGGCTGTTTGAATTCACCTAGAGGTGCCTCAAAAGAAAGGCCTGGCAATCTGCTTCCAAAAGGTCATAGCCATTGAAAACACTATATACAGTCCTACTCTGAAACAGGTGAGTCAGAGTTGACTTGATGGCGACTGGCTTGGTTTGGGATATGAACACAATGAAGATAGTAGTCTAGAGCAGCCCAGAAGCTGTGTAATATTTCCTACCCAATGTATCTTTTATACCCTGAACCAATAGAGGTTTTGCAATAACTTCCCTAGCTGCATTCCCTCCCTTTACTCCCCAGCTCAAATCCACATGTTGCCTGTTGCAGTGCAATGAGTTATTCTTATATTTGGCATTTCTGGCCTTGTGTTTATAATTCTGCCAAAATGATTGGCTAGGCCACAGTCTTGCAAAGGAATTGGTTAGCCTACTATACAAATAGGCTGCTTAAAACCACCCAATAGGATTAAGTGATCTTGTGAGAATTGGCCAATTACTATGCAAATTGAGTGACTGTGGTCTACCAGGGAATTGGTCAGTTCTCAGGGGGCCACATCTTGAAATTGATAATGAGCTTGCTTATAAGCAGACAACCCGAGAGAGAGAGAACAAGGGAACCTATAAAAATAGTTCTAATATGGTCAAGAGCTGTAACGCTGAAGATGGCGAGAGATGGCACGAGCAGATAAGGACCAAGGGACCAGCGGATGGCTGCCGTGGGCTTGCTGGCCCACACGGAGAGAGAGCTGACCACCTTTGGGCAGGAGGCTTGCCAGCAATGTGGGGCGCCTCCAGGCACTTGTCAGTGGACCCAAAAGGCTGTAACACTTGCCAGAACAGGGCAGAAGCCTGAGAAGGGCACAGCCGAGAAGGAGCTGAGAACTGTCCTGGTTTAAAGTTTTTCTGGTTGATTAATTGCATCCTGTCTCCTGAGTTGTATGTAGTTACTCCCAAGTCGATCCTGATCTCAAGCTGTAACCTGTTTCTTCTTCAATAAATTACTTAACTATAAGTATAGTTCCTGAGTTGTTTGAGACGTTGCAGTGAATTACTGAACCCAATGACAGGAGGAAGAGTACCCGGGAGAGGGAGAGTGGTTGGTTTTAGAGATGATAGTGTGGTACAGCCGCTTATAGGAACCAACTTTGTGCTGATTCTTTTTAAAGAAATTGTTTGTTTACCTGTTGATATTCTTATTTTCCTACCTTGTCCAGCTCTAATACACTCTTCTCCACAGTTACTCATTTTGTCATTTAATTCCATTATTTGCATCTTTATTATAGAATTATTAACATTATTGAATGCACATGTTTTTTCCCATATGAAGTTTTGAAGTCCTTGTATGGAAAGGATTTCATGTTTTTAAAAAGCTGGCATCTTTTAGAACTCCTAGCACTGTCTTCCTTTTAAATTTGGTAGACCCAAAATGATGTTTTGTTTTTTAAGTATTAAATTGAGTTGGCCTTGTCTTTTCTGTTCAAAGCTTCCTTCTCTAATTGAATTAGATTTCTGTTCTTTTTATTCTGGTAAGGCTGTACATAGTCTTCTTTACCATCCTATTGATATTTTAGTAACTGGTGTATTTTTTCTCCCCTACTCCTCATTTTCAGTATTAGGAAGGTTGATTTCGACTCTTTGTTATTTCTCAATCTATTTTGCTTTTCTTTGTTCTTAATTAATTTTTACATATGCTGGAGATTGTATTTACTCATTTCTTCTTCGTATGTTTTCTATAAATAATCTGTCTTTTGTTCATTTTCATACTATCAAAGTATTTTTAAATCACCCGCCAATCAAATAGTATGCGAGAAAGTAGTAAGAGATCTTTTAATGTCTATTCTCTTCTTATCCCATAGCCAGATGATCTCCATGTTACAGCAGAGACAGACAGCGGCCAGAAAAAAAAATTTTTTTTTCTGCCTTCATTGCAGCCAGAAGTGACCATATAACTAAATCTGGGCAAGAGGATATAAGTATATGGCAACATCTGGGATTTTTCTTAAAATATAATGGCCTTTTGTTTCATACTTTCTTCACCCTTCTTTTTTCCTGCTGCCTATGATGTGAATGTGATCCCTGGAACTCTGTTTTCCGTTTTAAATCATAAGGATGAGAAGCACACCCTACAGATGGTGAAGTGAGGAGCTGGAAGGAGTTTTTGTCCCTGAAGTCTTCATAAACTAGAGCTACCACCTCCCTCTGTGCTATTAAGAAATAAACTTCTATCTTGCTTTAAACCAAAATTTTTTCAGGTCTCTGTTACTCTCAGATGAATCTAATCTTAACTGTTATACACAATATTAAAATTATTAATATATAAATTGCTGAATTTTCATACAAGGCTTTTAAGTTTCCCAGATAGCTCATTTACTCAGTTGAATTATCATACTCTTCATGAAATAATTTTTGTGTGTATCAGTAGTTTACTCAAGCTTTATAGCAAATTGTGTATTTATAACTAATGTCTGAATTTTCTTTCCTATAAAAATATGACAGAACATGACAGTTACTTACGGTGACAGATTTAGAAACATGGCTCTCCAGTAACCTTGTTCTCAAGCTCTGTTTTGCAATCCTGAAGAGTGTTTTCACGTCTCCTGGGCCTTTCTTTACAATCTGCTGATTTTAATTAATGCTTTGGGTACTTAAGTTGACTTGCATAATTTTTAAACTGTTTGGGCGAAAAGTCTGTTGACAGAGATGACTTGGCAGTTTTATAAACTGGTAATTGGAAATCAATGTGCTCTAACCTTTGGGCAGAAAACATAATGAATAGACCAGCCCATAGGGACAAAAGATTATATGTTAATACTATAAAAAGGTCAGTACTGAACTAATTAAATTAAACCTGGGAGGCTTTCCCAGCACCACCTCTCAATTAGAATGTTCCTTCATAGAATATACAAGTGACACTTGTATTCCACTGAGTCACTTACCACTCACGCTTAATACATATTGTGTTCCTGTAGGGTCGCTATGAGTTGGAATCAACTTGATGGCACTGTTTTTTTTTTTTTTTTTTCTGGTTTATATGGTTAAATACAGTGTGGACTCAGCAGTGTCTTTTCATTTTTAAAGGGCAAATATAATTAAGTACAATTAAGTTGTTTCTGTTATAGCTTTATGAGAAAAGACCCTAGCCTTTTAAATAATACTCAGATCCATTAAGACTTTTTAAACATAAATATATTTTAGGTATATAGTAGGTATTATAGATCAAGTCTCATGTCTAAAGACATGAGAAGAATCACTTTATTGCTATACTTCCATAGCTGTTTATATTTACCTATATTATTAATACCTCACAATTTATATTATAGTTCATTGTTTTTATGCCTTTTTCTCCTAATGAATATGAGTGTTCTTGGTAGGTAGGGGTTGAGTTAGTTTTTTTTTTTTTTAATACTCTTCAAAAAAAATGCAGTACTAAGCACATAATGGATTAACAGAGTTTTTGCTGAAGAAATGAATGAATACGTGAAAGGTGGTGGTGGGGGGCATGTTTTTGTCTGCTACATTAATTGATGTATCCCAAGGAGGTGGAAAAGCACCTGGCTTCTGGTAAGTATCCCGTATTAGTTTTCTAGGTTGAGAAATAGGATTCCTCTTCTTTAGCCAGATCCTGGTGATTGGTGGTAGCTACCTAGGCCACTATCTTGAGGAAGATTCTGAGGTTTCATCTAGAAACAATTTCATATCTGGCATGGATGTATAGGGGATGAAAGGAAGCATACTATATTTCACACACAAAAAAATTCAGGTAATATATTATTACATCATTTTCACGTAATAAAAGAACTTATTTTCTCATTTCTGAGAGATGTTGGTATATAATTCATGGGGTTCTCTCATTGATTCCTAAGTTACAAAAAATTAGACATCAGCTCCTCTTTTAACATTAACATTTACACATGATGTGATCTTTTGGTTAGTTATTCATAAAAAAAACCCAAACCAAACCTAGTGCCATCTAGTCGATTCCAACTCATAGCAACCCTATAGGACAGGGTAGAACTGCCCCATAGAGTTTCCAAGGAGTGCCTGACGGATTCGAACTACCGACCCTTTGATTAGCAGCTGTAGCACTTAAGCACTATGCCATCAGGGTTTTCAGCTTTAAAAAATCCATTTCTGCCCTATAAAATGAAGTTATTAATAGTACCTACCACATAGCATTTTTGTGAAGATTAAAATAACAAATATGCAAAGCACTTTTCGTTGTGCTTTGCTGATAGACTATCAACAAATGTTAACTGTAATAATTTTATTTTCATATCAATTCTTCGAGAATTTAAAGCCAATAAGGAGTCTTTACTACCAAATAGGTCTCTGACTTGTTTTTATTTTATTTTATTTTTTTGAGGGCGGCCATACCTATAGAAGCAAGCAATTTCATCTAGAGAATTGCTAAACCTATTGTTGTCGAGTCCATTCCAATTCATAGCAACTCTATAGTTCAGAGTAGAACTGCTTCATACAGTTTCCAAGGAGCACCTGGTGGATTTGAACTGCTGACCCCTTGGTTAGCAGACATAGCCTTTAACCACTAGGCTACAAGAGTTTCCTAGGGAATTGCTAGGAAAGAGAAACTTGACTTTTTCAAAAGTAAATTGGAATATGCCTATGAAAGATGAGCCTTTATTACAAGTGTTTTGGAGAAGTGAAGCTGGAAGTTAAGAAATTCCAAAGTTTAGATTTTGTAAATTCAAGGACCTAAATGAGTTTTGTAATATTTTAAAGTCATATCCAGTGCTAGACCCAGGATGTTATATTTGGGTGCTTGGGCCAGGCTTGTGGCAAGCAGCTGGACACTGAAGTGGGTAATCTACTATTTCCTCATGGGCAATTTAAAGAAGGTAAACAGAGAGATATATCTGGGTCTTGAACTGAGAAATTGGAGTAGGTGAAATAACCTTTCTGAGTGGGTACAGAATAATCTGACCCAGTACATGGTGGCCTTCGAGTCTGATTGCTTTGCATTCTTCAGTAGATGGCAAATATGAGTGCTCTGCTAAAGGAAAATTTCCACATCTAGTTTTTTTTTAGAATATCTAAAATTACGTACTTCAGATAATTGCCAATCAGATAAATATACGTGAATCATCTAAAAGGTAATAATAGTACAAAAATGGTTAAAACATTTTGGCATTCACTTAATGAAGTGTGAAGACATGAAAATAATAATTATTCTGTTTAAGTGTCAACATGAAAAATGGTTATATTAAAATATTAAATTAAAAAACAGTAAAGCAATGAATATGAAATTTGAACAAAAATACATAAAATATTTATGTGCATAGAAAAACACTAGAAGACAATTTATAAATATTAATATAGATATAGTGTTAAGGTAGAACAATATGAAATACAGTTTTTGTCCCAAACTGTTTAAGAATACTCCAGAGTCAGTAAACTTGTCACCTGGTAATTTTTGTCTTACTTAGACATTATAAGGTAAAAGGAAATAACTATGTTGTGTGATCCAAAAACTATCTGTTATAAATAAACATATGCTATATAAAGAATGGAGTACTGGTGGTGCAGTGGTTAAGAGCTACAGCTGCTAACCAAAAGGTTGGCAGTTCAAATCCACCAGCTGCTCCTTGGAAACCCAGTGGGGCAGTTCTACTCTGACTTACAAGGTTACTATGAGTTGGAATCAACTTGACAGCAACAGGTTTTTTTTTTTTTTTTTGGTTTATATAAAGAATATAACTCTTAAAGCTTTTTCTAGTATAATAACTTTGTATGTACTTTTATTCTCAAGTGTCCATGTACTGACCCCTAGAGAGATGCTTTAAGTCTTTAAGTAATGCTTCACATTACTAAATCCCCAATTAGGAAGGAAAGGCACTGAGGCACAGGTAGTCAACGGAGAATCTACTACTGATTTTGCGGGCCATCTTTTACTAAAATTCCCCAGAGATTTGATAATATATCAAATGTGGACTAATTTTTGTGGTTTATTGGGAGAAACAGTATGTTTATATACTGCTATAAGATGTACCCTCTGGCGTTATGAAGTAATGTATATAATTACTATTTATTCCAATTGCCATAGAGTTGGTTCTGACTCATGACCACCTCATGTGTGTCACAGTAGAACTGTGCTCTACAGGGTTTTCAATGGTTGATTTTTCGGAAATAGCTCTCCAGGACTTTCTTCTGAGGAGCCTCTGAATGGTCTTGAATCTCCAGCCTTTCACTTAGCACCCATACATGTAGCCATTTATACCACCAAGGGACAGTACCTTATATATAAATGGTTGTTGCTGTTAGTCGTGGTCAGATCGGTTCCAACTCATAGCTACCCTATGTACAAGAAAATAAAACACTACCTGGTCCTGCACCATCCTCACAATTGTTGCTGTGTTTGAGCCTGTTGTTGGGGTTACTGTGTTAATCCATCTTATTGAGGGTCTTCCTCTTTTTTGCTGGCCCTCCACTTTAACAAGCATGATGTCATTCTGCAGGGACTGGTCCTTCCTAATAACATACCCAAAGTATGTGAGATGAAGTCTCTCCATCCTCGCTTCTAAGGAGCATTCTGGCTGTACTTTTTCCAAGAGACATGTATTCATTCTTCTGGCAGTTCATGGTATATTCAATATTTTTTGCCAACACCATAATTCAAAGGCATCAATTCTTCTTTGGTCTTCCTTATTCATTGTCCAGCTTTCACATGCATAGAAAGCTGTTGAAAATACTATGACTTGGGTCAGGTGCACCTTAATCCTCAAAGTGTTAACTCTGCTTTTTAACACTCTGTAGAGGTCTTTTGCAGCAGATTTGCCCAATGCTATACATCACTTGATTTCTTGACTGCTGCTTTCATGGGCGTTGATTGTGAATCCTAGTAAAATAAAACCTTTGACTTTATTTTCTCCATTTGTCATGATGGTCCTTATTGGCCCAGATGTGAGGATTTTTGTTTTCTTTATGTTGAGGTGCAATCCATACTGAAGGCTGTGGTCTTTGATCTTCATCAGTAAGTACTTCAAGTGTTCTTCACTTTCAGCAAGCAAGGTTGTGTCATCTGCATATCTCAGCATGTTAATGAGTCTTCCTCCAATCCTGATGCCCCGTTCTTCTTCATATAGTCCAGCTTCTTGGATTATTTGCTCAGCATGCAAATTGAATAAGTATGGTGAAAGGACATAACCCTGACACACACCTTTCTTGGCTTTAAACTACACAGTATCCCCTTGTTCTGTTAGAACAACTGCCACTTGGTCTATGTACAGGTTCTGCATGCACACAATTAAGTGTTCTGAAATTCCCATTCTTCGCAATGTTATCCATGATTTATTATGATCCACACAGTCCTGAAGCCTTGTTTTTTGCCATTCCCTTCAGTGCAGCTTAAATTTCTTCCTTCAATACTATAGGTTCTTCATCGTATGCTACCTCCTGAAATGGTTGAACATCGATCAACTATTTTTGGTACAGTGACTCTGTGTACTCCTTTCATCTTTTGATGCTTCCTACATTGTTGAATATTTTCCTCATAAAATTCTTCAGAATTGCTGCAGATTAAAACTACAATGAGATTCCATCTCACTCCAACAAGGCTGGCATTAATCCAAAAAACACAAAACAATAAATGTTGGAGAGGCTGCGGAGAGATTGGAACTCTTATACACTGCTGGTGGGAATGTAAAATGGTACAACCACTTTGGAAATCTATCTGGCGTTATCTTAAACAGTTAGAAATAGAACTACCATACAAGCCAGATATCCCACTCCTCGGAATATACCCTAGAGAAACAAGAGCCTTCACACAAGCAGATATATGCACACCCATGTTTATTGCAGCTCTGTTTACAATAGCAAAAAGCTGGAAGCAACCAAGGTGTTCGTTAACGGATGAATGGGTAAATAAATTGTGGTATATTCACACAATGGAATACTACGCATCGACAAAGAACAGTGACGAATCTGTGAAACATTTCCTAACATGGAGGAACCTGGAAGGCATTATGCTGAGCGAAATCAGTCAGAGGCAAAAGGACAAATATTGTATAAGACCACTATTATAAGATCTTGAGAAATAGTATAAACTGAGAAGAACACACACTTCTGTGGTTACGAGGTGGGGAGGGAGGGAGGGAGGGAGGGAGGGAGGGAGGGAGAGGGTTTTTTACTGATTAATTAGCAGATAAGAACTGCTTTAGGTGAAGGGAAGGACAACACTCCATACATGGAAGGTCAGCTCAACTGGACTGGACTGGACCAAAAGCAAAGAAGTTTCCGGGATAAACTGAATACTTCAAAGGTCAGCGGAGCAAGGGCGGGGGTTTGGGAACCATGGTTTAAGGGGACTTCTAAGTCAATTGGCAAAATAATTCTATTATGAAAACATTCTGCATCCCACTTTGAAATGTGGCGTCTGGGGTCTTAAATGCTAACAAGCAGCCATCTAAGATGCATCAATTGGTCTCAACCCACCTGGAGCAAAGGAGAATGAAGAACACCAAGGTCACAAGACAACTAAGAGCCCAAGAGACAGAAAGGGCCACATGAACCAGAGACCTACATTATCCTGAGACCAGAAGAACTAGTTGGTGCCCGGCCACAATCGATGACTGCCTTCACAGGGAGCACAATAGAGAACCCCTGAGGGAGCAGGAGATCAGTGAGATGCAGATCCCAAATTCTCATAAAAAGACCATACTTAATGGTCTGGGTGTGACTAGAGGAATCCCGGCGGTCATGGTCCCCAAACCTTCTGTTGGCACAGGATGGGAACCATCCCCGAAGACAATTCATCAGACATGAAAGGGACTGGACAGTGGGTGGGAGAGAGATGCTGATGAAGAGTGAGCTAATTATATCAGGTGGACACTTGAGATTGTGTTGGCATCTCTTGCCTGGAGGGGGGATGGGAGGATAGAGAGAGTTGGAGGCTGGCAAAGTTTTCACGAAAGGAGAGACTGGAAGGGCTGACCCATTAGGGGGAGAGCAAGTGGGAGTAAGGAGTAAGATGCATATTAACTTATATGTGACAGACTGACTTGATTTGTAAATGTTCACTTGAAGCTCAATAAAAGTTAATAAAAAAAATTCTTCAGTATTGCAACTCGAGTCTTGAATTTTTTCTTGTTATTTCAGCTTGAGAAATGCTCAAAGTGTTCTTCCCTTTTGATTTTCTAACTGCAGGTCTTTACACATTTCATTATAATTTACTTTGTCTTCTCGGGTTGCCCCTGTGAAATCTTCTGTTCAGCTCTTTTACTTCATCATTTCTCCCTTTCACTTCAATTACTTTACTTTCAGGAGTGACTTTCACAGTCTCTTGTGACGCACATTTTCGTGTTTTCTTTCTTTCCTGTCTTTTTAATGACATTTTGCTTTCTTCATGTATGATGCCCTTGATGTCATCCCACAACTCACCTGGTCTTCTGTCATTAGTGTTAAATGTATCAAATATGTAAGTTACATATATTATAGATATTGTATATCTCCTGTTGGTTCTCTTTCCTTGGAGTACCCTGAAACAAATCTTGGTATTGAGAAGTGGGGTGCTGCTGTAAGAAATGTCTAAAAATGTGTAGTAAGTGGCTTTGGAATTGGGTAATGGGTATATGTTCAAGGAGTTTTGAGATGCACTGTAGAAAATGCCTACACTGTGTTGAAGAGCCTTTCGGTAGCAATACGGACATTACAGGTGATTTTGGCGAGGGCTCAGAATGAAGTGTGAAAAGCTTTACGGAAAGCTTCTGTTATCTTAGTGAATACATATATCATCAGGAACAGAATGTTGCTAGAAATGTGAACGTTAAAGTGCATTTAGTGAGATCTCAGATGAAAATTAGAAACATATTAGACACTGGCCATCCTTGGAAAAGGTCATTGATATTAAAAGAATATTGGAAAGATAATTCTTATTAAACAGTGACAGATAACTTGGAAGAATTACATTCTACCATTGGGTGGAATTTAGAATTTGTAAGCAATGAACTTGGATATTTAGCTGATTAGATTTCCAAGCAAAGTATGAAAAGTGTGACTTGGTTTCTCCTTGCTTCTTATAGTAAAATATGAGAGAAAAGAAATATATTCATGAAGAAACTGTTAAGTAAAAAGGAATCAGCACTCGATGATTTGGAAAAATTTCAGCCTCTCCAGATAAGTTGCTCTAGAAACAGAGCTAGTCAATTATTTCAGTAATTTATCTGAGTGTGTAAGTTAACTTTTTAAAATTATTTACTCAATACACTTTCAAGAAGACTTTCCAGAGAGGTAACTCGAAAACAGGTTACCATGGTAACAGCAGAGTGTCTTTCCAGAAGCACAGCAAATATAACTTTCACAGAGGATTAAAATAATGCTTACCCGTACAAGATTAACTTAAAGTAGAATAATTAAAAAAATAACACCTGAACAAAACTCAGGTATAAAAAAGGGGTCACGTCACATCCCAAATTGACACCTGTTCTTAGATGGACAACCTCCCAGCCAGTCAGTTGCATGACTCTTTTGCTGTAGGGAGCACTATCTCTGTCTTGTCTTGTAAGATTGCTGTATAACAAGCTGCTAAGCATCAACGCCTTGTCTGAGTCTCCTCTGTTGCAGATTGGACCAGAAGGGCAATGAGTCGTCCCATGAAAAACTCTCACATCATCCAGAGTTTCCAAACATGACAAAGTAGTTGTAGCAATTTACATTCTCACAAACAATGTATGAGAGTTCCAGTTACTCCACATTCTTGCCCACATTTGATGTTGTCAGTCATTTTCATTTTAATTGTGGTATCAAATTGCACTTTTAATTTAGTTCTCTGATCACTGGTGATAGTCATGTGCTTATTGCCTACCGGTAAATCATTTGTGAAGTGTATGTTCAGATACCTTACCCTTTTATTTATTAATTTGTTGTTCTTTTTATTATTGAGTAGCAAGAACTCTGTATTTGACCTGGATACCAGTACTTTTTCAGGTATATTGCGAAAATATTTTCTCCCAATTTGTTGTTTGCCTATTCGTTTTCTCAAAGTTTATCTTTTGAGGAGCAGGAGTTTTAATTCTCAGCTAAGATTAATTAATCTTTTTTTTTAACACTTATTATTTTTCACAGCTAAGAGACATTCCTGAACCTCCAGTTTATGAGAATATTTTCTCTTTTTTTCCTAAAATGTTATGACTATAACTTTTACATTAAGGTTTATAATCCATCTTGAATTAATTTTTGAATAAGGTGTGGGCCTGTTATGTGCCCTCTATTTCATTCTGTCTATTCTGTTCTATTAGGATATTCTGCTTGATCAGGACATCTATTCTAAAGTATATTCTAGGTTCTTTGCATTTCTATATAAGTTTTAAAATAAACTAGTCAATTCTTATGAAAAAGACTGCTGAATTGTGATTGGAATTGCCTTGAATATATAGATTTATACAGGGAGAATGATATTGTAACAGTATTGAATCTTTCAATACAAAATCATGATATATCTCTTCATTTATTTAGGTTCTTTAAAAATTTCTCTAATCAATGTTTTGTGATTTTTAGTCAGAGGTCATGTCTTTGACTAAATTTTTTTCTACACATTTTGTGTCTATTTGACATAACTGAGATTGTTTCTTCGTTTTCTAATTGCTGCTCGCAAATAATAATAATAATTTTTGTATACTAACCTTGAATCCTTAGGCTTTATTTACACATTATTAGTCCAGTATTTTCTTTGTAGATTATTTAGGATTTTCTACAAACAAAACTGTCATCTGCAAATAGTGATAGTTTTATTTTATTTTGTTTTCAATCTTTATGTCTTTGATTTTTGTTTTCCCTTCTCTAATTCATTGGGTAGGATTTCCAGTACGATGTTAAATAGAAAGAGTAAGAATGGGCATCCTTTCCTTTTAGTGAGAAAATGTTCAGTATTTTACCGTTAAGCATGTAACTGGAGCTCTGTTGGCACAGTGGTTAAGAACTCAGCCGTTAACCTAAAGCTTGGCAGTTCGAATCCACCACCTGCTTCTTGGAAACCCTATGGGCAGTTCTACTCTGTCCTCTAGGGTCACTAGGAGTTAGAATTGACTTGATGGTAGTTGGTTTTGTTTGGTTTTGATATGATGTTAACTATACAGGCTCTTTATCAGACTGAGGAAGATCCCTTCTGTTCCTAGTTTGCTAGGAGTATTTTGTTTGTTTTTCACAATGGGGTGTTGGATTTTGTCAAATGCTTTTTATGCATCTATGGAAATAATCATTATTTTTTCCTTGATTCTATTAATATACTGAATTTCAAAGATTTCTTTTTAAAAGTTTACCTGGATTCCTGGGAGGTAACCTTAGAAGTCATGATGCATTCTGCTTTTTACGTATTGCTAAATTTGATGTGCTAGTATTTTGTTGAGGATTTGTACATCTATGTTCATGGAGAATAATGATCTTTAATTTTCTTTCTTTCTTTTTTTTTTTTTGGAAAGCCTTAGGTTATTAGGTAAAACTAGCCTGATAAAAAGACTCGGAAAGTGTTGCCTCCTCCTTTATTTTCTAAAAGAGCTTGTGTAATATTGCTGTTATTTCTTCCTTAAATGTTTGATAGAATTCACCAGAGGAACCATCTGAGCCTGGAGGTTTTTTTTTTTTTTTTAATGGAAAATTTTTTGATAACAAATTTCATTTCTTTAATAGATTGAGAGCTACTCAGATTGTTTCATCTTCTTTCAGTTTTAGTAAATTGTACTTTTCAAGAAATTTACTTTTTCTAACTTCTCAAATTTGTGGACATAAATTTACTCATAATATTCAGAAGTTTTGTCTGGGGTTATGGTTCTGGTAAAGGGTAAGAATTATTCTCTTATCAAGAGAGGTCATATAAATCCTCATTTAGTAGAGCTGATTAACCACTTTAAAGAAAATTTCTCATAGTATATCTATTTTTGTGGTTAGTCCAGAGATACTGTTATCATTAGATATAAAATATAAAACAATGCTACTCTGCTGTTACAGACGGAGAGAATAGTATTTTCAAAGACACTAAGTAGGATATATTCCAGGACCACTAGGCGTTGCTGGTATGTACAGTGTAAGATGTGGGGAGAAGTGGGGCATGAGACTGAAGAGAGAGGGAGGGAAATGCCTGGAATGCCATAATCACACAAGTCTGGACTTTATCCTGCAGGTTTTTTTGGGGAGTACTTAAATGTTTTTAGCGTAAAAAACAGAGGTAGGCCTTTGTGTAAGAACAATCACACTGGTGGTGGAGAGAATGGTACAGAGGGGTTGAGCTACAGATAGAAAATAATAATAAAGATTTAGCGTATGACTTTTTGTTTTACCTTATTACCAATGGGACATAGAATTTGTACATATAACATTCAATTATCGATACCTACAGTATTAATAAATTATAATATTAATAAATTAGTATGTAAAATAATCACTTATGGCCTCATCATCCCTTTTTAGTTTTAAAACAAATTAAGAAATATCTTAAAATTTGCTTAATTTTATTTTAATAATATAAATACTTGCTCCATTCTACACATATTAAAAAAAAGCTTTGCAATCAACCTTTTTCTATTGCCAATGTCAATTAAATGAAAATGATTATTTAATGTATATTTTTGGAAATGGTACCTTGAAAAACATGGTTTTATTTTAAGATATCACAGAGCAGCACAGGGAACTACATATAACGATGTGGAATTCTAGGATTTACATCAATAGTCTTTCTAACAATCAGCCTCATGATATCCAGAATGTTACATAGGGTAGCTACTACTGTATTTTTTTTTTTTTCTGAAAATAATACAGCCTCCCTCCCCTTCACTGCAGAAGGTAGAAACAAGTGTTAATATTAAGTATATCTTTTGCTCACCTGCAATATAACTTCTAGGAGTTGAAAAATGTATCGAACTGTGCAAATGCACATATCTGGAGGCAAAGTAGGGGTTAGCATAAAAGAACTGAACAAACAGAATCAGAGCAGTCCAGAAAGTTCATATATGTGTCCCTGTGTGTGCATGCATTTGTGTGTATCTATACCTATTTATCTGTATCTCTATATCTCTGCGGAAATCCTGGTGGCATCGTGGTTAGGTGCTACGATTGCTAACCAAAAGGTTGGCAATTTGAATCCGCTATGTGCTCCTTGGAAACTCTGTGGGGCAGTTCTACTCTGTCCTATAGGATCGCCATGAGTCGGAATCAACTTGATGGCAATGGGAGTTTTTAATGTCTCTGTATGTCTATCATCTCTATCTACCTACCTATCTATCTAACTGTCTGTCTATCTATCCATCCACTTATCTATCATCTATCTATCTATAAGATGAGGCCTGGAACCAACTGCAAGTTCTGGAATTTTAATGTAAATGAGTATATGAAATTTATTACTATTCAGGCAAACCAGAAAATCTGTGTGCATAATGATGCATTTACAACATTTTACCTGTGGCATCTGAAACTTAGCAAGCAAGGCACTGATTTCCACAAAGGTAAGATGAAATCTGGGGAAATTATTCAGGAATGTTCAAGAACATCCATGTGGAAAGATTTGTCTGGAAGTTAGGATGTGTGACCTACTTTATGAGTTCAGTATAGAAAACCTCTTAGTGTATGTAAAGGAAGCAGGACAAAATAAAAGCAAATTTGGCCTACATTTACTTATGTGCTGGAGTGAATTAAATAATCAGACAATGGGAATAATGACTATATGCACCTCTTTTCCTTGCAGTATCAAATAGTGTGGTTTATTCTGGAAATGCCTAAAAACCATTTTTAAACGAGTCTTAAAACCTAATTAACTTTCCTCAAAATTAAGAGTTTATAATTTAACTTATGGAAGTAATTTTATTAGTCTCATTGCTCAGTTTCCCACAAGAAGCTTTAACAAGGACTAAGGGTCTTGAATAAGTCCAAATATTGTTTTTCAAACATTTTTTATATCCCAATTTTTAACATCCAATCATGTTAAAAAAGTCCAACTAGGTTCAATATTGTCAGATAGTAGTATTGCAGATATTTTAATTTAAAAATCTTCTGTCCAGTTTATATGAAACAATTTTTATAGATCCAAATAATTTTTTGAGTATTGTGTTGGCCTTTCAAAATCCATTCACAAAGTACAGAAGAACAGTTGGATGACAACATGTTAAATATTATATTACTACATTCTTATAGCATTTACATTATTGCCCATTACTGTTGGTTACAGCTATTCCTCCTGTCATTTTGGTAGTCCTGAGTTAGTTTTCATATAAAAAAAAATTCAGCATATTCTTTTGAAGGTTATGGGAAGTTTAGTTTGAGTGTAAACATCAAAATTGTTGGCATAGGATACTCTACACTTCTGTCTCCATTTAGGCATTATGTAATAGTTCTGTCACGTTACCATGAAGGAGCATGTAAAAATAACATTCACCATAAGTAGTTTACAATTTTAGTTGAAACTTCCAGAATTTTTTCATGCTTCAAACTTGGAGAAAAGTTATAATAATCGTTGTTGTGGTGGTGTGCCGTCGAGTCAATTCCAACTCATAGTGACCCTACAGGATAGAGCAGAACTGCCCCATAGGGTTTCCAAGAAGTGGCTAGTATATTCAAACTGCCAAACTTTTGGTTGGACCCTGAACTCTTAACCATTTTGCCCCCAGGGCTCCATAATGGTCATTATATTAGGCAAATTGCCATTTGAGTATGCACTTATATATTTCTTTATTTTTAAGCAGCTTTAAGCCAGACATGGAGCCCTGGTGACGTAGTGGTTAAGAGATCAGCTGCTAACAAAAAGGTCAGCGGTAAGAATCTGCCAGCAGCTCCTTGGAAACCCTATGAGGCAGTTCTACTCTATCCTACAGGGCCACTATGAGTTAGAATCGACTTCATGGCACACAACAACAACAACAAGCTAGATAGGTAAAATAAAGTCTTTTCCTTAAAAAAAAAAACAAAGAATTTTTTATATCTGAAACGTAAAATTTAGTCATTTCAAAAACAATTACATTTATAAAAATCTTTAATTTCCAAGAGTCTCTTACATTCCAACAAATTCAGAAAACAGTAGATTACCATGGAATCATAGAAATGTGGCTTTTCAGAATTTAACAATTAGAGAAATATGTTTCCTGATATGAATATCTAGAAAATAAAATATGCCACACTTCTCTTCACGATTGTATCCTAACCGTATCAATGTTTTGCACAGAGTAAGTGCTCAATAAATATTTGTGGAATAAAGGAACGAATTACAACCTGGAAGGAACCATTGTCTGAGCAAAGTAGATTCTCGTTCTCTGGTGCCATAAGTAGGTTGGCCCAGGTTTATTGTAAGCTAGGAAATCTGTTAGGAGCCTTGGTGTTGCAGTGGTTAAGCACTTGGCTGCTAAATGAAAGGTTGGCGGTTGGAACCCATCAGTCACTCTGTGGGAGAGGGATGTGGAGGCCTGCTTTCATAAAAATGATAGCCCTGGAAGCCCCTTGAGGTAGTTCTACCCTGTTCTTTAGGGGGTGCTGTGAATCAACTTGGTGGCAACAGGTAGGCAATCTGTTCCTGAGATTTCTTTGCTTTCCTTATTATTGCTACAGAGCTGGTCCCACTCAGAAGTGGGAGTGAAGCAGGGAGTCAAACTATTAAGTGATTTTATTTTTCTTGAAAAATACCTGGAAATGCAATGGAATAAATATTTTAATCAAGCACCTTTAAAATCAAATGTTTGAAAACATTTTAATTAAATTTTAGTTAAAGGAAAGGTGTTTCCTTCACGTAGTCATTTCCCATTAAGTTACAACTGTCTTGGGCCTTTGGATGTTGTTGTTACTGTATGTCAGCAAGTGAATTCCAACTCATAGCGACCTGATAGGACAGAATAGAACTGCTTCAAAGGGTTTCCTAAGCTGTTATCTTTAAGGGAATAGATCGTCAGGTCTTTCTCCTGCAGAGCGGCTGGTGGGTTCAAACCTCCTACCTTTTAAGGCACTTAACCATTGCGCCAACTGTGCTCCTTCAGGACTCTGGATAGTGCATTGTATATACACTGGGGTGGATCTGGTGGAACATGTGGAAGGACTAAGCAGAGACTCATCAAACAGGTCAACTTATGAGCTATGGACAACTGTTAATGACCAGTCATTTCAGAAAGTAATGTGGGAAATAACACTCCATGGGCGTTACTTGGTGTAATGTAAATAGCCTCTATATAACTATATAGCCTGAGGAGATGGGTAAATAGGTGTGGTGGGGGTTTGAGAGTGTAGAGATACTGGAAAAAAACTGAACGAATTGTATAATCATTAGTTAGAAATACTTTTCTATTACACATACACAGTATTAAGATACAATCTCCCCTTTTTATGTGTGATCAATCTGTAAAAAAAAAATTAAAAATTTGCCGTCCAGCTAATTCCGATTCATAGTGACCCTATAGGACAGAGTAGAACTGCCCCATAGACTTTCTGAGGAGCAGCTGGTAAATTCGAACTGCTGACCTTTTGGTTATCAGCTGTAGCACTTAACCACTATGCTACTAGTGTTTCCAAAACCAAACCCGTTGGCATTGAGTCGATTCTGACTCATAGTGACCCCATAGGACAGAGTAGAATTGCCCCATAGGGTTTCCAAGGAGTGCCTGGTAGATTCGAACTGTCCAACTTTTGGTTAGCACCTGAGCTCTTAAGCACTGCACCACCAGGGCTCCCCTTCAATTCATAAAATGACTAATTAATCTTCTAAACCATGATACCATTGAGAGTGAAACAGAGGCTGTTAATAATTATATGCTGATGACAAGCATAAACCAGTGGATCTTACTTGTACTTTGCATGTACTTTTCCTGTAACCCACTCTTAATTACAAGTCAGAACTCAAAATTGAAATGCTTCCAGAAACATAGTAGCTTTTTATGTTAAAAAGCTTTATGGATGGTAGGTTTTATAAATTTAATGTTAAAAGGCCAAAATAATAATGTTGCTCAGTCAAGCAGTGATTCAGAAACTGCTGGGAGATTTCTAGTTGAGTGGAACAAAGTTTCTTTAAATAAATACCTTTGGATACACATCTCTTCTCAGGAATGTTTCAGAAATTATTGCAATGATATCCTTTCTTTGAAATTATCATGGACCAAAGAAAAATATTAAAATGTAGGCTCTACATGATTCCTATATTTCCAGTTCAGTGTATTGGCCAAGGTTGGTATCTCTAGAGATAGAGAGTTTGGGTTGACATCTAAACTCCAATATCTATTTAACTGTATAATCTTGGATACACTAACTTTTTGTATAGGGTCGCTATGAATTGGAATCAACTCAATGGCAATAAGTTTTTCTCTGTTTCTACAACAGTAAAATTGGGGGGGTAATTATAATACTTATTTCATAGCATGTTGTGAAGATTAAATTGTATGAAAAAACTAATATAACAATGCCTGACAGAGTAAATACTTGATTTAGCAATGATTATGATCTGCTTTTTTAATGGATGGCACTACCATCCATTCACTGACAGAGCAATAGACCTGGGCATCATTATCAATCTCTCCAATCAGTAAATGTCCAGACAGTCACCAGTTATTAATATGTACCATAACCCAGCCAGCTTCCCTCACTCCAAATTTGCCCTTAAACCTTGTGGCATCCACAGAACAGCCAGAGTGACTTATAATGCTTAATATGGTAAACCACTTTCCTGCGTAAAACCCTCTGGTAGCTTCTCACGTTTGGGACGACTTTACAAGGCCCCTCAAGGTTTCTGATTACTTAATTCCTCAGGCTCTTCTCTTGCCACATTTTCCTTATGCTTACAGATTAAAACAAAACAAAAACCAAACCTGGTGTCATTGAATTGATTCTGACTCATAGTGACCCATATCGATTCACAGATTAGCTGGGCAAATTTTCTTTAAAAATCCTAAAGAAGACTGACTGCCTCATTTGAACCTGAGTTCTTTCAAGTAACAGTCACTTTGTTTTTCCCTCTCTTCCCTTACTGATGAGGTTGGTAAATAGGTGTGGTGGGGGTTTGAGAGTGTAGAGATACTGGAGAAAATTGAAGGAACTGCATAATCATTAGTTAGAAATACTTTTCTATTACACACACACAGTATTAAGACACAATCTCCCTTTTTTATGCACGATCAATCCATTAAAAAAAAAAAAAAACATTGCCGTCAAGTTGATTCCAACTCATAGTGACCCTATAGGACAGAACAGAACTGCCCCCATAGACTTCCCAAGGAGCGCCTGGTGAATTTGAACTGCCAACCTTTTGGTTATCAGCGGTAGCAGTTAACCACTACGCTACTACGGTTTCCAAAACCAAACCCGTTGCCATTGAGTCGATTCTGCCTCATAGTGACCCCACAGGACACAGTAGAACTGCCCAATAGGGTTTCCAAGGAGTGGTCTTAAAATTTCCACTCATCTTTCAAGGCTCAGCTTTATAATAATACTATAGGAGAATGCCTGGCCCACATAAGCAAGGCTAGGTGCTCTGTCAGTGCTTCCCCAAATGGCCTGTGCATGCTTTTCTTGCAGCACCTTCCACACTTCCAAGTACAGACAGTGCACAGCTCTGTCTCTTCTGATAGAATGTAAACTTCTTCTAAGCAGGAACTCTGTTGCTCTTTGTTGTATCTCCCTTCTATACACAAAGTATGGTATATAATGTCTTTTCAAAAAAATGTTTGTTGAATGGCTGAATAAATTAATACAATACTGTGGTGTTGCTTTTTTAATTACAAAAACATTTTTGGTATTAAGTTTTTGACTTTTTTTAAATAAAAGATGTTATCATTTTTTCCTATAGATTTAAAGGTTTTCAAAAATTACATAAAAAATAAATATGTGAAAAGGTTTTTCTACTTAGAAAAACCATGTGGTAAGATCAGTTCTAATTAAATTTTCAGAGTCTCTCAGAGATAAAGAGAGAAGGGAGCATAGAAAGTTAATTAAGGATTCATGGAAATGTTACGTCATTCCTGAAATTGCTAATAGAACTGAAAATGCACTATTTCTGATACTTAAATTGTTATATGTTCTTTTCGATCCATGTACTTTTCCAGTAACATGTTGTCCCTAGTCCCAGGGCTATATTTCCATAGTGAGGTCTGGGGCAGCTTTATATGGAACATCCTGCCAGATGGATTTAGTTAAGAAAAAAAAAGAAAATTATCTCAGTAATTTCTTGCATTAATTATATGTTGAAAAAAGTAGTGTTTTGGATATATTGGGTTAAATAAAATATACTTTTAAAATTAATTTTACCTATGCCTTTTAATTATTTTTAATAATTAAAAGAGTAGAACTACCCCATAGGGTTTCCAAGGAGCAGCTGGTAGATTTGAAATGCTGATCTTTTGGTTAACAGCCGTAGCTCTTAACCACTGCACCACCGGGATTCCATTTTTAATGTAGATACTAGAAAATTTAAAATTGCATATGTGACTCACATTGTATTTCTATTGGCCAGCTTTGCTGTAAGTAACTTAATCTTGTAATTTGTGTATGCGGGATCCTGAGAAAGTTTGTGATATAAGAGCTTCAGGCCAAGCACTGCTTTTAAAGCTAGTATAATACATTTAGGAAACTCTGGTGGCGTAGTGGTTAAGTGCTACGGCTGCTAACCAAGAGGTCGGCAGTTCAGATCCACCAGGTGCTCCCTGCAAACTCTATGGGGCAGCTCTACTCTGTCCTATAGGGTCGCTATGAGTTGGAATCGACTCGATGGCAGTAGGTTTTTTTTTTATATAATACATTTAGGAGTCCCTGGGTGGCACAAATGGTTAAGTGCTTGACTACTAACCCAAAGTTTGATGGTTCAAACCTGTCCAGATGCACCTTGGAAGAAAGTCCTGGTGATCTGCTTCCAAAAGGTCACAGACTTGAAAACCCTATGGAACACAGTTGTATTATGACACATGGAGTTGCTGTGAGTCAGAATCGACTTGATGGCAATTGGTTTGGTTTTTATAATACCGTCATATCAGTGTGTACAATAATTTGTATGGAAAGTGACTGAACACAAGTAGGGTACTTTGCCTTTTTTTTTTTTTTCCAAAAGAATGTTCCAAGCACGTCAATCATATGACCTAATCTTTTGAGTAACTATAGTCTACAGTTGATCTGGAGTCAGAGATTTTATGTTCTTTTAAGCATTTTTGATATAAAAGTCATCCTTCTGAATCTTTAATTGGATTTTTACTTATTTTTGTTATTTTTCAAAAATCTCTGAAAAGAATAGGGAAATTGCAACTTCTATTGCACTAGCATTTGCTCATCACTGTCCTTTTCCCTTCCATCGTGGGGGCACTGAATTAGGCTCGGGAATGGAGACTGGGGAACTAAGTGGGAATGGAAGGACTTGTCTGTTAGGGGCAGTGTGTACAGCAAGGCAAGAAATCCTGGAGGCATGCTGGGGGAGGCTGAAACCAGTTCAGGAGGCTGGCCAAGCAGGCCATTAGTACAAAGGGGCCTAGAAAAATGACAGATTCTGCACAGGTTTTGACAATTTGGGGAAATTGGAAACCAGACCAGAGTGAGAGTAAACAGGGGTGGCAGGTGGAGCTGGAAAATCTCTTGAGCTGCAGGACCAGAGGCAGATGGTACATCTGTAGCATTGGAATAAAGCTCATTTGGGCACCAGCTAATTTCAGAAAACCGATTACAATTTGTATAAGTTTGAGTGTATTTCAAAATAAAATTTTATTTTATTCAGAAAATAATAAACGTAATTTTTTGAAATGTGCCAAGCAATTTTTCTGCATTATAAAATTGAACTCATAGTTTTATATAATAAAAAGTTAAATTATGTCCCACACAAGGAAGAAATTGAATATAATCTTTTGGCTCAAATTCTTAACTGAACCCTCTTGTACTCACCTTTCATTTCAGTACCTTTATTAAATAGCATCCCCATGGGTTCATTTATACTTGGTACATGGTTTTCTAAAATAGGGTATAAGCTATTTCTTTGGTAGCTCTTTAGCAATGTCTTCTACTGCCACACACACATACACACAATTATTTTTTTATTTGTTTAGTTTGCATTTAGCTTACATGATAGTGATTTTAATTCTATTTAAAAGTACTGTTCTTGAGATAAAACTTAAATATAATATACTTGAGTATACTAATAGTTTAATGTCTAAACCTAGATTCTTGGTTATGATGTCAGCAAATCATGTGAACTGTCTCTAAGTAGATAAGATTGTTCAAGGCAAGTGACTTACAAGGGTCATAGGAAGAAGGATAGGGTGAAGCTGGACAATGGCTTCCAGTAAACTGATTGGAGTCCTGCTTTCTATTTTTGAGTAGAGTTGCTGAAAAAACATATTTGTATCCTCTACTCAAGGGGAAAATTCTGACCTTATTGAAGCTGCCCCAGTGAGATTATGGAAGCACACTTATGGGGACATCTTCTGCCTGAAGTTTTTAGGAAAGGGCTGAGAAGTTAACTATTCTGTGGTTGCCAATATGAGATTGGGACACAGGAGCTTAGGTTATTATACTTCTTCATTTAGATGTCAGCATGATGAGGCCAAAGGAAGTCAGAAAGCCTGGAATCTTCACTTTGGAATTTAGGAGAGGCTCCACTGCTGCAGGTCTCTCTCTTTTTCCTTACCACAGAATCTTTACCTCTCCAAGTCTCCTTGGGTCCCTGATTTCCTACTCCCGTAACTTTCCTTTCACCTCTCAGCATTGAGTACATAGATGGGTAGACTTTGGTGACCTAACTGAAGACATACCATAGACTGGTTGTGTCTACTTTCTATTGCTGTAGGCCAGCAGGAAGGACGGGTAGGGTGTATAGCTGGGTTAATAATGCACTGATTCTAGGATCAGAAAACAACTGAGTTACAATATCAGCTCCAATACTTCCTAGTTGGGTAAGTTAGTTAACTTTGTTATGTCTGTTTTCTCTATGTAAATAGAGTTAAAATAGCCTCATAGGGCTGCTTTGAGAATTAAATGAGATTTTAAATGAGGAGTTAAACAGTGCCCTGCATGTAGTAAGTGCTCAAAATATTGTTTATTGTCAACAGTGGGAAGAAAGAATACCTCAATCCACTGCCACATATTCTTTGAGTCCCTTCTGAGCACCTCCTTAGGGAGATGAGGCTGTAGGTAAGTTTGAGTATTGCCCAATGCATTAAGAGTAGACAGTTGACAGATAAACATAACCCAAGACATTCTAAGGGAATTCTATGTCTGACATACTAATAGATCCCATATTAAGAGCTTGATAACCATCATAAAATTTCTGTATATGCAGAAACACCATTGAACTCAATTATTTTTAATGAAATTCCCACTCTCTCAAGACATAAATCATGAACAAGCTTAAAAAAATTAAGGCTGCCTCAGAGACTGTAAAAATGGTGTTCTACACTGACTTAGATTTATCAATTTATTACATCTTTTCTTTTTTAATTAAAAGCTGGTGGATAGTCAATCATACAATGAATTGTATACTCTATCACTTCTATCAAAGCCTTTGATACAAGACACAGACACAATTTCCTGATTGTGATTTTTTTTTTCTACCGTGTTGGTACTATTTCCATATATCAGATTAAGTCCAATGAAGAGAATACTATTTAGTGAATTGAGTGTCTGTCTTAAAACTTGATGAACCATGGCATAGCAGAAAAATGAGTCTAAGAAATTACAATATAACTGGCGACAGAAGAATAGCAAATGAGGGAGGCTAATGAAAAGGCACCATTTGTTAAATAAACATTCAAGAAAAAGTACTAATATATATTGTGTTACTAAAATTACAGATAGTTCAAAATGGACACTGTATCAATTTACAAATCTGCTATAATCTTATCTTATTATTAAGGATTTTTCGGGGTCATTAGATTCAGGAATTTGTTGTAACATTTTCTGGATATTTGAGGACTAAACAATGGTCAAGTTTTACTGTTCCCAATTTTTACAGATACAAGCCAAATACTCACATAGAAATGGGACCTGCAGTTCTGAGAAAACGATGGGGAGGGTAGCATGGTGGATAAAAACAAAGGTCTTTAGTCAGATAATTAGAGATAGAAGGTCCTGTGTACCCTTGAGCAGGTTTATTAACCTAGGAGCTTCAGAATCCCGACATATAAAATGGATTCGATAACAGAATCTATTTTATGGGATCTTGTGAGGTTTTAAAAGTTCATGTAAAATGGCAAAAAAAAAAAAAAAAAAAAACACAAGACTTCAGGAATTAACCATATACCAATTGAGATATTTCAACAAATGGATGCAGCACTGGAAGTGCTCACTCATCTATGCCAAGAAATTTAGAAGACAGCTACCTGGCCAACTGACTAAAAGAGATTCATAGTTATGCCTATTCCCAAGAAAGGTGATCCAACCAAATGGAGAAATCATCGAACAATATCATTAATATCACATGCAAGCAAAATTTTGCTGAAGATTGTTCAAAAATGGATGCAGCAGTATATTGACAGGGAACTGCCAGAAATTCAAGATAGATTTGGGAGAGGACAGGGAACCATTGTTGATATCAGATGGATCCTGGCTGAAAGCAAAGAATACCAGAAAGATGTTTACCTGTGTTTTATTGACTACACTAAGGAATTCACTGTGTGGATCATAACAAATTATGAATAATGTTGCAGGGAATGGGAATTCTGGAACACTTAATTGTGAATCTATACATGGATCAAGAGGCAGTCATTCGAACAGAACAAGGCTATACTGCACAGTTTAAAGTCAGGAAAGGTTGTATCTTTTCACCATATCTATTCAATCTGTATTCTGAGCAAAGAATCCGAGAAGCTGGACTCTATGAAGAATGGGGCATCAGAATTGCAGGAAGACTCACTAACAACCTCTGTTATGCAGATGACACAATCTCGCTTGCTAAAAGTGAAGAGGACTTAAAGCAGTTACTGATGAAGACCAAAGACCACAGCTTTCACTGTGAATTACACCTCATTATAAAGAAAACAAAAGTCCTCACAACTGGACCAGTAAGCAACATCATGATAAACAGAGAAAAAAGATTGAGGTTGTCAAGGATTTAATTTTACTTGTATCCACAATCAACACCCATTGAAGCAGCAGTCAAGAAATAAAAAGACTCATTGCATTGGGCAAATCTACTGCAAAAGACCTCTTTAAAGTGTTTTTGAAAAGCAAAGACATCCCCTCGAGGGTAAAGGTGCATCTGACCCAAGCCATGGTGTTTTCAATCGCCTCATATGCATGCGAAAGCAGGACAGTGAATAAGGAAGATTGAAGAAGAATAGGTTTCTTTGAATTATGGTGTTGGATAAGAATGTTGAATATACCATGGACTGCCAAAAGAACAAACAAATCTGTCCTGGAAGAAGTACAACCAGAATGCTCCTTAGAAGCAAGGAGGCAAGACTATGTCTTAGATACTTTGTACATGTTATCAGAGGGACCAATTCTTAGAGAAGGACATCACGTTTGGTAAAGCAGAGGGTCAGTGAAAAAGAGGAAGACCCTCAACGAAATGGATTGACAAGTGGCTGCAACAACGGGCTCAAGCATAGCAACAATTATGAATATTGCGCTGGACCAGGCAGTGTTTTGTTCTGTTGCGCATAGGGCCGCTATGTGTCAGAACTGACTCAACAGCACCTAATAACAATACCACAAGCACTCTGTTGTTGTTGCTGTTAGGTGCCGTCGAGTCGGTTCTGACTCATAGCGACCCTATGTGCAACAAAACGAAACACTGCCCAGTCCTGCGCCACCCTTACAATCGTTATGCTTGAGCTCATCGTTGCAGACACTGTGTCAATCCACCTTGTTGAGGGTCTTCCTCTTTTCCGCCGACCCTGTACTCTGCCAATGTCCTTCTCCAGGGACTGATCCCTCCTGACAATAGGTCCAAAGTATGTAAGACACAGTCTCGCCATCCTTGCCTCTAAGGAGCACTGTGGCCGCACTTCTTCCAAGACAGATTAGTTCTTTCTTTTGGCAGTCCACGGTGTATTCAATATTCTTCACCAACACCACAATTCAAAGGCGTCAACTTTTCTTCGGTCTTCCTTATTCATTGTCCAGCTTTCATGTGCATATGATGTGATTGAAAATACCATGGCTTGGGTCAGGCGCACTTTAGTCTTCAGGGTGACATCTTTGCTCTTCAACACTTTGAAGAGGTCCTTTACAAGCCTCCTACCAAATAATATTATTATTATGGTTATGGTGATTATTATTAAATCATAAACCAAACCCATTGCTGTGTAGTCAATTCTGACTCATAGGGACCCTATAGGACAGAGTAGAGCTGCCCCATAGGATTTCAAAGGAGCAGCTAGTGAATTTGAAGTGCTGACCTTTTGGTTAGTAGCTGAGCTCTTAACTGTTGTGCCACCTGGGTTCCATTATTAAAACATACACAGGTTTTATTTGGCTAAATTTAGAAAATAGTTTCAAGAAAGACTTAATTGGGCAAATGTATGCTGTGTACATGTGAAAAATTTCTGAGGATTTCTAAATTTTATATCTGGAAGGTATCTTAAAGTTAACTCATCCAAGTCTGCATTGTATAGAAAAGAAGCAAGGTGAAGGCACACAGTTATCATGTGGCTTAGCTGTGACACAGAATAACTGGACATGAAAGAATTCCTTCCTCCTATCGCCCTCCCTGAAGCCCTGATGGCATACTGGTTAAGAGATCAGGCTTCTAACCAAAAGGTCGACAGTTTGAATCCACCAGGTGCTCCTTGGACATTCTATGGGAAGGTTCTACTCTGTCCTATAAGATCACCATGAATCAGAATCATCTGAATAGCAATGGGTTTTTGGTTATCCCCCTCCTCTACACAACCGCAAGAGAAAAGAGTTTCTCTTTGATTAAGTAAATGGCACATTTTGTTAGGCAAATATTATCTACTATCCTCAATAACCTACATAGAAATCTAACACATAAAATGATCAAGCCACACGTAATTGAATTCTGCCAGAAAGTAGAGTGCTTTAATATTAATATCTGTTGACCAGAAGCTTCTGGAGCATGCTAAAACTTTTCTTATGAATTCCATATAAAATGAAACCAAACTCATTGCTGCCGAGGCGATTCTGACTCATAGCAACCCTATACACTCTGGCCATTATTTTCTACCACCAGAGATTGTGCTGGCGTGCCCAGTATCAGCAAGCAACGTCACCATACATTCTTGAAGTGCCTAGTGGAAAGCTCTTTGCAGGCATCAGGTATACAAACATGTATCAAGAAGTTCCATATTTCAAGGTATGTACAACCTGACTGGAGAAATAGAATGTATACTTAAAAATTAAATAGGTAGTTTATATTTGATAAGTGGCTAATCCTTTTTTAAAAAGGTACCCCTAAAGTTATAAATATTGTACATTCTTAAGTATGTATTATTCAACTTAGATAAATTTAGTGGAGGGAAATATACATCCCAGGCAAGGGAAATAGGGAGAACTAAGACTTGATAGAGATATATATGGCTTGTGTGGGAACAGTGTTTAGACTAGTTTGGATGGAACAAGGGGTTCGGGAGAGTGGACAGAAGCACTTCAAAGCAGGACTGGGAACATATTGTTGAGTGTCTTGAATACCTGGTAAAGATGTATAACAATTCTGCAGAAAAAGTGGAATCCCTACAAATTTTTGACAACGAGTATAACATATGCAAAGAATTATTTGCTGCGATTAATCTGGCAGCAATGTTTAAGATATATCAGATGTGAGAGAGTGGAGGTAGGGAAGCTACATAGGGTTGTGTTAGCAGCTGTAGAAATACAGAAAAAGGGATAAATGCAAGGAGTGTGAGTTTCTGAAGGGCAGGTGTGATCTTATCCATTTTTGCACCCTAAACACACAGTGCTTAACAATTTTTTTTAATATACAAAATTTACTACTGATTAGGTGTTGGAAGTACAAAGGGGGGGGGAGTCAAAACCAATCACAAATTTTCGATCCTGCTTATCAAAAAACTATACCAGCATAAATAGATTTATCTGTAGGAGAAGCTGATTTAAGGAAAGATAACAAACTCAGTTTTACACGTTCTGAGTTTTAGCTGAAAAAAGGACAGTGGCTAGTCTATATTGAATTAAACAAAAATATGTCAACATACCTACTCAAATAATAGAGGAAGGTTTTTGAAAATATGCCTGTCAAACTTGTTTCTCTGTTTCAGAGCTGGAATGAAAATTCCAGGCAGAAAAAAAGATGTCATTTTACTCAAGTGACAATAGTCCCTGACTATGCATCAATAGTATGACTACTCTGGTTTGATAGAACCTTTACTTCTACCTAAGTTCTTGTTATAATGATAGCGATCAAAGATGCCAGTATTGTTGCATGTTTGACAAGAATTGCAGGTTCAAAGTTATGTAGTGGACAGCAGTGTCTTAAGAACGACAAATCAATAGGGGGTCTTGCATTTTAGAAAATAAGATACTGGCCAGGAAGACAGGAGCAGATGTTTGGCAGTTCAATCACACAAGAATTTCTAAATATAAAAGTAACCATAATAAATTGCTTGGACAAAGGAACCATGTTTGAGGATGTACCTTAACTATCTATCATCCAACACAAACTAGCAACTGTTTGCTCTCCTCTAATGAGGAGTGGTAGAGCCCTGGTGGTACAGTGGTTTAAGAGTTCAGCTGCTTACCAAAAATGTGGACAGTTCAAATCCACCAACTGCTCCATGGAAACCTTATGGGGCCATTCTATTCTGTCCTGTATGGTTGCTATGAGTCGGAATCGACTCGGCAGAATGGTTCTGGGTTTTTTTTTTTGTGTGTGTGTGTGTGGTTTAGTGAGGAGTGGACAAAGTGATTAAGGATCATTGTTAGGGTGAAAGACTGGCTGTCATGGAAGAGCTCTCTTAGTGCCTCCTTCACAGAGATGCATATTCAGTTAGCTTCCTTATTAAGTCATTTACAATATCTGTCAAATATCAACGCTCTTCCAAATATCAATATACTCTTCAAAATTTCAAGCTGGCTGAATTTAATTTTAACAAAAACAAATAAATTTAATACAACTTTCGTGTGTGTCTGGCTTAAGAATATGAAAACTTCAAACATTTGGTTAACTGATTAATAATCTGATAAGTTTATTCTGAGGATATTAATATCTCATTAATTCTCTTCTTTTTAAAGAACATATTTTCACTTACCTTTTTAAGGAAAGAATTGTACAAGCCCATGAAAATGGCAAAACTGCTTTATTTCTATGGTAGTAAAATTTTATTCATGTACTGAGTTGTTTTCTACGGTGATGGGTCTACTAAATTAATGGAGAAAGTGACTTTAAATATCATATATTTCCTGAAGTCACCAAATTTATATGTCTGGCTGTGAAGACACCAAATTTATATCTCTGGCCCTGAACTCCAGACTCATATATTTAGCAGTATAAGCTACACCTTCACTTGAATATGTAATAGATGTACCAAGCTTATATTTAAAACAAAACTCTTGGTTTCCCCCAACAAAACTGTTTCTTCCCTTCTTGTTTCTAGCTTTGTAAATGGCTGTCATATATACCCTGTTGTTGACTCTAAAACTTTGGAGACATCCTTAATTCATATATTCCCCCCACATCCTCTACCCAATTAACAAGTTGTGTGGCTGCTCTGTACAACTGTGACTTGAATTTGAACAGATTTTATCATTTCATTGCTACTATAAGAACATTATAACTTACTTGAAACATAAGCAAAAGCCTCTTGCTTCCATCTTGCCTTCACATTCTATTCTCCATATAACAATTGAAATTATCTTTTAAAAATATTAATCAGAACATATCACTACCCTGTGTAAAAACATCTAAAGGGTTTAAAATCAGTTAGGACTATTAGTTGCAAATAACCAAAACCCATTTTTACTAATTCTGGTAGCCAGTCTTCAAAACAGTCCCTACCTCCTTGCTATTCATTCCATGTTTGGTCCCCTCCTATATTTGATAAGGCTGACCTGTGTAAACAATAGGATATTGCTGAAATGATAGAATATAACTTCTGAAGCTAGATTTTAGAAGACATTGCAGTTTCCATCTTGTTCTTCTTTGCTCTGGATGAAGCTAACTACCATGTATGGGGACACTCAAGCAAGTGTTCTTTACCACTTGGAGAAGTCCAAGTGGTAAAGAACTGAGGTCTCTTGCCTACAGCTGGTGAGAAACTTAGGCTTCTTGATAACGTATGAATAAGGCATCTTGAGAGTAGATCCTCCAGCCCCAGCCAAGCCTTCACATGAGTAAATCCCTGGCTGAAATCATGTCTGCAATCTCACGAGAAATTCTGAGCCAGAACTCAGCTGTTTGTGAATTTCTGAACCACAGAACCATATGAGATAATAAATGTTTATTGTGGTTTTAAGGTGCTAAATTTGGAGACAATTTGTTTTGCAACAATAGATAACTAATATACCAATATAAGCAGAAAATCATTTATTACAAAGGTATCGGTAACACAAATAATTTCTGGGGGAATCAAAGGACCAGGTTCAGAACTACTCAGCCAGAAGCCACATCACAGTCATACTACAGCACTGGTTCACTTAGGGCATCATCATGGTCTTTGCTGACAACGATTAACACAGTTACATCAGAAGACTGGGTACTGCCATCAACACTGCTCCTCTTAATGCCCCAGGACTCAGTCTTCCTACAACCACTGTCATCATCTAAGAGGGCTTCTTGCAATTCCTTTCATTCTTTCATAGCTTCAGTGGAAGCTAGAAAAGTGAATATCTGATATTTCAGATTCTAGAGTATGAAGTGCAGGCTTTTCTTAACACCAAGGTTTATATGGTGGGGAAATTCTCTCCATATATAAGGGACGGCCAGATACTGGGCAGCCAGAATGAGCATGTTTGGTAATATATCCTCATTTCAGTTAGAATAAAATACAAATGCCTTACTTTGATTTGTAAGGCTTTACACAATTGGGCCACAGTCTTCTTTAACTTCATCTTTCACCAGTCTCCTCCATGTTCACTGTACTCCAGCCTTGTTGGATAGCTTTCTGTTTTTCTAGCACATCAAGCTGGTTCTTACCTCTGTATCTCTGTACATACTATTCTTTCTGTAAGCAGAATGTTCTTTCCTAACATTCGCGCTTGGTTGGATTCTTCCCTTTCTTAGTTCCTCAGAGGCCATGTCACCTTCTCAGAGAGGTATTTCCTGATAATCATAGCTAAAGTTGCCCCCCTCCTACCCCCCACTTAATTCCCTCTCTCATCCTATTTTTTAATTTTCTGAAATTATCGTGTTACTTATTGTTGTTGTTGTTGTTAGGTGCCATCGAGTCGGTTCTGACTCATAGCAACCCTATGCACAACAGAACGAAACATTGCCCAGTCCTGAGCCATCCTCACAATCATTCCAACGTGGGAGGCTCATCTTCCAGCACTATATCAGACAATGTTCCGCTGCTATTCTTAAGGTTTTCACTGGCTAATGCTTTTCAGAAGTAGACTGCCAGGTCGTTCTTCCTGGTCTGTCTTAGCCTGGAAGCTCAGCTGAAACCTGTCCTCCATGGGTGACCTGATAGTATCTGAATACCGGTGGCATAGCTTCCAGCACCACAGCAACACGCAAGCCCCCACAGCACAACAAACTGACAGACACATGGGGGGTTACTTACTAGATTACTTGATTATTGTCTTGTCATTGGTCTCCCATTCTTGGATGTCATGTCCCTGAGAGTAGAGATGTTCTCTCTCGTCTACTGTTATATTCTCAGTGCCTAAGAATATCTTATATCTTATAGAATATATATCTTAATATGTCCTAGTTAAATAGGTGGATGAGTAAACAAATAAATGGATAAGAGTAACTCTCTACTCTTGTCATGATCTTTTAATACATGCATGTAATGAAAAAGGTAAAACTAACAGTTCTGTCATACTTTCCTTGAAAAGAAGTACCCTTGGTAGAAAAAATAGGCACTTTAAAAGACTTATTTCCTTCACTGAAATACTTTCTCTTAAAAGAAAGATACTGCTGTTTGTTTCCCTAGAACCTGTTTACCCCTTTCTTTTCCTAATAAAAACTAAATCCGTTGCCTTCTAGTTGATTCCAACTCAAAGCGACCCTATAGGACAGAATAGAACTGCCCCATAGAGTTTCCAAGGAGCACCTGGTGGATTTGAACTGCCAACCTTTTGGTTAGTAGTCATAGCTCTTAACCAGTACACCACCAGGGTTTCCCTTTTCCTAATAGGACCTAGGGTTTTTCAACCATGACATATGGGTGGGGTTGACTCCACACAAACACCTACTCTAAATAGGGGATCACAGTCCCTGAATCAAGCAACTATTCAGAGGTGAACAAGGGTCCTGGGTTGTTTCAATCAAAATAAAGACTGGGATTTTGTGTAGTGGTTGGTGGAAGAGGACAGGAAAGACAAGGATGTCCAGTTTTGGATAAAATTTACATTGTGGAACAGAACAGAGAGTCAGATGAAATTAGGGGCTTATTAACATTATTGGGAAAATCTTTAGTTTTTTAGTTACTGGAGACACAAAATGCCTTGATTTCTGATATTTTCAATTGAAGGCAATTTACCTGATATAAAAATCAATAGGGATTAAATTTTATACTTGTTCTAATGCCTTATGAAAAGCAGTTTTTGAGTGTTATATATATTTAAACAAATTTAAACCAGGCTTCCTATTTATTAGTCATCTCTTACCTTCCTCTTCCTGTATTAGAAATGCACCTCTATAATTTAACAGTAATAAATGAGAAATGACCTGGAAATGATACATTATTTTATAGTTAGAATAAGGTATCACACTGGCATTTTCTACGAACATAATAATGATAAAAATGATGACTTTGTGTTCTAATAAATCAGTTGCTGTCGAGTAGGCTCAGACTTATGACAACCCCACATGTGTCAGAGTGGAACTGTGCGCCACAGGGTTTTCAATGGCTGATTTTTTGGATGTAGATCACCAGGCCTTTCTTCTGAGATGACTTTGGGTGGGCTCTAAACTTTTGGTTAGCAGCCTAGTGTGTTAATTGTATGCAGCATTGTAAAAATGGCTTGGAGACAGTATCTGACTCCTCCAACACAAGGGGAAAGGAGAACCAAGATTAATAGCCCAAGGCTGACTCCTATGCGGTGGAGGCCAGACAAGCTTCCTCTCTCTGCTATCTCTACCCATTTGGACACAAACTGTCCCTCCCACAGCACTCTCTACTGGGTTTGATAATTCATTGCAATGGCCACACAGAACTCGCAGACCATACTCACAACTATGGTTTTTTTTAGGGAAGTAACAGCTATAATTCAGACTCTAGAACACTCAGGATAATTCTTCCATCAGGATCGCCTCTCCCCAGTTGTGCTCGCAGGCACATCTCTCCCTAGCCCTTAGTCTCTGCCCAAAGGCACTCAGCTTTCTCTCTCCATGGGCTAGGAAGCCCACCGCACCGTCTCCTGCTGCCAGGTATCTGCTGCTGGGTCTCTCCTTCCTTTGTGGTGGATTCCACCTCTCTGTTCTGGAATTGGCTCTCTTTTTAGGCAAAACTGACCAATCCCCTTGGTAGGCCACAATTATCCTATCACACAATCACCTGGGTGGGAGTTAGAAGACCATGACTAAAAAGGCCACACACAAAGGTAATTAATCACACTTCAACCATCCAGGGACTCCAACAAAATGGAGGGTTTTATTCCTAAATTGAGTCATATTCTATGTCATCAAATTCAGTTTGTGCACCAAAACAGCCAGTGTCAGAAGGCATAATCGTTGGGAGCAGTTCAAAAATGATGATTTGCCAAACAACCAAATTCAGCTTGACTTTTCAATTTATGTATGTAGATATAGGGGCTACTTCATCAACATTTCTAAATTATAGTGCTAAGAGAATAGATTTTTTTCTTATATAATGGCAATAAAAATCAATTTGTATATTCTTTCGTTGAGTATCTATTGTCACTATGTATTAACTATATTTTAGTATATACATATGTGTGTGTTTATGTATATAATTATTCTGTATATATATGGATATACAGAATAATCATAGAAGATTTACCTGGAAGTAAGTTGTTTTCTAAACAGTCTTCTTATACAAATATACATACATTTTACTACTTTGTTCTTCTTATAGAAATAAACATAAGACTAATTTCAGATAAAATCTACATTAATAATGAGGCTCCGATCTACAAATTCAGGGACAATACGAAGGTAAACTATAAGGAAAATAGCTCAATAAAACGTTTAGCAATTTTTTTCAATCAGTTCATACTTATAGGAATAGATACGTGCATTAAAGTTGTAAACAGTAAATCTATCGATACTGTGGGCAAGGCTGAAAGGTTATAATAAAAAAAAAGGAAATATATGTGATAGAAAAAATGTTGAATGTATGTTAAGTAGAGAAATTATGGGAGATTTTTCTATTTTTAAGATATTTCCTTAATACTGTTGCCCCCTTAAAATTTTCAATTAAAGTGATGAATAAAGATAATAAAATTTTCAAGAAAAAATTTGTAGAGAGATGCTGTGTTATTCAAAAACTTTCTGATAAAGAGGTAGAGTTCTCACATATTATCCGTAGATTAGGAATTAATCTTTCTGGAAGCAATCATTTCCTCTTCTTATACATTTTAGTTCTGCCCAGAGATCTTCTAGAATGATGAGATGATTTGGCACCTACTGAGAGTAAAACAGAAACACTGGTGGCATAGTGGTTAAAATCTATGGCTGCTAACCAACAGACTGACAGTTTGAATCCACCAGACACTGCTTGGAAACCCTATTGGGCAGTTCTACTCTGTCCTATAATGTTACTGTGAGTTGGAATCCACTCGCTGGCAACAGGGTTTTTTTGTTTTTGTTTTTTTGAGAGTAAACTGGACTCACCATGAATGGAATGGCTCCTCCAGGAAGCGAGGCTGTGTTGTCTTCTTAGTTGTTCTCTTGCTGCTGTATTCTCCTATAAATCCTTGAGAAGAGAATAAAATTGCAGGCCCCAAGAAATAGATAATAATTTAGAGTGATGAAAAAATGATTGAAAAACAGCTCAAACCCAATTTTCAAATAAGTAATAACCATAAAATAATGCCCCAACCATAAAATAATCTATAATAAAGACGATGTCAATGCCTTCAGAAATATTCCAAACAAACAAACAAAAAAACCATTGCCTTAAAGTTGATTCTAACTCACAGTGACCCTATAGGGCAGAATGGAACTGACCCGTAAGGTTGCCAAGGAGTGGCTAGTGGATTTGAACTGTCCTACAAATATTCAGTCTAGTATAAATGATGGTCTTCTATTTTACTAGAAATGCATAAGGCTAATTTGAAATACACACATGTGCATGCTTATGTTCTTTCTCATTCTTCCAATTTAGTTATTTTAATTTTTTAGTTTCTTTTTTCTTTTTAGTCAAACAATAATGTACATACTTTTAAATAATTAAAAAGTATGCAATAAAAACTAATTGCCACCTAGACTCTCAATTCTCAGATAAGGAAATAATCTCAAATAATCCCAACTATCAGAAGCAACCATAGTTACTGATTTCTTATGTATCCTTTCATAAATATTCTATATTCTTGTTCATATGTCTTTGCTAACAGGTGTGAGTATAAACTTTAGGTAAATTTATGCAGTGTAATTTCTAGGTCAAGGAGTTTTTAAATCAAATAGGCTAGGTTATGTTGCAATAAAAAAAAATTTCAAAGCCTCAGAGACTTAACACAACAAAAGTTTAATTCCAACTCATGCTACTGTTCTTCCATGGTCATCTAGTCACTATGCACTGCATTGTCCCTGAGGATCCAGGAGCAGCCAGTATCTGGAACTTTGGTGGTGAAAATTAAGCTATAGCTCACCTATGCCTTTTATTATTATTATTGTGGTAAATATACATGTAACAAAACCTTTGCCATTTTAACACTCCTCACATGTGCAGTTCAGTGACATTGACTTAGATTCTTCATGTTGTTCAACCATCACCCTTACCCGTTCCCAAATATTTCCATCACCCTTAACATCATATTTGCTTTAAAGCCTCAAAGTGACACTTATCAATTCTGCTCACGTTTCATTGTCCACAGCAAATTCCAGAACTATTATTGGTTTCAAGGGAGTAAAGAATAATGATTTTTCTACAGAAAAGAGAAGTGGATATTGATAATAAATAGTAATACAGTCTCCTAAAAGGGGTTTGGCACAGACCCATTTGCTCCAAGCAGGCTGTATTCCTAACAGTGACTGAGAATGCCTATGTCCTTAAGAAGAGGGTTAAACATTGCCTCTCTTTCTCCACTGCCAGCATAACTTCCTATAACTAGATTACTGACCAAATAAAGAGAAATCCTGCTGTTCCTCCGAAATTTCCTCTGAGGAATCGGTTCCTCCATTATCATCCTTTTTGTTTTGTTGTACCACCTCTAGCTATACCTGTGCAAGGGGACAATTTTGGCTAAAGATTATTTCGCTGTTTACAAAATAAGAATACCTATATTTATGATTCTACCACCTTATTTTATCTAGATGAATATACACCTGTAAAACATTGAACCTGTTTAGGGATGATGCCAGCCACACAAGCCACTGGAAGAATGCAGAAGACATGTATCCTAGCCCTGATGACTGTTTAATACGTTAGGATCATATAAATGTTAATTTAAGAGGTTCTTGACCGGAGGAGCAAGTGGTTCAAACTTCAACCCTTATTCTCTAAGTAAAGGCTCAAAAACCCTTTTGTTTGTTCTATCAGTTACTGGTTAAGACATTCCAATATGCCTCTATAATTTTTTTTAATTAATTAATTAATTTTTTCTTATACTTTTGTCCATTTTTGCTTTAGCTGTTTTGAGACCAGGTTATTCAGTGGGTCAAGATTTAAATAATTATGTTATTATAGTGAGTTGAAACTTCTTACCTCAAATAACTTTTATTGCCTTAAAGTCTTTTTGTTTGAAATTAATGATTTTGGCTAGTATTTGAATGTTTTATCCCAACCTTTTATTTACAATCTTTCAGTAATTTTATGTTTTAAATGTATCAAAAGCATTTTTATATAGTCTGATCTGATCATCTTTGTTTTCATTTTATTGGAATATCAACTGCATTTACATTTAATGCAGTTATTGATATATTTGACATTAAATCTATCACCATACTATATATTTCCTTGGCCTCCCTCCTCCAAAACTTACTGGTCAGCTTGATAGGTATAGCCTCTTAGTTTTAAACTCCCAAAGTATGTTTCTTATACCAATGCTCTGTAACACCTAAATCCTGGGGGATGCATATAAGCTACTTCAGTGATTCCCTAGTAGCCCTTCCACCACCCATTAGAACTAATACAGGCATACCTCAGATACATCGTGCATCCAGTTGCAAACCAACATTATAAAGCGAATATAGAG
This sequence comes from Elephas maximus indicus, assembly GCF_024166365.1. Taxonomy (NCBI): domain Eukaryota; kingdom Metazoa; phylum Chordata; class Mammalia; order Proboscidea; family Elephantidae; genus Elephas; species Elephas maximus. The sequence goes on from NC_064820.1 coordinate 136,845,288, forward strand.
GCAAAGCAAGTTACAAGAATTTTTTGGTTTCCCAGTGCATATGAAAGTTATGTCTAGACTATACTGGAGTCTATTAAGTGTACAATAGCATTAAGTCTAAAAAACTTACATGCCTTAATTAAAAAGTACTTTATTGATAAAAAAATGACATCATCTGAGCCTTCAGCAAGTTGTAATCTTTTTGCTAGTGAAGGGTCTTGCCTCAATATTGATGGCTGCTGACTGACCAGGTTGGTGGATGCTGAAGGTTGGGGAGGCTGTGGCAGTTTCTTAAAATAAGACAAAAATGAAGCTTGTCGCATTGATCGACCCTTCCTTTCACAAAAGATTTCTCTGTGGTGCTGTCTGATGGCATTTTACCGACAGTGGAACTTCCTTCAAAATTGTAATCAATCCTCTCAAACCCTGCTGCTGCTTTATCAACTGAGTTTATGTAATACTCTAAATCCTTTGCTGTCATTTCAACATAGTTCACAGCATCTTCACCAGGAGTAGATTCCATCTCAAGAAACCACTATCTTTGTTCATCCATAAGAAGCAACTCCTCATCCATTAGAGTTTTATCGTGAGATTGCAGCAATTCTGTCACATCATCAGGTTCCACTTCTAATTCTAGTTCTCTTGCTGTTTCCACCACATCCACGGTTACTTCCTCCACTGAAGTGTTAGTCCCTCAAAATCATCCATGAAGGTTGAAATCAACTTCTTCCAAGCTCCTGTGAATGTTGATACTTCGAAGTTCTCCCATGAATCACAAAAGTTCTTAATGGCATCTAGGATATTGAATACTTAGCAGAAGGTTTTCAATTTACTTTGCCCAGAATCATCAGAGGAATCACCATCTATGGCAGCTATAGCCTTACAGAATGTATTTCTTAAATAATGAGACTTGAAAGTCGAAATTACTCCTTGAACCATGGGCTGCAGAATGGATGTTGTATTAGCAGGTGTGAAAACAACATTAATCTCTTTGTACATCTTCATCAGAGCTCTTGGGTGACCAGGTACATTGTTAATAAGCAGTAATATTTTGAAAGGAACCTTATTTTCTGAGCAGTAAGTCTCAACAGGGGGCTTAAAATATTCAGTAAACCATGTTGTAAACAGATGTCCTGTCATACATGCTTTGTTTTTCCATTTATAGAGCTCAGGCAGAGTAGATTTAGCATAATTCTTAAGGGCCCTAGGATTTTCAGAATGGTAAGTGAGCATAGGCTTTAACTTAAAGTCACCAGGAGTATTAGCTCCTAACAAGAGAGTCAGCCTGTCCTTTGAAGCTTTGAAGCCGGGCATTAACTTCTTCCCAACTATGAAAGTCCTAGATGGTACCTTCTTCCGATATAAGGCTGTTTTGTTTACATTGATAATCTGTCATTCAGTGTAGCCATCTTCATCAATTATCTCAGCCAGATCTTCTGGATAACTTGCTGCAGCTTCTGCATGAGCACTTGTTGCTTCACCTCGCACTTTTATGTTATGGAGACGGCTGCTTTCCTTAAACCTCATGAACCAACCCTGCTAGCTTCAAGCTTCTCTTCTGCAGTTTCTTCACTTCCCTCAGCCTTCATAGAATTGAAGAGAGTTAGGGCCTTGCTCTGGATTAGGTTTTAGCGTAAGGGAATGTCATGGCTGGTTTGATCTTCTATCCAGACCATTAAAATTTTCTCCATATCAGCAATAAGTCTGTTTTGCCTCATTATTCATGTGTTCACCAGAGTAGCACTTGTGATTAGCTTCAAAGAGCTTTTCCTTTGCATTAACAACTTGGCTAACTCTTTCATGCGAGAGGCCTAGCTTTAGGCCTATTTCGTCTTTTGACATGCCTTCCTTGCTAAGCTTAATCATTTCTAGGTTTTGATTTAAAATGAGAGGCATGTGACTCTTTCATTTGAACACTTAGAGGCCATTTTAGGGTTATTAATTGGCCTAATTTCAATATTGTCCTGTCTCAGGGAATAGGGAGGCCCATGGAGAGAGAGAGAGAGACTGGAGAATGGCCAGTCATTGGAGTCATCAGAACCCACACAACATGTTTCGAAGAAGTTCACTGTCTTATATGGGTGTGGTTCGTGGCACCCCAAAACAATAACAGTAGTAAAATTAAAGATCAGTGATCACAGACCACCATAGCAGATATAATAATAATAAAAAAGTTTGAAGTATTGTGAGAATTACCAAAATATGACACAAAGACATGAAGTGAGAAAATGCTGTTGAAAAAATGTCCCCAATAGATTTGATCTGTTCAGGGTTCCCATAAACCTTCAATTCGTAAAAAACGCAGCATCTGCTAAGTGCAATAAAACGAGGTCATGCCTGTATAGGGGGCAGCGTTCTTTTCCTCCCCCCTGTGGGGCAACTCTGTGACTATTCTTTATTTTTTTTTAGTTTTATTATTATTTTTTTAAATTTTTATTTATTTATTTTTTAGGTGAGGGGGCTGACCTCTTTGGATCTCAGTTTCCAGCACAGACAAACTAACTTCTCACTTTTGGCATCTACTCTCGGTCAAAACCAAGGTAGAAAGATTACTGTTTTAACATCCTGCCATATAAGTTCCTCTGTAATGTGCTGGCATCTCTAGATTTTTATAGGATTACTTTTTTAAACTTAAGGACTTATAGGGACTTTTACTTATCCTTTAATATAATTTATCTTGATTGAATTGCAGTAGTTTTTTTCTACTCAGGGTATGTTTTGTAAAAAGACTGTCAGAGGAAAGCAAGCCTGGTTCTATTAAAATTACAAACCTGGGGTTCAGGGCCATTCTAAAGATTAGGTTAATAGAACGAGCTTTAGATTAGTTGAAGTTGAGCCTAAAACTCATAACTGCAGCTTAAAAGAGACTGTTGCTGTAAGACTTGCTACTAAGCCCTACAACTGAAGAGATTATTTTCCTTTCAAATTAACTGCTCCTAGCCAAAGGCCAAATAAATTGGTCTAATGAGAATTTCAAGCTTGTGATTGCTATCCTATCTCTTTTATAAAAGTAACAGTATATTTTCATATAACATTCAGACCATTAGGCAGCAGGATATGTTTTAATTGGCTTGTTCACATGCATATCCTGTTTCTCTCTTTCACCTTCTGTCTTTCTGTTTCTTAAATATATACACATGTATTTGAAAGAAAAGAAAACTTATGATAATTGGAGACTACTTTAATCTCCTTTAGGGTGCTTTTGAGTAGTCTGAAGTAGTTTGAAGAAATATTTAACAACCACATTAATATTTAAGTTCATAGGTGAAGATAAACTCTGTGATTAGAAAACCTATGAAAAGAAAAGACTTACTTGATTTTGTAATAGAGACAGCATTCTTTAATTTTATTTTGGGACTATGTTTATGGATAATAAAAAGTAAATTTGGGTTTGTTTGCTTAATGGCATCTACAGAATTCTTCTGCTCCCTTTTGGTAGTCAGTAACTGTTAGTTAAACTGAAATCAGGCAGCAGAAAAATGGTCTGACATTATTAATGGACTGTGGAAATGAGAGTGATAGCTTACCAATATTGGCCATGAGGTTTCATCTTCTGCTCTCCTTAGCAGATCAGCTATGCAAACTGTTTTCCCAATAAATGTAAGCTGAAGTAGTTTTGCTTTGCCTGACAAATTTATATAGATCCTATCTGTTCCTTCCATTTCCAGCAATCCTTGTCACTGTTAATGGTGTCGCATACCTCTAGCTACCACTCATCTGTCACTTTTCCATACTGTGCTGGTTTGTATGTTGCTGTGTTGCAGAAAGTTATGTCACTGTTATTTCAAATATCAGCAGGATCAGCCATGGTGGACAGGTTTCAGCAAAGCTTCCAGTCTAGGACAGAAGAGTCTTGGACTACTTCTGAAAAAATTGACCAGTAAAAATGTTATGAATGGCAGTGGAACATTGTCTGATATACTGCTGGAAGATGAGCCCCTAAGGTTGGAAAGTACTCAAAATATAATTGGGGAAGAGCTGCCTCCGCAACATAGAGTAGCTTTAATGATGTGGGTGGACTAGAGGTTTCAGGACCTTCATTTGCTGATGGGGCACAACTCAAAATGAGAAGAAAGAGCTGTAAACATCCTTTAATAATTGGAATGTGGAATGTACAAAGTATGAATCTAGGAAAATTACAAGTAGTCAAAAATGAAATAGAATGTATAAACATCAATGTCCTAGGTATTAGTGAGCTGAAATGGACTGGTATTGGCCATTTTGAATCAGATAATCCTATCGTCTACTATGCCAGGAATGATAAATTGAAGAGGAATGGTGTCACATTCATCATCAAAAACATTTCAAGATCTATCCTGAAGTACAGCACTGTCAGTAATAAGATAATATCCATACTCCTACAGTTAATAAAACTATTATTCAGATTTATGCATGAACCACTAATGCCAAAGATGAAGAAATTGAAGATTTATACTCACTTCTGCACTATGAAATTGATCAGACATGCAAATGAGATGCATTAATAATTACTGGTGATTGGAATACAAAGGTTGGAATCAAAGAAGAAGGATGAGTAGTTGGAAAATATGGCCTTGGTGATATAAATGACACCAGAGGTCACATGATAGAATTTTGCAAGACCAACAACTTGTTCATTGCAGATACCTTTTTTCAACAACATAAATGGCAAGTATACACATGAACTTTGCCTGATGGAATACACAGGAATCATTTTGACTACATCTGTGGAAACAGGTATTGCAGAAGCTCAATATCACCAGTCAGAACAAGGCCAGGGGCCAACTGCTGAACAGACTACCAATTGCTCTACCAAGTTCAAGTCGAAGCCAGAAAAAATTACAGCAAGTCCACGAGAGCCAAAATATGACCTTGAGTATATCCCACCTGAATTTACAGACCATCTGAAGAAGAGATTTGACACATTGAACATTAATGTCCAAAGCCCAGACAATTTGTGGGATGACATCAAGGACATCATACATGAAGAAAGCAAATGGACAGAAAAGAAAGAAAAGAGCAAAATGGATGTCTGAGGAGACTGAAAATTACTCTTGAATGTGGAGTGGCTAAAGCAAGTGGGAAAAAATGATGACATAAAAGAGCTGAACAGAAGATTTCAAAGGACATCTTGAGAAGACAAAGTATTATAATGAAATGTGCAAAGACCTGGAGTTAGAAAAGCAAAAAGAGAAGAACATGCTGTGCATTTCTCAAGCTGAAAGTACTGAAGAAAAAAAGCAAGCCTCGTGTTGCAGTTTTGAAGGAGTCTATGGGAAAAATATTGAATAATGCAGAATGCATTAAAAGCATTTGGAAGGAATACACTGAGCCACTTTACCAAAAAGAATTGGTCAATATTCAACCATTTCAGGTGGCAGCATAAGATCAAAAACAACACTATTGAAGGATGAAGTCCAAACTGCACTGAAGGGAATGGTGAAAAACAAGGCTCCAGGAACTGATGGAATACCAATTGAGATGTTCCAACAAATAGATGCAACACTGGAAAAGCTCACTTGTCCAAGAAATTTGAAAAGCTGCTACTTGACCAACCAACTGGAAGAGATCCATATCTGTGCCCATTGCAAAGAAGGGGATCCAAGGGAACGAAAAAATTATTGAATAATATCATTGATAGCATATGCAAGTAAAATTTTGTTGAAGACAATTCAAAAATGGTTACAGCAGTACATTGACAGAGAAGTGCCAGAAATTCAAGCCAGATTCAGAAAAGGGCGTGGAACAAGGGATATCATTGCTAATGTCAGATGGATCTTGGCTGAAAGCAGAGAATACCAGAAAGATGTTTACCTGTGTTTTAGCAAAGGCATTTGACTGGGTGGATCGTAACAAATTATGGATAACATTGTGAAGAATGGGAATTCCAGAACACTTTAATTGTGCTCGTGAAGAACCTGTACCTAGACCAAGAGGCCATTTATTTAAACAAAACAAGGGGATGCTACATGGTTTAAAATCAGGAAATGTGTGCATCAGGGCTGTATCCTTTCACCATACTTATTCAAACTGTACGCTAAGCAAATAATCTGAAAACCTGGACTATGTGAAGAAGAATGCAACATCAGGATTGGAAGAAGACTCATTAACAACCTGCAATATGCAGATGACACAACCTTGCTTCCTGAAAGCAAAGAGGACTTGAAGCACTTAGTGATGAAGATCAAGGATTGCGGCCTTCAGTATGGATGATACTTTAACATAAAAAAACAACCATGATAAACACCATGATAAACAGAGAAAAGACTGAAGTTGTCAAGGATTTCATTTTACTTGGATCCAAAATCAACGCCCATGGAAGCAGCAGTCAAGAAATCAAATGATGTATTGAATGGGCAAGTCTGTTGCAAAAGACCTCTTTAGATGTTAAAAAGCAAAGATGTCCCTTAGAGGACTAAGGTGTACCTGATCCAAGCCATGTTATTTTCAATTGCCTCATATACATGTGAAAACTGGACAGTGAATAAGGAAGACCAAAGAATAACTGATGTTTTTGAATTATGGTGTTGGTGAAGAATATTGAGTATATCATGGACTGCCAGAAGAATGAACCAATCCGTCTTGGGAGAAGTATATCCAGAGCACTCCTTGGAAGCGAGGATGGAGAGACTTCATCTTATGTACTTTGGACATGTTATCAGGAGGGGCCAGGGCCTAGAAGAGAACATCATGCTTGATAAAGGTGAGGGTCAGCAAAAAAGAGGAAGAACGTCAAAGAGATGAATTGACACAGTGTCTGCAGTGGTGGGCTCAAGCATAGCAAAAATGTTGAAGATGGCACAAGATCAGGTGGTGTTTTGTTCTGTTGTGCATAGAGTTGCTATGAGTCAGAACCAACTCAATGGCACTTAACAATAACACAACATGTTTCTGAGGAACGTGGACAAAAAAAACTCTTCTACCTGAAAACCATTATTTAGGTGGATGAAAGGTAAATTGTGAGATAGCTATTGTGATATATGGATTTTTTTCCCCTCCATATACATCTGCTGGAAACCCTGGTGGCGTAGTGGTTAAGTGCTACAGCTGCTAACCAAGAGGTCAGCAGTTCGAATCCACCAGGCTCCTTGGAAACTCCATGGGGCGGTTCTACTCTGTAAGGTCGCTATGTGTCGGAATTGACTTGACAGCAGTGGGGGGTTTTGAGTTATATACCTCTGCTAGGCTGGAAAGCAAGAACAGACACTTCTCAAATTCATGTCTAGATACTCAAAGTGTTTGGCAGGAAGAATAGGGAGGTAGCCCCTCTGACACAAAACTTTCAGTGAATAACATTTGTTATTTTTATCTCCACTACATGGATGAGTGGAGAGAAACTTAATGACATTGAAGCTTTTTTAAGGTCATATAGAAAGGTAGTGCTCTTTCCAGAAGTTTCTTAGCTTCATCCTTAGAGTAGGTCATATATCACCAGGAATTGCCAGAGGGACTGACAGAAAACATATTCTTTTCTCATGTAGCATTTCTAAGATGAATTTTAGAGTGAAACTAGCGTTCTGAAAGAAGTATAGACTTTTTTTATTCATAAAGCATTTTTAAGAGCACCAGCTATCCTACGTCTTTTTTTCAAATGATAAGGAAGAAATTCCCAGTCCAAAATAGGTGTCTTGTTCAAGATCATACAACTAATTTTCAAAGCATTCTGATTCCTAGTGCTTTGCCTGTTTTTAATTATACCTGTCACTTTTCAGGTTGCATTTTTCCTTTTGCCAACACTGTGCTCATTCTCAGCAATGAATAGCTGAGTCTTGTGATTCAATAGAAAGAATATACATATGTATATATTCTTTCTATATATATGTATATATTCTTTCTGTTGTATCACAAGACTCAGATGTTCATATATATACATTTCAAGTGAGTTGATAAACTTCAAACATGAGTAGAATGTAATGAATATTCTAATTTTGTAATAAGCTGTAAACTCTTAAATATACTTCTATTACCCTGCTTTTCAGAAAAGAAAAATAAATCTTGGTTAAAAGTAAAAGAAACAAACAAAAGTTAGAATTAAGAAAGCTTATGCTCAAGTGAAGCACATGGGGTTATCAAAACAGTCACCTTCTTAGCACTGAATTTTTCCCCTGTAAAGCACAGGTACTTACAAGTCTCCAACACCATTAATATTGGACAATGCACAATGAAGCATGCAAAAAACAATGTAATTACAAACACATTTTCAGAAATCTTGTAAGCAGAACTAAAAATAATGCAGGAAGTAGAAGAATATGTACCCGAATAAACAATGGAGGAATAGTCACAATAAGACAAAAAAAAATGAAAAGGTAACTAAAATAACAACTAATTTACCTAAATAAATAAGACCTGTATGTTAAAATCTTAAAGCAGAAGTTAAAGTTACTATATAACAAGTGGTACTATCTTGTTTTATGTTTTTGTATAGGTTGTAATCTTGAAGACAAGCATTATGCTCTAAATTTTTTGTACTTACGAGAGCGCTATCTACACTGTTGGTTGAAAGAAAGAATAATGTGGGGAAAAAGGAAGGAACAAAGGAAGGATTGGGGTAATAATCCTGTCAACAAAAGATCCCTGTGTACAAATACAGAAGGAGCGATCACAATTTAATATTGAGTAAGCATTATCAAAGGAGTCCTAGTGGTACAGTGCTTAAAGTGCTCAGCTGCTAACCAAAAGGTCAGCAGTTCGAACCCACCAGCTGCTCTAGGGGAGAAAGATATGGCAATCTGCTCCCACAACGATTACAACCTTGGAAACCTTAAGGGACAGTTCTACTCTGTCCTATGGGTCTCTATGAGTCAGAATCGACTTCACAGCAATGGGAAGCATTATCAGATTTACATGCAAGTGAGGTAGCGTGATAAAACCAAAAAAAACAAACCCGTTGCTGTTGAGTCAATTCATGATAGTGACCTAAAAATTTAGGCAGAATTCCACATAAATTTGTACAGAAACATAGAAGGGAATTAAAACTTCTACTTGAGAGACAAGAGGGCTCATTTTGTGTTTGTCTCTTGTGTATCTTGTGGAGACTTGTAAATTAATCTTTGAGATATGTGTTTACAGTTCCAGTGTTTAGAAGGCCCTTACCTTCCTCTTAGCCTATTATGTTTTCAAGGAGATACTCTGAGAATGGGAATGGTGGGGAGGAGACCATCTCCCTCCTCTTTATTAAGCAAAGAAAGCTTGATATTTTATACCACCTACGAGTTAAAAGCTTGATTATTTTACCTTTTTGTGTTAAAGGTAAAACAAAGGAGAGGAGGGAGAGTGGAAGGGAGCGAGGAAGCAGGGAGGAAGACTGAATGAATAGCAGATTCACTGGTGAGAAATTTGAACTATACCCCAAAGAAAACTGGTGCCCTTCCATTATCCAGGTGGGGTTCCCAGGAGTAAACATTAGCTATTGTCCAGGTGGGGTTCCCAGGAGTAGCAGGCTTTAATACCTTGAATCCTGTGAGAAGGCAAACATAATATACCCCAAAGACATAGCAGTAATGCCCAATTGCCCTCTGGTTCAAACCTGAGAGAAGGAATTAGTGTTAGTGAAAATGTTATATTTGATTCAATTGATTTTCTGTTGAGATTGCTCCTCTCTTCCTCCAGACATTTTTTTTTTTTTTTTTAGTATTAGCAACTGCTTACTCAGCAGAGGGAAATAGTTTCCCTCTCAATTGGTCCTCTTCTCCTTACCCACTGCTCATTCTTTCTGTCTACCCCTGATTGACTCTTTTTTTAAAATGGCCTCCATCCTAGTCCTACATGTAGGGTGTTAAGGAAATACATGTCCATAACCTACCAGCAAGTGCCTTGTATGCACATTATTTACTGCATATCCCCCAAATGGGGAACCTGGGCTATGTTTGTCATACAGCAGTGTATGATCTCTTAACAGAGATGGGGTGCAGAGGGAATGAATGCCTTTTCTCCATAGTCATGAGGAAAATGACATGTTCAAATTTTAGCATCATCTCAAATTTGAAGATAACAATTGAGTCCATTATTTTTTAATTTACCAAATAATAAAATAAATAAATAATAAAAATCCTTCAGATTCTGAAAGAAACTTTTAGAACCAGAACAATTCAGTCACTAGGTTCTCTTTTTCCATAGTCTTTTCTGGGTAGTTTTAGAGATCCAAGGAATTATTCCCATAAATATTCCAGATATGATGTAGAAAAAAGTTTTTTTCTCATAATAAAACAAGAAATATCTTTCATTTACTGTATTATACTCTTTCCTCCAGAGATCCTGTTTTTTGTGTGTGTGTGTGTGCATGTGTGTGTATGTGTGTGTGTCAGATTAGCTCCAGAGGAATGGAAAATATTATAAATACTGTATATAAAATTAAGAAGACTCATTTTAATTTACTAGTTCCAGTATAGTGTTTCATAATTAAAATTTACTTTTATTACTAATACTCTCATCTTCTGTTGTAAGCAAAATATTATTTATGAAATATAAGTCTCTTCTACTTTCAGAAGCCCTATTTTCTTTGTTACTAAGAGCAAGAAATTCTTCTTTTTTTATCTGTCATAACCACCTGGTCCTTGAAATTTCTAAGTTTGGTAGACTGCCAATGTGCCAATGTAATTTAGCAAGGTAGCTACACAACAGATATTCTTTTAAAACTAGGCCAATTTTTAAAGTGAAATAACTAACTCTCAAAACTCAAGACACAAGTGAGGCTCTCAGTAAGTGCCACCTGGCTACTAATCCGTTACCCGTTTATTTAGTCAGGTGATAAAAACACTTTATTCTACCCCTGTGAAGGGGATATGTGTGACTCACTTCTATTTCTAGGGAGTGCTTCATCAGCATATAAGAGTATATAATGGATTTTTAGCAAGAAATAGAAAAATATGTATTTCCTTACGAATGGACACCAAACTTAACTGTGCAAAAGCAATGACTGAGTTTGAAGTTGGCTAGGGCAATTGAGACCATTTTTTAAAATGATCAGGATGGTCAGAAAATGATGTATAACTTCTTGTGTTATATGAGAATTGCTGGTGTGGTGAATATTAAAAATAGAAGCTTATCAATGGTGATACGGCTACAGATCAAAGGAAAAATTAAATCTTAAGTCAACAAGCTGAAGTCTCGGTGGTAGTATCTGTGGACTCATTCTTGTGCCTGTGAACTTTGATAGCTGAAGTAGCTTTGGAGTGAACAGGAAGACAGAAAGTGAAAGATAAAATTATTCAGATTCAAATTTCAAACTAATACTCCCAGAAAGTAAGCATAAGTTAAATTAAGGATTTGGGTATCTATACCCAAATAAAATGGATGTAGCTAATAGTAAAACATTATAAAATTGAGGATAAAGAGAAAAATATAATAACTTTGAGAGACAGCTTAGGTGAAAATAATCGATTTAAAAATTGCCTCATTAAGATGTTGCATATGTTATGGAAACTTTGGGTAAGGAGACAGGGTTATTAATCAATTTGAAATTAATTTTCTCCAAATGTTTGGAATCAAGAGAATGAACTGTATTTGAAAGATAAAGAAAACTGCAGAATATGTTGATTAACAGCTGGAATGGAAGAATGAAAGTTGGAGGTAGATATAGAGAAGAATACAATGTAATTTAAAGATAATAGGAAATGGAGAAATTCTAACAGTGGCAGGAGGACCTCCTGGCTGGAGATTTCTTAAAAACCAGGTAGTCTGTGGAGGTCTCTCCAGTGGGGGCTTCTGTATGATTTCTCTTCAAACAAGTTTCTGCCATGTGCACAGATGTCAAGTGGGGTTCCATCGGTATTCAACTCTGTGCCCTTGTTTCTCTTGCATATAAGGAAGTTCTGATTATATATTTACAACACAATTTTTAGAAAGCTGGTTTGCTAGAGTCACAGAAAGAATTCTGGATTGGTGGATTGGGCAATGAGAAAAAAATTATCCATTAATTAAATGGGAAGAAAATAATAAATTCTGTGTCTACTTATGTTTTCTTAAATTACTACTGCCTGCTCTTGAAATTAGAGGAAAAAAAAAAAAAAAAAGATGTGTGTGAAATGCTTTTTTTTCAGGAATTTGTTTCAGGAAGCAGAGCTACCTTCTCTTAAAGACAAGGGTATCTGTCCCTCTGGATCCCATTCCTTTTCTCCAGGTGGCCAACACGTTTAACTTTTAAGTCTAATCATTGGGGCAAAATGACTTCAAAGCATAGAGGTATTTTAGGTATTAGTTCTTATAAGAAAACTGATTTTAAAAAATGAACAAAAAAATCCACAGGAACTTCAGGTTTACAAGCTGTGAAAATAAATATTAATTCCTCCAACTTTTTTAGGTGTTTTAAATTAAGTATGAAATATGGAAAAAAATATCTGTGCTGTTATGTTCATCTATTTTTTGGATCTATCAAATAACTAACCATTTTGCTCTAGAACAATAAAAACCAACTAATGCAATAGAAAAAATGTGTTTATGTGTCCCATAAGAAATCCTCATGCTTAATTTTTTCCTTTTATTCCAATCAGATGTCTACTAATATCCTGCACAACTAAATTTGCTTATTATTTATCTACATACACATATCTGTTTCTGCAAAAATACCATATGCTGAAAGTAGTGACTGGGTAATGACACAAAGATACATTTAAGCTAAGTTGACATTAGTTCTGGCTAGCCACCGTTTGGGAAATAAAATTCAAAACAAAATCTACTCCCAGTCCAGAAAATCTCTCCACAAAAATAGAAGGAAAAAAAAAGATTTATTAATGAATAAGCATTAAACCAGAATGTAGTATATCAAAGGCAATCTACTAAAGGTTTGCAAAAGCAGAAATTTTACGCTTTATATAGCTGAATGGATACAATCCATTGCGTTCATGTTTTCAAGATAAATAGCTAATTTTCTGGTATCTTTATGGCCGGAGGCAGAATTGCAATTTGCTGTTAACCCAAAGGATGACTGGAACCCATACAGCGGCATCCGTGAAGAAAAGGCCTGGAGATTGGATTCTATAAAGATTACAGCCAAGGAAACTCAGTGAGCAGTTCTATTCCGTAACACATGGGGTCGCCATGAGTCTGGGGCCTGACTCCACCGCAGCTAACAACAACTGAGGGAAAGATTGCCTGAAGCTACACTTTATAGAGGTGGCTATCAGGTTTTTGAGGTAACACCTTACATTTATATACCTTTTAAAGAGACAGAAAAAGAATTTATCTAAAGTGAATTTTGAAAGAACAGGACGATGGGAATCTCTTCCCTTATTTTCAACAGGGAAAATGAAAACCTCTTATTTTCAATTTGTATTTCTCCTTGCAGCATCCTGAAGTTACATAATATTTTGATGAATAGAGGCCTTGCCTAAGAGATCTGTCATAAGCTGTATTAAACAAAGATATGTGAGAAAGCTAAATATCTGATTGTGCCTTACCTACTTTCCGATAAAAAGGAAAAAAAAAAATCAAGAAGAGGTTTTGATTTATCTGGTAAAGGAAGATGACATAAAGGATATCTTTATTATCTGAGAGTAATTGTTACCAGGAATAGTCACCAAGAGAATCCATTCAACTGGGAATAAACATTTCACTGTGAATAATGAAACAATTTTAATTTGAATTATATGATTAAAAAAAGATATAGATTTATTTTGTGCATAGCAAAAACTATCCCCTCATTCTTATGATGGACTTTAACAAATGTGTAAGGTAACACACTACTACTAAGTCGTAGATTTTACTTTTGACTTTTGCCATATATGGGATCTTAGAGAGGTAAATTTTGCAAGGAAAAAAGAAGAAGGAAAGAGAAAGGGGAAGGAATGAAGAGAAAGAGAGAAAAGAAAGAAAGAAAAAAGACAGACAGAAAGAAAGAATTCAATAGTTTTATACATTTCCCTAAAGATTTCTTTTGATCCTTTGATATTCAAATAATGCCCTTTGGAAACATTTTCTTTTATCGTGCTTGCTGATTTCCTTTTTCAGTTGTTAACTGGTCTAACTTTGTTAAATCCTCATGCGTGAAGAGTTTTAATATGATTCAAGTCATTCCCCAACATTAATTTTATGCAATCTTTGATAAGATTTGCAAACTCCACTTGGTATTACTTTAGATTTTATTTCAATTTTATTACTGATTTTTTGGATACTCAGGTATCAATGTGAGAATTCTTGACAAAAGACTTGAGATAAAAGGTATTCATTAGAGATAAACCACAGAAGGATATTTGAATGGACACTAAAAAGTTACAAACATTCAGTTCATTAGTGCATATTTTCATGACACACAACTCTAGAGACTTATGTAATGGAACACCCACGTAATGGCAACTTTGGAACTTTAAAAAACCCTCCAGAACCGCATTAAAACTCCTAAACACTTTCTGTAGTAATGATTACTAAACAAATGTAGCAAAATAGAAATTCTATCAGCAGCTGTTGAGCAAGATTTATTTGACCAGATTTCACTGCTTTACATTTGTAATTATGGTTTTAATTGGTTTATAAAGGACTGTAGCTCCTGCTACTACTATAAGTTCTTTCAACCTTTTTCTTTAATTTTAAGTTGTACTTATTTAGCAATCCAGAATGTTCATCAGCATGCAAAAGAGCTAGTGATGATCAATTATGTGAGAAGTAGAAAATATGTACAATGTGGACCATTTTCTTCAATTCACAAAATTATTATTAGTTTATGAGACAATATTTTATATTCTTGTATTAATTAGTTGACCATGACATAATGCTTTCAAAAATATAAACAGAGATGATCAACCTTAGAGAAACTAGCCAGCAACGAAGGGAAGTTATTTTACTTTAATGGAAAAAGAACAGTACTTGGAAGCAAATAATTTAAATGTTGTTGTTGTTGTTAGGTGCCAGTGAGTCAATTCCAGCTTGTAGCACCCTGTGTACAACAGAATGAAACACTGCCCAGTCCTGCGCCATTCTCATGATTAAGCTAAATATTAGCTATCTTTTAAAAGTCACTGATGTGAAATAAAGGTTTGAAAAATGATGGTCCTATTTGAAGTTCCTAAAATGCAAAACAACCTCCATACTAATATAATTTTTGAAAAATCAAGATCAAAATGAGTTCCTTCTTCCAAATGATTTCTTTTTTCCCCCTACTTAAGTGATAATCATTGTTATCAATTTGTTTTTTATTATATATCTACACATATGCATGAATGGATTTTTAAAATATCCATGGTATGCAACACGAAGTTTTTCAAGACTTGGTTCCTATCTCAACACAAAGATCTTCCTTCTGAATTGTGGAAAATATGTATGTAACAAAACATTTAATTTTTCTATATTCTTCACATGTACAATTTAGTAACATTAATTGTGCTCATCATGTTGTACTACTATTACGATTATCTATTTCCAAATTTTCCATCACCCTTAACAGAAGCTCAGTGTGCCCTAAACAAGGAGTCTGCCTTTCTTTCCTCCTCTCCTCCTGCCCACTGCACCAATAACCTTAGGTCTGTATGCACTTCCAAGTGATTTTTTAATACAAAACCCAAACCCATTGCCTAGGAGTCAATTCCAACTCGTAGCAACACTACAGAACAGAATAGAACTGCCCCATAGGGTTTTGGAGGCTATAATCTTTATGGGAGCAGACTGCCACATCTTTCCTCTGCAGAGTGGCTGGTGAGTTCAAACCACTGACCTTTTGGTTAGCAGCTGAGTGCTTAATCATGTACCACTAGGGCTCCTTTTAAAATACATTTTGCAAAAAAAAAAAATCAATAAAACTCATTTTAATATATTCAGCTTAAAAATTACATTAAAAATGTAGAGAAATCAAAGCTCATATGTAACTCATACCCAAAATAAAATGAAATTAAACATCATGAATCAATTATAAAGACGACTTAAGGGCCAGCACATGGAATGCATGCATATTGAGAGACTTCTTTCTCTGCCCTTGCCTCCTAAAATTCTCTACTCTTTTAGCGGGCAGGTAGGGATTAAAATCTATATATTTTTCTGCTTTGTTAAAAAAAAATCTCTTATTCAGATCTGCCCCCCATCTGTAATAACAGCAATCAATAGAAGATACAATTAGATGTTGATTTTGATGATGTAGGCCCAGCCACCCAGTCAAAAATAATAGCCATTGGATTTTTTGTTACTTTTTAAAAAAATTTTTATTGTTCTTTAAGTGAAAGTTTACAAATCAAGTCAGTCTCTCATACAAAAATTTATATACACCTTGCTATATGGGTCGCTATGAGTCGGAACCGGCTCAATGGCACTGGGGTTGGTTTGGTTTTGGTTTATCCTAATTGCCCTCCCACTAATGAGACAGCCCGCTCCTTCCCTCTACTCTCTCTTTTCCTCTCTTTCCACCACCTTCTGACACCCTCTGCCATCTCATCTCCCCTCCAGATAGGAAATGCCAACATAGTCTCAAGTGTCTACTTGATCCAAGAAGCTCATTCTTCACCAGCATCTTTTTCTATCCCATTGTCTAGTCTAATCCCTGTCTGAAGAGTTGGCTTTGGGAATGGTTCCTGTCTCAGGCTAACAGAAGGTCTGGGGGCCATGACCACCAGGGTCCTTCTGTCTCAGTCAGATCCTTAAATCTGGTCTTTTTACGAGAATTTGGGGTCTGCATCCCACAGCTCTCCTGAGCCCTCAGGGGTTCTCTGTTTTGTTCCCTGTCAGGGCAGTCATTGGTTGTAGTTGCACACCATCTAGTTCTTCTGTCTCAGGCTGATGTAGTCTCTGGTTTATGTGGCCCTTTCTGTCTCTTGGGCTCATAATTACCTTGTGTCCTTGGTGTTCTTCATTCTCCTGTGCTCCAGAGGGGTTGAGGACAATTGATGCATCTTAGATGGCTGCTTGCTAGAATTGAAGACCCCAGCCACCACTCTCCAAAGTGGGATGCAGAATGTTTTCTTAATAGATTTTATTACGCCAATTGACATAGATGTCCCCTGCAACCATAGTTCCCAGACCCCCACCCCAGCTACGCTGGCCTTCGAAGAGTTCAGTTTATTCGGTTAACACCATTGCTTTTGGTTTAGTCCAGTAGTGCTGACTTCTGTATTGTGTGTTGTCTTTCCCTTCACCTAAAGTAGTTCTTATCTATTATCTAGTGAATACCCCCTGCCTTGCTCCCTCCCTCCCCCCTCTAGTAATAATCAAAGAATATTCTCTTCTCTGTTTAAACTATTTCTCAAGTTTTTATAATAGTGGTCTTATACAATATTTGTCCTTTTCAAACTGACTAATTTCATTCAGCAAAATGCCATATAAATTCTTCCATATTATGAAATGTTTCACAGATTCCTCACAGTTCTGTATCTATGCATAGTATTCCATTGTGTGAATATGCCATAATTTATTTATCCATTCATCCACTGATGGGCACCTTGGTTGCTTCCATCTTTTTGCTATTGTAAACAGTGCTGCAATGAACATGGATGTGCGTATATCTGTTCGTGTAAAGGCTCTTATCTCTCTAGGATATGTTCCAAGGAGTGGGATTGCTGGATCTTATGGTAGTTCTATTTCTAGCTTTTTAAGGAAGTGCAAAATCAATTTCCAAAGTGGTTGTACCATTTTACATTCCCACCAGCAGTGTGTAAGTGTTCCAGTCTCTCCACAGTTTCTCCAACATTTATTATTTTGTGTTTTTTGGGTTAATGCCAGCCTCATTGGAATGAGATGGAATCTCATTGTAGTTTTGATTTGCATTTCTCTAATGGCTAATGATCGTGAGCATTTCCTTATGGATCTGTTAGATACCTGAAGGTCCTCTTTAGGGAAGTGTCTGTTCATATCTTTTGCCCATTTTTTAATTGAGTTATTTGTCTTTCGGTAGTGGGGTTTTTGCGGTATCATGTAAATTTTAGAGATATGGTGCTGATCAGAAATGTCATAGCTAAAAACCTTTTCCGAGTCTGTAGGTAGTCTTTTTACTCCTTTGGAGAAGTCTTTGAATGAGTATAGATGTTTGATTTTTAGGAGCTCCTAATTATCTACTTTTTCTTCTGCATTATTAGTCATTTTTTGTATGCTGTTTATGCCATGTATTAGGGCTCCTAACATTGTCCCTATTTTTTCTTCCATGATCTTTATCATTTTAGATTTTATATTCAGGTCTTTGATCTATTTTGAGTTCATTTTTGTGCATGGTGTGAGGTATGGGTCCTGTTTCAATTTTTGCAAATGGATATCCAGTTATGCCAGCACCATTTGTTAAAAAGACTGTCTTTTCCCCATTTAACTGATTTGGGGCCTTTGTAAAATATCAGTTGCTTATATGTGGATGGATTTATGTCTGGATTCTCAGTTCTGTTCCGCTGGTCTACGTATCTGTTTTTGTACCAGTACAAGGCTGTTTTGACTACTGTGGCAGTATAATAGGTTCTAAAATCAGGTAGAGTGAGGCCTCCCACTTTGTTCTTCTTTTTCAGTAATGCTTTACTTATCCAGGGCCTCTTTCTCCTCCATATGAAGTTGATGATTTATTTCTCCATCTTATTAAAGAATGTCCTTGGAATTTCGATTGGAATTACATTAAATCTCTAGATCGCTTTTCGTAGAATAGACATTTTGACAATGTTAAGTCTTCCTATCCATGAGCAAGGCATGTTTTTCTATTTATGTAGGTCTCTTTTGATTTCTTGCAGAAGTGTTTTGTAGTTTTCTTTGTATAAGTCTTTTACATCTCTGGTAAGAGTTATTCCTAAGTATTTTATTTTCTGGGGGGCTACTGTAAACCATGTTGATTTGATGATTCCCTTTTTGATGTTCTTTTTTTTTTGGTGTAGAGGAATCCATCTGATTTTTATGTGTTCATCTTGTATCCTGATACTCTGCTGAACTCTTCTATTAGCTTCAGTAGCTTTCTTGAGGATTCCTTGGGGTTTTCTGTGTATAAGATCACGTCATCTGCAAATAGAGACACTTTTACTTCTTCCTTGCCAGTCTGGATGCCCTTTATTTCTTTATCTAGACTAATTGCTCTGGCTAGGACCTCCAGCACAGTGTTGAATAAGAGTAGTGGAAAAGGGCATCCTTGCCTGGTTCCCAAACTCAATGAGAATGCTTTCAGGCTCTCTCCATTTCGGATGATGTTGGCTGTTGGCTTTGTATAAATGCCCTTTATTATGTTGAGGAATTTTCCTTCTATTCCTCTTGTGCTGAGCATTTTTATCAGAATGAGTGTTGAACTTTGTCAAATGCCTTTTCTGCATCAATTGATAAAATCACCTGGTTCTTGTTTTAGATTTGATTTATATGGTGGAATACATTAATTGTTTTGCTAATGTTGAATCCTTGTATACCTTGTATGAATCCCACTTGGTCATGGTGAATTATTATTTTTTTAATATGTTGTTGAATTCTATTGGCTAGAATTTTGTTGAAGATTTTTACATCTAAGTTCATGAAGGATATAGGACTGTAATTTTCTTTTTTGTGGTGTCTTTACCTGGTTTTCGTATCAGGTATATGCTGGCTTCAGAGAATGAGTTTTGGAGTTTTCTGTCCTTTTCTATGCTCTGAAATACCTTTAGTAGCAGTGGTGTTAAGTCTTCTCTGAAAGTTTGGTAGAACTCTACAGTGAAGCCATCCGGGCCAGGGCTTTTTTTTGTTGTTGTTGGGAGCTTTTTGATTACCTTTTCAATCTCCTCTTTTGTTATGGGTCTATTTAGTTGTTCTACCTCTGTTTGTGTTAGTTTAGGTAATGTGTTTCTAGGAATTCATCCATTTCTTCTAGGTTTTCAAATTTGTTAGAGTACAATTTTTTATAGTAATCTGATATGATTCTTTTAATTTCAGTTGGGTCTCTTCTGGTATCGCCCATCTCATTTCTTATTCAGGTTATTTGCTTCCTCTCCTGTTTTTCTTTTGTCAGTTTGGCCAATAGTTTCTCAACTTTGTTAATTTTTTCAAAGAACCAGCTTTTGGTCTTGTTAATTCTTTCAATCATTTTTCTGTTTTCTATTTCATTTAATTCGGCTCTAATTTTTATTTGTTTTCTTGTGGTGCCCGAGGGTTTCTTTTGTTGCTCTCTTTCTATTTGTTCAAGTTGTAGGTTTAATTCTTTGATTTGGGCCCTTTCTTCTTTTTGGATGTGTGCATTTATTGATACAAATTGACCTCTGCACACTGCTTTTGCTGTGTCCCAAAAGTTCTGATAGGAAATGTTTCCATTCTCATTGGTTTCTATGAATTTCTTTATTCCATCCTTAATGTCTTCTATAATCCAGTCTTTTTTGAGCAGGGTATTGTTCAGTTTCCAAGTGTTTGATTTCTTTTGCCTGCTTTTTCTGTTATTGATTTCTACTTTTATGGCCTTATGGTCAGGGAAGATGCCTTGTAATATTTCAAAGTTTTGGATTCTGCTAAGGCTTGTTTTATGACCTAATATGTGGTCTGTTCTAGAGAATGTTCCACATGCACTAGATAAGAACGACGCATACTTGGCTGCTGTTGGGTGGAGAGGTCTGTTTATGTCTATGAGGTCAAGTTGGTTGTTTGTTGCATTTAGATCTCCCATGTCTTTATTGAGCTTTTTCTGAATGTCCTGTCCTTCACCAAAAGTCATGTGTTGAAGTCTCCTACTATTATTGTGGAGCTGTCTATCTCACTTTTCAATGCCAATAGAGTTTATTTTATGTATCTTGCAGCCCTGTCACTGGGTGCATAAACCTTTAATATGGTTATATCCTCCTGGTATATAGCCCCTTTAATCATTATATAATGTCCTTCCTTATCCTTTATGATGGATTTACTTTAAAGTCTATTTTGTCAGAAATTAATATTGTCACTGCTGCTGTTTTTTTGGTTGTTGTTTGCTTGATATATTTTTTCCATCCTTTGAGTTTCAGTTTGTTTGTGTCTCTAAGTCTAAGGTGTGTCTCCTGTAGGCAGCATAGAGACAGATCATGTTTTTTAATCCACTCTGCCACTCTCTGTCTCTTTGTTGGTGCATTTAGTCCATTTACATTTAGCATAATTATGGATAGGTATGAATTTAGTGCTATCATTCTGATATCTTTTTTTTTGTGTGTTGTTGACAGTTTCTTTTTCCCACTTAATTTTTTGTACTGAGTAGTTTATCTTTATATATTGTCCTTTCCTCATATTTGTTGTTGTTGATTTTATTTCTGCTGAGTCTGTATTTTTTTTCTTATGTTTTATTTTGATGTGTAGGATAGTTTATCTCCTTCGAGGTTACCTTTTTATTTACCCCTATTTTTCTAAATTTAAACCTAATTTTTATTTCTTTGTATCACCTTGTCTTCCTCTCCATATGAAAGTTCTATGACTACATTTCTTAGTCCCTCTTTATCATTTTATTGTTGCCTTCTTATACATAATAACATCACTGTTTCCCTGTTTTGAATGATTTTTTTTTTTTATCTTGATTTATTTTTGTGATTTCCCTGTCTGGGTTGACATCTGATTGCTCTGTCCAGTGTCTAGTCTTGGGTTGATACCTGATATTAATGATTTTCTAACCAAAGAACTCCCTTAGGTATTTCTTGTAGTTTTGGTTTGGTTTTTATGAATTCCCTAAACTTCTGTTTACCTGGAAATATCCTAATTTCACCTTCATATTTGAGGGACGGTTTTTCTGCATATCTGATTCTTGGCTGGCAGTTTTTTCCTTCAATGCTTTGTATAAGTCATCCCATTGCCTTCTTGCCTACCTGGTTTCTGCCAGGTCGTCTGAGCTTATTCTTATTTATGCTCCTTTGTAGGTGACTTTTCGTTTATCCCCTAGCCACTCCTAAAATTCTCTCTTTATCTTTGGTTTTGGTAAGCTTGATTATGATATGTCTTGGTGACTTTCTTTTAAAAGTCTATCTTATGTGGAGTTTGATGAACACCTTGAATAGATATCTTCTCAGCTTTCACGATAGCAGGGAAGTTTTCTGGCAACAAATCTTCAGCAATTCTCTCTGTATTTTCTGTTATCCCTCCCTCCTCTGGTATTCCAATCACTCTTAGATTCTTTCTCTTGTTAGAGTCCAACATGATTCTTAAGGTTTCTTCATTTTTTAAAATTCTTTTATATGATTTTTCTTCAAATATATTGGTGCCAAGTGGTTTATCTTCAAGTTCAGAAATTCTTCCATCCACTTGCTTAATTCTGTTCCTCTGACTTTGTACTGGGTTGTGTTACTCTGTAATTTTATTGTTAATCTTCTGAATTTCTGATTGCTGCCTGTCTACAGATTTTTCCAGCTTTTTAAATTCTTCACTATATTCCTGAATAACCTTTTTAATTTCTTCAACTGCTTTCTCTGTGTGTTCCTTGACTTGTTCTGCAGATTGCCTGATTTCTTTCCTGATGTCTTGAAGGGTTCTGTATATAAATCTTTCATATTCTGCATTTGGTAATTCCAGGAAGGCACTTTCATCTAGAAGATGTCCTGATTCTTTGTTTTGAAAGCTTGTTGAGGTGATCATGGTCTGTTCCTTTATGTGATTTGTTATTGACTGTTGTCTCTGAGCCATCTATAAGTTATTGTATTGTTTATTTTATGTTTGCTTACTGTATCCTAGCTTCTTGCTTTGTTTTATTTTGATATGCCCAAATGGGTTGTAGGAGTCCATTCACTTTTCTTGTATGAATTCAGGTCAGGTATCCAGATAGCTGATCATCAAGTGTGTGGTGCAGACTCTGTCCTACAGTCTTAGAGGGGCAGGGGTGATTAGTGTAGGTAGCAGTATCTGGTTACAGCAGGGAGTCATCCTCTGAACAAGGCAGGGGCAGAGAATCATCCACCAAGCGTCTCTGAGGAAACCATGTCCCTGTTCCCCAGAGCGAACAGGTGGATGTGTTCTGCAGACAGACCATGGGCAACCAATGTTTTGGGCTGTAAGGACTGGGAGGTACTAGATATCCTTGGACCCCTGTTGTAGGTGGCTAGGTGACCTGGGTGGAGCCACCAGACCTTAGGCCTCTCTTGCAGGTAGGTAAAGATCCTGTTTAATAGGCAAAGTGGTGACAAACATCAAACACCCACCTTTCCACCACACAGCTGGAACTGTTGTAATCTGCCAGCCAGGGCCTATTCTCCTGAAATAGGCACATACAGGTCCATGCAGGGGGGAAAAGTGCTCAAAGTCCACCGACCATTTATGCCTGGAGAGGAGCTGCTTCTGTCCTGAGTTCCCCCAGTTAGTGGAGCTGGTAAATTATCTTTTCCCCCAATTGCAAATTTATTCCTTCTCCAAGGCCTAGAGGATGGCTCTGGACACTCAATGGGACGTATCTCAAGCCCAGGGAAATCAACAGCTGCTGAAGTTGACTTGGGGTTGTGGGACGCAATAAAATATACAGAAGTAGTTAGCTTTTGCTGAGAGCACCGTTTTTCTCTGCTTCTGGAGGTGTGAGTAGGCTGTGTGGCTGGCTGCTTCTCCCTAAGGAAACTGCAGCTGAACGCTAGCATCAGCTTGCAGTAGCCGCTCTCGGTAATGGTGCCTGAGGGCTCCCGGTGATCCAGGTGCAGTAACTCCTCTCTGCTTCTGAGTTGTCTCTTCCTCCTCCTGCTGCTCAGTTCGTTTTCTAACTTTGCCTTTGATATTCAGGGCTTCTAGCTTGTCATAAATATACTTATTTCACTTGTTTTTTCAGGTCTTTGTTGTAAGAGGGTTGGCCAGAATCATCTGTCTATTCTGTCATCTTGGCCCACCTTCTGTAACTTATTTTTTTAATAAAAGTGATACCTCTAGTGAATTGTCTCAAATTTAGTTTCTCCTTTTAACTAGCCAGCCCTATTTAAAATACTATACTCTAGAAATAAGATTTCTTATGAAAAACAAAACTAAAACTTGGCACAGTGGTTAAAGTGATTAACTGCTAACCAAAATGTTGGTGGTTTGAAACCACTAGTGTCTCCATGGGGGAAAGAATTGACAGTCTGCTTCCGTTGATATTTGCAGCCTTGGAAACTCTACGGGGCTGCTATGAGTTGGAATCAGCTCAAGGACATTGCATTTGGTTTGGTTTTTTATGTCATCTTCAGACATGGCAACAATGGAATTATGCTACTGAGGCTATACTCAAGACACGTTAGGTCCTTCTAGATAATATTACCCCCAACATATTGACTTGAGAAATTTCTGCACTGACTTGGGAAGTAGTAGGTTACTACTTCCTTTCTTTCTCTTAGTTTCCTTAGTGAGGCCTTGGGGCCTATTCTCTTCATTTACTTGTCATCAGCAAGTAGGAGGTATACAGAAGATGGCTACTGGGGACAATTCTCTCCATTTCTCACCAATTTCACCTGTAAGCTACTTCTTTATATACCTCCCCCTCCCCCCTTTTTAAAAATAACATTTCTTTTTTTTTTGGTGAAAGTTTACACAGCAAATTAGATTCTTATTTAACAATTACTACACAAATTGTTCAGTGACATTGGTTACACATCTCACAATGTGTCAACATTCTTATTAATTCCATTCTGGAGTTTTCATTTTCAGTAATCTTGTTTCCCTGTCCCCTTTCCCTTTCATTTTTGCTTTAGTGTAATTGTTGACCATCTGGTCTTACACAGATGATTTTTAAAGGTGTACAGTATTTACTGGTAATATTCATTATTTTATGAACCAATTCTGTTATTTAGCTAAAAGGTGACCTCAGGGGGTAGTTTCAGTTCAAGCTTTATGGAGTATCTCAAGGTGATAGCCTCAGGGAGCTCCTTAGTCTCAACCAGTCCACTAAGTCTGACTTTTTAAGAATTTGAGGTCTGTTCCAGATTTTCTCCCCTTCTATAAGGATCCATTAATTGTGGCCCTGATCAAAATGGTTGTTTGTTGTAGTTGGATCCATCTAGTTCTGGTCTCAGGGTAGATGAGGCCGTGGTTCATGTAGACTGTTAGTCTGTAGAATACTTTCTTCTCTGAGTCTTTGGTTTCCTTCTTTCTCTTTTGCTCTAGACAAGAAAAGATCAGTATTTGTATCTTAGATGGTTTCTCACAAGCCTTTAAGACCCCACACACTACTCAACAAATTAAACTTTATAAACTATATTATGCCAATTGGCCAGGTTGTCCCACAATGCTTTGGTTGTAAGGCTTCAAACCCAGAAAAACAATCCAACAAGATGGTGGGTTATGTTTAAGAAGTATCCATACTATGTTCCCTATGTCTTTATTATACATATGAATATATATGCATGAACATACATATATATATACATATAAATCTAGATACATGTATATATGCATACACCTGTACCCACATATACATACCTATACACATACATACATACATTCATACATACGTAACCTCACATATATATTTTGGTTGTTTTTGAGAAATTATATACATCCTAGCATTTACCAGAAACATCCTTTTTTGTGTGAGTGTAGTTCTTAGTGTCATCATTTGCCTTGGTCAAGCTGTGTGCACTTCACCCAACTCAGTGTTACACTTCCCATCATCATAGAGAACAAATATTTACTATCTAAAGAGTGATTCCGTTTCTATCCACCACCCCCAGGTCCATCCCTGGTAACCACCAATGAATCCTGGTTTCTGTATGTGTATATATTATTGTATTTTTATAAAAGTGGGATAATGTGGTATTTGTTCTTTTGTGATTGACTTTTTTCACTCAGTATGATGTACTCCAGATTCATCCACATTATGTTTCAAGGACTCATAAGTATTCTTTGTAGTTGCATATAATCCCATTATATGTATGTACGACATTTTGTTTATCCATTCCTCTGTTGATAGGCACTTAGGGTGGTTCCATTTTTTGCTATTGTGAATAGTGTAGCAATGAACATAAACCAAAAAATACCAGACCCAGTATTGTCGAGTCGATTCCGACTCATAAGAATCCTATAGGACAGAGCAGAACTGCCCCATAGAGTTTCCAAGGAGCATCTGGTGGATTTGAACTGCTGACCCTTTGGTTAGCAGCCATAGCACTTAACCATTGCGCCACCAGTGTTTCTGTGCAATGAAAATAGGTGTGTGTAATGGTTAAGGTTATGTGTCAACTTGGCTGGGCCATGATCCTAGGTGATTTGATAGTCGTATGATGGTGTAATTAATTCCATGATGAAATCTGATATTATGTGATCATTTCCATGATGGAATCTGCTCTGAGTAGCTAGTTAGTGGAAAGAGAGTTTCCTTGGGTATTTGGCCTGCATTGAATATAAGTGAATATTCTGGCAAGCCTTGGGGAATTTGCTCATTCTGGATCCTGCAGCTGGCTCCTGTTCATCTGATCTCCAGTTCTTGGGACTTGAGCTAGCAGCTTACCTGCAGTCTTGCCTGCCGATCTTTGGAACTCGACAATCTTCACTGCCTGTGAACAACAGCCTCACTCTCTGAACTGCTGATCTTGGTTTTGCCAGTTCCTGTGGCTACGTGCATCAGGAGAAGCCTGACCCACATACTTGGGACATTCCAACCTACACAATCTCATGAGCCATTTCCTTGATGTAAATCTCTCTCTATAAATATATTTATATGCTTTACTGGTTTTGCTTTTCTAGAGAACCCAGCCTAAGACATTTGGTACTGAGAGTGGTTCTAGGGAAACAAAATTGTAAGGTTGAGTTTTCTAGATTGGTTCTCAAGTCTAGTTACTCTTAAAGGTGTTGATGACTCTGCATTCAGTAGTAAAGAAGGCACTGCTAATCCATGGTATGAGGTGACAATTCAAATACGCAAAATATCACTGCCAATAGATCAGGTATTGATGAAAGGTGAGGTCTTGGGTGATTGGATGTGTGATACCTTTCTACAATTTTGTCAGAATAAGAAGTATAAGGAAGCTGGTTGGTAGGTCCTACTTTCGCTAGACAAACTGGTGAAAGAAAGAGATACACTCAGGGCTTCAGAGTCAAAGCTCAAGTACTGCATAAATGACCTCAAAGTTTTCACTTGTGCCTTGAAAGAAAGCCTCATTTCTTGTAGTGACAGAGCTGATATTGCCAAAAACCAAACCCAGACTCTTATTGCAAGAGTGGCTGTATTAAAACATCAGCTCAACTGCCAAACTGAAGAGGTGTCTGAAGTTAAAGTGAGGGCATTGATTGGGAAGAAATGAGAACCTGAAACTTGGGATGAGAACATATGGGTAGATAATCAGGAAGCTGGAGATATTGAGCCCCTAAATTCTGTTGAATCAGTCCCACCAACAGAACCAGCTCTGTCACTCCCATCTGAAGAGATTACTCCATGTTTGTCTGCTAAACCACCCTGCCCAGTGAAACCATTAGTCCCTTCACTCCCATCTAATGAGATTAACACAGCTGCCTTTAAAAAACCCTTGTCTGAGTCATTGCCTGGGCCATCACCTGATTGCCTAGCTTTACAAGACAATGCTGAGTGTTCTGAAAACTCTTCTCCACTACCAATATTGCATTCTAGACCTATAACTGACTTAAGTCCCAGCGAACCCCAAAAGGTGAAGTATAAAGTGTGACCCAGGAGGAGGTATGCTAAACTCCAAAAGAACTGCTTGACTTTCCTAATATGTTCAAACAGAAACCTGGGGAATATGAGTGGGAATGGTTATTAAGGATGTGGGACAATGGTGCAAGGAACATAAAGATGGATAAGTCTGAGTTTATTGATATGGGTCCACTGAACACAGATTCTTCATTCAGTGTTTCAGCTTGAGAAGTTAGGAAAGGATCTAATAGTTTATTTGGTTGGATTGCTGAAGCATAGAATACATGGTGGCCTATATTAAATCAAATTGAAGTACCAGACCTGCCTTGGTATCCTATAGAAGAAGGTATCCAAAGGCTTAGGGAAATTGGCATGCTAGAGTAAATTTATCAGATTAAACCCACAAACCCACACATGGAATGCACAGAGGACACATCTTTTACCACAATGGTGAGGAGCAAGTTTGTGAAGGGAGTCCCAACATCCATGAAGACTGCTATGATTGCTATTTTATGTAAATCAGATTTGACAGTGGGAACTGCCCTAATTGAATTAAGACACCTAATTACAATGGGGCTGATTGGACCCTGTGGTAGTAGGGGCCAAGTAGCTACACTCAATCAACAAAGATAAGGTGGGCAAGGTTACAGTTATGGATAGCAGAGTCAAAGCTGTGATCAGAATAGTCTGACTCATGGACTAATGATGTTGACTACTTAGTCATGGTGTACCTAGGAGTGAAGCAGATAAGAAATCTGGTAAATATTTACTTGATGTGTACAAACAGATGAATTCTAGGCTAGGTGAACAGCAGAGTAACTTGAATTGCCAGAATAGAGATTCACAGTCCCTCAATCAATTCCCAGACTTGAGTGAGTTTAAAGACCCACAACCCCATGAATGAAGGGGAGGCCAGGTCCCCATGAGGAAGGACTCCAATACACTGACAAAAACTTATACTGTTAATCTTTCTCCCAGCCTTCCCCAAAGGGATCTCAAGCCTTTTACAAGTGACTGTTTATTGGGGAAAAGGGAATAATAAGACTTTTTGGGGATTACTGGAAACTGGATCTGAACCAACACTAATTCCAGGAGACCCAAAACATCACGAGGCCCATCAGTCGCAGTGGGGACATATGGAAGTAAGGTTATTAATGAGTCAGCTCATGTCCATCTCACAACAGGTCCAGTGGTCCCTGAACCCATCCTGTAGTGATTTTATGAGTTCCGGAATGTACAATTGGAATAGATATCCTCAGCAATTGGCAGGACCCCCACATTGGATCTCTCACAAATGGAGTAAGGGCTATTATGGTAGGAAAAGCCAAGTGGAAGCCATTAGAACTGCCCCTACCTAAGAAAATATTAAACCAAAAGCAATACTGCATTCCTGGAGGGATTACAGAGATTACTGCCACCATCAACGACTTGAAGGATGCAGGGGTGGTGAATCCCACCACATCTCCATTCCACTCGGCTATTTGGCCTGTGCAAAAAACAGATGGATCTTGGAGAATGACAGCAGGTTATTGAAAACTTAACCAGGTGGTGACTACAATTGCAGCTGCTGTTCCAGATTTAGTTTCATTGCTAGGGCAAATTAATATATCTCCTCGTACCTGGTATGGAGCTATGGATCTGGCTAATGCCTTTTTCTCCATACCTGTTTTGAAGGACCGTCAGAAGCAGTTTTCCTTTAACTGGCAAGGCCAGCAATACTCCTTGGTTGCCTACCTCAGGGCTACATCAGCTCTCCATTCCTATGTCATAATTTAGTTTACAGGGATCTTGATTGCCTTTCCTTTCCACCAGACATCACACTGGTCCATTACATTGATGATATTATGCTGATTGGAAGTAAGGAAGAAGTGTCAAGGACTCTGGACTTATTGGTAAAACATTTGTGTGCTAGAGTGTGGGAAATTAATCCCACAAAAATTCAGGCGCCCTCCCCCTCAGTGAAATTTCTAGGGGTCCAATGGTGTGGGGCATGTCAAGATATGCCTTCTAAAGTGAAGGATAAGTTATTGGATCTGGCTGCTTCCACAACTAAAAAGGAGGCTCAATGACTAGTAGGCCTCTTTGGATTTTGGAGGCAACATATTCCTCGTTTGGGTGTGCTACTCTGGCCTTTTTATCAAGTGACTCAAAAAGCTTTAGTTTTGAATGATGCCCGGAACAAAAGAAGGCTCTGCAACAGGTTCAGGCTGCTGTGTAAACCACTCTGCCACTTGGGCCATATGATTTGACTGATCCAATGGTGCTTGAAGTGTCTGTGGCAGACAGAGATGCTGTTTGGAATCTTTGGCAGGTCCCTATTGCTGAATCACAGTACAGACCCTTATGATTTTGGAGCAAAGCCCTGCCATCCTCTGCAGATAACTACTCGCCTTTTAAGAAACAGCTTTTGGCTTGTTGTTGGGTCTTGGTAGAGACTGAATGCTTACCCATGGGACACCAAGTCACCATGCAGTCTGAGCTGCCCATCATGAACTGGGTGTTGTCTGACCCACAGAGTCTCAAAGTTGAACGTGCACAGCAGTGCTCCATCATTAAATGGAAGTTGTATATACAAGATCGGGCCTGAGCAAGACTTGAAATCACAAGTAAGTTGCATGAGGAAGTGGCCCAAATGCCCATAGTCTCCAATCCTGTCACATTACCTTCTGTCTCCCAGTCTATACCTATGGCCACATGGGGAGTTCCTTATGATCCGTTGAAGAGAAAACTCGTACCTGGTTTACGGATGGTTCTACTCAGTATGTAGGCACCCCTCTAAAGTGGATAGCCACCTTCTGGGGCCTCCCTGAAGGACAGTGGTGAAGGAAAATACTCTCAATTGGCAGAACTTCAAACAGTGCATCTGGTTGTTCACTTTAATAGGAAGGAGAAATGGCCAGGTGTGCAGTTGTATATTGATTCATGGGTTGTGGCCAATGGTTTGGCTGGATGGTCAGGGACTTGGAAGGAACATGATTGAGAAATTGGAGACAAAGATTTGTGGGAAAGGGGTATATGAGTAGACCTCTCAGAATGGGCCAAAAAAGTAGAGATATTTTTATCTCATGTGAATGCTCACCAAGGGTGACCTCAGCAGAGGATGAATTTAACACTCAAGTGGATAGGATGATGAGTTCTGTGGAAACCACTCATCCTCTTTCCACATCATTGCTCAATGGGCTCATGAACAAAGTGGTCATGGTGGCAGGGATGGAAGTTATGCATGGGCCCAGCAACATGGACTTCCATTTACCAAGGCTGACTTGGCTACAGCTACTGCTAAGTGCCCAATCTGCCAGCAGCAGAGACCAACACAAAGTCCCCGATATGGCACCATCCATAATGGTGATCAGCCAGTAACCTGGTGGTAAGTTGATTACATTGGACCACTTCCATCATGGAAAGGGGAGTGTTTTGTGCTTACTGGAATAGACACTTACTCTGGGTATGGATTTGTCTTCCTTGCATGCAATGCTTCTTCCAAAACTACCATCTGCGGACTTACAGAATGCCTTAACCACTGTCATGGTATCCCACACAGCATTACCTCTGATCAAAGGGCTCACTTCACAGCAAATGAAGTGTGGCAATGGGCCCATGCTCATGGACTTCACTGGTCTTACCATACTCCCCACCATTCTGAAGCAGCTGGCTTGATAGAATGATAAAATGGCCTTCCTAAGACACAATTACTGTGTCAGCTTGTTGGCAATACCTTGCAGGGTTGGGGCAATGTTGTTCTCCAGGAGGCTGTATGTGCTCTAAAGCAGCGTCCAATATATGGTGCTGTTTCATATTAAGCCAGGATTAATCATCCAGGAATCCAGATGTGGAAATGGGAGTGGCACTACTCACTATTGCCCCTCATGACTCACATGCAAAATTTTTGCTTCCTGTTCCCATGACCTTATGCTCTGCAGGTCTAGAGGAGGAATACTCCCACCTGGAGACACATCACTGATTCCATTGAACTGAAAGCTAAGAATGCCACCTGGCCACTTTGGGCTCCTTATGTCTTTGGATCAACAGGCAAAGAAGGGAGTTACCATACTGGATAGTGTGATTGATACTGATTACCAAGCGGAAATTGGATTGATATTACATAATGGAGATAAAGAAGAGTATGTCTGGAATGCAGGAGATCCCTTAGGGTGTCTCTTAGTACTATCATGCCCTGTGATTAAAGTCAATGGAAAACTACAGCAACCCAATTCTGACATGACTACTAATGGCCCAGACCCTTCAGGAATGAAGGTTTTTATCACCCCACCAGGCAAAGAACCACGATCAGCTGAGGTGCCTGCTGAGGACAAAGGAAATATGGAATGGATGGTGGAAGTAGATAGGCCTAAATACCAGTTACCACTATGTCACCAGTTGCAGAAATGAGGACTGTAATTGTTATGAGTATTTCTGATTTGTATGTGTGTTCATTGTATCATGTTAGGGCAAGTATCACTTTATATTTGCCTTTATTCAGGGATTATGTATGGTTTGAGGAGATGTGTATAGATTCCAAGTTGACAAGGGGTGGACTGTAATGGTTAAGATTTTGTGTCAACTTGGCTGGGCCATGAACTTCAGTGACTTGATAGTCATATGATGGTGTAATCACTTCCATGATGAAATTTGATATTATGTGATCATCTCCGTGATGGAATCTGCTCTGAGTAGCCAATCAGTTGAAAGGAAGTTTCCTTGGGCGTGTGGTCTGTATTGAATACAAGGGGATATTCTGGCAAGGCTTGGGGCATTTGCTCATTCTGGATTCTGCAGCTGGCTCCTGTTCGTCTGATCTCCAGTTCTTGGGACTTCGGCTAGCAGCTTACCTGAAGTCTTGCCTGCTGATCTTTGGGATTCATTGACTTTCACAGCCTGTAAACAAGAGCTCTGTTCTCTGACCTACTGATCTTGGGTTCTCCAGTCCCTGTGACTATGTGCATCAGGAGAAGCCTGACCCATGAAGTTGGGACATTCCAGCCTCTACAACTGCATGAGCCATTTCCTTGATTTAAATCTTTCTCTCTATATATTTATACACTTTATTGGTTTTGCTTCTCTAGAGAACCCAGCCTAACATAGTGTGCATATGTTTGCTCATGTCACTTCTATTAGGTCTCCAGTGTATATACTTAGGAATGGTATTGCTGGAGCATAAGGTAGTTCTATTCCTAGGTTTTTTTTTTTTTTTATGTCCTTTTTTTTTTTTTTTAATTGAGCTTTAGATGAAGATTTACAGAACAAATTAGTTTCTCATCAAACAGTACACATATTGTTGCATGACATTGGTTAACAATCTCATGACATGTCAACACTCTCCCTTCACAAACTTGTGTTCCCTATTACCAGCTGTCCTGTTCCCTCCTACCTTCTAGTCCCTGCCCCAGGGCTGGCGCACCCCTTTAGTCTTGTTTTAGTCCATGGGATTGTTCAATCTTTGGCTGAACGGTGAACCTCAGGAGTGGCCTTGTTACTGAGCTGAAAGGGTGTCTGGGGTCCATAATCTCGGGATTTCTCCACTCTCTTTTAGGCCAGTGAGTCTGGTCTTTCTTTTTGAGCTGGAATTTTGTTCTACATTTTTCTCCTGCTCTGTCTAGGACCCTCTATTGTGACCACTGTCAGAGAAGTCAGTGGCGGTAGCCGGGCACCATCTAGTTGTACTGGACTTAGTCTGGTGGAGGCTGTGGTAGATGTGGTCCATTAGTCCTTTGGACTAACCTTTCCCTTACGTCTTTAGTTTTCTTCATCCTTCCTTGCTCCGGAAGGGGTGAGACCAGTGGAGTATCCTAGATGGCCACTCACAGGCTCTTAAGACCCCAGACACTACTTACCAAAGTAGAATGTAGAACATATTCTTTATAAGCTCTGTTATGCCAGTTGAGCTAGATGTTCCCTGAGACCATGGTCCCCACACTCTCAGCCCAGCACTTCAGTCCTTCAGGGAGTTTCAATATGTCTATGAGCTACCACGATCTTGTCTTGTACAGGTTGTGCTGGCTTCCCCAGTATTGTGTACTGTCTTGCCCTTCACCAAAGTTACCACGTGTCTATTGTCTATTAAGTGTTTTTCCATCCTCACCCCTCCGCTCCCTCTTAACCATCAAAGATTTTTTCTTTTTGTGTGTAAACCTTTTTATGAGTTTTTACAGTAGTGGTCTCATATAATGTTTGTCCTTTTGTGACTGACTTATTTCACTCAGCATAATGTCTTCCGGATGCATCCATGTTACCAGATGCTTCACAGATTCATCGTGGTTCTTTATCATTGGATAATACTCCATTGTGTGTGTGTACCACAGTTTGTTTATCCATTCATCTGTTGATGGGCATCTAGGCTGTTTCCATCTTTTTGCTATTGTGAACAATGCTATAATGAACATGGGTGTACAAATATCTATTCATGTGACGACTCTTATTTCTCTAGGATATATTCCTTGGAATGGGATTGCTGGATCAAATGGTATTTCTATTTCTAGCTTTCTAAGGAAGCACCGTATTATTTTCCAAAAAGGTTGTATCATTTTGCATTCCCACCAGCACTGCATAAGAATCCTGATTTCCCTGCATCCTCTCCAACAATTGTTATTTTCTGTTTTATTGATTGGTACCAGTAATGCCAGGGTGAGATGGTACCTCATTGTGGTTTTGATTTGCATTTCTCTGATGGCTAGAGATTGTGAGCATTTTCTCATGTGTCTGTTGGCCACTTGAATGTCTTCTTTGGTGACGTGTTTGTTCATTTCCTTTGCCCGTAATTTAATTGGATTATTTGTCTTTTTGTTGTAGAGGTGTTGGATTTTCTTGTAGATTTTAGAGATTAGGCCTTTGTCTGATTTGTAATAGCCATCATTTTTTTTCCGCAGTCTGTAAGTTCTCTTTTTACTCTTTTTGCGAAGTGTTTTCATGAGCTTAAGTGTTTAGTTTTTAGAAGATCCAGGTTATCTAGCTTATCCTCTGGAGCCTGTGTGTTCTTGGTTGTGATTTGTACCCTGTTAATGCCTTGTAATAGGTCCAGTAGTGTTGATCCTATTTTTTCTTCTATGAGCTTCATGGTTTTTGGCTTTATGTTTAGGTCTTTGATCCACTTTAAGTTAGTTTTTGTATATGGTGTGAGGTATGGGTCTTGTTTCATTTTCTGGCAGATGGACATCCAGTTTTGCCAGCACCATTTGTTAAAAAGACTGTCTTTTCCCCATTTGATGGACTTTGGGCCGTTTTCAAAGTTCAGGTGACCATAGGTGGATGGGTTTACATCTGGGTTCTCAATTCTGTTCCATTGGTCAATATATCTGTCATTGTATCAGTACCAGGCTGTTCTGACTACCGTAGCTGTATAGTAGATTCTGAGATCAGGTAGTGCAAGTCCTCTTACTTTATTCTTCTTCTTGCTACTCAGGATTTTTCCTTTGTCTTTTGTTTTAACGAGTGTGATTATGATATGCCTTGGTGTTTTTCTTTTCAGGTTTATTCTATGTGGAGTTCTTTGAGCTTCTTGGATGGTCAGGTTTTAATCATTCGTGATATTAGGGAAGTTTTCTGTCAGCAATTCTTCAGTGATCCTCTCTGTGTTTTCTGTTTTCTCTTTGTTCGGAACTCCCATCACTCATGAGTTTTTGCTTTTGATTGTATCCTACATAATTCTCAGGATTTCTTCATTTTTCTTTGTTCTTTTTCCTGATTTTTCCTCAAACAGAGTTGTATCCAAGTGTTTGTCTTTAATTTTCTAATTCTGTCTTCCATCATTTCATACATGCTCCTCAGGCCTTCTATGACACTGTCCATTTCTGAAATCTTTTGCATTTCTAATTGTTGTTTTTCAGTTATGGTTTTGAATTTATTTTGGTATTTTGTTCCTGTATTATTTTCCTAAATTGTTCCTTTTTTGTCTGTATTTTCCATGAACTTGTCTGCCTTTTCTGTGAATTTGTCTATTTTTTCCTCATTTTTGTCTGCTTTTTGATCAACTCTTGGGTTTCTCTGAATGTTAGAGATTTGAATTCCCTATCAGTAGTTCTAGTGCCTTTTCTTCTACTGGAAAGTCATCTGGTGTTTTATTTTGGATGCCTACTGGAACCGTCCTGTCCTGTTTTTTTTATATGTTTTGATATATAAGCTGCTGTCTTTGGGACATTCGGTAGTTACTTTCTTCATTTCTTGATTACAGATTTGTCTGTTTCATCCTGCTTTTTTTGTTTTTTTTTTTTTTTTGGTTATGTCTGAGCTGGCAGACTGTGCATTCTTTGTTCTTTGCTCATCTGTAGTCATGGTACTTTTCACCTCCTTGTCCTATAGGCAGGGCCAGTCATTCAGCTATGGTGCAGCAGGGCAGATCCAGCTGAAGGGGAGGGGCTGGGGTGGGATGTTTGTGGCACATACTAGGGCCAACAGGGCAGGCTGGGAATCAGTGCTGGCCAGGTTCCAATAGGCCATGCCTGTGCTGCTTGGGGGTGTGATGCTCAGTGCATGGTGCAGGTAGGCAGGAAAGAGGGAGGAGGTTGTGATGTGTGGAGCTAAAAGGGGTATGGGAAAGAGGAGAGAGAAACAGGAGCCAAAAACAAACAAGCAAAGAAATGAAGAAGAAAAAAGAGTGCTAAGTGAGCTTGCCATTGGAGTGGATAGATGAGAAACCAAGAAATGGAGAAAAGCAAAAAGAAAAAGAAAAAGGGAAAAAAACAGAAAAAATAACTAGATAAAAAATTGGAAAAGAAAAGCAAAGGCCCAGGAGTCCCAGAGTACCACTGGTGGGGCTGCTAAGACTGAGGAAATGGCTGCCAGGCTGTGCAGTATAGCCTGGCTAGAGGGGGTATAGATGTCACACAGCACCGGGTATTCAGGAGACAGGAAAAGAAGATAAGTGTAGAGAGACAAGAACTGAGAAATGGAGAAAGACAGAAAGGGAAAAAGAGAGAGGAAAGGAAAAAAAGAAAGGGGATGGGAAGAAAGAAATGCCCCTAGTCATCCCACCTAGGTGGCTATGCAGATTGGGGGAGTGGCTCCTAAGCTGTGCAGTGCACCCCAGCAAGAAGGGGCTGCCCAGTTGTGAATAGATAAAGAAAAGAAACAAAGCAAAACAAAACAGAAGAAAGCAAAACAAGAGGGAAAAAGCCCCTGGGATCCTACCAGCATGGTGTTGTGGGCTGGGAGAGTGGTTCCCCAGTTGAGCATGGCTTCACAGCCTTTCAAGAAGAAGCAAAGATGGCACACAGAGCCAGGTGTTCCAGAGAAAGGAGGGGGAGGTGGTAGGAGGCACAGAAGAAACCAAAAGAGACCAAAAGAACCAACACCAACTCAGGGGCCGGGCCAGTGTGGGCAGGGAAAATCCAAGCAGCCTGAGGCCAAACCAGTTGCCTCCTGGCCAAGAGACTGTGGCTGGTGGGAAGCAGAGGAGGCCAAGGGGCAGGGGAAAAGGGGGTTAGGGTAGGGTATTTGGTCATTACTGGGTGCTCTGTCTCCTGCTGGGAACTTCATGAAGCTGCTTCCCGTACTCCCTGTCCATGGATCTCGGATGTGGGTGGAGCAAATCCAAGCAGCATGGACGATGCACTTCTGGGTTGGCTGAGCCACCGCAGCCAGCCAAGAAGCTCAGAGATAGAGCAGTGGGGAGAGAATGGGGGGTGGGAAAGCTTGTATCACTGGTTACCCGCTGCTCTGTCTCCTGCTGGGAGTTCCCTGAAGCTATATTCCCTTGCTTCCTGCCTGCCAATACCCAGCAGGAGTCCAAGATGGCTGATCGGTGCTGCATTAGCTGATGGGGCCTTCAGCACCTATCTCTCCTCCTCTCTGTCCTCTGTCTTTTTCTTATTCCATTCAGTGCTTGGTTGAGTTCTTTATCTCTTTGACACTTCAGGTTCCAGGAATGGTGTTTGTCTCTTTTACTTAGTTTTCGGGTCTTTGCTGTGGAGGGATGGAGTGGTGCTTCTGTCTATGGCGCCATGTTGGCCAGAAGTCCCTATTCCTAGGTTTTTGAGGAAGCTCCATATTGTTTTCATAATGCTTGTAACATTTTACAGTCCCATCAGTCGTGTATAAGTGTTCTAATCTCCCCTCATCCTTGCTGATTTGCTATGTTCTGTTTTTTTTTTTCTTCTTTTATCAGTGCCATTTTAGCAGGAGTGAGATGACATCTCATAGTTGTTTTGATTTGCATCTCTCTACTAGCTAATGCTAGCTTTTGGGGGGCTCCGGTAGAACATTGGTTAAGTGATACGGCTGCTAACTAAAAGGACAAATCCACCAGCTGCTCCTGGGAAACCCTATGGGGCAGTTCTACTCTGTCCTCTAGGGTCGATATGGTTCAGAATGGACTTGATGGCAACAGATTTGGGTTTTTTTTGGTAATAGCTAATGATTGCGAACATCTTTTCATGTTCTTATTGGCTGCTTGAATGCCCTCTTTGGTGAGGTGTCTGGCCATGTATTTTGCCCATTTTTTTTTTTTTTAATTGGATTGTTTGTCCTTTTGTTGTTGAAGTTTTCTATATGTTTTAGAGATTAGACCCTTATCAGATATGTTATTCCTAAAGATTTTCTCTCAGTCTTGTTACTCTTTTGATAAAGTCTTTCAATGAGCATAAACATTTAATTTTCTATGAGGTTATAGTAATCTATTTTGTCTTCTGCTGCTCTTGCATTTGTAGTTGGGCTTGATAATATACCATTAAAAAAATAGTTTACATAGTTTTGCCCCTATGTTTTCTTCCAAGAACTTTATGGTTTTAGCTTTAACATTTAAGTCCCTGCTCCATTTTGAGTTTTTGTGTATGGTATGATTATAACTTCCCTTTTAAGGCTAACTGATATGAATTAAGATTAAATAAAACAAAAAGTTTAGTTTGCCCTTTTTCATGTCTGGTACACTAGCTGTTTAAACTTCAATCATATTAGTTTCTTCACCCCATCTTCTAAAACAAATTATTTATTGGTTTCCTAGGGTTGTTGTAACAAAACATCTGTCATGGATTTAATTGTGTCCCCCAAAATATGTGTCAACTTGATTAGGTCATGATTCACAGTATTGTGTGGTTGTTCTCCATTTTGTGACTGTAATTTTATGTTAAAGAGAATTAGGGTGGAATTGTAACACTCTTACCCAGGTCACATCCCTGATTCAATGTAAATAGAGTTTCCTTGAGGTGTGGCCTGCATCACCTTTTATCTCTCAAGACATAAAAAGGAAAGGGGAACAAACAAAGAGGGAGGTCCTCATACCACCAATAAAGCAGTGCTGGGAGAAAAGCATGTCCTTTGGACCTGGGGTCCATGTGTGGAGAAGCTCCTAGTCCAGGAGAAGATTGATGAGAAAGGCAACAAAGAGAGACAGTCTTGCCCTGGAGCTGATGCCCTGAATTTGGACTTTTAGCCTACTTTACTGTGAAGAAACAAATTTCTCTTTGTTAAAGCCATCCACTTGTGGTATTTCTGTTATAGCAGCACTAGGTGACTAAGACAAAGCTACAAACCAAGTGGCTTCTAAGAACAAAAATTTGCTGCCTGAATGTTCTGGAGGCTAGAAGTCCAAATCAACATGTTGGCAGGGCCATGCTCCCTTCAAAGTCTCTAGGCGAAGATCCCTTTTTGTCTCTCTCCGTTTCCGGTAGCCATTTTGTGTTTTTGGCTTATAGATACATCTTCACATGGCTGTCTTTCCTCTGTTTGTCTCTCTGTGACTCTTCTCCTCTTTTATAAGATCACCACTCATATTGAATCAGGACTGATTGTACTCCAGTATGGAAACCCTGGTGGCATAGTGGTTACGAGCTATGGCTGTTAACCAAAGGGTTGGCAGCCTGAATCTACCAGGTGCTCCTTGGAAGCTCTATGGGGCAGTTCTACTCTGTCCAACAGGGCTACTATGAGTTGGAATCGACTCAACAGCAATGGGTTTTTGGTTTTCTACTCCAGTATGATCTCAGGTTAACTTAACTGACAGCATCATTAAATACCCTATTTCTAAACAGGGCCAGATTCACAGATACTAGGGGTTAGGGCTTCAACATATCTTTTGGGGGGGGCACAATTCAATCCATGACAGATGGTAATGGTGCCATCTTATTGTTAACCCATATTCATGAAAAATATAAATAGTGAGCAATAGCAGTCTTTCCAGCCTGGATAAAACATGATTTCAGAATACTTTTTAACACATCACTCCAACTGATTGAAGTTGGCACATGAAATGAAACCTATTTGCCATCTCATTTCCTGAGATAGCCTAGAGCCAATATATTGTATGTGTCCAAAGTACAAAGAGCCATTACAAAATGGTTTGTACTGGGTTATATCACTTATGAGTCATTTATTTAGGATTAGGAATGCCTTTTTGTTTCTGCACAGATATGGTGTATAATGGTGGTTGCAGTCCCAGGATAATCCAAAAGAGCCTATTATGATATAATGTTGTGAATGGTGCTATTCACACCTTAGATACAATTTGTGGCATCATTTATATGGGAAAGTATATTTTAAATTTTAGCATGGTTCTCCAGAAAGAGCTCTCTTTGCATGCTCATTTCCCTCTTCCTCTTCTGGGGTTCTTGTGCTTTCTATAGAATTCCATTTTCAACAGTCATGTGTTTGAAGGTAAGGGAGCAATAAATGATTAATGAGTCTCACCACTTTGGAGGAGAGCTACTCTCTGGGTGCCAGCTTTTCATACGCTTTTTCCGTCTGGGAATTGCTAAAGTAAATGCTACATCATCACAGATAAAAATATAGGTTATTAGGCTTTTTTCCAGAGTGCAAGTTTAATAGATGTAAGTGTAATTGGAGGAAAATGTAAGTCATTTAAGATAAAATGAAAAATACAAATAAATATTTTCAGGTATTCAAATCTAAACTATGCTCATCAAATTTTTATTATTAGTATAATGTAGACAATTTTTAGTCAGTTAAATAATCTTGGGCTTTAGAGTTGTTTTTAACACCCTCACCTGGGTTTATGCAAGAGTATACCTGTGAGTTAATAAAGGCCAACAAACTAACAAAGCCTTGAATACCTGTAAATTTGGGTTACATTCTGTACTGTGAGAACCTGAAGTTGAGAAACCAGTCAGAGTGCTGTAGTAGGAAGCCATCAGTAGACAAATTTACA
Organism: Elephas maximus indicus; assembly: GCF_024166365.1. Lineage (NCBI taxonomy): Eukaryota > Metazoa > Chordata > Mammalia > Proboscidea > Elephantidae > Elephas > Elephas maximus. The sequence goes on from NC_064820.1 coordinate 136,885,700, forward strand.
TCTGCGCCTGCACAGCCACCATAAGTAGACTCCCTTTCCTGCCCAACGGCAGCCTCAGGTAAAACTGCAAACTCTCCTCCTCTCCTTGCATTTGGGGCTCCAGTCTTTCAACAATACACATGGGGCTCAAGCTTGGGGAGGAGAGGTAGGATAGAACTTTAAATAGATTGGTCTGTGCTTGGGAAGGGCTTCTGTTTTATAATCAAATTTCTAAAAGTTTGAATTATTTCCAAATCTGTTTCACCTTAGGCCCTGTGGCTTCTGCTAGGCGCCTTGATTCCAGTCTCTCACAGGTGGCTGAAGATATCAAATATTTGCTCTTATATGTAAACATTTAGGTGTGTTTATCCTTGTAGCTTCAAAGGAAGTGGACACAAACCTACACTTTGGGTCTAGTTTCTTATCTCTGTATCTTGCCCGCATTATTATGCCTCCTCTCTTCAGCAATGTCAGCTTCTCTCTTTCCATGGGCATCTTCCCCTCTGCTTTTAAAAATGCAAAGAATTCATGCATCAAAACCAAAATAAAACAAATAAATCAAATTTTATTCACTTATCAAATCATTAATTCACTTATTTAAAATTAGTGCCTATTGAAATACCTGATCAGTGCTAGGCATACTTTCTGGCACCATCTTAGTTTGCTCTTTCCTTTCTTGGCCAAATGCTTGGGTTACCTAATCTAAAACTGTTTCTTCTAAGTTCCTTTATAAGATCATAAAATTTAGCTTCCGATTCTATCATGTTAATGACACTCTCCTCTTAGTAGTTCCTATATTTCCTCTAAACAAATTCAACCATTTTTATTTCTCAGTATTAATCATATTCTCTTTGTACAGTTGGACACTATTGATACTTGTTTGCTTCTTTTGAATGCTTTTCTTTTGTCTTTTTGCTATTTTTCCATTTCACTCCTCCTCAAATTATTCTTGTTTTGTTTTTTGTTTTTCCTATTTCTTCCTCTTGACTTTAAATGTGTACATTTCTTAAAACTCCAGCTTTGACCCTTGCAATTCTAAACACATTCTCCCTCCCTGGAAGACTTCTTCTGGTATCATTGTTTTAGCTACTGTTTCTGTGACTCACAGATGTATATCTTCAGGTGTGAACTCTGACCTTTGCTCAAGTTCCTTGTTTCCGGTTGTCTTTTTCGATAACTTTATTTGTATGTTTTTTCATTTAACTCTATAGTTTGAATATCCCTATGTCTTAGCAGATTGTGGGCACAAATGAGGTCACACTAATAGTAATAACTCAGTTTTCAATGACTCTCATCCCCATGTGTAGAATTCTGGATACCAGTGCTCTCCCAAAGTCATCCCAGTTATTTCTCAATTTCCCTAGATATCTCACATACGCTCATAAACCATCCTGTCCTTTCCTCCTGTTCTGTCTTCTCACAGATGTTTAATGTCCACAAAGCCCTTCAAGGAAGCCACTACTGATGCCCTTAGTGAGAACACTGATTCCCTGCCAGGTGTTGTCTCTCCTGACTGTCCACCTGTTCCACACTCTCCCTTTAGCCTGTTATAGTTTTCTTCAGACATATATATTTTTTGCTACCAGTGAAGAATAAAATATACTTGAGTAGAAGATCAGGTAGCAGACCTTTCCTGTGGTCTTTTGTGTCTCTGCTCCTGATCCCCTGTAAGTAACTTCTGGACAAAAAATTCACACACCCAGTTCCTGAAAACAAGCAATACTATATAGATATAGAGAGGAAAAAACCCATCCAAGAAAAAAAAAATGTTTATACAAAGGATACGTGTAGTCCATATAGTTGCAGATCTCCTCATAGACTAGACAATCTTTTTCATTATCACTTTCATATTTCCCAAACAAATGATTAACTGCCTCAAAGATAATTCAAGTCTTGAAAAGAGAAGAGTGGTGCTTAAGACTGAAATTGCATGGCTTTGTTAATTTTTAACCTGCGGCATTTACCTTCCCAACCAGAAACAGGAAACTGATATTTCTCTACTATAATTATTACTCAGGATTGGCTTTAAAATTAATTGCCATTTTTACATAATCATGCTTAAACTTTGTATTCAGGATTTTCAAATCACGAACAAAGACTATGACCCCAAAGGAACTCTGGGAGCACTACAAATGTATCATTTCAAGTTTCAATTCATTTAAGAAAATTAGGCCAAGTAGGCATTTTTTAAGTCATGATAGAATAAAACTTTTTTTTTTCCTAATAACCTGGATACTTTCAGTCATTTTTAGCCAAGTCCTATCATAAAACTTGAATTATTAGGTAAACTTCAGTGTCTTGATAATTTAGAGGTTGCTACAAAGGAAAAGTAAACATTTACAGATGAATACCAATCATAGTTTGAAGAGTAATACCAATCACAGAGATAAGGAAATCACTGTCAGAGAACAGTTGTTAGTAGATTTTACAAGGAAAGAAAGCATCTTGACGATTTTTTATGTTCCATTGACTTAATGTTGGAATGTAAAACAAAAATATTTCAGTCCTAAAATTCTCATATTCAAGCCTCATTCTCTCTCTTACCTTATGGAAATTTTATTAATGCATTGGATGATTACTTGCAAAAAAATTTTTAAAAAACTCTAGCAAATTCAAAGTGACAAACATTAAAGCATTCTAAAGAGATTACTTTTCTGGGAGGGAAGGTAGGATTAACTCACTTTGGAACATGCACTGACAGGTCTGAGTTACTTGATAATCTGGAAGGTTTTCACATAAAAACTTGTTGGTATTACACTGACAGGCTAAAAGTTTAATGCATTTATATATATATATATATATATATATATATCCAACCAACCAACCAACCCACTGCCGTCAAGTGGATTCCGACTTATAGCGACCCTATAGGACAGAGTAGAACTGCCCCATAGAGTTTCCAATGAGAGCCTGGTGGATATGAACTGCCAACATCTTGGTTAACAGCCGTAGCACTTAACCACTATGCCACCAGGGTTTCCATATTTTATATATATATATAAAATTACTTTCTAATAAGGATCCTAAAGTAAATTTGGCATTCACAGTTCATGTATGTGATTAATTTTGGTGGGGAGTCTCCGACATAAGCGAAAAAGGATAAAAATGATTGCTGCTATATAACTCTTTAAGAAAATATCTCTTAATTAAATATGTTTATTGTCATTCAAAATAAATATTAAAAAAGAGACCCCCAGCTGTTTATTATCCTAACTCTTTGTTATGAACAAAAAGTATTAAGACAAATGACAGATAATTTGCCTAAAGAAACGTACTAAACAAAAAGTTGAAAGATAATGGTTTTAGAAAGTCAGACTGACGGATTTCTCTCAAAAGCAGCATTTAGCCAGTGGCTTGAGGTCTAGTTGCAATGGACAGAAATGTAGGCTGGGAGAGCTGGGTTTCTCCAACTTGGATTCATCAAAAATTAGCTTATTATCTTTAAAATTTCCTGGAAATTGAAATAGTATATAGTTTCCAAAGAATTCCAAAAACTTATTGGCCAATTGACTCACAAAAAGGAATTTTCATCATTTTGGCTCAAACAGAAGCACTTTAAACAAGACTTTTGTAGAAATAACATCGTGGCTGAGCCACAGCCCAAAAGTATGCTGAGTTTAATTTCTCCTTGAGACCATAGAAAGTAATGAATAGAAATATTTATGAAATGGTAATTGCTATCCAATAAAGTTCCTTTTATAAACAGTAAAGGAACGATAATCTAAATTCGTGATCACAGATAATTTAGCCGTAATGCCATATTTTCGATATTAGCATATAAAGCTTTTGATTATTTACTTTCTTTCTTAATTATTGTTTCCTATAGCAAAAGTTTTCATTCTTATTTGTGGTAAATTGAGAAAATATTTATTTTATTTTTTTTCTTAATTATTGTTTTCTATGAAAAGTTTTCATTCTTATTTGTGGTAAATTGAGAAAATGTACAAAAGAACAAAGAAGAAAATTCAAATCACTCACATTTTTTCCAAGAAAACAATTGTTAACATTTTGCTGTATTTTCTGAAAATTATTTCAATAAAAATATTTGAAAGAATGAAGATTCCATTCTGGCACTACACATTCCATTGTCTGATGAGAGGTTAGGCATAAGAGAAAAAAAAAATTGCCCCGTATTAAAAGTAATCTATTCTTTCTCTCCGCCCCCCCCCCCATTTTTCCCTACGCTTTCCCCCAGTCATATCATTGCTTCTTATTCCTTAATGATTTTAATGTCTGGTTTCCTTTCCCTCTCTCCAGTACCTACTAGTGTTGTCTGTCACCATTGTTGGTGATCAAATATCCACATTTTTGATCCTTTCAAAACCCTGGGCTCTAGATTCCTTGACATCTTGCTTCTACCCTACATGATGTCCTCTACTTTGCATCAGTCACTCTGTCGTATTCTCACACTCTAGATCTTGTCAGTGTCAAGTACCACACCTCTGACCACCACCACTCCATCCTATCTTTCCAGCTCATGTCCCAATTCAAATAATTCTTTGAGTCTACCAAGATCTTCAAACCAATGACCTTACTACTTTTTCACTATTGACTATATCCCCATGTTCCCCTTTTTACCCTAAATTGATTTTCATTCAATTTCTTGGTCTTTTATTTTAATCCTTTCTTTGCATACATTCTCAATTCCTTTGCCTTTCTATTGCTTTATCACATTCCTTTAGCAAAACCACAATTCCAGTTATATCAAATTCTCTGCCAATATATGTCTCGTCTTAAATAAAAGCAAAATAAAAAATATTGAGTAGGAGAGGATTAACCTTTCCCTTGGAAGCAGGGGATGCAAAGAACCACATTTTTCTTACTTCACAATTAAAACAAAAATGTTGCCGTCAAGTTGATTCTGACTCATGGTGGACCTAGGGAATGGAGTGGAACTGCCGCATAGGGTTTCCAAGGCTATGGGGGCAGTTCTACTCTGTCCTGTGGGGTTACTATGGGTCAGAGTCAACTTGTTGGCAATGGGTTTGGTTTTTTGGGTTTGATCTTTATAGGAGCAGACTCCCACGTGTTTTGAGTTTGAACTGCTGACCTTTGGGTTGGCAGCTGAGTGCTTCGATCACTATGCTACTAGGGCTCCACTTCACCACTGGGCCTCCTAGTTTCCATTGCCAAAGGTCTATTCATTCACAGTATAATAGCATTGTTGAATATACCAAAAGAAAGCAACATGTTACAGTTTTGTAATATTTGTGCCTTCCCATGTTTGGAAAAAGGAGATGTTTCTTCATATAATTCTGTGCCCTGCTTTAGATCTTTGAGCACTAATTCTGCTTAACCTTGATTTCTTCCTATCTGCCTAGTCCTGCATCAGACCAGGCACGAAGCACAGCGCCAGTCAGGACCATGCCACTTAACATTAAACAATTTAAGTTGCGTGTGGAGGAAAGGGTATTTTTCTAAAATGAAACGCCATGACACCCTTTATTTGAAGTGTCAAGCCATCACATGGACTAACATTAGGATCAGAACCAGATGATTATCCTGTTTAAAGATTACCCTATTTTGCCTAATAAAAACAATACACTCCAGTTAGCTGAAAAACCATAATCTAATTTTTATGTAAAAAAAAAAAAAAGCTCTTTAAAGTAAATATCTCACACACACACACAACTATCATAATTTACTAGGATGACCAGGAAGGGAAGGAGGAAAAAAAAAATTTGCCTTTCTCAAAGAGAAAACCAAAACCAAACCCAGTGCCACTGAGTCGATTCTGAGAGGTTTGGTTTTTTGCCTCTGCACAGGGAGGTTATTATCTCTAGGCTCCTGGACTATTCTGCCTAGTAAGAGTGTCTATCTATGCCTGAAAGCTTTGGCTATCAAACAGCCTAACAATGTAATTTATAATAAATGCTAACAGTTCTGACTCCTGGAGAAACTGGCGATTAAACTTATTAACTCAACTATGGGAGGGGTTGGAAACTAAAGTTTATCAATGTAGGCAGTATGCGAACTTACCCTAATAAAAATTCTGGATGATAAAGGCTTAGGTGAGCTTTCTTAGTTTGCAATGCTTTGTACGTATTTGTCACACAGTGTGGGTAGAGGAGGTAGCTCTGTCCATGGCTCCATGGGGAGAGGATGATTGGAATCTCTGCATTTGGACTCTGCCTTATGTGTCTTCCTTTTGCTGATTTTAATTTGTACCTTTTCCCTGTAATAAACTGTAGCTGTGAGTAAATCAGCCTTCAAAGACTTCTGTAAGTACTTCTAGCAAATTTTCCAAATTTTAGTCTTCCATTCTCTCTCAAACCCACATATTGTCATTTGAATTCAACCTCCGTGTTGTTAAATCCAATAGCCAATTCTCAGACTTCATCTTACCCAACCTATTTGTAGCATTTGTTGATTACTCCTTTCTCCTTGAAACAGTTTCTTTATTGTCTTCAAGGACATTATGTTCTTGCTTTTCTTCTTACCTCTTTGACCATTATTTTTCTGTTTAATTTATTGAGTCTTCCTCATCTTGCTGACTTCTTAATGTTGGAGCACCCAGCACACAGTCCTTTACTCACTCCCTTAGCAATTTCATCAAATCTTAAGGCTTTTTTTTTTTTAAGGCTTTAATATCCATCTACAAGCTAATAAACCCCAAATTTATATTTACAGCTTAACCCCCATTTCCAACTCCAAGCTCATATATTCAACTGACTTCCCAAATAACATCTGTTGACTATCTCAAGTTTGGATATCTCAAGCTTCACCTTTCAACCACCAAGCTAATAATCTCATCCTCTACCTCTACCCATGAAAATCCTACTCCCCGGTAATCAGTAATTTCCTTCTTCCATTTTCTTTGGCCAAAACATTTGGAGGCATCCTTTACTCACTCTTCTTGATCTATCATGTCATATTCTATTCATCAACAAAATTTGCTTCTCTGCCTTCAAAATATGACTATATCTCCCAACCTCTACTGATAACACAGTGTCTTGAGCTACCATTACCTCTTCTCCTATCTATTTTACTGCAATATCCCCTAGCTTTTCTTGTTGCTTCCTCCTTTTCTCCTTTTGGTCTATTTCCAACAGCCACTATTGAAATACTTAAAAGTAGATTCCATCGTATCATTTAAGATCATGTCAGTTAAATCTATGCAATAGCTTCCCATATCATTAGACAAAAAACTCATGTCCACGCAAGTCACCCAGAAGCCTCCACAAAATATGTTTACTCCCTGCTCCATACCCTCCCTGTTTCTTACTCATTACCATCTTCGCTAGCCTCCTTACTATTCCTCAGTCGGATAAATCTGTTATAATTTACAATTTCAATAAGATGTAGACGAATCAGAAGGAGAAATACACAAAAACCAGGAGAAAGGGTGGCACTATGAGTCAAAATCGACTCGAAAGCACCTAACAACAACGGTATATATTTCCAAGAATTGCATCTAAAAAAAGAAAGCCAGAATTAACCAACGTCTTCAGAAAATGTATAAGGAAAATATAAAGGGTTTTAAAGACCTCTTCGGGACAAAACAAACAATATATATTAAATCATTTACTTAACTAAAAAAGTTGAACATGTAGCAATGACACATAGAGAGAAAAACAATTCAATGGCAGTTTTGCTTCTATGTTCTTATTAAGGATAAAAAATTTTTTTTAAAGGATTAAAAAAATTGAAAAATGTAAATCAATCATGGTTAAAAGAGATCTGAAGTCCAAGTAAGTTAAAAAAAAAAAAAAAAGTAAAAGAGAGTATAAATCTAGTTTTGAGGGAGAAGAGCAAAACCTACTGGGTTGATATATAATAATTTAAATGCATTAAGGAGCACTTTTTGCCTAGCTTCGAACTTTTTACTCAGGAGACATTTAGAAGAAAAACTCATAAAATGAATAATTTAATTTTGAGGGCTCCTCCTTTTTCCCTCTTTCTACTCTTGCCACACAAGTGTGTAACATACAAATACAAGGCGTCTTGATATCTAGGGTTATATTGTCAACATTTATTTATTTTTCTCATTTTAACAAAGTTCACTCTCCATATAGTATTTAACTCCTCAAATCATTCCAACAATAGTTATAAAACCATATTTATTGTCTTTATTTGCTTCAAGTTGATACTGTTATTACCTGAGAGAATAAGAATTCCCTCTTGCCATTCTGGAGCAGTGGTAAAGCAGCACTCTATAATGGTACTTTGTGACAGCAGTGAGTTATAGTGGCAAAGGTAATAGCTATGGACAGATACTAGGATTCTCTCCAGGTTGGCAAACATCTTTTCCAATCTGTGGATTCTTACATTTTCTAGGAAAATATTTAGAGGCTTGGAGCTATAGCATATGAACAATGCTTTCTGCCTCTCTGAAGTATGAGCTCTGCAACTGATATTAATTTGGGGTGCAAGATAAATGAGATGTGAATTAATTTGCTCCCCAAACTGCAAAGTCATTGACAGCATTAACGTTTATAGTGGTTAATTATTGGGCATATCTATTTTCCTCTTTTAAAGTTTTATAATATTCAACTGAAAGATGAGAGTAAATTCCACTTGTGCTCCAAGCTTCTTTTCTACCTTGAAAAATATATATAAAGCCATATTCTAGTTTTATTTTTCACCATGATTTTATATTTTGTAAAGTGGTACTCAAGAATTGTCTGTTGAGTGAAAAGAAGGGCAGGGAACCTACCCCAATTAAGCACATGAATGGTTCAAGTCACTTAGCCTCATGGTGACTGTTCTGTAAAGCTTTAGGCCACTCAATTAAAGTTATAACCTTAGAGATTTTTATTCACCCTTTAAGATCACTTCATTATTTTCTTTTTCTCAAGAAGATTTTCCAAATGGATACTAATAATAATGGTGCTATCGAGTCGTTTTCCAAATGGAAAATAGCTCATTATCTGAATCTCTGTAATTATTAATGTGTTTGGCTCAATGGTTTAAAAAATCTGGCACTCTAGTTACTGTCCTGAGATGGTGCACAAAATGAAGGTCAGGTTTTGTGTTTTTTTTTTTTTTAATTGAGTAAAAGTTATTAGTTATTGTCACTAGGTTAAGATCCTTTTATGAAATTAGGTCTCTACCTACTTCTCAAGTATGCGCTTCTAAAATACACATCTCTAGAAGCAATAAACTTCCCACAGAGTGTGTTGGTTACTGAACTGTAGAATGCAAGAGTGTAAATTAAAAATTTGGTTAACAGGTGCTCTTGGAGTAATTAATTACTGTGGTAACCCTCATCTTCTAAACCAAGGGATAGAGAAGTGTGAGAGTTTTACTAGCTGACGGTTTTCTCTTCATTTAGAAAGCTACAGATGCCTTGGAAGTTGTTTAGATGGTATTTATTGGCTTAAAATGGATCAAACATTATGTTTGTTATCATCAATGGGATCCAAATAAAAATATATAATTATTAAGAGTATATAAAAAATAATTGATAAATCATAATTAGCCAATAAAATTGTAATTAAACCTTTTCTTCTGGTCTTAGAGATAAGATCAGATTAGGGTTAGGGTTATTATGCTCATTACAGAATAGCCTGGCAGCAGGGGGACCTGTGAAAAGTGAGTTCTACTGTAAAGGACCAGAGTGGTGGTGGGAACCAAGCCCTGAATCCAGACCGAAACTTCACCATTGGCTTCATGACCTCCCCTTCAGGAAGTCAGCCTGAGACACAACTATACTCCCATGGCTTTTCCCAGATGAGAAACATGAGGCTTTTCAAGCAAAGCCATATGTAATTCAGCAAGAGCTATTAATATAGTGTCTATTCTAATCTATATGCACAATGTTTTATTTTAATTCATTCCTTAGAATATAATTTGCTCTCGATTATCTTCTGATGGAAATAATGTAATGAATCCTACCAGCTAATGAGTCACCAATTACCTTGAAAGGAAATAATAATAGCACCCATCATTTGGCTCCCTAGTCTTCTCTCTTTAAATTCATGACATTTTATAATTTTGTTTCCAGTGTCTGAATGGAAATGTGGCACTCTAGGGTTTTTCTTAAATTTCAATAGAGATGATGCAATAGCAATTACTTCTTAAAAATCCATCCAGCTAAACTTGACAAACTTTTTTCATTTAAATATTGTAGCCACACCCCAGTTTGGCCTCCATGACCTTCCATTCCTCCCTTTAACAAATCCTTCAAACACACAAAATGCAAATGTTTGTGCACATATGCACTCACACACATTTGGGCAGTAGTAGATGGGTCAATTCTGGAATTACGAAAAATAGATAAAACAGTAGAATGCAAATATGTTACTGATGGATTAATTGCAATGGATTTTCTGAAGTACAGGCAGTCCCCAAATTATGAAAGGCTTCCATACCTAAGTCTATATTTAAGTCGAATTTGTATGTAAGGTGGAACAGTTAGGTCCGGTTTGGATCTAACATCAATTAGTAAAATGTTTGTCTTAGTATATAGTGTACAATATACTTTTCTATGCATAAAAAACATTAAAGAAACACTTCCAGATACAATAAAATATTTTTAACATAATTTCACAGGTATACCTACATTTATGGTGATTTTCTTTATTGCACTTCACAGATGTTGCTTTTTTAACAAATTGAAGGTTTGTGGCAACCCTGAACTGGACAAGTTTATCGGCACCATTTTTCCTCAGCATGTGCTCACTTCATGTCTCTGTGTCATGTTTTGGTAATTCTTGTAATATTTCAAACTTTTTCATTATTATTATACCTGTTACAGTGATCGATGATTAGTGATCTTTGTTGTTATTATTGTAATTGTTTTGAGGAGCCATAAACTGCCCCCATTTAAGTCAACAAATTTAATCTATAAATGTTGTGTGTGTTCTGACTTCTCCACTGACTGGTTATTACTCCCATTTCTCTCTCTCTCCTTGGGCCTCCCTGTTCCCTGAGACACAACAATATTGAAATTAGGCCAATTAGTAACCTTACAGTGGCTTCTACGTGTTCAAGTGAAAGGAAGAATTACTCACCTTTCACTTTAAATCGGAAGCTGGAAATGATTAAGCTTAGTGAGGAAGGCATGTAGAAAGCTGAGATAGGGTGAAAGCTAGTTCTCTCAAGCCAAATAGTTAGCCAAATTGTGAATGCAAAGAAATAGTTCTTGAGATAAAATAAAAGTGCTACCCCAGTGAATACACAAACGATAAGAAAGTGAAAGACTTATTGTTGATATGTAGTAAGTTTTGGTGGTCTGGCTAGAAAATCAAACCAGCCACCAAACCAAAAACCAAACCCACTGCAGTTGAGTCGATTGCGACTCATAGCGACCCTATAGGACGGAGTAGAACTGCCCCACAGAGTTTCCAAGGAGTGCCTGGCGGATTCAAACTGCAAACTCTTGGTTAGCAGCCATAGCACTTAACCACTACACCACCACAGCATTCCCTAATCCAGAAAAAGGCCCTAACTCTTCAATTCTATGAAGGCTGAGAGAGGTGAAGAAGCTGCAGAAGAAAGGTCTGACGCTAGCAGGGATTGGCTCATGAGATTTAAGAAACGAAGCTGTCTCCATAACATAAAAGTGCAAGGTGAAGCAGCAAGTGCTAACGTAGAAAAAAAAAAAAAATGAAAAAAAAAATGTAGAAGCTGTAGCAAATCATCCAGAAGATCTAGCTGAGACAATTGATGAAGACGGCTACACTAAACAACAGATTATTAATATAGATGAAACAGCCTTATATTGGAAGAAGATGCCATTTAAGATTTTCACAGATTAAGAGGACAAGTCAATGCCTGGCTTCAAAGCTTCAAAAGTCAGGCTGACTCTCTTGTTCTAGACCAGTGTAGCTGGTGACTTTAAGTTGAACCCAGTGTTCATTTACCATTCTCAAAATCCTAGGGCCCTTAGGAATTATGCTAAATCTACTCTGCCTATGCTCTTTAAAAGTGGAAAAACAAAGTCTGAATGACACTATATCTGTTTACAACATGGTTTACTGAATATTTTAAGCCCACTGTCGAGGTCCACTTCTCAGAAAAAGAGATTTCTTTCTAAATATTATTGCTCATTGACAATGCATCTGGTTACCCAAGAGCTCTGATGGGGATGTACAAGGGGATTAATGTTGTTTTTTATGCCTGCAAACACAACATCCATTCTGAAATCCGTGGATCAAGGAGTAGTTTCAACTTTCAAGTTGTATTATTTAAGAAGTACATTTTGTAAACTAGATAGTGATTCCTCTGATGGATCTGGATGAAATATATTGGTGAAAACCATCTGCTCAGGATTCACCATTCTAAATGCTATTAAGAACATTCATGATTAATGGGAGGAGTTCAAAATATCAATATTAACAGGAGTTTGGAAGAAGTTAATTCCAATCCTCATGGTTGACTTTGAGGGGTTCAAGACATCAGTGAAGGAAGTAACTGCAAATATGATGGAAAGGCAAGAGAACTAGAATTAGAAGTGGATCCCAAAGATGTGACTGCATTGCTGCTATTTCACAATAAAACTTTCACCGATGAAGAGTTGCTTCGTATGGATGAGTAAAGAAACTTGTTTCTTGAGATTGAATCTACTCCTGGTGAAGATGCTGTGAATATTGTTGAAATGACAACGCAAATTTAGAATATTACATAAACTTAGTTTGAGAGGATTGACTCCAATTTTTGATGGAAGTTCTACTGTGAGTAAAATGTTACCAAACAGCATCGCATGCTACAAAGAAATCTTTTGTGAAAGGAAGAGTCAATCTCATGGCAAACTTCATTGTTGTCTTATTTTAAGAAATTGCCACAGCCACCAGAATTTCCCTTAGCAATGAAGTATTTTTTAATTAAGGTATAGTGCTTTTTTCAGACTTAATGTTATTGCACACTTAATAGACTATAGTATAGTGTAAACATAACTTTTGTATGTACTGGGAAGCCAAAAAATTCATGTGACTCACTTTATTTCAATATTTGTTTTATTGTTGTAGTCTTGAACCAAACCCGTGATATCTCTGAGTTGTGTTGTACATTAATAATAATAATTATGTTTTGATGTGCATCACAGTGTGGCAGCAGTTTGTCATTAAAAACCATTGTATGTACCTCAAATTTTTAATATAACAGGATTTACAGGGCTTGGTTTGTAACTACAGGTTGTATGTAAGTCGGACATTCGTAGCCTAGGAATTGCCTGTATTGCCATTCTCATTAACTTAGGAAAGGCTAAAAGTAATCAATAAAACTAATGAAAGATTTAGGAATAAAGCTTAACAAAGACAGTTACAATAATTTAGAGTCATTTATCTCAGGGAAGAGAAATACATGGCAAGGGAGTATGCTGAAGAGTTAACATAGCTGACCTGAGACTGCTATCCTTAGAAAGACCTGCTTGCAAGGTTGGCTTAGATGTCTAGAAACTTGAATTTCAGGAATGTTCTTACCATTTCCTAACTTATAAGGGTGGCTTACTATAGCCAAACTGTTTCTACAGACAATCTAGTTTATGCTGAATACTACTTTCCTTCTGGGAGTCTAGAATTTTGGTAAATGCTGGGCAAAGGGTGCCTATGTGACCAGCCCCAATAAAAATGTTGGGTGCTGAGTCAGATGAGCTTTCCTGGTAGACAACACTTCACAGGTGTTATCATAATCCCATGCTGGAACAATTAAGCACATCCTGTGGCATAGTGGTTAAGAGCTAAGGCTGCTAACCAAAAGGTCAGCAGTTCGAATCTACCAGCCGCTCCTTGGAAACCCCATGGGGCAGTTCTACTCTATTCTATAGGGTTACTATGAGTCAGAATTGACTCGATGGCAGTTGGGCTTGGTTTTCTACATTCATTCACAATAGATGATTTGAGATTGTTAAAATAATACAACTCTTAGAAAAAAAAATGTAGTCTATAGCGCTACCTGGCAAAAATGAAAATACTGGGGATCGTAGAGACTTAAATAATGACATTTTGTATCAAAAATGCTAACACACCTTGGCAATTATTGATGGCCCTTCTGCTTGGTAATTTGTTAAGCCTTTCTCAACTCTGGCTACAGAGTATTCAGAAAAATGAAGTCATTTTATTTATGCCCAGGGCAGATAGCTGCTCGACGTGACCCTGACAGTGAAAGAAATCATCATTGGAAAACAAAGTAAAAAGTTAACTCATAAACAGCAGACCCCATTATAGAGATTAAAAAGGAGCCCTGATGGTTCAGTGGTTAACAGCTGCTAACCGAAAGGTCAGTGGTTTGAATGCATCAGCTGCTCTGTGGGAGAAAGATGTGGCAGTCAGCTTCTGTAAAGATTATGGCCTTGGAAACCTTATGTGGCAGTGTTACTTCGTCCTGTAGGGTGGCTATGAGTTGTAATCAACTTGACGACAACAAGTTTTTATATGGATTAAAATAGTTATTTTCAAAGAAACATCATAAGACACAGAAATAAATATATATGGAAACTCTGACTTTAGCTTTGCCCTAATAATGTGTATTTCCTGACAGAGCCTTAATTGTTAAAGATTATTTAATTACTCAAGACTATACAGATTTCAATTTCTACCTTCTTCTCATTTTCAATTTGGGTTTGCAAGATATTAGGTAATCACAAACAATATAAAAAATATGCTGTGTACTGTATCGGGGTTGAGTCAGGGTTGTAAACTTTTTTTTTTACCAAATCCCCCTGCTTTACGAGCTTTTTTTCACTATATAAGGCAGATAGTATTTCCCAGATACGGTTGCACAAATACCTCCATCCCACATGATCTTCTGCAATTTGACCTTATCACGCCCCAGTAAAGAAGTGAGCTGGCCTTAGTGATGCAGTGGCATTCAATAGAATGGGCTTAAGGCCTGAGGCGAGATCAGAAGAAGCCTTGAAGAGTCTTCTCTTGGAACGCTTGCTTTCTAGACTCTGGCTTTTATAAGGCCTCCTCTCAGAACTCAGCCGCCATGCTGTGAGAAACCCAAGTATAACCTAGTGTTTCAATTAGGTGAGGCCAGCCTTCAAGTCATCCCAGTCCAGTTGCAAGTCATACGAGTGAAGAAGTCCTCAGATGATTCCTCCTGCAAGTGTTCCAGTATTCGAGTCTCCCCAGCTAAAGCTCCAGATATCAAGGAGCAAAGATAAGTCATTGTCGTTGTGCACTGTCTGAATTCCTGACTTATAGAATCCATAAACATAATAAAAGGGTTGTAATTTTACATATTAGGCTTAGGGTAGTTTGTTACATAGCAATAACTAATTGAAACACTAGGTTATGCCTTCTTTCCCTGAGTTTCCCAGGACTTTTATTCATTCTCTTTCCTCAAACATTCTACATATGATCAAGTCTTTTGTTCACATTGTAGACTCACCAGATGATCAACAAATGCTTACTCGTAACACTTTGTAAGGGTAGAAACATATCTTTCATCTCTAAAGGCATCATTTCAGGCCTTAGCTTTCATGTGGGGAAGGAGTTCTTGTGCGATATACCGTGTCTATGCTGTGTCTTTAGCTCAAGAAATAACAACAAAGTCACCCGTGGGATTTTGGTTGGTAAGCAATTGAATCCTATGTCATTTGCAATCTGACCCAGAAATCTTGTTTGGATACACTGCTACCACCTTCTGTTTTCAAGTATTCCAATTACAACAATGTTAAATGTTGAACAGCCCTTCTTTTAATGGAAGAGTCAAAATAACCAGGACAGAAGAAGCTGGAAGTTTTACAAAAACCCCTTCTGGTCCCACCAAGAAGCCTTGCTTCTAGAGAAAGCCCATTCAATAGATTTCATGCCAGCCAACTCACTAACCACTGAGGCCGTATGAGAACTGATTGTTACTTATTTACCTGTTTAAGTATTCACTTCTGTCTTTCTCCTATTACTCCCTTCACCTCAGTTAGATTCATTTATTCCATCACTTAACTACTATTTATTAAAAATTTACTCTATGTGAAGCTCTGTTTTTGGTCTATGGAACTTCCATTCTAAATGAGGTGTCAGGCCAGCTGTTGTCCGAAGGCTCTCCCTGCCTACTCCTGATTCCTCTTTATATTTTACAGGCATTACCCCTAATTAACTTCTTGCATTTCTAACTCCAACTTAGAGGAACCTCCCCACCAAAAAAAAAAAAAAAAACTCCTTTGCCATCAAGTTGATTCCAACTCATAGCGACTCCCTAGGATAGAGTAGAACTGTCCCATAGGGTTTCCAAGGAGCAGCTGGTTGATTTGAAGTGCCAACTTTTTGGCTAGCAGATGATCTCTTAACCACCGTGCCACGAGGGCCACTATAAAAATAGAGGGCCCAAAATGTCACAAATGTCCTTCCTAACCTGTATGCCTAGATAATTCATATTTATAGTAAGTATAAAAGAGGAAAAATTAAGAAGTAGACTTTTCATAATGTAGTCTTGGGAGAGACAAAAGAAGGAGAGGTAATGTATTATCTATCCTTTATCCATTATGGGAGATAAAGATGAGACTTGTGTAGAACTCTATACTATGATTAAGCTTCTTCATGAAGTCCTTGTGATCAAATCTATGATCACTTAAACCTGTGTAGTGGGGAGAGAATCGAAACCAACTCCTAGGTGCATCTCTCAATGAAGTTGTACTGAATACACTTTCCAGCTTTTCCTTCTCAGGCGTCAAATTTAAGCCTCATCCCTGGGACCACCATCATCTCAGTCTCAGGGGGTCATGATTTCTGCCTGTTTTTCAAGGCTGGGAAGCCTGAGTTTAATACCATTCCTCTGTGCTTTTTGCAATTAACTTCAATCTACTCGATTTATTGTTTAAGTTGTTTATTTCCCAATGATCCTACTAGACCATCATTTCCTTGAGAACAAGAATGGAGCTGGCCATTCTCTATACTGCTCATTACAATGACTCACACATCATATGTCTCTGGCATGCTTAAGCGGAGTGAAAATTTTTTTCATTATTTTACTGCTTACACATAAACTCTCTTGGCTGAGCTGAATTTTCCTCAGCTAATGATTTTGCTGCTATAGGTATCTAGTTGGAGATTTGTGTTAAAGAAAAAAGAAGAGGAAGAAGAAGAAAGGAGAAGAAACACAGCAACACAAAGCTTATTGTAATGTGATATTTAAAGCATTGCATTGCAGAATGTTTTCTGTGGGAATATAAGTGTCATTGCCAATACATATTGAGGAAAAATAAGTGTGGACAAAGATGACAGTTAGGTTTTAGAGTATTATTTATTAGCCACACTTCCTCAATTACTGAGGATTAGCATATGCAGCTCTGCAATACAATAAAAAAGGTATTTTATTTTCCATTAATTACAGAGGCATTCATTTCTTGGAATTCAGAACCACTTGTAGTATTGCCATTTAAAAAATAAAAATTTAAAAAAAAGGAAAACAACATTTAAGGCTGGGTCAATTTTCTCAGCAGGCAGAATTCCTGAGAAATATTGTTACTTGATTATATACATTTACAGTCGATAAATGATGTTAGATATCTATTAGGTGTACTTTTCTCATTTTATAGAGGAAGTGAATAACTTATTTAAAAACAACCTGATATATAAAACACTCAGTAGAAAGTGAAATAGGAGTTTTATCTAGAAATGGGGGAAATGAAATCATGTCTATTTTATATTCTGGTGTTTAAATTCCCTTAGGCTGTGATCTGCATATAGTTTGTTGCTCCCCAGGGTAAATGCAGGGGAAGGACACATGAAGAGACTGGGGCCATGTGTCTTGGGTGGGGTGGGGGGCAGTGGAGAATTTTGGGGTGAAGCTCTGCTAAGAATAAGTTCAGCTTGTTGCCTGAGCCTGCAATAGAAGTCTCAAAACTGAGATTAAAAAAAAAAAAAATCTTATTTATCTCCCAGTGGCCCTGCTATTTTCTAAGTATTCTGGAATACAAACAGGTTAGAAAGTTGTATCTAGAGCAGTTTTTATTTTCTACAGTGAATGGTGACTGATTCATGTTTTCACAGCCTCCTAGAGTCACCCTCACACGATTTGTTACAAGATGGGGGCAGGAATTTGGGTCTGAGTGTGATGAGAGAATAGGGCTTTCTCCACCCAGTACTACCACAACCTTAATCACTGGGAAACACACAAAGTACCGACTGGGTACTCAACCATTGAGACCATCTTATGATTTTCCTGGAAAGAGGCTAGAAGCTACGGAGGTAATACCATCTGGAAACAAGTGGCACTTTTACACATCATAAAGCGATGGGCCCCAGCGCATCCTGTCCATCACTGGTGCTAAAGGAGGGGTCACACAGGGAGAAGAGGCACTGAGGCCTGGAATCAGTGGACAGGTCAGGGCCCCAGGGCCAGGAGGGAAACCCAGGGACTCGGGGAACTCCAGATTCTGCATGGAGGGGCAGGGTCCAGCTGCAAAAACCTGCACCTGAGCTGCCTCCAGGGATTTGTTACCATTACAGCGGTCAACTTTTATAGCTTCCTGCTCTATGTACTATTTTTAATGCTTTATTTAAAAGAGCAAACATACTTATTTTATATTGTTTAATAATTCCAGTGTAGGCAGTCTCTGGATTACAAATGAGTTCCATTCCTATGTCTGTCTTTAAGTTGAATATGTACATAAATCGGAACAGTTAGGCACTGTTTGTATCTAATGTCAGTTAGTCAAATGTTTGTCTTAATATATGGTACATAGTGTACTTTTCTATGTAAACCCCAGTGGCGTGGTGGTTAAAAGCTACAGCTGCTAACAAAAAGGTTGGTAGTTTGAATCCACCAGGTCCTCCTTGGAAACCTTGTGGGGCAGTTCTACTCTGTGCTATACGGTTGCTATGAGTTGGAATTGACTTGATGGGAACAGGTTTGGTTTGGTACCTTTCATTGCATTAAAAAAAAAAAAATTAAAGAAACACTAAAACTTAATAATACAGTAATAATCATAATGTTTGATGTGCATCACATAGCACTGCCATTTGTAATTCCTAATCATTATATATGTACTTCAAATTTTTAATATAGTAGGCTTTACTTACGGGGAATTGATTCATAATTACGGGTGGTATGTAAATTGGAGGTTCATAATGCTGGAACTGCCTGTATTTTAAATCTTTGTGAATCTAATGCTGCTGTCTTCTTCATTACTGTATTTTTATGCAAATAACACATGCCCTCTATGTTTGTTTGACAACTGTGCCCTCCACCTGTAAGGTATTTTCGTAAGCATGCAATGCTAATTTTTTTTTTTTTTTTTTTTTACAGCAACTCATGAAAAAAAAATGGCATAGCAATGCTTATGAAAATACCTCATGGTGGGGACAGGTGGTTGGCAAACAAATGTAGAAGGATGAGTTATTTGCATAAAAATACAGTATGCCTGATTGTTCTGTGATTTTTATAAATTTGTGATCATTTTACTTGGAAGTTTTTAAGTGAAAATTCAATGACATTTGAATTGACAACAGGTTTCTTTAGAAAAGATTCATGTTTGCTTTTGGAAGGCATTTGAAAATACTCATTTTATACTTGACTCATTTTACATTAAATTCTCAAGGTTTTTCACATCAGATTATATGGATTCAGGCTGCAGAATTATGTGAGAATCAATTTAAGGATACAGCTTCCAAGGAGGTATATTTGTTTTTAGCAAATACTGGGTGTCTTTCTGTTTCTAGGACTCTCTTATTCTGAAACCATAACCTTTTGAATGTGGTTGGGAGTTGGGGGTTTCTCTTAATATGGTCTAAAATTTGAGTTGTCTCTGGACTTCTCAATCATTAAAAACCAAATTATGTGTATTACATCCTATAACTGTCCTTAAGGTGAAAGCCAAGTTCAGGGCTTCACTTATATTCTGGATTCTAGAGTAAAGACAAAACAAAACCAAACCCGTTGCTGTCGAGTCAATTCTGACTCATAGTGACCCTATAGGACAGAGTAGAACTGCCCCATAGAGTTTCCAAGCAGTGCCTGGTGGATTCGAATTGCCGACCTTTTGGTTGGCAGCCGTAGCACTTAACCACTATGCCACCAGGGTTTCTGGATTCTAGAGTAGAGGTTGGAAAACATTTTCTGAAAAGGGTCAGAAAGTAAAATTTTATGTTTTGTGGGCCACATAGATTCTGTAGCATACTGTCTTTTGTTTTTGTTATTTTCTTTTAATTTTCTTAGCTCTTTGTGATACAAAAACAAGCCATGGCCCTGAATAGATCGTTGTTTGCAGACCCTTGATAGGATCTAGATCTCCCTTTCACTTATTTTTTCACATCTGAGATCCTTTACTGTTCTCTGATGCTTTTTAAAAATCTGTAAAATACATTTTTTGCAGGGATTTTTCAGTAGTGTTCAGCAGGTATGTTAGTATTGCTGAAAGTAGAAGTTTTATTTTTATTTTATCAACTGATATTTAATTTGTTTAGATTAATATCCACATTTGTCAATTTCTATGCTTGTCATCTTTTCTTCTCAGATCTTTCTGGTATGACTTTCCTTCTCTTTCAAATATATTCTTTAGCTTTTCCACTGTTAGTCAATTTCTTACAGTATATGTTTTTTTTGAAAGATTTTTTCACTATGTATGCAATTACAAGTTCATTTTTTCCCCTCAATCTTTTGAAGATACTGTGGATTTCATTTTACTTACTCTAAATGGGATTCATTGTATTTTCTGATTCTGGGGATTTGTATTTTTTATTAATTCTGGAAAATTGGAACTGTTATCTCTTTAAATTATCTCTCATTCTCATATCTTCTTCTGAAATTGCAATTATGTATATATATGTGTAGTGCAATGGATTGCTTTTATATGGTCTTTCTCACATCATCTTGTAACTCCCACTGAATGATTGGATGGAACTATGCAAATAAGATGCTTGTAGCCCACCAAGGGGATTGGACAACTTGCTAATAATACAAATAAGGTTCATGGCATCCACGTGCAGATGGGACCATGCAAATAAGGTGTACGGAACCCTAATGAAGGGACTGATCAGTTTTTCCATCCTTCTAAGTTTAAAAGGGAAATCCTGGTGGTGTAGTTGTTAAGAGCTATGGCTGCTAACCAAAACTTTGGTAGTTCAAATCCACCAGGTGCTCCTTGGAAACCCTATGGGGCAGTTCTAGTCTGTCTTATAAGGTCGTTATGATTTGAAATCGACTTGAGGACAACACGTTTGTTTTTTAACAGGCTTAAAAGAGAGCCAATCCCAGAGCAGAGAGGGACTCGACTGTCACCAAAAAGAAGAGATAGGAGCGGAGCAAGTCCTTTGGGCCTGGAATCCCTGTGCTGAGACTCTCCTTGACTCAAGAGACAGAGGGAAAGAGAGAAAGACCTTTAACACCAGAGATGGCAAGAGACGGCGAGATGCAGTGCAGAGAAACAGAGGCAGTAGAGGGAGCAAAACGAGATTAGCAGGAGACAGCGAGGTGCCATGGGCTTCCTGAAACACAGAGCAAGAAAGCTGAATGCCTTTGGGCAGGAAGCTTTCTGACAGAGTGGGGTGCCTCCAGGCACTTATTGGCAGAACTAAAGAGATTTGTAACACTTGCTCTAGCAGAGCTGTCATGGATTGAATTGTGTCCCCAAAAATACCTGTCTACTTGGCTGGGCCATGATTTCCAGTATTGTGTGATTGTCCAGCATTTTGTCATCTAGTATGATTTTCCTGTGTGTTGAAATCCTACGTCTAAGATGTTAATGAGGTGGAATTAGTGGCAGTTATGTTAACAAGGCAGGACTCAATCTACAGGATTAGGTTATGTCTTAAATCAATCTCTTTTGAGATATAAAAGAAAGAAGTGAGCAGAGAAGACAGGGAGACCTCATGCTTCCAAGGAACAAGAGCCAGGAGAATAGTGTGTCCTTTGGACCCGGGGTCCCTGTGATGAGAAGCTCCTTAGATGGAGAAGATTGATGACAAGGACCTTCCCTCAGAACTGACAGTGAGAGAAAGCCCTCTCCTGGAGCTAGCACCCTGAATTTGGACTTTTAGCCTCCTAGACTGTGAGAGAATAAACTTCTCTTTGTTAAAGCCTTCCACTTGCGGTATTTCTCTTACACCAGCACTAGATAACTAAGACGAGGGCTGAGGCCAGAGAAAGGCCTGCTTGTAGCCATGGCTGAGCAGAAGCTGTCCTGATTAAAGAGCTGTATCCTGAATTGTAACTTGTTATTTCTCTAATAAACCCCATAACTGTGAGTATGGTCTGTGAGTTCTGTGTGGCCATTACAACAAACTGTTGAACCCAGCAGAGCAGTAGAGAGAGATGTGGAAGGGAGATTGGTGTCAGAATTGGTAAAAAAGGTTGAAAAGAGGAGATATGTCTGACCTTCACTTCATAGGAATCAGCCTTGGCTGATGATCTTGATTCTTCTTCCCCCTTGCGAAGTTAAAGGAGGTCAGATGCCTCCGCCACACCATTTTTACAATATGTTAGACTTCAAAGTGTCTTCTGTGTCTTTTATTTATTTCATATTCTTTCTCTCTATTTTTCTCCCTCCCTTACCTCTGGCTTTCTAGTATTTTCTATACATGTTTTTTAGTTAACTTATTCTCATTTAATTCTTTCATTTTATGTAAGGCTTTTTTAAATTTAATTATTTTACTTTTTGTTTCTGCAGTTCTATTTTTAAATTTTTCTACTTAATCATTTTTGGAAACTCTGATGATGTAGTGGTTAAGAGGTATGTCTGTTAACCAAAAGGTCAGCAGTTCGAATCCACCAGGCACTCCTTGGAAACCCTATGGGGCAGTTCTACTCTGTCCTATAGGGTCACTATAAGTCAGAATCAACTTGACGGCCACAGGTTTGGTTTAATCATTTTTGGTGGCCTCCATTATTTGCTTATGTCATTGATTTTCTCTTTTGTATCTTTTAAAATATTAAACAAATTTTATTTTATAGTTTTTATCTGAAAATTACAATAGCTGAAGTGTTTATAGTGTATTTCTGCTCTTATTTTACTCATACTATTTAATGGTGCCTTGCTTTCTTTTTTATTTGGTGTTCTTGAGGTTTTAATGGGACATTCCATGTGGTAATTCTGTGAGGCCTAGAATAAGAAGGTTGGCTTTTACCAGGTGCTGGGGTCTTACCCAATTATGGACAGTTGGTTTAAGTTAGTTAATTTACTGATTTACAGTTTTTAAACCATGCAGGTAGTAAGTATGCAAATACCATTCTTGCATGACATCTGGCTTTTGAATATAAATTCTCAGGGTAGAATGTCTTATTTCACTTTATTAATAACTAAGGCAGACACAATTCCGTTACTATCTCTCTTGGCAGAGTTTGTTATTTTTCTAGTTTACTTTTTTACTGAGTATGAACCTCTTCACAGGTCTCAACTTTAAGATTTTCCTAGTTCAAATTCTTTATTATATTTTTATCATAGAGCTCTTTGTTGCCCATAGTCAGCCAGTGCCCTTAGATGCTGTTGTCTTCAGTGATCGCTGTTTCTTTTTTGCTTCTGGTCTCTTGAGATTTCCTTTTTTTCTTCTGGTCTCTTGAGATTTCCTTTTTTTTCTTCATCTGTGCTTTAAAATAGGCATCTGTAATATTTTCTCCAGCATATTCAGGTGTTTGAAAGCATGAGGATTTCAAATTTGTGGGATATTATCTTGAGGTAGTAGGTATTAAAATACTTTTCAAAACCATAATGCACTATACAAACATTGGTTACTACTATGTATTATTATTGTATTAACAGAGTTATCATTGTCAGTGTACTTCAACCAGGTCCTCTAAATCAGAAAAAGAGGAATCCTGGTGGCACCATGGTTAAAGCGCCTGGCCCTAACCTTAAATGTATGTGGTTCAAATCCACTAGTTGCTCTGTGGGAGAAAGATGTGTCAGGCTAATTCCATAAAGAGTTACAATCTTGGAGACTATATGGGGCAGTTCTACTCCATCCTATAGGGTAGCTATGAGTTGGACTTGACTCAGTGGGAATGGTTTGGTTTTAAACCAGAAAAATAGAATATTGCTGTTATATAAATATAAATTTTAAATGTTTCAGATACAGAAAAAAAAAGTTTCTTTCATGAACTTTGTGAAAACTCCATACCTTTTTTTTTTTTTAAGAAAACAAAAAGCACAGCCACAATCAAAATGAAAACTTAAGGAATAGCGACATAAGTGATAAATAAACGTCAATAATATCAATGGTTCTTTAATAATACCTTTTTTAACAGTTATTATTCTAGTGAAGAACAAACAAAAAGCCTCATTGCTAAGTCAAAGTAAAACAAAAAATTTATGCTTTCTCAATATAAAGTGCTATTTGCCAAATAAGTTACAATTAAATGATCATAAAATCTTTAACAAAACCATATTCAATTATTACCTAAACATTGTAGACTGTTGTGCCATTTGTTTGCATGATTTATAAGACTTTTATTCAAAGTTTTAATTACAGTGTCTCATTTCCTTATTTCCTGCAACAGGTTTGCACATACTTTGTAATTGTAATTATTTACACTAATAATATTTCCTTGAAAAAGAATTTATTATTTTATCTCCTGTCAAGAACAGTACAAGGAAGATAGTTTTTTTTTTTTTCTTAACTGTATTTTGTTGGAAGCATCATTTGGACAAAAATATGATTTGTTTTGGAATTACACAATTACCTTTGGGACATAGACATTAAAACCAAAACCGAACCTGTTGCCGCCAAGTCATAGCAACACTGTAATACATGTTTATTTCCACTGTTCAGTAAAGAGCAAAAGCATTTAATATCAACACCAGAAGGAATATGGTCACCTTAGTTCAGTATGAATTTCTTCTGATTGGGTAAGTTCAGGAAATTTATGATAGGGAAAATAGAACCTACTTGAAATGAGTAAATGCTAAGGAACAAATCATTCTGAATCAGAAATCAACTTGAAACACATTTGAAGAGATTTTACTTTTCTGCATTCATCCTATAGGGGAGATGTTATTAGAACTCTTAACTAACACTCCTACAGGCCAGGAATCAAAGAATGTGGGGTAAATAACTTGCACAAGGTCAGATAGCTAACAGGGGGTGAAGCCAGAATTTGAAGAACGCTCTGGAGTCTGAGCTCTTAATCATTAGCTCCATATAGCCTCTAACTGAGTTATTTAAAAGCCAATTTTTCATTTACTGTTCGTTTTGATGAAGTACTCTTCTCTTTCCTGATTCTCGAATGATTGATCTTCTTAAAATGTTTGCATTTTTAAAGAATGCTTGATAGTGCCAATGAATCATTATTGATGTAACTTCAGTAAATGTAATCAGGTAAAATCAATTGGAGGAAACTTAGAGAAAGATGTGTGTACATGAGAAAAACAGGGAGGGTGTTGTTACCAAGAAGTGGTTCTGAATTTTGTAGCTATTCATTGTCACAGTCCTGAATCCAAGTCTGTCTAAATGCATCGAGATATTACAACATAGTTCTCAAAGTGGTACAACATATTCTGTTTCTGAGGAATATTTATATACATTCTTTCTAGGTTGACTGTCTACATTTCTCTCCTTTTCCCCTCCTTTTTAAAAATTATTATCATAGTTAATTCTATCTGATGATTTTCTTTCATATGATTCAGACAACAGATACTCAGAGATAAAGTGCAACAGTATGAGAACACGATAGATTACAATATGTTTCTGAACAGGAAATATTATCCTCTAGCTTTGTTAAGATCAGGATATGCTATGATCAGGAACCGATGGTGCTGAAGGATGATGTTGAGCTGTGCTGAAGTCATAGGCCAAAATCAAGACTCCAGGAATTGATGGAATATCAACTGAGATGTTTCAACAAATGGGTGCAGCACTGGAAATGCTCACTCATTTGTGCCAAGAAATTTGGAAGATAGCTATCTGGCCAATCAACTGGAAGAGATCTGTATTTATGCCTATTCCCAAGAAAGGTGATACAACAGAATGAGGAAATTATCGAACAATATCATTAATATCACACACAAGCAAAATTTTGCTGAAGATCATTCAAAAGCTGCCGCAGCAGTATATCAACAGGGAACTGTCAGAAATTCAGGCTGGATTCAGAAGAGGACGTGGAACCAGGGATATCATTGCTGATGTCAAATGGATCCTGGCTGAAAGCAGAGAATACCAGAAGGATGTTTACCTGTGTTTTATTGACTATGCAAAGGCATTCAACTGTATGGATCATAACAAATTATGGATAACATTTGAAGACTGGGAAATCCAGAACACTTAATTGTGCTCATGAGAAACCTGTACATAGATCAAGAGGCAGTTGTTTGAAAAGAACAAGAGGTTGCTGAGTGGTTTAAAGTAAGGAAAGGTGTACGTGAGGGTTGTATCCTTTCACCATACCTATTCAATCTGTATGCTGAGCAAATAATCCGAGAAGCTGGATCATATGAGGAAGAGCAGGGCTTCAGATTTGGAGGAAGACTCATTAACAGCCTGTGTTATGCAGATGATACAACCTTTCTTGCTAAAAGTGAAGAAGACTTGAAGCACTTACTGATGAAGATCAAAGACCGCAGCCTTCAGTAAGGTTTACACCTCAACATAAAGAAAACAAAAATCCTCACAACTGGATCAATAAGCCACGCCATGATAAACGGAGAAAACGCTGACGTTTCTAGGATTTCATTTTACTTGGATCCACAATCAACACCCATGGAGGCAGCAGTCAAGAAATCAAAAGTCGTATCATATGCATGTGAAAGCTGGACAATGAATAAGCAAGACCGAAGAAGAATTGATGCCTTTGAATTGTTGTTTTGGCATTCCATGGTATATTTAATATTCTTTGCCAACACCATAATTCAAAGGCATCAATTCTACTTTGGTCTTCCTTATTCATTGTCCAGCTTTCGCACACATATGAGGCGATTGAAAAGACCATGGTTTGGGTCAGGTTCACCTTAGTCCTTACAGTGACACCTTTGCTTTTTAACACTTTAAAGAGGTCTTTTAAAACATTTTCCCAATACAATACATTGTTTAATTTCTTGACTGTTGCTTCTGTAACCTGACACTTTCAGGTCTGCTGAGTGTGGTTAGGAAGACACAGAGCAGATGAAAGCAAAAGAAGAAGCTATTTAGTTGGCCAAGTAAAGGAGCACACTGGGACTCTGGTCGCCAAGGTGTCTCTCTGAACTATTGTTTAAGGAGTTTATATGGGTACAGTAAACCGGGTCTGGGGTTCTCAGGAACACCCCAAGGTGGGGCCAACTTGTTCATTGGTTTGACCTGGGGCCATCTGGTCTTCTGCTCCTGTTCAGTCTGAAAGGGGGCCACAAAGATAGTGTTTTGTCCACATCTGGGGCATATACGGGGTGGGGTTTTTGGCTTCTGATGTCAATAGGTCATCTGAGGGACAGGGTACTGCACATGTCAGGTGGGCCTGAAGACCGGCTTTGGCTGGACTGAAGACCCTAGTCTCTTGTTCTCTTTAACCGAGTCAGAACTGGAAGTATACCTAAATAAGGAGATATGCTACAAAAAAGAAATAAGGTTAATTCCTATGAGGGGTTAGCTTAAATGCAGGGAGTTAGTTCTCTACATTAAAGTAGGCGGCAGGCACTGCCATTTGTTTATTCAATATGGCTAGAGGACTGCCGATCTCACTTCCATGAGTGTAGATTGTGGATCCAAGTAAAATGAAACCCTTGACAGTTTCAGTCTTTTCTCTGTGTATCATGATGTTGCTTATTGATCCAGTTGTGAGGATTTTTGTTTTCTTTATGTTGAGGTGTCAATCTTACTGAAGGTTGTAGTTCTTGATCTTCATCAGTAAGTGCTTCAAGTCCTCTTTACTTTTAGCAAGCAAGGTTGTGTTATCTGCTTATTACAGGCTGTTAATGTGTCTTCCTTCAATCTTGATGCCCCATTCTTCTTCATATAGTCCAGCTTCTTGGATTATTTGCTCAGCATACATATTGAATAAAAAAAATGACGGTTAAAATATACATCTGTGACATGCACCTTTCCTAACTTTAAACCATGCAGTATCCCTTTATTCTGTCCAAACAACTGCTTCTTGGTCTATGTACAGGTTCTTCATGAGCACAACTAAGTGTTCTAGAATTTGCATTCTTTGCAATGTTATTCATAATTTGTTATGATCTACATGGTTGAATGCCTTTGCATAGTCAATGAAACACAGGTAAACACCTTTCTGGCATTCTCTGCTTTCAGCCAGGATCCATTCATCTGACATCAGCTATGACGTTCCTGGTTCTGCGTCTTCTGTCAAATCTGGCATGAATTTCTGGCAGTTCCCTGTCAATATACTGCTGCAACGTCTTTTCAATGATCTTCAGAAAAATTCTACTTGCATTTGATATTATTTGATAATTCTCTCATTCTGTTGAATCACCTTTCTTTGGAATAGGCGTAAATGTGGATCTCTTCCAGTTGATTGGCCAGGTAGCTGTCTTCCAAATTTCTTGGCTTAGATGAGTGAGCAGTTCCTGTGCTGGCTCCCATCTGTTAAAACATCTTAATTTGTATTCTGTCAGTTCCTGGAGCTTGTTTTTCACCAATGTCTTCAGTGCAGCTTGTACTTCTTTCAGTGCCATCAGTTCTTGATCATGTGCTACCTCCTGAAATGAGTGAACATTGACCAATTCTTTTTGATACAGTGACTCTGTATTCCTTCCATCTTCTTTTGGTGTTTCCTTCGAAAGTCAGTATTTTGCCAATAGAATCTGTAGTGTTGCAACTCCAGGCTTAAATTTTTTCTTCAGTTCATTCAGCCTGAGAAATGCTGAGTGTGTTCTTCTCTTTCAGTTTTCTAACTTCAAGTCTTCACATATTGTCATTATAATACTTTGTCTTCCCGAGCTGCCCTTTGAAATCTTCTATTCAGCTCTTTTACTTCGACATTTCTTCCTTTCACTTTAGCTGCTCGATGTTCAAGAGCAAGTTTCAGAGTCTCTTCTGACATCCATTTTAGTATTTTCTTTCTTTCCTGTTTGTTTAATGACCTCTTGCTTTCTTCATGTATGATGTCCTTGATGTCATTCCATAACTTGCCTTGTCTTGGGTCATTAGTGTTCAATGTGTCAGATGTATTCTTGAGACAGTTTCTAAATCCAGGTGGGATATACTCAAGGTCGTATTTTGGCTCTAGTGGACTTGGTTTAATTTTCTTCCACTTCAAATTGAACTTGCATCTGAGCAATTGGTGGTTTGTTCCATAGTGGGCCCCTGGTTTTTTTCTGACTGACGATATTGAGCTTTTCCATTGTCTTTTTCCACGGATGTATTTGATCTGATTCCTGTGTATTCCATTGTATTCTACCAGGCAAGATCCCCATGTACGGTTTGAGTTTATGTTCTTGAAAAAAGGTATTTGCAACGAAGAAGTCATTGGTTTTGCAATATCCTCTCATGTGACCTCTGGCATCATTTCTTCATATCAAGGATGTGTAAAATCCCAGATTAAAAATGGTACATATTATATCTTCCGTCATTTGAGATATGTCACTAAATATATACAGATAGGAGAGGGTTTACCATTTTAATAAAGCACTACATTTGGTAGTCTTTCTGTATAATCTCTTCCTTTATGTCCTGTTCCTGTCTTCTATAACAGGCCATTTGCTTCTGACATTCACTTTGTAATTTTTTTTTACACTTATGACATTCTGTTCCAGGTTGGCAATATTTGCCCTGTGCAAACCCTTAGGGCCTCTCAGTGGAGCAGTGTGTTGAGCTGGTTGAGGATAGAAATCTCACATTTCAATAACATTTTTGAAGACACACACACCCATCAGTTGGGTGAGAAAAAAAAAAAAAGAAAAGAAAAATACCTCTGTATGGAACAAACAATATTAAGAAATTGATAGGAGTTTGTACAAAAACATATTTCTTACAATCTATTATGTTTTCTTGAGGATATTCTTTTTTAAATGATTCACTTTGCTCTCTTTACATCATCATTGTATTTCTTTGGTTTGCCATAGAATCCTCACCTAATTACCACTCTATATTTTTAAATTGTGCTTTAAGTGAAAGTTTACACATCAAGTCAGTCTCTCATACAAAAACTCATAGACACCTTGCTATGTACTTCTAGCTGCTCTCCCCCTAATGAGACAGCACATTCCTCCTCTCCACCCTGTATTCCCTCTGTCCATTCAACCAGCTCCTGTCCCCCTCTGCCTTCTCAACTTGCCACCAGACAGGAGTCACCAACATAGTCTCAAGTGTCTACTTGAGCCAAGAAGCTCACTCCTCACCACTATCATTTTCTGTCTTATAGTCCAGTTTAATCCCTGTCTGAAGAGTTGGCTTCAGGAATGGTTCCAGTCTTGGGCTAACAAAGGGTCTGGGAACCATGACCTCCAGGGTCCCCTGGTCTCACTCAGACCATTAAGTCTGGCCTTTTTATGAGAATTTGAGATTTGCATCCCACTGTTCTCCTGCTCCATCATACCACTCTATTTTTGACTTGTGATGAAATCATTTTGTCAACTTAATGTTGTTGTCATTATGTTGATTCTGACTCATGGCTCCCCTATGTATGCAGAGTAGAACTGCTCCATAGGATTTTCAAAGCTGTGATTTTGAAGCAGATCACCAGGCCTGTCTTTCGAGGCACCTCTGGGTAGGTTGGAACTACCTAACTTTTGTTTAGCAGTCCAGTGCTTAAACCATTTGCAGCACACAGATGTAACCGAATTCCTCGGGTTCCTGTCCTATCCTATTAGCCCATCGAAATAAGATGGACGCCAATTGCAAGGAAAAAAGAAAGTGGCAAATTTATTGTCTGCGCAGACAAGGAGCAATGTGAGGCCTAGAGGTGGAAAGACCAGGCGCTCCCTACCTGAGGGGATGGGGGACCTTTTAAATCCCCGAGTCCCCAGGGGGCAGGGGTTGGTGTCTGAAACCCTACACCCTGAGCCCTCCCATACCCAAACTTGGAGATCTGTGTGCTGAGTCACTCTTTATAAGAAGTCCAAATTGTGGGATTTCTTGCTTTGCAAAGGGGCTGCGGTCCCGCCGTGTGCCAAAAATATCTTCCTCTATGTGAGTACTCAGGTCTAGCAAGGGTCAAGCAAGGACGCCATTCTTCAGATCTGCGCATGCGTCAAGATCCTGACTCGCGCATGCCCAAAGATCTGGCGCCAAATACAAACTGTGGTTAGAAACTGCCCAGGGCTCAGTGTAAACCACCTCGGGCTGGGTGCAAACCTTGGTTTGCAAGGGCTGCAAACAAAGGGAGGCGGGGAACCTCGGCAGAGTGGCATCAAGCCGGGGTAGAGCGGGGTGAAGCCTTGGTGGAGCGGGATTTCACAGAGACTAACCCGTTGTGAATGGAGGCCAGTAACCTGCTCAAATTTTCCTCGTTAGGATTTTGGGATCTCCTGTTCAAGGATAGTCATCCGTCTGATCATCTGATCAAGTCAATAGTGGTGTTTATTTCTGTTTTCATCCTAAAGGTAATACATGCTCATTACAGGTATTTTATGAAACCAAAAAATGGGTTATATTTTTTCGTATGTGTGCTGCACAATTTCTGGGTAATATTCCAGAGATCTCATTTCTGTGACTGATAACATACTTTAAAAACTATAGTAATTAGAATAGCCACAATATATTGGCTTATGAGTGTAAAATAATGAGAAGGACAAGTCCAAAATTAATTGTCTTTCAGGAAGACAATCTCTTTCTGAAATTCTGTGAAAACAACTTTGTTCTGATGTAACCTTTAAATTAAATCTTGTTACAAAAAAGAAAGTTATAGCCTATTGGTTTTCTTAGCCATTAATTCACCCAAGGCGTTATCTCAATATCTATAGCATTTAGCTGTTTTAATTTATTTATCAAAGCTAAGGATAATTTTTTAAGGATAATCAGCTTCCTTTACCCTTTTACTGGGCAAATCAGCATAGTAGTTTTCTCTAATCAGATACTTTTGTATTACAAAGAAACACGTCTCATAAAACCCTGGTTGGTCCCTTCAGATTAAAACAATCTCTCAGTTAAATCATTATTTTAATTTCATAAACAGTGATGAAAATATGGTGAAACCATTACTTTGCATGTTATTTCATCATCGGCCATGTAATTGTCTTTTTTTTTTTTTTCTTTGTGTCTGTGTTTGAGGGGCAGGAGTAATAGTTAAGAAGTTGAGGTATGTTGGGTTGTCGGTTATGTATAAATACTGATTTTCCAGTGTATCGGCATCAAATTCAACTTCTATGAAAAAGAAAACACAACTTTTCTCCAGGTAAGTAAATCGAAATCTGTTGGGATTTCAGTATTTTTTTTTTCTTGAGCATTGCCGAGACACTCCGAACCCACTGCTGTTCTCCACTGCCCACGTTACCATGAAAATTCACCTACGTTCAAGGCTTTAGCTTTGATCTCCAAGAAGACACCCACTAGACTATCCTTGAGACTTCTCAAGTCTCAGCCTTGTAATATTGTAATTAGTTATAATGGAAATAGCTATGAAAAC
Organism: Elephas maximus indicus; assembly: GCF_024166365.1. Taxonomy (NCBI): domain Eukaryota; kingdom Metazoa; phylum Chordata; class Mammalia; order Proboscidea; family Elephantidae; genus Elephas; species Elephas maximus. The sequence goes on from NC_064820.1 coordinate 136,917,989, forward strand.
ATCTCTTATACTCAAGCTGTATTTATCTAGCTTTGAAAGTATTTTTATACATACTATCCTGTTTTATATTTGTAATACTTTGAGGTTGGAGGAGAAGGTTATTTTTCCTGACAATATCACCTATTTACATGCTATGCTATTGCCTTGAGAACCTAGCATGCACACTTTGAAATCAGCTTCTCTCCCACTGTCCATCCATTCTGTTATGCATTGAATTGTGTCCTCCAAAAATATATGTTGTAAATCCTAAGCCCTGTACCTGTGGTTATAATTCCATTTGCAAATGAGTTTTCTTTATTTTAATGAGACAGTGTAGGGTGTGTCTTAAGTCAATCTCTTTTGAGATGTAAAAAAGCAGGGTAGGTAAAAAGAAGCAAGCAGGGATAAGGGAAGAGAGGTGCCAAGCCATATGAAGATTGCCCAGGAGCAGAAGCTGTAAAGATATAAGGACTTTTCTCCAGAGGTGACAGAGAAAGCCTTCCCCCTGAAGCAAAACCTAAAATCAAACCCATTGCCATCCAGTCGATTCTGACTCATAGTGACTCTATAGGACAGAGAAGTACTGCCCCATAGGTTTCCAAGGAGCAGCTGGCGGATTTGAACTGCCAACCTTTTGGTTAGCAGCTGAGCTCCTAACCATTGCGCCACCAGGGCTCTGACAGGTACCCTGAATTTAGACTTCTAGCCTCCTAAACTGTGCGAAAATAATTTTCTGTTTGTTAAAGCCATTCACTTGTGGCATTTCTGTCAGAGCAGCACTGGATAACTAAGACATATTCCTATAAGAGGAATCCAGGATAAGAGAAATCCAGGATAGACCCCTCTATTTCCTTGTTGATTCTTTTCCTTTCACCTCCTCTATCAGAAGGTTTTATTGTTTATTTGTCTTAGATGGCCCTTAAATCTGTGCCTTCTCTACTTTCAAGTCCCTTTCTTACTTCTGGACTTCATCATCATACAATTGACTGACTCCAACAAACTTCAGATAGTTTCCATAATTTTAAAATTTTCTCTCTCTTTCGTATACTGAAATCCACCATCTTCCCAGTCTCATAATTTCAGCAGCAAGTAGGCTCAAAGAAAATCACTGTTGTTCTATTGTCCTTTGCATTAACCAAACTAATCCTGGGCATCTGTGGAATTTATACTCTGGCCCCTTCCTGCATTTCTCTTTTTTATTTGTCACTGCATCCAAACATGCCTGCCTTGTAGGAGTCAAAAGACTTAAATATACTGTTTTTATTGTGACACCTGGACTTTTGCATTTGCTCTCTGACTCACTTGGCAAGTCTTTTGTTCTTCTCTTTTCCTGTTTCTATCTATACTTTAATGCTGAAGTCTAATCCTGCTTTCTCAAATCCCTTTTGGACCAAACTTAACTCATCTTCCAGACCTTAATTTTTGTATTGTAGAGTTTAGCTTTGTTTTTTTCTTCCTTTGTTGTAAACGTCTTTTAGGAATCACATTATAAACACACTTCTTTGCTGTCTAGTGTTAATCATCATGTAAATTTTGTGTTTTGGGAAAATAGGTGATATATTTAATTAGACGGCAGGGAAAAAATGTTTCACTTTCACTGAACTCCGGTGACTGGTTAAGTTTTATCCTCTTCTAGAAGGATTCTTTTTGGCCTGCAGATAGTAAGAGCTTTGCATTTCATTTGGCTTTCACCCTGGATCCTTGTAACTGAACTTCTCTCCTCCTCAGTCTCACACTTTTTTATCTCAAACCCTAAATACAAGCATCATGCCCATCTGGGGCTGCAGGACACTATGGTCTAGTGTGACATAATATCCAGCACAAAATATTTTATTTTAAAATAGCCAATATATTCATGCATATCATCAGTGAAGTGGTTTGTTTGCTTTTATTGAGTAGCAATTTTACAGTGAGTGTGATGTGCCTGTCAGTTTACTCGAGATGATTACTGCACATATCAGCAACTAAGATTGAGCTTAAACCTCAGGTATGAGATCATCATCTAAGGCACAAAACCATAAGTAAAAGCCTGACTTGTAACATTTAGTGCCTGAAAGAGAGTGAAGAGGAGTCATGAGTAGAAAATCGTGTGGACCGTCATTTTCAATCTTCCATTAAAAGTAGCATAAATGGCTGATAATTTTCAACGATTCAAAGCATCTATTTTTTCTAAATGAGTCAATTAAAATGAAAATGTGTGTTTTAAAAAATCTCCCTTGTTTATAATATATGTCAGTTACAAACACGAAAAAGAATACATTCTGTGAATAGTCAAATGCCTCAAACTAACATTACCTGCATTGATTCAAGTGTTCAATTTGGAGGTTGAAAGGGAGCAGTGGGGAGTGTGACATTACACTGGCCTTATAAAGAGAAACATTAGTAAGCTTCCAACATGGAAGGTTCTCAGCAAGTACTGTGGAATGAAAAAAAAAAAAAGATTCTTTTCAAGAGGCATTGATTTTCATTTGAAGTCATTTTTTCCCCTTAACTCCATTCCTGTTCTTAATACTTTTAATTTATCCTATGATTCTAATATTTTAATCTGTATCATAAATTAACTCAATTTATAGCTTTCCACCACAGAAGAAAGATGTGGAAGTCTATTTCCGTGAAGTTTTACCACCTTGAAAACTCTATGGGCAGTTCTGCTTTGTCCTATAGGATTGCTGTGAGTTGGAATTGACTCGATGGCAGTGGCTTTATAGCCTTCCAAGGATAGTACTTAGGCTAATATTGGAGGCTATAAAAAAAAAAATTATTAAAGTTTTTAAACTAACTTAGAATTCGGGGCAAAGGACTACCTAGACAGTTTGATAAATCTATTATCATTTTGACTAAATTTTTATGTGCTGTATGTTAGTAATTTTGTGCTCTTCAAATGACATTAAAAAAAAAAAAAACCCACAAAGCATGTTTTCCCAAAAGCTATTCATTAACTGAACCTAGGTTCAAGTGTCTTGCCATATTTTCCTTCACAGGCTTTTCATTAACTTCAGTAAAGCAATGGCTAGTTAGGTTTTCAGAGAGGGCACTGTTCCCTAAAGACACTTAATGATAGGACAATTTTAAATTCCCCTACCCCAAATCTTCTTTAATGTTCTATTGCAATCTTCTATGGTGCTATCATTTTAGCCAGCAACAGATTTGCCTTATTAAGATAAATATTTTGCCCAGAAGGGTGAGATGGACTGTCTCCTTCTATTCTGATGCCTTTTTCCTATAACCCTAATGATTTGTCTTGAAGCTTTTCTCTTTCATACAACCCTCAACAATTTAGACAGAGCCTAAGATAAGGCTTTGCCTATGAGGATTAGGTAGTTAAAACAGAAATTTCACCCTTTCAGGTTACTTATGTGACCCAGATTTGGTAGGTCAGGGGTGGAGAGTTGAGGAAATTCCAGCTTCAGGAATGGCTTTTTTCATGTGGGGATTTGGCTGGAGGCAGTGCTGAGGTCTTACTTTAACCACACTGATTCCTTCTAGCATTCCCTTGAGGAGCAGGGACCAGCTGAGTTCTGCTTTTACTGCTTATTCTAAGCCACCGTTTGTTTTCACGCTGTGTTTTATGCTGTTTCTTGTACCTCACTTGCAAAAGAATAATGCAATGAATACAAGTATTGTTGCAAAGAAAAGTAAAGCAAATTGTTCCAAAAGGGATTCCTGTCTCTCTCCCATGGCCCAGGAGGATAGCCATAATAGGGAGGACTTACCCTAAATACCTATGTTTACTGAATATAACATCACTGTGCACTTCAAAAGAGGAAACAGATTTCATTTGTAATACCTGAAATTTTCTAGTTGTAGAAAAAAGGTCCTGTAGATAATTGCTGCAGTTAATTAACAGTGGATGTAATGGGCTGTGTTGGAAAGCAATTAGCCACTTCGCTGACATCTGAGAGCAGAAGAGACAAAATACATACAAATTAGAGAGTTGTCATTGTAATTATTGGAGGTTATTGTAGAGAACTCTCATCTATATTGGACATTTAAGATGACCTTATTTCAACACAGGCAAATTAGTAATGTCTGTTTTGATACTTTTAAAGAATACTACTTTTGGCTTACTTAACCAAATTTGTTTTAGATTTTTAGGCAAGCTGAAAAATGCTAGGCAACCTAATGCTGTTAAAGAAATAAAAAATGAAAAAAATCATAATATTCACTCAGATTAATTGCAGAGAATAGAAAATGAGATTTTTACTTTTTACTCTTTTTTTTAATTAATTTTTATTAAGCTTCAAGTGAACATTTACCATTCCAATCAGTCTGTCACATGTAAGTTTACATACATCTTACTCCCTTCTCCCACTTGCTCTCCCCGCATTGAGTCAGCCCTTTCAGTCTCTCGTTTCGTGCCAATTTTGCCATCTTCCCTCTCTCTCTATCTTCCCATCCCCCCTCCAGTCAAGAGTTGCCAACACACTCTCCCGTGTCCACCTGATTTAATTAGCTCACTCTTCATCAGCATCTCTCTCCCCCCCGCTGACCAGTCCCTTTCATGCCTGATGAGTTGTCTTCGGGGATGGTTCCCGTCCTGTGCCATCAGAAGGTCTGGGGAGCATTGTCTCTGGGATTCCTCTAGTCGCAATCATACCATTAAGTATGGTCTTTTTATGAGAATTTGGGGTCTGCATCCCACTGATCTCCTGCTCCTTCAGGGGTTCTCTGTTGTGCTCCCTGACAGGGCAGTCATCGATTGTGGCCGGCCACCAACTAGTTCTTCTGGTCTCAGGATAATGTAGGTCTCTGGTACATGTGGCCCTTTCTGTCTCTTGGGTTCTTAGTTGTCGTGTGACCTTGGTGTTCTTCCTTTGCCTTTGCTCCAGGTGAGCTGAGACCAATTGATGCATCTTAGATGGCCGCTTGTTGGCATTTAGGGCCCCAGACGCCACATTTCAAAGTGGGATGCAGAATGTTTTCATAATAGAATTGTTTTGCCCATTGACTTAGAAGTCCCCTCAAACCATGTTCCCCATACCCCAGCCCCTGCTCCGCTGACCTTTGAAGCTTTCCTTTTATCCCGGAAACCTCTTTGCTTTTAGTCCAGTCCAATTAGACTGACCTTCCTTGTATTGAGTGTTGTCTTTCCTTTCACCCAAAGCAGTTCTTATCTACTGATTGATCAATAAAAAACCCTCTCCCTCCCTCCCTCCCTCCCCCCTTTGTAACCACAAAAGTTTGTGTTCTTCTCCGTTTTTTCTATTTCTCAAGATCTTATAATAGTGGTCTTATACAATATTTGTCCTTTTGCCTCTGACTCATTTCGCTCAGCATAATGCCTTCCAGATTCCTCCATGTTATGAAATGTTTCACAGATTCGTCACTGTTCTTTATCGATGCGTAGTATTCCATTGTGTGAATATACCACAATTTATTTACCCATTCATCCGTTGATGGACACCTTGGTTGCTTCCAGCTTTTTGCTATTGTAAACAGAGCTGCAATAAACATGGGTGTGCATATATCTGTTTGTGTGAAGGCTCTTGTATCTCTAGGGTATATTCCAAGGAGTGGGATTTCTGGTTGTATGGTGGTTCTATTTCTAACTGTTTAAGATAACGCCAGATGGATTTCCAAAGTGGTTGTACCATTTTACAATCCCACCAGCAGTGTATGAGAGTTCCAATCTCTCCGTAGCCTCTCCAACATTTATTATTTTGTGTTTTTTGGATTAATGCCAGTCTAGTTGGTGTGAGATGGAATCTCATCGTAGTTTTAATTTGTATTTCTCTAATGGCTAATGATCGGGAGCATTTTCTCATGTATCTGTTGGCTGCCTGAATATCTTCTTTAGTGAAATGTGTGTTCATATCCTTTGCCCACTTCTTGATTGGGTTGTTTGTCTTTTTGTGGTTGAGTTTTGACAGAATCATGTAGATTTTAGAGATCAGGCGCTGGTCTGAGATGTCATAGCTGAATATTCTTTCCCAGTCTGTAGGTGGTCTTTTTACTCTTTTGGCGAAGTCTTTAGATGAGCATAGGTGTTTGATTTTTAGGAGCTCCCAGTTATCTGGTTTCTCTTCATCATTTTTGGTAATGTTTTGTATTCTGTTTATGCCCTGTATTAGGGCTCCTAGGGTTGTCCCTATTTTTTCTTCCATGATCTTTATCGTTTTAGTCTATAGGTTTAGGTCTTTGATCCACTTGGAGTTAGTTTTTGTGTATGGTGTGAGGTATGGGTCCTGTTTCATTCTTTTGCAAATGGATATCCAGTTATGCCAGCACCATTTGTTAAAAAGGCTATCATTTCCCCAATTGACTGACACTGGTCCTTTGTCAAATATCAGCTGCTCATACATGGATGGATTTATATCTGTGTTCTCAATTGTGTTCCATTGATCTATGTGCCTGTTGTTGTACCAGTACCAGGCTGTTTTGACTACTGTAGCTGTATAATAGGTTCTGAAATCAGGTAGAGTGAGGCCTCCCACTTTCTTCTTCTTTTTCAGTAATGCTTTACTTATCCGGGGGTTCTTTCCCTTCCATATGAAATTAGTGATTTGTTTCTCTATCCCCTTAAAATATGACATTGGTATTTGGATTGGAAGTGCGTTATATGTATAAATGGCTTTTGGTAGAATAGACATTTTTACTATGTTAAGTCTTCCTATCCATGAGCAGGATATGTTTTTCCACTTAAGTATGTCCTTTTGAATTACTTGTAGCAGAGTTTTATAGTTTTCTTTGTATAGGTCTTTTACATCCTTGGTAAGATTTATTCCTAAGTATTTTATCTTCTTGGGGGCTACTGTGAATGGTATTGATTTGGTTATTTCCTCTTCGGTGTTCTTTTTGTTGATGTAGAGGAATCCAAGTGATTTTTGTATGTTTATTTTATAACCTGAGACTCTGCCAAACTCTTCTATTAGTTTCAGTAGTTTTCTGGAGGATTTCTTAGGGTTTTCCATGTATACGATCATGTCATCTGCAAATAGTGATAGCTTTACTTCCTCCTTGCCAATCTGGATACCCTTTATTTCTTTGTCTAGCCTAATTGCCCTGGCTAGGACTTCAAGTACGATGTTGAATAAGAGCGGTGATAAAGGGCATCCTTGTCTGGTTCCCGTTCTCAAGGGAAATGCTTTCAGGTTCTCTCCGTTTAGAGTGATATTGGCTGTTGGCTTTGCTTAGATGCCCTTTATTATGTTGAGGAATTTTCCTTCAATTGCTATTTTGGTAAGAGTTTTTATCATAAATGGGTGTTGAACTTTGTCAAATGCCTTTTCTGCATCTATTGATAAGATCATGTGGTTTTTATCTTTTGTTTCATTTTTGTGATGGATTACATTAGTGGTTTTTCTGATATTAAACCAGCCTTGCATACCTGGTATAAATCCCACTTGATCAGGGTGAATTATTTTTTTGATGTATTGTTGGATTCTATTGGCTAGAATTTTGTTGAGGATTTTTGCATCTATGTTCATGAGGGATATAGGTCTATAATTTTCTTTTTTTGTAATGTCTTTACCTGGTTTTGGTATCAGGGAGATGGTAGCTTCATAGAATGAGTTGGGTAGTATTCCTTCTTTTTCTATGCTTTGAAATACCTTCAGTAGTAGTGGTGTTAAGTCTTCTCTGAAGGTTTGGTAGAACTCTGCAGTGAAGCCGTCTGGGCCAGGACTTTTTTTTGTTGGAAGTTTTTTGATTACCATTTCAATCTCTTTTTTTGTTATGGGTCTATTTAGTTGTTCTACTTCTGAGTGTGTTAGTTTAGGTAGGTAGTATTTTTCCAAGAATTTATCCATTTCTTCTAGGTTTTCAAATTTGTTAGAGTACAATTTTTCATAATAATCTGAAATGATTCTTTTAATTTCATTTGGCTCTGTTGTGATGTGGTCCTTCTCGTTTCTTATTCGGGTTATTTGTTTCCTTTCCTGTATTTCTTTAGTCAGTCTAGCCAATGGGTTATCAATTTTGTTAATTTTTTCAAAGAACCAGCTTTTGGCTTTGTTAATTCTTTCAATTGTTTTTCTGTTCTCTAATTCATTTAGTTCAGCTCTAATTTTTATTATTTGTTTTCTTCTGGTGCCTGATGGGTTCTTTTGTTGCTCCCTTTCTATTTGTTCAAGTTGTCGGGACAGTTCTCTGATTTTGGCTCTTTCTTCTTTTTGTATGTGTGCATTTATCGATATAAATTGGCCTCTGAGCACTGCTTTTGCTGTGTCCCAGAGGTTTTGATAGGAAGTATTTTCATTCTCGTTGCTTTCTAAGAATTTCCTTATTCCCTCCTTGATGTCTTTTATAACCCAGTCTTTTTTCAGGAGGGAATTGCTCATTTTCCAAGTATTTGATTTCTTTTCCCTAGTTTTTCTGTTATTGATTTCTAGCTTCATTGCCTTGTGGTCTGAAAAGATGCTTTGTAATATTTTGATGTTTTGGATTCTGCAAAGATTTGTTTTATGACCTAATATGTGGTCTATTCTTGAGAATGTTCCATGTGCACTAGAAAAAAAAGTATATTTTGCAGCAGTTGGGTGGAGAGTTCTGTATGAGTCAATGAGGTCAAGTTGGTTGATTGTTGTAAGTAGGTCTTCCGTGTCTCTATTGAGCTTCTTACTGGATGTCCTGTCCTTCTCCAAAAGTGGTGTGTTGAAGTCTCCTACTATATATGTGGAGGTGTCTATCTCACTTTTCAATTCTGTTAAAATTTGATTTATGTATCTTGCAGCCCTGTCATTGGGTGCATAAATATTTAATATGGTTATGTCTTCCTGATCAATTGTCCCTTTTATCATTATATATCATTATATAGTGTCCTTCTTTATCCTTTGGGGCGGATTTAAGTCTAAAGTCTATTTTGTCAGAAATTAATATTGCTACTCCTCTTCTTTTTTGCTTATTATTTGCTTGATATATTTTTTTCCATCCTTTGAGTTTTAGTTTGTTTGTGTCTCTAAGTCTAAGGTGTGTCTCTTGTAGGCAGCATATAGATGGATCGTGTTTCTTTATCCAGTCCGTGACTCTCTGTCTCTTTATTGGTGCATTTAGTCCGTTTACATTCAGCGTAATTATAGATAAATAAGTTATTAGTGCTGTCGTTTTGATGCCTTTTCATGTGAGTTGTTGGCCATTTCATTTTTCCACATACTTTTTAGTGCTGGGACGGTTTTCTTAGTAGATTGTGAGATCCTCATTTTCATAATGTTTAACTTTATGTTAGTTGAGTCGTTACGTTTTTCTTGGCTTTTTTCTTGAGTTATGGAATTGATATTCCTTTTTGCGGTTACCTTATTATTTACCCCTATTTTTCTAAGTAAAAACCTAACTTGTATCGTTCTATATCACCTTGTATCAGTCTCCATCTGGCAGTTCAATGCCTCCTATATTTAGTCCCTCTTTTTGATTATTGTGATCGTTTATCTATTGATTTCCATGATTCCCTGTTATGTGTATTATTTTGTTTATTTATTTATTTTTTAGAATTAATCTTAATTTGTTTGTTTTTGTGCTTTCCCTATTTGAGTTGTGTTGATATCAGGACATTCTGTTTTGTGACCTTGTATTGTGCTGGTACCTGATATTATCGGTCATCTGACCAAACAATCTCCTTTAGCATTTCTTGCAGTCTTGGTGTAGTTTTTGCAAATTCTCTAAACTTGTGTTTATCTGTAAATATCTTAATTTCTCCTTCATATTTCAGAGAGAGTTTTGCTGGATATATGATCCTTGGTTGGCAGTTTTTCTCCTTCAGTGCTCTGTATATGTCGTCCCATTCCCTTCTTGCCTGCATGGTTTCTGCTGAGTAGTCTGAACTTATTCTTATTGATTCTCCCTTGAAGGAAACCTTTCTTTTCTCCCTGGCTGCTCTTAAAATTTTCTGTTTGTCTTTGTTTTTGGCAAGTTTGATGATAATATGTCTTGGTGTTTTTCTTTTTGGATCAATCTTAAATGGGGTTCGATGAGCATCTTGGATAGATATCCTTTCGTCTTTCATGATGTCAGGGAAGTTTTGTGTCAGGAGTTCTTCAACTATTTTCTCTGTGTTTTCTGTCCCCCCTCCCTGTTCTGGGACTCCAATCACTCGCAAGTTATCCTTTTTGATAGAGTCCCACATGATTCTTAGGGTTTCTTCATTTTTTTAAATTCTTTTATCTGATTTTTTTTCAGCTATGTTGGTGTTGATTCCCTGGTCCTCCAGAAGTCCCAGTCTACATTCTAATTGCTCGAGTCTGCTCCTCTGACTTCCTATTGCATTGTCTAATTGTGTAATTTTATTGTTAATCTTTTGGATTTCTACATGCTTTCTCTCTATGGATTCTTGCAACTTATTAATTTTTCCACTATGTTCTTGAATAATCTTTTTGAGTTCTTCAACAGTTTTATCAGTGTGTTCCTTGGCTTTTTCTGCAGTTTGCCTTATTTCGTTTGTGATGTCTTTAAACATTCTGTAAATTAGTTTTTTATAATCTGTATCTGATAATTCCAGGATTGTATCTTCCTTTGGGAAAGATTTTGATTCTTTTGTTTGGGGGGTTGGAGAAGCTGTCATGGTCTGTTTCTTTATGTGGTTTGATATGGACTGCTGTCTCCGAGCCATCACTGGGAAACTAGTTTTTCCAGGTAATCAGCTAAAAAAAAATGCAGTCAGATCTCTATCTGAATTCTCCCTCTGGCTCAGGGTATTCGGATGTTAATGGAGCCGCCTGGGGAGGGTGGGGGAGGGATCAGAGATCTAGGAGTGTAGCACCTCAGAATATAGAGCTGATCCCCACGTTCACGCTCCGCCCGCGCCTGCCAAAATCCTGGTGGGACGGCTCCCCGGCTGGGAGGCTGCTCTCCCCGCTCTGAGACCAGTCACTTCCTCCCGGGGACTGCTCCCTCTGGTGCGCCGCGCCGCATGCGCGAACTGGGTGGGCGTCCCCCGCACGAAAGTCTGGGCCCCCCTCCGGGGTCGCTTTAGGGAAATATAGCTGATCCCCACGCTCGTGCCACCCCCGCTTCCCGCCAAACTCCCGGTGAGACGGCTCCCTGGCTGGGACTCTGCTCTCCCCACTCCAAGATCTGTCACTGCCTCCCGGGTGCTTCTCCCACTGGTTGTGCCACTACGCCGCCCACACCAACCGGCTAGGCTCCCTCCTGGGATGAGTTCGGGGGGTAGGGCTGGGCCCCTTGTCTGTGCCATCTGCCCCCCTGGGCTCTGCCCCAGATCGGGCTCCGAAGGTCATCTGCCTGGTACGCTGGCTCCTGGTTCTGAAAACGATTGCTGTCTGCCCGTATTTGTTCGTTCTCCATCTCTAAGTCTGTGTTTGTTGTTCAGAGTTCGTAGATTGGCATGTATGTGATCGATTCACTTGTTTTTCCGAGTCTTTGTTGCAAGAGGGATCCGCGGTAGCGTCCAACTAGTCCGCCGTCTTGGCCCCGCCTGATACTGTTTGTTTTAATTCAGAAATGGTGTGTGTCAGAATCATGTCGTTCCACCATACTTATTCTGAGCAAATAATCTGAGAAGCTGGACTATATGAAGAAGAATGTGGCATCAGGATTGGAGGAAGACTCAGTAAGAACCTGTGATATGCAAATTATACAACCTTGCTTGTTGAAAGTGAAGAGGACTTGAAGCACTTACTGACAAAGATCAAAGACCACAGCCTTCAGTATGGATTGCATCTCAACATAAAGTAAACAAAATCCCTTACAGCTGGACCAATAAGCAACATGATAAACGGAGAAAAGATTGAAGTTGTCAAGGATTTCATTTTATTTGGACCCACAATCAATGCCCATAGAAGCAACAGTCAAGAAATCAAATGATGTATTGCATTGGACAAATCTGCTGCAAAAGATCTCTTCAAGCTGTTAAAAAGCAAAGATATCGCTTTGAGGACTAAGGTGCATCTGACCCAAGCCATGGTATTTTCAATCACTTCATATGATGGCAAAGCTAGACAATGAATAAGAAAGACTGAAGAAGAATTGATACCTTTAAATTATGGTGTTGGTGAAGAATATTGACTATACCATAGGCTGCCAGAAGATGGAACAAATCTGTCTTGGAAGAAGTACAGCTAGAATGTTCCTTAGAAGCAAGGATGGCAAGACTTCATCTCACATATTTTGGACATGTTATCAGGAGGGACCAGTCCCCGGAGAAGGACATCAAGTTTGGCAAAGTAGGGAGTCAGCAAAAAAGAGGAAGACCCTCAATGAGATGGACTGACACAGTGGCTGCAACAATGGACTGAAATATAATAGCAATTATGAGGGTGGTGCAGAACCAGGCAGTGTTTCGTTCTGTTGTACATAGAGTCATTATGAATCAGAAATGACTCAATGGCACCTAACGACAGCACTTATTTTGTTTTTGGAAATTGTAATACCTGTCATTTAGAGACACTATCCCAAGTACTGGATAACAAATTTATCTGTATTTTTTAATTTGTCCTAATAAACATCTTCTAAGGCAGCTGTTAATATCTTCATGTTATAGTTGAGGTTGAACCCTAGTACTAAATCAAGCAGCATATAAACAGAGGAGGCCACGTGTGGCTAGTTCTACTTTACTTTGTCATGTTGGGTAGGTAGGGAGAGAGGCTCTGCATGATACTCGAGATTGTTTATTTTTGAGAGGTGAGGTCACAAGGCAAAGACATGAGACAGGTTTTTTATTTATACTGAAAGTAGGACAATTTTTCCTGACTGCTAAGAGGGGAAAAGTTACTTTTTATTGAACACTAAAAAATAGTTAATGTTAATAACATCCTAGAAAATCTTTGCAAATGCCATCTCTTAGCTTGTTCTTTAAATGTAAATGTTAGAAACCATTCCAGGAAGCACAGTCACAGGTTTTAAATAACTACTTCTTCCATTTAAGCTGCTGTAAATTTTTACACATAATTCATTGTTTTTCATTAAAGAATAATACCCGAAGGGGTAAATGATAGATGCAAGAAGAAATCTAACATTGGAAAAGAAGCAAGAAGTCAGACCTGAATGCCTTTCTATACAGAGTGTGGTGCCTTTCTATACAGAATAATGCCACATGATACTTCCCAAGCACTTAGCCTAGGGCAGAATATAGATAACCTAGTCTTCCTGTGTCCAACACTGTAACTATTTAAAAAGCTCAGTGTGGCTATTTAACTTTAAATTAGATTAATTAAAATGAAATATAATTTAAATTGTAGTCCTCAGTCATACTAGGAATCAAAGAAACAGAGAAGAGATTAAAAAACCAAAACCAAAACTTATCAAGGGCAATGATAAGGAACATTAATTAGCTCTGCTTTTTGTTTTGATGTTTGCATATCAATATCTTTTACAGAAACTGCACTTATTTCTTTACAATTTTTTTTTAAGAATTAAAAACATTTCTGTATCTTTATTTGGCTTTTTCCTTCTTTTAGCTAAGACAAAAACACTTGAACAATGCCAGAACTATAAACATCCATCCAGTCATCCACCTGTTACCCACCCAAAATTTACCCACATTCCTAGCAATTTCTTTAGCTTTATAAAAAACAAACCCGTTGCCGTCAAGTTGATCTCAGTTCATAGTGACCCTATAGGACAGAGTAGAGCTGCCCCATAGAGCGCCTGGTGGATTTGAACTGCCGACCTTTTGGTTAGCAGCTGTAGCTCTTAACCACTATACCACCAGGGTTTCCTTTAGCTTCAAAGATACATGAAATAGTGAGAAATTATGGTAACGTACTATTTTCTATCCACTATTTAAATATTTTGAGTTAAAATAAGTTCCCTCTTATACTACAGGAGATGCATCTCTATATAAGTATTATCAAATGATCTGTGATGTAAAAAGAAAATATATGGAAGAAGAGAATGTTGAGGAATTTGTTTTTTAAAAAAGACAAGGTTAAATGAGAAGCTGTTAGATCCCTGGGTCCTTTCAGTAGATCCAAGAAAGAAAATTTGTTGGTTGTCATATAAACCCAAAACTTGAAGTTCCTGAAAGTGAAGAATTTTGATTCACGCAATGTTTTTACTCATCTGGACCCTAGCCACTCTGAGTCTATTAACATGATCAGTAGATGTTGTGGAAAACATTTTGCCACTCCTAAGTTCTTCAAGTTCTCACATTGAATCTCAGCCCTCCTTCTTTAATAATCTATCGTTAATGCAATTTATTACGCCCATGCTTTCCGACTGGTGGATAGTTGCGTAAATGCTTAATTTTACTATCATAAGTAAATACTATGGTATTTATTAGGTATTTAAATAACAGATTCTTCAACCTATAGATTGAAATTATAGGATGACTTTTATCTAATAGTATGGTCAATTGTTGTTGTTGTTGTTATGTGCCATCGAGTCGGTTCCCTATGTACAACAGAATGAAACACTGCCTGGCCCTGTGCTATCCCCGTGATCACTGTTATGCTTGAGCTCATCGTTGGAGCCACTGTGACAATTCATCTCATTGAGGGTCTTCCTCTTTTTTGTTGACCCTTGACTTTACCAAGCATGGTGCCCTTCTCCAGGGGTCCTTCCTGATAACATATCCAAAGTATGTGAGATGAAATCTTGCCATCCTTGCTTCTAAGGAGCATTCTGTCTGTACTTCTTCCAGTACAGATTTGTTTGTTCTTTTGGTGGTCTGTGGTATGTTCAATATCCTTCGCCAACACTATAATTCAGAGGTGACAGTTCTTCTTCCCTCTGTTTCCCTTATTCATGCCCAGCTTTCACATGCATATGAAGAAATTGAAGACACCATGGCTTGGGTCAGGCGCACCTTAGTCCTTAAGTGACATCATTGCTTTTTGACACTTTAAAGAGAACTTTTACAGTAGATTTTCCCAATACAATGTATCATTTGATTTTTTTTTTTTAAATTGAACTTTAGATGAAGTTTTACAGAACAAACTAGGTTCTCGTTAAACAATACCTGCACTGTTTTATTACATTGTTTCGTGATAACCCCACGACACGTCAATGCTGTTCCTTCTTGACCTTGGGTTCCCTGTTACCAGCTTTCCTATCTGCTCCTGCCTTCTAGTTCTTGCCCCTGGGCTGGTGTGCCCCTTTTGTCTCTTTTTGTTTTATGGGCCTGTCTAATCTTTGGATGAAGGATGAACCTCAGGAGTGACATCATTACTGAGCTAAAAGGGTGTCCTGGAGCCACACGCTCAGGGTTTCTTCAGCCTCTGTTAGGCTAGCAGTCTGGTCTTTTTTTGTGAATTAGAATTTTGTCTTACATTTTTTCTCCAGCTCCGTCTGGGACTCTCTATTGTGATTCCTGTCAGAGCAGTCAATGGCGGTAGCCAGGCACCATCTAGTTGTACTGGACTCAGTCTGGTGGAGGGCATGGTAGACGTAGTCCATTAGTCCTTTGGATTATTCTTTCCCTTGCATCTTTAGTTTTCTTCATTCTCCCTTGCTCCCAAAGGGGTGAGACCAGTAGAGTGTCTTAGATGGCCACTCACAGGTTTTTAAGACCCCGGATGCTACTCACCAAAGTAGAGTATAGAACATTTTCTTTATAAGCTATATTATGCCATAGCCCTCAGCCCAGCAATTCAGTTCCTCAGGGAGTTTGGATGTGTCTATGGAGCTTCCATGATCTTGCCTTGTACAGCTTGTACTGGCTTCCCCAGTATTGTGTACTGTCTTACCCTTCACCAAACTGACCACTTGTCTATTTAGTGTTTTTCCATCCCCACCCCTCCCCTCCCTCTTAACCATCAAAGATTTTTTCTTTTTGTGTGTAAACATTTTCATGAATTTTTATAGTAATAGTCTCATACAATATTTGTCCTTTTTCACTCGGCATAACACCCTCTAGATTCATCCATGTTGTGAGACCCTTCGAAAATCCATCATTGTTCTTTATCGTTACATAATACTCCATTGTGTATATGTACCAGTTTGTTTATCCATTCATCTGTTGATGGCATCTAGATTGTTTCCATCTTTTTGCTACTGTGAACAATGCTGCAGTGAAAATGGGTGTGTATATGTCTGTTTGTGTGACGATTCTTATTTCTCTAGGATGTATTTCTAGGAGTGAGGTTGCTGGATCATATGGTATTTCTACTCCTAGCTTTCAAAGGAAGCGCTATATTGTTTTCCAAAATGGTTTATCATTTTGCATTCCGACCAGCAGTACGTAAGAGTTCCAGTCTCCCCGCAGCCTCTCCAACATTTGTTATTTTCTGTTTTTTTTTTTTTTGATTTGTGCCAGTAATGCCGGGGTGAGTTGGTATCTCATTGTGGTTTTGATTTTCAATTCTGTAATGGCTAGTGTTAAAAGCCCTGGTGGCATAGTGATTAAGCGCTATGGCTGCTAACCAAAAGGTTGACAGTTTGAATCCACCAGGCGCTCCCTGGAAACTCTGTGGGGCAGTTCTACTGTCTTATAGGGTCGCTATGAGTCAGAATTGAATCGACTATACGGCAATGGGTTTTTTTTTTTAATGGCTAGTGGTAGAGAGCATTTCCTCATGAGTCTTTTAGCTACTTGAATGTCTTCTTTGGTGAAGTGTCTGTTCATTCATTTCCTTTGCCCATTTTTTAACTGGATTATTTGTCTTTTTGTTGTAGAGGTGTTGGATTTTCCTGTAGATTTTAGAGATTAAACCTTCATCTGTAGGTTCTCTTTTTACTCTTTTGGTGAAGTCTTTTGATGAGCATAAATGATTAATTTTTAGAAGGTCCCAGTTATCTAGCTTATCTTCTGGAGTTTGTTGTTAGTTATGGTTTGTATCCTGTTAATGCTGTATGTTAGGGCCTCTAGTGTTGATCCTATTTTGTCTTCTATAATCTTCATATATTTGGCTTTATATTTAGGTATTTGACCCATTTTGAATTAGGTTTTGTGTATGGTGTGAGGTTTGGGTCCTGTTTCATTTTTTTGCAGTTGGACATCCAGTTTTTCCAGAATCATTTGTTAAAAATGTTGTCTTTTCCTCGAGTCATTTGATTTCTTGACTACGTTTTCTGTGGATGTTGATTATGGATCCAAGTAAAATGAAATCCTTGACAATTTCAATCTTTTCTCCATTTACCATGATGTTGCTTATTGGTCCAGGTATGAGGATTTTTGTTTTCTTTATACTGAGGTTCAGCTCATACTGAAGGCTGTGATTTTGTTCTTCATCTGTAAGTGCTTCAAGTCCTCTTCACTTTCAGCAAACACTATTGTGCCATCTGCATAATACAGGTTGTTAATGAGTCTTCCTCCAATTGTGATGCCATGTTCTTTTTCAAATAATCCAGCTTCTCAGATTATTTGCTTAGCATACAGATCGGATAAGTATAGTGAAAGGATACAACCTTGATGCATACCTTTCCTGACTTTAAACCATGCAGTATTCCCTTTTTCTGTTTGAATGACTGTCTCTCGATCTATGTACAGGTTCCACATGAACATGATTAAGTGTTCTGGAATTCCCATTCTTCGAAATGTTATCCATCACTTGTTATGATCCACACATTTGGATGCCTTTGCATAGTCAATAAAATACAGGTAAACATCTTTCTGGTATTGTCTGTTTTCAGCCAGAATTCATCTGACATCAGCAATGATATCCCTTCTTTCATGTCCTCTTCTCAATCTGGCTTGAATTTCTGGAAATTCCACATCAATGTACTGCTACAGCCTCTTATGAATGATCTTCAGTAAAATTTTATATGCCTGTGATATTAATGATATTGTTTGATGATCTTCACATTCTGCTCGAATAGGCATAAATATGGATCTTCCCTGGTTTCTCAGTGGTTAAGCTTTTGGCTGCTAACCAAAAGGTTGGCAGTTTGAATTCACCAGCTGCTCCTTGGAAACCCTATGGGACAGTTCAGCTCTGTCCTATAGGTTCACTATGAGTTGGAATCGACTCTGTGGCAAAAGTTTTTTTTTTTCCAGCCAATTTTTTTTTAATTGACCAGGCAGCTGTCTTCCAAATTTCTTGTCACAGACAAGTGAACACCTTCAGTGCTGCATCCGTTTGTTGAAACATCTCAATTAGTATTCTGTCAGTCAATTCCTGGAGCCTTGTTTTTTGCCTGACGGCGTAGTGGTTAAATTTTCTGCTGATAATCAGAAGGTAGGCAGTTCCAACCCACCAGCTACTCCTTGGAAATCTTAGGAGGCAGTTCTACTCTGTCCTATAGGGTCGCTATGAGTCAGAATCAACTCAACAGCAATGGGTTTGTTTTTTCTGTTGTTGTTGTAGTTTTTTGCCAATGTATCCAGTGCATCTTAGACTTCTTCCTTAAGTACCATCGATTCTTGATCATATACTACCTCCTGAAATGATTGAAGGTTGACCAATTCTTTTTTGGTACAGTGACTGTGTATTCCTTCCATCTTCTTTTGATGCTTCCTGCATCGTTCAGTATTTTGCCCACAGAAACCTTCACTATTGCAACGCCAGGATTAAATTTTTCTTCCTTTCTTTCAACTTGAGAAATGCTGAGCGTGTTCTTCCCTTTTGGTTTTCTAACTCCAGGTCTTTGCACATGTCATTATAATACTTTGTCTTCTCAAGCTGTCCTTTGAAATATTCTGTTGGGCTCTTTTAGGTCATCATTTCTTCCATTGGTTTTAGCTACTCTCTGTTCAACAGCAAGTTTCAGAGTCTCTTCTGACATCCATTTTGGTCTTTCTTTCCTGTCTTTGTAATGGCCTCTTACTTTCTTCATGTACGAAGTCCTTGATGTCTCCACAATGCCTCTGGTCTTCGGTCATAAGTGTTCAATGTGTCAAATCTATTCTTGAGGTGGTCTCTAAATTCAGGTGAGATATATTCAAGGTTGTACTTTGGCTCTCATGGACTTGTTCTAATTTTCTTCAGTTTCAACTTGAACTTACATATGAGCAATTGCACAGTCAGCTCCTGGCCTTGTTCTGATTGATGATATTGAGCTTCTCCATTGTCTCTTTCCACAGATGTAGTAGATTTGATTTCTGTGTATTCCATCCAGTGAGGTCCACATGTACGGTTGCCATTTATGTTGTTGAAAAAGGTATTTCCAATGTATAAGTCATTGGTGTTGCAAAATTCCCTCATGCAATCTTCAGCATCATTTTTATCACCAAGGCCATATTTTCCAACTGTCAATCATTTTTTGTTTCCAACTTTTGAATTCCAATCACCAATAATTTTTAATGCATCCTGATTGCATGGTTGATCAATTTCAGACTGCTGAAATTGGTAGAAATCTTCAATTTCTTTATCTTTGGCCTTAGTGCTTGGTGTGTAAATTTGAATAATAGTTGTGTCATAGATTGAATTTTGTCCACCAAAAATATGTGTCCACTTGGTTATGCCATGATTACAAGTATTGTTTGGTTGTCCTCCATTGTTTTGCAATGGATGTAATTTTCCTGTGTGTTGTAAATTCTAACCTCTGCCTGTCATTAATGAGGCAAGATTAGATTTTGATAAAGATGATTAGACTGGGCTGTAACACCTTTACTCAGGTCACATCCTTATCCAATGTAAAGGGAGTTTCTCTGGGGGCGTGGTCTGCATCACCTTTTATCTTACAAGAGATAAAAGAAAAGTAAGTGAGCAGAGAGTTGGAGACCTCATACCGCCAAGAAAGCAGTGCCTGGAGCAGCGCACGTCCTTTGGACCCAGGGTTTATGTGCAGAGAAGCTCCTAGTCCAGGGGAAGAATGATGACAAGAACCTTCCTCCAGAGCCAACATAAAAAGTCTTTCTCTGGAGCTGATGCCCTGAATTTGGACTTCTAGCCTATCAGACTGTGAGAAAATAAACTTTTGTTTGTTGAAGTCATCCACTTGTGGTATTTCTATTAAAGCAGCACTAAATGACTGAGACAAGTTGTGTAATTGGTTTTCTTCATAAGCATATGGATATTATCCTGTCATTAACAGCATTGTACTTCAGCATAGATCTTGAAATGTTCTTTTTGACAATGAAAGTTATGCCATTACTCTTCAATTTGTCACTCCCGGCATAGTAGACCATATAATTGTCTGATTCAAAATGGCCAATATCAATCCATTTCAGCTCACTAATGCCTAGGATATGGATGTTTATACGTTACATTTCATTTTTGACAATTTCCAAATTTCTTAGATTTATACTTCATACATTCCATGTTCCTATTATTAATGGATGCTTTCAGCTATTCCTTCTCATTTTGCATCGTGCCACACCAGCAAATGAAGGTTCCAAAAACTTGACTCCATCTACATCATTAAGTATTGTATTTTGAGGAGGCAACTCTTACCAGAAGTCTTTTGAGTGCCTTTCAACCTGAGGGGTTCTTCTTTTTTTAATTGTACTTTAGATGAAAAAAAGGTTTATAGAAAAACTAGTTTCTCATTAAACAGTTAGTACACGTATTGTTTTATCACATTGGTTAACAACCCCACAACATGTCAACACTCTCCCTTCCCAGGGATGTCCAGGAGCCATACTCTCAGGGTTTCTGCACTCTCTGTCAGGCCAGCAAGTCTGGTCTTTCTTTTTGAGTTAGAATTTTTGTTCTACATTCCTCTCCAGCAATGTCCAGGACCCTCTACTGTGATCTCTGTCAGAGCAGTCAGTGGTGGTAGCTGGACATCATCTAGTTGTACCGGACTCAGTCTGGCGGAGGCCGTGATAGGTGTGGTCCTTTAGTCCTTTGGACTAATCTTTTCCTTGTATCTTTAGTTTTCTTCATTCTTCCTTTATCCTGAA
Organism: Elephas maximus indicus; assembly: GCF_024166365.1. Taxonomy (NCBI): domain Eukaryota; kingdom Metazoa; phylum Chordata; class Mammalia; order Proboscidea; family Elephantidae; genus Elephas; species Elephas maximus. The sequence continues at coordinate 136,938,582 of NC_064820.1, forward strand.
GGAGTGAGACCAGTAGAGCATCCTAAATGGCCGCTCACAGGTTTTAAGATCCCAGATGCTACTCACCAAAGTAGAATGTAGAATATTTTCTTTATAAACTATGTTATGCCAGTTGAGCTAGGTGTCCCCCGAGACCATGGTCCCCACAGCCCTCAGTTCAGCAGTTCAGTCTCTCAAGGAGTTTGGATGTATCTATGGAGCTTCCATGATCTTGCCTTGTACAAGTTGTGCTGGCTTCCCCAGTATTGTGTACTGTCTTACCCTTCACCAAACTGACTACTTACCTATTGTCTATTTAGTGTTTTTCCATCTGTACCCCTTCCCTCCCTCTTAACCGTCAAAGATGGTTTCTTTTTGTGTGTAAACCTTTTCATGAGTTTTTACAGTAGTGGTCTCATACAATATTTGTCCTTTTGTGATTGGCTTATTTCACTCAGCATAATGCCCTCCAGATTCATCCATGTTATGAGATGCTCCACAGATTCATTGCTGTTCTTTAGCGTTGCATAATACTCCATTGTGTGTATGTACCACAGTTTGTTTATCCCTTCATCTGTTGATGAGCATCTAGGCTGTTTCCATCTTTTTCCTATTGTGAATAATGTGGTAGTGATCATGGATGTGCATATATCTATTCTTGTGATGACTCATTTCTCTAGGATACATTCCTAGGAGTGGGATTGCTGGATCATATGGTATTTCTATTTCCAGCTGTCTAAGGAAGTGCAATATCATTTTCCAAAATGGTTGTATCATTTTGCATTGCCAACAGCAGTGCATAAGAGTTCTGATCTCCCCACAGTTCTTCAACATTTGTTATTTCCTGTTTTTTTGATTTGTACCAGTAATGCTGGGGTGAGATTGTATCTCATTGTGGTTTTGATTTGCATTTCTCTAATAGCAAGTGATTGAGAGCATTTCCTCAAGTGTCTGTTGTCCCTGTGAATGTCTTATTTGGTGAAGTGCCTGTTTATATCCTTTGCCCATTTTTTAATTGGGTTATTTATCTGTAGGTTCTCTTTTTACACTTTTGGCAAAGTCTTTTAATAAGGATAAGTGTTTAGTTTTTAGAAAATCCCTGTTAGCTAGCTTATCTTCTGGAGTTTTCGTTTTGTTGGTTGTGGTTTGTATCCTGTTAGTGCCGTGTATTAGAGCCCCTAGTGTTGATCCTATTTTTTCTTAAATGAACTTCATAGTTTTGGGCTTTATATTTAGGTCTTTGATCCATTTTGAATTAGTTTTTTTATATGATGTGAAGTATGGGTCCTCTTGCAGGCGGACATCCAGTTTTTCTAGCACCATTTGTTAAAAAGACTCTTTTTTTCACATTTGATGGACTTTGGACCCTTGTCAAATATCAGGTGACCATAGGTGGATGCATTTATGTCTGGGTTCTCAGTTCTGTTCCATTGGTCAATGTATCTGTCGTTGTACCAGTACCAAGCTGTTCTGATTACCATAACTGTGTAGTAGTTTCTGAAGTCAGGTAGAGCAAGTCCTCCTACTTTATTCTTCTCCTTCAATAGTGCTTTACTTATCCGGGGCTTCTTCCCTTTTCATATAAAGTTAATGATAAATTTTTCCATCTCTTTAAAGAATGTTGTTGGTATTTGGATTGGAAGTGCATTGTATTTGTAAATCACTTTGGGTAGAATTATTTTCATGATGTTGAGTCTACCTATCCATAAGCATGGTATGTTTTTCCATTTATGTAGATCTCTTTTGGTTTCTTGCAGTAGTGTTTTGTAGTTTTTTGTATAGGTCTTTTATATCCCTGGTTAGATTTATTCCTAAGTATTTTATTTTTTTAGGGGCTATTGTAAATGATATTGTTTTCCTGATTTCTTTTTCATCGTTCCCTTTATCGGTGTATAGGAATCCAACTGATTTTTGTATGTTTATCTTGTATACTTCTATTCTGCTGAATCTATTAGTTCCTGTAGTTTTCTCATGAAATCTTTTGGGTTTTCTATGTATAGTATAATATCATCTACATAATATGTATAGTATAATATCATTTCTATGCATAGTATAATATCATTACCACATTATTCACAATAGGAAACAGATGGAAACAGCCTAGATGCTCATCAACAGATGAAGGGATAAACAAACTGTGGTACATACACACAATGGAGTATTATGCAATGCTAAAGAACAGCAATGAATCTGTGAAGCATCTCATAACATGGATAAATCTGGAGGGCATTATGCTGAGTGAAATAAGCCAATCACAAAAGGACAAATATTGTATGAGACCACTACTGTAAAAACTCATTAACTTCTTCATTACCAATTTATTCCCTTTATTTCTATTTCTTGCCAGATTGCTCTAGCTAGGACTTCCAGCACAATGATAAATAGAAGTGGTGATAAAGGGCATCCTTGTTCCTGTTCTCAAGGGGAATGTTTTCAGCCTCTCTCCATTAAGAATGACGTTGGCTGTTGGTTTTGCATAGATGCCTTTTATTATGTTGAGAAATTTCCCTTCTATGCCTATTTTATAGACAGTTTTTATCAGGAATGGGTGTTGGACTTTGTCAAATGCATTTTCTGCATCCATTATTCTTTTTTTCATTTTATTTATGTGGTGGATTACGTTGATTGATTTTCTAATGTTGAACCATCCTTGCATACCCAGTATGGGTCCTTTTTAGTTGTGGTGTATTTTTTTTTAATATGATGCTGAATTCTGTTGGCTAGAATTTTGTTGAGAACTTTTGCATCTACATTCATGAGAGATAAAATGAGAGATAGTGGTCTGTAATTTTCTTTTTTTGTGGTGTCTTTGCCTGGTTTTGATATCAAGGTGATGCTGGCTTCATAGAGTGAATTTGGCAGCATTGCTTCCTTTTCTATGTTCTGAAATAGTTTGAGTAGTACTGGTGTAAGCTCTTCTCTGAATGTTTGGTAAAATTCTCCAGTGAAGCCATTGGGGCCAGGGCTTTTTTTGGTAGGGAGTTTTATTTATTTATTTTTTAATTACCTTTTCAGTCTCTTCCTTTATTATGGGTCTCTTCAGATATTCAACATCATTTTGTGTTAGTTTGGGTAGGCCATGTGTTTCTAGAAATTTGCCCATTTCCTCTAGATTTGCAACTTTGTTGGAGTATAGCTTTTCATGATACTCTGTTGTGATCCTTTTTATTTCTGTTGGGTCTGTTGTAATGTTCCTCATTTATTTCTTATTTGGGTTATTTGCATCCTCTCCTGTTCATCTTTTGTCAATTTGGCCAGTGGTTTGTCGATTTTGTTGATCCTTTCAGAGAACCAACTTTTGTTTTTTTTGATTCTTTCTATTGTTTTTCTATTCTGTATTTCATTTATTTCTGCTCTGATCTTTACTATTTCCTTTCTTCTGGTGGCTGCAGGTTTCTTTTGCCATTCTGTTTCCATTTGTTCAAGTTATGTAGCTAAAGTTTTGATTTTGTCCCTTCTTTTTTTTAATATGTGTATTTATTGCTATAAATTGGCCTTGGAGGACTGTCTTTGCTGTGTCTCAAAGGTTTTGGTATGATGTGCTTTCATTCTTGTTTGATTCTAGGAATTTTTTAATTTCATCTCTGATTTCTTCTATTACCCAGTGATTTTTAAGCAGGGTGTTATTCAGTTTCCATGTAATTGATTTTTTTTCCCCCTTACTCTCCCTGTTGTTAATTCCTACTTTGATCACATTGTGGTCAGAGAAGATACTTTATATTATTTCAATGTTTCGGATTTTGTTGAGGGTTGCTCTGTGGTCTAAGATGTGGCCTATTCTGGAGAATGTTCCATGTGCATCGGAAAAGAATGTGTACTTTGCAGCTGTTGGGTGGTGTGTTCTATAAATGCCTATGAGGTTAAGTTGTCTGATTGTGTTGTTTAGCTCTTCTGTATCTTCGTAGAGTTTCTTTCCAGATGTTCTGTCTTTTACTAAGAATGGTGTGTTGAAGTCTCCTACTATTATTGTGGAACTGTCAGTTTCTCTTTTCAGTGCTGTTAGAGTTTGTTTTATGTATTTTGGAGCCCTGTCATTGGGTGCGTAGATGTTTATTATGGTTAAGTGTTCTTGATGAATCATCCCTTTAATCATTATATTGTGCCCTTCTTTGTCTTTTATGGTGGATTTTGTTTTAAAGTCTATTTTATCTGAGGTTAGTATTGCCTCTCCTGCTCTTTTCTGATAGGTGTTTGCTTGATTTTTTTTTATATCCTTTGATTTTTAATGAATATATGTCTTTGTTCCTAAGGTGTGTCTCTCATAGCATATTGATGAATCCTCTGTGTCTCTTTATGTGTGCATTTAGGCCATTTACATTCAGTGTAATTATTGATACGTGTTAGTTTATCGCTGTCATTTTGTCATGCTTTTTTTGCAGACTTATTCTTTGTTCCTTTCTCTCCTGTTCTGAATTTCATTTGTTTATGCATTTCTTTTTCATTTCTTTTGTTTTTGTAGATTTTGTTTTTATTGAGACTTTAAGTTTTTCTTCTTTATTTTGATCAGTAGTTTTGTTAACTATATTTGTGGTTTCCTTGAAATTTACTCTTATCTTCCTAGGTTTGAACCAATCTATTATGAGTTGGTATTGCTTTGCCTTACTCTCCATTAGAAAGTTCTATACCTACACTGTTTATTCTCTCTTTTATTGTCCTGATATTGTTGTCATTTACAGCTTAACCTCTCTGGTTCCCTGTTGTATTTCTTTTGGGTTTGGATAGTCCTTGAGAATTCATTTTCTAGGTTAGTATCTGGTTGGTACAATCTTGTGTCCTAGATTCAGGCTGTGGTCTGATGTTGTTTGTTCTCAGACTGAAGGACTCCCTTTAATAATTCTTCTAAGTTTGGTCTGGTTTTTGCATATTCCCTTAATTTCTATTTATCTGGAAATGTCTTAATTTCACCATCGTATTTGAATGAGAGTTTTGCAAGATAAATTATTCTTGGTTGGAAATTTTTTTCTTTCAAGGTTTTATATATGTCATCCCATAGACTTCTTGCCTGCATGGTTTCTGCCAAATAATCACAGCTTAGTCTTATTTTTAATCCTTTGTATGTGACTTTTTATTTTTCTCAAGTTGCTTTCAGAATTTTTTCTGTCTTTGATTTTAGCAGGCATGATTATAATATGCCTTGGTGATTTTCTTTTGTGGTCTATCCTATATGGGGTTCGTTGTGCGTCTTGGATGGTCAGCTTTTCATCTTTCGTATTATTCTGTTAGCAACTCTTTAATGATCCTCTTTGTGTTTTCTGTTTTCTCCCCCTGTTCTGGAACTCTGACCATGTGCAAATTTTTGCCTTTGATTGTATCCCACATAATTCTCAGAGTTTCTTCATTTTTCTTCATTTTTTTTCTGATTTTCCTCAAACAGAGTTGTATCCAAGTGTTTACCTTCAATTTTGCTGATTCTGTCTTCCATCATTTCAAACCTGCTCCTCAGCCTTTGTATGATGCTGTCCATTTTTGAAATCTTGTTGTTTATCTTTTGGATTTCTAATTGTTGTTTTTGTATTATTTCTAGCTGTGAATTTATTTTGGCATTTTGTTCCTGTATTATTTTCCTGAATTTTTCTGTATTTTCCATAAATTTGTCTTTTTCCATGAATTTTTCTATTTTTTCCTCATTTTTGTCTGCTTTTTGCTTCAATTCTTGGATAGCTCTGACTATTAAAAAAAATTTAGAGATTTGAATTCCCTTTTAGGTAGTTTTAGTGACTTTTCTTCTACTAGAAAGCTATCTAGTGTTTATTTTGGATGCCTACTGGAACCATGCTCTCTTGTTTTTTTAATATGTTTCCATATTGTCTGCTGTCTTCAGGACATCTAGTAGTTATTTTCTTCATTTATTGATTGTAGATCTGTTTGTTTCATCCTGCTTTTTTGTTTTATTTGGTTATGTTTGAGCAGGTGTGCTGTGCGTTGTTTATTGTTTGCTCGTCTGTGGTCATGGTACTTTTCACCTCCTTGTCCAGTGGGCTGGTCCAGTCACTGAGCTAGTGCAGGAGACAGGTCCAGCTGAAGGGGAGGGGGTAGACCAGTGCTAGGCAGGTCCCTGTAGGCTGTACCGGTGTTGCTTGGGGGTGTAATGTTCAGTGCATGGTGCAGGTAGGCAGGAAGAAGAGTGGAGGTTGTGGTGCGTGGGGCTAATATGGGTATGAGTAAGAGGAGAGAGCAGAGAGAGAAAGAAGAGCCAAGACAAAAACAAAAACAAGAATGCTAAAGGAGCTTTCTGTTGGAGTGGAGAGATAAGAAACTAAGAAATGGGAAAAATAAAAAGCAAAAACAGGTGAATCGATCACATACATGACAATCTACGAACCCTGACCATCAAACACAGATCTAAAGAGTTGACCTGAGTGACAGGTGAGTGAAAAGCTGCATCCTGAACCAGTGACGGCTTCTGGAACCTGCAACCCACCCAGCAGCCTTGAGCCCCTGAGGTTCCCTGGTGCCGAGTGGTAGGGCTGATTGCGGCTTGCTAAGGTGGGGCAGGCACAGGACACAGCCCTAACCCCTAGCCCCCTGGGGTAACCTCCATAGAGACTCAGCCAGTGCAAGCAGGCTGCACACTGATGGGGCTAACGAGAGAACGAACAACCACGGGGAAGCAGCGACTGTTTTCAGAGCCTGGATCCAGCGTCCCAGTCAGAAAAAGTTGGTGCCGGGCTTTGGACTGGGTGCAAGGGAGCTGAGCACGGCATCCTGAGATGGCGCAAACACGGGACACAGCCCTAGCTCCCAGAAGTGACCTCGGGGGAAGCCCAGCCAGTGCATGCAGGCAGCGCAGCAACGCAGCTGACAGGAGGAGAAGTCACTGGGAGGCAGCGACTGGTTTTGGAGCCGGAAGTTCGGCGTCCCAGCTGGCGAACCTTGGCACTGGGCTTTGGACTGGGAGCGGAGGAACTAACCGCGGCTTCTGAGACAGCGGAAGCACGGGACTCAGGCCTGACCCTCGGGGGCAATGTCTACCCAGCCAGCGCACACAGTCAATGCGCTCCTCGGGAATCTCAGATAAAATAATCATCACCAAACAAGATAAGTAACTTTGTCTATATTCCGGGGTGCTACTCTCTTCTGTTTTTCTGAACCCTCCCCTCCCCTTCACAGGCAGCTTCATTAACATTGGAATTTCCTGTGCCAGAGAGTGAAGTGCTCTGCGGTTTTTTTTTCTTTGTTTGTTTTGTCTTTTCCTAATCTATTCTCCTGGCTTGAGAGAAGCAGCTACAAAAAACCCATGGACCAAGAATCCTTCCCTGACTTCCCAAAATTGGACTAAAAATACAGAACCAGCTCTAACCAAGCATTTGAGATCCACAGTCTTTGGCTTTCATCCCTACAGGGAACAAGGTGGCTATTATAATGCAAAGGCAATTCTGATAGGGATCTGACTGTAATTGTTTTAGCGGATTACTAGAAAGACAAGTTTCCCAGGTCTGATATCTCTACCTATTAAACAGAGCCCTCACTGACCCACAACTGGGAACTGAGGGCTGAAGCTCCACCCAAACCACCTAACCTCTTGCCATAGGGGTCTGAGGAGAGTGACATCTACCAATCTGTAGAGGTACATGCATTGGGTGCCTAAGGTACAGCTGCAGAGCCCACCCACCAAAGTGCTTTAAGAATAGAGACACACCTACCTCAGTGGCACTTGGGGGAAGCCTGTCAGCATCCTGCCCCCCCCTCCCCGGACTGTGACTCCCTGCTGCTACTAGAATCTGGTGCACACAACTATCACCACTACTCCTCTAAGTGAATAGGTGACAGTCTACCCCACACACTTGGTGACCCAAAATCAGATTCTACTCAAGAATAGTGAATAGACTCTTAGGCTTATATTTCTGGTAACAGCCCAAACCAGCTGGTAAGAGGACATAAGTGATTCAAAGCCTACAACAATCAAGACAGCGTAATCTAGTAGCCCATCTATGTAAATTGAAAGAAAACAAAACAAGATAAGTCTCAGTGAGCAAATATAAAATAAACCATTACAACTTCTTATAGATGGCTCAGAGATGACAGTTGATATCAAACCACATAAAGAAGCAGACCATGATTGCTTCTACAAGTCCCCAAATTAAAGAATCAAAATCTTTCCCAAATGAAGATACGATCCTGGAATTGCCAGATGCAGGATATAAAAAACTAATGTACAGAATGCTTCAAGACATCAGGGATGACCTCAGAAATGAAATAAGGCAACCTACAGAAAAAGCCAAGGAACACACTGATAAAGCAGTTGAAGAAGTAAAAAGATTATTCAAGAACATAGTGGAAGAATTAATAAGCTGCAAGAATCCATAGAGAGACAGCATTCAGAAATCCAAAAGATTTACAGTAAAATTGCAGAATTAGACAACTCAATAGGAAGTCAGAGGAGCAGAATCGAGGAATTGGAATGCGGAGTGAGGCAATTAGAGGATAAAGTAATTGACACCAATATAGCTGAAGAAAAATCAGATAAAAGAAAAAAATGAAGAAACCCTAAGAATCATGTGGGACTCTATCAAGAAGAATAACTTGTGTGTGATTGGTGTTCCAGAACAAGGAGGGATAACAGAAAATGCAGAGAGAATAGTTGAAGATCTTTTGGCAGAAAACTTCCCTGACATCATGAAAGACAAAAGGATAGCTAGCCAAGATGCTCATTGAACCCCATAGAAGATTGATCCAAAAAGAAAATCACCGAGACATATTATCATCAAACTTGCCAAAACCAAAGATAAAGAGGAAATTTTAAAAGCAGCCAGGGATAAAAGAAAGGTCTCCTACAAAGGAGAATCAATAAGAATAAGTTCAGACTACTCAGCAGAAACCATGTAGTCAAGAAGGCAATGGGATGACATATATAGAGCACTGAAGGAGAAAAACTGCCAGCCAAGGATCATTTATCCAGCAAAACTCTCTCTCAAATATGAAGGCGAAATTAAAACATTTGCAGATGAACACAAGCTTAGAGAATTTGCAAAAACCAAACCAAGGCTACAAGAAATACTAAAAGAAATTGGTCAGAAAATCAATAACATCAGATAACAACACAATACAAGGTCACGGAACAGAACATCCTGATATCAACTCAAATAAGGAAATCACAAAAACAAATTAAGATTAATTTTAAGAAGAAAAAAATGCTCAAAACAGGGAATCATTGAAGTCATTATGTAAAAGATCACAATAATCAAAAAGAGGGACTAAATACAGGAGGCATAGAACTGCCATACTGCCATATGGAGAGGAAAACAAGGCAATATAGGACGATGCAAGATAGGTTTTTACTTAGAAAAATAGGGGCAAATATTAAGGTAACCACAAAGAGGTATAACAATTCCATAACTCAAAATAAAAACCAAGAAAAACATAACAACTCAGCAAACATAAATTCGACTACTATGAAAATGAGGAACACACAATTTACAAAGAAAAACACCTCAGCACAAAAAAGTAAGTGGAAAACTGAAATTGTCAACAACACACACAAAAAGGCATCAAAATGACAGGACTAAACGCATTCTTATCTATAATTACACAGAATGTAAATGGACTAAATGCACCAATAAAGAGACAGAGAGTCTCAGACTGGATAAAGAAACACGATCCATCTATATGCTGCCTACAAGAGACACACCTTAGACTTAGAGACACAAACAAAGTAAAACTCAAAGGATGGAAAAAATATATCAAGCAAACAATAAGCAAAAAAAGAGCAGGAGTAGCAATATTAATTTCTGACAAAATAGACTTCAAAGTTAAATCCACCACAAAGAATAAAGAAGGACACTACATAATGATTAAAGGGACAATTGACCAGGAAGATATAACCATATCAAATAAATATGCACCCAATGACAGGGCTGCAAGATACATAAAACAAACTTTTACAGAACTGAAAAGTGAGATAGACACCTCCACAATTATAGTAGGAGACTTCAACACACCACTTTTGGAGAAGGACAGGACTTCCAGTAAGAAGCTCAATAGAGACACAGAAGACCTAATTGCTACAATCAACCAACTTGATCTCATAGACCTATACAGAACACTCCACCCAACAGCTGCAAAACATACTTTTTTTTCTAGTGCACATGGAACATTCTCTAGAAGAGATCACATATTAGGTCATAAAACAAACCTTTGCAGAATCCCAAACATCGAAATATTACAAAGCATCTTCTCAGACCACAAGGTCATAAAAGTGGAAATCAATAACAGAAAAATCAGGGAAAAAAAATCAAATACTTGGAAACTGAACAATACCCTGCTCAAAAAGACTGGGTTATAGAAGACATTACTTGGGAGGGAATAAAGAAATTCATAGAATGCAACGAGAATGAAAACAATTCCTATCAAAACCTCTGGGACATAGCAAAAGCAGTGCTCAGAGGCCAATTTATATCGATAAATGCACACATACAAAAAGAAGAAAGAGCCAAAATCAGAGAACTGTCCCTACAACTTGAACAAATAGAAAGCGAGCAACAAAAGAATCCATCAGGCACCAGAAGAAAACAAATAATAAAAATTAGAGCTGAACTAAATGAATTAGAGAACAGAAAAACAATTGAAAGAATTAACAAAGCTAAAAGCTGGTTCTTTGAAAAAATAAACAAAAATTGATAAACCATTGGCCAGACTGACTAAAGAAATACAGGAAAGGAAACAAATAACCTGAATAAGAGATGAGATGAGCCATATCACCACAGGCCCAACTGAAATTAAAAGAATCATATCAGATTATTACGAAAAATTGTACTCTAACAAATTTGCAAACCTAGAAGAAATGGATGAATTCCTAGAAAAACACCACTTACCTGAACTAACACAATCAGAAGTAGAAAAACAAAATAGACCCATAACAAAAAAAGAGATTGATAAGGTAATCAAAAAACTCCCAATAAAAGAAAGCCCTGGCCTGGACGGCTTCACTGCAGAGTTCTACCAAATTTTCAGGGAAGAGTTAACACCACTGCTACTAAAGGTATTTCAAAGCATGGAAAATGATGGAATACTACCTAACTCATTCTATGAAGCCACGATATCCCTGATACCAAAACCAGGTAAAGACACCACAAAAAAAGAAAATTACAGACCTATATCCCTCATGAACATAGATGCAAAAATCCTCAGCAAAATTCTCGCCAATAGAATTCAATAACATATCAAAAAAATAATCCACCATGACCAAGTGGGATTTATTCCTGGTATGCAACATTGGTTTAATATTAGAAAAACCATTAATGTAGCCACCATATAAATAAAAGACAAAAACCACATGATCTTTTCCATTGATGCAGAAAAGGCATTCGACAAAGTCTAACACCCATTCATGATAAAAACTCTGAGCAAGATAGGAATTGGAGGAAAATTCCTCAAAATAATAAAGGGCATCTACACAAAGCCAACAGCCAACATCATTCTAAATGGAGAAAGCCTGAAAGCATTTCCCTTGAGAACGGGAACCAGACAAGGATGCCCTTTATCACCGCTCTTACTCAACATTTTGCTAGAGGTCCTAGCTAGAGAAATTAGGCTAGACAAAGAAATAAAGGACATCAGGATTGGCAAGGAAGAATTAAAATTGTCTCTATTTGCAGATGACATGGTCTTATACACAGAAAACCCTAAGGAATCCTCCAGAAAACTACTGAAACTAATAGAAGAGTTCGGCAGAGTCTCAGGTTATAAAATAAACATAGAAAAATCACTTGGATTCCTCTATATCAACAAAAAGAACATCGAAGAGGAAATGACCAAATCAATACCATTCACAGCAGCTCCCAAGAAGATAAAACACTTAGGAATAAATCTTACCAAAGATGTGGAAGATCTATACAAAGAAAACTACGAAGTACCAGTGCAATAAACTAAAATGGACCTAAGTAAGTGGAAAAACATACCTTGCTCATGGATTGGAAGACTTAACATGGTAAAAATGTCTATTCTACCAAAAGCCATCTATACATACAATGCACTTCCGATCCAAATTCCAATGACATTTTTTAATGTGATGGAGAAACAAATCACCAACTTCATATGGAAGGGAAAGAAGCCTCGGATAAGCAAAGCATTACTGAAAAAGAAGAAGAAAGTGGGAGGCCTCACTCTACCTGATTTTAGAACCTATTATACAGCCACAGTAGTCAAAACAGCTTGGTACTGGTAAAACATCAGGCACATAGACCAATGGAATAGAATTGAGAACCCAGATATAAATCCATTCACATATGAGCAGCTGATATTTGACAAAGGCCCAGTGTCAGTTAATTGGGGAAAAGATAGTCTTTTTAACAAATGGTGCTGGCATAACTGGATATCCATTTGCAAAAAAATGAAACAGGACCCATACCTCACACCATACACAAAAACTAACTCCAAGTAGATCAAAGACCTAAACATAAAGACTAAAACGATAAAGATCATGGAAGAAAAAATAGGGACAACCTTAGAAGCCCTAATACAAGGCATAAACAGAATACAAAACATTACTAAAAATGATGAAGAGAAGCCAGATAACTGGGAGCTCCTAAAAATCAAACACCTATGCTCATCTAAAGACTTCACCAAAAGAGTAAAAAGACCACCTACAGATTGGGAAAAAATTTTCAGCTATGACATCTCTGACCAGTGCCTGATCTCTAAAATCTATATGATTCTGTTAAAACTCAACCACAAAAAGACAAACAACGCAATCAAAAAGTGGGCAAAGGATATGAACACACACTTCACTAAAGAAGATATTCAGGCGGCTAACAGACACATGAGAAAATGCTCTCGATCATTAGCCACTAGAGAAATGCAAATTAAAATTATGATGAGATTCCATCTCACTCCAACAAGGCTGGCATTAATCCAAAAAACACAAAATAATAAATGTTGGAGAGGCTGCGGAGAGATTGGAACTCTTATACACTGCTGGTGGGAATGTAAAATGGTACAACCACTTTGGAAATGTATCTGGCATTTTCTTAAAAAGTTGGAACTACAACCACTTTGGAAATGTATCTGGCATTTTCTTAAAAAGTTGGAAATAGAACTACCATACAACCCAGAAATCCCACTCCTCGGAATATACCCTAGAGAAATAAGAGCTTTTACACGAACAGATATATGTACACCCATGTTTATTGCAGCACTGTTTACAATAGCAAAAAGCTGGAAGCAACCAAGGTGTTCATTAATAGATGAATGGTTAAATAAATTATGGCACATTCACACAATGGAATACTACGCATCAGTAAAGAACAGTGAGGAATCTGTGAAACATTTCATAACATGGAGGAAACTGAAAGGCATTATGCTGAGTGAAATTAGTCAGATGCAAAAGGACAAATACTGTATAAGACCACTATTATAAGTTCTTGAGAAATAGTATAAACTGAGAAGAACACATTCTTTTGTGGTTACGAAGCGGGGAGGGAGGAAGGGCGGGAGAGGGTTATTTACTGATTAGTTAGTAGATAAGAACTACTTTAGGTGAAGGGAAAGACAATACTCAATACAGGGAAGGTCAGCTTAACTGGACTGGAGCAAAAGCAAAGAAGTTTCCGGGGTAAACTGAATGCTTCGAAGGTCAGCGGACCAAGGGCGGGGGTTTGGGGACTATGGCTTAAGGGGACTTCTAAGTCAATTGGCATAATAAACTCTATTATGATAACATTCTGCATCCCACTTAGAAGTGTGGCGCCTAGGGTCTTAAATGCTAACAAGCGGCCATCTAAGATGCATCAATTGGTCTCAAGCCATCTGGATCAAAGGAGAATGAAGAACACCAAGGTCACACGATAACTATGAGCCCGAGACCGAAAAGGGCCACATGAACTAGAGACTTACATCATCCTTAGACCAGAAGAACTAGATGGTGCCTGGCCACAACGATGACTGCCCTGACAGGGAACACAACAGAGAACTCCTGAGGGAGCAGGAGAACAGTGGGATGCAGACCCCAAATTCTCATAAAAAGACCAGACTTAATGGTCTGACTGAGACTAGAAGAATCCCGGAGATCATGGTCCCCTAACCTTCTTTTGGCCCAGGACAGGAACCATTCCCGAAGACTACTCATCAGACATGGAAGGGACTTGACAATGGGCTGGAGAGAGATGCTGATGAAGAGTGAGCTACTTTTATCAAGTGGACACTTGGGACTGTATTGGCATCTCCTATTTGGAGGGGAGATGGGAGGGTAGAAAGGGTTAGAAACTGGCAAAAGGGTCATGAAAGGAGAGACTGGAAGGAGGGAGCGGGCTGACTCATTAGGGAAAGAGTAAATGGGAGTATGTAGTAAGGTGTATATAAGCTTACATGTGACTGAGTGACTTGCTTTGTAAACTTTCACTTAAAGCACAATAAAAATTATTAAAAAAAAAAAAAAAGTTTTGACAGTTTGAATCTACCAGCCACTCCTTGGAAACCCTATGGGGAGTTCTGCCCTGTCCTGTAAGATTGCTATGGGTCATAATTGACTCAATGTAAACAGGTTTGGTTTGTTGGTTTTAAGCACAGCCTTTTTTTAAATAACTGGATATATATTCCAGAAAAATAAATTATAATAAGTCTTCAATTATTGAAATTACTTATATTATAGTAATATAGTCCTATAGGGTCGCTATGAGTTGGAGTCGACTCAACGGCAGTGGGTGGGATATTATAGAAACTGAGTTTGGACTTTATGAAGAGAAATATTATTTTTTGCATTAAGTTGGATATGATATCAGTGAGGTAAACATTACCAATTTTAAAATATATGCTTCTATTATAATTGCTACTTAATTCCTTCTTAGAACAGTGCAACATTGAGTGTTTGAGACTGGGAATTTTCCTGAATTTGTCCCTTCTGTAAGATGATAGAAGACAAAGAATATGCCGTTATGAGGCCAAGTAAATATCATGTTATAAATAATTAATGATTCTTTGGAATGATTAATGCTTTCTGGATGTCAGCACTAATATTTGCTAATCTTGTAAGGTTATCTTTTTTTAGAAAAGCTTTTATCCTTGACTTAACAGAGTGAACATTTACTGGCATTTTTGTTTAGACTTTTTATTTTGACTTTTAGGTTACATAAAACATCTCGCAGGATTAGAGAGAGCCCACAGAAGCTATACTTCTACTAAGTCACCTTAGTTACCTGATCATAGTTGATTCATCAAAAATTGTGCATTCAAGTGGGCCCAGTTAGGTTTTCTTCCCCACAGGAGTGTGATGGGTATGTGCTTGTTTTTGCATGACATTTAAAGATCTTTGAGTTCTGTTAAAATGTATTTTCATTCAAAGATGTTTATAATGGACCACAGAGATACTGTTGGGGAGCTTTGCTCTTTAATAGGTTTAGTAAAATCCATGGCGGTATCATTGCTATCAGTTTAATGGGGATAGTCTCATCATGTCACTTGCAGTGAGGGGATTTGTTGCAGATCTTTCTTATTCTGCCTTTCTGTAAATATAAAATAGCATTTTGGAGACCTTTCTGTGGCAGAGATGGAACACAGGAGCTTCTACATTTGTTCATTAATATCTATTATGTGTAGGTAGCCATGTGAAATATACCCTGACCAAAATTATTGAGAAATGAAGGTATCAACAAGAAATGTGCAGATTTTGGTTACAGTTATTTGGGATTCAATCTCTGAAAATGTTCAGGAAACGTATACAACTAATTTGTGTTTTAAATTAATAAATTTCATATTACCTGTATTTAATAATAAGATACTGATTTCATTTAAATCCGTATAGACCTACCCCAAAACAGGAGTGACCCAGAAGGTGTTTCGAGTGAATTAGAAAAAGTTACCCTTATTTTCAATGTTGTATAGTGTGGAATTACTTTTTGCTTATATTATAATTTTTTAGTTGAGCTTATTCTCTTCAACCCTTACTTCCCAAGTAAAACATAACTTATGAATATGAATTTATGAATATGAGTAAATAAGCTGACCACTTTTTCTGTTAACAACTGAAACTACATTTTTTAATCAATTGACTTGTAGACAATTTAATTCAACAGTATTTATTGAGTGCTTACTGTGTGCCAAGAATTGTTCTAGGCACTGAAGAGATGCAGTACTTCCCAGGGAAAGAAAGTCACCTAGACTGATAGCTACAATAGTTGTAAGTGCTCTTACTCAGGCGAGATCGGATCCTAACAGAACACAAAGGAGAGAAATGTAACTTGTGTGGCTTTCTGGAGGAGGTTGTACTTGAAGTGGAATTACATAAGTGGACAAAAGAAAGACTACTTCCAAGCAGCAAGCCAACAGCACAGTTACAAGAAAGAGTATTTGTGGAACTGCAGTTTGTGTGGTTGGAAGACAGTGTCTCCATGGTGGAGGTGGAAAACAAGGCTAAGAAGACAAAGCCTTGGTTTTGTCCTGTAGGCATTGGGGAGCTAGTGAATGATTTTATATCACAGGAAGACATGCTAATATTGAAAATTTTAAATAAAGCACTTTTGTTATTGAAATATAACAAACATACAGGAAAGTGCATATATCATAAGATTACAGTGCAATAAATTACCTCAAAATGAACACTACCCAGGTCAAAACAATACCTGCACATCAGAAACTCCCTTCTAGTTCTCCACTCACAATGGTAACAACTGTTTTGATTTCAAATGCTATAAATAGTGTTTTTTTTTTAATTAAATACAAATGTTATCATACTGTATGCATCTTTGTGTGTGATTTATTTCATTCAAACTTTTCTTTTTTGGAGATTCGTCCATTTGATAGTAGCTGTTTTTCATTGATTTTTTGCTGTAGTATTCTATTATACAGGAATATTCCATAACATAGCAAAATTTATTTAACCATTCAACTGCTAATAGACATTAGGGTTGTTTTTAGTTTGGGAATCAGTAGCATATGTTCAAAAACAGATTGTTGCAGCCACTGTGTCAATCCGTCTTGTTGAGGGTTGTCTTCTTTTCGCTGACCATCTGCTTTACCAAGGATGATGTCCTTCTCCAGAGACTGGTCCTTCCTAATAACATTTCCAAAGTAAATCTCACCATCCTTGCTTCTACAGAGTATTCTGGCTGTATTTGTTCTACGACAGTATTTGTTCTTCTGGCAGTCCACATATATTCAGTTTTCTTCACCAACACCGTAGTTTGAATGCATCAATTCTTCTTCGGTCTTCCTCATTCATTGTCCAACTTTCGCATGCATATGAGGCGATTGAAAATACCATGGCTTGGGTCAGGAGCACCTTGGTTCTCAAAGCTACATCTTTGTTTATTAACACTTTAATGAGGTCTTTTACTTAGGCACTTTACAAATGTTAAGAAATTTGAAACTCACAATGAGGGAGTAGGCATCTTATTATCTTCATTTTTCAAAAGAAGATACTGAGATGCAGAGAGCCTGTCTTAGTTATCTAGTGCTGTTATAACAGAAGTACCACAAGTGGATGGCTTTATCAAAGAGAAATTTATTCTCTTACAGTCTAGTAGGCTACAAGTCCAAATTAAGGGTGTCAGCTCTAGGGGAAGTCTTCTCTCTCTGTCATCTCTGGAGGAAGGTCCTTGTTATCAGTCTTCTCCTGGACTAGGAGCTTCTCTGCACAGGGACCCCAGGTCCAAATGACGTGCTGTGCTCCTGGTGCTTCCTTTTGGGGGTATGAGGTCCTGCTGTCACTTTCCTCTTTTGTATTTCAAATGAGATTGGTTAAGACACAATCTAATCTTGTAGATCTCTTCAACATAGCTGTGACTAATCCGTCTCATTAACATGATAGTGATAGGATTTACAACATACAGGAAAATCACACCAGATGACCAAATGGTGAACATCCACTGGGAATCATGGCCTAGCCAAATTGATACGCATATTTTTGGGGGACACAATTCAATCCATGACAGAGCCTAAGTAACTAGCCTAAGACCTCAGAGTGAATAAGTGGCAGCATTGGGATCTGAGCAGGGACTGTCTCTTATCCACTGGCAAATGAGGCATCTAAGGTGTAGAGAGTTTTCCCTACCCAAGCATGTACAGCAACTATAAAGTAAACCTGCTATCTGTGCTCAAGTTTGTCTCACTCCGAAATCTGTATACTTCTTCATTCTGCTTTGAGAAACTATGCATGTGCCATCTCACTCTCGGGTATTCACAATTCAAATTAATATACTGAAAGCTTTGAGAAGTAAGAAAGTCTGTTTCGTTTAATTCAACTCAGCTTTCCTAGTATGTCCCAAATTTATTTGACCATGGCACATGTATTTTTCTTGCAGAATCTATTAACTTTGTGCTGACTGCCATGTTGAGAAATAATGCCTATACCAGACAGTGACACAATTAGCCAAAGAGTGTTTAATGAAACAACAAAGACAAATTCCACTTACCCTTTCTACAAGGGCTTTGTTGCTTGTGATTGAACCTGAACCTTTTCAAGTGTATAAGTAAGAGGGGTAAAAAGTATTTGAGCCATTTCCCAGTTCGCTTCATTTAAGTCATTTAACTCTTTGGGAAAAACATAGTAAAAATTATAATTTCATAATTCTAAAATAATATTTTACATGACATGAGAAGAAAGACTATGAAACCATTTCTGGTATCTGAAATTCACACATGTGCTGCCAGATACAGAGCTATTAGAGGTGGAGTTGAGATTAGCATGCAGGTCTTGTCCCTGGCTTGGGCCTTAGGTACAATTATATAGCATCGTGTACAATCTTTAACTGCAAATCCGACTTTGTTAAAAACTTCACACTAGGGATAAAAGGGATTTAAATCTAAAAACAGATGAACAGCAGAACCTGACTTGTTATTGTGGGAAGTGTTAGCCCCAGAGTCTTGCAAATAATCCATTCCTTGAATTACCTAAAAACAATTTAAATGTAATCAGATAATGTGATGAAGTATTTGGTGAGCTGTGGCTAACTCCTACTTACATCCAATTGAGTTTTGAACGTGATCAGCGTGAAGAAGGCTTGTATGTTTTTCTGATATTGTGACAGGGACAGGCGATATATGCTTATATAATTTTGCATCTAATATTATTTAGTTATTACCTTTGTTGTGACTCTTTTCCCTCTTTTGTGTCCATCTAGTACTCTAAGTGTTCTTTTTCTCAAATAATAAATAAATAAGCAATGTCAACAATGTGCTTAATCTGAAGAGAAAGAGAGACAGGGAGAAAGAGAATGTGTATGTATATGGGGGGTTACTTCAGGAATAAAATGTTTGAGAAGTGGAAAACATTAAGAGTATGCTATGTAAGTTAACAGAAGCAATAAACGTTTAAAGTCTGTAGTAGCTGGTTTAAGTAGTGATCTTAGTATAGTACCTTAAGTTGTATAATTATGAAATCCCAATTGAGTACTCAGAATATGGACTTGTATCCAAACATTATGATATTTGTATAACATATTTAGCTTAAATACCATTAAGCATATTTTACCTGGCATATTTTTTTCTTGTTTGTGTATGTTTGCATTTTCCCATAATATAAATCTTAAAATGCATCACATGGGTCATTTTTTTGAGGGAGTTAGATTTTCACTTATATTTTATAAGGGAAAAGAAAGCTTTTTACATACAATATATAGAATTTTAAAGAACATATTCCAAGAAACTAAGATCTACTGCATCAAAACAAGAAAAAAAATATTTGTCATATATGGTTAATAAAATTTGCCTTTATACTTTCTATGTTTATTAAAATAAAGATTTGTTCTACCAAATGAGAATTAATAGAGAAGCAAATCAAAGATTAAAGGTCACATTTTTTTTCTAAATGATTGTTCTAGGGAGTGCTTTTTTGTGGTGTGGTAGTATTGTGAAAAGCACAATGGAGAGAACTTATTGTGAGCATGGTTGGTACAGCGTTTGGTAAATTAAGGAGTTAATTTGGAGCAGTGTGAGTTTGCGATTTGGGGTTGAGGGTTTTGTAGTTGAACTGAGAGAGAAGTAAAGAAGGGGAAATATTTAGTTTGTTTTCCCCTTGTCCAGAAGTTATTTGATAACATCAGCATGGCCCATTAATCATGTTGCAGTGAAGTATGGGTGGAAAAATGTGTGTTTAAACTCTCATAATTACCTTTACATATAATACCCTTGCACAGGTATTATAGTTGGCATCACTTCCACTCACAAATTTGATACCATTTTTCAAAGGAATACTTAGGAAATGGCAAGGGGTAAGTTATTGTTGCTTAATTCAAAAGGTAGACAAGCACTTAAACAAGCTAAGTAGATGAGACCACTTTTCATGTGGTTCTTAAGTCTGAAACAATGTTTTTTCTGCTCAGTCTGGCCTTTTAAACTCAACTTGCAGGGCATTGTAATTCTTGTTTATGCATATTTGAGTTATAGCCTTATTCTTTGGTTGTAAACAACTTGCCAATAGATTAGAGCATGACTTAGCATCTAGATAGTTCATTAGAAGGTAGAAATGGAAACATCGTTTCATATATTTTGCAGTATAATAAAATGTAGCAATATAATGGGATATAAACTCGAACAACTATTGATAGATTTATTGACTATTTTATAAAAGTGTGAGGAAATAACTTTTTTTAGTAGAATTATGTTTGAAAGTAAGTTAGCCATAAACCATTGGAATTACACACTTTGTTCTCTTAGCTTTTCCATATATCTTATCTGCCCACTTGGCTTAAATTTCATGTCCACACAAAGGACTACAAAGTCAGTGTCTCTAGGTCTGCCCTCTCTTGAAAACATTGCATAAATTGGCTTCTTCCTTAACAAATTAGGTTAGAAAATACAATAACATTACTTATCAGCTTTCGATCATTTGCAGCATTGTAGCATCTGATTCCCCGCCAGGACATTAGAAATTTACTATCATATACGTTTTTTTATAAAAAACCCTGTCAGAAAGAAATTTATCCTCAAATTTGTAACTAGTAATTTTCAGAACTGAATCTCAAATTCAACTCTGATAGACTATTTTTCTTCCCATTGTTGTTGCGCGCTGCCGAGTCAATTCCAACTCATACTGTCCCTACAGGACAGAATAGAACTTCTCCATAGGGTTTCCAAGGCTGTAATCTTTACGAAAGCAGATTGCCACATCTTTCTCCCATGGAGCAGCTGATGGGTTCGAACTGCCAACATTTTGGTTAGCACCCAAGTGCTTAACTACTTCTCCACCAGGGCCCCTCCTTTGCATTACCAAACCAAACCAAACCTGTTGCCTTGGAGTTAATTTCCACCGATAGTGACTCTAAAAGATGGAATAGAACTGTCCCATAGGCTATCCGAGGAGCAGCTGGTGGATTTTAAATGCTGACTTTTTGATTAGCAGCCTGAGCTCTTAACCACTGTGCCACAAGGGCTCACATAGCACCATTCAAATAATCTATAGGAATCAGTCACTTAATTTACAGTTAATCAATTTAATAATAATGAATATGCATTTAATGTTTTCAGGTGTCTATATAATAAGAGCTTTTCTATGTGAGGTAAATGTTATTTATGCTATTCTGCTTGAGGATATCTAACTGAATTCTTCATCTAACTACAACTGGAGACTAAGGAATATTCATATCAATAAAGCAATGTAGAAATAGTATAAAGCTGTTAGTCTTTGCCTTCGATTAACATAGAATAGCCCTAGCACCATTGCAATCTGGAAACTGCAAGCCTAACAGTCTGGGCCTGCTTACTTTCCTGTCTGTGACCTCTTCACTCACCTAGAACTTTTTGAAAGTTGAACTCCTTCTCTTTGGCTGGTTTCCAAGTTCTGTCCCACCTAATTATCCATATCATTCACTCACTCAACAAATATTTATTGGCTATTCACATGCATTATGTGCTGTGCTAAAAAAATAGCATTGACCTATCTATCATCTTGAAGTTTACTCTCTGGAGGGAGAAACGTACATTAAATAAATCTACACTGTATGTTTGTGTGTATGTGTGAACACACCCACATATGCATACATGTGTATGATGCAAATACATATGCATATGTGTAATACACATGTATGCGTATGTATACATGTATAGATAAAAACAAGTTACCATTGAGTCAATTGCAACTCATGGTGACCCCATGTGTTACAGGGTAAGGTTTTCACACCATAGTAATTTCTCACATATAGTAAACATATTAGGGTTTTATTGGATGTTGAGAATTGCTCTTTGATAGTTTCATGTTTCCACATTTATTTTTCCTTAGAAAAAACAAAACAATTTCTTTCAAATAATAGCAAGTAGGAAGCAGAAAGTAGCAGCAGAAAAACAGCATGTTAGTAACAGGATGAGAAATCTCACTGGAGGAAACAGAACAAAGAAACTGTCTAGCAGCGTTCAAATAGAAAAATATACATTCTTTGTTAGCTCTCATCTAAAAGGATAATCTGGTTCTCATTTGCTGTACCAGATGACAGGCCATGAAAAATATACATCCTAATTGTACTGTTGGCTTTGGTCACAAACCCTGACTGACTGAATTTTAGCTTTCATCTCTTGAGTAAAGTTATTACATTCTAGTAAGGGAATAGAATCTTTACATCTTCTGAAGACATTCAATATATGTATTTTGAATGAAAGAAATTTGTTTTGTAGTCTTCTCATTACAGATTCTGCATAATATGGGTTAATCTCAGCATGCCTGGATTGACCACAGATAAATAATATTTTATATTATAATATTTTATAACCATAGGTTTGTGAGTTATTTCAGTGACAGGAGATATTAGACTGTCAGTATCATTTGGTAATAATTAGATTTATGATTTGCACCTGATTTTGGTGGTGTCTGGGAGGTTACACTGATTAAGGATGGTCACGTAGCTGGAATGTGCTTAGAATGTGCCTATAGGAGTAGCTCAACGTAAGACCCCCGTGATGAGCAGAATTTGGGCTTCAGGACAGCAATGTGTTTCACATACACAGAGATGGTGCTTCTATAACTGGAGACAAAAATGCATCTTTAAGGCCCAGCTGTGAGAGAATAGTGAAGCCTATACTTGCAATCTTCAATCCTTTTCAATACACATCCCTCCCTTTCTGCTGTTGTTGTATGTATCCTGTGCCTGCAGTAAAGCTCTTCCCCGAGTATCAACTGTTTTAGCTCTGTGAGTGCTTTCAGCAGCTGAATACTTAAGGTGATTAATGCAAACTCAATGCAGGTTCTTACACCAATCTTCAGTAATATTCTTAGTCATTTCAATAGACTAAAAGATGAAGGTAGAATTGAAGTATTTAAAAATACATCTTGTAAGGTGTCTTTTTCATCTGGTGCTTCTGTAACAGAAATACCACAAGTGGATGGCTTTGACAAAGAGAAATTAATTTTCTCATGGTCTAGTAGATTACAAGTACAAATTCAGGGCATTGGCTCCAGGGGAAGGCTTTCAATCTCTGTCAGCTCTGGAGGACGGCCCTTGTCCTCAATCTTGCCCTGGTCGAGGAGCTTCTCAGGCACAGGGACCCCATATCCAAAGGACGTGCCCTGCTCCTGGCACTGCCTTCTTGGTGGTATGAGGTCCCCAACTCTCTGCTTGCTTCCCTTTCCTTTTAGCTCTTGAGAAATAAAAGGTGGTGCAGGCCACATCCCAGGGAAACTCCCTTACATTGGATCAGGGAGGTGACCTGAGTAAGGGTGGTGTTACAATCCCACCCTAATTCTCTTTAGCATAAAATTACGATCACAAAATGGAGGACAACCACAGAATACTGGGAATCATGACCTAACCAAGTTGACACATATTTTTGGGGGGATACAATTCAATCCACGACCTCAGGGAAATATTGGCATATCAATAGCTGCTACATATTAATTAGACTTTAATCCCACGTATTTCCAAAAGTGAAAAAAAAAAATCAGTATACCTATGGGAATTTCCCTAAAATATTGATTTTTTTACAGAAGTGTGAGACTTATTGGGGAATAAATGGGAAATTAAAAAAGATGGTATAGGTTGGGGTATCTCTGCACACTCAGAATTATTTTTCAATTATCATTGTATGTATTAATCTAAAAACTCTATATTACTTTTAACAGGGATATAGAGAGTGAGAGTTATTAAAGGTGTGTCTTTTTTTGTCTTGATCTTGAACTAACAATATACATTTATACTGTTTATTTGTACCCAACTTGCTTACTTTTATTTACTTTATAGCCATGTATTTCACATACTATTTAAATTCCAAAGAAAATTTTGGTAGGCCTATAAATTCTGCATGAAGTTGGGCCAGTGATTACATATTTATCACATTCATTCGTCTCTCTGTAGAAGTATAAAATTTACATTGATTAATTATGTTATAATTTTTGTATATAGATGTAATTTTACCACAATAATGCTGGTTAATAATGGCTATACAGAGATATGTTTTATAAATGTAAACAACATCTGCATATATAAATGACTGGTGAAATGAAGTACGAATATATTAGAATTGAAAATATCATAATCAAATAAAGCACAGATAGAGTTTTATGATATTGAAAAATAGTAACAAAGTGAATAAAACAAGCTTTATTTTCTTTTTTAATTAATTAATTAATATTTTAAAAATAATGTTATTGAGGTTTTTGTGAAAGCTTACGCAGCAAGTTAGGTTCCCATTTGGCAATTTCTACACAGATTTTTCAGTGACATTAGTTACGTTTATCACATGTGCCAACATTCTCTTTGTGTTCTATTTCCATTAGTGTATTTTCTCTGCCCCCTTATCTTCTGATCTTTGCTTATGAGTAATGTTGACCTTATGGTCTCATAAAGATGGTTTTTAAGTACAGCAGCAATCTTATGGGTGCCACTTTGCTATCATGCTAAAAGGTGGTCTCAGGGGATAGGCTTGGTTCTAGGTTTAAAGAGTGTCTCATGGCAATAGTCTCAGGGAGTCTTCTGTTCTCTACTGTTCCAGTTTGTCTGGCTTTTTTTTAATAACAATTTCAGTTCTACTCCACATTTTACTCCTATTCCATTCAGGACCATCTACTGTAACCAGGTCAAATTGCTTAGTTGTGGTGGCTGGGCACCAACTACTTCTTCTGCTCTCAGAAACAACTTCTGTAGAGTTGTGTCTTTGCTGAGCTTTTGGTTACCTTCTTACTGTTCTGCTCCTGGTGAGTAGAGACCCGTACTTGTGTCTTAGATGGCCGGTACTACTCACTTCACTAGGATGAAGACCATGATTTTCTTGAACTAAAAAAGTTGTGTTATGCCAATTAACTGAGTTGTTCCATGAGACTGCGGTCCTAAATTTTCAAACCCAGAAAACTAATCTTAGAAGGTGGTTAGCTATGTCTGAGGAGTATGCTTATTTGTGTCTTCAAAGAATATACATGCCTGCACCCACACATTTGTGTTTACACGTACCTATAGATACCTCTGGAAGCCCCGATGGCGTAGTTAAGTGCTACGGCTGCTAACCAAGAGGTCGGCAGTTTGAATCTGCCAGGCGCTTCTTGGAAACTCTATTGGGCAGTTCTTCCCTATAGGGTTGCTATGAGTCGGAATCGACTTGACAGCAGTGGGTTTGATTTGGTTTGGTTTATAGATACTTCTATCTGTTCTACCTATGTACACATCTGTACCTACCCATATGTCATGGATTGAATTATATCCCCCAAGAATGTGTGTATCAACTTCATTAGGCCATGATTCCCAGTATTCTGTGGTTGTCCTCCATTTTGTGATTGTCATTTTATGTAAGAGAGGATTAGGGTGGGATTGGAAACCCTGGTGGCATAGTGGTTAAGTGCTATGGCTGTTAACCACAAGGTTGGCAGTTCAAACCTGCGAGGTGCTCCTTGGAAACTCTACAGGGCAGTTCTACTCTGTCCTATAGGGTCTCTATGAGTCGGAATCAACTCGATGGCAGTGGGTTTGGTTTTTGGGTTGTAATACCCTTACCAGGTCAACACCCTGATCCAGTGTAAAGGGAGTTTCCCTGGGGTGTGGCCTGCACCACCTTTTATCTCTTAAGAGATAAAAGGAAAGGGAAACAAGCAGAGAGTTGAGGACCTCATACAACCAAGAAGGCAGTACCAGGAGCAGAGCGTGTCCTTTGGAAATGGGATCCCTGTGCCTGAGAAGCTCCTCAACCAGGGAAAGATTGAAGATAAGGACCTTCCTCCAGAGTCGACAGAGAGAGAAAGACTTCCCCTGGAGCCAACACCCTGAATTTGGACTTGTAACCTACTAGACTGTGAGAAAAAAAAGTTTTCTTTGTTAAAGCCATCCACTTGTGGTATTTCTGTTATGGCACCACTAGATAACCAAGACACCTTATACCAATATGCCTATACCCACCCACATGTGCTCAAACACTCATTTTTACTTTAGTTGTGCTGTGCTCATTATATCCACATTTGGTGACACTTTTCCCATCACCAAAAATAACGAGCCTCCACGATCTAAAGTGTATTTTCCACTCCCTCCCTCCTCTTCCTAGTAACCAGCAATGAACATTGGTCTCTGTCTATATATCTATCCTTCTCTTCTAATAAAAAAGGGGTCATACAATATTTGTCCTTATATGCTTGACTTATTTCACTCAGCATTATGCCCGCCAGGTCCATCCATGTTACAATATGTTTCACAGAATCATCATTGTTCTTTATGGTTATGTAATATTCTGTTGCATGTATGTACCACAATTTGCTTATCCACTCATTCACTGATGGGCACTTCTGCCGTTTTCCATTTATTCACTATTGTGAATAAAGCGGCGATGAACATAGGTGTGCATATGTCTATTCATGTCATTATTTTTAGGTCTCTAATTTTTTTTTAGGGTATATACTCAAGGAGCTCTGGTGGTGCAATGGTTAAGCACTCAGCTGCTAACCAAAAGGTCAGTGGTTCAAACCCACCAGCAGCCCCATGGGAGAAAGATATGGCAGATTGCTCCAGTAAAGAATACAGCCTTGGAAACCCTATTGGGCAGTTCTACTCTGTCCTATAGGGTGGCTAAAGGACGTGCTCTGCTCCTGACACTGCTTTCTTGGTGGTATGAGGTCCCCCTGTCTCTCTGCTCACTTCTCTCTTTTATATCCCAAAAGAGATTGTCTTAAGACACAAATTAATCTTGTTGATTGAGTCCTGCGTCATTAACATAACTGCTGCCAATCTCACCTCATTAGCATCATAGTGGTAGGATTTACAACACATAGGAAAATCACATCAAATGACAAATGGTGGACAGTCACACAATACTGGGAATCGTGGCCTAGCCAGGCTGACATATATTTTTGGGGAACACAATTCAATCTATGACACCAACCAAAAGCCTGGGGCCCATAACCACCAACCACTCCACTAGAAAAAGTTGTGGTAGCCTGCCTCCACAAAAACTCATAGCCCTGGGAACCCTATGACATAGCTCCACTCTGTCCCACAGGGTCACCATGAGTCAGAATAGACCCAGCAGCAGAAGCCTGGTATCATCTCCTGAGAACCAGTAGAGGGCACTGTTATCCTTAGTGTCTTTTTCAGTGGTGATTCAGGAGTTTTGGATGTTTGATCTCTGGAATTCAATACGCATGCCTGAGGCGCTCCTTGGAAACTCTATGGGGCAGTTCTACTCTGGCCTATAGGGTCACTATGAGTTGGAATCGACTCGACGGCATTGGGTTTTTGGTTTTTGGGCATGAGGGGTGAGGGGTTTAGCTGGTCAGAGACGCTGATGTAAGTGGTGGGCTTGACTGTTCTGTGCTTAAGATGGGGGCTTTCTATGTCTTTTCCTCGAGGACACACTTGCACAGCCTCTTCCAGAGTGTCTCACTGTGAGCAGGGAGCTAGACATTTCCCTTTCTGTTACTTGTCTGTCTGAAGTATTCCTCTCACCCTGCTGCCTTTGCAATTTGTCTTAGGCTGGATTCTCTAGAGAAGCGAAACCACTAAAGCATAAAAGTATATAGAGAGATTTACATAAAGCAAATGTCTTATGCAGTACACGGTTATAGAGGCTGGAATGTCCCAAATACATGGGTCAAGCTGGAGGCTTCCCCTGATTCACATGGCCACAGGGGCTGGCAAACCCAAGATCAGCAGGTCAGACAGCGGGATGTTTCCTCACAGTCTGCGAAGATTGATGAATCCCAAGCTTAGCAGGCCGGACTGCAGGTAAGCTTCTAATTCAAGTTGCAGGAATGGTAGTCAGACAAACAGGAGCCAGCAGCAGGATCCAGAGTGATCAAAAGCCCAGGAAACTTGCCAGAGAGTCCACTTATATTCAATGTAGGCCAAGCCCCCAAGGAAGCTCTCTTTCAATGGATTAGCTATTCAGAGCAGATCCCATCATGGAGGTGATCACATTATATCAAATCTCATCATGGAAGCGATCACATAATCATACAACTGCCAAACTACATCATAACTGCCAACTACTGAGAAACATGGCCCAGCCAAATTGACGCATAATCTTAACAATCACACAGTTCTTTCAGGTTCTATTACCCGTCTGTCCTGGGCCTCAGTGAGATTTTACAGCACTCTATTGCAGTGCCATGGTCTTCCTTCACCCCTCCCAGTTGCACAGGCTGTGAATTCCCATGGCCAATCTGTGCCATCTTAAAAAATTTGGCTACAACTTCCTCAGATTAGCTCCCTTTCTGTGTTCCCTGTTTGGGGTGTTGCCCAGCCCTGTCCCTAAGTGGCTGTGATGAGTGAGTGCTCCAGATCTAAGTGCGTAGGTTCTCCCAGCTTCTGTGTCATCTCTACTCCTCCTCTCCCCCACTTCTGGACTCACTTTGACTCCCCAGTACCTCAGGTGACATTTGGAGTTCTGAGATCTCAGTTTGTGTTTGTTTTTATTCATTGTTCAGTGGGTTAGTTGCTGGGGGAGTAAATGGGAGCATTCACTCACTTCACTATCTTACTCTGCCTTCAGACTTTATTTTTTTAATAATTGAATAATGTGGAATATAAGCAGTGTTATATAATCACTGATTAATTTTCAAGTGCTTACTTTTGAAGAATTAAGAAAATTCACTTAGTTCAGTTAACTAAGAAATAAAGGATTGTTTTCAACACTACATGTCAACACAACTGTCTCACTCACATTTCGGTGAGTATTGACTGGGCAGTCTGTGCATGGCAGATAAACTGAAGCAATCACTTTGCAATAAGCAATTTTATTTTTCAGAATTTCTGTAGGCATCTTCTACTTTTGACAGACAGCCATCCTCCCTCATAATCACCCACACATAGTGAGGACTGAAGTAGCAGCATCAGGTTTCTTTTATTACAAACTGGAATAAGGAGCTCCAAATAAAGCACTAAATAAAAAGAAGAAAAATGTCGCATGACCACTTGCCTACTACGGGATTTTTTCTCACACTGGTTATTATTTATTTAACGTCAGTCTTCCAAAATGATATCTTTGGATATGTTTTTCTGAGTCAGATTAGCTAGGAAGCAGGATTTCATTTTTTTTTTTTTGTGGAAATTTTGAATTCCTATTTGCATCCTGTGTAATTCACCAATAAAAACATTTAAATTATTTTCATATATGACAAATGTTACCTCTTGAAATGGATCTAATAATTGACTTCTGATTATCAATATAAAAATATTGGATTTTTTGCCAGGGGATGTAGTGATCGTAGGATATTTAAAAAATGTTTTAAAGTCAATTAGCTTGTTAGAAGACTGTACTCTAAAGGAGAAAATGTAATTTCCTCTGAGACTGAATTCTGATGATTTGAGTTAGAGACATGACTCTATCACGTATTAGCTGGAGGAGAGTGGGCTGAGCAATTGGTTACTCTGAGTTTTAGCTTCCTCATTTATAAAGTGGGAATAATAGTCACCCTGCTTCTGTATATCTGTGTATCTTCTAAGATGAAACCATGAACCCATTCCTCATACTCTTGGTATTATTTTCCTTTGTTTACATTTATCTGTGGAAGACCTTATCTTCTGCTTTGAGTTATAGTTATTTATATGGTTACTTTACCCCATTGTCAACATTAGAGTTGACACTCACTGAGTGTAAAACTTATGTGTACTAATGTTGTATCTTCAACAATAATAAGCAGAGTGCTTCCTATCCAACAGTGATAATAAATATAATTTATATAATAAATATATTTATATATCATTTTAGGAAGTATTTTGGCATCTACTTACCAATTTATTCAATGACATACACACACGCATCTGTTTATCTAGATAAGAATTTTGAGCTCTTCTGTCAAACCGTTAGGAAAATTGAAAGCTAAATTTAGTCTCCATCTTCAAGCATATATGAACAGAAGCAAAACCAGTTTTACCAAGAGTGATGATAATGTCTGGAGTGACTTACATAGTTGTATTTGTCTTGCTTAGTGCCTAATGAGAGTAAATGTATGTGTCTGTGTTGGTGTTTGGGGATGGGCAATGGGATACTTAAGTAAAAGGACTCTCGAACCTATTCAAGTGGGAAAGAGAAGAAAGGTAATGGTCTGGGAGAGAAGTACCTTGACCAAGAGCCAGGAGCTCATTATTCACACTACCCACTGCTGTTGAGTCAATTCCGACTAATTATTCACACTAGAGCCTGCAATTCACTCTGTGCCCTCCTTCCTTATATGAAAAATGATCAAGAAAATATTTAATTCTGAGACTAGGAATGTTTGAAGGGAGCAGGACTGATGAATGTGAGATTGTAGTACTGTTTTTAAATGGAGTCCGATCTTGTGACTGTTTTGTTTGATGATCTCCTTCCAGAAAATCAGTCACTGAAAACTCCATTGTGCACAGTTCTAGTATGACACACATGAAATCATCATTAGCTGGAGTTTATGCAACAGCAACTAGTAGCCTGTAGTTTATATATATATATATATATATATTTTGATGTCTTTGCCATATTCCTAACTTCATATGATAAATTGGAAAGTGTTCTCTCCTCCCCTAGTCTCTGATAGAGTTTGTGTAAGAATGGCATTATTTCACTCTTAAATGTTGAAAAAAGATACTTGTAAAGACATCTGGGGCTGAAGTTTATTTGTATGGTGAGGTTTTTACTTTTAATGATGTTTCTGCAACAGAAATTGACCTGTTCGATTTTTCTCTTTCATTTTTGATAATTTGTATCTTTCAAGGAATTTGTTCATTTCAGCTAAGTTGTTAAATTCATTGGCATGTATTTGCTCAGAATATTCAAGTTCATTAATCTCATTCTTTGCAACATTCATTTGCTATTAAGCCTACCTACTTATTATTATTCCACCATGCATCTGTCAGTTTGTCATACTATGGTGGCTTGTGTGTTGCTGTGATACTGAAAGCTTTGCCAGTGGTATTTCAAATACCAGCCCATGCTGGTGTTGGTGGACAGATTTTAGCAGAGCTTCCAGACTAAGACAGACAAGGAAGAAGGACTTGGCAGTCTACTTCTGAAAAAAATAGGCCAGTGGAAACCTTATGAATCGTAGCAGAACATTGTCTGATATAATGCCAGAAGATGAGCCCCTCAGGTTTGAAGGCACTCAAAATATGACTGAGGAAGAACTCTCTCCTCAAAGCAGAGTTGACCTTAATGATATGGATGGTTACAAACTTTTGGGATCTTCATTAACTGATGTGGTACAACTCAAAATGAGCTGCAAACATCCATTAATAATTGGAACATGGAAGGTGCAAAGTATGAATCTTGGAAAATTGAAAGTTGTCAAAAATGAGATGGAACCACAAAGAAAGTTAACAAACCTACTCATTAAAATAAGGAAGAAAAATATAAAGCCTCAATAAAAACAAAATCTACAAAAAAAGAAATGAAAAAAGAAATCCACAAACAAAAGGAACTCAGCACAGGAGAGTAAGAGGAACAAAGAAAATGTTAGCACCACAAAAAAAAACACTACAAAATGACAGCAATAAACTCACACCTATTGATAATTACACTGAATGTAAATGGCCTAAATGCACCCATAAAGAGACACAGGGTGACAGAATAGATTAAAAAAAAAGAAAAAAAAGGACCCATCAGTATGCTGTCTACGAGAGACACACCTTAGAAACAAAGGTGCAAATTTATTAAAAAACAAAGGATGGAAAAAACATATCAAGCAAATAACTACCAAAAAAGGGCAGGAGTGGCAATACTAATCTCAGATAATATAGACTTTAAAACAAAATTCACCCTAAAAGACAAAGAAGGGCACAATACAATGATTAAAGAGATGATCAGTCATGAAGACTTAACCATAATAAACATCTAAGTACCCAATGACAGGGCTCCAAAATACATAAAGTCTAACAGCACTGAAAAGAGAGATTGACAGTTCCACAATAATAGTAGGAGACTTCAACACACCACTCTCAGTAAAAGACAGAACATCTAGAAAGAAATTCAACAAAGATACAGAAGAGCTAAAGAGCACAATCAGCCAACTTGACCTCACAGACATATATAGAACACTCCACCCAACAGCTGCAAAGTACACATTCTTTTCCAATGCACATGGAGTGTTCTCCAGAATAGACCACATCTTAGGCCACAGAGCAACACTCAACAAAACCCAGAACACTGAGATAATACAAGGTATCTTCTCTGACCACAATGCCAACAAGTAGAAATTAACAACAGGGAGAGTAAGGGGGAAAAAAAATCAATTAGATGGAAAGTGAATTAACACCCTGCTTAAAAATCACTGGGTAATAGAAGAAATCTGAGATGGAATTAAAAAATTCCTAGAATCAAACAAGAATGAAAGCACATAATACTAAAACCTCTGGGACACAGCAAAGGCAGTCCTCAGAGTCCAATTTATAGCAATAGATGCACACATCAGAAAAAGAAGAAAGGGACAAAGTCAAAACATTAGCTACACAACTTGAACGATCAGAAAGAGAACAGCAAAAAGAGCCCACAGCCACTGGAAGAAAGGAAATAATAAAGATCAGAACAGAAATAAATGAAATTGAGAACAGAAAAACAAAAGAAAGAATAAAAAAACCAAAAGTTGGTTCTTTGAAAGGATCAACAAAATCAACAAACCACTGCCCAAAATGACAAAAGAAAAACAGGAGATGATGCAGATAACACAAATAAGTAATGAAATGAGGAACATTACAACAGACCCAACTGAAATAAAAAGGACCATAACAGAGTACTATGAAAAGCTATACTCCAACAAATTTGAAAACATAGAGGAAATGGACAAATTTTCAGAAACACACTACCTACCCGAACTAACACAAAATGATGTTGAAAATCTGAACAGACACATAACAAGAGAAGAGATTGGAAAGGTAATTAAAAAAGAAAACTCCCAACCAAAAAAGCCCTTTCTCAGATGACTTTACTGGAGAATCCTACCAAACATTTAGAGAAGAGCTTACGCCAGTACTACTCAAACTATTTCAGAACTTAGAAAAGGAAGTGATAGTTCCAAGTTCATTCTATGAGGCAAGCATAACTGTGATACCGAAACCAAGCAGACACCACAAAAACAGAAAATTACAGACCAATATCTCTAATGAATATGGGTACAAAAATTTTCAACAAAATTCTAGCCAATGGAATTCAGCAGCATATCAAAAAAAATAATAGACCACAAGCAAGTGGTATTCATGTCAGATATTCAAGGATGGTTCAACTTTAGAAAATAAATCAATGTAATCAACCACATAAATAAAGAGAGAAAAGAATCACACGATCATCTCAATCGGTGCAAAAAAGACTTTCAACAATGTCTAATCCCCATTCCCGATAAAAACTCTCAATAAAATAGGTATAGAAGAAAAATTTCTCAACATAAGAAAGGGCATCTATATGGGGCAGTTCTACTCTGTTGTATAGCGTCGCTATGAGTCGGAATCAACTTGATGGCAGTGGAGTTTTTTGGTTTATGCCAAACCAATGGCCAACATCATTCTTAATGGAGAGAGGAAGGTAACATCCCCCTTGAGAACAGGAACAAGACAAGGATGCCCTTTATTACCATTCTTATTTAACACTGTGCTGGAAGTCCTAGCTGGAGCAATAAGGCAAGAAACAGAAATAAAGGGCAACCACATTGGTAATGAAGAAGTTAAACTCTCCCTATTTGTTGATGGTATGATACGGTGCATAAAAAACCCAAAAGACTCCAGGAAAAAACTACTGGAAGTGATAGAAAGATTCAGCAGATTAGCAAGATACAAGATAAACATACAAAAATCAGTTGGATTCCTATACACCAATAAAGAGAACAACGAAAAGGAAATCATAAAAACAATACCATTTATAATAATAATATATATAATTATCATTATTATAAATGGTAATAGTAGCTCATAAAAAATAAAATACTTGGGAATAAATCTAACCAGGGATGTGAAAGACCTATACAAAGAAAACTACAAAACACTACTGCAAGAAACCAAAGGAAATCTGCATAGATGGAGAAACATACCATGCTCATGATAGTAGAATCAACATTGTGTAAATAACAATTCTACTCAAAGCAATTTACAAATACAATGCAATCCTGATCTAAATACCAACAAAATTCTTTAAAGAGATGGAGAAAAGTAATTATTAACTTTATATGGAAAGGGAAGGAGCCCCAGATAAATAAAGCACTATTGAAGAAGAAGAATAAAGTAGGAGGACTCACACTACCCGACCTCAGAACCTACTATACAGCCACAGTAGTCAAAACAGCCTGGTACTGGTACAACAACAGATACATAGACCAATGGAACAGAATTGAGAACCCAGATGTAAATCCATCCACAACTATGGTCACCTGACCTTTGACAAGGGCCCAAAGTTCATCAAATGGGGAAAAGACAGCCTTTTTAACAAATGTTGCTGGCAAAACTGGATGTCCATGTGCAAAAAAATGAAATAGGACCCACACCTCACACCGTATACAAAAAACTAACTCAAAATGGATCAAAGGCCTAAATATAAAGCCAAAAATCATGAAGTTCAAAGGAAGAAAATAGGATCAACGCTAGAGGCCCTAATACAAGGCATTAACAAGATAAAACCACAACCAATAACGTAAAAGCTTCAGAGGAGAAGGTAGATAGCTGGAGTCTTCTAAAAATTAAACACTTATGCTCATCAAAAGACTTCATCAAAAGAGTAAAAAGAGAAACTACAGACTGGGAAAAAATTTTGGCTATTACAAATCAGACAAAGGTCTAATCTCTAAAATCTACAAGAAAATCCAACACCTCTACAACAAAATGACAAATAATCCTATTAAAAAACGGGCAAAGGAAATGTCACCAAAGAGGACATTTAAGTGGCTGACAGACACATAAAGAAATGCTCGGATCTCTATCCATTACAGAAACGCAAATCAAAATCACAATGAGATACCATCTCACTCTGGCATTACTGACACAAATCAGTAAAACTGGAACTAACGGATGTTGGAGAGGCTGCGGGGAGATTGGAACTCTTATGCACTGCTGGTGGAAATGCAGAATGATACAAACATTTTGGAAAATGATACGGTGCTTTCTTAGAAAGCTAGAAATAGAAATACCATATGATCCAGCAATCCCACTCCCAGGAATATATCATAGAGAAGTAAGAGTCATCACATGGACAGACATATGTACACCCATGTTCATTGCAGCATTGTTCACAAGAGCAAAAGGATGGAAACAATCTACATGCCTATCAACAGATGAGTGGATAAACAAACCGTGGTACATACACACAATGGAGTATTACGCAACGATAAAGAACAACGATGAATCTGTGATGCATCTCATAACATGGATGAATCTGGAAGACATTATACTGAATGAAATAAGTCAGTCACGAAAGGACAAATATTGTATGAGACCACTGCTGTAAATACTCATGAAAAGGATTACATACAAAAAGAAACAATCTTTGATAGTTATGGGCGGAGGTGGGAATGGAAAAACAATAGACAATAGATAAGCGGTAACTTTGGTGAAGGCTAAGACAGTACACAGTACTGGAAAAGCCAGCATAACATATACAAGGCAGTCATGATAGCTGCATAAACCCATTCAAACTCCCTGAGGGACTGAATTGCTGTGCTGAGGGCTGTAGGGACTATGATCTCAGGGAATATCTAGCTCAATTGGCATAACATAGTTTATAAAGAATATGTTCTATATTCTACTTTGGTGAGTAGCATCTGGGGTCTTAAAAGCCTGTGAGTGGCCATCTAGGATACTCCACTGGTCTCACCTCTTTGGAAGCAAGGAAGAACAAAGAAAACTAAAGATACAAGGGAAAGATTAGTCTGAAGGACTAATGGACCTCATCTACCACTGCCTCCATCAGACTGAGTCCAGAAAAACGAGATGGTGCCCGGCTACCACCACTGACTCCTCTGACAGGGTTCACAATAGAGGGTCTCAGACAGAGCTGGAGAAAAATGTAGAAAAAAATTCTAACTCAAAAAGAAAGACTAGACCTGCTGGCCTGGCAGAGCCTGGACAAACCCTAGAGTACGGCTTCTGGACACCCCTTCACCTCAGTAATGAGGTCACTCCTGAGATTCACCCTTCAGTGAAAAGCTGAACAGGTGCATTGAACAAAACAAGACTAAACGGGTGCACCAGCCCTGGGGCAGGAACTGGAAGGCAGGAGGGAACAGGAAAGCTAGTAATAGGGAACCCAGGGTTGAGAAGGGAGAGTGTTGACATGTCATGGGGTTGTTAACCAAAGTCTTAGGACAATGTTTGTACTAACTTTTTGATGAGAAACTAGTTTGTTCTGTAAACTTTCATTGAAAGTACAATTAAAAAGTAAGAGGAAGAGGCAGAGCCAAGATGGTGGAATAGACAGACGCTGCCGGCGAGCAGTCCTTACAACAAAGACCCCAAAAACCAAGTGAAGCGAATATATTTGTGACAAACTGGGAGTCCTGAGCTTCAAAGGCAAGCTTAGAAAATGAACTGAGGGGCAGGGGGAGGAAGAGACCGTTCAGAAGCGGAGAAGAGTTACCGGACCTGAATTGCTGGGAGCCCTCAGGCACCATTCCCAGAGCAGCGGTGGTGGTGGGCTGCTACTAGAATTCTGCCACTGTTTCCTCAGGGAGAAGCAGCCGGCCACACAGCCTACTCACACCTCCAGAACTTGAGAGGAATGGCACTCTCAGCAAAACCTAAGTACTTGTGTATATTTTAACATGCCCCCTCCCCCCCACCTGCAAACTGGCTTCAGCAGCTGAATTCCCTGGGCCTGAGATAGGCCCTGTTGAGCACCTAGAGCCATACTTCCAGACTTGGGGAAGGGAAAAATTTGCATTTGGGGGAAAAGATAATTTGCTAGCTTCACTAACCGGGGGAACTGAGGACAGAAGCAGCTCCTGTCCAGGCATAAACCGTCTGTGGACTTCGAGCACATTTCCCTTCTGCATGGACCTGAGTGGGCCTATTTTGGGAGAATAGGCTCTTGTTGGCAGACTCCAACCATTTCAGCTGTGTGGTGGAGAGGTGGGGGTTTGATGTTTGACATTGCTTTACCTATTAACAAGCTCCTCACCTACCCACATCAGGGAGCTAAGGACTGGTAGCTCCACTCAGGTCACGCAGCCACTCACAACAGGGGTCCAAAGATAACTGGTGCCTCCCAGTCCTTACAACCAAAAACTTTGGGTGCCCGTGGTCCATCTGCAGAACTCACCCACCTGCACGCTCTAGGGAACAGGGACGTGGTTTCCACAGAGATACTTGGGGGTCGGTTCTCAGCCCCATGCCCTGTTCAGAGCATGACCCCTGCTGCAATCAGATACTGGTATATACAGCAATCACCCCTACCCCTCTAAGACTGTAGGACAGAGCCTGTACCACACACTTGATGATCAGCTACCTGGAAACCCGAGCTGAATTCAAACAAGAAAACTGAATGGACTCCTAGACTGATATAGCTGATAATAGCTCTAGCCAGCTGGGGGCAGGATGTCAGAGTGCCAAAAGTGAAAATAAGCTAGCTCTCTCAAGCAACCCATAGGGGTATACCAAAACAAAACAAAGCAAGAAGTTGAGACACAGTAAGCAAGCATAAACTAATACAATAACTTTTTAATGGCTTGGAGACAACAGTCAATATCAAGTCACATAAAGAAACAGACCATGATCACCTCAACAGGCTTTCAAAACAAAGAATCCAGGGATCTTCTAGATGAAAGTCCCTTCCTGGAATTACCAGATGCAGAATGCAGAAGTTTAACATACAGAACCCTCCAAGACATCAGGAAGGAAATGAGACACTACGCAGAACAAGCCAAGGAACACACAGATGAAAAAATTGAAGAAATCAGAAAGATTATTCAGGATCATAATGAAAAGTTTAATAAGCTGGAAAAATCCATAGATAGGCAGCAATCAGAAATTCAGAAGATTAACAACAAAATTACAGATGTAGACAATGCAATAGAAAGTGAAAGGAGCAGAAATGAGCAAGTAGAAGCTAGAATTTCTGAACTCGAAGATAAATCACTTGGCACTAATATATTTGAAGAAAAATCAGATAAAAGAATTTAAAAAAATGAAGAAAACTTAAGAATCATGTGGGACTCTATCAAGAGAAATAACCTACGACTGATTGGAGTACCAGAACAGGGAGGGATAACAAAAATACAGAGACAATTGTCAAAGATTTGTTGGCAGAAAACTTCTCTGATATCGTGAAAGATAAGAAGATATCTATCCAAGATGCTCGTCAAATTCCACATAAGGTAGATGTTAAAAGAAAGTCACCAAGACATCCAGAAAGAAGCTCAGTAAAAACATGGAAGATCTAAATGCCACAATCAACCAACTTGACCTCATAGACATATACAGAACACTCCACCCAATAGCAGACAAGTATGCTTTCTTTTCTAGTGCATATGGAACATCCTCTACAATAGACCACATATTAGGTCATAAAGCAAGCCTTAGCAGAATCCAAAACAGTGAAATATTACCAAGCATCTTCTCTGACCATAAGGCCATAAAAGTGGAAATCAATAACAGGAAAAGCAGGGAAAAGAAATCAAACACTTGGACACTGAACAATACTCTGCTCAAAAAATACTGGATTATAGAAGACATTAAGGGTGGAATAAAGAAATTCAGAGAATCCAATGAGAAAAAAAAAAAAAAAAAACTTCCTATCAGAACTTTTGGGACACAGCAAAAGCAGTGCTCAGAGGCCAATTTATATCAATAAATGCACACATCTAAAAAGAAGAAAGGGCCAAAATCAAAGAATTATCCCTACAACTTGAACAGATGGAAAGAGCGCAACAGAAGAAACCCTCAGGCAGGCACCAGAAGAAAATAAATAATAAAAATTAGAGCCGAACTAAATGGAATAGAAAACAGAAAAACAATTGAAAGAATTAACAAGACCAAAAGCTGGTTTTTGGAAAAAATCAACAAAATTGATAAACCACTGGCCAAACTGACAAAAGAGACAGGAGAGGAAGCAAATAACCCGAATAAGAAATGAGATGGGTGATATTACAACAGATTATTATGAACAATTGTATTCTAACAAATTTGCAAACCTAGAAGAAATGGCTGAATTCCTGGAAACACACTACCTACCTAAACTAACACAAACAGAGGTAGAACAACTAAATAGACCCATAACAAAAAAAGAGATTGATAAGGTAATCAAAAAACTCTCAACAAAAAAAAAGCCCTGGCCCAGATGGCTTCACTGCAGAGTTCTACCAAACTTTCAGAGAAGAGTTAACACCACTACTACTGGAGGTATTTCAAAGCATAGGAAATGATGGAATACTACCTAACTCATTCTATGAAGCCACCATATCCCTGGTACCAAAACCAGGTAAAGACATCACAAAAAAAGAAAATTACTGACCTATAGATGCAAAAATTCTCATCAATATTCTAGCCAATAGAATTCAAAAAAATATCAAAAAAATAATCCACCACAACCAAGTGGGATTTATACCAGGTATGGAAGGGTTTGTTTAATATTGGAAAAACCATTAATGTAATCCACCATATAAATAAAACAAAAGACAAAAACCACATGATCTTATCAATTGATGCAGAAAAGGCATTTGACAAAGTCCAACACCCATTTATGATAAAAACTCTCAGCAAAATAGGAATTGAAGGAAAATTCCTCAACATAATAAAGGGTATCTACAAAGCCAACAGCCAACATCACTCTAAATGGAGAGAGCCTGAAAGCATTTCCCTTGAGAACGGGAACCAGATAAGGATGCCCTTTATCACTGCTCTTATTCAACATTGTGCTAGAGGTCCTAGCCAGAGCAGTTAGGCTAGACAAAGAAATAAAGGGCATCCGGATTAGCGAGGAGGAAGTAAAATTATCTCTATTTGCAGATGACATGATCTTATACACAGAAAACCCTAAGGAATCCTCCAGAAAACTACTGAAACTAATAGAAGAGTTTGGCAGAGTCTCAGGTTATAAGATAAACATACGAAAATCACTTGGATTCCTCTACATCAACAAAAAGAACATTGAAGAGGAAATCACCAAATTAATACCATTCACAGTGGCCCCCAAGAAGATAAAATACTTAGGAATAAATCTTACCAAAGATGTAAAAGACCTGTACAAAGAAAACTACAAAGTACTACTGCAAGAAACTAAAAAGGACCTACTTAAGTGGAAAAACATACCTTGCTCATGGATAGGAAGACTTAACATAGTAAAAATATCTATTCTACCAAAAGCCATCTGTACATACAATGCACTTCCGATCCAAATTCCAATGACATTTTTTAATGTGATGGAGAAACAAATCACCAACTTCATATGGAAGGGAAAGAAGCCTTGGATAAGTAAAGCATTACTGAAAAAGAAGAAGCAAGTGGGATAAGTAAAGCATTACTGAAAAAGAAGAAGAAAGTGGGAGGCCTCACTCTACCTGATTTTAGAACATATTATACAGCCACAGTAGTCAAAACAGCCTGGTACTGGTACAACAACAGGCACATAGACCAATGGAACAGAGTTGAGAACCCAGTTATAAACCCATCCACATATGAGCAGCTGGTATTTGACAAAGGCCCAGTGTCAGTTAATTGGGGAGAAGATAGTCTTTTTAATAAATGGTGCTGGCATAACTGGATATCCATTTGCAAAAAAATGAAGCAGGACCCATACCTCACACCATGCACAAAAACTAACTCCAAATGGATCAATGACCTAAACATAAAGACTAAAACACTAAAGATCATTGAAGAAAATTAGGGACAACGTTAAGAGCCCTAATACAAGGCATAAACAGAATACAAAACATTACTAAAAATGACGAAGAGAAATCAGATAACTGGGAGCTCCTAAAAATCAAACACCTATGCTCATCTAAAGACTTCACCAAAAGAGTAAAAAGACCACCTACAGATTGGGAAAGAATTTTCAGCTATGGTATCTCCGACAAGCACCTGATCTCTAAAATCTATATGATTCTGTTAAAACTCAACCACAAAAAGACAAACAACCCAATCAAGAAGTGGGCAAAGGATATGAACACGCACTTCACTAAAGAAGATATTCAGGCAGCTGACAGATACATGAGAAAAAGCTCTCCATCATTAGCCATTAGAGAAATGCAAATTAAAACTGCGATGAGATTCCATCTCACTCCAACAAGGCTGGCAGTAATCCAAAAAACACAAAATAATAAATGTTGGAGAGGCTGCAGAGAGATTGGAACTCTTATACACTGCTGGTGGGAATGTAAAATGGTACAACCACTTTGGAAATCTATTTGTCGTTTTCTTAAACAGTTAGAAATAGAACTACCATACAACCCAGAAATCCCACTCCTCGGAATATACCATGGAGAAATAAGAGCCTTCACTTGAGCAGATTTATGCACACCCATGTTTATTGCAGCTCTGTTTACAATAGCAAAAAGCTGGAAGCAACCAAGGTGTCCATCAACGGATGAATGGTTAAATAAATTGTGGTATATTCACACAATGGAATACTACGTATCGATAAAGAACAGTGACGAATCTCTGAAACATTTCATAACATGGAGGAACCTGGAAGGCATTATGCTGAGTGAAATTAGTCAGAGGCAAAAGGACAAATATTGTATAAGACCACTTTTATAAGATCTTGAGAAATAGTATAAACTGAGAAGAACACATTCTTTTGTGGTTACGAGGCGGGGAGGGAGGGAGGGTGGGAGGAGGTTATTTACTGATTAGTTAGCAGATAAAAACTAGGTGAAGGGAAGAATACTCAATACAGGGAAAGTCAGCTCAACTGGACTGGACTAAAAGGAAAGAAGTTTCCGTGATAAACTGAATGCTTCAAAGGTCAGCGGAGCAAGGGCGGGGGTTTGGGGACTATGGCTTAAGGGGACTTCTAAGTCAATTGGCAAAATAATTCTTTTATGAAAACATTCTGCATCCCACTTTGAAATGTGGCGACTGGGTTCTTAAATGCTAACAAGCGGCCATCTAAGATGCATCAATTGGTCTCAACCCATCTGAATCAAAGGAGAATGAAGAACACCAAGGTCACACGATAACTATGAGCCCAAGAGACAGAAAGGGCCACATGAAGTAGAGACTTACATCATCCTGAGACCAGAAGAACTAGATGGTGCCTGAGACCAGAAGAACTAGATGGTGCCTGGCCACAACCGATGACTGTCCTGACAGGGAGCACAACAGAGAACCCCTGAGGAGCAGGAGATCAGTGGGATGCAGACCCCAAATTCTCATAAAAAGACCAGACTTAATGCTGTGACTGATACTAGAAGAATCCCAGCGGTCAAGGTCCCCAAACCTTCTGTTGTCCCAGGACAGGAACCATTCCCGAAGACAACTCATCAGACATGGAAGGGACTGGACAGTGGGTAGGAGAGAGATGCTGATGAAGAGTGAGCTACTTGTATCAGGTGGACACTTGAGACTGTGTTGGCATCTCCTGTCTGGAGGGGAGATAGGAGGGTAGAGAGGGTTAGAAACTGGCAAAATTGTCACGGAAGGAGAGACTGGAAGGAGGGAGCGGGCTGACTCATTAGGGGGAGAGTAAGTGGGAATATGGAGTAAGGTGTATATAAGCTTATATATGATCAGACTGACTTGATTTGTAAATGTTCACTTAAAGCTCAATAAAAATTATTAAAAAAAATGTTTTTTCAATGTCTTGTCTAAATGTGCTTATTTCATAGTTTTAAAAGACTTTTGTTCAATTAAATTGCTGTTTCTATAGGGTTATTTTAGTATTAAATATCGTTTTGTCTCTAAAATGTGTTTTATAAAGTCAAATTGCATATTTTATATTTTTTTGTGTCACAAAAATTCTAAAACAATCTGTATCCAACTCCTTGCCATTCTCCTAAACTGATAATTTTTGGCATTAATT
This sequence comes from Elephas maximus indicus, assembly GCF_024166365.1. Lineage (NCBI taxonomy): Eukaryota > Metazoa > Chordata > Mammalia > Proboscidea > Elephantidae > Elephas > Elephas maximus. The sequence goes on from NC_064820.1 coordinate 136,981,782, forward strand.
TCCATTTAACATTTCAATTTTAAATGAGGGAGGTCTTCTTAGAGTTGATGCTTACAGTATCCTCGTTTACTTACTTGTGGGAAAGCACAGAGCACGTAAAAACAACTGATTATTTTGTTATTTTCCCAGGCTGTGTACTTGTATATAGACGTAATCTTAATATTAGAGGTCAAGTGTGCATCAACAAAGTAACTAGATTTTCTATTTTACAGGTTTTTCATTTTTAAACCTTAGATCATCTTGTATTTTATCAGTTTCATCTTGTGGATTAGTAGGATTCCACCTCTAAATTACAATATTTTATTGCTTCATGTGTTTGTACTAACTTATAGTAAATGACTTACTTAAGGGGCATTTCTTAATTTACTCTTCCCTCAAAACCACCCAAAACAACTTTCTGAACATTTAACCTTAAGGGACTGGAAAAGAGAAAAACAGCCTCGCAATTAATGGAGCAGGAGGTCAGGCACAGATATAGCCAGCTGCAAGAAACCTTTCTCTTAAAGTCGAATAATGCTGTATCTGTAAAATGCCAGAAGAATCCTTTCTTTAAGTGACTATGTTTTCTGTTTTTAATGATGCTCCCAGGCCTGCTTTGCTCTATTCATCCATTACTGGGGATATACAATTGCTAAGCCTCCCTCCCTTCTCGTAGCGACACTATAGGACATGGTAGAACTGTCCCATAGAGTTCCAAGGATACAAACTGCTGACCTTTTGGTTAGCAACCGAGCTCTTAACCACTGCACCACCAGGGCTCCATGTTAGTACTCAGTTCCTAGTTTACCCCCACTTCTCCTAATCAGACTCAGAAAGAGCAACCAATCTGTTCTGATCCCCACTTCGTCAAATTTTTTTTAGAATAAACCCAAATCTTACCTAACAAACTCCCTCCTCCCTCTTGTTAGGTAATATTCCATGATTCCTCTGAAGAAGTGCTGTCCCTTGCTACACTGAACCAGTAAATCTGACTTTGTCAGATTACAGTTTTATCCTGTTGGTCATTATCTGATTAGATTTTAATAGCTACCATAAAGTTCTCCAAAACTGTGGAGACACACTCATGGCCTAAATTAAGAATCACTTTTTCTTGTAACAGTGTTGTTGTTGGGTGCCCTCGAGTTCATTTTCAACTCATAGCAATCCTATGTAATAGAGTATACGTGCCCCATAAGATTTTCTAGGCTGCAGTCTTTATGGAAGCAGATCACCAGATCTTTTCTCCTGCAGAGCTACTGGTAAGTTGGAACCACCAACCTTTTAATGAGCAGTTGAGCTCTTAACCATTGTCCCATCAGGGCACCTTTATATAATATTGAATGTCAGAACTAGAACTTCTGAGAAATTTCACTGACAGGTCATTTTTCAAGAAGCTTGGTCAGCAGTCAAATCTGAAACTTTTAGTCTCATTGACCTCCATAAAATTAAATGCAAAAATACTACCGAAGTGATCTGTCAATTAGAGTATTCCACTTTATGCCATACAGATCTTCAGATCCCATAGAGACACTATAATGGCAGAGCAGCATACCAAAGAATTAGGGAGCACCAACTCGATGGCAATAGGTTTGGGTTTAAAGAAATGTTTCTGGTTTTCTACCGTTAAATGTGGTGATGCTTTAAGTTTTGTAATTCCTAGCCTTTATTAGGCTAAAGAAACTTTCTTAACTTATAATTTATTATGAGTTTTATTTTAAAATGTGATCAGATGCTAAATTTTCAGCAACTTAATAAAAATATTTAGAAAATTATTATGTGGTAAATTATATTGATAAACTGTCTAATGTTGAACTAGTTTTGCTTTTTGGAATAAAGCCAACTTAGTTATGGCACATTATATTTTTTCTACATTGCTAGATATAATTGCCAATATTTTCTATCAGGATTTTTTTTTTTTTTTATTAAGCTTCAAGTGAACATTTACCATTCCAATCAGTCTGTCACATGTAGGTTTACATACATCTTACTCCCTTCTCCCACTTGCTCTCCCCCTATTGAGTCAGCCCTTACAGTCTCTCATTTCGTGCCAATTTTACCTTCTTCCCTCTCTCTCTATCTTCCCATCCCCCCTCCAGTCAAGAGTTGCCAACACACTCTCCCGTGTCCACCTGATTTAATTAGCTCACTCTTCATCAGTATCTCTCTCCCCCCCACTGACCAGTCCTTTTCATGCCTGATGATTTGTCTTCGGGGATGGTTCCTGTCCTGTGCCATCAGAAGTTCTGGGGAGCATTGTCTCTGGGATTCCTCTAGTCGCAATCATACCATTAGGTGTGGTCTTTTAATGAGAATTTGGGGTCTGCATCCCATTGGTCTCCTGCTCCCTCAGGAGTTGTCTGTTGTGTTCCCTGACAGGACAGACATCGATTGTGGCCGGGCACCAACTAGTTCTTCTGGTCTCAGGATATTGTAGGTCTCTGGTTCAAGTGGCCCTTTCTGTCTCTTGGGTTCTTAGTTGTCGTGTGACCTTGGTGTTCTTCCTTTGCCTTTGCTCCCAGTGGGTTGAGACCAATTAATGTATTTTAGATGGCTGCTTGTTGGCATTTAGGACCCCAGGTGCCACAATTCAAAGTGGGATGCAGAGTGTTTTCATAATAGAATTGTTTTGCCCATTGATTTAGAAGTCCTCTCAAACCAAGTTCCCCAGACCCCAGCCCCTGCTTCGCTATCCTTTGAAGATTTCATTTTATCTCGGAAACCTCTTTACTTTTAATCCTGTCCAATTAGGCTGACCTTCCTTGTTTTGAGTGTTGTCTTTCCCTTCACCCAAAGCAGTTCCCATCTACAGATTGATCAATAAAAAGCCCTCTCCCTCCCTCCCTCCCTCCCTCCCTCCCCCCTTTGTAACCACAAAAGTATGTGTTCTTTTCCGTTTTTTCTATTTCTCAAGATCTTATAATAGGGGTCTTATACAATATTTGTCCTTTTGCAACTGACTCATTTCGCTCAGCATAATGCCTTCCAGATTCCTCCATGTTATGAAATGTTTCAGAGATTCGTCACTGTTCTTTATCGATGCGTAGTATTCCATTGTGTGAATATACCACAATTTATTTACCCATTCGTCCGTTGATGGACATCTTGGTTGCTTCCAGCTTTTTGCTATTGTAAACAGAGCTGCAATAAACATGGGTGTGCATATATCTGTTTGTGTGAAGGCTCTTGTATTTTTAGGGTATATTCCGAGGAGTGGGATTTCTGGGTTGTATGGTAGTTCTATTTCTAACTGTTTAAGATAACGCCAGATGGATTTCCAAAGTGGTTGTACCATTTTACAATCCCACCAGCAGTGTAAGAGAGTTCCAGTCTCTCCGCAGCCTCTCCAACATTTATTATTTTGTGTTTTTTGAATTAATGCCAGTCTAGTTGGTGTGAGATGGAATCTCATCGTAGTTTTAATTTGCATTTCTCTAATGGCTAATGATCGAGAGCATTTTCTCATGTATCTGTTGGCTGCCTGAATATCTTCCTTAGTGAAATGTGTGTTCATATCCTTTGCCCACTTCTTGATTGGGTTGTTTGTCTTTTTGTGGTTGATTTTTGACAGAATCATGTAGATTTTAGAGATCAGGCGCTGGTCTGAGATGTCATAGCTGAATATTCTTTCCCAGTCTGTAGGTGGTCTTTTTACTCTTTTGGTGAAGTCTTTAGATGAGCATAGGTGTTTGATTTTTAGGAGCTCCCAGTTATCTGGTTTCTCTTCATCATTTTTGGTAATGTTTTGTATTCTGTTTATGCCCTGTATTAGGGCTCCTAGGGTAGATCCTATTTTTTCTTCCATGATTTTTATCGTTTTAGTCTTTATGTTTAGGTCTTTGATCCACTTGGAGTTAGTTTTTGTGCATGGTGTGAGGTATGGGTCCTGTTTCATTCTTTTGCAAATGGATATCCAGGTATGCCAGCACCATTTGTTAAAAAGACTATTATTTCCCCAATTGACTGACACTGGTCCTTTGTCAAATATCAGCTGCTCATAAATGGATGGATTTATATCTGGATTCTCAATTCTGTTCCATTGGTCTATGTGCCTGTTGTTGTACCAGTACCAGGCTGTTTTGACTACTGTAGCTATATAATAGGTTCTGAAATCAGGTAGGGTGAGGCCTCCCACTTTCTTCTTCTTTTTCAGTAATGTTTTGCTTATCCGGGGGTTCTTTCCTTTCCATATGAAATTAGTGATTTGTTTCTCTATTCCCTTAAAGTATGACATTGGTATTTGGATTGGAAGTGCGTTGTATGTATAAATGGCTTTTGGTAGAATAGACATTTTTACTATGTTAAGTCTTCCTATCCATGAGCAGGGTATGTTTTTCCATTTAAGTGTGTCCTTTTGAATTTCTTGTAGCAGAGTTTTATAGTTTTCTTTGTATAGGTCTTTTACATCCTTGGTAAGATTTATTCCTAAGTATTTTATCTTCTTGGGGGCTACTGTGAATGGTATTGATTTGGTTATTTCCTCTTCGGTGTTCTTTTTGTTGATGTAGAGGAATCCAAGTGATTTTTGTATGTTTATTTTATATCCTGAGACTCTTCCAAACTCTTCTATTATTTTCAGTAGTTTTCTGGAGGATTTCTTAGGGTTTTCCATGTATACTATCATGTCATCTGCAAATAGTGATAGCTTCACTTCCTCCTTACCAATCTGGATACCCTTTATTTCTTTGTCTAGCCTAATTGCCCTGGCTAGGACTTCAAGTACGATGTTGAATAAGAGCGGTGATAAAGGGCATCCTTGTCTGGTTCCCGTTCTCAAGGGAAATGCTTTCAGGTTCTCTCCATTTAGAGTGATATTGGCCGTTGGCTTTGCATATATGCCCTTTATTATGTTGAGGAATTTTCCTTCAATTCCTATTTTGGTGAGAGTTTTTATCATAAATGGGTGTTGGACTTTGTCAAATGCCTTTTCTGCATCAATTGATAAGATCATGTGGTTTTTGTCTTTTGTTTTATTTATGTGATGGATTACATTAATGGTTTTTCTGATATTAAACCAGCCTTGCATACCTGGTATAAATCCCACTTGATCAGGGTGAATTATTTTTTTGATGTGTTGTTGGATTCTATTGGCTAGAATTTTGTTAAGGATTTTTGCATCTATGTTCATGAGGGATATAGGTCTAAAATTTTCTTTTTTTGTAATGTCTTTACCTGGTTTTGGTATCAGGGAGATGGTAGCTTCATAGAATGAGTTGGGTAGTATTCCGTCTTTTTCTATACTTTGAAATACCTTCAATAGTAATGGTGTTAAGTCTTCTCTGAAGGTTTGGTAGAACTCTGCAGTGAAGCCATCTGGGCCAGGACTTTTTTTTGTTGGGAGTTTTTTGATTACCGTTTCAATCTCTTTTTTTGTTATGGGTCTATTTAGTTGTTCTACTTCTGAATGTGTTAGTTTAGGTAAGTAGTATTGTTCCAAGAATTTATCCATTTCTTCTAGGTTTTCAAATTTGTTAGAGTACAATTTTATGTAGTAATCTGATATGATTCTTTTGATTTCATTTGGTTCTGTTGTGATGTGGTCCTTCTCGTTTCTTATTCGGGTTATTTGTTTCCTTTCCTGTTTTTCTTTAGTCAGTCTAGCCAATGGTTTATCAATTTTTGTTAATTTTTTCAAAGAACCAGCTTTTGGCTTTGTTAATTCTTTCAATTGTTTTTCTGTTCTCTAATTCATTTAGTTCAGCTCTAATTTTTATTATTTGTTTTCTTCGGGTGCCTGATGGATTCTTTTGTTGCTCCCTTTCTATTTGTTCAAGTTGTCGGGACAGTTCTCTGATTTTGGCTCTTTCTTCTTTTTGTATGTGTGCATTTATCGATATAAATTGGCCTCTGAGCACTGCTTTTGCTGTGTCCCAGAGGTTTTGATAGGAAGTATTTTCATTCTCGTTGCTTTCTAAGAATTTCCTTATTCCCTCCTTGATGTCTTCTATAACCCAGTCTTTTTTCAGGAGGGTATTGTTCATTTTCCAAGTATTTGATTTCTTTTCCCTAGTTTTTCTGTTATTGATTTCTAGCTTCATTGCCTTGTGGTCTGAGAAGATGCTTTGTAATATTTCGATGTTTTGGATTCTGGAAAGATTTGTTTTATGCCCTAATATGTGGTCTATTCTAGAGAATGTTCCATGTGCGCTAGAAAAAAAAGTATATTTTGCAGCAGTTGGGTGGAGAGTTCTGTATAAGTCAATGAGGTCAAGTTGGTTGATTGTTGTAAGTAGGTCTTCCGTGTCTCTATTGAGCTTCTTACTGGATGTCCTGTCCTTCTCCGAAAGTGGTGTGTTGAAGTCTCCTACTATATATGTGGAGGTGTCTATCTCACTTTTCAATTCTGTTAAAATTTGATTTATGTATCTTGCAGCCCTGTCATTAGGTGCGTAAATATTTAATATGGTTATGTCTTCCTGATCAATTGTCCCTTTTATCATTACATAGTGTCCTTCTTTATCCTTTGTGGCGGATTTAAGTCTAAAGTCTATTTTGTCAGAAATTAATATTGCTACTCCTCTTCTTTTTTGCTTATTGTTTGCTTGATATATTTTTTTCCATCCTTTGAGTTTTAGTTTGTTTGTGTCTCTAAGTCTAAGGTGTGTCTCTTGTAGGCAGCATATAGATGGATCGTGTTTTTTTATCCAGTCCGTGACTCTCTGTCTCTTTATTGGTGCATTTAGTCCATTTACATTCAGCGTAATTATAGATAAGTAAGTTTTTAGTGCTGTCATTTTGATGCCTTTTCATGTGTGTTGTTGGCCATTTCATTTTTCCACATGCTTTTTTGTGCTGAGACGTTTTTCTTAGTAGCTTGTGAGATCCTCATTTTCTTAATGTTTAACTTTGTGTTTATTGAGTCGTTACGTTTTTCTTGGCTTTTTTCTTGAGTTATGGAATTGATATTCCTTTTTGTGGTTACCTTTTTATTTACCCCTATTTTTCTAAGTAAAAACCTAACTTGTATCCTTCTATTTCGCCTTGTATCACTCTCCATCTGGCAGTTCAATGCCTCCTATATTTAGTCCCTCTTTTTGATTATTTTGATCGTTTATCTATTGATTTCCATGATTTCCTGTTGTGTGTATTATTTTGTTTATTTATTTATTTTTTAGAATTAATCTTAATTTGTTTGTTTTTGTGCTTTCCCTGTTTGAGTTGCATTGATATCAGGACGTTCTGTTTTGTGACCTTGTATTGTGCTGGTACCTGATATTATTGGTCATCCGGCCAAACAATCTCCTTTAGCATTTCTTGCAGTCTTGGTTTAGTTTTTGCAAATTCTCTAAACTTGTGTTTATCTGTAAATATCTTAATTTCTCCTTCATATTTCAGAGAGAGTTTTGCTGGATATATGATCCTTGGTTGGCAGTTTTTCTCGTTTAGTGCTCTGTATATGTCGTCCCATTCCCTTCTTGCCTGCATGGTTTCTGCTGAGTAGTCTGAACTTATTCTTATTGATTCTCCCTTGAAGGAAACCTTTCTTTTCTCCCTGGCTGCTTTTAAAATTTTCTGTTTGTCTTTGGTTTTGGCAAGTTTGATGATGATATGTCTTGGTGTTTTTCTTTTTGGATCAATCTTAAATGGGGTTCGATGAGCATCTTGGATAGATATCCTTTCTTCTTTCATGATGTCAGGGAAGTTTTGTGTCAGGAGTTCTTCAACTATTTTCTCTGTGTTTTCTGTCCCCCCTCCCTGTTCTGGGACTCCAATCACTCGCAAGTTATCCTTCTTGATAGAGTCCCACATGATTCTTAGGGTTTCTTCATTTTTTTTAATTCTTTTATCTGATTTTTTTTCAGCTATGTTGGTGTTGTTTCCCTGGTCCTCCAGAAGTCCCAGTCTACATTCTAATTGCTCGAGTCTGCTCCTCTGACTTTCTATTGCGTTGTCAATTTCTGTAATTTTATTGTTAATCTTTTGGATTTCTACATGCTGTCTCTCTATGGATTCTTGCAACTTGTTAATTTTTCCACTATGTTCTTGAATAATCTTTTTGAGTTCTTCAACAGTTTTATCAGTGTGTTCCTTGGCTTTTTCTGCATTTATCCTAATTTCATTTGTGATATCTTTAAGCATTCTGTAAATTAGTTTTTTATATTCTGTATCTGATAATTCCAGGATTGTATCTTCATTTGGGAAAGATTTTGATTCTTTTGTTGGGGGGGTTGGAGAAGCTGTCATGGTCTGTTTCTTTATGTGGTTTGATATGGACTGCTGTCTCCGAGCCATCACTGGGAAACTAGATTTTCCAAGTAGTCAGCTAAAAAAAAATGCAGTCAGATCCCTATCTGAATTCTCTCTCTGGCTCCGGGTATTCGGATGTTAATGGGGTCGCCTGGGGAGGGTGGGGGAAGGATCTGAGAGCTAGGAGTGTAGCACCACAGAATATAGAGCTGAACACCACATTCACGCTCCGCCCCCATTCGCCAAAATCCGGGCTGGATGGGTCCCTGGCTAGGACACTGCTTTCCTTGCTCGGAAACCAGTCAGTTCCTCCTGGGGACTTCCTCCGGTGCGCGGCACCGCTCGTGGGCACTGGGTGGGCGTTTCCCGCACTAACGGGTGGGCCCGCCCCCAGGGTCTATTCAGGCGATTATAATTAGGTCCCACGGTCACGCCCCGCCTGTGCGCACGCCCAAATCCCAGCAGGATGACTTCCGGGTTGAGATGCTGCTTTCCCTGTTCAGGCACCAGTCACTTTCTCCCCGGGACTTCTCCTTCCGGAGCGCCACACCTCTCGCGCGAACTGGGTTGGCGTCACCTGCACGGCCAGGTGGGCCCGCCCCCTGGGTCAATTCAGGGTAATAAAAATGGACCCCGCTCTCACGCCCCGCCCGTGCGCGCGCCCAAATCCCAGCGGGATGACTTCCGGGTTGAGACGCTGCTTTCCCCGTTCCGGCACCAGTCACTTCCTCCCGGGGACTTCTCCTTCCGGAGCGCCACACCTCTCGCGCGAACTGGTTTGGCGTCACCTGCACGGCCAGGTGGGCCCGCCCCCTGGGTCAATTCAGGGCAATAAAAATGGACTCCGCACTCACGCCCCGCTTGTGCGCGCGCCCAAGCCCCGGCAGGACGGCACCCCGTCTGGGACACTACTTTCTGCGCTTCGGGACCAATCAGTTCCTCCCGGGGACTTCTCCTTCCGGTGTGCCACACCTCTCGCGCAAACTGGGAGGGCGTCACTTGCACGACCAGGTGGTCCAGCCCCCTGGGTCAATTCAGGGTAATAAAAATGGACCCCGCGCTCATGCCCCGCCCGCGCGCGCGCGCCCAGATCCCAGCGGAATAGCTCCCCGTCTGGGATGCTGCTTTCCCTGTTTTGAGACCAGACACTTCCGGGGATTTCTCCCTCTGGTGTGCCGTGCCACATGCGCGGACTGGGTGTGCGTCCTCCCGCACGAACGTGTGGGCCCCGCCCTGGGGTCACTTTAGGGAAATATAGTTGACCTCCCCCGCTCACGCCCCGTCGGCTTCTCGCCTGACTCCCGGCGGGACGGCACCCCAGCTGGGACGCTGTTCTCCCCCCTCCCAGATCAGTCACTGCCTCCCGGGTGCTTCTCCCTCCGGCTGCGCCCCTACGCCGCCCGTGTCAACCTGCTAGACTTCCTCCCGGGATGGGTTCGGGGGGGAAGGGGTGGGCCCCCTTTCTGTGCCGTCTGCCCCCCTGGGCTCTGCTCCAGATCGAGCTCCGAAGGTCACCTGCCTGGTGCGCTGGCTCCTAGTTCTGAAAACAGTCGCTGTCTGCCCGTATTTGTTCGTTTTCCGTCTCTAAGTCTGTGCTTGTTGTTCAGAGTTCGTAGATTTTTATGTATGTGATCGATTCCCTTGTTTTTCCGAGTCTTTGTTGCAAGAGGGATCCGCGGTAGCGTCCACCTAGTCCGCCATCTTGGCCCCCGCAGCAGTAGGTTCTTCTCTATCAGGATTTTTTAATACCACTCATGAGTAAACTGGCCTGTAACTTTTCCTTCTATTACTCTCCTTGAGTGGTGTCAAGGTTATTAGTCACATAACTCAGGAAGTTTTTCCTTTTTTTTTTCCTTCAGTTTTCTGGACCAGATTATGTCAAATTGGAACATTTGAAATCAGGTTGACTGATTCCTTCCTTCTTTTTTTTTTTTTTTTTTAAATGGAAGAGAGGATTTAAACAATTGATTCATTGTCTCGATTGGTTAAGTAAAGACTGGGTTTTTACTTCTTAAGTTACTTTTGGTCATTTTACTTTTTTCTATGAACTTTTCTGTTTTTCCTATGTTTTCAAATTATTGGCATAATATTCATTATTCTTTTTTCTAATAAGCTTTATTTTAAGAGCAGTTTTAGATTTACTGAAAAATTATGCACACAGGGAGTTCTCACATGCTCACTCTGACCCACCTCCCCCCATAATTTCCGCTATAATTAACATTTTGCATTTGTGTGGTACGTATGTTATCAGCGATGAACCAATATAGATGTTTTATTATTAACTAAAGTCCATAGTTTGGAGTAGATTTCATTCTTTGTGTTGTACAGCTCTAAGGGTTTTGACAAATGGATAATATCATGTGTATACCATTACAGTCTCATATGGTTTAGATCCACTCTTAGAATCTCCTGTGCTCCACCTATTCATCCCTCCCTCCTCTCCATGGACCTCTGGCAGCCACTATTCTATTTATTGTCTGCATAGTTTTGCCTTTTTCATAATGTCATACGTTGTTTTTGTTAGGTGCCATCGAGTCTGTTCCGACTCATAGCAACCCTACACACAACAGAAAGAAACACTACCCAGTCCTGTGCCATCCTTACAATCATTGTTATGCTTGAGCTCATTGTTGCAGCCACTGTGTCAATCCATCTCATTGAGGGTCTTCCTCTTTTCCACTGACCCTGTACTCGGCCAAGCATGATGTCCTTCTCCAGGGACTGATCCCTCCTGACAATGTGTCCAAAGTATGTAAGACGCAGTCTCACCATCCTTGCCTCTAAGGAGCATTCTGGCTGCACTTCTTCCGAGACAGGTCCAAGTCCATGGGTGAGGCTGGAGGCTTCTGATTCATGTAGTCACAGGGGCTGCTGAACCCAAGATTGGCAGGTCAGAGAGCAGGGCTTTTGTTCACAGGCTGTGAAGACCGATGAATCTCAAGATAGGTGGGCAAGATGGCAGGTAAGCTTCTAGCTGAAGTCCCAAGAACCAGAAGCCAGACAAACAAGAACCAGCTGCAGGATCCAGAGCAAGCAAAAAGCCCATGATCCTTGCCAGAAAGTGCACCTATATTGGAAGCAGAACACACCCCCAAGGAAACTCCTTTCAACTGATTGCCTACTCATGGCAGACCCCTTCATGGAGGTGATCACAGTATACCAAATCTCATCATGGAGGTGATCACATCGTTGTACAGCTGCCAAGCTACATCATAACTGCCAAGCTACTGAGAATCACAGCCGAGCAAAGTTGACACGCAACGTTAATGATCTGGTGTACTCTGGATCCAGTATGAAAAACTTATGGAAACATTATAGAAATTCCATCACAATTATAACAGTAAGGGAGACCTCCATCTATTGCAAATTTAATGAACAAAGACCTAATCATGGATAAAGCTTATTATAACAGAAGAATGAGTGGAGGAAATGGCAGTCCAGGGGAGGGGAGAATAGAATTAGTATAAAGCTCAACCCCAACCTAAAAATTTATTTTTGCAGACTCTAGTTTAGACTATATGCTCTCATCATAATGGCACTATGGACTCAAATAAAGAATGTTTCTTGAATCCAAGAAACTTTTTACCCCTAACCTTTACTATACTAATGAAGACAGAAGTCACATAGACTCCAGGTTTTGACACATAGTTCCCAGATTGCCTGCTCTGCAGGATTCTAGCATTTACTCTGGAAGAAGACATAGGGTTGACAGTAAGGAAGTATCTATTTTAGAAGTCTAACAGTGATCTGTTCTAGACATTTCCAGTTGCCAGTTAAGTAATATGCTTATGTAATCTGGTAGTTGCATGTCATAAATGTTTACTGACAAATTGTTAATAATGAGAAATTAGTAACATGGTAATTCAAATGACAATTATTTACTATCCCTATAGAGTCCCCTAGATACCAGATAAGGGTATGTTATGCTAAAAAAAAAAAAGAAAATACACAGAAAATTACATTTATTTAACTATGATTTCTGTTGTTGGAAAATCAAATATTGAATAAATGCGTACCTATATCTACCATTCATCAGAAAATTGGGGCAAGCTAAACATGTTATTGTGAATTCTTAAAATGCTAAAATTATGAATTCATAATATCGTATTTCTTTAAAAAATACTTTTTGACTTTTAACTTGTAATTTTAAAATATATATCAAATTAAAAGAAACAAATTTCATAGTTATAAATACTTATTTTTGAAGGTATATCTTAATATGTATACATATAGTTATATTTGATTTAAAAATGCCTCTTTTACCATTTTTTTCTGAGCTTGGTGTGACAAGGTTGTTATTCGTATTTCTGCTCTATCTGCATTCCCTCCTAAAATAAGGTTGCTCTTTTTGCCCATTGGCAAATATTTTTGTAGACTGAGTAAAGACATATATTGTTTTCAATTGTTTTAAAATAATTTTTATTGTGCTTTAAGTGAAAGTTTACAAATCAAGTCAGTCTCTCACATATAAACTTATATACACCTTACTACATATTCCCACTTACTCTCCCCCTAGTGAGTTGGCCTGCTCCCTCCTTCTGGTCTCTCCTTTCGTGACCGTTTTGCCAGCTTCTAACCCCCTCTACCCTCCCATCTCCCCTCCAGATGGGAGATGACAACATAGTCTCAAGTGTGCACCTGATGCAAGTAGCTCACTCCTCATCAGCATCTCTCTCCAACCCATTGTCCAGTACAATCCATGTATGATGAGTTGGCTTCGGGAATGGTTCCTGTCCTGGGCCAACAGAAGGTTTGGGGACCGTGACTCCTGGGATTCTTCTAGTCTTAGACCATTAAGTCTGGTCTTTTTATGAAAATTCAGGGTCTGCATCCCACTGTTTTCCTGCTCCCTCAGGGGTTCTCTGTTGTGCTCCCTGTCAGGGCAGTCATCGGTTGTGGCCAGGCACCATCTAGTTCTTCTGGTCTCAGAATAATGTAGTCTCTAGTTCATGTAGCCCTTTCTGTCTCTTGGGCTTGTAACTACCTTGTGAACTTGGTGTTCTTCATTCTCCTTTGATTCAGGGGGGTTGAGACTCATTGATGCATCTTAGATGGCTGCTTCTTATTGTTTAAGACCCCAGATGCCACACTTCAAAGTGGGATGCAGAATGTTTTCTTAATAGAATTTATTTTGCCAATTGACTTAGATATCCCCTGAAGGCATAGTCCCCAAAACCCTGCCCTTGCTCCGCTAACCTTTGAAGTATTCATTTTATTCAGGAAACTTCTTTGGTTTTGGTCCAGTCCAATTGTGCTGACCTCCCCTGTATTGCGTATTGTCCTTCCCTACACCTAAAGTAGTTCTCATCTACTATCTAACCAGTAAATAACCCTCTCCTACCCTCCCTCCCTCTTCTTGTAACCACAAAAGAATGTGTTCTCCTCAGTTTAAACTATTTCTCAAGATCTTACAATAGTGGTCTTATACAATATCTGTCCTTTTGCATCTGACTAATTTCACTCAGTATAATGCCTTCCAGATTCCTCCATGTTATGAAATGTTTCACAGATTCGTCACTGTTCTTTATCGATGCATAGTATTCCATTGTGTGAATATACCATAATTTATTTATCCATTCATCCGTTGATGGACACCTTGGTTGCTTCCAGCTTTTTGCTATTGTAAACAGTGCTGCAATAAACATGGGTGTGCATACATCTGTTCATGTAAAGGCTCTTATTTCTCTAGGATATATTCCGAGGAGTGGGATTTCTGGGTCATATGGTAGTTCTATTTCTAGCTTTTTAAGGAAACACCAGATCGATTTCCAAAGTGGTTGTATCATTTTATATTCCCACCAGCTGTGTAAGAGTTCCAATCTCTCCACAGCCTCTCCAACATTTATTATTTTGTGTTTTTTGGATTAATGCCAGCCTTGTTGGAGTGAGATGGAATCTCATCGTAGTTTTAATTTGCATTTCTCTAATGGCTAATGATCGAGAGCATTTCCTCATGTATCTGTTAGCTGCCTGAATATCTTCTTTAGTGAAGTGCGTGTACATATCCTTTGCACAATTTTTATTTGGGTAGTTTGTCTTTTTGTGGTTGTTTTAGCAGAATCATATAGATTTTAGAGATCAGGGGCTGGTTGGAGATGTCATAGCTGAAAATTTTTTCCTAGTCTGTAGGTGGTCTTTTTACTCTTTTGGTGAAGTCTTTAGATGAGCATAGGTGTTTGATTTTTGGGAGCTCCCAGTTATCTGGTTTCTCTTCATCATTTTTAGTAATGTTTTGTATTCTGCTTATGCCTTATATTAGGGCTCCTAACATTGTCCCTATTTTTTCTTCCATGGTCTTTATCATTTTAGACTTTATGTTTAGGTCATTGATCCATTTGGAGTTAGTTTTTGTGCATGGTGTGAGGTATGGGTCCTGTTTCATTTTTTTGTAGATGGATATCCAGTTATGCCAGCACCATTTGTTAAAAAGACTATCTTTTCCCCAATTAAATTGCACTGGGCCTTTGTCAAATATCAGCTGCTCATATGTGGATGGATTTATATCTGGGTTCTCAATTCTGTTCCATTGGTCTATGTGCGTGTTGTACCAGTACCAAGCTGTTTTGACTACTGTGGCTGTATAATATGTTCTAAAATCAGGTAGAGTGAGGCCTCCCACTTTGTTATTCTTTTTCAGCACTGCTTTATTTATCTGGGGTTTCTTTCCCTTCCATAAGAAGTTGATTTGTTTCTCCATCACATTAAAAAATGTCATTGGAATTTGGATTGGAAGTGCATTGTATATATAGATGGCTTTTGGTAGAATAGAAATTTTTGCTATATTAAGCCTTCCTATCCATGAGTAAGGTATGTTTTTCCACTTATGAAGGTCCCTTTTAGTTTCTTGCAGTAGTACTTTGTAATTTTCTTTTTCTAGGTCTTTTACATCTTTGGTAAGGTTTATTCCTAAGTATTTTATCTTCTTGGGGGCTACTGTGAATGGTATTGATTTGGTGATTTCCTCTTCGATGTTCTTTTTGTTGATGTAAAGGAATCCAACTGATTTTTGTATGTTTATCTTGTAACGTGAAACTCTGCCAAACTCTTCTATTAGTTTCAGTAGTTTTCTGGAGGATTCCTTAGGGTTTTCTGTGTATAAGATCATGTCATCTGCAAATAGAGGTAATTTTACTTCTTCCTTGCCAAGCCGGATGCCCTTTATTTCTTTGTCTAGCCTAATTGCTCTGGCTAGGACCTTCAACACAATGTTGAATAAGAGCGGTGATAAAGGGCATCCTTGTCTGGTTCCCGTTCTCAAGAGAAATGCTTTCAGGCTCTCTCCATTTAGAATGATGTTGGCTGTTGTATATAAAAAAAAAAAAAAATAGACGCCCTTTATTATGTTGAGGAATTTTCCTTCAGTTCCTATTTTGCTGAGAGTTTTTATCATGAATGGGTGTTGGACTTTGTCAAATACCTTTTCTGCATCAATTGATAAGATCATGTGGTTTTTGTCTTTTGTTTTATTTATATGGTGGATTACATTAATGGTTTTTCTAATACTGAACCAACCTTGCATACCTGGTAGAAATCCCATTTGGTTGTGGTGGATTATTTTTTTGATATGTTTTCAGATTCTTTTGGCTAGAATTTTGATGAGGATTTTTGCTTCTATGTTCATGAGGGATATAGGTCTGTAATTTTCTTTTTTGTGTGGTGTCTTTCCCTGTGGTTGGTACCAGGGATATGGTGGCTTCATAGAATGAGTTAGGTAGTATTCCATCATTTTCTATGCTTTGAAATACCTTTGGTAGTAGTGGTGTTAACTGTTCTGTGAAAGTTTGGTAGAACTCTGCAGTGAAGCCGTCTGGGCCAGGGCTTTTTTTTTGTTGGGAGTTTTTGGATTACCTTTTCATTCTCCTTTTTTGTTATGGGTGTATTTAGTTGTTCTACTTCTGATTGTGTTAGTTTAGGTAGGTAGTGTGTTTCTAGAAATTCATCCATTTCTTCTAGGTTTTCAAGTGTGTTAGAGTAGAATTTTTCGTAGTAATCTGATTCTTTTAATTTCTGCTTGGTCTGTTGTGATATGGCCCATCCCATATCTTATTCAAGTTATTTGTTTCCTTTCCTGTATTTCTTTAGTCAGTCTGGCCAATGGTTTCTCGATTTTGTCAGAGAACCAGCTTTTGGCTTTGTTGATTCTTTCAGTTGTTTTTCTGTTCTCTAATTCATTTAATTCTGCTCTAATTTTTATTAGTTGTTTTCTTCTGGTGCCTGAGAGATTCTTTTGTGCTCGCTTTCTATTTGTTCAAGTTGTGGGGACAGCTCTCTGATTTTGGCTTTTCTTTATGTATATGTGCATTTATTGGTATAAATTGACCCCTGAGCGTTGCTTTCATTGTGTCCCAGAGGTTTTGATAGGAAGTGTTTTCAGTCTCGTTGCATTCTATGAATTTCTTTATTCCCTCCTGAATGTCTTCTATAACCAAGTCTTTTTTGAGCAGGGTATTGTTCAGTTTCCAAGTATTTGATTTCTTTTCCCTGATTTTTCTGTCATTGATTTCTACTTTCATGGTCTTATGGTCTGAGAAGATGCTTTGTAATATTTTGATGTTTTGGATTCTGCATAGGTTTGTTTTATGACCTAATATGTGATCTATTCTAGAGAATGTTCCATGTGCACTAGAAAAAAAAGTATACTTTGCAGCAGTTGGGTGGACTGTTCTGTATAAGTCTATGAGGTCAAGCTGGTTGATTGTAGCAGTTAGATCTTCTGTGTCTCTATTGAGCTATCCTTCTCCAAAGTGGTGTGTTGAAGTCTCTTACTATAATTGTGGAGGTGTCTATCTCACTTTTCAATTCTGTTTAAAGCTTGTTTTATGTATGTTGTAGCCCTGTCTTTGGGTGCATAAATATTTAATATGGTTATATCTTCCTGGTCGATTGTCGCTTTAATCATTATGTAGTGTCCTTCTTTATCCTTTGTGGTGGGTTTAACTTTGAAGTCTATTTTGTCAGAAATTAATATTGCTACTCTTGCTCTTTTTCACTTATTGTTTGCTTGATATATTTTTTCCATCCTTTGAGTTTTACTTTGTTTGTGTCTCTAAGTCTAAGATGTGTCTCTTGTAGGCATTGTATAGACGGATCATGTTTCTTTATCCAGTCTGAGACTCTTTGTCTCTTTACTGGTGCATTTAGTCCATTTACATTCACCGTAATTATAGATAAAGGTGAGTTTAGTCGTGTCATTTTGATGCCTTTTTGTGCATATTGTTGACAATTTCATTGCTCCACTTAGTTTTTTGTTCTGAGAAGTTTGTCTTTGTAAATTATGTGTTCCTCATTTTCATAGTAGTTGAATTTATTTTGCTGAGTTGTTATGTTTTTCTTGGTTGTTATTTTGAGTTATGGAGTTGTTATACATCTTTGTGGTTACTTTAATATTTACCACTATTTTTCTAGTTAAAAACCTAACTCGTATCATCGTATATCACCTTGTTTTCCTCTCCATATGGAAGATCTATGCCTCTTGTATTTAGTCCCTTTTTTTGTTTATTGTAATCTTTTACATAATGACTTCAATGATTCCCTGTTTTGAGCATTTTTTTTCTTTTTAAAATTAATCTTATTTTGTTTTTGTGATTTCCCTATTTGAGTTGATATCAGAATATTGTGTTCTGTGGCCTTGTGTTGTGTTGGTATCTCAAATTATTGATTTTCAGACTGAAGAATTTTCTTTAGTAATTCTTGTCAATTCTCTTTGGTTTTTGCAATTCTCTAAGCTTGTGTTTATCTGTAAATGTTTTAATTTCACCTTTATATTTGAGAGAGAGTTTTGCTTGATATATGATTCTTGGTTGGCAGTTTTTCTCCTTCAGTGCTGTATATATGTCATCCCATTGCCTTCTTGCCTGCATGGTTTCCGCTGAGTAGTCTAAACTTACTCTTATTGATTCTTCTCTGTAGGTGACTTTTCTTTATCCTTGGCTGCTTTTAAAATTTTCTCTTTATCTTTGGTTTTGGCAAGTTGGATGATAATATGCCTTTTTGATTTTCTTTTTGTATCAATATTTTGTGGGGTTTGATGAGCATCTTGGATAGATATCCTTTCGTCTTTCATGATGCCAGGGAATTTTTCTCCCAACAGATCTTTTCAACTATTCTCTCTGTATTTTCTGTTATCCCTCCCTGTTCTGGAACTCCAATCACATGCAAATTATTCTTGATAGAGTCCCACATGATTCTTAGGGTTTCTTCATTTTTTTAAATTCTTTTATCTGATTTTTCTTCAACTATATTGTTTTTTTTTCTTTTTGTGTCATTTGCCTTATCCTCCACCTCCCCCACTCTGCATTCCAATTCTTTGATTCTGCTCCTCTAACTTCCTGTTGAGTTGTCTAATTCTGTAATTTTACCGTTAATCTTTTGCATTTCTGAATGCTGTCTCTCTATGGATTCTTGCAGCTTATTAATTTTTCCACTATGTTCTTGAATAATCTTTTTGATTTCTTCAACCGCTTTATCAGTGTGTTCCTTGGCTTTTTCTGTAGATTGCCTTATTTCATTTCTGAGGTCTTCCCTGATGTCTTGAAGCATTCTGTACATTAGTTTTTTATATCCTGCATCTGGCAATTCCAGGATCGTATCTTCATTTGGGAAAGATTTTGATTCTTTAATTTGGGGAGTTGTAGAAGCAATCATGGTCTGCTTCTTTATGTGATTTGATATCAAGTGCAGTCCCTAAGCCACCTATAAGATATTGTAATGATTTATTTTATATTTGCCCACTGAGTCTTACCTTCTTGTTGTGTTTTGTTTTGATATACCTAGATAGGCTACTAGATTGCGCTGTCTTGATTGTTGTAACCTTTGAATTACTTATGTCCTCTTACCAGCTGGTTTGAGCTGTTATCAGATATATAAGCCTAAGATTCCATTCTTGAATAGAATCAGCTTAGGTGTCCTGATTTTGCATCACCAAGTGTGTGGTGTATACTGTCACCTATTAACCTAGAGGAGTAGTGCTGATAGTTGTATGCACCAGATTCTAATAGCAGCAGGGGGTCACACTCTAAGGGGGGCAGGATGCTGACAGCCTTTCCCCACATGCTGGTGAGGCAGGTGTGTCTCTCTTCCTAGAGCACTTTTATGGGTGGGCTCTGCATGTGTACCTTAGGCACCCAATGCTTGTACTTCTAAAGAATGGTAGGCATCACTATCCTCAGACTCCTTTAGCAGTTGGCTAGGTGGTTTGGGTAGAGCTTCAGCCCTCAGTTCCCTGCTGTGGATCAGTGAGGGCTCTGTTTAATAGGTAGAGCGGTATCAGACCTCAAAAACTTGTCTTTCCACTGTTCTGCTAAAGCAATTATAGTCAGATCTGTATCAGAATTACATTTCCATTATAATACCCACCTTGTTCCCTGTAGGGATGAAAGCCAAAGACTGTGGCTCTCTTATGCTTGGCAGGAGTTGGTACTGTATTTTTATTCCAGTTTAGAGAAGTCAGAAAAGGATTTTTACCCCCTGGGTTGTTAGTTGCTGCTTCTCTCAGGCCAGGAGAATGAGTTGAAGGGGGAAAAAACCCCTGCAGAGCACTTTACTCCCTGGCCCAGGAAATTCCAATGTTAATGAAGCCACCTGGGGCAGGGAGGGGAGGGATCAGATAGATAGGAGAGAGTAGCCTGTGGCAATATAGACAAATTTACTTACCTTGCTTGGTGATGACTGTTTTATCTGAGATTCCCAAGGGGTGTGTAGCCTGTGTGCACTGGCTGGGTTGAGATTGCCCCCGCGGTCAGGCCAGCGTCCTGTGCTTGTGCCATCTCAGGAAGCCATGATCAGCTCCTCTGCTTCTAGTCCAAAGCCCAGTGCCAAGGTTTTCTGGCTGGGATGCTGCACTTCAGGCTCCAAAACCAGTCTCTGGTTCCCCGTGATTTTTCCTCCTGTCCATTGTGTCGTTGCACAGCCTGCATGCACTGGCTGGGTTTCTGCCGAGTTTACTTCAGGGGGCTAGGGGCTTGTGCCATCTCAGGAAGCCATGCTCAGCTCCTCTGCACTTAGTCCAAAGTCTGGCACCAAGGTTTTCTGATTGAGACATTGGCTCCAGGCTCTGAAAACATTCTCTGCTTTCCCGAGTTTGCCTGTTCTCTTGTCAGCCGCATCAGTGTGCTGCCTGCTTGAGCTGGCTGAGTCTCTACTGAGGTTGCTCCAGGGGCTTAGGGGATAGGGCTGCATCCGTGCTTAGTCTATCTCAGTAAGCCGTAATCAGCCCCACCACTCTGACACCAGGGAACTGCGAGGGCTCAAGGCTGTGGCATGGGACGCTGGTTCCAGAACCAGTCGCTGCTTCAGGGCATGGCTTTTCGATCCCTGTCACTCAGATCTACTCCTTAGTTCTGTGTTTGATGGTCAGGGTTTGTAGATTGTCATGTATGTGATCGATTCACTTATTTTTCCGAGTCTTTGTTGCAAGAGGGATCTGCGGTAGCTTCTACCTTGTTAGCCATCTTTCCTCCACCTCCTCTGTTTTGAATCTTTAGAGGCATTTTCAGCTGCTTAAAAAAAAAGAAATTTTTTTTTTTAATTTTTAGTATTAATGCTTTCCCATACACAAAAAGTGAAATCAGAATCTCAATATTAAAAGTAGTCATATATTTGCAAAATAAATAACAACGCTGCTAATTTGTTTTAATTATTGTCATAAGTACATGAAAAAATATTCAGCAAGTGACAGAATTATTCACATAAGAAGTCTCAGTAAAATGCGTTATAGATTACTGAGTTTAGTTCTGCTGCAGTGAAATTGGTAAGCTAGCCCTCCTTTGGTCAGTGAGTGTGTCATTACCATGGTTGATACATTTTATATACTTACCAGAGGGAAAAAATATTGATAATGAGTGTCTTAGTTATCTAGTGCTGCTATAACAAAAATACCACAAGTAGATGGCTTTAACAAACAGAAATTTATTCTGTCACTGTTTAGGAGGCCAGGAGTCCAAAATCAGGACACTAGCTCAAGGAGAAGGCTTTCTCTCTCTGGTGGATCTGGGAGAAGGTCCTTGTCTCCTTTCAACATCTGTTTGTTGACATTCCTTGGAGTTCTCCATGTGTCTTGGCATCAATCTTCCCTTGGGTCTAGGATGTTCTCAGTGCACAGACCCTGTGTCCAAAGGGGTCTCTCTACTCCCAGTTCTTCTTTCTTGGTGGTAGTGAGGTCCCACACCTCTCTGCTCAATTCTCTCTCCTTTTATCTCTTGTAAGATGAAATACATGACTCAGTCAAGGGTGTGAGTTGAGTGAGGAGCTGACTTGAGTAAGGTGGTGACTGGAGTAAGGGCATGACTGAAGGTACACATCACACTAATCCTGCCTCATTAACATATAGAGGTTTAGGTTTTACTGCCCATAATTAAACAATACTACAAAATGGAGGACAATTGCTTCAGCTCACAAAATGGAGTATAATTACACAATGCTGGGAATCATAGCCTAGCCAAGTTGACACATATTTTGGGGGACACAATTCAATGTACGACATTTTGCCCTTTTGCCCCTCAAAATTCATGTCCTCGAAACATGTAAAATGCATTCATCCAATCATATCACCCCAAAAGTCTTAAATCAACTACAAGTCCAAAATCTCAACCTTTGAATCATCTAAATCAAACATGTGCGAGACTTTAGGTGTTTTCCATCCTGGGACAAAATTCCTCTTCATCTGGGAACTGTGAATTCTAGACTACAAGTTATCTGTTTCCATATTACAATGGTAGAACAGACACAAAGTAGGCATTTCCATTACAAATGGGAGAAATTGAAGGAAAGAGGGGATAACGAGCATCAGACAAGTCCAAAACAGAGCAGAACAATTTACATCAGCTCTCAAGCCTTGAAAATAAGCCTGTATTCTCTGAGGCTATCTAGACAATGGCCCTGCCCTCCAGACTCTGGGTGTTGGCCATGCTCTCTGAATTCTGGGTAGACGTCCCTTGGCCCTGGGCTTCATCTCTGCCTGCCAGACCAACTGGGATGATAACTCTGCTTCTTCTGCTTTGGGCAACCCCTTCTGCTAGTCCATCTGAGGGGTAACCCCACCCCCTTGGCCCTGGCAGGCACTGTTCTTGTGCACCTTGGGCATGGCAGCCCCATCCCCTTCAGAGGTGGTCAGTGACTCCATCCCTCTGGCAGACGTCAATGGGAGTCCTACACTTCAGAACCAAACTGACAACGATATGACTCTGAAACCTGGGAGGCAGTGGCCCCACGAGAAGATCCAGGAGAGCATAGCCCCACCCTTTGAGATCCAGGAAAATATGGCCCCACCCTTTGAAACCAAGAAGGCCCTGCTTCCCATGCTCCTTCTAATAGTTCTGCTGATCACCAAGCTGCTCCGGGGATGGTACTTTTCTTCCCTTGAAGGACAACAAATGTAGTTCCTTTGGCTTGTTTTGTGCTTGTAGAATTCAAAGAGGCAGACAGCATTCTCTCCTTTTGTTCTTTCTCTGTCCCTTTCAGTTTAAGTTGATGAGTTTTCTGCTGTGATAGTTGGTTAGATCCATCAGTTACAGACTAAATCTCTTTAACACAAGTTTGTGTAGCCACATCCTTGGTGAAAATTCTTGGACACATGTCCTTAGTTTGTACAACAGGTTTTCCAAATTTTTTAAGCTTTGTTTTTATTTTGCCATTTCATTTTTAAGTTCATTTCTTTCTTCTGGCATTTTACCATAAGTGGTAAGGAGAAACCACATGGTCTCTTTAAGATCATCAGTCAGATATTCAAGTTCATCACTTACAAGCTCTACCTTCCACCAAACATTTGAACATATTCAGACAAGTTCTTTGCCTGCATAAAAAGCATCACCTTTCTTCCATTGTCCAATCACATGTCCATCATTTCCTCTTAAACCTTACTAGAAGCACATTTAACATCCACATTTGTACCAAAATTCTGTTGCCGAAGTCATATGTATTCTCTAAGAGAATAGAGACTTTGTTTGTAGGTCTCTTCACTTCCTTCTGAGCCCTCACCAGAGTTACTTTTAATGTCCATAATTATATCAACAGACTCTTCAAGGTAACCTAGGTTTTATTATTAGGCACCTTAAAACTCTTCCAGCCTCTACCCATTACCCAATTTCAAAACCATTTCCACATTGTAGGTATTAGTTAGCACCCCACTCCTGGTATCAAATTTTGTCTTAGTTGTCTAGTACTGCTATAACAGAAATACCATAGATGGGTGGCTTTAACAAACAAAAGTTTATTCTCTCAAGTTTAGGAGGCTAGAAGTCTAAATTCAGGGTTTCAGTTCTGGGGGAGGGCTCTCTCTCTCTCTATTGGCTCTGGGGGAAGGTCCTTATCTCCTTTCAACGTCTGTAGGCTCATTGTTCCTTGGATATCTCCATGTGTTTTGGCATCAGTCTTCCCCTGGATCTAGAAAGTTCTCATTTCAGGTACCCCAGGTACAGAAGGTTATGCTCCACTCTTGGCTCTCCTTGGTGATAGTGAGGTCCCTCACTGCTCAATTCTCTCTCCTTTTATCTCTTGTAAGATAAAAGATGTGAGTCAAGCAAGTATGTGACTTAAGTAAGACAGTAACTTGAGTAAGGAAGTGACTTGAATAAGGTGGTGACTTGAATGAGGACATGACTTGAGTAAAGATGTGACTCAAGATACTCCCCACACTAACCCTGTCTCATTAACATATAGAGGTTTAGGATTTATAATATATAATTAAACAATATGGCAAAATAGAGGACAATTACATCAGATCACAAATTGGAGGAAATTACACAATACTAGGAATCATGGAAAGCCTAGTGGTGTAGTGTTAAGAGCTATGGTTGCTAACCAAAAGGTCGGCAGTTTAAATCCACCAGGCACTCCTTGGAAACTCTATGCGGGCAGTTATGCTCCATCCTATAGGGTCATTATGAGTCAGAATCGACTCAACAGCAACAGGTTTGGGTTTTTTTTGTATATATATATATATATATTTCTTTTTTGTTGTTGTTATTTTCTGGATGCTGTCGTTACTTCAAATGAATAGCTGGAACCAGAGAAATGGTTAGTCTAGGAATAACTTTAGGTGGCTATGAGTCAGAATCAACTTGATGGCAATGGGTTTTACTGAGGCCAAATAGCTCTGAGTCCTCTACCTGATTCTTCCTGAATTATGAGGTTTCCACACTGACTCAGGAAAATAGAAATTATTCTGAAAATTGTTCCCTCTAATACCTTCAGGGGATTCTCCCCTGGGCATTGGGTAGCTTCTTCCTATGCGGGTACTGATAATCTGTAGATTTCTAGAGTACTCTCTTTGCTTTTGGTTACTGTACCCAATTAATTCTAGCTTCCTTGGCCTCACAAAACTTCCATTTCCATCTTCTCAACTAAGGGAAATTGCCACACTCTGCCTGCGTTCCTCTTCTCCGTACTATGGTTTCGATAAGCTCTCCAGACTATAAACTGGGGTAGTCATACAAATTACATCCTTTTTTCCCATTTCTAGGATCACTGTCCTTAATTTTTTGATGACTATGTCTTGAAAACTATTGTTTAATATATCTTTTCTTTCTTTGATTGTTTCAAGTGAAAGAGTAAATCTGAACACTGTTACCTTTTGTTTGCCAAAGCAGAAATCTTGTTCAATTTTAACAATAAAGACGTATTATAGAGGCATGTAAATATTGTATATGATTTCATGGTATTAGTAATGTGTTACCTCATTTAACTGAATTATAAACATTTTAATAAAGATATATAATGATGATAAGTTTTTATATAAAATACATGAATTAAATGGTGATTATCATAGTTCCACTGACTTATTAGGAGTCTTGACCTTGGTCACAATGCATAAATGTCTTTTATAAATTGTATTTAATAGGAAAATGAAAGCATTCATATGATGTATTTAAAAAAAAAAGTTCTTTTCCCAAAATACAATTTTATAAAAATATGAGTTCTGTTGGAAGAAATGCTATCATATGGGTCACCAAAGTTTTGAGAAAGCCTAGGAAAAATAAATCAGCCTAAAACATATTCTAGAATGTAGAATATGAGAAAGTCAGTACTCCTTTTAAAATCAATTTTTGAACATAAAACATCTAGTACAGAACTTTCCAGTGTCTCAACAAAAATGAGCAATGGATAAGTCTAAGGTTGTGATCCTGTAGCTCCTGACATGGTCTGGTAGGGCCTGAGGAGGCTGGAATCTGCAGGAGGATTCTCTCTAGCTATAATCAGCCTCAATCTACCACACTGTTCCTTACAAATAATCTTTTCCCATGTATACTATGGTGTGGAAAAGGTCAGGACACACTCTTTCTACAGTGTTTTCCTGCTGTTAGTTTTGTCTTTGATAATGCTGTGCTCAGTTTATAAATTTGTCTGGCTTTTCTTCAAGGAATGGCTGACTTACTTAAAAAGGGATTAGCCAAAGGAAAAGGAAAGAATGGGCCTTCTGTGACTGTATTTCTGAACTCTAGTGCCTTAGGCAGATTTTATTGTTAAAATGAAAATTCAGTGTATGTGTCTTGAATAACACATCTACGGTTGCATAGTTCAGGTATATTAACAATGTAAATCATTACTACATATAATTTTTTTTTAAGTGAATCTCATCTTTTAAAATAAATTTCCTCAGGGGAATTTATTTATTTTACCACAGATAATGACAATTGTAAATATTTAAGCAGATGGCTTTAATATCCTTCAGTTTACTTATCCTGTACTTCAGCTTCCCTTTTAGAAATGTATGAGTGAAATGTCATTTGTATTTTCAATAAAGAAGAAAGCTTAGAAAGTGAGATTTTTAATATCTACCTCATGTAAGTTTTTCAAATGTTGGAGTCTTATGGAAGAGACGTTCCATGCTACATTTCACAAGTTCTTTACACGAGCTACTTCTGCTCTGTTTACAGATGTGGTCTGTAACATTTAAAGAAGCCAACTTTTTTTTTTTTTTTCATTTGAATCAGAATCTCATAGGAGAGATTTTATTTAAAGTTTTTGCATCATCTTTCTTAGGAAGGGAGACAAAGTTAAGAGAACAAACTGGGGCACAGGCAGTTGAGATAGTTAATAATTTGTACCTATTTCATTTGACAAATTATAACATATTTAGAAAGCTCTGACCTCAGGATTTACCGTATTTCATAATTTGGGATTAACCACTTCTCTTCTTTTTTTTTTTCTTCTTACATGAGCTTTGATACTCGACGAATAACAAGAATAGAAAGTGATATTTATTTTTAATTTAGTAGAGGAGAAGTCAGATGAGTGGGCAGTTTTACATATTCTGACTTTTTTTGTGTGCAATGAATATATGTAAACAAATGTAGCAATGTATGGTTTGCTGTTATGACTTTTTTTGCAACTTTATTGAGGTATAATTGACATATGATAAACTATACATATTAAATGCATACAGTTTGCTAAATTTTGACATAGTTAATACACCCATGAAACCATCACTGAAATCAGCAGAACAAACACCTGCCACTGCAAATTTTCCTCACGCTTCCATCCTGCCCAGCTCACCCCAGATAAGCACTGATTGATTTTTTGGCACTATACATTAGTTCCTATTTTCCATAATTTTATATAAATGAAATTATACAGTAAGTATCCTCTTTTGTCTAACCTTTTCACTTAGCATTATTATTTTGAGACCTGTTTATGCTGCTGCATTTCTTCTTTTTTATTGCTGAGTAGAATTCCTTTATTTGAGTATACCACAATTAATTTATTGATTCACCTATTGATGGACATTTAGGTTTTTTCCAGATTTTGACTATTACAAATACAGCTGTTATGAACATTCATGTACAAGTTTGTATATGAGCATATGTTTTCACTTGTTTTTATATATATAACTAGGAGTGGAAGGGTTAGACCATATGCTAGCTCTATGTTTAATATTTAAACAAACAAAAAAACTGTTTTCCAAAGTGGTTGTAGTATTTTACATTCTCACTAGCAATGTTTGAGAGAACAAATTAATTTTAGTTTTAGTTTCTATCTTGATGAATTTATAATTTGTCCATTGGTTTAAAACTAAAAGAAATCCCTTGTCTCATTTCACCTTCCATTGTATCTGATGCCATATTATAATTGGGATTCTTAACATTTGCATGCTTGGATATCCAGATTTTAACATGCAAAAGACATTTTTGGTATTTTGGAGTATATTATGACATAATGTGAGGAACTTTTTTCATTTGCTATGGCAAGAAGCCATTCTGATTCTCCATAAGGAACAGTACAATAAAGTATAATACATTGTACTTTTCTTAAATGAGTGTAAAAAGTACAAAAATACACACAAGGAACAAATAATAAGTAACATATACAGCCAATATTTATTTAGTTAGGGCCTAGACTCAACCTTATGTAGTGGAAAAGTCATAGGCTTTGGTCAAAGGAAAGTGGGTTTGATTTCCATTCTTCTTGCTGATCAGCCAAATCATCTTTGAAAAGTCAAGTGGCTGCTTCAAGCATCAGATTCTACATCTGTAAAGCAGGGGTAATAATAACTACCTAAATAGCATTAATTCAAAAATAAACTTTGAAAAAAATGCAGTAGTGAGAACTTACATAATAATAACTGTTACTACCTTTAACCTCCCTGAATGCTACTTGTACAGCAAACCCTAAGTGCTATGATGTATACAGATGATGGATGTCATCAAGTCAATTTTTAACTTATTGTGACCCCACGTGACAGTGTAGAACTTTTCCATAGGATTTTCTAGGCTGTTTAATCTTTACTGAAGCAGGTTTACAGGTCTTTCTCCCTTGGAGCTGCTGGGTGGGTTCGAACCACCAACCTTTTGGTTAGCAGCCAAGCATTCACTATTGTTGACAGAAGTGCAAATTTATTTACTTGACTACCTAATGATTTACTCAGCAATACTGACAATGAAAAATATATATATTAGCATTACAGGAACATAAAAATAAAAGAAAAAGAAAAACCGAACCCAGTGCGGTCGAGTAGATTCCAACTCCTGGCGACCCTATTGGACAGATTAGAACTGCGCTGTAGAGTTTCCAAAGAGCGCCTGGTGGATTTGAACTACTGACCCTTTGACTAGCAGCCCTAGCACTTAACCCCTGTGCCACCACCGTTTCCGCAGGAACATATAGCAGCTAAATAATATAAATGCTTTAAAATCTCTCAGAAGCGGTAGACCAAGAAGAATGAAGCCATGATGGCTCCAAGTATACTTGAAAAATAGTCAAGTAAATATGATGTTATACTAATAAAAAATTACAGACTTATCCCCCATTCAGTTATGATTTCCTTTAAAATAAAATTTGAAATTTTTATTTTAAAAATTTATTAATCACAAGTTAAATTTAAAAATTGATATATAAAAGTTGAAAGATGAAGAATAAAGAGAAATAGTAAAAAACATATAGAGAATGTTTATGAAAGATTTAAAACTCTCAATCAGCTTATTAGAATCTGAGGATTCTATGCAAAGTAATCTAGGTTTTTTACCTGTAGGAGTAGGAAATCTCATTTTGTGATTTTTGTTTTTCATGCTGAAATTGTCTTCATCAGTAATGTGAAAATGGATTAAAATAGGCAAGACGGGAAGAAAAGAAACCACATGAACTATTTCAAGTGCTGAGAGAGTGGTTTCCACAACCCCCAGGGTCAAAGAACCTCTGGAGAGAAAGAATTTCTAACTGAAATCCTGTTGTGCCCGCCAGCTCTTCCCCAACACAAAAGACCGTTAAAAAAAAAAAAAGAAAAATCAGGGGGTAATTGTTATCTTCATAAATTTTCGGATAGTATAACAAACTGAGAAGGAGTTTTCTCAGACATGAAAATGTAAGAAAGCATAAGCATTTTCTGAGGGCATCTAGCAGAGGGTCAAAATACAATGTAATTCTGAATGAAATTTTGACTGACCATTGGAAACAAATCAAAGACTGTATTATCCCAGATGTCTTTAGTTGATACTAATATTACAGAAAGATGTTCTTTGAGAAATTGACACATTGTGTCATATTTCTCATTTTACACACATCTTTAAATCAGTCTTTTTAAGATTTTATGTTTTTGCTTTTAATTTAGCCATTTTTCCACTTTGTTCAATGTATTTATGCTTTTTTCATTAAAAATATTTTATTCAGTTTTTGGTGAAAGTTTACACAGCAAATTAGGTTCTCATTTAAAAATTTCTACACATATTGTTCAGTGACTTTGGTTACATATTCCACATTGCATCAACATTCTCATTATTTCTGTTCCGGTTATTTCATTTCCATTATTCTTGCTTCCTTCCCCCCTTTGACCTTCTCATCTCTTCGTCTTTGCTTTAGGGCAAATGCTGACTGTTCTCAAATAGATGCTCTTTTTTAATATATAAAAGGAGCACAGTACTCCCGGATGACATCGTTTATTTTATGAACCAACTGATATTTAGTTAAAAGGTGAATTCTGGGAATAGTTTCTGTTCAGACTTTAAAGGGTATCTCATGGCAATAGTCTCAGAGGTTCCCCAAGTCTCTGCTGGTCCAGTAAGTCTAGTCTTTTTTTTTAAGATTTTGAGTTTTGTTCTACAATATTCTCCCATTCTATCTGGGACCATCTATTGTGTCCCTGATCAGAGCAGTTGGTAGTGGTAGCCGAGCACAATCTAGTTCTTCTTGTCTCTGGATAGGCGAGGCCATGGTCCATTACATTTACTGTTATGGTTCCTTTTACCTATTAAAAAAAAAAAAAAAAAAGCTTATTTCATCAATGAGTTGCTTATAGAAAAATTTCATTACATTCAGTACATTAAGCATACTAAGTCCATTCTATTATTTGAGCAATGCCAGAAATTGCTTTTATTTTAAATAGGTGAATACCAATAACATTGTCCTCTGGAGGTTTATTCTATTTGGTTGTGTAGAGATTTATTTTAATTATTGCATGATACACTGTCGGGTAAATGCTATAGGATACTAGTGAAATAAGTTTGAGAATATTGATTTATTTTTCAACTCATTCCATTCCATTACTTACAGATAGGCTCATAATTTGCTTTGAGCTATATTGTGAAATGAACTCTACTCACACTATAATTTTATTTTGTGATAGAACAGTGAATCTTTATTAGGTAAAAGTGAAAAATAGTTTAAAATATTTACTCAACATCAAAAAGTATATGCTAAAGTTCTACAAAAAGAAAATGCCTAAATTATTATCCCAAAAGGTTTTTTTCGTTCTTATAAAGGCCATATTTTTCTTTTAGTTAACATAATATTCTTACTCTATCTTAAAGTTTTCTTTTCTTTATACTTTTTAAGTCTTAGAAAAATGACTTATCTCCATGCAGCATCCATTCCAATATTTTCACTGAATTATAACCAATTAGGTTTACACAGGTTGCAAACTAATAGCTGTAAAAGGACTGCTGACATTTTTTTCTTAAATTGCCATTTGGTAATCATCACATTAATAATAAATAATACTTTCAGGTAAGATTTATCAATACATGTTAAAACTAGTAGGTGACAGTTTAATTAGAAAAAATATACATGGTCTTAAAGTATTTTCCTATATTTATTAAATATAAAGAAAAAAAAGATTAACTTCACAGTGAAAAAATCTGACAAATACTACTTAAGCCAAGTGATGAAAGTTCCCATCACTGGTAAGAGAACACATAGATATTATTTTATTTTCACCCCAGTAAGATGCAATTTGGCCTTAGTGGTTGGTGCATATTTTTGAATAATAGTTGTGTTAACTGGTCTTCCTTGTAGGAGTATGGATATTTTCCTATCACTGACCAAGTTGTACTTCAGGATAGATCTTGAAGTGTTCTTTTTAACAGTGAATGCAATTCCATTCCTCTTCAATTTGTCATTCCCGACTATAATTGTGGATAGAGATGATGGAGAAGCTCAATATCATCAGTCAGAGCAAGGCCAGAGGCCAACTGTAGAACATACCATCAATTGCTCACATGCAAGTTCAAGTCGAAGCTGAAGAAAATTAAGACAAGTTCAAGAGAGCCAAAGTATGATCTTAAGTATAGCCTGCCTCAATTTAGACACCATCACAAAAATAAATTTGATGCATTGAGCACTAATGACTGAGGACCAGACCTGTTATGGGATGACATCAAGGACATCATACATGAAGAAAGCAAAAAAGCCAAACCTACTGCTGTCAAGTTGATTCTGACTCATAGCGACCCTATAGGACAGAGTGTAACTGCCCCATAGAATTCCCAGGGAGCACCTGGCGTATTCGAACTGCCAGCCTCTTAGTTAAGCAGCCCTAGTACTTAACCACTGTGCAACCAGGGTTTCCTGAAGAAAGCAAAAGGTAATTAAAAAGACGGGAAAGAAAGAAAAGTAAAAAACAGATGTCAGAAGAGACTCTGAAACTTGCTCTTGAACATAAAGTAGCTAAAGCAAATAGAAGAAATGATGATGTAAAGGGGATGAACAGAAGATTTCAAAGGCTGGCTGGAAAAGACAAAGTAAAGTATTATAATGAAATGTGCAAAGACCTGGATTTAGAAAACCAAAAGGGAAGAATACACTCAGTATTTCTCAAGCTGAAAGAACTGAAGAAAAAATTCAAGCTTAGAGTTGGGATAGTGTATTCTATGAGCAAAATATTGAACAATGGAGGAAGCATCAAAAGCAGATGGAAGGAATATGCAGGGTCACTGTACCAAAAAAAAAAAAAAATTGGTAGATGTTCATCCATTTCAGGAAGTAGCATTTGATCAAGAACTGATAGTACCGAAGGAAGTCTGAGTTGCACTGAAGGCTGTGGCAAATAACAATTGAGATGTTTCAACAAATGGATACAATCCTGGAAGCACCCTCTCATCTATGTTAAGAAA
Organism: Elephas maximus indicus; assembly: GCF_024166365.1. NCBI lineage: Eukaryota > Metazoa > Chordata > Mammalia > Proboscidea > Elephantidae > Elephas > Elephas maximus. The sequence goes on from NC_064820.1 coordinate 137,013,758, forward strand.
TTTGGAAGACAGCTACCTGGTCAACTGACTGGAAAAGATGCCATTTCAAAGAAAGGTGATCCAAAAAAATGAGAAAGTTATTGAACAATATTATTAATATCACACACAAGTAAAATTTTGCTGAAAATAATTAAAAAATGGCTACACCAACATATCGACAGGAAACTGCCAGAAAGCCAAGCTGGATTCAGAACAGGTTGTAGATGGAAGGAGGTATATCATTGCTGATGTCAGAAGGATCTTGTCTGAAAGAAAAGAATACAAAAAAGATGTTTGCCTGTGTTTTTCTACTGTACAAAGGTATTAGACTGTGTGGATTATAACAAATTATATAATATTGCAAATAATTAGAATTTCAGGATACTAACTTGTAATAGAGCAAGAGGCAATTGTTCAAACAGAACAAAGGGATATTCATGGTTTAAAATCAGAAGTGTGTGTCAGGGTTATCCTTTCACTATACTTATTCAATCTGTATGCCAAGCAAATAATCTGAGAAGCTGGACAATATGAAGAAGAATGTGGTATTAGGATTGGCAGAAGTCTAATTAACAACCTTCCATATGCAGATGATACAACCTTGCTTGCTGAACGTGAAGAGGATTTGAAGCACGTGATGAAGATCAAAGACTACAGCCTTCAGTACAGATTATGCCTCATCATAAAGAAAACAAAAAATTTCACATCTAGATCAAGGAGTAACATCATGATCAATGGAGAAAATACTGAAGTTGTCAAGGATTTCATTTTACTTGGTCCATAATCAAGGCTCATGGAAGCAGCAATCAAGGGATCAAATGATGCATTGCACTGGGCAAATCTGATGCAAAAGACTTAATGTGTTAAAAAGCAAAGATGTCATGTTGAGGAGTAAGGTGAGGCATGGTATTTTCAATCACCTCATATGCGTGGGAAAAATGGAAAATGAATAAGGATGATCGAAGAATTGGTGCCTTTGTGTTATGATGTTGGCATAGAATATTGAATATGAATATTGAATATGGACTGCTAGAACAACAAACAAATCTGTCTTGGAAAAAACACAGCCAGGATGCTCCTTAGAACACAGGATATTGAGACTATGTCTCATGTGTTTTGTACATGGTTGTCTGGAGGGACATGTCCCTGAAGAAGGACATCATGCTTGGTAAAGCAGAGGGTCAATGGAAAAGAAGAAAACCCTCAATGAGATGGTTTGGCACAGTGATTGCCACAATGGGCTAAAACAGCAAGGATTGTGAGGATGATGCCGAACTGAGCATTGTTTTGTTCTGTTGTGCATAGGGTCACTATGAGTTGAAGCTGACTCAAGGGCACACAACAAGAATATTTTCCTTAAATGTTTGCTGGGATTCATAGGTGAATCATCTAGGCCTGGTGTTTTATTTTGAAAGGTTATCAATTATTGATTCAATTTCTTTAACAGATATATGCTTGTTCAGTTTATCTATTGCTTCTTGTGCAAATATTGGTAGCATTGTCTTTCAAGGAATTGATTTTTTCTTTCTAGTTATAAATTTGTGGACATAGAGCTGTTCATGTTATTCTTTTATGATACTTTTATTGTCTATGCAAATCATGTTCAGTTCCGATATTAGTAATTTGTGTCTTTTCTCTTTTTTACTTGGTTAGCCTGGCCAAATGTTTATCGATTTTATTAGTTTTTAACGAACCAGCTTTTGCTTTTGTTGATTTTCTCTTTTAATTTCTTGTTTTGAATTTAATTGATTTCTGCAGTAATTTTTATTGTTTCCTTTCTTCTGACTTCTTTAGGATTAAATTGCTCTTCTATCTCTAGATTTCTAAGGTAGATCATTGATTTTAGAGTTTTCTTCTTCCTAATATTTGCACTTAATGCTTTAAATTTCCCTCTAAAGAATACTTTCACTGCTTCCTACAAATTTTCATAAGTTAAATTTCATTTTGTTAAAACTATGTTTAAATTTCTTTTGAGACTATTTCTTTGACCCTGGTGTTATTTAGAAGTGTTTATTTAACCTCTAAATACTTGAGATTTTTCCAGCTGTCTTTCTGTTGTTGGTTTCCAGTTCAACTCCATTGTGGTTTGCAAGCATATTTTGTGTGATTTCTGTTCTTTCAAGTTTGTTAAATTGTATTCTGTGCAGAATATGGCCTATCTTATGAATGTTCCACATGAGCTTGAGACCAAAAACCAAACCCACCACCGTGGAGTCAATTCAGACTCATAGTGACCCTATAGGATAGAGTAGAACTGCCCCGTAGAGTTTCCAAGACCGTAAATCTTTATGGAAGCAGACTCAGACTGTGACGTCTTTCTCCTGCTAAGAGGCTGGTGAGCCAAGAGTTTAAGTACTGCACCACCAGGACTCCTCGAGAAGAATGTGTATTTTGATGTTGTTTGATGAAGTGTTCTGTAAATGTCAATTTTAGATCAAGTGGATTGATAGTGCTATTCAGTTCAAATATATCTTAATTGATTTCCTGCCTGCTGATCTATTAATTGATGAAAGAGGTGTTTTGAAGTCTCCAACTGTCATGGAGCATTTGTCTATTTGTGTCTGCAGTTCTATCAGTTTTTACCTCATGTATTTTAATGCTTTGTTGTTAGACGTGTACACATTTAGGATTGTTTTATCTTTTTGGAGAATTGTCTCCATCATTGTTATATTAAATGCCTCCTCTTTATTCCTGATAATTTTCCTTGCTCTGAAATCTGCTTTGTTTGAAATTAATATAGCTGTTCCAGCCTACTTTTATGATTGTTAGCATGGAATATCTTTCTTCATTTCTTTACTTTTAACCTAGTTTAATCTTTTATAGGAAGTAGGTTTCTCATAGACAACATGTAGCATAGTGTTTTTTACTGTTACTATTATTTCATTCACTCAGATAATCTCTGTTTTCTTTTTTTTATTTGTCTTTTAGGCCATTTACATTAAAAATGATTATTGATAAAGTTGGGATTAATAGCTACCATGTTTGTATCTTTTCGATTCATTGCATTTGTTTTTTTTCTCTTTCTTTTCTGCCTTCTCTGGTTTTAATTGTGAATTTTATATGATTCTATTTTTTTTAAATCTGTCTTAGAATATCAGTTGTGCTTAATTTTTTTCCTGTGGTTGTAGTAGAGTTTGTAATATACATTTACATATAATCTAAGTCCTTTTTCAAATATCACTATACTGCTACGTGTATAGTAAAGTTACCTTACAGCATAGTATTTTCAGTTTCTCCTTTCTAACACTTTATACCATCATTATCATTTGTTTTACTCATCTGTTTGCTAGGATCACCAAATTCATGCTTAATATAATTAATTTAAATGATTATATTTTAGATTAATTTAAAATAAGGAAAATAAAAGGCTCATTTTACCTTTGTTTGTTACATTCTCTGACATTCTTCCATTCTCTATGTTGAAAAAAGTTTTTGACCTCTGTAATCTTCCTTCTACCTGAAAATTTTTTTTTTTTTTTTAGCCTTTCATGAAGTGTGTGACTGCTGACAATGAATTCCCTCATTTTTTGTTTGAGAAAGTATTTATTTTATGTTAAAGAATAATTACCCTGAGTATAGAATTCTAGTTGTTTTTTTTTTTTTCTTTCAACAATGAAAATATTTTATTCGATTTCCTTCTTGCTTGCATGGCTTATGATGAGAAGTCCACTGTAAGTAGATCTTGATTGTGACCCTCTTTATTTGCCTGTCTCTCCAGATTATGGGGTAGTGGTTTTCCCTGTGATCTCGTTCTCTGATGAATCCAAAAAAAGTCATTGATTTTTGGTTTGCTCAACTTTTTATAAATTGTAATAATGACAGGTACAGGTGTGAGAGATGAAACCAGGTGTTGATTGTCTGTTACTTGCAATCACAAACTTTATAAAAGCAATGTAATACAAATTATGATTCTCTAAATAATCAGATATTCTTAAGAAGAATCTAAAGTCTATTATTGTGGAAACAAACAAAAAAAGTGATATTAAAGAGAGTCAGATGACTGAAATCCTTGAGGAAAGTGTTTAAATGTTTCAGTTTGTCAATAGGGACCAATAGTAGTGTCCAAAACAGTCCAAAAAACCTGACAAAATCAGTTTTAGAATGGCTGATCTACTAGTTATTTGTAGACTTGACTACGTTAAAGTGATTTAGACATTTAAGAAGAAAGTGTAATTATACAGATTTTGAGTTCCTGTGACATGCTGCCAAAACAATTTCTAAGATTATTTTAAGAAAGCAGAAGTGATAGTTTGAGATGCTTTGGGAAAATTCTGATGCCAGAAAATAGACTAAATGTTTGCTATCTTTTTACCCTCATTTTTAAAAATTGAGATATAATTCACACATCATATAATTCCCCCAATTAAAATATTCAGTTTGGTGTTTTTTTTTTTTAAGTCACAGTTTATGCAGTCATCATCCCAAACTATTTTTAGAATATTTTCATTACCCACTTCCAAACAAATCCCATACGAATTAGCAGTCGTTCACCACATTCTGTCTCTGCTGCCAGCCACCCTCCTGCCCCAGCTCCAGGCAACCACTAATTCACTTTCTGTCTTATAGATTTGCCTATACATTTCACATAAATAAAAATCATGTAATATGTGATCTTTTGTGACTGGCTTCTTTCACTTAGCATAATTTTTTCAATGTCCACTCATGGTGTAGCATGTATCAGAATTTCATTTTTTATTGCCAAACCTACCCTTGTATGACATGCCACATTTTGTTTATTCTTTCATCAGTTGATAGACATTTGGGTTGATTCCAGGTTTTGGCTGTTATGAATAATGCTGATAGAAACATTGATGTACACATTTTTGTGTAGACATATGTTTTAATTTCTCTTGTACACATATCTAGGGATGGAATTCTTGTACCATATAACTCTATTCTTAAGGCTTTGAAGACTATCAAACTATTTTTAAAAGTGGTTGCATCATGTTATATTTTCACCAGGGATGTATGAGTGTTCAAATTTTTTCATTTCCTCACCAACAATAATTACTATCTGTCTTTAGGGTTGCTATGTATAGAAATTGACTCTACTGCAATGGGTTTGGTTTTTTTTTTTGGTTATATAAGGCAGAGTAGAACTGCCCTATAGGGTTTCCGAGGAGCAGCTGGTGGATTCAAACTGCCAACCTTTTGGTTAGCAGCCAGATGCTTAACCACTGAGCCACCAGGGCTCCTTAGACATCCTCGTGGATGTGAAATATTATCCGGTTGTGATTAATGATGTTAAGCATATTTCATTGTTTTTTATTGGCCATTTGTATATCTTTGGTGCAATGTCTATTCAAATCCTTTGCTCTTTTTAAAATTGGGTTATTTGTACTTTATTGTTGAGTTGTAAGAATTTTTTACAATTTTATATTTTCTGAATTTATATGTCTGACATATGATTTACAGATATTTCCTCCTATTCTGTGAGCTGTCCTTTTACTTTCTTGACAATGTCCTTGGAAGCACAAATGTTTTTAATCTTAATGAAGTCCTATTTCTTTTTTTATTTTGTTGTTTATACTTACGTTGTACCTAAAAAAATGTTGCCTGACCCACGATTATGATAATTTTCTATTTTTTCTTCTAAATGTTTTAAGTCTATGATCCATTTTAAGTTAATTTTTATGTATGGTCTAAGGAAAACGTCCAATTTCATTATATTTGCATGTGGATATCCAACACTCAACACCGTTAGTGGAAAGATCCATGCTCCTTTGTTATGTGACTGTAACACCTCCCGTCAAGTTTAAAATGTATTTTCCAACGCCTTAAATCTGGGAAAAAAAAAAAAAAAAATTTTTTTTTTTTTTAAAATCTGGGTGGCTTTGTGACGTTACTGTTTTTCATTAAGATAGCTATTCATTAAGGTCTTTACTCTGCCATTTCAGAAGTTGTTTCTGGTCCTTCAATTTTATAATAACTTTTCCAAAAGGAAAAAAAATATGAAAATGTACTTGGAAAAGTGTTTGTAACTTAAGACTTTGCACATTAATGTGCAGACATCTGTATATTTAAAAGAAAAAGTGTAGAGAGAAGAATATGAGGGTTTTTGAGAATGTTATTAGACTTTTTCCTTCCAGAATTAAATAAAATTGTAGAATTAAAAGAAAAGCTGCTGTATCATTTAGAAATAGAATATGATTCTTAGTTTCCTCATAATTTTATTGTTCTATTATTGTAAAAAATGAACATAAATTAGTCTCAATGCTTTAACACATATCACCATTTCGTTTGCAATGCTATAAATAAAAAATAGATGCTATTGAATGGCTACTCAAATATAAAGAAAGAAGTGAGCCTCTCTTGCCAAGAAAACCAGTGTATATTTTCTCACAGTTACTGTAAACTAAATTCCAAGCTTTGCCACTAAGATGCAGATTATAGAAAAAACTATGAAAGATGCATAAGCAGGCAGCCAAAGGAACTCCTCATACATGAAGTTATGGTGATGAATAGAATAGGGTTCTGTGCACTGAATACCACTAGTATCTTTATCTCAAAATGTGACAAATTACACTAATCTACAACTTGCGGGAGTTGTACACAATCTTGCCATAGAAGAGACTCAAATACTAGCTTATGGATTTTTATGTATATAAAAAAAGTTTTCTTTTTTTTATGTATAGCTGCATTTAAGTTATTAAAGTGACTTATTTCCTTTTTTTTTTCTTATCAGAGTCTGTGCCAAATATGCTGTGTGGAACTCTTGGTGAGTCCTTTATATTTTCGTTTATAAGAGTCATTTCATTTTTTCCTAACAGCAGAAAGCTTATATCCTTTTAACAGGCTACGTGTACGTAATTTATCACATTGGTAAAATAATCATTGTTAAGTATTTATCATCAGTGACAAAAGTACACTATGTATGCATTATGGGGTAAATGTTTAGCTGGTGTACAGTGGATTGAATACATAACTTTCATTAGTGTGTGAGATATACACTTGAGTTCTGTTATCAACAACTGAAATATTTGTCCCTGAAAGTCTAGAGAAGGCATTCATCAGAAGTTCGTTTTTCGTCCAAGATCAGAAAAGCAGCCCTGAAACAGAGGCTTGAGATATTGGTCTAGATCAGGTTGTGGGTACAGAAGCCTGATTCACCACTTACTGTGGAAGATATATAAAAAGGAATTTCCACTATCTATAACTAATCTTATGAGTTTGGGGAAAATAAGTCCATAGATGCCAAGTTGAAATGTTTATCCACCCTTCTGCTTTTATCCTCTTCCAACATCATTCTTCAAAATCACTCTTCATATACAGATATACAGATTTTTACTTCCTATGCTTTTCTGTTCTAAATGCTGTTGCTATTCTGCTTTATTTCTCTTTCACCATTTACCCCTTTCTCTTACCTGGAATATTTCACATTTGAGCCTAGTCATATGCTATTGAGTGATTGAATGAAAGATACCTCTCTATGTAGGAGGGATTTTAATTTTTGTAATGTATGTTGGGCTCAGTTTCCTGATGCTTAAGTTTTAAAATGTGCTCCCTTCTTGAGCCACTTTTTTCACCTATGCCTCAAGATTCCTCTTTGGTCAACTATTTAGTGAAAATAGAGCACAGTGAGAGCCTATTAAGATTTCACAGACATAGGGTTGATGACCCAGTTGGGCAAATAAATGCATTTGAGATGATAGTTTCTACCCTAGTTCCCTCAGAATTGTTACAGGAAATGATATATTTGAGTAAATGTTGTCCTTTATTGTCATTGAGACAACAGTGCTTTCATATTTATCTTAAAAAAAAAAGGTGACTGTCTCTCAGAGGATGGAACCAACCAAGAATTCATGCTGCTCGTTTTAAAGAAGTCAGTTCCCTGAAGCAAGAATTCAATAATAGTAGCGGGAGCCTGTATTTAAATAACTTCTGAGCTCTTTTCCTGTATGTTTTGATCTTCAGACTGAACCAGTTTGAGAGTATCCTCTTGGCACTATAGCTGAGAAGTCAAGAAAATAAAACAAAAACAGAAATTCCGAAATTGTGAGAATAAGCAGAATGCAGTGCCTTGTGGTTTGGTTTAATCCCTGTATAATTGGACTCCTTTGATAGGCATCCCAGAATACTGACAGAAATATTCCTAAGAAGATAATCTCTAACTCTAGGATTAGCCAATACAATAAATATGTCTCATTAAGTTTGAATAAATTCTAAGAAGCACTTTTTTTAAAATACTGCATTTTCCTGTGGTGATAATTCACTTCTCTTGCCCACTTGTCAAAACCCCCAAATATACTGGTGTTTATAAGCTAAATTCTCATTTTCCCTCTTCCTGATTTTGTTTTGAGGGTAAACTCCAACTGAGCCAGTTCTAGTCTACATGAATTGTAAGCTTATATTGGTCAGAGTTGTGAACTGTTTATTTACTGAGAATAGTGAATGATAAGCCAAATAGATGGGCAAGTGTTTATGTGTACTTGCAAAAACAGTAAAAAACTCACTCTGGTACAGACTAAGGATTTCTCAACCATGGGCAGCTCTTGAAATCCCAAGGCCATATCTATATTTTCAAGGCACAGCTTGGTATGTGCAAAATATTAAAAAATTCTAAGCTTTTGATACAGACATAGTGGATTATATACAAGAAACCCAGGCATTTTGTTTCTAATAAAACGTATTTTCTCTGATTTTCCTTTGCATGGGGAAACGCTGGTGGTGTAGTGGTTAAGTGCTACGGCTGCTAACCAAGAGGTCAGCAGTTCGAATATGCCAGGCGCTCCTCGGAAACTCTATCGGGCAGTTCTACTCTGTCCTATATGGTCACTATGAGTTGGAATCAACTCGAGGCAGTGGGTTCGTTCGGTTTTTTCGGTTTTACCTTTGCATGATATGGTGGCTTCAGTGTAGCTTTAACTAAAATTAGTAATGTATTTAGACAGAATAGACAACTGCTTACATAATTGTGTTTTATGGGATATAAAGAAAATTGTCCTCTGCCTTTGCTATTATTACTGCTTAAATGTTTAATATTCACACTTTTATTGTTACTTTTAAACCTCCACTAATTACTGGCTCTGTGACTTTGGGCAGGTTTTGTAACATTTCTGAGTCTTAATTTGTTTTTCAAAGAGGATAATAAACCAACCAAAAAACCCATTGTCGTGGCATCAATTCTGATGCAGAACTGCCCCATAGAGCTTCCAAGTAGTGCCTGGTGGGTTCAAACTGCTGACCTTTTGGTTAGCAGCTGAAGCAGCACTTCCCCACTTAACTACTGTGCCAACAGGATAGTAGTAGTATGGATATCATATAATTGTTCTGAGCATTATGTGAAAAAATCTATATGGAGTGCTTAGTGCTTACTGCTACTAACAAGTTAGTTTTTATTGTAGTTGTTATTAAATCTATTATTATTATCATTAATAATCCTCCCTGGTGGCAAGAGAAAGGAGGAAAATCAAAAAGGGAGCAAGCTGCTACAGCTGTTCATTGTTAGGTGCCATCAAGTTGGTTCCAACTCATAGCGACCCCATGTACCACAGAACAAAATACTGCCTGGTCTTGTGCTGTCGTCATTATCATTGTTATGCCTGAGCCCATTGTTGCAGCCACTGTGTCAGTCCGTCTCATTGAGGGTTATTGTCTTCTTTGCTGACCCTCTACTTTACTAAGGATAATGTCCTTTAGTCATTTTCCAAGGATAATGACTAATCCTTCCTGATAACATGTCCAAAGTAGGTGAGATGTAATCTCATCCTTGCTTCTAAGGAGCATTCTGGTTGTACTTCTTCCAAGACAGATTTGTTTGTTCTTTTGGCAGTCTGTGATATACTCAATATTCTTCTCCAACATCACAATTCAAAGGTGTCAATTCTGCTTTGGTCTTCCTTATTCATCGTCCAGCTTTTGCATGTATATGAGGTGATTCAAAACATCATGGCTTTGGTCAGGCGTAAGTTAGTCTTTTTAACACTTTAAAAAGATCTTTTGCAGCAGATTTGCCCAATGCAATGCGTCTTTTGATTTCTTGACTGCTGCTTCCATGGGTGTTGATTGTGGATCCAAGTAAAATGAAATCCTTGACAACTCCAATCTTTAGCTTTAGTAGCTCAAGAAGTTCTCAACAGTCACCTGGAGTATGTGTTTTTCTGCCCCCCAGGCCTGGGACTTCTGCCCATATAGCAATAACTCTATATGGAGAATAAGCAAAGCCATACTGATGCATTCATATATGGAACTATACCCTGACTATGCTCATGTCAGTGAGTGAGGCACCAGTCTACAGTGCATGTGAGGTTTTCTGGGATGAGATTACAGTAATTTTCCTTCAACTATCACCCATAGCCAATTCACTGTGATTTCATCCATCAACCACAGTCAAAACTACATACTATCTGTCAGTATCCTTAATTAATGTCAATTGTTTATTTGTGGCTTATTTTATCATTGTGTTATTATCATTATGATACCCATAACAAGGACAGACAGAAATTGTGCCTGAACATTTTATTCTTAGCTGGACCTTCTAATCCATTTGGATAAACTGCATGCATGTTCCTGACTCACCTCACTCTTGCAGTTACACACGTGATGGTTAATTTCACATGTCCACTTGGGCAGGCTACGATGCCCAGCTGTTTGGTAAAACACTTTCTAGTTGCTGTTGTAAAGTAATTACATAAATTAGTTGACATCGAGGAGAGCAGATTGTGGTTATTAGGTGCCCTCAAGTCAATTACAACTCACAGCAGCCCTGTGCACAACAGAATGAAACACTGCCCTATCCTGTGGCATCCTCACATTCATTTCTGTGTTTGAGCCCATTGTTGCAGCCACTGTATCAATCTAAACTGTATCAATCCATCTTGTTGAGGGTATTACTTTTTTTTTTTTTTTCAACCATGCTCAGTTAAAGCAGAGGGCTGGTGAAAATAGGTTACCTTCCATAATGAGGGTAAGCCTTAACCAATCAGTTGAAGGCCTTAGGAGCAAACAGGGAATTTCTCTAGGGTGTGTTCTGCCTCCACACTATAAATAAGCATGTGGTCAGAATACTCATGTGCTCTTCCGTCACCTACGTATTTTGGAACTCAAGCCTGCAGGAATTTCTAGTCTATCTCCTGACCTATGGATTTAAGATCTGCTAGCCTCCCACAATTGCCTGAGCCAATTCCTCAAAGTAAACCTCTGTGTGTGTGTATATATAAAATTTAATTATTATTATTATCATTAACAGCCCTTGGTGGCAGGAGAAAGGAGAAAAATCAATAGAGGGAACAAGCAGCTACAGCTGTTAGTAGCTCAAGCAAATTCACAACAGACACCTGGAGAATGTGGAGAGAGAGAGAGAGAGAGAGAGATGATATGCATCGTTCACTCTGTTTCTCTAGAGAGCCCTGATGGAGATACCTGGCATGGCTTCTTTTCCTAGTGTGGGCTAAAAGACAGAACAAATGCACAGTGGAATGTAACACTACCAGGTTCATTCTAGCTTTCTTTATATTTATAAATCCTTTCTCCTGCAGTGAAAAACTTGGCTTTTATTTTCTTGAATATGTTTATTTTAATTAATACCTGAATGTATCAATTTTCTATCACCATTTCTGCATCTTTCTTGAAATCCTTATCATCTCTCTCTGAAATCTTGCCCTCCCTATCCCTCAGTACAAAAAACAGTTTCTCACCATTTAAACTTCAACAGCCAGCATAGGCTACTCTCTCACCTGACTTCCCTGCCCTCAGGTAGATGCCCTTCACAACCGTGCACCTGGTCCAGCCTATGTATCCTGCTTCAGTGTCATTCTGATGGGATATCCTCATCAATCCACTCAGGTTCTAATGTCCCACATGGGGCTACATACCCCATCCCCATGTACAAGAAAGCCCTTGCCATCCTTCTGAGTCTCCAATACTCCCCACTGGGTTGTCTAAAAAACCTTCCTCATCCTTTTCAGGCTCCTATGCCCATGCTGTTTTGTTTTTCATGGAGCTTTTTTGTCTCCTCTGAGAATTCTGTATAAGGCATTATTTTAAAAAGTTAGATGACTGAAATAAATTTATTTTTAATTTGTAGAAATTTCTGGGATGCTACTTAAGATAGCTGCAAAGGTTTCTTCTCCTGAGACAACCTCTGGCTCCCCTGCTGGCAGGCAGTGCACAGAAATATGTTGCTAACAGGAAACACATGCACTTCAACAGTATGCCACCCTGCACTGCCGCCACACAGGTTATTCTCTGTGCCTTCCTCCAGCAAACCAGTTCTGTAGAAGTGAGATACCACGCTCTCCCTCAGTTAGTCACCCAAGCAGAGGCAATTCGGTGAGATGGAACTGGTTCGTCTTTCCTAAGCATTCTTTGATCATCTGCCCCAAGCATTTTTTGTTAACCATGCAATTGTCACACTGGCCCATTTATCCTGCTGAGGTTGATTCATAGTTGTTTTTTTTTTTTTTCCCAGTGTGAAGGCAAGATAGAAAACTCAGGGTGAAGTCCATACATTTCTAAAATTTTTCTCTACAAATTTTACTGTGGTTAGATGATTTTCTAAACTACTCAAAGATATAAATAAGGAGAAACTATTATTTTGGTTTTCTTTTTCACCCACAGAGTAACATTTTTTTCTTTAAAGAAAACAGGCCAGAAGGTCTGTACTGTAGTGATACTTCTCATCAGTGAATGGGCTTGCAGTAGTGTTTACTAAAACCTCATTTTAAATCAAAAACAATGCTCTCAGTAAAATATTTATAAATGACATGAAGTAATTTTTTTCTTAGTAAAATGTAAAACATTTATACTATTATTTTTTTTACTTTTTTTAAAATAATTTTTATTGAGCTTTAAGTGAACATTTACAAATCAAGTCAGTCTGTAACATATAAGCTTATAAACACCTTACTCCATACTCCCACTTATTCTCCCCCTAATGAGTCAGCCTTTCCAGTCTCTCCTTTTGTGACAATTTTGCCAGTTTCTAACCCTCTCTACCCTCCTATCTCGCCTCCAGACAGGAGATGCCAACACAGTCTCAAGTGTCCACCTGATACAAGTAGCTCACTCTTCATCAGCATCTCTCTCCTACCCATTGTCCGGTCCCTTCCATGTCTGATGAGTTGTCTTCGGGAATGGTTCCTGTCCTGGGCCAACAGAAGGTTTGGGGACCTTGACCGCCGGGATTCCTCTAGTTTCAGTCACAGCATTAAGTCTGGTCTTTTTATGAGAATTTGGGGTCTGCATCCCACTGATCTCCTGCTCCTCAGGGGTTCTCTGTTGTGCTCCCTGTCAGGGCAGTCATCGGTTGTGGCCAGGCACCATCTAGTTCTTCTGGTCTCAGAATGATGTAAGTCTCTGGTTCATGTGGCCCTTTCTGTCTCTTGGGCTCATAGTTACCGTGTGACTTTGGTGTTCTTCATTCTCCTTTGATCCAGGTGGGTTGAGACCAATTGATGCATCTTAGACCGCCGCTTGTTAGCATTTAAGACTCCAGATGCCACATTTCAAAGTGGGATGCAGAATGATTTCATAATAGAATTTTTTTGCCAATTGACTTAAAAGTCCCCTTAAGCCATAGTCCCCAAACCCCCACCCTTGCTCCGCTGACCTTTGAAGCATTCAGTTTATCGCGGAAACTTCTTTCCTTTTAGTCCAGTCCAGTTGAGCTGACCTTCCGCGTATTGAGTATTATCCTTCTCTTCACCTAAAGTAGTTCTTATCTACTAAGTAATCAGTAAATAACCTTCTCCCCACTTGTAACCACAAAAGTATGTGTTCTTCTCAGTTTATACTATTTCTCAAGATCTTATAATAGTAGTCTTATACAATATTTGTCCTTTTGCCTCTGACTAATTTCACTCAGCATAATGCCTTCCAGGTTCCTCCATGTTATGAAATGTTTCACAGATTCGTCACTGTTCTTTATCGATGCGTAGTATTCCACTGTGTGAATATACCACAATTTATTTACCCATTCATCCGTTGATGGACACCTTGGTTGCTTCCAGCTTTTTGCTATTGTAAACAGAGCTGCAATAAACATGGGTGTGCATATATCTGTTCATGTGAAGGCAATTATTTCTCTAGAGTATATTCAGAGGAGTGGGATTTCTGGGTTGTATGGTAGTTCTATTTCTAACTTTTTAAGAAAACAACAGATAGATTTCCAAAGTGGTTGTACCATTTTACATTCCCACCAGCAGTGTATAAGAGTTCCAATCTCTCCGCAGCCTCTCCAACATTTATTAATTTGTGTTTTTTGGATTACTGCCAGCCTTGTTGGAGTGAGATGGAATCTCATCACAGTTTTAATTTGCATTTCTCTAATGGCTAATGATCGAGAGCATTTTCTCATGTATCTGTTAGCTGCCTGAACATGTTCCTTAGTGAAGTGCATGTTCATATCCTTTGCCCACTTCTTGATTGGATTGTTTGTCTTTTTGTGGTTGAGTTTTAACAGAATCATATAGATTTTAGAGATCAGGCACTGGTCAGAGATGTCATAGCTGAAAATTTTTTCCCAGTCTGTAGGTGGTCTTTTTACTCTTTTGGTGAAGTCTTTAGATGAGCACAGGTGTTTGATTTTTAGGAGCTCCCAGTTATCTGGTTTCTCTTTGTCATTTTTGGTAATGTTCTGTATTTTGTTTATGCCTTGTATTAGGGCTCCTAACATTGTCCCTATTTTTTCTTCCATGATCTTTATCATTTTAGTCTTTATGTTTAGGTCTTTGATCCACTTGGAGTTAGTTTTTGTGCATGGCGTGAGGTATGTGTCCTGTTTCATTTTTTGCAAATGGATATCCAGTTATGCCAGCACCATTTGTTAAAAAGACTATCTTTTCCCCAATTAACTGACACTGGGCCTTTGTCAAATATCAGCTGCTCATATGTGAATGGATTTATATCTGGGTTCTCAATTCTATTCCATTGGTCTATGTGCCTGATGTTTTACCAGTACCAAGCTGTTTTGACTACTGTGGCTGTATAATAGTTTCTAAAATCAGGTAGAGTGAGGCCTCCCACTTTCTTTTTCTTTTCCAGTAATGCTTTATTTATCCTAGGCTTCTTTCCCTTCCATATGAAGTTGGTGATTTGTTTCTCCATCACATTAAAAAATGTCATTGGAATTTGGATCAGAAGTGCATGGTATGTATACATGGCTTTTGGTAGAATAGACATTTTTACTATGTTAAGTCTTCCTATCCATGATCAAGGTATGTTTTTCCACTTAAGTAGGTCCTTTTTAGTTTCTTGTAGTAGTACTTTGTAGTTTTCTTTATACAGATCTTTTACATCTTTGGTAAGATTTATTCCTAAGTATTTTATCTTCTTGGGGGCTACTGTGAATGGTATTGATTTGGTGATTTCCTCTTCGATGTTCTTTTTGTTGATGTAGAGGAATCCAAGTGATTTTTGTATGTTTATTTTATAACCTGAGACTCTGCCAAACTCTTCTATTAGTTTCAGTAGTTTTCTGGAGGATTCCTTAGGGTTTTCTGTGTATAAGATCATGTCATCTGCAAATAGAGATAATTTTACTTCCTCCTCGCCAATCCAGATGTCCTTTATTTCTTTGTCTTGCCTAATTGCTCTGGCTAGGACCTCTAGCACAATGTTGAATAAGAGCAGTGATAAAGGGCATCCTTGTCTGGTTCCCGTTCTCAAGGGAAATGCTTTCAGGCTCTCTCCATTTAGAGTGATGTCGGCTGTTGGCTTTGTATAAAAAATACCCTTTATTATGTTGAGGAATTTTCCTTCAATTCCTATTTTGCTGAGAGTTTTTATCATAAATGGGTGTTGGACTTTGCCAAATGCCTTTTCTGCATCAATTGATAAGATCATGTGGTTTTGTCTTTTGTTTTGTTTATATGGTGGATTACATTAATGGTTTTTCTAATATACCAACCTTGCATACCTGGTATAAATCCTACTTGGTCGTGGTGGATTATTTTTTTGATATGTTGTTGAATTCTATTGGCTAGAATTTTGTTGAGCATTTTTGCATCTATGTTCATGAGGGATATAGGTCTGTAATTTTCTTTTTTTGTGATGTCTTTACCTGGTTTTGGTATCAGGGAGATGGTGGCTTCATAGAATGAGTTCGGTAGTATTCCATCATTTTCTATGCTTTGAAATACCTTTAGTAGTAGTGGTGTTAACTCTTCTCTGAAAGTTTGGTAGAACTCTGCAGTGAAGCCATCCTGGCCAGGGCTTTTTTTTGTTGGGAGTTTTTTGATTACCGTTTCAATCTCTTTTTTTGTTATGGGTCTATTTAATTTTCTACTTCTGATTGTGTTAGTTCAGGTAGGTAGTGTTTTCCTAGGAATTCATCCATTTCTTCTAGGTTTGCAAATTTGTTAAAGTACAATTTTTTGTAATAATCTGATATGATCCTTTTAACTTCAGTTGGGTCTGTCGTGATGTGGCCCATCTCGTTTCTTATTCAGGTTATTTATTTCCTTTCCTGTATTTCTTTAGTCAGTCTGGCCAATGGTTTATCAATTTTGTTAATTTTTTCAAAGAAGCAGCTTTTGGCTTTGTTAATTCTTTCAATTGTTTTTCTGTTCTCTAATTCATTTCATTTAGTTCAGCTCTAATTTGTATTATTTGTTTTCTTTTGGTGCCTGATGGATTCTTTTGTTGCTCACTTTCTATTTGTTCAAGTTGTAGGGACAGTTCTCTGATTTTGGCTCTTAATTCTTTTTGTATGTGTGCATTTATCGATATAAATTGGCCTCTGAGCACTGCTTTTGTTGTGTCCCAGAGGTTTTGATAGGAAATATTTTCATTCTCATTGCATTCTATGAGTTTCTTTATTCCCTCCCTAGTAATGTCTTCTATAACCCAGTCTTTTTTCAGGAGGGTATTGTTCAGTTTCCAAGTATTTGATTTCTTTTCCCTAATTTTTCTGTTATTGATTTCCACTTTTATGGCATTGTGGTCTGAGAAGATGCTTTGTAATATTTCGATGTTTTGGATTCTGCAAAGGTTTGTTTTATGACCTAATATGTGGTCTATTCTAGAGAATGTTCCATGTGCACTAGAAAAAAAAGTATACTTTGCAGCAGTTGGGTGGAGTGTTCTGTATAAGTCAATAAGGTCAAGTTGGTTGATTGTAGCAATTAGGTCTTCCGTGTCTCTGTTGAGCTTCTTACTGGATGTTCTGTCCTTACCTGAAAGTGGTGTTTTGAAGTCTCCTACTATAATTGTGGAGGTGTCTATCTCACTTCCCAGTTCTGTTAAAATTTAAAACTTTTATTTTTTTAAGTGTAATATTAACTCAGCTTTTATTGTTATTTTTCTCTAGAATTTTGAAGTCTTACTTGATCACGATAAATTCTTTGATCTCAAGATCAATTCTTACAACATGAAGGTAGAAAAGTACTGCTGACTCTGAGATTCCTTTCCTGTTCTAATAAGAAAGAAATCAGTTGTTTTCTAAATCAGTGTAAACATCCCGTTCACTTTATATCATTTTTGTTCTTGATTATTTCCCAAGGTCCTTGATATAACTGTTGAACAAGAACAGCAATAGATTTTAACCTGAAAATATTATCAGTTAGTGCGCAGTACAATATACCTTTAAAATTATTTCAGATGTCTCTGTTTTAAAGACTCTGGAGGTAACACATTGAAAAGACTTTGTAATTGATATAAAAATATCAGGGAATTTTTAAATAAAATAGAAAAATATCATTCACCATCATCACTTCACCATTTATTCATTTATTTCTATCCTGTACCTATTAAATGTA
Source organism: Elephas maximus indicus (assembly GCF_024166365.1). Taxonomy (NCBI): domain Eukaryota; kingdom Metazoa; phylum Chordata; class Mammalia; order Proboscidea; family Elephantidae; genus Elephas; species Elephas maximus. The sequence goes on from NC_064820.1 coordinate 137,031,433, forward strand.
TATTAATTTAATGTGAATATATAAATTTTATCATAAAATATTAATAAAAACTGGTAATTAACATCTGAAAATCCTGCATTTACTAGTGGTCTGAAACTTTCTCTTCTTTTTAATGTTAATTTTCAGAAAAGTAAATTAAAATGTACTTCTAAAGGTACAGCTTCTACTTATGTGCAGGCGTAAGATAAATAATGCTAAAGTGCAATATATAATATAAAGTTCTGCACTCCAGAAGTCCAGATTCAATGAGGAAAGCGATAAAGTGCTAGACTAACCACATGATTCATCATTTAAATAAGGCTGGTACTATCTGAAAACATATTTGTTCTCCAATCTTTTAACTATTGTACATGGCAGTTTCCTCTCTCAGCTTTCTTTCCTTCTGTTTGTCAAACTACAAAAATAATTCTAAGGAGAGTAAAGAACAAAGGTATAAAAAAGTGGAGGCATCTGTAACTCATTTTTATTGTTTCATTTATCTGTACCTTCTTTATGATGTGCTAAAATGCTCCTCCTACTAGGAAATATAAATATTGGTGATGATAAACCTACTATGTTACAGGCTGTGCATTTATAACAACAGTAATGTCTTGGAATCAAGCAGTTTTAAGAATGGAAATATTGGGTGAGAGGTACCAATAAAAAAACACCACGGGATTATTAACACCATTCTTAAAAGTTTTATTGGAGATAAGGCTCCAGAATCTTATATCGAAGTAAGAATTTGGTTTGTATTAAAATAGAGAAAATGAATAGTAGTTAATTCTCATATTCTAGCTATGATAAATATCTCTACTTCTCTTTTATATTAATGGTGGGACAAAACAAATTACAACAAACATTACCAATTACTTGTTACTCTCAGCTTATAAACAGTTCTTAGGTAAATATGAGTTGGTTTTATATATAAAATCATCTAAATGTTTGTTGTGGTTGTTGTTAGGTGCCATCGAGTCAGTTCCAACTCACAGCAAACCTATGTACAACACTGCCCAGTCCTGCGCCATCCTCATAGTTGTTGTTATGCTTGAGTCCATTGTTGCAGCCACTGTGTCAGTCCATCGCATTGAGGGTCCCCTCTTTTTTGCTGACACTCTACTTTACCAAGCATGATGTCCTTCTCCAGAGACTGTTCCCTCCTGATAACATGCACAAAGTACGAGAGATGAACTTTTGTCATCCTTGCTTCTAAGGAGCATTCTGGCTGTACTTCTTCTAAGGCAGATTTGTTCATTCTTCTGGACAGTCCATGGTATACTCAATATTGATTATCAGACCATAATTCAAAGGCATCAATTCTTCTTTGGTCTTCTTCATTCATTGTCCAGCTTTCCCAAGCATATAAGGCGATTAAAAATACCATGGCTTGGGGCAGGCTTGGAGCCCTGGTGGTGTAGCAGTTAAGAACTCAGCTGCTAACCAAAAGGTCAGCAGTTCAAATCTACCAACTGTCCCTTGGTAACACCATGGGGCAGTTCTACTCTGTCCTACAGGGTTGCTATGAGTCAAAATCTACTCAACGTCAAGTTTTTTTTCTTTTTTTTCAAGTTCTGGGTCAGGCACACCATAGTCCTCAGCATGACATCTTTGCTTTTCAACACTTTAAAGAGGTCTTTTGAAGAAGATTTGCCCAATGCAATGCATCTTTGATTTCTTGATTTCTGCTTCCATGGGCATTGATTACGGATCCAAGTAAGATGAAATCCTTGACAACTTCAATCTTTTCTCTGTTTATCATGATGTTGCTTATTGGTCCACTTATGAAGATTTTTGTTTTCTTTATGTTGAGGCACAATCCATACAGAAGGCTTCTTTGATCTTCATCAATGAATGCTTCAAGTTCTCTTCATTTTCAGCAAGCAAGGCTGTATTATCTGCATATTACAAGCTGTTAATGAGTCTTCCTCTGGTCCTGATGCCTCATTCTTCTTCATATAGTTCAGCTTCTTGGATTATTTGCTCAGCATGCTGATTGAAAAAGTATGGTGAAAGAATACAACCCTGAAACATACCTTTCAGGACTTTAAACACAGTTGTTCTGTTCAAATGACTGCCTCTTGGTCTATGTAAAGGTTCCTCATGAGCACAATTAAATGTTCTGGAATTCCCATTCTTCACAATGTTATCCATACTTTATCATGATCCACACAGTTGAATGCCTTTGCATAGTCAATAAAATACAGGTAAACATGTTTCTGGTATTCTCTGCTTTCAGCCACAATTTACCTGATGTCAGCAATGATATCCCTGGTTCCATGTCCTCTTCTGAATTAGCCTTGAATTTCGGGCAGTATCCTGTCAATATACTGCTGCAACTGCTTTGGAATGATCTTCAGCAAAATTTTAATTGCATATGACATTAATGATTTTTTATGACATTACTGATATTGCTTGATAATTTCCACATTCTATTGGATAACCTGTCTTTGGAATGAGCACTAATATGGCTCTGCTCCAATCAGTTGGCCAGGTAGTTGTCTTCCAAATTTCTTGTCATAAATGAGTGAGTGCTTCCAGAATTTCTTCCATTTGTAGAAACATCTTAATTGGTATTCCATTAATTCCCGGAGCCTTGTTTTTCACCAATGTCTTCAATACATCTTGGACTTCTTCCTTCAGTACCATCGGTTCTTGGTCATATGCCACCCCTGAAACAGTTGAACATCGGCCAATTCTTTTTGATACAATGACTCTGTACATTCTTTCCATTTTCTTTTGATAATTCCTGCGTTGTTCAGTATTGCAACTCCAGTATTGAACTTTTTCTTCAGTTCTTTCAGCCCGAGAGATGCCAAGTGTGTTCTTCCCTTTTGGCTTTCTAACCCTAGGTCTTTGTGCATTTCATTATAATACTTTATCTTCTTCAGCTGCCCTTTGAAATCTCCTGTTCAGCTCTTTTATTTCATCATTTCTTCCTTTCGTTTTAGCTATGCTACATTCAAGAGGAATTTTCAGAGTCTCTTCTCACATTCATTTTGCTCTTTCTTTTCTGTCTTTTTAATGACTTTTTGCTTTCATCATTTGTGATGTTCTTGATGCCATCCAACAACTTGTTTTGTCTTTGGTCATTAGTGTTAAATGTGTCAAATCTACTCTTTATATGGTCTCTAAAGTCAGTTGGGATGTATCCAAGATAGTGCTTTGGCTGTCATGGAATTTCTGTAATTTTCTTCAGCTTCAACTTGAACTTATATATGAGCAGTTGTTGGTCCATTCCTCATTTGGCCCCTGGCTTTCTTCTTCTTCTTTTGTTTTTCATTGTGCTTTAGATGACGGTTTATAGAACAAACTAGCTTCTCATTAAACAGTTAATACACATATTCTTCTGTGACATTGGTTAACAATCAAATGACACATCAACACTCTCCCTTCTCAACCTTGGGTTCCCTATTGCCAGCTTCTCTGTCCCCTCCTGCCTCCCAGTCCCTGCCCTAGGGCTGGTTTGCCCCTTTTGTCTCATTTTGTTTTATGGGCCTGTCCAATCTTTGGATGAAGGGTGAACCTCAGGAGTGACTTCATTACTGAGCTGAAAGCATGTCCAGGGGCCGTATTCTCAGGGTTTCTTCAGTCTCTGGCAGGCCAGCAAGTCTGGTCTTTCTTTTTGAGTTAGAATTTTGTTCTACATTTTTCTCCAGCTCTGTCCGGGGCCTGCTATTGTGATCCTTGTCAGAGCAGTCAGTGGTGTTAGCTGGGCACCATCTAGTTGTACTGGACTCAGTCTGGAGGAGGCCATGATCAATGTGGTCCATTAGTCCTTTGGAATAATCTTTCCCTTGTGTCTTTAGGTTTTTTCATTTTTCCTTCCTCCCAAAGAGGTGAGACCAGTGGAGTATCCTAGATGGCCACTCACAGGCTTTTAAGACCCCAGATGCTACTTACCAAAGTAGAATTTGAACATTTTCTTTATAAACTATGTTATGTCAATTGAGCTAGATGTTCCCTGAGACCATGGTCCCCACAGCCCTCAGTTCAGCAATTCGGTCCCTCAGGGAATTTGGATGTGTCTATGGAGCTTCCATGACCTTGCCTTGTACAAGTTATGCTGGCTTCCCTAGTACCATGCACTGTCTTACCCGTCACCAAAGCCCTGGCTTTATTCTTACTGATAATATTGAACTTCTCCATTGTCTCTTTCCACTGATGTAGTCAGTTTGACTCCTCTGTATCCAGCCTGGCTATTCTATTTTTATAATTATTTAGGCTAAGGAATAAACTTACATTTTGCAATTCTGCTGGCTTTTGGTTGCTTTGCCACTAAGCTGAGAGGAAAGAGGGATGGGCATAATTCCCAGTAAAATGTCACAGACCCTGCCATCTTATTGAGGTTTGGTAGTTACCCTTGAGCAGATGATTTTTAGTTCTTTCCATGGCTTTGGTTAATTGCCAGAGTACTGAAATGGTTGATTTTTGTTGTTTTGGCCGTATTTTCATTTTTTTTTTTAGAGGAAGAGCAAGTTCACCAAGTTATCATTCCACCATTACGTAAGTTGATCTAGGGGATAAATGCCCTGGCCTCACTCTCCTCACTCTGCCAGAGTTCTCCTTTGATCAAACCAATCAGAAGTCAGAGATCATAGGATCTCCATTTGTCATTCATGCAGGCTTGCCTCCTGAGACAGACAGGAGAGGGAAGAATTAAATAGAAAACAAACTAGGAGATTTGGGAGCTATCTGTACTTACCCAAATTTTTTGATAATGTAAATTATGAAAGTCATTAATATTATTTTTCCTATTAATATAATTGCAAACCAAGACATTGGGGAACAAATAAAAATAAGTTGGACAAGATATGAAAATGGATCTTTTACCAATATAAAGGTCAGTTAGAAACATGGTTTAAGTTTGATTTTTTTTTCCTTTAATTTGCCTCCCTAACCAATTAAGATGTTTTATATTATATATTAATGCAAAAAAAAAAAAACAAAGAAAGAAAAAAAACAACAACCACAAAATTATGGTTTGCAATGTTCTTATAAGACCATGTTTTCAACTCTGCAGTTAAATATGAGTGTCATGTAATAAAAAACTCATGAACTAACTAGAGGACTGAAGGAAGTTGAGTGAAGATTTAGAGAGAAATAATTAAAGAACCTTGAGAATTGATTTATGTGACAAGATGAAAAGTGTACAGTATGTACATTCTGTCAGGGGATGAAATGAGGAACAAGATAGCTGCTTTCAGACACTAATCTGAGGCATTAGCAAGGAGGGAGGACTTCACTGTGCCACATAATGTAGTGAAAAATGATAGACAAATCTAGAGAAACTTTAGAAGGTGAAATAATGTCAGGAGCATTTCCCCACTGTTACTCTCAATGAAGCTCTGTGGAAATTCATGGCTGCTGAAAAAGTCTATCAAGCAGAAGTGTGAGTCCAATGATACTTTAAATATTGACAACGTGGAAATTCCAAAAATTCACCAAAGGAAAATTCATTACTGTTAGACTTACGCTAGGAGTGAATCTTCATCTTAATAACTTTTGTGTGCTGTGACTTTGGATTAATTTTCTCATTTTGTGGGTGCATACACCAACCTACTGCCCATTTTAAAATAAAACACAAATACAGCTTGAATGCTATATGCATTTCCAGAGAAATACTTAATGGAAAATATAATGGAACTTGAAAAACTCCTAAAAGGATGAGCTAAACTATTGTATGTTTAAAAAAGAAAAAAAAAAAAAGTTTTGAAAATCCAAGGGCTGTGAGAAAATAAATTTATATATACCCATTGGCGTCGAGGTGATTTCTACGCATAGTGGCCCTATAGGACAAAGTAGAACTGCCTCATAGGGATTCCAAGGCTGTAAATCTTTGTGGAAGCAAACTATCACATCTTTCTCCTGTGGAGTGGCTGGTGAATTCAAACTACCAATCTTTTGGTTAGCAACTGTCATGGATTGAATTGCGCCCCCCTAAATATCTGTCAAAGTGGCTAGATCATGATTCCCAGTATTGTATGATTCTCTACCATTTTGGCCTCTGATGTGATTTCCCTATATGTTGTAAATTCTATCTCTATGCTATAATGAGCTAGATTAGTGGCAGTTATATTGATGAGCTCTGCAAGATGAAATTGTGTCTTGAGCCAGTCTCTTTTGAGATATAAAAAAGAGAAGTGTGCAGAGAGACAGGGGGACCTTGTACCAACAGAGCTGACAGAGAAAGTCTTCTCCTGGAGCCGATGCCCTGAATTTGGACTTGTAGCCTACTAGACTGTGAGAGAATAGATTTCTTTTTGTTAAAGCCATCAACTTATGAAATCTCTGTTATGGCAGCACTAGATGACTAAGACAGCTACTGAGTGCTTTAACCACTGTACAACCAGGGCTCCTTTTTGCAGCACTTGATATTTCCAGTTAGTCTCCCCTCCAAGTAATAACCGTGCCTGACCCTGCATTCGTTCTGAGATCAGGTGCATTTAGGGTGGGTGACATGGCTATGTGGCATCTGTCAGTTTGTCGTACTGTGGGGACTTGTGTGTTGCTGTCATGCTGTAAGCTATGCCATGGGTGTTCAAATACCAGCAGAGTCACCCATGGCAGAGGTTTCAGCTGAGGTTTCAGACTAAGACAGACTGGGAAGAAGGACCCAGCAGTCTACTCCTGAAAAGAATTAGCCAGTGAAAACTCTATGAACAGCAGTAAAACATTTTCTGATACAGTACCAGAAGATGAACCCCCCATGTAAGAAGGCACTCAAAAGATTACTGGGGAAGAGCTGCCTCCTCAAAGCAGAATTGACCATAATGATATGGTTAGAGTTAAGCTTTTGGGTTCTTCATTTGCTGACGTGGAATGACTCAGAATGAGAAGAAACAGCTGCAAACATCCATTAATAATTGGAATGTACGAAGTATGAATCTAGGAAGACTGGAAATCGTCAAAAAAGAAATGGAACACATAAACGTCGATAGGCATTAGTGAGCATAAATGGACTGGTATTGGCCATTTTGAATCAGACAATCCTAACGTCTGCTATGCTGGGAATGACAACTTGAAGAGGAATAGCATTGCATTCTTTATCAAAAAGCACATTTCAAGATCTATCCTGAAGTACAACACTGTCAGTGATAGGATAATATCCATACGCTGACAAGAAAGACGAATTAATACAACAATTATTCAAATTTACGCACCAACCACTAAGGTCAAAGATGAAGAAACTGTAGATTTTCACCAACTTCTGCAGTCTGAAATTGATCAAACATGCAATCAGAATGCACTGATAATTACTGGTGATTGGAATGTGAAATTTGGAAACAAAGAAGAATCATAGTTAGAAAATAAGGCCTTAGGGATAGAAACAATGCTGTAGATCACATGATAGAGTTTTGCAAGGCCAAAGATGTCTTCATTGCAAATACCTTTTTTTTAACTAGCATAAACAGTGACTATACACATGAACCTTGACATATGGCATACACAGGAATCAAATCAACTATTTCTGTGGAAAGAGGTGATGGAAAAGCTCAATATCATCAGTCAGAAAAAGGCCAGGGGCCTACTGCGGAACAGATCATCATTGCTCATGCACAAGTTCAAGTTGAAACTGAAGAAAATTAGAACAAGTCCACAAGGGCTGAAGTACGACCTTGAATATGTCCCACCTAAATTCAGAGACCGTCTCAAGGATAGATTTGACACATTGAACACTAATGACCCAGACCAGATGAGTTGTAGAATGACATCAAGGACATTCATCATACATGAAGAAAACAAGAGGTCATTAAAAAGACAGGAAAGAAAAGACCAAAACAAATGTCAGAAGAGACTCCGAAACTTGCTCTTGAATGTCGAGTAGCTAAAGGGAAAGGAAGAAACGATGAAGTGAAAGAGCTGAACAGAAGATTTCAAAGGGCAGCTGGGGAAGAAAAAGTAAAGTATTATAACGATATGTGCAAAGACCTGGAGACAGAACACCAATGGGGAAGAACATGCTAGGCATTTCTCAAGCTGAAAGAACTAAAGAAAACTTTCAATCCTTAAGTTGTAATATTGAAGGATTCTATGGGGAAATATTAAACGACCCACGAAGTGTCAAAATAAGATGCTAGGAACACACAGAGTCCCTATACCAAAAAGAATTGGTCAACATTCATCCATTTCAGGACATAGCATATGATCAGGAATCCATGGTACTGAAGAAAGAAGTCCACGCTGAACTGAAGGCATTGGTGAAAAACAAGTCTCCAGGATTTGACGGAGTACCAATTGAGATGTTTCAACAAATGGATGCAGTGCTGGAAATACTCACTCATCTGTGCCAAGAAATTTGGAAGACAGTTATCTGGCCAAGCAACTGGAAGAGATCCATATTTATGCCTACTCCAAGAAAGGTGATTCAATGAAATGGGAAAATTATTGAACAATATCATTAACATCATACACAAGTGAAATTTTCCTGAAGATCATTCAAAAGCAGCTGCAGCAGCATATCTACAGGTAACTGCCAGAAATTCAAGCCAGATTCAGAGGATGTAGAACAAGGTATATCATAGCTGATGTCGAATTGATCCTGGCTGAAGGCAAAGAATACCAGGAATATGTTTAACTGTGTTTATTGACTATGCAAAGGCATTCCACTGTTCACCAGGTTCTTTTAAAATTAAACAAATTCCTACCAGATAAGCTAGCAATTTCATTCCCAAGAATTTACCCAGTAAATTAGAAACACTTAAATATCCATGTGTGCTTGTGGTGGTAATAATGACACAATACAATAATACCATACAGTACTGAAAAGGAATAAACTAGTGTCAAAGGAAATGGCCTAGATCAATTTCAAAAACATATATTAAACTGAAAAAAAAAAAGAGCTATAGAAGAATATGTACAATATGATGACATTTCTATAAGATTTTCAAAAAACATCCATAAGTCAACGATGTATACTTTAGAGATACATATGTATACTTAAAAGTTGCTGGAAAAGTTAAGCAAAGGAATGATAAACATGTCAATTGAAATAGCATATTTAGAGGCAAGGAAAGAGATGACATTAGGTAGGGGAGAGACTCAGGGCTTCCATGGTACCATGAAAATTATATTTCTCAAGTTGGGTGTCAGCTACTTGGCTTTTTTTTTTCTTTTGCATATACTCTTTTAAACTTTAAAATATTAATTTGCCAAATTTCAGCATTCAGGTATTTGATTAAAAAGTAATAAGATATACACACACACACATATGTATATATGTACGTATATATATACACACACTCATTATATACATACTATGTACAACAGAACGAAACACTGCCCAATTCTGAGCCATCCACGTGATCATTACTATGCTTCAGCTCATTGTTGCAGCCACTGTGTCAATCCATCTCATTGAGGGTCTTCTTTTTCACTGACCCTCTTCTTTATCAAGCATGCTGTTCTTCTCCAGGGACTGATCCCTCCTGATTACATGTCCAAAGAGTGTGAGACATAGTCTCTCCGTCCTTGCTTCTAAAGTGCATTCTGGCTGTACTTATTTCAAGACAGATTTGTTCTTTCTTTTGGTGAACAAATTGTATGTCCATGGTATATTCAAAGTTCTTCTCCAACACCACAATTCAAAGGCATCAATTCTTCTTTGGCCTTCCTTATTCATTGTCCAGCTTTTGCATGCCTATAAGATTGAAAACACCATGGCTTGGGTCAGGAGCACTGTAGTCTTCAAGGTGACATCTTTGCTTTTCAACACTTTAAAGAGGTCTTTTGCAGCAGATTTCCCCAATGCAACGTGTCTTTTGATTTCTTGGCTGCTGCTTTCATGGGTGTTGAATGTGGATCCAAGTAAAATGAAATTCTTGACAACTTCAATCTTTCTCCATTTATCATTATATTGCTTATGGGTCCAGTCGTGAGGATTTTTGTTTTCTTTATACTGAAATGTAATCCATTCTGAAGACTATAGTCTTTGATCTTCATTAGTAAGTGCTTCAAGTCCTCTTCACACTCAGCAAGCAAAATTGTGTCATCTGCATGTAATGGGTTGTTTATTCCTCCTCCAATCCTGACTATATTGTAATTGGTAGATTTAACAACTCACCGTTTTATATCCCTATTTTTTTTTTTAACTGATTAGAGGCAAGTTATAAACTAAAGCTTAAAAAACTAATTTTTTTCCAGTAAATTGAAAAATATTCCAATTGTGATATCTTTATCACTATTTCCATCTCATAACTTTATATAAAGTGTAATATCCTAAGATTCCTTATCACTATTTCCATCTACCTATATGTGAAGAGGAGCCCTGGTGGCACAGTGGTTAAGTGCTTGGCTGCTAACCAGAAGGTTGGTGGTTCGAACCCACCAGCTGCTCCGCGGGAGAAAGATGTGGCATTTTGCTTCCATAAAGACTCACAGCCTTGGAAACCCCACGGGGCAGATTTGTTCTGTTCTACTGTTTTTTTTTTTTTTTTTTTAATAGAGTCACTATGAGTCAGAATCAACTTCAACACAGTGGCTGTGGTTTGGTTTATATGTGAGGCTCAGTATTCTAAGAGTATTTTAAAGCAATATTCACACTTCTCTTTTGCCAATAAAATGTAAGCTGTATGAGGTATGGGATCTCTGTTTCTTCGGTCCAGTGAGGTATCTCAAGCATGTAGCCTTTCACATATTAGGTTCTCAATACTTATTTGTTAACAAAATAACTAATACCATGAATGAAATTTTATTCTAAGTAAAATATAAATTTCATTAATGTGACCTCTTAAATATAAATTTAATGGTATAAGGAACTGGAGGCTTAAGAGAGTCAAATTATCTTCTATGTATATATTTTAACAAGTTTACATCTTGTCTCTATTTCTATTTCTGACAGTCCAGAAACATTAGGTAATTTTATTTTCTCTGCTTCAGTGAATATATTTGTTTGATGAAGAAAGATAATATCACATCTTTGAAAAAGATATCATGAGACTAGGTAAATCAGATTTTCAGGTCTCTAAAAAAGTTTGATACAAAAAGCAATGCCCTGCTCCCCCAAAGGGAGAAATCTCTTGTAATAATGCATTGTTAATAATATCAAGTGGCAAAATCTTAATTGTTATACGAATTAAGAACTGCCATGTAGTTCAAATACTGGAGAGATTGAGCTTAAGAAATTATCTGAAACATTCATTTAAATTGAATTACTAAAAAGAAAATCCCAGAAGAACAACCATTTCTCAAACCAGGCCACTTTTACTTTATAAGACATGTATTTCGTGTATATAAATAAAAAGATGTATTAAGATTATTCAAATGCATTTTAATATTTCCAAAGGTATACAAGTGTCAGATTTTTTAATATGTTTTGATACTTGTGAGGTTCTTAGGCATGCTTTATGACAAGGCTAAGTGCATCATGTAAGTATAATGGGACTTAAGATTTAATTTACCTTTTAATCTTCTCTTCTGATAAACTGTCTTTAGCAAATGTAAAATTAATAAAACAGTGATTTCTAAGCTTTTTATTCTTCTATGTAGCATATTACTTATAAATTTTTAGTAGCTTAAATTTTAGATAACTTATTAATGAACTGTGAGAGTTTAAAGCCTTATAAATCTGTTACACGATCAGGATGTAATTTTCATTGGAAATTTAGGTTCAGTAATTATTTGACTTAACAAGATCATATTCAATTACTCTTATTTATAGTTGCTGCAGTATTCTCACAGATTATCCTTTAGGATTCTATTGTTTTTAAGAAGAAAATAATTAAAATTTAAAATTAGCAAGGCTATGAGGAAACAGGATGTTTCAAGATAAAATTAAAGTGATATACCCTAATGTTTTTTTAAATGTTCATCATTTAAGATACTTGATAATGAAAATAGCTTTTAAATAGATTGTTAAATATTTTTAATGCACTTACTGCCCAGCCAACCCACCTGGCCCATTAGGACTCTATGCCCTACCCAGCCACCTCCATGTCTCTGGCCAAGAGAGACTTCATGCTTGCTATGCCGATGCCTCCCTGGCCATGTGGGCTGCCACAACCTATCATGCTGACCCCATGCTGTGCCCCTGTGGTGTGATCGATTACATCTGTGTGGCCTTTCTAGCCATGGCCTTGTAACTCCCACCCAAGTGATTGTGTGATAGGATAATTGTGGCCTACTGAGGGGATTGGTCAGTTTTGCCTTAAAACAGAGCCAATTGCAGAGCAGAGAAGAGGAGCTCACCACCACCAACAAAGGAGAGATCAGCAGGAGATTCCAAGCAGGAGACACCCAACAGCAGGAGATGGCACAGTGGGCTTCCCAGCCCATGGAGGGAGAAATCTGAGTGCCTTGGGCAGATACTGAAGGCCAGGGAGAGGCGTGCCTGTGAGCACAGCTGAGGAGAGGCTGTCCTGATGAAAGAACTGTATTCTGAGTGTTTCTGAGCCTGAATTATGTTACTTCCCTTATAATAAACCCCATAATCATGAGTATGGTCTTTGAGTACTGTGTAGCCATTGCAATGAATTATCGAACCCAGCAGAGAAGTAGAGTGTGCTGTGTGAGGGACAGTTGTTGTCAGGATTAGTGAAGATGGTGGAGAGAAGAGGCTTATCTGGAGTCAGCCTTGCACTGTTGAGCTTCCCCCTCATGGGGTTGGAGGAGGTCAGATATCTTCCCCACACTGTTTTTACGCCCCATCCTGTGCTTCAGAGATGCCTGTGGTAATGCATAGGGAACCTATTATCCCTTAAGAGCTATGAAAGGACCTTGACTGCCCAATACCTGGTGCCAGACATTGGGGAAAGGATGTGTTAGCACACCAGCAAGCAATCCTCTAAGAGAAGACGTACACATCTAAAAACATAAGACCACAGTGTGTGTGACCTACTACATCCACCAATGAGAGGAAAGTACATAGGCAACTGACAGGACCAAACCCATACATAGACCAACAAACCAGCAGCATCATAGCCATACACAAATACTAAAAACAGCATTAATGAAAACAATACAAAGGAAGGTAGACAATATAAAGAGAAAGGGAAAAAGCTAAGCTCCAGATATATCAAAAGAAAGACAAAACAATATAAAAAAGCAAAAAAAAAAAAAAAACCTAGAATCAATAAAGAAATATATAAACAAATGTAATAGAACCTTATTGACTCAAGGAGAGCAGTCAATTACAAATCATAGAAGAAACGGGATACGATGGCTCAAGCAATTGAGCAAAATAAAGAGTTGGAAAACCATTTCTGATGAAGAATTGATGATAGATCAACCTTACAAGGAATTCAAAAGACTAATATTTAAATTCCTCAAGGAGACAAGAAAAAAAAAAACCTAGAAGAATTCAGGAAAACAATAAAAAATAAAGAAGACAAATTCAATAGAGAAATAGAAACCATACAGAAATATCAACTAGAAATTCAGAATCTTAACAATTAAATATCAGGAATAAGCAACTTACTAAGAGGATGCAGAAGTAGAATTGAAACAATGGAAGAAAGAATCAGTTAAATAGAGGGCAAATACCTTGATACTAAGTTGTTTGAGTAGTAAGTGGAAAAAAGATGGAAGAAAAATGAAGAAAGCCTAAAGGTTATGTGGAATACCATTAAGAGGAATAATATACACATATTAGAAATCCCAGAAGGGGAAGAAAGAAAAAAAAAAAGTACAGAGAGAATGTTTGAGGACATAATGGCAGAAAATTTCCCACATATCATGAAAGACGAGAATATTTCCATCCAAGAAGCACCATACAGGATAGACCACAAAAGAAATTAACCAGGACAAAGAAAATATCTTAAGAACAGCTCAAGAAAAGTGAAATTTCATCTACAAAAAAGCCAAAAAGCCAAACCTGTTGCCATCTAGTTCATTTCAACTCATAGTGACTCTATCTACAAGGGGGCCCCAATAAGATAAGTGCAGATTTTCCATCAGAAACCATGCAGGTAAGAAGGCAATGGGAGCGATATACAAAGCCCTGAAAGAAAAGAACTGCCAACCAAAAATCATATATTCAGCGATAGTGTCTTTCAAAAAAGAGGACTGAATTAGGACATTTCCAGATAAGCAGAAATTAAGAGAATTTGTAACCACCGGACCAACACTACAAGAAATATTAAAGGACGTCCTTCAGATAGAGAAGCAAAGGCGTCAGAAAACAACCTGAGATAAAGACATATGACAGCATCGTCCAGATACCAAGCCAGGTAAAAACTTCAAAAAAGTAAAATAAAGCTACAAAAATGATTGAAGGAAACTAGAGCTATAAAGATGCAAATAACAGCAACCTCAACAGAGAAGGGGGGATTAATGGTGTATTTATACAATTTCTATATGTAGAGGAAGGTAAGGCAATTGAAAGATATAACAGGCTGTTTGAAATTTAGGATAACTGTAAATTTCAGTGTAAACATGTAGAAATACAATAGATCTCCTCACCAAAAAAAAAAAAAAAAAGAAGAAAATCAAAATGACTAAAAAAACAAAACAAAAATCTAATTGCCCTTGAGTTGATTCTGACTCACGGCAACCCAGTAGGACAGAATAAAATTTCCCCATAGGGTTTCCAAGGAGTGGGTGGTAGATTTGAACTGCTGACCTTTTGGTTAGTAGCCAAGCTCTTAACTATTGTATCATCAGGGCTCCAAGAAAGACTCAGTAAACACAAAAACAACTGTAATGAATGAAAGAAAAAGAAAAGCCATGTACAAAAATAACTCATCACAGAAAGTAAAGAACAAAAAAATGTTAACACAACAATATAAATTATAAGAAAATGACGCCAGTAAGTTCATTCCTATCAACAATCATAGTGAATGTAAATGGATTAAATGCACCAGTCAAGAGGCAGAGAAAGGCAGAATGGATTAAAAAAAAAAAAAAAAAAGGATGACCCATCAATATGTTGTCTAAAAGAGACACACCTGAGACACAAAGACATAAACAAGTTAAGAATCAAAAGATGGGAAAAAAGATACCAAGCAAACAGTAACCAAAAGAGAGCAGGAGCAAAATAGACTTTAAGTCAAAATCCATCGTAAGAGACAAAGAAGAACATTATATAATGATTAAAGGGTCAAGTCACAGAAAGACATAACAATGTAAATATTTATGTACCCATTGCCAGAGCTCCAAAATTTATAAAACAAACTCTAACAGAGTTGACAAGAAAAACAGACAGATATACAATAATAGTGGATTTTAACACGCCACTTTCAACGATGGACAAACAACTAGAAAGAAAAACAAAAAAGATACGGAAGACTTAAACAACATTATGCACCAACTGGACCTCAGAGACTTGTATAGAACACATCACACAACAGCAGAACGATACACATTCTTCTCCAATGCACATGGAACATTCTCCATAATAAACAGTATTTTAGGCCACAAAGCAAACCTCGACATATTTAAAAGGACTGAAATTATACCTAAATGTGTGAAACTAGAAATCAATAACAGAAAGAACAAGGAAAATAAATAAATACACGAAAGTTAAATAACATAATACTAAAAAAAACAGGGTCATAGAAGAAATCAAAAGTGAAATTACAAAATACTTAGAATTATATGAGAATGAAAACACAACATACCAAAACCTTTGGGACACAGCAAAAGAAGTACTCCAGGGAAATTTAATAGTAATAAACACACACATTCAAAAAAAAATGCTCTGCACAGATGTTTTCATTGGTGAGTTTTACCAAACAGAGAAGTGTTGACACCAATTTTACTTAAAGTCTTCCAAAACATAGGAAAGGCAAAATATTCCCCAACTCATTCTATGAAGCCAACATCACATGGATACCAAAATCAGGTAAAGACACCCACCAAACATAAAAAAAAAAGAAAGAAAACTACAGCCCAGTATCCCCCATAAATATATATATATAAAAAACATAGATGCAAAAAATTCTAGCCAATGGTAATCAACAGCATATATATTAAAAAAAAAAAATCATACATCACGATCAGGTGGGATTCATATAAGGAAAGTAAAGACGGTTCAACATGAGAAAATCAATTAATGTAATTAACCACATAACTAAAGCAAAGGAAAATATTCACATGATCATCTCAATTAACACAAAAAAGGTATTTGATAAAATGCTACGCCCTTTCCTCATAAAAACTGTCAGCAAAATAGGAATAGAAGGGAAATTCCTCAACATATTTAATGGCATATGTGGCGTAGTGGTTAAGTGCTACAGCTGCTAACCAAAAGGTTGGAAGTTCAAATCTGCCAGGCGCTCCTTGAAAACTCTACGGGGCAATTCTACCCTGTCCTATAGGGTCGCTATGAGTCGGAATTGACTCGACAGCACTGGGTTTTGTGGTTTGGGTGCAAAACCAACAGTCAGCATTATTCTAAATGAGGAAAGACTGAGAGCTTTCCCCTTGAGAACAGGAAGAAGCCAAGTATGCCCACTATCACTATTCTTATTCAGTATTGTACTGGAAGTCCTACCAAAAGCAATAAGGCAAGAAAGAGAAAAAAAAAAGGGTATCCAAATTAGAAAGGAAAAAGTAAAACTATCTATGTTTGCAGATGACATGATCTTATACGTAGAAAATCCCAGAGATTCCACAATAAGGCTACTGCATTTAATAGGATTAAGCAATGTTGCAGGATGCAAGATGAATGCACACAAATAGGTTGTTTTTTTTTTTTTTTTTTTTACATTAAAAAGGAGAATTCTGCATAGGAAATCGAGAAAATAATACCATTTACAATAACCCCCAAAAGGATAAAATACCTAGAAACAAAGCTAACCAGGGATGTGAAAGACTTATACAATGAAAATTATGAAACACTACTGTAAGAAACCAAAAGAGACATTCATAAATAGAAAAATACTCCATGCTCATGGATTGAAGCACTGAAAGTACTCACTCATCTATGCCAAGGAATTTGGAAGACAGCTACCTGGGCACCCAACTGGAAGAGATCCATATTTATGCCTATTCCCAACAAAAGTGATCCAACAGAATGTGGAAATTATCGAACAATACCATTAATATTATATGCAAGCAAAATTTTGCTCATGATCATTCAAAAATGGCTGCAGCAGTATATCAACAGGGAACTGCCAGAAATTCAGGCCAGTTTCAGAAGAGGATATGGAACCAGGGATATCATTGCTGATGTCAAATGGATCCTGACTGAAAACAGAGAATACCAGAGGATGTTTACGTGTTTTATTGACTATGCAAAGCCATTCGACTGTGTGGATCATAACAAATTATGGATAACATTGTGAAGAATGGAAATTCCAGAACACTTAATTGTGCTCATGAAGAACCTGTACATAGATCAAGAGGCAGTTGTTTGGACAGAGCAAAGGGATACTGAGTGGTTTAAAGTCTAAAGTCAGGAAAGGTGTACGCCAGGGTTGTATTCTTTCACCATACCTAGTCAATCTGTATGCTGAGCAAATAATCCGAGAAGCTGGGCTGTATGAAGAAGAATGGGGTTTTGGGATTGGAGGAAGACTCATTAACACCTCTGATACACAGATGACACAATCTTGCTTGCTAAAATCAAAGAAGGACTTAAAGCACTTACTGATGAAGATCAAAGACCATAGCCTTCAGTATGGTTTGCGCTTTAACATACAGAAAACAAAAATCCTCACAACTGGACCAATAAACCATATCATGATATATGGAGAAAAGATTGAAGTTGTCAAGGATTTCATTTTAGTTGGATCAACAATCAACACCCACAGAAATAGCAGTCAAGAAATCAAAAGACGCATTGCATTGGGCAATTCTGCTGCAAAATACCTCTTTAAAGTGTTGAAAAGCAAAGATGTCACTTTGAAGACTAAGGTGTGCCTGACCCAAGCCATGGTATTTTCAATTGCGTCATATTCATGTGAAAGCAGGACAATGAATAAGGAAAACTGAAGAAGAATTGATGCCTTTGAATTGTGGTATTTTCGAAGAATATTGAATATACCATGGACTGCCAAAAGAACAAAGATGTTTTGGAAGAAGTACAACCAGCATGCTCCTTAGATGCAAGGATGACAGGACTGCATCTTACATACTTTGGACGTGTTGTCAGGAGGGCTCAGTCCCTGGAGAAGGACATCATGCTTGGTAAAGTACAGGTTCAGCAGAAAAGAAGAAGACCCTCAATAAGATGGATTGACACAGTGGCTGCAACAATGGGCTCAAGCATAACGATTGTAAGGATGGCACAGAACCTGGCAGTGTTTTGTTCTGTGGTACATAGGGTCACTATGAGTTGGCATGGACTCAATGCCACCCAACAACAACAACAACAGCAACATAGATTGGATGACTTAATGTTGTGAAAATGTCAATACTTCCCAAAGTAATCTATAGATATAAACACTCCTAATCCAAGGTCCAACAACATTCTATACTGGAATGGAAAAACATATCACCAGATTTATATGGAATGGGAAGAGGCCCTGGATAGCCAAAGCAATATTGAAGAAGAACATTGTAGGGGGCCTCATGCTCCTCCATCTCAAAACATTATACAGCCACAGTAATCAAAATAGCCTGGTACTGGTTCAAGGACAGACACAGAGACCAATTGAACTAAGTTGAGAATCCAGAAATAAATCTATCCATCTGTGGGCAGCTGATTTTGAACAGAGTTTCAAAGTCCATTCAATGGGAAAGAAACAGTCTCTTTAAGAAATTCTGCTGGTAAAACTGGATATCCATTTGTAGAAAAACAGGATCTGTCTTAAGCTGGGTTTTTTAGCAAAGTAATATTGGTAGATTGTATAAATATATATACAGAGAAATTTATATCAAGGAAATGGCTCACAGAATTGTAGAAGCTGGAACATCCCAAGCCCATGGGTCAGGATAGAGGCTACTCCCGATTCACACAGCTGCAGGGTCTGGGGAACCCAAGACTGGTAGGCTAGAGAGCAGGGCTCTTGCTCACAGGCTGCAAAGACCAACAAATTCCAACATTGGCAGGCAAGACCACAGGTAAGGTGCTAGCTCAAGTCCAAAGAACTGAAGTTTGTACAAACAGCAGCCAGCTGTAGGATCTAGAGTGAGAAAAAGCCCTACAAGCCTGGCTGGAATGTCCACTTATTATTCAATGATGGCCACACACCCAAGGAAACTCCCTTTCAATTGCTTGACTACTCATAATAGATCTCATCATGGAGGTGATCACATTATATCAAATCTCATCATGGAAGTGATCACCACATCATATGACTGCCAGACCACATCATAACTGCCAAACCACTGAGAATTATGGCCCAGCCAAGTTGACACAAAACCTTAACCATCACAGGATCTGTATCTCAAACTATACACAAAACTAACTCAAAATGTATCAAAAACCTAAATGTTAAAGCTAAAACTATAAAATTTTTGGAAGCTAGTACAGGGACAAAACTTTGAGACCTAATTATTTTCAGTTACAGATTACCAAATGCAGGTACAAATGCACAAACAACAGAAAACAAGTTAGATAACTGACAACTACTAAAAATTAAATACTTATACTCACCAAAAAACTTTATCAAAAGAGTAAAAAGAGAACCTACAGATTGGAAAAACAAAATCTTTGGGAATGTATCTGATAACTGCCTGATCTCTAAAATATAAAGAAAACTCAACAACTCCACACACAGAAAGGCAAAAGAATTAAATCCAATTAAAAAAGTGACAGAGGACATGAACGGATGCTTCACCAACGATGATACATGAAAAGATTGTTGTGATCATTAGACGTAAGAGAGAAACAAATCAAATCTACAATGAGATAGCATCTCACTCCTGCAAAAATGGCAATGATAAAAAACAAAACAGAAAACAACAAATGCTGGTGAGGCTGTGGGGAGATTAGAACCCTTATCCACTGCTGGGGGGTGCAACTGCTATGAAAAATGGCATTGCCCTTTCTTGGAAAGGTAAAAATAGAAATACCTTATAACCCTGCAATCCCACTCCTAGGTATGTATCCAAGAGATATAAGAGCAGTGACACAAATAGACATTTGCACACCTATGATCGTTGCAGAATTATTCATGATAGCAAAATATGTAAACAACCCAAGTGCCCATCAACAGATGAATGGATAAACGAATTGTGGTATATACATAAAAAGAAACACTGTACTACTGTAGGTAAGTGCTTCAGGTCAAAAACCACAGCCTTCAGTACGGATTGCACCTCAACATAAAGAAAACAAAAATTCTCACAACTGGACCCATGAGCAACATCATGATAAATGGAGAAAAGCCTGAAGTTGTCCAGGATTTCATTTTACTTGGATCCACAATCAACAGCCATGGAAGCAGCAGTCAAGAAATCAAAAGATGCATTGCATTGGGTAAATCTGCTGCAAAAGACCTCTTTAAAGTGTTGAAGAGCAAAGATGTCACCCTGAAAACTAAGGTGCACCTGACCCAAGCCATGGTATTGTCAATCACATCATATGCATGTGAAAGCTGGACAGTGAATAAATAAGTAAGACCGAAGAAGCGTTGATGCCTTTGAATTGTGTTGTTGGTGAAGAATATTGAATATACCATGGACTGCCAAAAGAACGAACAAATCTGTCTTGGAAGAAGTGCAGCCAGAATGCTCCTTAGAGGCAAGGGTGGCGAAACTGTGTCTTACATACTTTGGTCATGTTGTCAGGAGGGATCAGTCCCTGGAGAAGGACATCATGCTTGGCAGGGTACAGGGTCAGCGGAAAAGAGGAAGACCCTCAATGAGATGGATTGACACAGTGGTTGCCACAATGAGCTCATGCATAACAACGATTGTAAGGATGGCTTAGGACTGGGCAGTGCTTCGTTCTGTAGTGCATAGGGTTGTTATGAGTCGGAACTAACTTGACAGCACCTAAGAACAACAACATACTACTGTAAAGAATGATGAGTCCTCAAAATATATCATAGATGAACCTGGAGGACACTATGCTGAGTGAAATAAGTGAAGCCCAAAAGGACAAATATCGTATGATCCCACTTTTATAAAAAGAGAAAAATAGATATACACATAGAAATCAACATTTTTTGGCGGTTACCAGGGATGGGAGGAGGAGGGAAGGGAAATCACTCTTCAGACAATAGACGCGTGTTAGTTTTGGTGATGGAAAAGTAAACACTGAGTGCTACCGAAGTGAGCACAACTTAACCAAGGTAAAGGATGACACTAAGAAATATACAAGAATAAGGGGCATTATTGGTAAGTGCTATAACACATACAATTTGACAACAACAGCAGTAACAACCAAAAAATACGTGAGTGGTTACATAGATAGATATGTATGCATATATGTGTATATGACCAAAGGGTCAGCAGTTCAAATCCACCGGGCGCTTCTTGGAAACTCGATGGGGCAGTTCTACTCCGTCCTATAGGGTTGCTATGAGTCGGAATAGACTCGAGGGCACTGGGTATGTGTATAGGAAGGCATATGTGTGTGCATACATGGGCATACATAGGTATATCTGTAGGCATATCTGTATACATGTTTGTGAGTGTTTCACATATATTCTTAAGTATAATAAAGAACATAGGGGTACAGTCACAGATACCTCCCAGATATAACCAAACAACTTGAAGAATTGGTTCACTAGGTTTGAAGGCTTAAAAACATAGTCTTGTGGGATATCTAGTTGACACAACATAGCCTATAAAGTTTTTGTTCTACATCCTAGTTTGGGAAGTATTGTCTGGGGTCTTAAAAGCTTGAAGTGGCCATCTAAGATACAACTATTAGTCTTTACTTGTCTGGAGCACAAGAAAAAGAAAGAAACCAAAGGCTCAAAGAAGAAACCAGTTTATAGGACCTATTGCCTATATGAACCACGACCTCACCTATCCAGGGACCAGAAGAACTAGACGGTGCCTGGCTACCACTACTGACTCATTCTGACCAGGGCCACAATAGTGGTCCCAGATAAAATGGGAAAAAAATTGTGGAACAAAACTCAAAATATTAAAAAAGGCCAGATTTACTGGACTGGCCGAGACCTGGGGAACCCCTGAAGCTATTGCCCTGAGATACCCTTTAAACTTTGAACTGAAACTACTCCAAGAGTTCACCTTTCAGCTAAATAACAGATTGGCTCATAAAATAAACAATATCATTCGTGAGCACTATGCTCCTTTTATGTAATAACAAAGCAAAACAAACAAACAAAAAATCATCTATTTTGAGACCAAAGGATCAACATTTGCCCTAAAGCAAAGATGAGAAGGTGGTGTGGGGGAGGGGCGGAAGGGGCAGGAAAGAAAGAATAAGGAAATCGAACAATCAGAATGAAAATAAGAATGTTGACGCAAGGTGGAAAATGTTAACCAGTGTTACATGTATAATATGTATAGAAATTGTTAAATGTGAACCTAATTTTCTGTGTAATCTTTCACCGAAAACTCAATAAAATATTTTTTAAAAATTGAAGTTTGCACTTTATTTTGAACTAATCTTTGTATAAGATGTGAAATGTAGGTTGAAGTTTTTTTTTTTTTTTCCCCGATTGTAGCTGTCCACTTGCTTTAGCATCATTTGTTGAAAAACTACCTTAAAACTATTGAATTGCTCTGCATCTTTGTCAAAAATCTGTAGGGCATATTTGGGTAGGCCTATTTCTTGGTTCTCTATTCTGTTTTGTTGATCTATGTGTCTATGCCTATGCCAATGCCTGCCAGTCTTTATTACTGTAGCTATATAGTTTTTTTTTTTATATAGTAAGTCTTGAAAGTCGATAGACTGATTCCTCTCACTTTATTCTTGTTTTTCAAAATTGTTTTAGCTATATCAGCTTCTTTGCCTTTCTGTATTAGAGTAATATTGTTTATATGTACAAAAACTCTTGCTGAGATTTTATTACGAATGTCAGTTTAGAGAAAATAGGTATCTTTACTGTGTTCGATCTTCCAATCCATGTACATGGCACATCGCTCCATTAATTTAGATAATTGATTTCTTTCATCATATTGTGTAGTTTTTAGCATAAAAGTCATAAATGTGTTGTATTAGATATACATCTAAGTTTTTAATTTTTTAAGTGGATATAAATGGTATTATCTTTTTAATTTCTGTATCTATGTGTTCACCACTAGTATATAGAAATACAATGATTTTTTTATGTTTATTTTCTGTGACCTGGCTGAACTTATTAATTCTAGGGTTTGTCTGTTTTTTGATGGATTCCTTGGAATTTTCTAAAGTAGGCAGTCATGTCATCTGCCTATAGGGACAGTTTTATATCTTCTGATCTTTACGTTTTTTGTTTTCTTTCTTATGACACTAACTAGGACTTTCAGCACTATTTTGAATAAGATTGGTGAGAACAGCCAACCTTGCCTTGTTCCCAATTTTAGGGGGAAAGCAATCTTTCATCATTACGGGTAATGTTAGCTGTAGGCTTTTTGTAGATTTCTTTTTGAAGTTGAGGAATTCCTCTTCTATTCCTTTTTTTTTTTATTATTTGAGTTTTTGTCATTAATGGGTGATAAATTTTGTCATTGATTTTTCTGCATTGACTATTCCCTGGAATACACCCACTTAGTCAGGATGGATAATTATTATATGCATTGTTGAAGGTATTTGCTAATGTTTTGTTAAGGATATTTTTATTTATATTCATGGGAGATAATATTCTGTATTTTCCTTTTTTCTACTGCCTTTGGTCTTAGTATAAGGGTAAAACTAGCTTAATAATATGAATTGGGATGTGTTCCCTTCTATTTTCTGAAAGCTGGTGGTGTAGTGGTTAAGTGCTACAGCTGCTAACCAAAAGGTCAGCAGTTCCAATCTGCCAGGTGCTCCTTGGAAAACCTGTGGGGCAGTTCTACTCTGTTCTATAGGATCGCTATGAGTCAGAATTGACTCGATGGCAGTGGGTTTGTCAGTGGGTGGGTTGTGTAGAATTAGTGTTAATTCTTTCAGTATTTGGTAGACTTCACCACTGAAATCTTCTGGAACTGGAGATTTATTTTGTGGGAATTTTTGATTACAAAACCAATTTCTTTAATAGTTAACGGCTATTCATATCATCTATTTCATATTGGATGAGTTGTGGCAGTTTGCATTTTTTTGAGAAATTAGTTCACAATTAAGTTGTCACATCTGTATGTGTAGATTTGTTCATAGTATTTCCTTATTTTTTTTGTCATGCCTGCAGGGTCTGTAATAATTATCTCCTGTTTCCTTCCTTATACTAGTAATTGTGTTTTATGTCCTTTCTTCTTTGATAGTGTTGCTAGATGTTTGTGAATTTTACTGATCTTTTGAATAAACTGCTCTTTGTTTCATGGGGTTTCTGTATGGTTTTACTATTTTCAGTTTCATTGATTTCTGCTCATTATTTACTTTTTTCTGTTTGCTTTGGTTTTAGTTTGCTATTTTTCTAGGTTTTAGAGGTGGGAACTTATTAATATGAGACTTTTTCTCCTTTGCTAATGTATGCACTGAGTGCTATGGATTTTCCTCTCAGTACTGCTTTATCTGTGTCCCACAAATTTTGGTATATTTTTATTTTTACTTAGTTAAAGGTATTTTCTGTTTCCCTTGAGACTTCCTCTTTGACCCACAGATTACTTAGAGGTATGTGATTTAGTTTCCAAGCATTTGGGAATGGTCCTGTTGCCTTTCTGTTATTGGTTTATGATGTGTTTTGCTATGGATTACTTTGGGATTATCCTGTTTGGATTTGCTAAGCATTTTAACTTATAGTAATTATTCAGCCTCATCTTCTTTTCCTTCCTCTTCTGGAACTCCAATAAAATAAATGGTACATCTTCTGTTATATTCCCTGCAGTTCCTGAAGTCCTATTCTTTTTTTTTTTTTTTTGTCTATTTTATCTGCTTGACTTGAAATAATTGGTTACAAAAGATAAAGAACACTTAAATGGTTGTACATCACTGTCACAATTTTCTAAAATTATCTACTTGTAACTTCTGTACCTGGTTCTAGAGTTACCTTCCAGGACCAACTAAATAAATCTGCTCCTTCTTTCATACTCTCTTCAAATATTTGAAAAAAGCTGTCTCACATTCCTAGTAGTTTACTATAAAACATATTTTAACCTTCCTTACTACTCTCATTATTTTCTCCTGCATGTGTTACATTTTGTATGTGTTCCATTAAAGTTGTGATAGCCAGGACTAATGTTGTGTTCTTAATGAAATCTTGTCAGTTCCAAATCAAGTGAATGTGATTGTTTTTCAATGATGCCGGGTCACTTGACTTGCCAATCTCAATATGATATAACATTCTTTATGGGAAAAATTATCTAAAAAGCTTCATTGGCATCATAACAAGAAGAATCAGAATTCCCAAATTAGCCATACTTCCACAGTAGAGTTCAAATTTTGAGCTGGCTGTGCAACAGGCAACCGGGCAGTATTTCATTCTGTTGTGCATAGGGTTGCTATGAGTCAAAAGTGATTTGACAGCACCTAGCAACAACAACTACAACAGGCAGAATAAGTCAAATAGACAGGTGACCCTGTGTCCTGAGAGAGAATTAGAAGATTGATGACAATCATTGCACACTTTGAAAAGGGATTCATAGAGCAGGGGATTCATCAGGATTCACTAGAATATGGTTGGCAATGGGACAGTTAGCACTAGATAAGCTACAGCTGACTTTTATCTTGTGTCTCCAAGGGGCTTGAAGTAAGCAAAATTAAGGACCAGGTAGGCTCTCATAAAAAGGGTCCTAGATAGTAGAAGTGACTTATAAACAATGTTTTATTGTTCTCATTGAAACATGGAGATTCAGAGGGTTTAACTTATTTTCCTAAATGAATACAGCAGGTGAGTGACAAATCTGGCATTCCGATTTGCATCATTGTTTACACCAATCGTGATTATCTTTTTTTTTTACCATATTCTAATTTACTGTATGTTTCAGTTAGGTAATCTCACAAATGTGAGATAGACCACTCCAGAAATCAGTGGATTAAAATTATAATATTTTATTCTCTTCATCTGTGGGTCTTCTGAGGTTTAACAGTTGTAGGCTGAAATTAGCTGTTTTAGGCTGAAGCAGCTGGTGTGGATCACTTCTCATTGCAATTCTGCGAGTAGGCTGCCCTGCTCCATGTGCTTTTCATTCTCTTTGAACTGTTGGGCTAACTGGGGCACACTGTTCTCATAGCATTAGCCATATATCACTAACCAATAGCTGGGGCACGCTATTCTCATGTCACTAGACAAAGGTAAGAAGATAAATTCAAGATATCTTTAGGCCTAGGATTGTAACTGACGTACTGCCTGCCACTCTGATTCATTCTATTGGACAAATCAAGTCATTTGGCCAAGCCCAAAACCAAGGAATAGAGGAGTACAATCTATCTGTGATGAGGCTTCAACATAGGGAAGGATGAAAAAGGACTATTCAATCAGCCCACTACATGTTAAGAAAAGGATATAATTACAAGAACAAAACAATAATTTATGTGCTGTAAGCCAGGTATCCTGCTGACTATTCTGAGAGATCCTAATTATTCCACTAAATATAAAATAAAATTGCACCCAGAAGCATGAGGAATTATGAGTATTAAGATAAATAAAAATGATGGAAAAACAAACAGAACTTCATACACTTTTATTTATTCAACATTTTCCTGTTTGCAGCTCTGAATTTATTGTACTTGTTCTTTCAAATTTTTGGTATACACTTTGAAGGCAGTAGTTATTGTACCATATGTTTTCCTTTATAAAATAACAAAATATACCTTTTAATAAGCATGTCAGACAACACAGGACCAAGTAATAATGCCTGAAATGTCTAATTCAAATTTTTCCTCTGAGATTTCATTAAATTTTCAGAAATTTTCTTTTCTCCAAAATGTTGGGTATCCTTCTGAATAAAACAATTAAAAATCATGTTTTGCCAGGTTTTTATGAGGAGACTTTGAATACAGAGTTTTAAAAAATCACAGGAGGATGCCTATTGTTCTCCCTTTTCTACAAAGCAACTCAGGTTTATTGATAATATTTCTTTTTCTGGAGAGTATGTTGAATTTTTTATTACCCCTCTTTTTATTGGCAGAAAAATAATTTTGAATATATTTTCTGAGTCCAAGCTAATCCTTTTAATTAGTAGATAGTTTGTTGAATCCTACAAGTATTTTTCATTATTGTCATATATTGTAAGCCACTGCCTGTGATTTTTCTGTCATCCGTTTGCTTTGATGAATACAATCAGTCAATTTGCTTAAAAGCTTAAAATAATCCTTATTTTTACCTTATTGACTTAATGTAACAATTTATGTTTCATTACTCTTCCTCTTTCTACCTTCTGCAGACAAAAACTGCTCATCCTTTCTGCATTAATTATGGAAAAACAAATTGTTTTATATTTCTGTAACTACATTTGAGGGGCCCATGCTGTGGCATTAACCAAGAAAAATGCACTGTGGCTTTGGCACAACTCAGTTTTTTACCTTAGCTCATGAAACACTGAGTGCCTGGAGTGTTCTCATTTTTCTCTGTCCATGTTATTATATGACCAGTAGTGTGCTTGACTCAAAGTGGTAGGTATGTGATACATATGAAGAAAATGTTATTGACTTAACTTTCTACAATTATCATATGCTCAGAAAGTAAGTCCTGTAAAAACCTCTTGACTATTGCTTCCATCCCAAGAGTTCACTATCTCCCACCAATGTAAGCAAATGTCATGGAATTGTGCATTTTTTCTTAAATGAAAAGTAAAATAAATTCGGGGTTTAGACAAAAATGTTCTGCAATAATACTTGTACCTATGATACTGAAAAGGGGCTCAAAATATTACTTCAATATTTTTCATAAAATATGAGAATCACAGTCCCTCAACCTTAACACATCTATAACTTCTAATTTTTAAATCCGTTCAATCACACTGCACAATCATTGTACTGTGTACTTTTCACACATTATTATTTTTATACACTTTGCCACATAGCTACCTAGTTTCCCTATTTATAATTTCTGTCTACACCATACCCCATGAAACTGATGTTCACGATGAGGACATGTATTTAATTATTCTCAGTTATAATGCATTTTATTTATTTTGTTGTTATGTCGCAATGGTTCCATCAACATCAGCTTAGTTATCACTTTTTGAAATATAGTCTATGAATAAATTTTCCTGGAAATTAGCTAGCAAGTACATTCTTATTTAGATATATATGGCTTAATTTTGTTTCAGAAATATTGAACTAATTCAAATGGATTCAACTTTCAAAAATCGTGGGTTTTTTTTTTTTCTTTGTTTTTGGTATTAAGTAATAGAAACTCCATTACTGCACTTAAGTTTATCTTTACTCTTAATAACATTTTCAGTTTGGAACTGATAAATAAAAAGTTACTCCTAAAAGACAATCAAAATGGAAATAGTGAAAAAACTGACATACCGAAAAATGGAACAAATGTCACTGAACAAATTGTGTAGAAATTGTTCAAAGGGAACTTAATTTACTGTGTAAACTTTTTCCACCAAAAACACAATAAAATATTTTAATAAAAAAGAAGTTGATCCTAAATAACAGATTTTAAGAACCTAAAAGATCCTATTTTTAATAGCACACAATAAAATCACAACAAGGTGGATATATGCAACAAAATCTAGAGCTACAGACTGCTTCTTACTAAAATAAAAAACTTGTATTTCTCCAGGCCATTTCAGTCCTAGAATGTAAGAAGAAAGAAAAAAAAAAGAAAATTCTTATTAGTAGAAACAAAGCCGTATTTATCAGACGGAGCGCAACCTGCAGAACTGTAGGGATTCACTCCTAATAGCCCTATGAGCTCACTCAGGAAGTACCTATGTGTGTTTCACATTTGCTCACAAACTCATTATCCTAGTTGTAGATATGTAATATCAGGTATTTCCTCCTCATCCTTGCCCATGGTAGTCCCTGGCTTCTCTGTTGTCATTCCAGTGTGTTGTCTCTGCTCAATGCCCAGACCCCTGCAGTATATATATATATGTGTATATATATATATGTGTGTGTGTGTTTATATATATGTATGTATGTATATATATATATATATATATATATTTACTGTGGTAAGTATAGATAGATATATAAACAAAACATTTGCCATTTCAGTATTTTTACATGTATAATTCATTGACATTAATTACGTGACATTATGTTCATTAAGTTGTACAACCATTGCCATTACTCATTTCCAAATTCTTCCATAACCCTTAATAGAAGGTTAGTGCCCTTAAACAATGACGTCCTCTTTTTCCCTCACTCCCATTCCTGGTAACCACTGAGACACTTGGGTCTCTATATATTTGCCTATTCTAGATATTTCATATAAATGGGATTATCTATTATTTGTCTCCTTGCGACTGATTTATTTCACTCAGCATGATGTTTTCAAGATTCATCCATGTTTCAGAACTTCATTTCTCTTAATGACAGGGCGATATTCCAGTGAACTTATGTAATACATTTTGTTTATCCATTGCAGCTTTGTCTCCATTTCATGATATCCTCTATCATTGAATGAGGACAAATAGTGGCTATCCCTTCTTGGATTACAAGTTTACTTGGCAATTCTGCTCTGTGCTTTCATTTTAAATTGTTACTGACAACGTTATGTTCTTCCATTACCTTCATCTCTTAATGCAGGCTCCACCTCTTGGAACTTAGACATGAACCCAGGATGGCTGTATCACTGTATTTAATAGTACTGTTCTTGTATTCACTTTAATAAAGACCAACTGGCTTTGAATAGAGTTTATGCTTCTCCATTAGTGTTAGTCTTTCTATTGTGGCTTCTCGGTATGAAATTATTCCACCCTTGGAATGACTTGCTACTATGACAACCTATCTAATTTGCAAGGTGTAAATGCTGCTTTCACTCTTGAAACAGATGCATTTCTATAGACTATAAAAGAAGCTGTAGCCTCACTTTTTTCATATATTTGCCATAGGGTATATAAACTAGGAAATAATAATATCCTGATTTTTGTAACATTTGGTCAATAAGATAAAGTACCAATAATATATGGGCCAAAATAAGAATAAGTTTAAACCTTTAACAAATTTATTGGCCATCCAAATATGAACATATATGGAATAGTGTTTCAAAGTTGTTATTTTATTGATTGGCTTAATTAAAACTTGCTCTCAGGTTTGATCTTACCTTGAGTATTTATATCTGGGATACACTGAATCATCTGATAAGTCCAGATATTGAGACAACAAAAGGAATATTTTAATTCCAAAGAAAATCTTACATTAATCATTCACATTTGTCCAGGCACGGACCAGTAACTTGAAATTTGCCTCTAAAATTGGAGCATACTGAGAGACTAAAGAAAGAGGTGGGTAACTCCAATGTGGCAGTGGAGGAGTCTTTATTAGGGCAATTTACATATTGAGGTGTAGTTCCTGGTGGCTGGAGGACCAAGGCGGATCTCCACACCCAGCAGTAAGGGGTGGTGGAGGTTTTATAGTGGCCTAGGACAAAGGTGGCTCCATGCCAGAGGGTTACATACAACTGCCTCAGCAAGATCACATAACAGGGCTTAGAAAATAACAGTGAACTAAGAAACAGCAGTGAACTAACAGAAAGCATGAGGGCAGTGATGTTCAGCCTCACAAAGCCTGTTTTTCCCTTCAATATTTTACACATTTGTATCTGTCAAGAATTCTTTTGGGTGCCTAACTGGAGAATGTAAGACCCTTAAAGCTGAGTCATTTTCCAAAACTTAGCAGAACATTTAAGTCAAAAACCACCAGTCTTCTTGTCATCTAACTTGCCTATTCCAGCTTGATACACCTCTTAATTTCTATCCTGATGCTCACTACACACCTTCCCACCAGTTTAGACAAGTTTTAGCATAGGATCGGTAAAATGGCTTTCTAACATTTTTTTTTTTGAGTACTCAAAGTTATCAGGATGTGATTTCAATAGTTTTTATTATTGTAATCTTTTACATAATGACATCAATGATTCCCTGTTTTGAGCATTTAATCTTTTAATCTTATCAATCAATCTTATTTTGTTTTTGTGATTTCCCTGTCTGAGTTGATATCAGGATGTTCTGTTCTGTGACCTTGTGTTATGTTGGTATCGGATATTATTGATTTTCTGACCAATTTCCTTTAGTAATTCTTGTGGCTTTGGTTATGTTTTTGCAAATTCTCTAAGCTTGTGTTTATCTGTAAATGTCTTAATTTCACCTTCATATTTGAGAGAGAGTTTTGCTGGATATATGATTCTTGGCTGGCAGTTTTTCTCCTTCAGAGCTCGATATATATCATCCCATTGCCTTCTTGCTTGCATGGTTTCTGCCTAGTAGTCTGAACTTATTCTTATTGATTCTCCTTTGTAGGTGACTTTTTGTTTATCTCTGGCTGCTTTTAAAATTTTCTCTTTATCTTTGGTTTTGGCAAGTTTGATGATAATATGTCTTGGTGATTTTCTTTTGGAATATATCTTGTATGGGGTTCGATGAGCATCTTGGATAGATATCCTTTCATCTTTCACGATGCCAGGGAAGGTTTCTGCCAACAGATCTTCAAATATTCTTTCTGTATTTTCTGTTATCCCTCCTTGTTCTGGAACTCCAATCACACGCATGTTATTCTTCTTGATAGAGTCCCTCATGATTCTTAGGGTTTCTTCATTTTTTAAATTCTTTTATCTGATTTTTCTTCAACTATATTGGTGTCAATTGCCTTATCCTCCAGCTCCCCCACTCTGCATTCCAATTCCTCGATTCTGCTCCTCTGCCTTCCTATTGTCTAATTCTGTAATTGTTAATCTTTTGGATTTCTGAATGCTGTCTCTCTATGGATTCTTGTGGCTTATTACTTTTTTCACTATGTTCTTGAATAATCTTTTTGATTTCTTCGACTTCTTTATCAATGTGTTCCTTGGCTTTTTCTATAGATTGCCTTATTTCATTTCTGAGGTCATCCCTGATGTCTTGAAGCATTCTGTACATTAGTTTTTTATATTCTACATTTGGCAATTCCAGGAATGTATCTTCATATGGGAAAGATTTGGATTCTTTGACTTGGGGGTTTGTAGAAGCAATCATGGCCTGCTTCTTTATGTGATTTGATTATTGACTGCTGTCTCCGAGCCATCTATAAGATACTGTAATGATTTATTTTATATTTGCCCACTGGGTCCTATCTTCTTGTTTTGTTTTCTTTCAAAATACCTAGATGGGCTACTAGATTGTGCTATCTTGATTGTAGTAGCCTTTGAATCACTTATTTCCTATTACCAGATGGCTTGAGCTGTTACCAGATATCTGAGCTTATGAGTCCTTTCATTATTCTTGAATAGAATCAGCTTAGGTGTCCTGATAGTGGGTCACCCAGTGTGTGGTGTAGGCTGTCACCTATTAACTTAGAGGAGTAGTGGTGATGGTTGTATGGACCAGATTCTAGTGCCAGCAGGAGGTCACACTCCGAGGAGGGCAGGTTGCTGACAGCCTGCCCCCATGTGCCAGTGAGGTAGGAGTGTCTCTGTTCTCTAGAGCTCTCTGGTGGGTGGGCTCTGCAGTTGTATCTTAGGCATCCAATGCTTGTATCTCTAAAGATTGGTAGGCATCGCTATCCTCAGACCCCTTTAGCAGGTGGCTAGCTGGTGTGGGTGGAGCTTCAGCCCCCAGTTCCCTGCTGTGGATCAGTGAGGGCTCTGTTTAGTAGGTAGAGAGAGCTCCAAAACTTGCCTTTCCACTGCTCAGCTAAAACAATTACAGTCAGATCTCTATCAGAATTGCCTTTGCATTATAGTAGCCACCTGGTTCCCTGTAGGGATGAAAACCAAAGACTGTGGATCTCTTATGCTTGGCTGGAGCTGGCTCTGTATTTTTATTCCAGTTTAGGTAAGTCAGGGAAGGATTTTTCCCCCTGATTGTTAATTGCTGCTTCTCTCAGGCCAGAAGAATGGATTAGAAAAAGAAGAAGAAGGAAAAAAAAAAAAAAAACACAGAGCACTTCACTCGCTGGCCCAGGAAATTCCGGTGTTAATGAAGCCGCCTGGGGCAGGGAGGGGAGGGATCAGATAGATAGGAGAGAGTAGCGTGGCAATATAGACAAAGTTACTTATCTTGTTTGGTGAGGACTGTTTTATCTGAGATTCCAGAGGGGTGTGTAGCCTGGGTGTGCTGGCTGGGTCGAGATTGGCCCCAAAAGTTAGGGCTACCTCCCATGTTTTCACCGTCTCAGGAAGCCATGACCAGCTCCTCCGCACTTAGTCCAAACCCCAGCTCCAAGGTTTTCTGGGTGGGACGCTGTGCTCCAGGCTCCGAAACCAGTCGCTGTTTCCCTGTGGTTTTTCATTCTCCTGTCAGCCGTTTCGGTGTGCAGCTTGCGTGCATTGGCTGGGTCTCCGCCGATGTTACTCCAGGGGGTTAGGGCTGCATCCCGTGCTTGCGCTGTCTCAGGAAGCTGTGATCAGCTCCTCCATGCTTAGTCCAAAGCCCAGCACCAAGGTTTTCTGACTGGAACAATGGTTCCAGGCTCTGAAACCAGCCACTGCTTCCCCGTGGTTTCTCATTCTCCTGTCAGCCGCATCGGTATGCAGCCTGCCTGCACTGGCTAGGTCCCCGCTGAGGTTACTCCAGGGGGTTAGAGCCGCGTCCCGTGCTTGCCCTGTGTCAGTCAGCTGCAATCAGCCCCACCACTCTGGCACGAGGGAACTGTGAGGGCTCAAGGCTGTGGTGTGGGACAGTGGCTCCGGAAGCGGTTGCTGCTTCAGTGCGCAGCTTTCACTCCCCTGTCACTCAGGTCAACTCCTTAGTTCTGTGTTTAATGGTCAGGGTTCGTAGAATGTCATGGTTGTAATCGATTCACTTGTTTTTTTTTGAGTCTTTTTTGCAAGAGGGATCAGCGGAAGTGTCTACCTAGTCAGATATCTTGGTCCCGTCTCCTCAATAGTTTTTATAAATAAAAGTTTAAAATATTAGTGTGGAAGTATCTTATATACCTTCTTCTGTGGGATTTCATTAGAATTGCACACAATAATTCTAGCAGCATGTGATAACAACAAGAGGTTCATTTTAAACCAGTCTCGTAGAATGATTCCACAATGATTTATATTCTATATTTTAAGCTTTTGTTACTGTATTTCAAAATAGATTATTGCTATGGAAATTATGATTCCTTTTTTGAATATTGAATGAGATTGCATTGCAAAAATATGAAAATTATTTACTGGCAGGGGAAGTACTCCAATTCTAATGCCTGTGTCTGTATGGCCTCACATGATTATTCAATCGTTTTCTGCCTCTTGTGGGTCCTGTGCTTCTTTGGATTCAGTTGTTAGGTAGGATGATTAGAGAGGAGAAGATAGTAGCGTGAGTGGCTGGGGAAATAAGGTACAATGTCTGGTTCCTTCTCTTAAATAATACATGGAAATTGCCTACAGATACGAGTTAGAAAATTCACCTTTGGACAAAACAGAAGTGAGTTTTTAGATTTAGATTAGACATTCTTCTTTACCTTTCATTTAATAACAGGACAAAATTATCTGCCTTTGGGTAAGGTATCTACCTATTTTATTAAGTATAAAAAAAAGTATAGCTTTATAAAATTCTGACAAATGGGGTGCTTTGATTAAAGATATATCATAATTTTCCAAAAGGCTGTGCCAACTAGAAAGTTATAATTATAAAGAACATTTATTTCTATTGAAATATTAAACAAAGGATTTCAAATTCTATAGCATCATACTCTCTGAGAAAAGAATAAGTTGCCTATTTCATGTATGGAATGGTCTAGAAATATAAATATCACATAAGAGAAAGCCAATATATCTAATAAAACTATAAAGAGTGGCTCGTTCTTATTTCAATTTTGCAAAATTTAGAAAGTTTAATGGTATTAATTATTAACAAGGCTGTGAGGAATGAAAATCTAATGTGCTGCCGACGGGTGTGTGAATTAGTTAGGTGTCTCTGGAAGATTTTTTGTACCTTTGTGAAGTTAAAGATGAACATATCCTATGAAATGGCAATTCCAGATATATACCTTCAAGGGAGAACCTTGTTGTGATGGTTAAGGTTGTATGTCAACTTTGCTGGACCATAATTCTCAGTGGTTTGGCAGTTATGGTGGATTTGAACTGCCAATCCTTTGGTTATCAGACAAGCTCTCAACTGTTGTACCACGGTTGTGTAATGATGTAGTCACCTCCATGTTGCGATCTGATATAACGTGATGACTTCCATAATGGAATTTGCTGTGAGTAGCCAATCAGCTGAAAATGAGTTTTCTTGGGATGTAGCCTGAATCCAATATAGGTGGACTTTCTGGCAAGGCTTGTGGGCTTTTGCTCATTTTGGATCCTGCAGCTGGCTCCTGTTCATCTGATCTCTGGTTCTTGGGACTTGAGCTAGCAGTTTACGTGCTGATCTTGGGATTTGTTAGATTTGTCCGCCTCTGCAGGCTGTGAGCCAGAAGCCTGTTGTCTGACTTGCTGATCTTGGGTTCACTAGCCTCTGCAGCTATGTGAGCCTGACACATGGACTTGGGATTTGCAGCCTCTACAACCATGTGTGCCCTTTCCTTGATATAAATCTCTCTCTCTCTCTCTCTAGAAACCCTTGTGGTGTAGTGGTTAAGTGCTATGGCTGCTAACCAAAAGGTCGGCAGTTCGAATCCGCCAGGTGCTTCTTGGAAACTCTATGCAGCATTTCTACTCTGTCCTATAGGGTTGCTATGAGTCAAAATTGACTCGATGGCAGTGGGTTTTCTCTTTATAGATAGAAGATAGATAGAGAGATAGAGAGATAGATGATGGATGATGGATGGATGGATGGATGGATGGATGGATGGATGGATGGATGGATGGATGGATGGATGGATGGATGGAACGAGCTCTGGTGGTACAACGGTTGAGAGCTTGTCTGATAACAAAAGACTGGCAGTTCAAATCTACCAGCTGCTTCTTGGAAGCCTTATGGGCAGTGCTATTCTATCCTATAGAGTTGTTATGAGTCAGAATTAACTCGACCACAACGGCCATATACATATATGCTTTGCTGGTTTTGCATGGCTGCTAACCAAAAGGTTGGCTGTTCGAATCCACCAGGCACTCCTTGGAAACTCTATGGGACAGTTCTACTCTGTTCTATAGAGTTGCAATGAGTCGGAATTGGCTCAACAGCAACGTTTTTTTTTTTTTTAGAGAACCCAGACTAAGATATTTGATACTGAAAATAATTCCGGAGAAACAAAATTGTAAAGAAGAGTTTTCTAAGTTGGTTTTCAAGCCCAGTTAGTCTTAAAGATATTGACGACTCTGCTTCCAGCAGTGAAGAGGACACTGCTAATTTGTGGCATGAGGTGGCAACAGAAATATGCAAAATATCACCACCAATAGATAAGGTTTTGGTGAGAGGCGAGGCTCTGGATGATCATGTTTGATGCCTTTCTATAATTTTGTCATAATGAAAAGTAAAAGGAAGCTGGTTTGTTGGTCTTACTTTCACTAGACAAACTAGAAAGAGATGAGATGAAATTCAGGAACTGGAAAGAAAGAGATGAGCTCAGGGCTTCAGAGTCAAAGCTCAAGCACTGCATAAATGACCTTAAAGTTTCCACTCGTGCTGTGAAAGAAAGGCTTATTTCTTATAGTAAGAAGGCAGATGTTGCTGAAAACCACACCCAGAGTCTTATTGTAAGAGTGGCTGAATTACAACACCAACTCAATTCCCAACTTTGAGTGGTGTCTCAAGGTAAAGTGAGGGCATTGATTGGGAAGAAATGGGATCCTGAAATATGGGCAGGGTCATGGGTTGAATTGTGTCCCCCCAAAATGTCTGTCAAGTTGGCCTATCTAGGCCATAATTACCAGCATTGTGTGATTGTCCACCATTTTGTCATCTGATGTGATTTTCCTGTGTGTTGTAAATCCTAGCTCTATGATATTGATGAGGTGGGATTAGTGGCAGTTATTTTAATGAGGCAGGACTAAATCTATAAGATTAGGTTGTGTATTAAGTCAATCTCTTTTGAAATATAAAAGAGAGAAGTGAGCAGAGAGGGGGACCTTAGACCACCAAGAAAGCAAAGCCAGGGGCAGAGTGTGTCCTTTGGATCTGAGGTCCCCACCCTGAGAAGATCCTAGATCAGCAGAAAATTGATGACAAGGAATGCCCCCCATAGCCAACAGAGAGAGAGAGCTTTCCCTTGGAGCTGGTACCCTGGATACAGAGTTCCAGCCTCCCAGACTGTGAGAGAATAAACTTCTCTTTGTCAAAACCATTGACTTGTGGAATTTCTGTTATAGCAGCACTAGATAGCTAAGACAGAATTTGGTACCAAGAGAGTGGGGTACTGCTCTAAAAAATACCTAAAATGTGGAAGTGATTTTGAAACTGTGAATAGATAGAGGCTGGAGGAGTTTTAAAGTGCCTAATAGTGAAAGCCTAGATTGCCTTGAAGAGACTGTTAGTGAAATTATGGGCATCAAATACAATTCTGGTGAGGACTCAGAAGGAAGTGAAGAGACCTGTTACAAGAAGCAGCATTGGAAAAAAGGCAGCAGCAGAGAAACGGCAGCAGCAGAACCAGGAGACCGGTGTGAGACAGTGCTGGATTCAACCCAAAGAGTGAGAGAGCTGAATGCATTCATGCAGGAGGCTTCCCGGCAGAGTGAGGTGCCTCCAGGCACATTGATGTAGCTACAGAGCTTTGGAACACTTGTCCCAGCAAGGCAGACAAGGGCAGTAAGGCCCAAGAGACCAAGAATCCAAGGAACCAGGAAGCAGAAGCTGAAGAGACAAGGAGTGCAGGAAGCAAAGCTGCCTCAGTCTCATAAAGCGGAATCACCACTCAGATGGACTAGGATAATGGGGCTGGCCAAGTTGGAGGGAGTAGAATTGCTGTCCCAGTGGGCCTGGAAGGTGGAGCTGAAGCCCAGGGCTGAGGGGCCTCCACTCAGAATCTGGAGAGAGTGGCCAGTTCTTACTGGAAGGCGGGTTTCAGAAAACAGAGGATTATTTTCAAGCCTTGAAGGCTAATGTAATGTGTTCTGCTGACTTGCTTGGTGCCTGTTATCCATTCTTTTCTTCCAATTTCTCCCATTTGTAATGGAAATGTCTAGCTGCTGCCTGTTCCACCATTGTACTTTCTTAGCAGATAACTTGTATTCTAGATTTCACAGATGAAGAGAAATTTTTGGATTTTGGACTTGGAGTTAATTTAAGAATTTTTCTATCATATGATGGGGTGAATGTGTTTTACATGTGGCAAGTTCATGAATTTTGGGGGGCCAAAGTGTAAAATGTCATGGTTTGAATTGCATCCCCCCAAATGTCTGTCAACTTCGCTAGGCTGTGATTTCCAATATTGTGTGATTGTCCACCATTTTGTTATCTGATGTGATTTTTCTGTGTGTTGTAAATCCTAGCTCTATGATATTGATGAGGTGGGATTAGTGGCAGTTATGTTAATAAGGCAGGACTCAATCTATAAGATTAGGTTATGTCTTAAGCCAATCTCTTTTGAGATATGAAAGAGAGAAGTGAGCAAGCAGATACAAGGACCTCACACTGCCAAGAAAGCAATGCTGGGAGCACAGCACATCCTTTGGACTGGAGATTCCTGGCTGTAAAGCTCCTAGATCAGGGGAAGATTGAAGACAATGACCTTTCCCCAGAGCCAACAGAGAGAGAGAGTTTTCCCCTGGAGCTGGCACCCTGAATATGGATTTGTAGGCTAGTAGACTGTGAGAATAAACTTCCGTTTGTTAAAGCCAACCTCTTGTGATATTTCTGTTATAGCAGCACTAGATAACTAAGACAGGCAAATAATCAGGAAGCTGGGGACACTGAGTCCCTAAACTCTGTTGAATCATTCCTACCAATGGAACCAGTATTCTCACTCTCATCTGAAGAGATTACTCCATCTTTGTCTGCTAAGCCACCCACCTCAGTAAAACCATTAGCGCCTCTACACCCATCTGATGTGATTAACCCAGCTTTGTCTGAAGAGCTTTGTCTGGGGTCATTTCCTGGGTTATTGCCTGAGGAAGATGCCTTACAAGATAATGCTGAATGTTCTCAAAACACATCCTCACTATGCATTATGGCTTCTAGAACTATGTTGACACAGTGGGTAAAGCAATTGATTGCTAAACCAAAAGATCAGTGGTTCAAAACCACCAGTGGCTCTGTGGGAGAAAGACGTGGCAGTCTGCTTAAGTAGAGATTTACAGCCTTGGAAACCCTAAGGGGTCACTGTGACTCAGAATCGACTTAATGGCAGTGGGTTTTTTTCATTGAGACCTATCACTAGGCTTAAGTTCCAGTGAGCCCTAAAAGGTGAAGTACAAAGTGTGACCCAGAAGGAGGTATGTTACACTCCAAAATAACTGCTTGAGTTTTCTAATATGTACAAACAGAAACCTGAGGAATATGTGTAGGAATGGCTATTAAGGGTGTGGGATAATGGTGCAAGGAACATAAAGATGGATCAATCTGAGTTTATTGATATGGATCCAAGTACAGATACTTCATTCAGTGTTTCAGCTCCAGAGGTTAGGAAAGGATCTAATAGTTTATTTGATTGGTTCACTGAAGCATGGATTACACGATGGCCTACACTAAATCAAGTTGAAGTACGAGACCTGCCTTGGTATTCTATAGAAGAAAGTATCCAAAGGCTCGGAGAAATTGGTGTGTTAGAACGGATTTATCAGGTTAGATCCATAGACCCACAAATGTAGTACCCAGAGGACACATGTTTTACAACAATGGTGAGGAAGAAATTTGTGATGGGAGCCCCAGCATCCTTAAAGACTTGTGATTGCTATTTTATGTAAGTCATATTTGACAGTGGGAACTTCCCACCTGAATTAATATACTTTACAATGGGGTTGATTGGACTCCTTGGTGGCAGGTGCTAAGTGGTGGCACTCTATTGACAGATAAGGTGGGCATGATTGCCATAATGGACCACGAAGTCTAAGCAGTAATCAGAATAGTCTGACTCATATGGACCAATGGCATTGGCTACTTAGTCATGGTGTCCCTAGAAGTGAAATAGATTGGAAATCTACTAGTTATTTACTTGATCTGTACAAACAGAAAAATTCTAGGTCAAATTCTAGGTCAAATTTGAGCTAGAAGTCTAGCTCAAATTGCCAGAATAGAGAGTCATGACCCCTCAGTCAATTCCCAGACTTGAACGAGTATTCAGATGTACAACCCCTTGAATGAAGGGATGGCTGAGTCCCCTTGAGGAAGGACCCTACTACACTGCCAAAAACTTATACTGTTAATCTTTCTCCCAGCCTTCCTCAAAGAGATCTACAGCCTTTTACAAGAGTGGCTGTTGGGAAAAATGAAATAATCAGAACTTTTTGGGAATTACTAGATACTGACTCTGAACTGACAATAATTCCAGGAGATTCAAAACATCACCATGGCCCATGAGTC
Organism: Elephas maximus indicus; assembly: GCF_024166365.1. Classification (NCBI taxonomy): domain Eukaryota; kingdom Metazoa; phylum Chordata; class Mammalia; order Proboscidea; family Elephantidae; genus Elephas; species Elephas maximus. The sequence continues at coordinate 137,071,762 of NC_064820.1, forward strand.
AGGCTGGGTGCAAATGGAGGTTGGGTTATAAATGGAGTCTAGCTAATGTCCACCTTACAGTAGGTCCAGTGGGTCTCCAAACCCATCAGGTAGTGATTTCCCCAGTTCCAGAATGCATAATTGGAAAACATATACTTAACAACTGGCAGAGCCCCCACATTGGATGTTGACAAGTGTAATAAGGGGTATTATGGTAGAAAATGCCAAGTGGAAGCTATTAAAACTTCCACTACCTAGGAAAATAGTAAACCAAAAACAACACCACATTCCTGGGAGGATTGCAGAGGTTACTGCCACCATCAAGAAACTGAAGGATGCAGAGGTGGTGATCCCCACCACATCCCTATTCAACTTGTCTATTTGGCCTATGCAAAAAACTGATGGGTCTGGAGAATGAGGTGGATTATAAAAAACTTAACCAGGTGGTGGCTCCAATTGCAGCTGCTGTTCCAGATATATTTCATTGAGTGAGCAAGTTAATACATGTCCTGGTACCTAGTATGAAGCTATTGACCTGGTTAATGCTTTTTTCTCCATACCTGTTTTGATGGACCACCAGAAACGGTTTGCCTTCAGCTGGCAAGGCCAGCAATACAGCTTCAGTGTCCTACCTCAGTGGCATGTCAACTGTCCAGAACTACATCATAATTTATTCTTCAGGGATATTGATTGCCTTTCCCTCCCACAAGATGTCACACTGGTCCATTACACTGATGACATTATACTGATTGTATCTAGTAAGGAAGAAGTGTCAGTGACTCAACTTATTGGTAAAACATTTTCCTGCTAGAGGTTGGGAAATTAATCCCACAAAAATTCAGGTGCCTTCCACCTCAGTGAAATTTCTAAGGGTCCAGTGATGTGGGGGGCATGGCAAGATAGTCCATCTAAAGTGAAAGATAAGTTATTGCATCTAGCCCCTACCAAAACTAAGAAGGAGGCACAGTGCCTAATGGGCCTCTTTCGATTTTGGAGGCAACATATTCCTCATTTTGGTGTGCTACTGTGGCCTATTTATTGACTGACTCAAAAAGCTGCTAGTTTCAAGTAGAGCCCAGACCAAGAAAATGCTCTGCAACAGGTTCAGACAGGTTCAGGCTCTGCCACTTGGGCCATATAATCTGGCTGATCCAATGATGCCTGAAGTGTCCATGGCAAATAGAGATGCTGTTTGGAGTCTTTGGCAGGCCCCTGTTAGTGAATCACAGCACAGACCCTTAGGATTTTGGAGCAAAGCCACACGATCCTCTGCAGATATTACTCTTCTTTTGAGAAATAGCTTTTGGCTTGTTACTGGGCCTTAGTAGAGACTGAATGCTTAACCCGGACCACCAAGTCACCATGTGGCCTGAGCTGCTCATGATGAACTGGGTGTTATCTGACCCACAGAGCCATAAAGTTGGACATGCACTCAGTACTACATTAAAAAAATTTAACATTATTAAATGGAAATTGTATATACTAGATCAGGCCTGAGCAGGATCTGAAGGCACAAGTAAGTTGCATGAGGAAGTGGCCCAAATGTCCATGGTCTCCACTCCCATTGCATTACTTTCATTCTCCCAGTCTGCACCTATGGCCTCATGGGGAGCTTCTTAAGATCAATTAACTGAAGAAGAGAAAACTCTTACGTGGTTTGCGGATGGTTCTGTGCGATATGCAGACACCACTCAAAAGTGGACAGCAGCAGTGCTACAGCCCCTTTCTGGGACCTCCCTGAAATACAGTGATGAAGGGAAACTCCCAATGGGCAGAACTCTGAGCCATGCACCTGGTTATTTACTTTGTTTAGAAAGAGAAATGGCCAGATGTGCGATTATATACTGATTCATGGGCTGTGGCGAATGGTTTGGCTGGATGGTCAGGGATTTGGAAGGAACATGATTGGAAAATTGGAGACAAAGAGGTATGGCTCTCTCTGAATTGGCCAAAGAATTTAAGATATTTGCATGTCATGTGAATGCTTACCAAAGGATGACTTCGGCAGAGGAGAATTTTAACAATCAAGTGGATAGAATGACATGTTCTTTGGAAACCAGTCATCCTCTTTCCTTAGCCACTTCTATCATTGCCTAATGGACTCATGAACAAATTGGCCATGGTGACAAGGATAGAGGATGAGAAGGAAAACTTCAACTTATTTCTGAAGGAGCCCCTACATTGGATGTTCTGAAGGAAATAAGTCATCATGTTACAGCTGTGAGTTTTGGAGGTAAAGTGATAAAATGTTCTACCATCATTCTATTTTCTAATTTAGTTGGTTAAATATATTTTATTTATATTGAAACTTAAAATGAATCTGTTCCCCACTTTATCTACAGGCAATGTGCACACATACCTTTTTTTTTTTTTTAATATCACCTATATTGTTTGAGGAGCCCTGGTGGCACAGTGGTGAAGAGCTCGGCTGCTAACCAAAACGTCAGCAGTTTGAATCCACCAGCTGCACCTTGGAAACCCTACTCTGTTCTAGGGGGTAGCTATGAGTACTACTCGATGGCAACAGGTTACAATGGGCTATACTGTTTGAAATTTTTAGTATGGACATGTGTAAATTTGTAAAAACTATTTTTGGTACATTGTTTTGCAAAAATGGCTGTGCTTATTCATCTCATATTCATGTCCATTTCCAATTAGTTTATAGATATTCTCATCAAGAGGTAGAGTCTATTTCCCCATCCCTTGAATCTATACTAGCCTTCTGATTTTCTTTGACCTATAGAATGTGGCAGAAGTGACAACAGGCCTCAAGAGTCTATCATGCCCACATGCTTCTGACTACAGATGCATGAGTGAGTCCAGCTGAGGACAGCACTGCTGACTTGAAGAATTGTACACAAATATGTGGTTGCATTTATGAGTCTTAAAGAAAAAAAAAAAAAAGAATACTTTAAAACAATACCATAGTAAAATTTAATGCATACATACGCACAGGATTCTGAAAATTCTAGATATGAAAGGAAACCCTGGTGGCATAGTGATTAAGTGCTACGGCTGCTAACCTAAAAGTTGGCAGTTCAAATCCACCAGGTGCTCCTTGGAAACTCTATGGGGCAGTTCTACTCTGTCCTATAGGGTCGCTATGAGTTGGAATTGACTGGATGGCAACGGGTTTGGTTTTAGATATGAAACCTGTCTCTTTCTCTTGTTGTCGTTAGGGACTGTTGAGTCAATTTTGACTTATAGTGACTCCTCGAGACAGAGTAGAACTGCCTATGGGGTTTTCTTGGCTAAAATCTTTACAGGAGCCACTGAGTGGGTCTGAACCACCAACCTCTCGTTAGTCCAGTGCTTGACTGTTGTGCCACCAGGGCTCTTTTCTCACCCATTTGGTGACTAAAATAACTGACTGTTTAGTGATTGTATCAATTAAGATGTATATGTTTCAATCTATTCACATAAACAGAAATAGGCTATGATAGCTCAGTATTTGCACATTTTTTTTGTCCTATGCTAGAATATCTACTTTTAGAAGTAAAGCATATTCCCATTTCTTCCAGTCTCCAACTGAAGGGGGGAAAAAAAATCAAATCTAAAGTGACAAAATTTACTTTTTAAAAGTGACCAATTTTGATTATGCTATTTTGTTTTCCTACTCAGTTCACTGTAGTTACTAACTGAAATAACCAGCTCAAGCAGGTGGGTTTTGGTATGACAGGAGGTTAGTTTGCTATGTCAAGCATGGAAGAAAATGAACACAGTTAAAGGGATTCACTAAGAGGTAACTTCAAAGAATCCATACTCTAAATTAAAGCATGAAATATTACTCATTTCAATGTTTTTTTATTTTTTAGTATTAGTTTTCAATTACATTTGATGTTCTACCTCTTGTGAAATTCTCTTTTGGACATGTTTGGCTCCAATAGAATACACTTTCTTTCTTAAAACAGATGTTTTTACAATTAATGAAATTTTTGTCTTCATTTTCAAGATTTCTGGTCATATTTGTTAGACTGCTTGTAACTGGGCTAACATATGACCTAATTCTAATTTGGAGAACATATTTGGAGCTCGGGGATGTCGTTATTCATAACACTTTTCTAATTATTTCAAATGAGAGGTAACCTTTGAATAAAGAATGACATTCGAAGGAAACTGGACTGTTTCTTCTCCTTACTCATGTCTTCTTAAGTATGGATAGAAACAATTTCTTAAAAACTGTTTTTGCTAACTTCTCTGTTGCTGATATTTTACCCACAAAACATACTCTATTTGTAGCAGTCTTGGGAAAGACTGTAATACTGTAGTATATGTACATGTAGTATATCTACTACATACATCCACAGTGTGTGTACTATCTATACACCTATATATACTGACAGGCTGGTAAAGACATACCTTAATTTGACCTTTTCATAAATTTAGTGTTTTTTTTTAGTCCTCCTTTTTTCGATTACATATGAAAAATAAAATTAAGATGCAAACTTAGGCACATGCTACAATTGTTAATATGAATCACTTTCCTAAAATTTGATGAATTTTTAAATCCATCTGTTTTTCCTGTTGTTGTTGTTAGGTGCTGTCGAGTCATTTTGGACTCATAGTGACCCTTCGTACAACAGAATGAAACACAGTCTGGTCCTGCACCACCATCCTTGTGATCGTTGTTATGCTTGAGCCCATTGTTGCAGCCAGTATGTTAATCCATCTTGTTGAGGGCCTTACTCTTTTTCACTGACTCTCTACTTTACCAAACATGATGTCCTCCAGGGTCTGATCCCTCCTGATAACATGTCCAAAGTATGTGAAACGAAGTCTCACCATCCTTGCTACTAAGAAGCATTCTGGCTGTACTTCATCCAAGATAGATATGTTTTTCTTTTTGGCAGTCCGTGGTATATTCAATATTCTTTGCCAACACCACAATTCAAAACAAAAGCATCATTTCTTCTTTGGTCTTCCTTATTCATTGTTCAGGTTTCCCATGCATATGAGGTGACTGAAAACATCATAGCTTGGGTCAGGTGGTGCACGTTAAAGAGATCTTTTGCAGCAGGTTTGCCAAACGCAATATGTCTTTTTCTCGTTAGTAACTGAAAATCATTTTGTAATATTTTTCATGACTAAAATATATTAGTGGATAGATTTACTGAAATGTATAATTTCACTTACAGATTTAGAAAGAATTTTGAAATGCTATACTTAAAAATTTAAATGTTAGCTTCAAAGAAAGACTGGGACGTGATAAATAGAATAGCCCTGTCATTGTGGTTAAGTTATTTAAACCCTTGGGTCATTAGAGTTATTGGGAATAAAATGAAGGTCATTCTCTTTTCTTAACTCAGATCTCCTATAACTGAAGAAAATTCTTTAGAAAGAATAAATAAGAGATACAACACTGTATTTTTTATAGTCCTTATTTCTGGAAGCATTTGAGGTAATTAATAGCTATAGTACAGTATTAACTGTTTAGAGGTTTATTAATAATACTAGCTACCATTCATTCAGCATTTTTTTGTGTGTCACAGTATTTCTTTATGCATGCTATTTCATTTAATCCTCAAAAGTATCACTTGAGGTTCAGAGAGTTCTAGTAATTTGCTCATTGTCCTTCAGCTAATATTTGGGAGACCTAAAATTCTAGCTCATGACAATCTTGCACCAAATCTATACTGTACCCTTAGCTGCTATGATATAATATACGTTTGAATCTACACTGTTTACTAATTTAACCTCTGTTCAAAAGAAAGGGAAATACATTAAATGCATATGTTATTTTTTTTGGACAATGACATTTTATAATACCATGATATATTTTTTCATATATTATTTGATGCCCATCAGTAAGATTTAATAGAATTATGAAAACTGATAACATAGACCCCAGAACTAGCGTGTCCATGTCTGCCGCTTACCATGTGAATAACCTTGAGCAATTTACCAGACATTTGTGCCTCAGTTTCCTCAACTGTTGAAACTGGGGAAATGAAAATGCCTGCTAGCATGTAAACTGTTTTGAGCATCAAAGAGATAATACATATAAAATACTTCAAATACTAAACCAAAACATTCCAGTGCCGTCAAGTCAATTCCAACTCATGGCGACCCTATACTACCTGGCATAAAATAAGAGCTCAGTGTGTTAGTAATCATTGTTTGTATTTTTATTTTGTCTTGGTATAAACCTGTTGCCATCTGGTTGATTCCAACTCATAGGAACTGTATAGGACAGAGTAGAACTGCCCTTAGGGCTTCCAAGGCTATAATCTTTATGGATGCAAAGGCATTCGACAGCGTGGATCATGACAAATTATGGATAATATTGCAAAGAATGGTGATTCCACAACAGTTAATTGCATTCATGAGCAACCTGTACATAGACCAAGAGGCAGTCATTCGAACAGAACAAGGGAATACTACATGGGTTAAAGTCAGAAAAGGTGTGTGTCAGGTTTGTATCCTTTCACCATACTTATTCAATCTGTATCCTGGGCAAATAATCTGAGAAGCTGGACTACATGAAGAAGAACGAGGCATCAGGATTGGAGGAAGACTCATTAACAATCTGTGATATGTAGATGGTACAGTCTTGCTTGCTGAAGGTGAAGAGGACTTGATGCACTTACTGATGAAGATCAAAGACCAAAACCTTCAATACAGATTACACCTCAACATAAAGAAAACAAAAATCCTCACAACTGAACCAATATGCAACATCATGATAAACGGACAAAAGATTGATATCAAGGATTTCATTTTACTTGGACCCACAATCAACACAATTAAGAAATCAAATGATGTATTGCATTGAGTAAATCTGCCTCAAGAGACCTCTTTAAAGTGTTAAAAAGCAAAGATAACACTTTGAGGACTAAGGTGCACCTAACTCAAGCCATAGTATTTTCAGTATCCTCATATGCATGTGAAACCTGGCCAATGAATAAGGAAGACTGAAGAAGAATGTATGCCTTCGAATTGTGGTGTTGGCAAAGAATATTGAATATAGCACAGATTGCCAGAAGAACTAACAAATCTGTCTTAGGAGAACTACAGTCAGAATGCTCCTTAGAAGCAAGGATATTGAAACTTAGTCTCACATACTTTGGACATGTATCAAGAGGGATCAATCACTGGAGAAGGACATCATGATTGGTAAAATAGAGGGTCAGTGAAAAAGAGGAAGTCCTTCAACAACATGTATTGACACAGTGGCTGCAACAACGGGTTGAAACATAACCATTGTGAGCATGTTGCAGAATCTGGCAATGTTTCCCTCTGTTTTATATAGAGTCGCTAAGAGTCTGAACTGGCTGGATGGCAACTAACAACAACGACAATCTTGATGGAAGCAGACTGCCACATCTTTCTCCTGTGGAGCAGCTGGTCGGTTTGAACCGCTGTCCTTTTGGTTGGTAGCCCAGTGCTTAGCCACTGCATCACCAGGGCTCCTTTGTCTTGATATAAAAACAAAACCAAGTCATTTACCATGGAGTCGATTCCATCTCACAGTGACTCTATGGGACAGAGTAGAACTGCCCCTTAGGGTTTCCAAGGAAACTGGCTGGCACATCTTTCTTCTGCAGAGCAGCTAGTGGATTTGAACAGTACACCTTTGGACTAGCAGTTGAGGGCATAATCACTGTGCTCTTCCTTGTCTTCATATTGTTGTTGTTGTTGTTAGGTCTCCTCAAGTCAATTCTGACTCATAGCGACCCTACAGAGTAGAACTGCCCTGTAGTGTTTCCAAGGAGCAGCTGGTGTGTTTGAACTGTTGATCTTTCGGTTAGCAGCTGAGCTTTTAACCACTACACCATCAGGGCTCCTGTCTCTATATAAAAATTTAAAAATCTTGTTGCCATTGAGTCAATTCTGATTCATAGCAACCCTATAAGACAGACTAGAGCTGCTCATAGAGCTTCCGAGAAGCATCTGGTGGATTTGAACTGCCGACCCTTTGCTTAGTAGCTGTAGCATTTAATCACTATGCCACCTGTGTTTCCTGTCTTGATACAGGGGACATATAGTTCTGTTAAATTTATTCCTGAATTTATTAGGTGGTGTAGTGGTTAAAGAACTCAGCTGATAACCAAAAGGCCAGCTGTTCAAATACACCAGCTGCTTCTTGGAAACCCTATGGGAGAGTTTTACTCTGTCCTATAGGGTTGTTTTCCTGTCTTCTCAGTGACTTCTTGCTTTCTTCATGTATGATGTCCTTGATGTCATTCCACAACTCTTCTGGTTTCGGTCACTAGTGTTCAATGCGTCAGATCTATTCTTGAGATGTCTCTAAATTCAGGTGGATATACTCAAGGTCATATTTTGGCTCTCGTGGACTTGCTCTGATTTTCTTCAGTTTCAGCTTGAACTTGCATATGAGCAGTTGATGGCCTGTTCCACAGTCGGCCCCTGGCCTTGTTCTGACTGATGATATTGAGCTTTTCCACCGTCTCTTTCCACAGATGTAGTCAATTTGATTTCTGTGTGTTCTATCTGACGAGGTCCATGTGTGTAGTCACCGTTTATGTTGGTGAAAGAAGGTATTTGCAATGAAGAATTTGTTGGTCTTGCAAAATTCTATCATTCAATCTCTGGCATTGTTTCTATCACCAAGGCCATATTTTCCAAGTACTGATCCTTCTTCTTTGTTTCCAGCTTTCACATTCCAGTCGCCAGTAATTATCAATGGATCTTGATTGCGTGTTTGATCAATTTCAGACTGCAGCAGCTGATAAAAATTTTGTATTTTTTCATCTTTGGCCCTAGTGGTTGGTGCGTAAATTTGAATAATAGTTGTATTAACTGGTCTTCCTTGTGGGCTTATGGATATTATCCTATCACTGACAGCCTTGTACTTCAGGATACATCTTGAAACATTGTTTTCGATGATGAATGCAACACCATTCCTCTTCGAGTTGTCATTCCCAGCATAGTAGACTATACGATTGCCCAATTCAAAATGGCCAATACCAGTCCATTTCACCTCACTAATGCATAGGATATCGATGTTTATGCGTTCGATTTCATTTTTGACAGTTTCCAATTTTCCTAGATTCATACTTCGTACATTCCAGGTTCTGATTATTAATAGCTGTTTGAAGCTATTTCTTCTCATTTTGAGTCATGCCACATCTGCAAATGAAGGTCCCAAAAGCTTTACTCCATCCATGTCATTAAGGTCAACTCTACTTTGAAGAGGCAGTTCTTCCCCAGTCATCTTTAGAGTGCCTTTCAACCTTGCGGGCTCATCTTCCAGCACTATATCAGACAATGTTCTGCTGCTATTCATAAGGTTTTCACTGGCTAATGCTTTTCAGAAGTAGACCTCCTGGTCCTTCTTCCTAGTCTGCCTTAGTCTGGAAGCTCAGCTGAAATCTGTCCTCCATGGGTGACCCTGCTTGTATCTGAATACTGGTGGCATAGCTTCCAGCATCACAGCAACACACAAGCCCCCACAGTACGACAAACAGACAGACATGTGGAGGAAAAGACATAAAAGAAAGAAAAGACAAAGATGGATGTCAGAGGAAACTCTGAAACTTGCTCTTGAGCGTCGAGCAGCTAAAGCAAAAGGAAGAATTGATGAAGTAAAAGAACTGAACAGAAGATTTCAAAGGGCCTTCGGGAAGACAAAGTATTATAATGACATGTGCAAAGAGCTGGAGATGGAAAAACCAAAAGGGAAGAACATGCTCGGCATTTCTCAAGCTGAAAGAACTGAAGAAAAAATTTAAGCCTCGAGTTGCATTAGTGAAGGGTTCCATGGGGGAAAATATTAAACAACACAGGAAGCACCAAAAGAAGATGGAAGAAATATACAGAGTCATTATACCCAAAAGAATTAATCGATATTCAACCATTTCAAGCGGTGACATATAATCAGGAACCGATGGTACTGAAGGAAGAAGTCCAAGCTGCTCTGAAGGCATTGGCAAAAAACAAGGCTCCAGGAATTGATGGAATATCAACTGAGATGTTTCAACAAACAGATGTAGTGCTGGAGGTGCTCACTCGTCTATGCCAAGAAATATGGAAGACAGCTTCCTGGCCAACTGACTGGAAGAGATCCATATTTATGCCTATTCCCAAGACAGGTGATCCAACCAAATGTGGAAATTATAGAACACTATCATTATTATCACACACAAGCAAAATCTGGCTGAAGATCATTCAAAAGCGGCTGCAGCAGTATATTGACAGGGAACTGCCAGAAATTCAGGCCGGTTCCATAAGAGGATGTGGAACCAGGGTTATCATTGCTGATGTTAGATGGATCCTGGCTGAAAGCAGAGAATACCAGAACGATGTTTGGCTGTGTTTTATTGACTATGCAGAGGCATTTGACTGTGTGGATCATAACAAACTATGGGTAACATTGCAAAGAATGGGAATTCCAGAACACTTAATTGTGCTCATGAAGAACCTTTACATAGATCAAGAGGCAGTTGTGTTTGGACAGAACAAGGGGATGCTGATTGGTTTAAAGTCAGGAAAGGTATGCGTCAGGGTTGTATTCTTTCACCATACCTATTTAATGTGTATGCTTAACAAATAATACAAGAAGCTGGACTTTATGAGGAAGAACGGGCCATCAGGATTGGAGGAAGACTCATTAACAACCTGCGTTATGCAGATGACACAACCTTGCTTGCTGAAAGTGAAGAGGACTTGAAGTACTTACAAATGAAGATCAAAGACCACAGCCTTAAGTATGGATTGCACCTCAACATAAAGAAAACAAAAATCCTCACAACTGGACCCACGAGCAACATCATGATAAACGGAGAAAAGATTGAAGTTGTCAAGGATTTCATTTTACTTGGATCCACAATCAGCAGCCATGGAAGGAGCAGTCAAGAAATCAAAAGACACATTGCATTGGGTAAATCTGCTGCAAAGGACCTCTTCAAAGTGTTGAAGAGCAAAGATGTTACCCTGAAGACTAAGGTGTGCCTGACCCAAGCCATGGTATTGTCAATCACATCATATGCATGTGAAAGCTGGACAATGAATAAGGAAGACCGAAGAAGAGTTGACACCTTTGAATTGTGGTGTTGGCGAAGAATATTGCATGTATCATGGACTGCCAAAAGAACGAACAAGTCTGTCGTGGAAGAAGTGCGACCACAATGCTCCTTAGAAACAAGGTTGGCGAGACTGCCTCTTACATACTTTGGACACGTTGTCAGGAGGGATCAGTCCCTGGAGAAGGACATCATGCTTGGCAGGGTACAGGGTCAGTGGAAAACAGGAAGGCCCTCAATGAGGTGGATTGACACAGTGGCTGCAACAATGAGCTCAAGCATAACAACGATTTTGAGGATGGCGCAGGACTGGGCAGTGTTTCGTTCTGTTGTGCATAGGGTCACTATGAGTTGGAACCGACTTGATGGCACCTAACAACAACAAGAACAACATAGGGTTACTATGAGTCTGAATGGACTGGATGGCAGCAGTTTTTAATTTTTTTTGTACTATTATAAATGGAATATATATATATTTTTTCATTTGAATTTAATTTTCCTAATCCCCAGACTAGACAAGAGTTATTAAATTTGAGGTTTTATGTTGATTTCTATTACTAATACTAGTTACCAAATGTTCTTTTTAAGGCTAAAACTTTTTACTAGTGTCTCTTGAGCTATGTAGCTCAACTATCACAACAACAATAAAATAGTTTTATCTCTTTTAAAAGAAAACATGGGAACTATTTTTCTTCTTATGTTTCACTTTCTAAAAGTTTCAAGACAATATTGGAAAATAATAATAACTTTAAGACCAAACCCGTTGCTACTGAGGCAATTCTAACTTTTAGGAACCCTGTAGTACAGAGTAGAACTGTTCCTATAGGGTTTCCAAGGAGCAGCTGGGGGATTCAAACTGCCAGCCTTTTGTTTAACAACCATAGTTCTTAACCACTGTGCAATTAGGGCTCCCAGAATAATAATAACAGTAGGGATTCCTAATTATTCCCTTTTTGAAGGGAATTATTTTAGTGGTTTGGTATGTAGGGCAATGTTTGGTTTTGATAAGCAGTGTTTTTTAAAATTAAACTCTAGTAGTTTGATTCTGGTGTATGTAGCATTTTTATTTGAAATTTTAATTTTACTTATTATGTATATTTTCTGCCTATTGTCATATTTTATATATAATGATATATCTCTTTGCAAGCTTCAGGATGGGTGCCAAAGAAGTAGGCACAGTCAGTCTTGTACAGGGCACAGAGCCTGAGAGTTTTTAAAGTGAAGAGGCCTCACTACTTTTTAGTTATGTTACATATTCATGTCTGCCTGAATTGGAGGTGATTATTCCTCTCAAGAGAAATAAATACTGCCTTCACTATTTTTTTTTTTTTCACTATAGTGAGTGATTTTATGAATGAAGAAATTCATCATTTTCCACCCTATTCCCTTTGTTTGGGATAAAGGATAACCTCAATGTGTAGTGGCTGAGGTATTAGTAACATTCAGCACACAGTGTTAAATAGGGCAAACCTTGCGCCTGAATACATCCATGCACACATGGTACTTTTCCTTTTTCTGTAGGTGAAAATTAAAAAAAAAAAAAATCATGGATTGTTGTTGTTTGCCATCTATTCTGACTCATAGGATAATAAAAAGTGCAAAATGAACAAAATTAATTTCGACTTTGGTACTCTACCAGAAGTATTCTTACCTGTCAGGTCCCAGAATATTTAGAATTATGAGAAAAATTATGATGAGACAGATGCTATGCCAAACAATGCCACATAAATTTATGAACGTGGGGAACATTATCCACAGAAGGGAAACCAAAAGGTTTATGATGAACTGTACTATGATACACAGAACCATAATGTAGTCCATGATCCGTAATAACTGTGTATCACTCAGTTGTCAGACAGAAATTCCTGGGTTGATGTAATAGGGGATGTTGATTTTGGGGAACCCTGTGTCTTCTAGCAGCGAGAACCTCTTAGAGGAACATAAACCCATGCTAATTCACATGCTCTTTCTCAGTCTGGAAGTAGGGAGATGTTTGCAAAAGATATGAGCTAGGCTGCTACCTTCGATAAATGCCCTAAAGTGAAAAATACTAATATCCCATGCCACTTAGGGGGAAAAAAAAAAAAAAAAAAGGAGAGAAAAATGAAGGGTAGAATTTTTGATATGACATAAATTTCTAATCTATTTCTAAAGTTTATGCTCTGGAATCTACCTTGCTCTTTGAAGAGAGGAGGGAAGTCACTGAAAACAATACTTGCTGTGCTATGTGTCTGCAGCAGGAGGAGGGTAAGCAAAATGAGATGAAGTAGGGGGACCATGTGAGATAAATGAAAGCAGTTTAGAATTAGCATCTGATCGTTTTGCTGGCGTTGTTGTAGGTAAAAATGTGCCTAAACTCCAGAGAGGTTTGGCAGATAATGAAAAACAGAAGAAAACTTAGATAGGAATGTTTTGGACACAGTTAAAAACAAATGCCAGGAATCTCAGAAACTTTTGCTTAGATTAGATATGTTTTATTCTTTCTTGGGAACAGTTAGGTTTTAGAAAATCCTCTCAGTAATTGGTATAGGAAACAGTGTGTTTTATAGCACATCCCTAAGTGTTGAAAAGATTATAATCACAGTTCTTATCTTGAGAGCCCAACAAGGCATGAAGTATTCCTTAGAAATGTTTTTTTTTGTGTGTGTGTGTGTGTATGTGCACAAATTCTGAGACTTCAGGAAAAATTGCTAAGTTTCAGTGTTTATTGTATCCAATCTCTCATCTCCTGACAAATCCAATTCTTTCTTAGGCCAAGATCTATCCTATAGCCTCAGATACAGTGGACAATCAGGCTTTTGGCTTTCTGGCTGAATGTCATAGCAGCCTAAGATTGTTGCTGCCACATCCTCAGTTGTAACTGATGAGGTGTTAGGGAATAAGGCAGAGCTGCTGAAAGGTTCGTGTGTGTGTGTGTATGTGTTGGGGGCTGAGCTGTCGTACAAGAAGATATTTGTTGTTCCTGTGTATGTAAAGCACTGCTAGCATCTAAGTTCAGACAACTGCCAGCAGTTGTACCAGCTTCCTCTCCACAAGGCAGGGTTCACAGTTTGAGATCCAGCTCTGCCAACACTCATGTATCCCCAGTCGATATGTGATAAGTTGGCCATTTGAAGAATAATGTCATGGAAAGAGGTGAATTGTTTTGCACATAAGAGGGCAGAAGAAATGCTTCCCCCATCTAATGCTAAGGGAATTGGGTCCCAAGAAAATCACTTTTAAAGACCCGGGTAAGCACACACTGGGCTTAGTTATTTCATACACTAGTTGGGTGACTATGCTATTTGAATATGGGTAAAAAGAACCAGTTCCTCAAAGTTAAAGAGGATGGATTCCAAACAGGTCCACATGCATGATTGCTTCATGATTGAGGCAACAATTTTGAGGAGACTGCTATAGCGTGGGATTCGAAGAAGAATGTACATCAGCAGAATATACTGTAATACCAACAACTGAGGAAGAAACCTAAACTGAGGCTAACCATCTAAAGCAATGTCATCACCAAAGGGAACTTCTCTAAATTCTCCATTAATGAGGCATGCCGTGGAATCTCCATGAATATAATGGCCTATAACTAGGGTAATCAAAACAGTAAAACCAAACCAACAGGGACTGGGGTAAACGGGAGGGGTGAAAGCACATCTTAACCACTTAACCAGTCATGTAAGAAGATGTCTGTATTTTTCTCTCTTGATCCTCTACAATCCCTCCCCACCATGCCAAACCAAGTAAGCCCTACTTCCTGGTAGGGGATCGATATAAGGAAAGCTTATATCAAATTTGAGATTGAAGCTAGAAGTAAACTGGACTGAGTCTTAGGAAGTCAAATGAAAGTATTTTAGGAAATCAAAACTAATTATGGAATTATAATGAACATTCATAAAGTGAGCTACTATCAAGACGGGATATGGTATAGGGCAGATGGAATACTTCAATTAGGTATACAAAAAACTATTTGCTTTTGCCAAAACTCTTCAAAATTCCTGAATAAACCAATTAATTTGGATGAGTTAAGGAGAGGGGAAGTGAAAATTTTGGTCAAAGAATATTGGCTTGTTGTTGTTGTTGTTAGGTGCTCTCGAGTCGGTTCCGACTCATAGTGACCCTATGCACAACAGAATGAAACACTGCCCCGTCCTGCACCATCCTTACAATTGCTGTTATGCTTGAGCTCATTGTTGCAGCCAGTGTGTCAATCCACCTCTCTGAGGGTCTCCCTCTTTTCCACTGGCCCTGTACTCTGCCAAGCATGATGTCCTTCTCCAGGGACTGATCCCTCCTGACAACATGTACAAAGTATGTAAGAGACAGTCTTGCCATCCTTGCCTCTAAGCAGCATTGTGGCTGCACTTCCTCCAAGACAGACTTGTTCGTTCTTTTGGCAGTCCATGATATATGCAATATTCTTCGCCAACACCACAATTCAAAGGCATCAACTCTTCTTCGGTCTTCCTTATTCATTGTCCAGCTTTCACATGCCTGTGATGTGATTTAAAATACCATGGCTTGGGTCAGGTGCACCTTAATCTTCAGGGTGACATCTTTGCTGTTCAACACTTTGAAGATGTCCTTTGCAGCAGATTTACCCAATGCAATGTGTCTTTTGATTTCTTGACTGCTGCTTCCATGGCTGTTGATTGTGGATCCAAGTAAAATGAAATCCTTGACAACTTCAATCTTTTCTCCGTTTATCATGATGTTGCTCATGGGTCCAGTTGTAAAGGATTTTTGTTTTCTTTATGTTGAGGTGTAAATCCATGCTTAAGGCTGTGGTCTTTGATCTTCATTAGTAAGTGCTTCAAGTCCTCTTCACTTTCAGCAAGCAAAGTTGTGTCATCTGCATAACACAGGTTGTTAATGAGTCTTCCTCCAATCCTGATGACCCGTTCTTCTTCTTATAGTCCAGCTTCTCGGATTATTTGTTCAGCATACAGATTAAATAAGTATGGTGAAAGAATACAGCCCCGACGCACACCTTTCCTGACTTTAAACCAATCATTATCCCCTTGTTCTGTCTGAAAAACTACCTCTTGATCTATGTAAAGGTTCCTCATGAGCACAATTAAGTGTTCTGGAATTCCCATTCTTCGCAGTGTTATCCATAGTTTGTTATGATCCACACAGTTGAATGCCTTTGCACAGTCAATAAAACACAGCGAAACATCTTTCTGGTATTCTCTGCTTTCAGCCAGGATCCACCTGACATTAGCAATGATATCCCTGGTTCCACGTCCTCTTCTGAAACCGGCCTGAATTTCTGGCAGTTCCCTGTCAATATACTGCTACAGCCGTTTTTGAATGATCTTCAGCCAGATTTTGCTTGTGTGTGATATTAATGATATTGTTCTATAATTTCCACATTTGGTTGGATCACCTTTCTTGGGAATAGGCATAAATATGGATCTCTTCCAGTCAGCTAGCCAGTAAACTGTCTTCAATATTTCTTGGCATAGACGAGTGAACACCTCCATCACTGCATCTGTTTGTTGTAACATCTCAATTGATATTCCATCAATTCCTGGAGCCTTGTTTTTCGCCAGTGCCTTCAGAGCAGCTTGGACTTCTTCCTTCAGTACCATCAGTTCCTGACCATATGTCACCGGTTGAAATGGTTGAATATTGGTTAATTCGTTTTGGTATAATGACTCTGTGTATTCCTTCCATCTTCTTTTGGTGCTTCCTGTGTTGTTTAATATTTTCCCCCATGGAACCCTTCACTAATGCAACTCGAGGCTTGAATTTTTTCTTCAGTTCTTTCATCTTGAGAAACACTGAGTGTGTTCTTCCCTTTTGGTTTTCCATCTCCAGCTCTTTGCACATGTCATTATAATACTTTAGTTTGTCTTTTCGAAAGGCCCTTTGAAATCTTCTGTTCATTTCTTTTACTTCATCAGTTCTTCGTTTTGTTTTAGCTGCTCGATGCTCGAGAGCAAGTTTCAGAGTCTCCTCTGATATCCATCTTGGTCTTTTCTTTCTTTCCTCCCTTTTCAGTGACCTCTTGCTTTCTTCATGCATGATGTCCTTGATGTCATTCCACAACTCGTCTGGTCTTCGGTCACTAGTGTTCGATGCGTCAAATCTATTCTTGAGATGGTCTCTAAATTCAGGTGGGATATACTCAAGGTCATATTTTGGCTCTTTTGGACTTGCTCTGACTTTCTTCAGTTTCATCTTGAACTTGCATATGAGCAATTGATGGTCTGTCCCACAGTCGGCCCCTGGCCCTGTTCTGAGTGATGATATTGAGCTTTTCCATCATCTCTTTCTACAGATGTAGTCAATTTGATTTCTGTGTGTTCCATCTGATGAGGTCCATGTGTATAGTTGCCGTTTATGTTGGTGAAAGAAGGTATTTGCAATGAAGAAGTTGTTGGTCTTGCAAAATTCTATCATTCGATCTCTGGCATTGTTTCTATCACCAAGGCCATATTTTCCAAGTACTGATCCTTCTTCTTTGTTTCCAACTTTCGCATTCCAATCGCCAGTAATTATCAATGCATCATGATTGCGTGTTCAATCAATTTCAGACTGTAGCAGCTGATAAAAATCTTCTATTTCTTCATCTTTGGTCCTAGTGGTTCGTGCGTAAATTTGAATAATAGTCGTATTACTTGGTCTTCCTTGTAGGCATATGGATATTATCCTATCACTGACAGCGTTATACTTCTGGATAGATCTTTAAATGTTCTTTTTGACGATGAATGCAACACCATTCCTCTTCGAGTTGTCATTCCCAGCATAGAGACTATATGATTGTCTGATTCAAAATGGCCCATTCCAGTCCATTTCAGCTCACTAATGCCTAGGATATCGATGTTTATGTGTTCCATTTCATTTTTGACAATTTCCAATTTTCGTAGATTCATACTTCGTACGTTCCAGGTTCCGATTATTAATGGATGTTTGTGGCTGTTTCTTTTTTGTCAGTTGATCGTACTGTGGGGGCTTGTGTGTTGCTGTGATGCTGGAAGCTATGCCACCGGTATTCAGATACCAGCAGGGTCACCCATGGAGGACTGGTTTCAGCTGAGCTTCCAGACTAAGACAGACGAGGAAGAAGGACCCAACAGTCTAATTCTGAAAACATTAGCCCGTGAAAACCTTATGAATAGCAGCAGATCATTGTCTGATATAGTGCTGAAAGATGAGCCCCCCAGGTTGGAAGGCACTCAAAAGATGACTGGAGAAGAGCTGCCTCCTCAAAGCAGAGTTGACCTCAATGACGTGGATGGGGTAAAGCTTTCGGGACCTTCATTTGCCGATGTAGTACAACTCAAAATGAGAAGAAACAGCTGCAAACATCCATTAATAATCGGAACCTGGAATGTCCGAAGTATGAATCTACGAAAATTGGAAGAATATTGGCTACATGGTAACATATGAGCCGAGGACAGAAAACTTTGCCTTCATATTGTTAGCACTAAAATTGTAAGAGATACGGACTTTACAGAATAATATCTAAATTTTTTTATTATTCATGTTTGTGAAGAGATAATGAGTTACCCTCAGCAGATTTCTGGACAGAAGCTGATAAAAGTTTTATAGTTTCTGTCCCCATGGGTCCAGACGCATCATTCCATTCACTCTACATTCTTCTGCAAAATTGTGCCTTCCTTCTTCTTTTGTATTTTTCAGGCCATAAGTAATTGGTGCCCTGTGGGGAGAGCAAATTAGGACTTTCTGGCATATTTTCCCCTCCTGCAGTGAGATATGCCTTTACTGTCTCTAGTTCACTGCTAGCAGGTGCCATTTTTCTCTACCTTTTGTGTTCTAGCATATCTAGAATTGTAAAGTGTGACCGAATTTGTCAATCTCAGCCAGAAACGGAGACCGCATCAAGAGCCTATGCCTCTTTAGTTAGTGTTTCATAATATTCACTACTGGTAAACCAATAAACAGTACACCAGAGGATGAAGATAGAGGATTAAAATATGTCCCTTTACCATCCCTGTCTCAACACGTTTTTAATTTTAATAAATATAACTGCTGAGAAAATTTATCCATATGTAAGTTAATATGAATAGAAGTAATTTTGTTTTAAAATATTATGTATTTGAATTCTTTTGTGTACATATATATATATATATATATATATATATATATATATACATACCAAAACCAAACCCATTGTCAATTCTGACTCATACCAGCCCTATAGGACAGAGTAGGACTGCCCCATAGGGTTTCCAAGGGGAGGCTGGTGCATTCGAACTACTGACCTTTAGGTTAGCAGCCAAGCTTGTGTATACACACACACACACACACACACACACAGACATTCTAAAATCATCAGTTTTTTTAGTGATGTAGCAATTGACAAGTTGTTCTTCCTTCAGTTTTGTTGAAAATAAATAATCAGAAACCACTTGGGCTCTTAAAATTATTTTTTTCCCTGGAATTGTTGTTGTTAGGTGACACTGAGCAAGTTTCGACTCATAGCAACCCCACAGAACAGAGTGGAACTACCTCATAGGGTTCCCAAGGAGTGGCTGGTAGATTTGAACTGTTGACTGTTTGGTTGGCAGCCTTTGCTCTTAACCACTGCACCACCAGGGCTCCTTCGTGGAATAAATATCATGTATTTTCTCAATTTTGGAGAATTAAACTAAGATTTATCAGGTGATCATTAATTAGTTGTACTAGGCACTCTCACTTATAGGCATCTTGTTTAGCAACAAATGCTCAGAAATTATTGACCTAATTTAAATATTGCTAGTTTCAAAACACTTTTGACCTCTCTTTTTATATATAGAATACCTTTGTCTTATTA
Source organism: Elephas maximus indicus (assembly GCF_024166365.1). Classification (NCBI taxonomy): domain Eukaryota; kingdom Metazoa; phylum Chordata; class Mammalia; order Proboscidea; family Elephantidae; genus Elephas; species Elephas maximus. Next base: position 137,091,493 of record NC_064820.1, read on the forward strand.
CATGTTTTACATGTCTTTTGATAAAAATCTGAAAACTTAATATTAGGCTTATTCATTTTTTTATGGAAAATATGTATATGTACAAAATTGCCTATTTGGCAATAACAAACTGTCTTAGCTTTCTAGGGCTGTAGTAATGAAATACTACAAAGTAGATAACTTATAAACAAACAAACAAAAATACATTGTCTCCCAGTTCTGGAGGGCAGAAGTCCAAATCAGTGTGTTGACTATGTTGACTGCTTCTGAGGGTTCTGAGAGAGGAACTGTCCCATGCCTTTCTTGTAGCTTCTAGTGGTTGCTAGCAGTCCATATTATTCTTTTGTTGCTTGTAGATGTATCTTCACATGGCTTCTTCCTATTGTGTGTGTGTGTGTGTGTTTCTATAACTATCCTTCTCTTTTATAAGACACCAATCATACAGGATTAGGACCTACCCTACTCTGGTATGACCTCACTAACTTAACTTATATATCCAAAGAATGACCCTATTTCCCCCCAAAAGACCACATTCAAAGGTATAAGGGTTAGGACTTTAGCATTTTTTTTTTTGAAGATGTAATTGAACCCATAGCACAAACCCAGTCCAAAAAAAATCAATCAAAAATCAATAAACAAAAATCAAATGCAATCAAAATACTTACTGCCAGAAAAAGACTAGTTTAATTTTCAATTCAAGTAATCATGATAATAAACATCCCCAAGACAACAATCTCACATTTGTATCCTAAATCGATACTATATTTTTTGTCAAGCATATGGAGGATCCATGACTAAAAATTAATCCTGTCTGAATACTATTCCAGCCTCCATCATAGAAATAGACTATGTACGTGAGCAAAAGGGGTGTCTTATATCTTTTTATAAATTTTCAGAAAAACAGAAAAAAACATGGTATGCTATTAACAACAATTTAACCAGAAATTAAAATAATCAAAGAACTCCACTTTTTAAAGAAAATGATGTCATGAGTTGCCAGTCACATGGTGATTATTGTGGATTTTCTATACTCTCAACGAGAGAGTAGTGGGCCCTTCCTCCCCAAATCAAGTCAAGTGAAATGGGCTTCAATAAAATATTCCATAAACTGTCACAGGCCTGGCCTCTTATACCTCTGTTAGCAGTTAATGAGTTTCAGCTCTACAAGCTCCTCTAGTATTGTCATGGGCACAAAGTGACTCATGGTGAAGGAGTTCTTGGGAACATCTAAAATAGGTTTCCTAGAGTTTGAAGGAATATGTAAAGAGAGAGACTGGATTCTGCTAATTGCCCAATAAACTTGAAATATTTGCCATAACCAGAAAAATTAAGTAAGGGTTACATTTGCTGCTACTATGAAGATACTTTAGAGAAGAAATTGAGAGGAAATTCATAGAATAAGCTGTTTGAGCCTCACTGTGCCCAATCTTTCTAAATTTCCCAAAAGGAATTTTTTCCAGCAATCCTCTATTACTTAATTCCTTGTGAAAAAGTTCTTATAAATTATTATATACTGTGTATCTTTTCCCAGGGCAGTCAGATGTGTGCCCATGTGCTGTAAATCAAGTTGTGCGTGTGTCTTGGGTCACTAGATGTCTCTTGAGACTTTGGGAAGGAGTTCAACTATATCAATATTGAAGCCATTTTGACATATTTCTCCAGAACTTTAATACGTAAGTAAATCAGGTGATATTTAAAGATGTTATTCAAAGTGAGTGATTTCATATTATGATTGCCATTCCTATCAGGGAGGCTTTTTAAAAGATAACAGATGTGAATTAAACTCTCCGAGGGAAATCAGTGTTGTTTCTTAGTTTGTCACATAATAAAATGTCAAAGGCAAGGTGGTAAGGAAACAAACTGCTTAAGATGGGATAGTTGGCATGATGGAACTTTGAGGTTTTATCTACACAAGCAGATTAGATCATATTGAAGCTTAAAATTTTGATTTAATTTTGCTTGTCTTCCCTGCCAAAGGGCAGACTGATATGGATTCTAAAATTCAATGGCCTATGAAAAGAATGACACAAAGCTTCTGTTTTCTACTTTATGACCAAGGATGATCAATATTCTTCCTATATAGGATTTCAAAACAAAATCCCTCAGCCAGGTCTTCTGTCAGGTTAATGCCAAATTAAAATAAAAAAGAAGAAGAAAACTTTAGTCAAGTGAAATGCTACTATTCCTTATTTCTCCTTATACTTAATATATTGAAAATAACAATATTTTTTTTTTATTGAAAGTGCTTTTATCCCACCCAAGGAACAACTAAAGAATCTTGATTATTTAAAATTACACCAGTATGAATATAATATATAAATTGGTCATAACATCTTAAAATCTCTTACTATATTTAATTGTCTTTCATAAACTAAAATACTGATTAGATAAATGACAATAAGGTTTAGTTAGTCTCATTTTTGGAATCTGTTCTTTCTGTCAGATTGGTATGATAAATAATTTTATGTATGCTATGTGTGCCTTGGAGTCCCTGGGTGGCACAAATGCTTACGTGCTTGACTTCTAACAAAAGGTGGTCAGTCTGAACCTACTCAGGAGAACCTCAGAAGAAAGGCCTCCTGATTTGCTTCTGAAAGATCACAGCCTTGAAAATCCTATGGAGCACAGTTCTACTCTGCACACATGGGTTCACCATGAATCAATGGCAACTGATGTGTTTTTTTGTTTGGCTTGTGTGTGCCTTAAAGCAGAAAAATGTGATTTCAAGTACTGATAATTGCTTCTGGGAGCCCATTAGATTATAGAGGTATTACCAAGGATTTGAAAATCTAGTGAGGCATAGAACAAGTTTTTAACAGAAAAAGTAAAGAATTCTCACTCCTCTATATGACAAAGGACATATTTGTTATATGTATATTTTTCCAAATTAGAATATCTCAGTGTAACAGAGAAAGGTTAAAAAGATGACTAACTTTTTATGAGTAGGGGTGAGTTGAGTAGAAATTATTTTCATTGACATTCTTAAATATGTTCCTTCATGCAATATATATATACATAATATGTAAAATATATTATTATATATATTATATAATATATTATATATATAATATATATAAAATTGGGGGCCTTATTAAGTCAATAAAAGGAAAAACTTATTTTGTACCTTCATATTTAGAGTTTTTCATTTTTTCCTGCACAAAGATTATTTTCAGCTCATCTGCAACTTCATCAGGAAAAAAAAAGCTGCCATTTTTTTTCTTGGAGGATGTCTAATAATAATTTAAATGCAATAATTAAAACATCAAAAGAAAGAAAAAAAACGCTTTGCATTTATGTCCCTATGAAATAAATTTAAATAGAAGGAGATTCCCTTCTTTGACTGACCCTGTTCCTCTTCTTTGGGGTTGACCTCCTGCCCTCCAGCTATGTGTTTTTTGACCAGAATCACAAATCTGAGACTTCAAGAGATTTATTAATGGTGATTCATACTCCATCAATTATTATATCTCATCTCCCTGGTTCGGGGTTAAATTGGGCCACACTGGATTGTTTCTGATGTTTCCAGCTGGCACTGAGGGGAATGTGTAGATTTCCTTTCCCCCGATGATGTTTAAAAAAAAAAAAAAAAAAAAACCCCATTGCCGTTGAGTCAATTCCAACCCATAGCCACCACATAAGACAGAGTAGAATTGCCCCATAGGGTTTCCAAGTAGTTCCTGGTAGATTTGAACTGCTGGCCTTTTGGTTAGCAGCCATACCTCTTAACCACTATGCCACCAGAGTTTATCCAGTGATGATGACATTGTAATAATGCAATCAAAGAGTTCCTAGTAGAGATGATTTCTGACAGGTGAAAACAGTCATTCACAGTAAGAGAAAACAAAGAGAACCTGCACAGATGAGCAGCGGTGACAGGCAGAGAAAAAGAGTCTTGACAGCTTTCTAATCTCTGGAGATGCTCCACTTTCGCCTTGTGTTCTGGTTCTAGAGGCTAATAAATTTGTATATTTGCTTGTTTATGTTGGCTAAGCTAATGCAAAATGGTTTAATAACAACAAATAAGTATTCAAACTATATAAGCCTGTGGGTCTTAACTTCTCAGTATGCCAGAAGGGTATGTTGTATTTTGTAATAATTTGTCATTATGGCCATGAAAAATAGAGGAGGACTTCTGACACTTCTACAGATTGGAAGATATGACTTCCAAATGTTCCTGAATCTTTTTATTTTTATCTCTATGAAGGGACTGTTGTATCTCAGGTTCAATTTGAAATATATTAATTAAAAGGGGAGAGGTACTGGACAAAAAACAGTTATGTATCTATCACAGTTACCATATACTAAATAATGAACCAGGAATAAATAGAATGAATGCAGTAATTTACACTATAAGAAAGTATAACAATTTTGTAAATATAAAAATTTCCTCTCAAATAATATAGTAATTTAATACATATAATGGCAACTGTTTTTCAGAAGCACCTCTGTGTTAATTAGAACCTCATTCCTTTCGGTTGGCAACATTGTGTGTTAAACCAATTGCACCACCCAGGTAGTATAAAATGGCAACTTTGACGTTGCTCCTCACTCTGGTGGAGTGTGGAGAATGGGAATCTGATTTAGCTAAATATGCTTGAAGAGTGGATCTGTAACAAATATCACATTACCTCTTTAACAAAATATATTTTATTAAGAAATGCTATACAGGTGAAGCCAAGATGGCAGAATAGCTAGATGCTTCTGGCGATCCTTCTTACAAGAAAGACCTGAAAAAACAAGAGAAAGGATTATATTTATGACAAGCTAGGAGCCCTGAACATCAAAGGGAAAGTTAGAGAATGGATGCAGTGGCAGGGAGAGGGAGAGACAGTTCAGAAGTGGAGACAAGTTGCCGGACCTGAATTGCTGGGATCCCTTAGGCACCATCCCCAGGAGCGGCTGCGGCAGGCTGGTAGTAGCATTTGGCCTCAGTTTCTTCGGGGTGAAGCAGCCACTGCACAGCCTACTCTAACCTCCGGAACCAGAGAAAAACAGCGCACTTGGAAAAAGCTAAGTACTTGAGTAGATTTTACCATGCACCCCTCCCCCAAGCCAGCATCAGAGGCTGTTGATTTCCCTGGGTGTGAGATAGGCCCTGTTGAGCGCAGGAAGCCATTCACTTGGCCTTGGAGAAGGAATAAATAATCAATTGGAGGAAAACATAATTTGCCATCTCCGCTAACCTGGGGAACTGTGCAGAGAAGTGGCTCCTGTCCACGCACTAATGGTCCGTGGACTTTGAATACCTTTCCGCCCTGTGTGGACCCGTGTGGGCCTATTTCGGGAGAATAGGCTCTTGTTGGCAGACTGCAACTGTTTCAGCTGTTCAGTGGAGAGGTGGATGTTTGATGTTTGACACCGCTTTGCTTATTAAACAGGGTCCTAACCCACCCACAACAGTGGCCTAAGGACTGGTGGCTCCAATCAGGTCACCCAGCCACCTGTGACAGGGGTCCAAGGATAACTGGTACCTCACAGTCCTTACAACCAAAAGCATTGAGTGTCCATGGACCGTATGCAGAACCCACCCACCTGTACACTCTAGGGAACAGGATGGGCTTTCCTCACAGACACTCAGGGGATGGTTGTCAGCCCCCTGCCTTTTTCAGAGCATGACCCCCACTGCAACCAGATACTGGTACCTACACCAATCACACCTTCCCCTCTAAGACTGTAGGACAAAGCCTGCACCACACACTTGATGACCAGCTACCTGGACACCTGAGCTGAATTCATACAAGAAAAGTGAATGGACTCCTAGACTGATATACCTAATAACAGCTCCAGCCAGCTGGGGAGAGGATATCAGAGTGTCAAAGGCAAAAATAATCAAGCTAGCTCACTCAAGCAGCCTATTTGGGCATATCAAAACAAAACAAAGCAAAAAGCAAACATAAAATAATAACTTATAGATGGCTCAGAGACACAAGTCAATATCAAATCACATAAAGAAACAGAGCATGATCGCTTCAGAGAGCTCTCAGAACAAAGAATCAAGGGATGTCCTAGATGAAAGTGCATTCTTGGAATTACTGGATGCAGAATACAGAAGATTAATATACAGAATCCTTCAAGACACCAGGAAGGAGATCGAGCAATACACAGAACAAACCAAGGAACACACAGATAAAGCAGTTGAAGAAATTGAAAATGTTCTTCGAGAACATAATGAAAAATTTAATATGCCGCAATAGTTCATAAAAAAAAATAGAGAGACAGAAATCAGATATTCAGAATATTAACAAAATTAAAGAATTAGGTGACTCAATAGAAAGTCAGAGGAGCAGAAGTGAGCAACTAGAAGGCAGAACTGCTGAGCCTGAAGATAAGGCACTTGGCACCAATATATTTGAAGAAAACTCACATAAAAGAATTAAAAAAAATGAAGAAACCTTAAGAATCATGTGGGACTCTATCAAGAGAAATAACCTATGAGAGATTGCAGTACCAGAATAGGGAGGGATAACAGAAAATACAGAGGGAATTGTTGAAGATTTGTTGGCAGAAAACATCCCTGATAAGGTTTAAACTTAGAAAAATAGGGGTAAGTATTAAGGTTACCACAAAGGAGAATAACTATTCCAGAAATCAAAATAAAATACAAGAAAAAAATAGAGACTCAGCAGAAACAAAATCAACAGCAACAAATAAGAGAAAAAGACAATATATAAACTACTCAGCACAAAAAAATTAAATGGGAAAAAGAAACTGTCAACAACACACCAAAAAAGACATCAAAATGACAGCACTAAATTAATGCCTATCCATAATTACGCTGAATGTAAATGGACTAAATGCACCAATAAGGAGACAGAGAGTGGCATAATTTGTAAAAAAAAAAAAAAAGATCCATCTATATGTTGCCTACAAGAGACACACCTTGGACTTAGAGACACAAATAAACTAAAACTCAAAGAATGGAAAAAAAAAATATCAAGCAAACAACAATCAAAAAAGAGCAGGAGTGGCAGTATTAATTTCTGACAAAACAGACTTTAAAGTTTAATCCACCACAAAGGATAAGGGAGGACACCATATAATGATTAAAGGGACAATATACCAGGAGGATATAACCATATTAAATATTTATGCAGCCAATGACAGGGCTGCAAAATACATAAACTGTAACAGCATTGAAAAGCAAGATAGACACCTCCACAATTATAGTAGGAGACTTCAACACACCACTTTCAGTAAAGGACAGCACATCCAGAAAGAAGCTCAATAAAGACCTGGAAGACCTAAATGCCACAATCAACCAACTTAACATTATAGACATATACAGGGCACTCCACCCAACAGCAGCCAAGTATACTATCTTTTCTATTACACATGGAACATTCTCTAGAATAGACCACATATTAGCTCATAAAGCAAGCCTTAGCAAAATCCAAAACACTGAAATATTACAAAGCACCTTCTCTGACCATAAGACCATAAAAGTAGAAATCAATAAAAGAAAAGCAGGGAAAAGAAATAATAATAATAAAAAAAACACTTGGAAACTGGACAATACCCTGTTCAAAAAAGACTGGGTTATAGAAGACATTGAGGATGGAATAAAGAAATGCATTGAATCCAATGATAATGAAAATACTGCCTGTCAGAACCTTTGGGACACAATGAAAGCAGTGCTCACAAGTTAATTTATATCAATAAATGCACACATCTAAAAAGAAGAAAGGGCCAAAATCAAAGAATTCTCCCTACAGCTTGAACAAATAGAGAGCAACAAAAGAAACCCTCAGCACGAGAAGAAACCAAATACTAAAATTAGAGCAGAATTAAATGAAATAGAAAACAGAAAAACCGTTGAATGAATTAATAAGACCAAAAGCTGGTCTTTTGAAAAAATTAACAAAATTGATGAGCAACTGGCCAAACTGACAAAAGAAAACAGGAGATGAAGCAAATAACCTGAATAAGAAATGAGAGGTGTGATATTACAACAGACCCAACTGAAATTAAGAGAATCATATCAGATTACTATGAAAAATTGTACTCTAACAAATTTGAAAACCTAGAAGAAATGGGTGAATTTCTAGAAATACACTGCCTACGTAAACTAACACAAACAGAGGTAGAACAACTAAATAGACCCATAACGAAAGAAAAGATTGAAAAGGTAATCAAAAAACTCCCAGCAAAAAAAAAGCCCTGGCCCAAACAGCTTCACTAGAGAGTTCTACCAAACCTTCAGAGAAGAGTTAACACCACTGCTACTAAAGATATTTCAGAGCATAGAAAAGGATGGAATACTCCCAAACTCATACTATGAAGCCAGCATATCCCTGCTACCAAAACCAGGTGAACCCAAAACCACCAAACCAGGTGAAGACACCACAAAAAAAGAAAATTACAGACCTATATCCCTCATGAACTTAGATGCAAAAATCCTCAACAAAATTCTAGCCCATAGAATTCAGCAACATATCAAAAAGATAATTCACCAAGACAAAGTGGGATTCATACCAGGTATGCAGGGATGGTTCAACATTAGAAAAACAATCAATGTAATCCATCATATAAATAAAACAAATGACAAGAGTCACATGACTTTATCAATTGATTCAGAAAAGGCATTTGACAAAGTTCAACATACATTCATGAGAAAAACTTTCAGCAAAATAGGAATAGAAGGAAAATTCCTCAACATAGTAAAGGGCACTTATACAAAGCCAACAGCCAATATCATCCTAAATGGAAAGGGTCTGAAAGCATTCCCCTTGAGAAGGGGAATCAGACAAGGATGGCCATTATCACACTCTTATTCAACATTGTCTGGAGGTGCTAGCCACAGCAATTAGCTAGATAAAGAAATTAGGGGCATCCAGAATGGCAAGGAAGAAGTAAAAATATCTCTATTTGCAGATGACATAATCTTATTCACAGAAAACCCTAAGGAATCCTCCAGAAAACTACTGAAACTAATAGAAGAGTTCAGCAGAGTATCTGGATACAAGATAAACATACAAAAATCAGTTGGATTCCACTACACCAACAAAAAGAACATTGAAGAGGAAATCACCAAATCAACACCATTTACAGAAGCCCCCAAGATGACAAAATACTTAGGAATAAATCTTACCAGAGACGTAAAAGACCTATACAAAGAAAACTACAAGACACTACTGCAAGAAACCAAAAGAGACCTACTTAAGTGGAGAAACATACCTTGCTCATGTATAGGAAGACTTCACATTTTAAAAATGTCTATTCTACCTAAAGTGATCTATAGATACAATGCAATTCAATCCAAATTACAATGATATTTTTAAATACGATGGAGAAACAAATCACCAACTTCATATGGTAGAGAAAGAGGCCCCGGATAAGTAAAGCATTACTGAAAAAGAAGAACAAAGTGGGAGGCCTTGCTCTACCCAACTTTAGAACATATTATACTGCCACAGTAGTCAAAACAGCCTGGTACTGGTACGACAGCAGATACATGGACCAATGGAACAGAATTGAGAATTCAGACATAAATCCATCCACATATGAGCGGCTGATATTTGACAAAGGCCCCAAAACAGTTAAATGGGGAAAAGACAGTCTCTCTAACAAACGGTGCTGGCATAACTGGACATCCATCTGCAAAAAAAATGAAACAAGACCCATACCTCACACCATGCACAAACACTAATCCAAAATGGATCAAAGGCCTAAATATAAAATCTAATCAATAAAGATTGTGGAAGAAAATGTAGGGACAACGTTAGGTACCTTAATACATGGCATAAACAGTCAACAAAACATTACTAACAATGCAGAAGAGAAACTAGATAATTGGGAGCGCCTAAAAATCAAACACCTATGCTCATCCAAAGACCTCACCAAAAGAGTAAAAAGATTACCTACAGACTGGGAAAAAGTTTTTAGCTATGGCATTTCGATTGGTGCTTGATCTCTAAAATCAACATGATACTGCAGAAACTCAACTACAAAAAGAAAAACCACTCAATTAAAAAATTGGCAAAGGAGATGAATAGGCTCTTCACTAAAGAAGACATTCAAGTTGCTAACAGATACAGGAGGAAATGCTCCCGATCATTGGCCCTTAGAGAAATGCAAATCAAAACTACAATGAGATTACATATCACTCCAACAAGGCTGCAATTAATCCAAAAAAAGGAAAATAATAAATGTTGGAGAGGTTGTGGAGAGTCTGGAACACTTATGTACTGCTGGTGGGAAAGTAAAATGGTATACCCACTTTGGAGATCAATTTGGCACTGCCTGAAAAAGCTAGAAATAGAATTACCCTATGATCCAGCAGTCTCACTCCTTGGAATATATCCTAGAGAAATAAGAGCCTTTACATGAACAGATGTACGTGCACCCCAGTTCATTGCAACACTGTTTATAATAGCAAAAGCATGGAAGCAACCAATGTGCCCGTCAATGGACGAATGGGTAGATAAATTATGGTATATTCATACAATGGAACACTATCCTTCGATAAAGAACAATGATGAAATCAAATCATTTCATAACATGGAGGAACCTGGAAGTCTTTATGCTGAGTGAAGTTGTTATTGTTGTTAGGTGCCATTGAGTTGGTTCCGACTCATAGCGAGCCTATGCACAACAGAACGAAACACTGCCCAGTCCTGTGCCATCCTTACAATCGTTGTTATGCTTGAGTCAATTATTGCAGCCACTGTGTCAATCCACCTCGTTGAGGGTCTTCCTCTTTTCTGCTGACCGTGTACTTTGAAAAGCATGATGTCCTTCTCCAGAAACTGATCGCTCCTGACAATATGTCCAAAGTATGTAAGATGCAGTCTCGCCATCCTTGCTTCTACGGAGCATTCTGGTTGTACTTCCTCCAAGACAGATATACTCATTCTTCTGGCAGTCCATGGTATATTCAATATTCTTTGCCAACGCCACAATTCAAAAGCATCAATTCTCCTTCGGTCTTCCTTATTCATCGTCCAGCTTTCACATACATATGATGCGATTGAAAATAACATGGCCTGGGTCAGGTGCACTTTAGTCTTCAAGGTGACATCTTTGCTCTTCAACACTTTAAAGAGGTCCTTTGCAGCAGGTTTACCCAATGCAACGCGTCTTTTGATTTCTTGACTGCTGCTTCCATGGCTATTGATTGTGGATTCAAGTAAAATGAAATCCTTGACAACTTCAATCTTTTCTCCGTTTATCATGATGTTGCTCATGGGTCCATTTGTGAGGATTTTTGTTTTCTTTATGTTGAGGTGCAATCCATACTGAAGGCTATGGTCTTTGATCTTCATCAGTAAGTGCTTCAAGTCCTGTTCACTTTCAGCAAGCGAGGTTGTGTCATCTGCATAACACAGGTTGTTAATGAGTCTTCCTCCAATCCTGATGCCCCATTTTTCTTCATATAGTCCAGCTTCTCATATTATTTGCTCAGCATACAGATTGAATAGGTGTGGTGAAAGAATACAACCCTGGCGCACACCTTTCCTGACTTTCAACCAATCAGTATCCCCTTGTTCTGTCTGAACAACTGCCTCTTGATGTATGTAAAAGTTCCTCATGAGCACAAATGAGTGTTCTGGAATTCCCATTCTTCAATGTTATTGATAATTTATGATCCACACAGCTGAATGCCTTTGCATAGTCAATGAAACACAGGTAAACATCCTTGTGGTATTCTCTACTTTCAGCCAGGATCCATCTGACATCAGCAATGATATCCCTGGTTCCCCGTCCTCTTCTGGAACCAGCCTGAATTTCTGGCAATTCCCTGTTGATATACTGCTGCAGCCATTTTTGAATGATATTTAGTAAAATTTTGCTTGCGCGTGACATTAATGATATTGTTCTATAATTTCCACATTCGGTTGGATCACCTTTCTTGGGATAAATATGGATCTCTTCCAGTCAGTTGGCTAGGAAACTTTTTTCCATATTTCTTGGCATAGATCAGTGAGCACCTCCAGCGCTGCATCTGTTTGTTGAAACATCTCAATTCATATTCCATTAATTCCTGAAGCCTTGTTTTTCGCCAATGGCTTCAGAGCAGCTTGGATTTCTTCCTTCAGTACCATTGGTTCCTGATCATATACTACCTCTTGAAATGGTTGAACATCGACTAATTCTTTTTGGTATAATGACTCTGTGTATTCCTTCCATCTTCTTTTGGTGCTTCCTGCGTCACTTAATATTTTCCCCACAGAATCCTTCTCTATTGCAACTCGAGGCTTGAATTTTTCTTCAGTTGTTTTAGCGTGAGAAACACCAAGTGTTTTCTTCCCTGTTGGTTTTCCATCTCCAGCTCTTTGCACATGTCTGAGTGAAGGTAGTCAGTCGGTTACAAAGGAACAAATATTGTATAAGACCACTAGTATAAGAAGTCAAGAAGTAGTTTAAACAGAGGAAAAAAAAACAGCCTTTGATGGTCATGCATGGGGGGAGGGTGGGAGGGATTTTCATTAATTAGATCGTAGATCAGAACTATTTTTGTTAAAGGGAAAGACAACACACAGTGCAGGAGAGGTTTCAGCACAACTGGACTAAACCAAAAGCAAAGAAGTTTCCTGAATAAACTGAATGCTTTGATGGCCAGAGCAGCAGAGGCGAGTGTTTGGGGACCATGGTTTCATGGGACATCTCAGTCAATTGGCATAACAAAATCTATTCAGAAATCATTCTGAATCCCACGTTGGAGAGTGGCATCTGGGGTCTTAAACGCTAGCAAGCGACCATCTAAGATGCGTCAATTGGTCTCAACCACCTGGAGCAATGGAGAATGAAGAACACTGAAGACACAAGGTAATTATGACCCCAAGAGATAGAAAGGGTCACATAAACCAGAGACTACATTAGTCTGAGACCAGAAGAACTGGATGGTGCCTGGCTACAACCTATGAGTACCCTGACAGGGATCAGAACAGAGACGCCCCTGTCGGAGCAGAAAAGCAGTGGAATACAGACCCCAAATTCTCACAAAAAAAACCAGACTTAATGGTCTGACTGACATTAGAAGGACCCCTGTGATCATGGTCCCCAGACCTTCTTTTAGCCCAAGACAGGAACCATCCCCAAAGCCAACTCTGCAGACAGGGAGTGGACAGGACAATGGGATAGAAAATGATCCTGGTGAAAAATGAGTTCTTGGATCAACTAGACACATGAAACTATGTTGGCATCTCCTCCCTGGAGGGGTGGTGAGAGGGTAGATGGGGTTAGAAGCTGGCCGAATGGACAAAAAGCGAGAGTGGAGGGAGAGTGTGCTGTGTCATTAGGGGAAGACCAATTAGGAGTATATCCAACAAAAAGCCCCGTGCGTATATAGCTAGGTATATATAAATTTTTATATGAGAGAGTGACTTGATTTGTAAACTTTCAGTTAAAGCACAATAAAAAAGAAAAAAAAGAAATGCCATGCGTAGTTCTCAGTTGGTTATTTTCTATGGTTTAAAATACGGTAGAGTAGTAATTCATATACAAATTATATCAAATCTAACATACATTATCTGATTGTGATATCAACACAAAGTGTTTCCCTAGATTTTGGTCATCATTAGAATATTAAACTGCTCTTTGTACGTCTGTGGAACATTATTTAACTTGAATTATTTATTTATAAGTATTTTATTATAAATATTTTTCTCAGTGGTTGCATGTGTAGTACTATAAGACTCAACAGAAAGAATGGGAAAATAGTGTATAAGGATAGTAAACAGGAAAAATTTATGATATAATACTATTTCCTTTTTAGGAAAACTTGGGAAATAACAAAGTATCTAATTAATACAGGCAATAGTAGATTATTTAGATATGAAGTAATTTTGAAAAATATTTGTAGCTTATTGCCAAAAATTATACAAGAGACTTACAATAAGATTTTTTTGGACTAGGAATATATATCATACATATGAAAGTAATCTGTTTAAAAGTATGCTAGGAGAACATAGCAGCTGTGGTGTTGGCATGATTTCCAAATTGCAGAGTTTGCACATAGAATCCAGATAACTTGAGAGAAAAATTAAACAAACTAAAGACAACACCACCACCAACAACAACAAAAGGAAAGTAGAGTATTATCAGGTTTGATAGCAATGATTTATACAAGAAGAAAAATGGAGTAACACATTTAAGATACTCAAGTGAAGGAAATATGAGGCAAGACTCTGATATCCGGAAAACTGAAATGTAACTGTAACGGTCACTGATAAACTGTTATCCACATATAAGAAATTAGAGAATATGTTTCCAGATTTCTTCAATAATTTGTTAATTATTAAAGTATTTCTTTTCAAACTTAGATGTTCATAGGAATCTACTGGCTATGTTTTTAAAATATGGATTCTGATTCAGTAGATCTAGAGTGGGGACTGAGGTTAGGTCCTCCCCCTCCTCCTTCTTTTTGATTATTTTCCTTCTTCTCCTGCTCCTGCTCCTCCTCCTCTTTCTTCTATCAGGAAAGTTGAAGCTTTGCCATAAACATCTCTTGCTCAGAACATGCCATTTGTTGTTTCTTATCTCTCTCTAGCTGGAAAGGCCACCAATTATTTGTCAGTTTGTCATAGTGTGGTAACTTGCATGTTGCTGTGATGCTGGAAGCTATGCAACTGGTATATCAAATACCAGCAGGGTCACCCATGGTGGACAGGTTTCCTCAGAGCTTCCAGACTAAGACAGACTAGGAAGAAGAACCTGGTGATTTATTCCTCAAAAAAAAAAAAAAAAAACTGGCCAGCAAAAGCCTTACGAATAGCTGCAGAACATTGTCTAATATTAGTGCTGAAAGATAAGCGCTCAGATTGGAAGGTACTGAAAATACTACTGGAGACAGCTGCCTCCTCAAAAGTAGAGTCAACCTTAATGGCTTGGATGAAGTACATAAAGGTTTTAGAGCCTTCATTTGCTGATGTGGCATGAATAAAAATTAGAATAGCTGAAACATCCATTAATAATCGTGGAATATACAAGGTAGGAACCTAGGAAAATTGCAAGTCGTCAAAAATGGAATGCATTAAGATCAATATCCTAGGCATTGGTGGCATTGGTGAGCTGAAATAGATTGTTATTGGCCTACTACGCCATGAATGTCAAATTGAAGAAAAATAGCATTACATTCATCATCAAAAGAAAAATTTCAAGATCTATCCTGAAATACAGTGCTGTCAGTGATAGGCTAATATCCATAAGCATACAAGGAAGAGCAGTTAATATGACTATTATTCAAATTTATGCACCAACCGCTAAAGTCAAAGATGTAGAAATTGACAAACTGCTGCAGTCTGAAATTGATCAACCATGAAATAAAGATGTATTGATAATTACTGGTGATTGGATTGAGAAAGTTGGAAACAAAAAGGATTAGTAGTTGGAAAATAGAGCCTTGGTGATGGTAATGACACTGGAGTTCGAATGATAGAATTTTGCAAGACAAATGACTTATTCACTGCAAATACCTTTTTTCAACAACATAAACAATGACAATTCCCCTGGACCTCGCACGATGGAATACACAGGAATCAAATGAACTACATCTGTAGAAAGAGACAATGGAAAAGCTCAATATCATCAGATAGAATGTCTGAGAAAACAAAACATACTTGCTCATATACAAGTTCAAGTTGAAGCTGAAGAAAATTAAAACAAGTCCACAAGAGTCCAAATATGACCTTGAGTATATCCTGCATTAATTTAGAGACCAGCTCAAGAATAGATTTGATGCCTTGAACACTAATGACTGAAGACTAGATCAGTCATGGGATTACATTAAGGATATCATTCATGAAGAAAGTAAGAGGTCATTAAAAAGACTGGAAAGAAAGCAAAGACCAAAGTGGATGTCAGAAGGAACTCTGAAACTTGCTCTTGACCAAATGTAGAGTAGCTAAAGCCAATGGGAGAAATGATGAAGTAAAAGAGCTGAACAGAAGATTCCAAAGGTCAGCATGAAATGACAAAGTAAAGTATTATAATGAATGTGCAAAAACCTGAAGTAAGAAAACCGAAAAGGAAGAACACGCTTGGCATTCCTCAAGCTTAAAGAACCGAAGAAAAAATTCAAGCTTTGAGTTACAGTATCAAAGGATTATATGGGAAAAATATTGAATGACGCAGAGTCAAAAGAAGATGGAGAAAATACAGAGTCAGTATTCCAAAAAAGAATTGGTTGATGTTCAACCATTTCAGAAGGGAGCGTATGATCAAGAACAAATGTTACCTTAGGAAGAAGCCCAAGCTGCACTGAATGCATTGGTGAAAAACAAGACTCCAGGAAGGGCTTGCTCATCTATGCCAAGAAACTTGTAAGTCAGCTACCTGGCCACCCGACTGGAAGAGATCCATATTTGTGACCATTGCAAAGAAACACAAACCAACACAATACGGAAATCATCAAACAGATCATTAATATCACGTGCAATAACATTTTGCCGAAGATCATTCAAAAGCAGTTGCAGGGGTACATTGGCAGGGAAATGCAAGAAATTCAAGCAGGATTCAGAAGAGGATGTAGAAGTAGGGATGTCATTTTTGATGTCAAAGGGATCTTGACTGAAAGCAGAGAATACCAGAAATATGTTTATCTGTGTTTTATTGACTATCAAAGGCATTCAACTGTGTGGATCATAATATATTATGGAAAACATTGCGAAGAATGGGAATTTGAGAACACTTAATCTGTACGTAGATCAAGAGACATTCGAATAGAACAAGGGGATATTGCGTGGTTTAAAATCAGGAAAGGTGTGCATCAGGGTTGTATCCTTTCTCCATACTTAGTCAATCTGTATGCTGACTAAATACTCCGAGAAGCTGGACTATATGAAGAAGAACACAACAGGATTGGAGGAAGACTTATTTACAAACTGCGGTATGCGGATGACACAACCTTGTTTCCGCAAAGGAAGACGACCTGAAGCATTTACTGATGAACATCAAAGACTACAGCCTTCATTATAGATTACACCTCAACATAAAGAAAACATAAATTCTCCCAAATGGGCCAAAGAGCAACATCATGATAAATGGAGAAAATATTGAAGTCAAGGATTTCAATTTACTTGGATCCATGATCAATGTCCATGGAAGCAACAGTCAAGAAATCAAGTGACATATTGCATTGGGCAAATCTGCTGCAGAAGACCTCTTTACACTGTTAAAAAGCAAAAGTGTCATTTTGAAGACTAATGAATAAGGAAGACAGAAGCAGAATTAATACCTCTGAATTATGGTGTTGGTGAAGAATATTAAATATACCGTGGACTGTCAGAAGAATGACCAAATCTGTCTTTGAAGAAGCACACCCAGAATGCTCTATAGAAATGAGGATGGTGAGGCTTCATCTCATGTACTTTGGACATGTTTTCTGGAGGACCTGTCCCTTGAGAAGACAGCATGCCTGGTAAAGTACAGGGTCAGTGAAAAAGAGGAAGACTCAACGAGATGGATTGTCACAAAGGCTGCAACAATGTGCTCAGAACACCAAGAATTGTGAAGATGGCACAGGACTGGGCATTTTTTTTTTTTTCTGTTGTACATAGTGTCGCTATTAGTTGTATCTGACTTGATGGCACCCAACAACAAGAACAAGCTGCACAAGCAGGAAATGACTAATAAATATTTCATCTTAAGTATCCACATTTATTTCCTTTTATTCAAAAGAAGATCAGAGATAGGCATCCCAGGGTTAGTAAGATGCGATGCTCCATGGCGTCAGGATAACAGGCTCCTTTTATCTTTGGGCTACGTCTTTGTGCCAAACCCAACCCACCACCTGTTTTTGTAAATAAAGTTTTATTAGAATGCAACCCCAGTCATTGATTTAGGCATTGTCTCTGCCTGCTTTCCCACTAAAATTGTAGTTAGGTATGTGCAACCAAGATTATATTACCCACAAACTTGAAACATTTACTCTTTTGTTCTTTAGAGAAAATATTTGCCAATGCTTGTACTAGGCTATCTTTAGACTTTCATTAAGTTCCAGTCTACATGTTCATATTCAAAGTAGCAATAGGGGGATGGGGCAAAAATGATAGTGCTCTCTCCCTTTGAAAATACTTCTGTATGTCAGTCATGACACTTCAGTTTACTTCAGAAATTAGCCATATAGCTAAAGCCTCTGCGAGAGAGGATGAGAAATGGGATCTTTTTTCCACCTGCCAATCATTCTTCAAAATGGTAGCCTAAAATTCCTTATGTTTTGAGCTTTTGAGGTTTAGATGATGTTAATTACCCCTTATTCAGTCTTCTAATCTTGATAATCTACAAATTATACAGCTAACCACCAATAAGACACCCAGTGGAAAACAGTATAAAAAAATGGAGAAGAGACTAAAGGGGAAATTAATTTTTTTAAAAAATAAGTAGATGACAAATCAAAGTAGAAAATACGCATAGTTTCAACAATACTTTTTTTCTGTAATTGGTTACAAGGCCATAATTTGTCCCCCCTTTATTATACACATTCAATACTTCTTTTGTTTAAGGCACTATTTCAGCTGATCAGAACTACTCACCAGCTCGGGTTACTCAAACCTCATTTCTGAGGGATCTGAGTTCTTGATGATCCTTCCTATATAGATAAAAGGGCTTCTTTAGTCTTCCATTAATATTTATCACTGCATATGACAGTGTGAGAAAATGCCCCAGATAACACCCTGCATATTGTAGGTATAGATACAGATGTATATACAAATATATGGATATAACAGAGATTCTCAGCAGAGGCACTATGAACATTTTGAGCTACATATTTGCTTATTGTTCTGTGCATTGTAGGATGTTTACAGCCGCCATGACCTCTACCCATTAGATGCCAGTAACAACCCCCTCGACCCCTGCCAGTTGTGACAAATACACATGTCTGCAGATGTTGCCAAATGTTCCCTGGGAGATAAAATCCCCCAAGATGCATGACATTTATAATCGCTCTATCTTCCTGGTAAATTTTTTCATCTGTGCAGAGGAATGTTCTTTTTGCTACTTTTAATAATATATATAGTGTGTTGTTTTTAGGCGCTTTCAAGTCGATTTTTGACTTATAGCGACCCCATGTGACAGAATAGAACTTCTCCATAGGGTTTTTTATAGGGTTTCCTAGGCTGTAATCTTTACAGGGAGCCCTGGTGGCACAGTGGTCAGTAGTTCAAATACACCAGCCACTCCTTGGAAACCCTGTGGGGCAGTTCTACTCTGTCCTATAGGGTCACTATGAGTCAGAATCAACTCGAAGACAATGGGGTAATCTTTACGAGAGCAGGTCACTGTTTTTTTTCTCTTGAAGAGCCACTGAATGGGTTCGAACCACCAATCTTTCAGGTAGCAGCTAAGCATTTAAACATTGCACCGCCAAGTCTCCTTATATATATAGCATAATTTTAGATTTTATGAGTTTTGTACTAGCTATCTTTTAGTTTTCTATGTAGTAACACACATTTATGATAGAGGCAATAAATTGGATAGATAAATAGACAGATACACAAACAGCAACCTACATTTCCTTATATAAAATTATTATTATTATTATTGGCTTTCTTATGACTACATATCCTCCCCACCCTTTCCCAACAAAATTTAAAAAAAAAAAAAAAAAGGGAAGGGGTGGGTTTGTGGCTCAGTAACAAAAACAAAGGAACTTCCTTATTTGGGGATGGAAGTTAGCAAGGGAGAAAAAAAGTTGAGAACTTTATTCTTTATTTTTTTCAATATATCTTATACCAGTTAATTTGGAAATGTTTCTGTTACAATAATATTAACTCAGAATAGAATTAGAAACAGAATATACCAATTAATATGAAAGAATTTCAAAAGCTAGTAAAAAGAATTACTGCCTCCAAACAATAGATCCAGATGATCTTCTAAGACTATGGCACTGCAGGATGGGCTGTGGGTTGGTGCAAAGGGACCATATAAACCTGCTATAAGCCCCTGTTTCATTTGTTGAGAACATATAACTTTATAGAGGTGAAATTGTTTTCAGCTCTCTATTGATAAATACAAACCATCCCCAGACTTAGTGAGTTAAAATGATGATTTTGTCTGGCCTGCAATTTCACGAGTCAGTATTTGGGGAGGACTTGGGTTGGCACTTCTCTGATCCACCTGGTATCTGGCTGCAGATGGAAGGTCTGCTTCCAAATTGGTGTCTTCTGTTTCTTAGGATCAGAAATTAGGTAGAAAAATAAAATATTTAAGTCAACTTTATGAACGTGGGTGAAAATTCCTAAATTAATATATTAATATTTGTTGTTTTTAGGTGCCGTCAAGTCTGTTCTAACTCATAGCGACCCTATGCACAACAGAACGAAACAATGCCCTGTCTTGTGTCATCCTTACAATCATTGTTATGCTTGACCTCATTGTTGCAGCCACTGTGTCAATCCACCTCATTGAGGGTCTTCCTCTTTTCCGCTGACCCTATACTTTGAAAAGCATGATGTCCTTCTCCAGAAACTGATCCCTCCTGACAACATGTCCAAAGTATGTAAGGCCCAGTCTCGCCACCCTTGCCTCTAAGGAGCGTTCCGGTTGTACTTCTTCCAAGACAGATTTACTCATTCTTCTGGCAGTCCATGGTGTATTGAATATTCTTCACCAACACCACAATTCAAAGGCATCAATTCTCCTTCTGTCTTCCTTGTTCATTGTCCAGCTTTCACATGCATATGATGTGATTGAAAATACCATGGCTTGGGTCAGGTGCACTTTAGTCTTCAAGGTGACATCTTTGTTCTTCAACACTTTCAAGAGGTCCTTTGCAGCAGATTTACCCAATGCAATGTGTCTTTTGATTTCTTGACTGCTGCTTCCATGGCTATTGATTGTGGATCCAAGTAAAATGAAATCCTTGACAACTTCAATCTTTTCTCTGTTTATCATGATGTTGCTTATGGGTCCAGTTGTGAGGATTTTTATTTTCTTTATGTTGAGGTGCAATCCATACTGAAGGCTATGGTCTTTGATCTTCATCAGTAAGTGCTTCAAGTCCTGCTCACTTTCAGCAAGCGAGGTTGTGTCATCTGCATAACACAGGTTGTTAATGAGTCTTCCTCCAATCCTGATGCCCCATTCTTCTTCATATAGTCCAGCTTCTCATATTATTTGCTCAGCATACAGATTGAATAAGTGTGGTGAAAGAATACAACCCTGGCGCACACCTTTCCTGACTTTCAACCAATCAGTATCCCCTTGTTCTGTCTGAACAACTGCCTCTTGATGTATGTAAAGGTTCCTCATGAGCACAACTGAGTGTTCTGGAATTCCCATTCTTCACAAAGCTATCCATAATTTGTTATGATCCACACAGTCAAATGCCTTTGCATAGTCAATAAAACACAGGTAAACATCCTTCTGGTGCTCTCTGCTTTCAGCCAGGATCCATCTGACATCAGCAATGATATCCCTGGTTCCACGTCCTCTCCTGGAACCGGCCTGAATTTCTGGCAGTTCCCTGTCGATATACTGCCGCAGCTGTTTTTGAATGATCTTCAGCGAAATTTTGCTTGTGTGTGATATTAATGATATTGTTCTATAATTTCCACATTCGGTTGGATCACCTTTCTCGGGAATAGGCATAAATATAGATCTCTTCAACTCAGTTGACCAGGAAGCTGTCTTCCATGTTTCTTGGCACAGACAAGTGAGCACTCCAGCGCTGCATCCGTTTGTTGAAACATCTGAATTAATATTCCGTCAATTCCTGGAGCCTTGTTTTTCGCCAATGCCTTCAGAGCAGCTTGAACTTCTTCCTTCAGTACCATTGGTTCCTGATCATATGCTACCTCTTGAAATGGCTGAACATCGACTAATTCTTTTTGGTATAATGACTGTGTATTCCTTTCATCTTTTTTTGGTGCTTCTTGAGTCACTTAATATTTTCCCCATAGAAACCTTCATTATTGCAATTGGAGGCTTGAGTTTTTTCTTCAGTTCTTTCAGCTTGAGAAACACCGAGCGTGTTCTTCTCTTTTGGTTTTCCATTTCCAGCTCTTTGCACATGTCATTATAATACTTTATTTTGTCTTCTCGAGCCACCCTTTGAAATCTTCTGTTCTGTTCTTTCACTTCATCAATTCTTCCTTTTGCTTTAACTGCTTGATGTTGCAGAGCAAGTTTCAGAGTCTCCTCCGACATCCATCTTGGTCTTTTCTTTCTTTACCTTCTTTTCAGTGACCTCTTGCTTTCTTCATGTATGATGTCCTTGATGTCATTCCACAACTCGTCCGGTCTTTGGTCACCAGTGTTCAATGTGTCAAATCTATTCTTCAAATGGTCTCTAAATTCAAGGTCATATTTTGGCTCTCATGGACTTGCTCTGATTTTCTTCAGTTTCAGCTTGAACTTGCATATGAGCAGTTGATGGTCTGTTCCACAGTTGGCCCCTGGCCTTGTTCTGACTGATGATATTGAGCTTTTCCATTGTCTCTTTCCACAGATGTAGTCAATTTGATTTCTGTGTGTTCCATCTGGCGAGGTCCATGTGTGTATAGTCGCCGTTTATGTTAATGAAAGAAGGTATTTGCAATGAAGAAGTCGTTGGTCTTGCAAAATTTTATCATTCGATCTCTGGCATTGTTTCTATCACCAAGGCCATATTTTCCAACTACTGATCCTTCTTCTTTGTTTCCAACTTTCTCATTCCAATCATCAGTAATTATCAATGCATCTTGATTGTATGTTCGATCAATTTCAGACTGTAGCAGCTGATAAAAATCTTCTATTTCTTCATCTTTGGCCCTAGTGGTTGGTGCGTAAATTTGAGTAATAGTCATATTAACTGGTCTTCCTTGTAGACTTATGGATATTATCCTATCACTGACTAACACACATATGGGGGAATTAATATAGATATTGAAATAATAAATTATGAATAATATATTACTGGGATATATGTAATATAGCTTATTAAGGGCGCAATAAAGTTTATTTAAACAATCTTCTGCGATCTATTAACAATTCACAACGGTAAAGTAAGGAGGAGATAAGTCATATAACCATCTTGATAGTTGCCCAAAAAGGATTTGATAATATTTCTAAATAAAAACAAACAACGAGTACAAATTTAAAAATAAGTGTTATTTTCTTATTTGGTGTTATGGATTAAATTGTGTCCCCCCAAAAATATGTATTAGAAATCTTACTATACCTATGGTTAAGGTCTTATTTGGAAATAGGATTTCTTTGTTACATGAATGAGGAGGTATTAGTGTAGGGCATGTCTAAGTCAATCTCTTTTGAAATATAAAAGAGTAGATTAAGCAAGCAGGAAAGAAACAGATGGGAGAAGATAGATGCCATGCCGCATGAAGGTCACCAAGGAGCCGAGAACCAGAACCTGAAGAGACAAGGTCTTTCCCCCAGAGCTGGCAAAAGAAAGAGAGACTTTCCGTACAGGCGGTGCCCAGATTTCTGACTTCTAGCCTCCTAAGCTGTAGGAAAATAAATTTCTGTTTATTAAAGCGAACCCACATGTGGTGTTTCTGTTATAGCAACACTAGATAACTAAGAATATCTAACTGAAAGCCACATTGAACAGTATAAAACAGTAGATTATATATATATTTTGAAACTTTAGTAGTGTTAAAAAGGATGCCCAACATTACTACTGTGATTTGTCACTACTTTGAGGCTTTAGGAGTCCCTGAGTAGTGCTAATTTTTAATCTTGCTAACCAAAAAGTTGGTGGTTCGAGTCTAACCAGAGACACTTTAGATGAAAGGCCTGGAAATCTACTGAAAAATCATCCATTGAAAACTCTGTGGAGAACTGCTCTATTATGACACACATGGGTCACCATGAATCTGAGTCGACTCAGCAGTAACTGATTTTTTGTTGTTTTGAGGCTTTAATGAGTTCTTCTAACTTCCTCCTTCTATTATCTGCTTAGTTATGTGAACTACTAACCTTTTCACTATTTGAAGTCTTGTTCTTTCAAACCTCCATGTATTTCTTTGGAAATACCTTCTCTTTTTTCTGCCTAGTGACCTTCAAATTCTCTTTCTCCCTCTCGGCACAAGTTTATTCCTTTTGTAAAAATTTCCTTGATTTCCTCAGAGTTAGTAACTTCATTCTCTCTGATTGTTTTCTGTATCACTTTTGAAAGTGAATTGTATTTTTAATGTCATTTTTTTACTCACCAGAATAAGTGCTTTTCGAAGGCAAGGACAAAAACGTTAATCTTTATATTACTGGGACCAAACGCAGTGGTTGCTGTATTATACAGCTTAAATGTAGTCTTTTTAAACTATAAATAAATCCAGGTTTACATTTTACTTTTAAGGAAACTTGATTTTTGTTCTCAAAATGTTGATATTGTTTCTCTCTAAAAACCCTTAAGTTATATAGGATATTTGCTATATATATATATATATATAAATATATATATATATATATATGGAAACCCTGGTGGCACAGTGGTTGAGTTTGGCTGCTAACCAAAAGGTCCACAGTTTGAATCCTTGGAAATCCTATGGATTTCTACTGTGTCCTATAAGTTCGCTATGAGTTGGAATCAACTTGACAGCAACGGGTTTGGTTTTTTGATATATATATATATAAAATAACATATGTTGCTGTTGTTAGGTGCTGTCGAGTCGATTCTGACTCATAGTGACCCTGTATACAACTGAATGAAATGAAACAGTACCCAGTCCTGTGCCATCTTAACAATCAGTTTTATGCTTGAGCCCATTGTTGCATTATATATATATATATATATGTAATATTCTGATATTTGGGTTATCTAAGGTTATATATTGTGTACTGTGCAGTAATGGACAAACTGTTGTCTTTCTCCTGGAAACAGTAACCAGTTATGTTAGATCACCTTTTGTCTCATATTCCAGTTAAAATACATTAGCATAGCAAGAAGGTTTTTGATAAACCCAATTGGAAAAGAAAGGTTATCTCTAAGGGCACCGAATGCAGAAAGTACTGTATATCCAGAGAGGTGTTGGGCATAGAATGCTTTATAAAATTTATTTGAGAGAATATTTAGATAAAATAATGTAAGAGTATATATATGTAATATTCTGATATTTGGGTTATCTAAGGTTATATAGAATATAACATATACAGAATATATAATGCATGTATAACATATGGAGCCCTGGTGGTGAGGTGGTTAAAAGCTGGGCTGTTAACCAAAAGATAGTCAGTTCAAATCCACCAGCTGCTACTTGGAAACCCTGTGGGGCAGTTCTATTCTGTCCTGTAGGTTTGCTATGAGTTGGAACTGACTCAACAACAACAACAGGTTTACATAACATATACATCTACTCCTCACTTATCTACTGAGTACCTGATGTTTTGCATTTACGACAATAGTAAAAAAAATCAACTGACTATTTTCTGAAGCTGAGGGACTAGGTGAGAGTAATGTTGGCTGTGATGGTTAAGATTATGTGTCAGCTTGGCTGGACCAGGATTCCTAGTGGTTTGGCAGTTATGTAATGTTGTAATTTGGCAGTTATGTAATGATATAATTTGGCAGTTACATAATGATACAGTCATCCTCCATTTTGTGACCTATGTGGTCATCCTCCACTTTTGCATAATTCCTATTTTTGTATAAAGATCTAGTCTTTGGATCCTAACCACGTCAATAAGTGAGGAATGGGTATACAGTATAATAGTTTATATTCACTTATTCACTATACATTGTATAGATATTAAGTGTGTAATATATTTATATTCTATATGATATATAGTACTATGTATTATATATATTCTTCATATATAGTATGTATACTGCATATATTCTGTATATAGTATATATAGAGCATATATTGTAATGTCCTGTATATTAATTTTTAATTATTCTTTCAAGTAGTATATTATCTATGTGTGTATGTATACATTAATGTATATATTAATATAACACTAATTTTCTTTCAAGTGGTATGATATCTGTGTGTATATATGTATATTATTATATACACATATATACTATGTGTATATAATATATATGTGTATATTATATACATATGAAACCCAGATATAGATTATACTATATATAATGTATATGTGTATATTATATACATGTATATTATATACACATAGATATTATACTACTTGAAAGAAATTTATTTCCAGACCTAGCATGATTTTAATCTAGGCCCTTCTTAAAGCTTCTTGAAATTATAGTATGCAAGAGTTAATGTCACTTAGATAGGTAGGGATGTTTCCAGATCAGTAATCCCCTATGTTAGAAGTGAGAAAATAAACAGATAAAAATGAAAATCTGGTTAGGTAGGTTTTATGGATAAGATTGTAAAGTAAGGGGGAGCATGTGAAAAGACCTAATAAGGATGATGTGGACAGATGTGCAGTTTTTGCTCATGTGAGATTATTTGATTCCAGCATTATCTCCTGAGACAAAGCTGCTGCCTCACATTGTGACTTCTTGGTGGAACAACTAGCTCCCTTTTCTTTTTACAGCACCCCTGCAGCTGTAGCCACTCGAAGCAAGCCTAAAATGGTGCACAAGTCTTTTGACATGATGCAAAGCTGTGAATTCTCATAGAGCATTGTTCCCTTGGACATTAATACATTAATATTCTTCAAGCTTCACAGCTAAGGACAATCTTCAAAAAACTTACAACTTTCTTCAACTTTTCAACAAAGTAGACATTTACTTAAGTGGTTTTCTCATTACATAGGCACGATCTTTATATTGTTACAGTTTTTTTTTTTCTTTTTTCTTCTAGAAAAAATATCTTCTTTGTATTACTCATGTGGAATGCATGGATAGATACAGTTGCTTTCAGGAAAATAAAATAAAGTACAGAAAGATATGACTATATTAAAAATTAGTCTCCTGCAAATGAGAAGTTTGTTTCAACCATTCTTGAAAATCCGAGAGATTTCACTTCTTTTCTACTGTAGATATTGTGGAAAGAGAGGAAAGCAGAGCTGATAAGAGGCTGTGAAATAAAAAGTCATTTTTGTAGTTTATGTGGGCTTAGAAAGCAGTAGCATAAACTTAGATCCCTAAAAAGTGTAGTAATAATCAGTTTTTCTTTCTGTTTCCTTTTCCTTATTTTTAAGCCCAAGAAATAGTGCATGAGAACCATTCAGCCTTGTGTAAGATTAGGAGCGGTTGGAATGGTTCCCCAAAGAAAAACATGAATGGTAAAGACTGAAACAATTTTGAAGCAATACAATAGCTTATTCAGGTTGCAGTAAAGCCAGGGGGAGCCTGGGTTTAGTCAGTCTGTGGAATAATGTTAAAAAGCCTCAAAGCCAGTATCTGTTTTAGCATGAAGAGAATTCAAGACTAATTGGGAATAAAACTGGGGAACAAAAATGCTTCTGTACTGGAAAAAAGGAAAACACAACAGGATAGAATGGAATAAAAACTACAAAATGATTGACTGAAAGTAGACAAACTTACATTTTATTTGAGTGTCTAATCCAAATATCAGGGGAAAGAAAACAAAATAATAAAAAAAGAAAACAAAACACAAAACTGGAAATATCCATGTGGAATGCCTCTGTCTCACACACACAAAAAAGTATTGGTTCTTAAGACTGAAATTTTAACTTATCAAGCTGCATACTTGTTATCTTTTCTCAGAAATTTGCATAAAAGTAAAAAAAAAAATCAAACCTGCTTAACACAGAAGAAATCTGGTATTCTATCATGCAGAGCACCCACGTCTGTCAGTTTGTCATACTGTGGGGGCTTATGTGTTGCTGTGAAGCTGGAAGCTATGCCACCAGTATTCAAATACCAGCAGAGTCATCCATGGCAGACAGGTTTCAGATGAGCTTCCAGACAAAGACAGACTAGGAAGAAGGACCTGGAGGCCTACTTCTGAAAAGAATTAGCCAGTGAAAACCTTATGAATGGCAGCAGAATGTTGTCTGATTTAGTCCCAGAAGATGAGCCCTTCAGGTTGAAAGGCACTCAAAATATGACTGAGGAAGTGCTACCTCCTCAAAGTAGAGTCAACCTTAATGACATGGATAGAATCAAGCTTTTGGGACCTTCATTTGCTGATGAGGCAGGACTCAGAATTAGAAGAAACAGCCACAAACATCCATTAATAATTGGAATGTGGAATGTATGAAGTATGAATCTTGGAAAATCGAAAATTGTCAGAAATTAATTGGAACACATAAACATCGAGATCCTAGGCATTAGTGAGCTGAAATGGACTGATATTAGCCATTTTGAATTGGACAATTATATGTTCTGCTATGCTGAGAATGACAACTTGAAGAGGAATGGCATTTCATTCATTGTGAAAAAGAACATTTAAGGATCTATGCTGAAGTACAACACTGTCAGTGGTAGCATAATACCCATATGCCTGCAAGGAAGACTAGATAATAAGACTATTATTCAAATTTACGCACCAACACTTAAGGCCAAAGATGAAGAAACTGAAGATTTTTACCAACTTTTGGAGTCTAAAGTTGATCGAACATGCAATCAGGATGCATGATAATTACTGGTTATTGGAATGCGAAAGTTGCAAACAAAGAAAAAGGTTCGGTAGTTGGAAAATGTTGCCTTGGTGACAGAAACAATGCCAGAGATCACAAGATAGAATTTTGCAAGACCAATGACTTCTTCATTGGAAATACCTTTTTCACCAGCATAAATGGTGAGTATACACGTGGAACTCACCAGATGGAATACACAGGAATCAAATTGATTACATCTGTGGAAAGAGACAATGGAAAAGCTCAATATCAGTCAGAACAAGGCCAGGGGCTGACTGCAGAACAGACCGTCAACTGCTCATATGCAAGATCAAGTTGAAACTGAAGAAAATTAGAACAAGACCACGAGAGCCAAAGTACAACCTTGATCATATCCCACCTGAATTTCGAGACCATTTCAAGAATAGATTTGACCCACTGAACACTAATGACCAAAGACCAGATGAGTTGTGGAATGACATCAAGGACATCATCCATGAAGAAAGCAAGAGGTCATTAAAAAGACAGAAAAGAAAGAAAAGACCAAAATAGATGTTATGAGACTCTGAAAGTTGCTCTTGCACATTGAGTAGCTAAAGCGAAAAGGAAGAAATGATGAAGTAAAAAGCTGAACAGAAGATTTCAAAGAGCAGCAAGAGAAGACAAAGTATTATAATGACATGTGCAAAGAGTTGGAGACAGAAAATCAAAAGGGAAGAACATGCTTGGCATTTCTCAACCTGAAAGAATTAAAGATAAAATTCAAGCCTCGCATTGCAATATTGAAGGATTCTACAGGGAAAATATTACACAACACGTGAAACCTCAAAAGCAGGTGGGAGGAATAAGAAGAGTTTCTATACTAAAAAGAAATGGTGTACATTCAACCATTTCAGGAGGTAGCATATGATCAGGATCCAATGGTACTGAAGAAAAAGTCCAAGCTGCACCAAAAGCACTAGCAAAAAACAAGGCTCCAGGAATTGACAGAATACCACTTGAGATGTTTCAACAAATAGATGCAGCACTGGAAGTGCTCACTCCTCTATGGCAAGAAATTTGGAAGACAGCTATGTGGCCAACGGACTGGAAGAAATCCATGTTTATACCTTTTCCCAAGAAAGGTGATTCAACCTAATGTGCAAACTATCAAACAATATCATTAATATCACACACAAGTAAAATTTTGCTGAAGATCATTCAAAAGCAGCTGCAGTAGTATATTGACAGGAAACTGCCAGAAATTCAAGCCAGATTCAGAAGAGGACATGGAACCAGTGATATCATTGCTGATGTCTGAATACCAGAAAGATGTTTATCTGTGTTTTATTGGACCAATAAACAACATCATGATAAATGGAGAAAAAGATCAAAGTTGTCAAGGATTTCGTTTTACTTGGATCCACATTCAACACCCATGGAAGCAGCAGTCAAGAAATCAAAAGACACATTGCATTGGGCAAATCTGCTGCAAGAGACCTCCTTGAAGTGTTGAAAAGAAAAGATGTCATCTTGAGGGCTAAGGTATGCCTGACCAAAGGCAT
Organism: Elephas maximus indicus; assembly: GCF_024166365.1. NCBI lineage: Eukaryota > Metazoa > Chordata > Mammalia > Proboscidea > Elephantidae > Elephas > Elephas maximus. Next base: position 137,121,399 of record NC_064820.1, read on the forward strand.
GGTGTTTTCGATCGTCTAATATGTACACAAGAGCTGGATGATGAGTAAGAAAGACCGAAGAAGAATTGATGCCTTTGAATTGTGGCGTTGGCGAAGAACATTGAATATACCATGGACTGCCAAAAGAAGGAACAAATCTGTCTTGGAAGAAGTACAACCAGAATGCTCCTTAGAAGCAAGGATGGTGAGACTTCATCTTATGTACTTTGAACATGTTATCAGGAGGAATCAGTCCCTGGAGAAAGACATCATGCTTGGTAAAGTAGAGGGTCAGTGAAGAAGAGGAAGATCCTCAATAAGATGGATTGGCACAATGGCTGCAACCATGGGCTCAAGCATAACAACATTATGAGGATGGCACAGAACTGCACGATGTTTTGTTCTGTTGTACATAGCGTCCCAATGAGTTGGAGCCGACTAGACGGCACCTAACACAAGCAACAACATCGTATGGAAAGATATCAAGAATTGTTCCATGAAACATAACAATTTCCTCACATGAAATGAAAAGCCAAAGAAAATTTTGGATTCAGCCAAGCATGTTGGTAGCCAGAAAAAGCATTGCTCTCACCCCAATAACAAATTCAGACTTTTTCTTGTGCTCTTCAGAGAGTTTAGGTTGCAGAGCAAATAAACTGAAACCGAAGGAATGACAGGTACCTTCAAAGAGAAACAGGATTTAAGGACTGGCTCACTGTGGCAGAGCCCAGAGGAATACAGGCCTGTGATACAAGTGGGTAAAAACGACTGAAGTAAGATTTCTAACAAATTGCTAAAAACAGACCGTAGACTAATAGGAGAGTATGGAACCCCTTGACGGAGCACATGATATGGGAGCTTGCACCCAGTTTCAGGAAATGACCTCACAGGGTGTTCAGAAGAAAGACTGAGGCAGAGCTGATGCTTGAGAAAATTTCCCTTGGTGGGCAGGCCTAGAAGAGGGGAGCAATGCTAGTGGAGGAAAGCTGAAGTGCTGCTATCTTAGTCATCTAGTGCTGCTATAACAGAATACCACATGTGGATGGCTTTAACAAAGGGAAGTTTATTCTCTTACAGTCCAGTAGGCTAGAAGTCCAATTTCAGGGCATCAGCTCCAGGGGAAAGCTTTCTCTGTCAACTCTGGAGGAAGGTCTGTCTTGCCAATCTTCCCCTGGACTAGGAGTGTCTCCATGCAGGCATCCCCGGTCCAAAGGACACACTCTGTTCCTGATGCTTCTTTCTTGGTGGTATGAGGTCGCCATGCCTCTCTGCTCACTTCTCTCTTGTATATTTCAAAGGAGATAGGCTTAAGACTAATGTTGTAGAGCTCATCAATGTAACTGCTACTAATCCATCTCGTTCCATCATAGTGATAGGATTTACAGCACATAGGGAAATTTTATCAAATGACAAAATGGTAGACTGTCATACAGTACTGGGAATCAAGACCTAGCCAGGTTGACAGATGTTTTGGGGGGACACAATTCAATCCATGACACTTGCCTAGACACTTTTTCCCTCTGGGCACTGGCTTGTGGTGAAAAAGAAAAACATGTCTCCTTCCAAGGGGAGGGGCAGGTAACCATCCTGGACCCAAACCATTAGAAGCACCACTGGTAGAGAAGAGAAAATGGCCGAGAAAGCATCACAGGTAAGCAGTTGGTAATAAGCAAGACCATTGAAAGAGGGGAATGAGTTGAGGAGAGACACTCTGATGTGCAGGTGAATAGAGAAGGGTAAAAGCCAAGGGTAGAGCAGAATACTGAGATACCTCTTTGGAAAACTACCTCTGCCCCTCTCCCCTAGACCCAAGAAAACTTCGGAGGAATGTGAAGCCAGTGACGCCCCTAACGTTCATAAAGTACCTAACATATTTACCCTTACTGTGCAACAGTACTTGAAGATGGATTTTAAAAGTCTGAAAAAAGATTAAAAATTGAGAGTACAGCAAGTGAAAGCTGTTGCTATAAAAGGAATGGTTGTGTGCTATGAAATCGATTAGAGAATTATATCTATTTGTAAACTTAAATGTCACTCTCAGGACTTTGACATTGACTCTGAATGAAAAGAGAGGTTATTGGAGAATTTTAAACCGAGTAGTGACTTAATCTGATTTTTGTTCTAAAAGGGTCATTCTGGTTCCTGGGACAAAGGTAAAATCCAAAAAATTGATTAGGAGGCTACTATTATGATCCAGTAAAGTTTGAAGACTTCTCAGAACAAGATACTGGCAATAGAGGTAGTAGAAGCAGTCATTTCTTGATATATTTTGAACTTAAAGCCAACATGATATTCTGTGCACTATGAATATAATGTAACATATTCATAAACAAAAAAAAAAAAAGTTGCCATTGAGTTGATTCCAACACTGTAGGACAGAGTAGAACTGTCTCAGAGTTTCCAAGGAGCAGGTGGTGGATTTGAACAGCCGACATTTTGATTAGCAGCCAAGCTCTTAACCACTGAGCAATCAGGGCTCCAATATATTCATAAAATTACTCAAATTATAAATGCTGGCCACAAAAAGAATAAATCATTAAAACTGTACACAATTTTGTTTTTAAAATGCACGGAAGAATAAAACTGTACCAGGAAAGAGCCAGGAATCATTTAAAAAATTGCATGGATCCTAGAGAGTAAAATAAGGCAAAATTTCTGTCTTAATAAACATATTAATCTCTTTTACTATTATACTTTCAAATTTGATTAAAAAACATCTAAATATATGATGTTCACAGCACACACAGTTGAAAATGAAGATGTGAATAATATGAAATCATATGAAAATGTAAAAAGGAAATTGCAAAATTTAATCAGATGTGGGCTTATGTATACTTGACAAAGAGTACTATCAGCACAGTGAGAAAGAACACTCTACCTACAGTGGGAGGCACTACAAAGCTATAGGGGAAATCAGATCTATATATCATAACATACAGAGAGAGACAGAAGGATTAGGAAAAATAAAGTCAATTTAAAATAATTTATCTAAATTATCTACAAGTCTGGTATTGTAAAGTACATTTTGGACAATAATATTTAAGAAAACATTTTTTTCAATTATGTAAAATGGAGAACTGAAAGGGCTTGATATTTACTTAGAAGTATGGAATTGAAGCTTACATAAGCTATTTGACCCCCACAGGCCTCGATTTCCTAAATGGTAAACTGGGGAAATGGTATTACTTGCCCTGCTCTTAATTCTTTTTTTCTGACCTGAATCCTGTGGCCTGAACAGTTTCATTTTAAAATACTTGCTTTAGAAAAGAAATAAAACTAAAAACCATTATTCCTAATCCCTAAACCTAAAACATTTATTAGATTCCTGTTTCTGAAAAGTGTTATTTAGGCAGTGCCTTTTACTTAAAATGTGCTTTGTTTAAAATGTCAGTGGTCACACACTTCCTTTTGGAAATAGAAGATGACTGCAGACATAATTTGATAAGGCCAAACTTTTCTCAGCCATGATATCACTGTGATTTCCCTTGGCAATTTTCGACGTTCTCGCACTTTCCATTCCTTTATGTTAACATTTTCAAAAGCATCATTAAATGGAAATATTCAATACATGCAACAACATATTGGGTTATTATTAATTTTTGTCATTGTAGTACATATTACTTCATCAAATTAACTCTTCCTAAGAGTTCAAGGGAAAGGAAATAGGGGCAGGTCTAGTTTAAGATTTATTTGGAGCCCTGGTGGCTCAGTAGTTAAGAGCTCAGCTGCTAACTAAATGGTCAGCAGTTTGAATCCACCAGCTTCTCTTTGGAAACCCTGTGGGGCAATTCTACTTTGTTCTATAAGATCCTTACGAGTCAGGATTGACCCAACCCACCACCACCACCCACTGCGGTTGAGTTGATTCCAACTCATAGTGACTGTATAGGACAGAGTAGAACTGGCCCATAGAGCGCCTGGTAGATTTGAACTGCCAACCTTTTGGTTAACAGCTGTAGCTCTTAACCACTATGCCACCAGGTTTTCCGACACAACTGCAGTGGGTATTGTGTTTAATTTGAGACTGACTGGATGAAGGACTCAGGAAAGGCCTTCGAAAATGGTTACTAATTGCAAAATACAAGCTTTTAAGAAAGATTGAGCTTTAATCAATCTTGAGCTTCCAAGGGTAATATGAGGCAGGTACAGAGATTTAAATGAAAATAACAAGGGAAAGAATAATTCATCAGATCAAAACTATTCAACTTATCCTAGAAGTAAAATTGTATTACATAATCAAAACCAATACAATCCATATAAGACCTTGTATTGTCTCACCCTTGTCTCTTTCTCCAACTAAATCATGGACTCTTCTCTCTCTTCCTCACTTTTTCTAGACAAGTTTGTTTTGTCCTGTTGCTCTGATGTTACAAACCCTTTATAGTCTTCTGTCATGCAAACTGTTATCTCTCTCTCTTCGTCTAGGTCACTGCTACTCATTCTTTAAACCTTAATCCAGCCATTTTCCAAAGAGAGAATATCCCTAAGCCACAATCTAGATTTGCTTCCCCCATGTTTCTCTTCAGCTACATTTTTTTACTTTTCCTTTATAGTATTTTAACAATTTTTAATTGTATATGTTTTCTTTCGATATATTTAAGATCCAACTTTCCTATTAAATTGTAAATTGCTTTTGCTGAGTTCACCTTTGTACAGTCAAAGCTTAGCTGATTAAGTGAGCACTTAATATTTGTTGAATTAGTGAATGAATTAATATGTTTAGTGGGGGATTTTAGATAAAAACGCTTAATAAAAATTAGAGACACATAACCCTAATTATTGCATTTCACCCTTGTGGTGAATTTGAGGAAATTCCGAGAGAAAGATGGAAAGAGGTGACCTGACCCTGGCAAGGCCAATTTATTTATTTATTTTTCTAGTTGTAAATCGAAGATCAAACTCAATCTGTAATTTTTTTTAAGTAATTTTTACTGTGCTTTAAGTGAAAGTTTACAAATCAAGTCAGTCTCTCACACAAAAACCCATATACACCTTGCTACACACTCCCAATTACTCTGCACCCTCTCATCTCCCCTCCAGGCAGGAGTGCCAACATAGTCTCAAGTGTCCACCTGATCCAAGAAGCTCACTCGTCACCAACATCCCTCTCCAACCCATTGTCCAGTCCAATCCATGTCTGAAGAGTTGGCTTCGGGAATGGTACCTGTCCTGGGGAAACAGAAGGTCTGGGGGCCATGACTACCGGGGCCTTCTAGTCTCAGTCAGCCCATTAAGTCTGGTCTTATGAGAATTTGGGGTCTGCATCCCACTGCTCTCCTGCTCCCTCAGGGTTCTCTGTTGTGTTCCCCGTCAGGGCAGTCATCGGTTGTAGCCGGGCACCATCTAATCCTTCTAGTCTCAGGATGATGTAGTCTCTGGTTCACGTGGCCCTTTCTGTCTCTTGGGCTCATAATCGCCTTGTGTCCTTGGTGTTCTTCATTCTCCTTTGATCCAGGTGGGTTGAGACAAATTGATGCATCTTAGATGGCTGCTTGCTAGCTAGCATTTAAGATCCCAGACGCCACTATTCAAAGTGGGATGCAGAATGTTTTCTTAATAGATTTTATTATGCCAATTGACTTAGAAGTCCCCTGAAACCATGGTCCCCAGACTCCTGCCCCTGGTTCGCTGGCCTTCGAAGCATTCAGTTTATTCAGGAAACTTCTTTGCTTTTGGTTTAGTCCAATTTTGCTGATCTCCCCTGTATTGTGTGTTGTCTTTCCCTTCACTTAAAGTAGTTCTTATCTACTATCTAATTAGTGAATGCCCCCTCCCACTATTCCTCCCTCCCCCATCTCATAACCACGAAAGAATGTTTTCCTCTCAGTTTAAACTATTTCTCAAGTTCTTATAATAGTGGTCTTATACAATATTTGTCCTTTTGCAACTGACTAATTTCACTCAGCATAATGCTTTCCAGGTTCCTCCATGTTATGAAATGTTTCACAGATTCCTCACAGTTCTTTATCAATGCGTAGTATTTCATTGTGTGAATATACCATAATTTATTTATCCATTCATCCATTGATGGGCACCTTGGTTGCTTCCATCTTTTTGCTATTGTAAACAGTGCTGCAATAAACATGGATGTGCATATAGCTGTTTGTGTAAAGGCTCTTATTTCTCTAGGATATATTCCAAGGAGTGGGATTGCTGGATAGCACGGTAGTTCTATTTCTAGCTTTCTAAGGAAGCACCAAATCGATTTCCAAAGTGGTTGTACCATTTTACATTCCCACCAGCAGTGTGTAAGTGTTCCAATCTCTCCACAGCCTCTCCAACATTTATTATTTTGTGTTTTTTGGATTAATGTCAGCCTTGTTGAAGTTTTGTTGAAGTGAGTTGAAATTTCACTGTAGTTTTGATCTGCGTTTCTTTAATGGCTAATGATCGTGAACATTTCCTCATATCTGTTAGCTACTTGAATATCTTCTTTAGTGAAGTGTCAATTCATATCTTTTGCCCATTTTTTAATTGGGTTATTTGTCTTTTTGCAGTTGAGTTTTTGCAGTATCATGTATATTTTAGAGATCAGGCACTGATCAGAAATGTCATAGCTAAAAACTTTTTCCCAGTCTGTAGGTAGTCATTTTTCTCTCTTGGTGAAGTCTTTGGATGAGCATAAGTGTTTCATTTTTAGGAGCTCCCAGTTATCTAGTTTTTCTTCTATGTTCTTTATAATATTTTGTATACTGTTTATGCCATGTATTAGGGCTCCTAACGTTGTCCCTATTTTTTCTTCCATGATCTTTATCATTTTAGATTTTATATTTAGGTCTTTGATCCATTTTGAGCTCATTTTTGAGCATGGAGTGAGGTATGGATCTTGTTTCATTTTTTTGCAGATGGATATCCAGTTATGCCAGCACCATTTGTTAAAAAGGCTGTCTTTTCCCCCATTTAACTGTTTTGGGACCTTTGTCAAATGTCAACTGCTCATATATGGATGAATTTATGTGTGGATTCTCAATTCAGTTCCATTCTTCCGTGTATTTATTGTTGTACTAGTACTGTTTTGACTACTGTGGCAGTATAATAGATTCTAAAATCAGGTAAAGTAAGGCCTTCTACTTTGTTCTTCTTTTCCAGTAATGCCTTATTTATCCAGGGCCTATTTTCCTTCCATATGAAATTGGTGATTTGTTTCTCCATTTTATTAAAGAATGTCCTTGGGATTTGGATTGGAATTGCTTTAAAAGTATAGATCACTTTTGGTAGAATAGACATTTTTATAATGTTAAGTCTTCCTATCCACGAGCAAGGTCTGTTCTTCCACTTGTATAAGTCTCTTTTGGTTTCTTGCAGAAGTGTACTGCAGTTTTCTTTGTGTAAGTCTTTTACATCCCTGGTGAGATTTATTCCTAAGTATTTTATCTTCTTGGGCCAACCTGTAATTTTTTGTTGAAAATTTGCATGTATATATTTTTTAAGACAACTATTAGACTTCTATTTTAAACATATCACAATATTATGAAGCCTTTTTAAAAATGTTTAAAAGCAAAGATATCACTTTAAGGACCAAAGTCACGGTATTTTCAATCACCTCACATACATGCAAAAACTGGATAATGAACAAGGAAGTTCGAAGAAGAATTGATGCCTTTGAATTATGGTGTTGGCAAAGAATGTTGAATATACCATGGACTGCCAGAAGAACGAACAAATCTGTTTTGGAAGAAGTACAGCTGGAATGCTCCTCAGAGGCAAGGATGGTGAGACTTTGTTTTACGTACTTTGGACACATCCTCAGGAGGGACCAGTCCCTGGAGAAGGACATCTTGCTTGGTAAAGCAGAGGGTGAATGAAAAAGAGGAAGACCCTCAGTAAGATGGACTGACACAGTGGCTGTAACATTGGGCTGAAGCATAACAATTGTGAGGATGGTGCAGGACTAGGCAGTGCTTTGTTCAGTTGTACATTGGGTTGCTATGAGTTGGAATGGACTCGACAGTGCCTAATAACAACAACAACAACATTAGGTGTGAAGCCCTGGTGGTGCAGTGGTTAAGAGCTAGTCTGCTAACCAAAAGGTTGGCAGTTTGAATCCACCCATCGCTCCTTGGAAACCCTATGGGGTGTTCTATCCTGTCCTATAGGGTCACAATGAGTCTGAATCAACTCAAAGGGAACTTTTTTTTTTTTTTTAAATGTTAGATATAGGAGTTCCTAGGCGGTGCAAACAATTAAGCTCTGGGCTACTAACTGAAATGTTGGAGGTTGGAACCCACCCAAAGGTGCCTTGGAGGACATGTCTGATAATCTGCTTCTAAAAAGCTCAGAGTCTTGAAATCCCTATGGAGTGATTCTACTCTGTACTTGTGGGGTCACTCAGAATCGAAATCAGCTGTACAGCAACTAACAACAATGATTGGTAGCTATAAAAAAAAAAATCTGCCCCCAAGTATAAATTTTTAAGTGTTGAACCAATACTTGAACATCCTGATTCCCTAGGAATGGCCTGAGGCATATGTATCTGTCAAATGTGAAGAAAATACCTCCTTTCAGATGACTCGCTTTTGACTTTCTCCAAAGGACCAGTTCCTTTGAATTTTTTACTTGGCTGGAAAACATAAAACAGGCCAGAATAAAGGAATGGCAATGCAAAATAACTTTGGAATAGAGGAAGCAAGTTTTGAGAATTTTTCAGATGATTTCTCTGCTAATCCCAAGTAATCTTTTCTTCCTGAAATTCTATGGCTGCTATTGTCTATTTTATTCATAGGATAATAAGTACATACTGTCAAGCTTTATAACTATTTGCACATATATTTAATTTCCTTGATTAAATTGAAAAATTTCTATTTTATGTTTGTCAGATTCGGTAACGTAGTCCCTTAAACATAAGGGTAGGTTTTTTTTAAGGTATAATTTTGTTATTTTTAAATAAAGATGATTCATCTTTATCATGTAACATACATAGTAGAAAATGTGGGCATAAGGCAGTGTTTACTGTGGAATTCTTACAATTGGTATGCTTATTCTCTGAACTCTCTGCATTGCACAAGTGTGTTGATTTAGGAACCTCTGGAAACTATGGATAGAGTGTCAGTAGAGAGACCTGGTTCCATTATCGTTTACATTTATAGGGAAATTAATAGGAGGCCAGGGAAAACCTGATTCCCTCTGAAGCTACCAGTAATCTTTTACTAGGGAAATGGCCTCATTTAATAGGGAATTGTCCAGATACAGGAAGGTGAATTTGCATTATGAGAAACAGAGTTTTAATTCTCATGGAATCCAGATTTCTGGGTTCCATGGAAGTCGGGGTGACCCACCCAAGCTATCCCCCTGAGGTGATCTTTGAACCTTGAACCTTGAAGAAACTGGTCTCCTAAAAGACACCTTTAAGTCAAACAATAGACAAGCTAGTCTCTGCTCAATCTTTCTTACAGAAAGTGCAGAAAACCGATGCATCATGACATTATGATATGCATTATGCCCTGAATAATGACAGGAGGATAATGTTAGGATCACTTAAATTCTAACATTAAATCTTATCACCTAATAAAATAAATAAAAATATTAAAAGTAAGCATATACCAGGCACGAGACAATTTTTTTTAAAAGCATACAGCCTAAAAAAGTAATTATCCAAAAGAAGCCTATCGTAGTTTTCTAGTACTGCTGTAACAGATATACCTCAAGTCAGTGGCCTTAAAGAACAGAAGTTATTTTCTCACAGTTTAGGAGGCTAGAAGTCCAAATTTAGGGTGCTGGCTATAGGTGAAGGCTCTCTTTCTGTCATCTCTGGGGGAAGATACTTGTCTCAGTTTCTATAGCCCCAGTATTCCTCATTTCTTTGGCCATTCTCATATGTGCTTCTGGTTTTTCCTGTTTGTGCTCCCTTACTTACTTCTGTGTCTATGCTGCTCTTTATAACTCAGAACTGATTAGGGTTAGGGCATGCTCTACACTGTTATGGACAAATTAACATAATAAAGGAAACCCTATTCCCAAATAGGATTACATCCATGGGTGAAGGGATTAGAATTCCAGCACATATTTTGTTAGACACAATTTAATCCTTAACAAGGCCTTTGGATAAATGGATGATTCTGTCATTTATTGCATTGCAAAAAGATATAGGGATGAAGGAAAAGAAGAAGGTGAGAAGGTGAGTTTCTGGGCAAATACCAGAGAAGGTCTCTAAATCCATCTGTTAATAGAGAAGTTGACTGTGTTTGAGCCTGTCTGTGTGTGTGTGTGCGTGTGCACGCACCTTTCTGTGTAAAGAATTGAATCTGGAAGAAAACACAATCTATCAGAAACTTCCTAGAATATCTAAAATAATAATAATATTAATAAACATAAATTAGGATATATACATAGGTAGGTCATTCAAAGAATTATGTTCTTCCCATTTCCTTGACTGATCAACTGACAGATAAAATTTAATAAATCAATAAAGAGATACATAAATGCAGAACAACCAGTACATAGATACATTACTTATAGTTAAGGTTATAATAAAATATATACATCTATATTCATATGCATGCGAAAGCTGGATAACGAATGAGGAAGACCAAAGAAGAATGGAAGCCTTAGAATGATGTTGGCAGAATATTGAATATTCCATAGACTGCCAGGAAAATGAATAAATCTGTCTTGGAAGAAGTACAGCCAGAATGTGAGAATGTCTAGAATTTTTCTCACTTACTTTGGGCATGTCATTTGGACTGGTTCATACTTGGTAAAGAAGAGGGTCAGAAAAAACATAAATGGCAACTGTACATGAGGACCTCACCAATGGAATACACAGGAATCAAATCAGCTACATCTGTGGAAAGAGACCATGGAGAAGCTCAATATCATCAGTCAGAACAAAGCCAGGGGCCAACTGTGGAGCAGATCATCAATTGCTCATATGCAAATTCGAGTTAAAGCTGAAGAAAATTAAAATAAGCCCATGAGAGGCAAAGTACAACCTAGAGTGTATCCCACCTGAATTTAGAGGCCATAGCAAGAATAGATTTAATACATTGAAGACTAATGACTGGAGACTAGACACATCGTTGAATGACATCAGGGACATCACACATGAAGAAAGCAAAAGGTCATTAAAAACACAAGAAAAAGAAAAGGCTAAAATGGATGTCAGAAAAGACTCTGAAAATTACATCTGAACATAGAGTAGCTAAAGCTAATGGAAGAAATGATGAAGTAAAAGAGCTGAACAGAGGATTTCAAAGAATGGCTAAAGAAGACAATATAAATTATTATAATGAAATATGTAAAGACCTGGAGTTAGAAAACCAAAAGGAAAGAACATGCTCAGCATTTCTCAAGCTGAAAGAACTGAAAAGAAAAGCCAAACCTCCAGTTGTAATATTGAAGGATTCTATGGGAAAAAATATTGAAGGAGATGGGAAGCATTACAAGAAGACGGAAGGAATACACAGAGTCACTGTACCAAAAATAATTGGTCAACATTAAACCATTTCAGGAAGTAGCATATGATCAAGAACTGATGGTACTAAAGGAAGAAGTCCAAGTTGAACTGCAGGCATTGGTGAAAAACAAGGCTTCAGGATTTGATGGAATACCAACTGAGATGTTTCAACAAATAGATGGAACTCTTGAGGCACTTCCCCGTCTACGCCAAGAAATTTGAAGAAAGCTACCTGGCCAACCAACTGGAAAAGATCCTTATCTGTTCCCATTCCAAATAAAAGTGATCTAATGGACTGTGGAAATTATTGAACACTATCATTAATATCACATGAAAGGTAGCAGTACCTTGACAGGGAACTGCCAGAAAGGCAAGCTGGATTCAAAAGAGGTTGTGGAACCGGGAATATCATTGCTGATGCCAGATGGATCTTGGCTGAAAGAAGAGAATACCAGAAAGATTTTTACATGTGTTTTATTGACTATGCAAAGGCATTAGACTATGTGGATCATAACAAATTAGGGATAACATTGCAAAGAACTGGAATTCCAGAACACTTCATTGTGCTCATGGGGAACCTGTACGTAGACCAAGAGGCAGTCATTTCAACAGAACAAGTGGATACTGACTGGTTTAAAATCAGAAAAGGTGTGTGCCAGGGTTGTATCTTTCACCATACTTATTCAATTCGTATGCTGAGCAAACAATCCAAGAAGCTGGACCATCTGAAGAAGAATGCAGCATCAAGAGTGAAGGAAGACTCATTAACAGCCTGTGATATACAGATAACACAACCTTGCTTACTGAAATCGAGAAGGACTTGACGTACTTACTGATGAAGATCAAATATTAAAGCCTGCAGTATGGATTACACCTCAACATAAAGAAAACAAAAATCATCACAACTGGACCAACAAGCAACATCATGATAAATGGAGAAAATACTAAAATTGTCAAGGATTACATTTAGCTTTGATTCACAATCAACACTCATGGAAGCAGCTGTCAAGAAATCAAATTATGTACTGCATTGGACAAATCTGCTGCAAAAGATCTCTGCAAAGTGTCAAAAAGCAAAGATATCACTTTGAGGACTAAGGTACACCTGACCCAAGCCATGGTATTTTCAATCATCTCATATGCATGTAAAAGCTGGACAATGAATAAGGAAGACTGAAGAAGACTGAAGACTTTGCGTTGTGGTGTTGGTGAAGAATGTTGAATATATCATCCCCCTGTTGCCTTCTAGTCATATTCTCTTATAAGTACATGGCAGATAATTTTTTTTAAAGTGAAATTTCTAATCTTTATAGGAGGATTACAGAAAATACAAAGCATAATCCTTTACTGTTGAGTTGATTTGGATTCATAGCGACCCTACAGGACAGAGTAGAACTGCCCCCCATAGGGTTTCCAAGGAGCGGCTGGTGGATTCGAGCTGCCACTCTTTTGGTTAGCAGTCATAGCTCATCATAGCTCTTACACTGCACCACCAGGGCTCTGAATATACTATGGACTGCCAGAAGAACAAACAAACCTGTCTTGGAAGAAGTACAGCCAAAATGCTCTTTAGAAATGAGAATGGAGAGACTTCCTCTCGTGCACTGTGGACATGTTATCATCTTTCTTGGTAAAGTAGACGGCCAGTGAAAAAGAGGAAGACCCTCAATGAGATGGATTGACACAGTGGCTGCAACAATGGGCTCAAGCATAACAGTGATTGTGTGGGACTGGGCATAACAATCTCGTTGTACATAGGGTTGTTATTAGTTGGAACCAACTCGATGGCACCTAACAACAAATTCATTTACCTGTGGAGAGGAAGGATAGAGAAATTGTATTTCATTTTATACCATTCTTACTGTTTGCTTTTAAATCAAGAAGATGTAAATTGCTATTACAATTTCAGATAAGTTAATATTTAAAAAAGTAATTTGGAAACATTGAGAAACAGGATGGACATCATTAGTATTTTATCAGTGATGAGCCTCATTCTCAGAGTTTGTAATTCTACCTAAGGGAACCTTTTAGCTGTCTCTTCCATGAGATTTATAGGGAGATGCTTCCCTTACATTCTTCTATGAATTTAAATTATGTTCTGAATGTTGATCTTTTAATTCTCTAAGATTAAAATTGCCTTAGTTATCTATGTAACTAAGACAACTGTTTTCTTTTTAGGATTTTGCATTGATATAACTGTATAATAATTGTTGATGTAAGAAACATATAAAAAACAACCGAAAAAATACATGGAAACACAGCAAAGTTATATAGTAGTTCCAAGGAAGAGGAGATAAACAGCACATATAATATATACACTTAACTCTTTAGTTTGTTTTGCATGTTTTACAAGTTGATTTATATAATACATTAATGATTTAATTAGTTATCTAAGTATTATTTTATATCTTACCTTTTCAATTAATAATGCATTATGAGTATTTTGTCACTTAATTAAAATTCATAAAAAAAACTATTATCAAAGCTGAGTAATGCTCCCATATTTCTAGAGGCACTATAATTTTTAAAGCATTCTTTATTTTGGAATATGTAATTTGCTTCATTTTTACAGCTTTAAAAATAATCCCAGGGAGATGATTCATGTAACTACCAGTCTATCTACACTCCTACTTATTTTCTTGTATTGAATTCTTGGTAGTTGAATGATTTCTTCAAATTTTATGAACATTTTAATGTTTCATAGAAATATTGGCAAAATAGTCCTCAGAAAGTAAGAAAATTTGATCAATATTTAAATAAATGAATTAATAAGGAAAGAGTATGTATATAGAACCAAAAGGTCGGCAGTCCAAATCTACCAGCCACTCCTTGGAAAACCTATAAGGCAGTTTTATTCTGTTCTATAGGGTTGCTATGAGTTGGAATCGACTAGATGGCAAAGGGTTTGCTTTGGGTATATATATATATATAAGATATATATATATATATGATATATATGTGTGTGTATATATTTGTATCTTGAATCACTTTCTTATATTTGACCTGCTCTTCCCATCGTTAAGACGAACCTTCTTTCAGAATTTGGACATTGGTTTTCCAACTCATTCTCTTTCATTAGATATTTTGGTAGAAATAAAAGTTGTCAAAATGCCATTAAAGAGGAGTAGACTCATTGCTGGTGAAAAGCTGTTACTTATTTGAAGTTTTTATTAGTGTTTGTAATTTGCTTTTAGGGGCTGTACATCTGTGACTCTCGGAATGGAGGCTATGAGAGAACCTATTTTTAAAGGGTACAGTTATTGAAAAAAAAAACATTGATGTGATGGCAATTCAATGCTGGATAGTAACTAGCAACAACAATAATGTAGCAAGCAGTTTTTTAAATTTTGTTTTATTTTCTGGGTTTTTTTTTTTTTTTTTTTTAGTCGTAGAGTGCTTTACACCCTAAAATTTTATTTGCATTGTTATAGAAGGCATGTGAATTTGACTTGGTCCTTGACAGTTACATGTTTTATAATCTTGGGCAATCCCCTCAAAATCCCTATCTCTCAGTTTCCTCTTATTTATGTAACACTGCATCACATACTATAACAATTAGCTAATCTACTCAGGGATTTTAAAAAAGGCAGGTCTAAAGTAGGAAAAGACAAAAGAAGTAATAAGAAAGAATCAGAGAGACATAAAGACAGAGATAGAGACCAAGAGAGTAATAATAGACAGAGAATGATAGAGAGGAAAATAAAAAACATTGAAGCAAAGGCAAAATGCTGTTTATTTTCTCTTGAGTGCTGTCTAAATAACTGGTCAGGATCCAACTGCTTAGGGGTGTCTCATGGAGGAGGGGGATCAAAGGGGAACACCCAACAGAATAAAAGCTATAGGCTCTGTGTATGCTTGGAAAATGTAAGGAATACTAACTATAGTTATCATATAGTCTCATAACTTTTTTCATATTTTAATTTATATTTAGAATTATACAGTTAAATCCATTGTTATAATAATAAACTATGTCATACATAAATAAAAAATTAGGAACCAATTGTAAAATACGAAGTACATACGAAAGCACTCATCTATGTAATAAGGAGCCCTGGTGGAGTCATGATGGTTAAATGTTCGGCTGCTAACCAGAAGGTTGGCAGTTCAAACCCACTCAGTGGCTATTCAGGAGAAATACCTAGATATCTACTTCCTTAGAGATTATAGCCAAGTAAACCCTATGGGGCAATTCTACTCTGTCAAATGGGGTTGCAATGAGTTGGAATCGACTGGATGATACCCAACAACATCTATGTAATAGTTCACTTTCTAAAAATTTGCTCCATTTATTATACTTTTATTCAGGCCTCCACAGGAAGATTTCAAGAGTTTATGACCAAATACAATGAATTGTTTTATAGACATAAGTATTAAAACATTGACATTTTTTTACTACTTACTAGAATATTAGAGATAAGACCCTTTTGTATTACACAACAGATTGTCAATTTGGAAATGATAAATCACTTTATATATATAGATTATTTTTGTCATATTTACCATAGCCACATTTTCTCAAACATTTTTCAGTTTCTCCTGGACAGAATTATATTCTATCTTTTGTAACATTCAGTGAGTCTACAACTCCTAGATTCAAGGATTGTTCTTTTCCTTTCTCTTTGGTTTTCTCACATAGACTTATGCCAGTTTTGTTCATACCTAGTCTGACTCAGCAGCAATGAGTTATTTTTTACTCTCTGTAATAAAACCGCTATTTTGGAAAGTCACAGTAGCCTTCATGGGGCACCAGCTTACCAAACTGTAAGCTACAGTAGCAGCTTATAAAGCAATTCTCCGTGGTCACCAGAGAATCATGTTTAACATCTATGATGGCCTCTGGAACTCTAGCTTGATCTATCCATTTGGGAAGAATTAGCTATAAAATTTAGACAAATAACCAATTTGTCTTTTTTTGGGTGGAATAATTTGAATGAATTAGTTGGTCAGTCAGTTGGTGAATTTGATTTAAAAAGATCAACCTAGCAATAACCTATACCAGGAAATAGTAAAGAAATTAAAATATGTGTCTCTGCAAATTCCTACCATTTCCTCTCCTCCTGAGGGATTCGTGGTGTGCATATTTTGGAGCTTTTAGCACTGGTGCCGCGGCTATGCACTATGGCTTTTTGAGCCGAGACACTTCGTGGTAATCATTGGATTAGTGAGGATGCTTTTGAGCTCTGTACCCCAAACCTGGACTGGTTTAAGTAAAATGGAGTGTGTAATGACTCACATAACTAGGAAGCACAGAGTTTAACCGGGCTTAAAGTGTGAAGAATGAAGGAACCAAATGTGGCCATAGTCCTGTTTTTAAAAATCCCTGTTTGACTCTGCTTCTTACATGTTTTTAGAGAAAATTGTTATCAATCAGTCTAAGCATACATGGTCTTATGGATTATGGGCCAAGGAGGTGGGCTTTTTTGATTGATTTACTTTTTTGGGAGGGGGTTGGGCAAGACACCATGATAGACAATATTATATGAAAAAGATGGAGTTGCCGAGGAGTGATTTTCAGAGTAAAAAAAAAAAAAGTGGTAGTTTTATTAGACTATGGCTAAACAGTTGCTGGAAAACAAAGCAATAGACTCCAATTTTAGCCACAGTGAAGTGAGATGCTAAATGCTTTTGCTTAAAATTGAAATGACTGAAGATCTGTCAGTGTGCTAATGAAGCTGCAAAGCAAACAATTAAAAACCCAAATATCTGAAAAATGACTTCCATTAGACCTGCATTATATTGCTATTAACTAAGGGACTCTATTATATAATACAATAGATGTTTGAGATTATAATTTTTGGAAAGATAAAATTGCCTTATTTGCATATATTTATTTTTGTCATATTTACCATACCCATGTTTCTTTAATTTTTATAAAATGTGTTAGTCACAAATTGTGGTTAACTTTGTTGTATAATAAAAAACAATTTCATAAAGAAAATGTACCACTGTATCTATACTTAATGCATTATTTTCATGCTTAAAGTTAATGTGGACATTGTTCCAACTTCCCTTTGCTTAGTTAAACTAGAATCAAAGGGAAGATGTGGATATATTAAAATATTGTTATCATTACCTGCCTTTCAACTTAAATAAGATCATTTAAGTTTTATGGCCAAATAACAACACCTTACAAAAGCTTCATATGCTCTGCGGTGAGAATATTATCAGTAAAGCCATACGGTTCCTGGATTTGAAGCTCTAGAAATATCTTGAAGCAGTGAAAGTATAGCTAATTATTTAGTATGTTGAAAGATACAAAACTAGAGGTTGAAAGGACATATTGGTATACAACGTAGACATCAAAAACACATTAAGTACTTAAGAATTAATTTTCAGATGATTCAAAAACTAGACACAGAAAACTACAAGTCATTAATTCAAGAAATCAAAGAAGACTCAGACAAATGGGGAGATGGTCTGTATTCAAAGGTTGAATTATTTAGTGTTACATAGATGTCAGTTCTTCTCAAATTCATCTATACAGTCGATGCAAAATTTCAGCAATTTTTTTTTTTTGGTAGAAATTGAGAAGCTTAAATGAAAATTTATGTAGAACTATAAAGGATGAAAGAACCAAAATATTTTTGAGAAAAGCATAGTTGGAAAACTTCCGTTATCTGATTTAAAGACTTGGTAAGAAGCTTAAAATTAGAATAATTATTGACTCTAGAGGGCACAGACTGGAAAGGGACGTGAGGAACTTTTTAGGTGATGGCAATTCTGTACATCTTGATTAGGATTCATTATATTAGTATGTTCATTACACAAAAACATATCATTATCAAAACACATCAAACTTAACTTTAGTGCTTTTTATAGCATGTAGTTTGTGCTTCCATAAAAATATACTGTGATATTCCAGAGAATTTTGGGATATGGTTGAGGCAGCAGTATATATTCTTGCTCTCTGGTCATTTAAAAACAGAATAACAAAACCAATGGATACATATTAAAAGAAAAGGAAATAAAGAGGGAAGGAAGGAAGGCTGGGAGGAAGGATGACAGGGAAAACTTAGGTCAAAATGTATCTAAATGAAGCCAAAAATTCTCACGAGTGAGAACAAACTACTGACTTTTACAAACAAGCAGAATATACGCACCTGTGCACAAAGGAACAGATGGAATCAAAGGGATTCTGACAGACAGGAGAGCTCCAAAATACACATCAGTTATTCACTCAAAAGATCAGGAAGCCAACTGAGAATAGCAGCTGAAACACGGAAGCGTTTGCAAATTCCAAAAGAGTATGTTGAAGAGGTCTGTAGCGCAATCTGATAAAGCTGGAGCAGACTATTCCCCATGGATTTTCAGTACCAACCAGTAAAACTCCCTTCCAGAATTAAGTCCAAACTTGAGAGGAAGTTGCTGGAACTACTTCCAAATTTAACTGAATAGAGGCAAAGAAAAAATATATAGGTTCAGATAATTGTGACAGAGAGGAATACCATCAGAAGATCTCAGAAATAAGGTCACCATATTTTCAAACTTCATGAGGACAGAAGAGAACAGAGCTCTAGAATCATGGTGCTGGGAAAAAAAAAAATGTCCAAAATCAAGCCTCCCTAATAAAGTTCATGAAAATTTTTACATATAAATGAGCATCAGAAAAGGATTAAGGTCAGATCCACACAAAATCCCGTACCATAATTTTTCATAGTATTGAGAAAAAAAGTAAATAAGGAACAGAATGACATCCCTACTGACAATACGAACATTCCAAAAAGACATGACCACAAAACAAATGAAAACAACTGTAGCCTAAAATTTCAGAATGAGCTATCAGACATTAAGAAAGTGATTGATATAATTAAGCAAAATAAATCCCAATCAGTATCATTTAAAAATTAGGTTATACATATGAGAAAAAATTTTTAAAAATATTTCCAGAAATAAAGGCTTAGTCAGAAGAAACCTAGGAGAAAATAAACATAACAGGTAAGGCCTTAAGAGTAATACAAGAAAATACAGGACAATTTTTAAAATCTCACACACAAAAAGAAGAAAGATATATAAAGGATTCATGTAAAATTGACAAATATAGAAGGCAGGCAAAGTACATTTAACAATCCTGTAATAGCCATCCCTGAAGACTAACAACTAAAACTAGAGAACTGAATAAATACTTCTTGTTATTGTGTTCCCTTGAGTCAATTCCGACTCATAGAGACCCTGTGTGGCAGAGTAGACCTACCCCATAGTGTTTCCTAGACTGAAGTACATACAGGTGGAGAAGCTCTGGTGGTACAGTGGTTAAGCACTTGGCTGCTAACCTAAGGATGGAGGTTCAAACCCACTAGCTACTCCGTGGGAAAAAAATGTGGCAGTATACTTTTGTAAAGATTCACAGCCTTGGAAACCCTATGGGGGCAGTTCTACTCAGTCCCATAGGGTGGCTATGAGTCGGAATTGACTGGACGGTAATTGGTTTTAATCTTAACCAGAGCAGATTGCCAGGTCTTTTCTCTCTCATACCTTCTGGGGAGGTTTGAACTGCTGATCTTCTGGTTGGCAGCACTTAACCATTGTGCACCAAGACTACTTGAACAGATACTAGAAACTGCAATTCAAGAGAGTAATTATGAAAAAACAAAAAATTATTTGAAACTACATATGAAAGGTAAATCACACTCTTGGGAATTCAATCCAAAAAGACCAATATGAAGATACACTTCAAGAAAATTATTGGATTGAAAATAAATGAAAAATCAATCGGACATTAGGGGAAATGAATCAAGTAGCTTATAAAGGAAAATAATTAGAATGTCATCAGACTACACTTTTGACAGAAGGAAGTAGATTAATATATTTAAGACACCAGATTGGGGGTGGAAATATTAGCCAAACATTTAACTAATTTTCAAGTATACCAAAAAATCAAACTTGTTATGATTGAGTTGATTCTGATTTGTAGCGACCCTATAGGACAGAGTAGAACTGCCCAATAAGATTTTGAAAGCTGTAATTTTTACAGAAGCAGACTGCCACATTTTTCTCCCACCAAGTGGCTAGTGGGTTTGAACTTCTGAACTTCCACTTAATAGCTGAGTGCTTAACCAGTGCCACCAGGGCTCCATATTTTCAAGTATAGAGGCATGGAGAAAACTATATCAATAGGCGTGAATTCAGGGTGTGCATGAGTTTTTTCTGCCTCAGCCAACCAAAATAACTAGAAACGTGTTGACGTAAATACTGGTGGTAAGTGTTAGGTAATAGATTTATATGTAGAATTAAAGAATAAATGATGACTGCAAAAGAGAGAACATAGTATGTAACAGCTATATGAGTTCATAGATGCAATACAACTATAAATAATGGAGATAAAATAGGGAGTCTAGGCAAAATAATATTCTTTTTATATGTGATCATTCTCAAGGATACTGATGATACTGTTATTCTGATAATATTTTTGTGTGATATGATAGAACAAATCTCATGATATATTTTAATTCCATTACACATAAATCCAAAAAATTTTGAGATACAGGTGTAAGATAAAGATCAAATAGACGCTTCATAACATTGAATTAGAATGTTTGAATTAGATGCTTAAGTATAAATACCCTTTCTTTGTCCAGGAAATATCTTCAGTGATAGCCAACTCAATAGCAATGAGCATCCTACCACTCATACTGAAATTCTGAAATACCTTTTTCACTAAAAGAAACTAAAAAAAAAAAAAGAAACTAAGCCTCTAATTAAAAAAAGAAAAAGATAGCTAGGTAATAAACATTAGTTTCAATTTCAGGATTGGGGCAAGAAAGGTACAAGATGAGCCTGAAACATCTTCTCATACCTTCGATTAAGGAAACTTGAACTCTCTTAGGGTTATCGCTAAAGGAACTGAGAGTCATCATGAATAGCCTTCTACTGGTTAAAGATGGGAAAATTGGTGCATAATTAAGGATAATTATTGTAACAGATAAAAATGTATCAAATATGTTTAAATCCATGATATAAGTATTTGAAAACTGATAACTGGAAAGAATAAAGCATTCATCTGACTTTATCACACAATCTGTATACTGGGCAGCCAAATAATAATATGAGGGGAAAATTTATAAGGGTATATAAAAATAAATGAAAAATGAGTGATAAAATTGGAACATCACAATTATGCGCTATTGAATTAAGAATCTAGGTATTGAGCATTAATGACTGCTAATATCATGAAACAAAGGCACAGCAACCATGTCTCTCTTTTTTTAAGTAGAATAGCTGTTTATTTTCTCAGTTTTGTTTGGGGCAGGAAATCTTACAATAAACTTAGGAATACACATACAGCCCTGCTATGGCCATTTACATGTACAGAAAACAACAACAAAAAAACGAGAGTAGGAATGAAGAGAGTTGTTTTTCATGCAGAACAGGGAGAATTTTTATACTATGAGAATTCTGGAAGTCACCTCAGGTTATAAAATCTAAGGTTTTTTTTTTTTTTTTGGTGCTTTAAGTGAAAGTTTACAAATCAAATCAGTCTTCATGCAAAAATTTATATACACTGTGCTATGTAATCCTAATTGCTCTCCCCCTAATGCTACACCCTGCTCCTTCCCTCTACTCTCTCTTTTTGTGTCCATGACCACTGGCTTCTAACACTCTCTGCCCGTTCATCTCCCCTCCAGATAGCAGATGGCAACAGTCTCAAGTGTCTACTTTATGCAAGAAGCTCATTCTTCACCAGCATCATTTTCTATCACATTGTCCAGTCCAATCCCTGTCTGAAGAGTCGGCTTTGGGAATGGTTCCTGTCCTGGGCTAACAGAAGGCCTGGGGATCATGACCTCTGTAGTCCTTCTAGTTTCAGTCAGACCATTAAGTCTAGTCTGTTTATGAGAATTTGGGGCTTGCATTCCACTGCTCTCCTGCTCCCTCAGGGTTTCTTTGTGGTATTCCCTGTCAGGGCTGTCATCGGTTGTAGCCAGGTACCACCTAGTTCTTCTGGTCTTAGGCTGATGTAACCTCTGGTTTATGTGACCATTTCTGTCTCTTGGGCTCACACTTACCTTGTGTCCCTGGTGTTCTTCATTCTCCTTTGGTCCAGGTGGGTCGAGACCAATTGATGCATCTTAGATGGCTGCTTGCTAGCGTTTAAGAACTCTGACATCACTCTCCAAAGTGGGATGCAGAATGATTTCTTAATAGATTTTATTATGCCAATTGACTTAGATGTCCCCTGAAACCATGGTCCCCAAACCCCCGCCCCTGCTACGCTGGCCTTTAAACCATTCAGTTTGTTTAGGAAACTTCTTTGCTTTTGGTTTAGTCCAGTTGTGCTGACCTCTCCTATATTGTGTTTTCTTTCCCTTCACCTAAAGTAGTTCTTATCTACTACCGAATTAGTAAATACACCTCTCCCACCCTACCTCCCTCCCCGCTCTCATAACCATCAAAGAATATTTTCTTTTCTGTTTAAACTATTTCTTGGGTTCTTATAATAGTGGTCTTATATAATATTTGTCCTTTAGCAACTGTCTAATTTCACTCAGCGTAATACCTTCCAGATTCCTCCATGTTATGAAACGTTTCACAGTTTCATGGGTAGTATTCCATTGTGTGAATATACCACAATTTATTTATCCATTCATTCATTGATGGGCATCTTGGTTGCTTCCATCTTTTTGCTATTATAAACAGTGCTGGAATGAACATGGATATGCATATATCTGTTCCTGTAAAGGCACTTATTTCTCCAGGATGTATTCCAAGGAATGGGATTCCTGGATTGTATGGGAGTTCTATTTCTAGTTTTTTTTAAGAAGTGCCAAATCGATTTCCAAAGTGGTTGCACCATTTTACATTCCCACCAGCAGTGTATAAGCGTTCCAGTTCTCCACAACCTCCGTAACATTTAGTATTTTGTGTGTTTTAGATTAATGCCAGCCTTGTTGGAGTGAGATGGAATCTCATTGTAGTTTTGATTTGCATTTCTCTAATGGCTGATGATCATGACCATTTCCTCATATATCTGTTAGCTACCTGAATGTCTTCTTTAGTGAAGAGTCTGTTCATATCCTTGGCCCATTTTTTAATTTGGGGTTGTTTGTGTTTTTGTAGTTGAGTTTTTGCAGTATCATGTAGATTTTAAAGATCAGGCGCTAATCAGAAATGTCATAGCTAAAAACTTTTTCCCGGTCTGTAGGTAATCTTTTTACTCTTTCAGTGAAGTCTTTGGATGAGGATAGGTGTTTGATTTTTAGGAGCTCCCAGTTATCTAGTTTTTCTTCTGCATATTTAGTAATGTTTTGTATACTGTTTATGCCATGTGTTAGGGCTCCTAATGTTGTCCCTATTTTTTCTTTCATGATCTTTATTGTTTTAGATTTCACATTTAAGTCTTTAATCCATTTTGAGTTTGTTTTTGTGCATGGTGTGAGGTATGGGTCTCGTTTTTTTTGCAGATGGATATCCAGTTATGCCAGCACCATTTGTTAAAAAAGACTGTCTTTTCCCCATTTAACTAATTTGGGGCCTTTGTCAAATATCAACTGCTCATATGTGGATGGATTTATGTCTGGATTCTCAATTCTGTTCCACTGGTCTGTTTACCTGTTGTTGTACCTGTATAAGGCTGTTTTGACTATCTATTATACGTAGGTTCTAAAATCAGGTAGAGTGAGGCCTTCCACTTTGTTCTTCTTTTTCAGTAATGCTTTACTTATCCGAGGCCTCTTTCCCACCCATTTGAAGTTGATGATTTGTTTCTTCATCTCATTAAAGAATGTCCTCAGAATTTGGATCAGAATTGCGTTAAATCTATAGATCGCTTTTATAGAATAGACATTTTTACAATGATGTCTTCCTATCCATGAGCAAGGTATGTTTTTCTATTTATGGAGGTCTCTTTTGATTTCTTGCAGAAGTGTTTCATAGTTTTCTTTGTATAAGTCTTTTACATCTCTGGTAAGATGTATTCCTAAGTATTTTACCTTCTTGGGGGCTACTGTAAACGGTATTGATTTGGTGATTTCCTCTTTGATGTTCTTTTTGTTGGTGTAGAGGAATCCCACTGATTTTTGTGTGTTTATATTGTATCCTTATATTCTGCTGAACTCTTCTGTTAGTTTCAGTAGCTTTCTTGAGGATTCCATAGGGTTTTCTGTGCATAGTATTATGTCATCTGCAAATAGCGATACTTTTACTTCTTGCCGTTCTGGATGCCCTTTACTTCTTTATCTAGACTAATTGTTCTGGCTAGGACCTCCAGCACAATGCTGAATAAGAGTGGTGGTAAAGGGCATCCTTGTCTGTTTCCCGATATCAAGGGGAATGCTTTCAAACTCTCTCCATTTAGGATGATGTTGGCTATTGGCTTTGTACAAATGGTCTTTATTATGTTGAGGGATTTTCCTTCTATTCCTATTTTGCTGAGAGTTTTTATCATGAATGGGTGTTGAACTTTGTCAAATGTATTCCATCCTTTTCTATGTTCTGAAATACCTTTAGTAGCAGTGGTGACAACTCTTCTGTGAAAGTTTGGTAGAACTCTGAAGTGAAGCCCTCCGGGCCAGGGCTTTTTTTTTGTTGGGAGTTTTTGATTACCTTTTCAATCTCTTCTTTTGTTACGGGTTTATTTAGTTGTTCCTACCTCTGTTTGTTAGTTTAGGTAGGTATTGTGTTTCTAGGAATTCATCCTTTTCTTCTAGGTTTTCAAATTTGTTAGAGTTCAATTTTTCATAGTAACCTGATATGATTCTTTTAATTTCAGTTGGGTCTGTTGTAATATCGCCCATCTCACTTCTTATTCGGGTTATTTGCTTCCTCTCCTTTTTTTTTTCTTCTGTCAGTTTAGCCAACAGTTTATCAAGTTTGTTAATTTTTTTTCCAAAAACCTACTTTTAGTCTTGTTAATTCTTTCAATTGTTTTCTCTGTTTTGTATTTCATTTAGTTCTTCTCTAATTTTTATTATTTGCTTTCTTCTGTTGCCTGAGGGTATCTTTTGTTGCTCTCTTTCTATTTGTTCAAGTTGTAGGGATAATTCTTTGATTTTGGTCTTTTCTTTTTGTATGTGTGCATTAATTGATGTAAGTAGACCTCTAAACACTGTTTTCGTTGTGTCCCAAAGGTTCTGTTAGGAAGTGTTTTCGTTTTCATTGGATTCTTTGAATTTCTTTATTCCATCTTTAATGTCTTTTATAATCCAGCCTTTTTTGAGCAGGGTATTGTTCAGTTTCCAAGTGTTTGATTTCTTTTCCCTGCTTTTTTCTATTATTGATTTCTACTTTAATGGCCTTATGGTCAGAGAAGATGCTTTGTAATATTTCAATGTTTTGGATTCTGCTAAGGCTTACTTTATGATCTAATATGTGGTCTATTTTAGAAAATGTTCCATTTGCACTAGAAAAGAAAGTATACTTGACTGCTGTTGGGTGGAGTGTTCTGTATATGTCTATGAGGTCAATTTGGTTGATTGTGGCATTTAGATCTTCCATGTCTTTATTGAGCTTCTTCCTGGATGTCCTGTCCTTCACCAAAAGTCATGTGTTGAAGTCTCCTGCTATTATTGTGGAGCTGTCTATCTCACTTTTGATTGCTGATAGAGTTTGTTTTGTGTATCTTGCAGCCCTGTCATTGGGTGCATAAATGTTTAATATGGTTATATCCTCCTGGTATATTGTCCCTTTAATCATTATATAGTGTCCTTCCTTATCCTTTGTGGTGGATTAAACTTGAAAGTCTATTTTGTCAGAAATAAATATTGCCACTCCTGCTCTTTTTTGATTGTTGTTTGCTTGATATATATTTTTCCATTCTTTGAGTTTTAGTTTCTTTGTGTCTCTAAGTCTAAGATGTGTCTCTTGTAGGCAGCATATAGATGGATCTTGCTTTTTAATCCATTGTGCCACTCTCTGTCTCTTTATTGGTGCATTTAATCCATTTACATTCAGCATAATTATGGATAGGTATGAATTTAGTGTGGCCCGTTTGATGTCTTTTTTTGTGTGTTGTTGACAGTTTCTTTTTCCCACTTAATTTTATATGCTGAGCAGATTATCTTTATATATTGTCCTTTCCTCATATTTGTTGTTGATTTTGTTTCTGCTGTGTCTCTATTTTTTTCTTGTATTTTATTTTGTTGTGTAGGATAGTTTGTCTCCCTTGTGGTTACTGTATGCTTTACCCCTATTTTTTCTAAATTTAAAACTAACGGTTGTTTCTGTGTATCGCCTTGTCTTCCTCTCCATATGAAATATCTGTGACTACATTTCTTAGTCCTTCTTTATTATTTTAATGTTGTCTTCATTTACATAATAACATCACTGTTTCCCTGTTTTGAGCGTTTCTTTATCTTGATTTATTTTTGTGATTTCCCTGTCTGGGTTATCATCTGATTGCTCTGCCCAGTGTTCTAGTCTTGGGTTGATATCTGATATTATTGGTTTTCTAACCAAAGTACTCCCTGTAATATTTCTTATAGTTTTGGTTTGGTTTTTATGAATTCCCTGAACTTCTGCTTATCTGTAAATATCCTAATTTCATCTTCATATTTGAGAGACAGTTTTGCTGTATATATGATTCTTGGTTGGCAGTTTTTTCCTTCAATGCTTTATATAAGTCATCCTATTGCATTTTTGCCTGTGTGGTTTCCACTGAGTAGTCCGAGCTTATTCTTACTGACTCTGCTTTGCAAGTGACTTTTCGTTTATCCCTAGCTGCTCTTAAAATTCTCTCTTTATTTTTGGTTTTGGCAAGTTTGATTATAATGTCTTTGTGACTTTCTTTTAAAATCTACCTTATGTGGAGTTTGTTGAGCATCTTGGGTAGATATCTTCTCATCTTTCACAATATCAGGAAAGTTTTCTGCCAACATATCTCAACAATTCTCTCTGTATTTTCTGTTATCCCTCCCTGTTCTGGTACTCTAATCACTTGTAGGTTATTTCATATGAAGAATTTATCATTGAAATGTAATGATGCATATAATTTACTATAAATTACTTTAAAAAGAGAATAGTTGAGGCAAATGGTTTTGTTAAGAATTCTCAAATCAAGGTAATGCACAGATAACTGTTGCTTTTTTAGAATACCTGCATTCATTTCACAACTCTGCCAGTTTTCTGGCATTTACTATTAGTCTACTATTACTTAACACATGTCTTGTAGGGTGTGTGTCTGTTTACCAAAAGCTGCCTATAGTGAAAACATCAAAGCTTGCTAATTTCATCTATACGTTACATATGGACTCTGGTTTGTTTTTTTTCTTTTTTGGTGCGTGTGTTTTGTTTTGGAGCCCTGGTGGCACAGTGCTTAAAGTTGTACATCAACCAATTCTTATGACTTGTTCCATTTTTACCAGATGATAATACTGGTGTTTGTTCCAAAGCCTTGAATAAAATGATGAATGGAAAAATTCACCCACCGGTTTGGTTAATTCACCCTCATTGTTCAGATCTCAGCTCAAATAATTCTTTTTCAGAAAAAAATTCCCTAGTGCCTTTAGCTCATATCATGTGCTATTTACACACTTTCACTAAAAAATAAAAGAAGAAGTTGCCATTAGGTTGGTTTTATTTAGCAGCCAAGAAAATTAACGCTTTGCACCACTCCTCAGCACTCTCATAGCTGCCTACGGTTTTTGTTGTACAGCACTCATAAAACACTGGACATAGGTATGTATATAACTAATTGGCTAATTTTGGATTTCCTCACAAGCTTTAATATACTCGAGGGTCAGGACTGAGCTTATTTAACTCACCATTATATACCCAGAGCCTAACAAATAGTGTCAAATAAATGTTTGTTAAATGAATAGATGAATGATTAACTGATTGAATAAATTAAAGAAAGCATAGATATTGTATGAATGTCATCATTTTCTTGCAGAATAAGGATAAGTGTTCCAGTGTCAGTCCACTTTCAAAATTTCAATTAATATAGTTTTGAAAAACTATGCATTAAAGAGTTAACTGATATGAATGCATTCACCCAATAGCTATTTATTAAGTGCCTTCTATGTCTCTGTCCTTGTGCTGGACTCTGAAGATACAGTGGCAAGTAACACACCCAGTTATTGATGTAGCTTATAGCACCGTGGACAAGAAGATCAAGGAACAATTATGCCAAAAAATACCTAATATCCCAGAACCCCAGTGCCATCGCGAATATACTTAGTAAAAACATACATACATATATGATATGAAGGACGTGCAGTTGTCTAAGTTGCAATATAGTGGAAGGACAACACAGTTTAGAATTTTGTTGGTAATTTCAGTTAAAACTGAGTCCTGAATATGAAGCCTTGGAAAAGTGAAAGTCTCAGGGGAAGGTGGAGAAGAGTATTTTGGAAACATGCACCAAGAACTAATTAGAATCAGTGTTCTACTAGGCACAATTTTTCATCATGTAATGTGTTTTGAAATTCATTGTTTTAATTTAAACAATAACTTTATTAGAAAGTCAGAACCAACCATAGAGTGTGCGAGAATCATTAGGATTGATTCTGTTTAATTACTAACACAAGGATGGCAAGATTCCGTCTCATGCACTTTGGACATGTTATTAGGAGGGACCAATCCCTGGAGAAGGACATCATGGTTGGTAAGGTAGAGGGTCAGCGACTATAAATAGAGAATAAGGGAAGACCCACAGCGAGATGAAGATGGATTCACACAGTGGCTGCAACAGTGGGCTCAAGCATAGCAATGATTGTGTGGGTGGCGAAGGCTCAGGCCATGTTTTGTTTTGTTGTGGTATGAATCGTAATCAACTTGATGGCACTTGATCACAACATAAATTACTGACTTCTATAAAATGCTCAAACACAACTCATAAAATGAGGATTCAATTGATGTTTTTATTTTTCAGATTTCCTGTTTTAAGATGTCCTAGTGTTAAACATTCAGTGTTTTAGAGAAATATCAGCGATTGAGTCATATATAAAGTGAAGTGTTGTTATTTTACATTCTGGATGCTGTGTTTTTTCAGACAATTCATCGTATGAATTTGTGGGAAGAAAGCTTAACTGTCCTGTTTATTGTTGGCTAATGAGTAGACAGCGTGTATTCTTACATAAGACAGCACAAGAAGTATGTTCTTCTAGCTCTGTCATAAAGAGTAAATAAAGAGTAGCTGCTTTTAATACTTCCAATTCAAGTAATCTATTATTGTAGAATCATGGCATACATTTCTGCATGTAAATGATAACAAGCAGTTAAGAAATGAATATAAATGATGCAGGACTCATACTAGTGGCAATTAATATTCAGAACAATGAAAGCAAATTGCAGAAACCATAAAAATAGACATAAAAAAAAACTCATTGTCATCAAGTTGATCCTGACTTATAGCGACTGTATAGGACAGAGTAGAACTGCCCTGTAGGGTTTCCAAGGAGCGGCTGGTGGGTTTGAACTGATCTTTTGATTAGCAGCCATAGTTCTTAAACCTTGCACCACCAGGGCTCCAGAGAACATATAAGAATCATGATTTCCCTTTTAAAAAAAGAATGGACTAATCTCATTTTCCTATATATTTCCAAATGATTTGCACTAATAATTGGCAGGCAGGATAACACTGAATAGAAAACATTAATGAGAAGGGGAATAGGAAAACTGTAGAAAAGGCCTGCATAACTACAGGTAGTGTCGAATGGAGAATGTGAAAGTGAGAATTTCTATTCCAAGGTCGCAAAAGAGTAGTAAGTTGGCTATATTTGAAAACAGTTGTATATTTCTGTTGTGATACTGGTCTATGCCACTAAGATTCCCCATTTGTTGTTGTTGTTAGGTGCCATTGAGTCTGTTCCGACTCATAGTGACTCTATGCACAACAGAATGAAACACTGCCCAGTCCTGAGCCATCGTTGTTATGCTTGAGCTCATTGTTGCACCTACTGTGTCAGTCCACCTTGTTGAGGGTTTTCCTCTTTTCCGCTGACCCTGTACTCTGCCAAGCATGATGTCCTTCTCCAGGGACTGATCCCTCCTGACAACATGTCCAAAGTATGTAAGACGCAGTCTCACCATCCTTGCTTCCAAGGAGCTTACCGGTTGTACTTCTTCCATGACAGATTTGTTCGTTCTTTTGGCAGTCCATGGTATATTCAATATTCTTTGCCAACACCACCATTCAAAGGCATTAATTCTTCTTTGGCCTTCCTTATTCATTGTCCAGCTTTCACATGCATATGATGAGAATGAAAATACCATGGCTTGGGTCAGGTGAACCTTAGCCTTCAAGGTGACATGTTTGCTGTTCAACACTTTAAAGAGGTCTTTTGCAGCAGATTTACCCAATGCAATGCGTCTTTTGATTTCTTGACTGCTGCTTCCATGGCTGTTGATTGTGGATCCAAGTAAAATGAAATCCTTGACAATTTCAATCTTTTCTCTGTTTATCATGATGTTGCTCATTGGTCCAGTTGTGAGGATTTTTGTTTTATGTTGAGGTGCAATCCATACCAAAGACTGTGGTCTTTGATCTTCATTAGTAAGTGCTTCAAGCCCTCTTCACTTTCAGCAAGCAAGGTTTTGTCTGCATAATGCAGGTTTTTAATGAATCTTCCTCCAATCCTGATGCCCCGTTCTTCTTCATATAGTCCAGCTTCTCATATTATCTGCTCAGCATGCAGATTGAATAGGCATGGTGAAAGAATACAGCCCTGATGCACACCTTTCCTGACTTTCAACCAATCAGTATCCCCTTTTTCTATCCGAACAACTGCCTCTTGATCTATGTAAAGGTTCCTCATGTGCACAATTAAGTGTTCTAAGATCTCCCATTACAAATGAAGAATTTTCCCTTCGGGTACTGGAAAGCTTTTTTGCTGACAGCTCTTAGTTTTCAGCCCTCTTTAGAGACATTGACTTAGCTGAAGAAAGCTGCAAGCTCAAGTCAAGTCCCTTTCCAAAAATAGCATGTATCAAGTGACTTTTCTTTTAACACAGAAGTGTAAAGGCTCAGGCTCCAAGCCAAATCCCAACAACTCTTAAGAGCTGTCACAGTTTCAGAGGTTTCCACAGGGTGGGCTGAGGCATTGTTGGGATCGCATTCCTGCTCTGGTTTACCTCTGCCCATTCCTGTATCTTT
Organism: Elephas maximus indicus; assembly: GCF_024166365.1. Classification (NCBI taxonomy): domain Eukaryota; kingdom Metazoa; phylum Chordata; class Mammalia; order Proboscidea; family Elephantidae; genus Elephas; species Elephas maximus. The sequence goes on from NC_064820.1 coordinate 137,152,796, forward strand.
CTCTTCCCTTGCGCAGGTGCTGATCCCTAAAACACACCCTAATAAAGGTCCTGAATGAAAACCTGTCTTAGTGTCCTCTTTCCTGGAAATCCAACCCTGACTCCCCCAACCCCATTCCAGCTGCCATTATAAACACATCTTGCAATGAAAGGACTAGTCCCTTCTTGGCTTGCCTATTTTTCCTTTGATGACACTTTTATCCTCTTAGATGAGCCAAAAAAAACCAAAAACCAAAAACCCAAACCCACTGCTATCAAGTTTATGCCAACTCATAGCGACACTATAGGACAGATTAGAACTTCCCCATAGGGTTTCCAGGGAGTGCATGGAGGAGTTGAACTGCCAACCTTTTGGTTTGCAGCTGTGGCTCTTAACCACTATGCCACCAGGGTTTCCCTTAGGTGAGCAAGTTCCATAAAAATACACATTTGTTATGATAATATTTGTTAAAATTCTGGAATTATCCATGACAAGGTAGCTTTCTCATGATTAGCCCTGTGTAAGGGCTCTGGGTTGAATTTCAAGTAGGTGAATTTCATTGCTTTAAATTAATTTTTCTCCCTTTGCCTCCTCTTTTATTGATCCTTATGTTTAACTCTTGCTTTATGATTATTGTCACAAAAATCTGACAAACTCTTCATGTAAGGCTTTTGTTTATTATCTGTCTTGAGTAGAATCTGTTATAAAAACAAACTGTGGAAAGGTGATTATAAGAAAGGAAAGGAACACTAAGGGTAGAATTTCATGCATCAGATACATGCAGTAGAGAAGTAATTTTGTTTGGGCGAAAGGGGCTTTTGCTACCGTTTGTATTGATTTAGTTAGGTGACATTTTATTCCATCTTGATGTAAAAGGTCTATCCTATTAAAATGATGATTTTAACATAACAATGATTTCTGAATATACTTTATTACCATTCTTTTTTCTATTTTATTAATAATTACATAAATCTTATTATCTTATCCAAATACTTTTCTTTTTCTTATTTCCAATACTAGAAGAAAAGTGAAAGAATATTATAGGAGATATTTATGCAGGACCATTCCACTGGAAAATTATTCAAATAAACATTTTTTTTTTTTTTTACGATATGTTCAATTCTACAACTTCAAATAACAACCCTCCCTCTTTTATTTGAATTCCATCATAAAATTTTCTTTAGTCTAAACAAAGTTTATGGAAAGTATAGTTAACTACCTGTTTTTTTTTTCCACTAAGGAGGACAATTTTTGTGGGTAAAATGAAATCGAGAATAGCCGTGGGCACTCCAGAATATCCAGGCAATTCTTATCCCATGAGAAGTGCTACAACTTTATGATCTCATCCTGCATTCAAGTAACAGCCCTGATACTGATCTGTAGACTGGATAATCTGAATTTATTTGTAGTTCTAGTTGAGTCCTTAGGGATTTGTCACCTAAAAAACTCATGCCTTTATGCTTCTTTCATGTGATTTCTTAATGTGCTGCAGCAGCCAGTTAAAACATTTCTCAAAAGTTACTCACATTAAAATATAAGCAAACTGAACACACAACTGTAATTTAGTGCCTGTTTTTCACTTTGGTAAATGTATTCAGATTTACCAAATATCCCTGAAACACATTCCTGGATGCCAAACCTTTGAGCATATCTGTCTCAGCATGCATGTCATAATTTTTTCAGATGGATCAAGCCAACAATTTACAAGGCACTATAAAGTACTATAATGTAATAGAAGGTCAAAGACCACAGCCTTCACTATGGGTTACATTTCAACATAAAGAAAACAAAAATCCCCACAACTGGTCCAATAAGCAACATCATGATAAATAAAGAAAAGATTGAAGTTGTCAAGGATTTCATTATACATGGATCCACAATCAACACCCATGGAAGCAGCAGTCAAGAAATCAAGAGATGCATTATGTTGGGCAAATCTGCTGTGAAAGAGCTCTTTAAAGTGTTGAAAAGCAAAGATGTCACCTTGAAGACTAAGGTATGCCTGGCCCAAACCATGGTATTTTCAGTCACCTCATATGCATGCAAAAGCTGGACAATGAATAATAAAGAGTGAAGAATTGATGCCCTTGAATAGTGGTGTTAGCAAAGGATATTGACTATACCATGGCCTGCCAAAAGAACGAACAAATCTGTCTTGGAAAAAGGTGCAACCAGAATGTACCTTAGAAGCAAGGATGACAAGACTATGTCTTACATACTTTGGACATGCTATCAGGAGGGATCATTCCCTGGAGAAGGACATCATGCTTGGTAAAATAGAGGTTCAGTGAAAAAGAGGAAAACCCTCAACAGGATGAATTGGCACAGTGGCTGCAACAATGGGCATAAGCATAATAACGATGGTTAGCATGGTGCAGGCAGTGTTTCATTCTGTAGGTTGCTATGACTTGGAACTGACTCAACAGCATCTAACAACAACAACAACATAAGTTAATAGGAAACCCTGGTGACCTAGTGGTTAAGAGCTATGGCTGTTAACTGAAACGCCAGCAGTTGGAATCTACCAGGTGCTCCTTGGAAACTCTATAGAGCAGTTCTACTCCGTCCTATAGGGTCACTATGAGTCAGAATCGACATGACGGCAATGGGTTTTATAAGGTAATAAATTAGGAACCAATGCTAGCTAAACATACTACCTTTTACTCCTCACTTTTCAAGGATTTGCAACTTTTGCCAAAGCAATTGTGTTTCAGTCAATGCAATGTACATCACTTGTTAACTAGTGCCACCACTTGTTAGGTGCTGGAAATTTTAAGATAAAAAAAAAAGGAACACTGCCCTCAGGAAAAAGAGTTTCATAAGAACTGAGAATCAGATCTCAAAAATCGGTGCTGCTCTGACAGCCCAGGGTCCTAGAAGGACTCTGGTTTTGCAGTCGGTATGGCTTTTTCTCCAGGTTTGACCTCAGATGGAATGAGGTGAAGTATGAGACAAAGATAGATGGGGAAGAGCGAGTGTAATTCTTCTGTTACAACACGTATATTTGCCATTTCTTGCTTCCATTTGAAGTAGAACCATTTGAGACAACATTTTCCCTTTTAGTCCATTTTTTTTGGTTATATATTGAAGAAAGTCTGCTTTAGAGACGACAAAGATGGAGAATACAGGTTAGAGAAGGAAATTGAGATGACAGCTGAGGTATGTCAGCATTTTTCTAAGAAATTTACAGATGGTAGAACTGCACTGAACTTCTTCAATAACTGCTTTCCTGGAGATATGCTGCAGTTATCATGTGATTTATTTTCCTTTTCAGAAGGATATCTAATCTGAACAGGTGGTAGAAATTGTCCCTGTTTAAAAGATTTCCATTAAAAAATGTGGTCAAACAAGCAAGGTAAATTCTGCATCAATCAAATCTGTTGTTTACTCTCTTCAATTTTTCTTAGGCAGTAAAAAGAAAATAATGATAAGGTTGATAGATGTTTCCTAAAAAGTATATCATAGATTACTTTTAGCATTTACTTCTGTAGCTTAAAATGTATTAATCTAGCATTTTAACCATTATAGTGTACCAAACATAATTACCGAGTATAATTGTTATAGCTTTAGTAGGTTGGTTCTACAGATTCTGTAATTTATGTCCAAATCTATAGAACTTCTTTTACCCTTAACCAATAATGTATAATTTTCACTTTTATGTTCACTGCAATTCCTAAAACAGATCCCATCTTAGACTCTCCTGTCCTCAGAAAATTAGAGACTGAAATTCTGAGAAATGCTTTAGTCATACTCTCTTGACAGTTCTCCCACTTGAAAGAAAGTTTTACATTCAGGTACCAGAAAACTGTTTTATCTATACTGAAGCTACAGCAATTGTATAAAAGGAATTAGTTTGCCATGCACTGAGGATAAAAGAGCCAGGGGTCATTAGAAGAAAACACATTTGTCTTAATAGCAGAAAAACAGTACTTTAAGCATTTTCCAAATTCTTAAGCTCTAAATAGCTGACAATAAAAACAAAAAGTCATTTTCATAAAATTTATTGCATTGGTTGAAAGAAGAAAATTTTTCTTGTTAAATTACAAAGTATATGATTCTATGCTAGGGTAGCAAGAGTGTGATAGAATCAGTGTGAAATTACAATTGTAATTCATTTTTAAATGTGTTAAAGCACAAATGTTTTGGCATTCTTTTTTTTAATATTTTTTGAGTTTTTGGTGAAAGTTAACACAGCAAATTCGGTTCCCATTTAACAATTTCTACACATATCGGTGATTGGAATGTGAAAGTTGGAAACAAAGAAGAAGGACCAGTAGCTGGAAAACATGGCCTTATTGCTCTAGCTAGGACAGTGTTAAATAGGAGTAGTGATAAAGGGCAGCCTTGTCTTGTTCCTGTTCTCAAGGAGAATGTTTTAAGCCTCTCGCCATTAAGAATGATGTTGGCCATTGGTTTTGCTTATACACCCTTTATTATGTTGAGAAATTTTCCTTCCATACCTATTTTATTGAGAGTTATTATCAGGAATAGGTGTTGGACTATGTTGAATGCGTTTTCTGCATTGATTGAGATGATCATGTGACTCTTTGTTTTTTTTTATGTAGTGGATTATGTTGATTGATTTTCTAATGTTGAACCATTCTCCCATACCTGGTATTATTCCTACTTGGTTGTAATGTATTATCTTTTTGATATGATGCTGAATTCTGTTGGCTAAAATTTTTTTAAGAATTTTTGCTTCTATATTAGAGATATTGGTCTATAATTTTCTTTTTTTGTGGTGTCTTTGCATGGTTTTTGTATCAGGGTTATGCTGGCTTCATAGAATGAACTCACAAGAATTGCTTCCTTTACTGTGTTCTGAAGTATTTTTAGTAGTACTAATGTAAGCTCTTCTCTGAGTGTTTGGTAGAATTCACCAGGAAAGCCATCTGGGTCAGGGTTTTTTTTTTTTGGTTGGGAGTTTTTTTTTTTTTTTTTAATTACTTTTTCGGTCTTTTCTCTTGTTATGGGTCTGTTCAGATTTTCAACATCATTTTGTGTTAGTCTCAGTAAACAGTGTGTTTCTAGAAATTTGTCCATTTCCTCTAGGTTTTCAAATTTGTTGGAGTATAGTTTTTCATAATACTCTGTTATGATCTGTTTTATTTCAGCTAGGCCTGTTGTAATGTTCCCCATTTCATTTCTTATTTGGGTTATTTCCATCCTCTCCTGTTTGTCTTTGTGGTCAGTGGTGTGTCGATTTTGTTGATCTTTTCAAAAAAGTAATTTTTGGTTTTGTTGATTGCCTCTATTGTTTTTCTATTCTCTATTTCAATTATTTCTGCTCTAATCTTTATTGTTTCCTTTCTTCTGATGGAGGTGGGCTTCTTTTGCTGTTCTCTTTCTAATTGTTCAAGTGTGTAGCTAGTGTTAATTTTGTCCCTTTTTTCTTTTTTGATGTGTGCATCCATTGCTATAAATTGACCTCTGAGAACTGCCTTACTGTGTCCCAAAGGTTTTGGTATAATGTGCTTTCATTCTTGTTTTATTCTAGGAATTTTTTAATTCCATCTCTGATTTCTTCTATTACCAGTGGTTTTTAAGCAGGGTGTTATTCAGTTTTCATGTAACTGATTTTTTTCCCTTACTCTTTCTGTTGTTAATTTCTACTTTGATGGCATTGTGGTCAGAGAAGATATTTTGTATCTTCTCGGTGTTTTGGACTTTGTTGAGGGTTGCTCTCTGGCCTAAGAGGTGGTCTATTCTGGGAGAACGTTCCATGTGCATTGGAAAAGAATGTGTACTTTGCAGCTGTTGGGCAGAGTGTTCTATGTATATCTGTGAGGTCAAGTTGGCTGATTGTGCTCTTTAGCTCTTCTGTATCTTTCCTGAGCTTCTTTCTAGATGTTCTGTCCTTTACCGAGAGTGGTGTGTTCAAGTCTCCTACTATTATTGTGGAACTGTCAATTTCTTTTCTCAGTGCTGTTAGAGGTTTTTTTTTTTTTTAAATGTATTTTGGCACCCTGTCATTGGGTTTTAAGATGTTTCTTATGGTTAAGTCTTCATGATGGATCGTCCCTTTAAGTCATTCTATAGTGCCCTTCTTTGTCTTTTATGGTAGATTTTGTTTTAAAGTCTATTTTATCTGAGATCCATTTTGCCACTCCTGCTCTTTTTTTTGGTAGTTATTTGCTTATTTTTTTCCATCCTTTTATCTTTAATAAATTTACACCTTTGTTTCTAAGGTGTGTCTCTTGTAGGCAGCATATTGATGAATCCTATTTTTTTATCCATTCTGTCACTCTGTGTCTCTTTATGTGTGCATTTAGGCATTTACATTCAGTGTAATTATTGGTAGGTGTGAGTTTATTGCTGTCATTTTGTATTGCTTTCTTTGTGGTGTTGACATTTTCTTTGCTCCTCTTACTCTCTTGTCCTGAGTTCCTTTTGTTCATGGACTTCTTTTTCATTTTTTTTGCTTTTGTAGATTTGTTTTTATTGAGACTTTATGTTTTTCTTCTTTATTTTGACGCGTAGGTTTGTTAACTTTCTTTGTCATTACCTTGAAATTTACCCTCATCTTCCTAGGTTTGAACCAATCTGTTATTACTTGATATCAAAAAAAAAAAAAATTTTTTTTATCACCTTACTTTCCTCTCCATTAGAAAGTTCTATACATACACCATTGATTCCCTCTTTTATTGTTCTGACATTGTTGTCATTTACAGATTAACCTCTCTTGTTACCTGTTGCAATTGTTTTGGTTTTGGATACTCCTTGAGAGTTCATTTCCTATGTTGGTATTTGGCTGGTACAATCTTGCATACTAGATTCAGGCTGTGGTCTGATGTTGTTTGTTCTCAGACCATTAGGCTACATAAATATTTATTATGGTTATATCCTCCTGGTATATTGTCCCTTTAATCATTGTATAGTGTCCTTCCTTATCCTTTGTGGTGGATTTAACTTTAAAGTCTATTTTCTCAGAAATTAATATTGCCACTCCTACTCTTTTTTGATTGTTGTTTGCTTGATATATTTTTTTCCATCTTGTGAGTTTTTGTTTGTGTCTCTAAGTCTAAGGTCTTTCTCTTGTAGGCAGTGTACAGACAGGTCGTGTGTTTTTATCCACTCTGCCACTGTCTATTGGTGCATTTAGTCCATTTACCTTCAGCATAATTATGGATGGGTATGAGTTTAGTGCTGTCATTTTGATGTCTTTTTTTGTGCGTTGTTGACAGTTTCTTTTTATCACTTAATTTTTTGTGTTGAGTAGTTTATATATTGTCTTTTCCTCTTATTCGTTGTTGATTTTGTTTTTGCTGAGTATTTTTTTTCTTGTCTTTTATTTTGATGGGTAGAATTGTTATTCTCCTTTGTGGTTACCTTAATATTTACCCCTATTTTTCTAGGTTTCAATGTAACTTTTATTTGTTTATATCGCCTTGTCTTCCTCTCCATATGAAATATCTATGACTACATTTCTTAGTCCCTCTTTATTCTTTTAATGTTTTTTTTTCCCTGTTTTGAGCATTTTTTTTTTTTAATCTTGGTTTATTTTTGTGATTTCCTTATCTGGGTTGAAATCTAGTTGCTCTGTCCTGTGTTCTAGTCTTGATTTGATATCTGATATTATTGATTTTCTGACCAAAGAACTCCCTTTAGTATTTCTTGTAGTTTTGTTTCGGTTTTTACGAATTCCCTAAACTTCAGTTTATCTGGAAATGTCCTAATTTTGCCTTCATATTTGAGAGACAGTTTTGGTGGATATATGATTCTTGGCTGGCAATTTTTTTCCTTCAATGCGTTATGTAAGTCATCCCATTGCCTTCTTGCCGAGTAGTTCTGTGGTAGAATTCTTGCCTTGCAGGCAGGAGATCTGGCTCAATTCCCAGTCAGGGCACCCCATGAACAATCACCACCTGTCATTGGAGGCTTGCGTGCTGCTGTGATGCTGAGCAGGTTTCTGCAGAGCTTCCAGACTAAGATGGACTAAGAAGAAAGGCCTGGTGATCTATTTCTGAAAAGCAGCAAATTAAGTAGATCACAAAGGTCTGATCCCATCATACATGGGGGTCACCATGAGTTGGTAACTCTACAACGGCTAACAACAGCAACTACTTTCTGGAAAATGAGAAGCCATATGGGTAAGATCTATAGTGCCTTTGCCAGTCACATACCCCTTCCCCCAACTGGTGAGCAAGGGTATCCTGATTATCTAATTGGTCAGGTGACTTGTTAGTTGTTTGAAGATACATGAGTTAACCAAGCAAAGATCAGAAGACCTGGCCTGTATGAAAGGAACCACTTAGCAATAATTGTGAGCAATCATAAATGATATAGGTCACTAAGTTTTGGAGTGCTTTGTTATAGAGCAGAAACAAACTTATGTAGTACATCTCTCATACCAGAGAACAGAAGGCAGTAAGGTCATATGAGAAGTTTTAATTAATGTAAAGTTTAAACCCAAGACATATTTCTGTCACTAGGAAACTCCCTGGGTAACCAAAAACCCATACTGGTAGGAAATGGTGAAAACAAACTGAGAGGGTTCAGAAAATTTGCCACAGGTAGTCAAGTAAGAAAAGACATCTGTTTCCTATATCCATCATCCCCATCCCATCACCAAAGGGAAGGAGTGCAAGAAAGAAGACCATAATGCCGATATCACTCCTACAACACACTATGGCTACAGCTCTAGATTTGGTTAAGAGAAAGCAAGTAAGAGAAGATCTTTGAATCAACTATGAGATCAGATGGTTTGCAATGCTACCTCTCTCAGTGGCATTTGCACTTAATCAGGGGAAAAATATCTATCAACTCAGAGAGTCATCTTAAGGCTTCTGGATTATATACATGAATGCCTATTATTTGAGTATGAAAGCAGCTTTGCATCTATCTTTTTTTTATGGCCATGGAACTAAAGTTCACCAAAACCCACAGATTTCACGCAATTGCAATTTTAATATCACCATGCACTGCATTATATCTGTTTGGACAATGTCCAAGTGCATATACATCCATGGTCCCATAAGTTCAGAAGTTGAGGTAACAGAACATAGTAAACGCAATAGTTTCCCACATGCAACACTTTTATCTATTGTCTCTTGTATTGCATTGCCAAGCACAGGTTTGTTATTAGGAACCATTGTATGCACCTCGAATTTTTACTGAAATAGGATTTACAGGGGTTAGTTCAAACTATGAGTTGTGCATAAGTCAGACATTCGTAACCTGGGAACTACCTGTATGTAATATGGCATTTGCATAACGTCCAAATCACGTAATGTTCTATCATCACAGAATGCATCGTGGATATTAAGCAACGCATGATTGTATTTTCTCTGTGAGATGGACTCTTGGTTAATACTGCCTGACAGAACAGCTTGTGTGCAGGAAAGTTTTGAAATAAATGCAATTTGCTTATAAACTTTGAGTTAATTAATAACATATATCCTTAAATGGATAGAAAGGCCAGTGTTATGAATACCAGACTTATCTGGATAAATGAATTACATAGTGCCATCTTTTTTTTTTTTTTTAATCTCATCATCTTCACTTTCTCTGATATCCTTGCCCTCCCTGAAAGCTTCCCAAGTAACAAAAGAAGAAGAAAAAGAAAAAAAATATCCTGAGGTTGACATACTGGTGCAAAATAAAGTATTTCCTGAGGAATTGTTCAATATGACTAGAGTATGCTGACTGGTAAGGAAGGATGGACATTTAGGAAGTTGTATGGGGGTGTTGAAACAAATTCATCAGACTTTTGTTTTTTAAATGTAGTAAACATTTGTTACATGGTATGAAAACGTAGATAATTTGAATGCTGGAATGAAGTAAGATTGTAGCTTAATTCATAAAGGTGAATATTAGATTTGACTCAGGGAATCAACTAGAATCTTTTTATTAAAAGTAGTCTCCAATCTGTCATGAATTCCCTGGGTGGTGCAAATGACTAAATCAATTAGCTGCTGAGGTAGAAGTTGGCAGTTTGAGTCCACCAGAGGTGCCTTGGAAAAAAGGCCTGTCGATCCACTTCCGAAAAATCAGCCTTGAAAAACCCTACAGAGCACAGTTCTAGTCTGACGCACATGGTTCACCATGAATGATGGAATCGGCTTGATGGCAACTGGTTAGGTTTTTTTTTTTTTTTGGGCCCTGCTCTGCCATCCAGAATCAGAGACTGTTCAGGCTCACAATATAGCACTTGTAACTAATAACCAATATTATAACATAATACGATAATGTGGATATTGGTGTTTATTTTATAATCATCATTTCTTTACTTTTATTTGTGAAAGGGATATTTCAAACCAAGTTAAATTTCCCCTTGAACTCACTGTAACTTTCTGCAATATCAGGGTTGTTTAGTCTGACTAGGGGATCGAAATGATGGGATATGATTGTTAAGATGGAGCAATGATTACATAATGTTGGCTAAAATATTTACAGTGTTCTGCTTACATTGTCTTCTGGCAAATGTTCCTTCTATAACCGCATACAAACAGACTGTAGACAGGCTGAAACCAATCTTAACTCTCCCGTATGTAGTAAGCTCCATTCCATTAACGAGCAATGTATTATTTTTTCAGAGAAGCATATTTTGATATATATTGGTAGGAAATTTTAGATTAGCACAACAGACTCATTAGTGCTGTCACAGAGACACTGAAGCACAATGTGATTTAGAGGTTAATGCTATGGACTTAGGATCCCAGCTGCCTAGGTTCATATCCTGTCTTGCCCATTTGCTCGCTGGTGAACTTGTACAAGTTTTTAAACCTGTGTCTGTCTTCTTTATAAAATGGGATTAGTAATGTCATAAAGCTGTTACAAAAAGTAAATGAGTAAACACTTTTTAAGGCTCTTGGGATACTATCTGTCACAAAGTATTTGCCATGTAATTGTTATTAATTATCTGTTGTTGTATAATAATTTTTCTACAAACAAGAACTTAAAACAACACACATGTATTATTTCACAGTTTCTCTTAGGAGATTATCTGTGTCTTCTGCAATGTACAATTAAGATGTAAATCTGCATTGCATTCTCATTTCAAGGTCCTACTGGGGAAAGATCTGCTTCCAAGCTTGTGTGGTTGTTTGCGGAATTCTGTTCTTTGGAGATGCTGTCTATTCCATGTGGGATTCCCCAGCGTGGCTGCTGGCTTTACCCTAAGCTAGCAAGAGAGAGAGTTTACTAGAAAACTGAATGTTACAATCGTATGCAACATAATCATTGAAGTAACAGCTGATCAATATTTTCATATTCTATTAGTTAAAAGCAAATGACAGATTCTGCCCACATTCAAGATGACAGTTTTATTCATACAATGGTGTAAACACGAGAAGGCCAGGAAAATTGGGGATCGTCTTAGAGTCTGTCTGCCCCATAAGTATTTACTACACAAATAAAATGAATAATTCTCACAAAGTGATACATACAAAAGGAAATGAAAAAGAATTCTGTATTGGTATCTCGGCAGTTCCAATAACAAAATGTGTGCTGAAGCCATCTCACATCTATTTATGTCAGCCGTGTGTATGTTTCTTCCCAAATCCACATTCAGTGGTGTAATATGGTAGGTTGAAATCATCCTTGGCTGGTGTATTTAAAAAAAAAAAAGTGTATTTACACCACCCAAATTGGCAAACGCTACAAACCAGAGCTTCTGCCCACCCCCCACCCCCTGCTTGGAGAGTCAGTTGTTAAACATTTACCATAACAAATGGCTCACATTTTGTAGCTCTCTCTCCACTTCAGTTTCTGAGATTCTTTATCTGTATCAGTCTGGAGACATCTTAATCAAAATTTCAAACAATAATCCAGAAAAATAGCGGTAAGCACCAAATTTGGCAAAACCTTTACCCAAATTAACATTTTAATTAAAATAAGATAAACTCAAAGTGTGGACCAATTTACATATTAAAAATTATGGATATGGATCACTTCTATATTCCAAAACCAAATCCAATTCACTGCCATCCAGTTGATTCCAACTCAATAGTGACCCTAAAATACAGGGTCAAGCTGCCCCATAGGGCTCCCAAGGCTGTAAATCTTTATGGAAGTGGACTGCCACATCTTTTGTCCACAGAGCAGCTGGTGGGCTTGAACTGCGGATCATTTTTTGGTTAGCAGCCGAGCACTTTCATCACTGCATCACCAGTGCTCCTTACTTGTATAATCTGCCAGCTGCCTTTTAAACTCCAGTCCAACTTCAATCTCAACAATTGTTGGAAAGTTTCTCAATACCGTGTTCCTCAAAAATAATGTTTCTCAAGATAGTATCTTGCAGAATGATCAAGTGTTGTTTAGATCCGATAATTGTATTTATGATGGATATACATTCTGTCCCTAAGAAAACATCACATAATAAACCTTTTTTGTGCAGTTCATCCATCTCTCATGTTTAATTATCATACAGAAGCAAATTTTCATATATCTGCTATATGATCTAGGCATAAGATGTCATATTTATGCTATTAACTCTCACATGAGCTTAGCATCAACCATATCAGCAGAAGAAGCAAAGTCACTATTATTATTATTAGTTTGCAAGTATTTCCTAATATCTAATACTCTATAGGGAATGCTGGTGGCACAGTGGTTGAGCGCTCAGCTGCTAACCGAAAGGTTGGCAGTTCAAACCCACTGACGGCTCCACAGAAGAAAGATGTGACAGTCTGCTTCTGTAAAGATAAAGCCTTGGAAACCCCGTGGGGCCGTTCTGCTCTGTCCTACAGTGTCGCTGTGAGGTGGAATCGACTGGATGGCAGTGAATTTGGTTTAGAATATGCCATACCACTATTTAACAAGGCACTTTGGAAAAAAGAAATGTAAGCCAGGGTGGGGGGCGTATTAGAGGATAATCATCCTGTAACGTCAGTTGTCTATAAGGATAGATTGAGATTCATTTGTGGGTGAAGTAGCAGATTGCTATTATCGACTCTTAAAACTTCAGTGATCATGAAATGGTTTTCCATGATTTTGTTTGCTTTTCTATGATGTTTTGGTTGAATACTTGTCCAAAAGCTATGAGCATATAATGTTTCTGTCCTAGGAAAAAAATGGTGGCCTTGACCATAGTTAGCCATGCCTGTGTTCTGCCTCCATATGGAAGTTTAATGAGCCCATCTGGGTATGAATTCAAAACATGCTCCCAAATTGTCACAACTAGTTGGAAAGTTTTCCTCCCCTACACCTGCCCCCTAACAAATAAGTATCATCTTAAATAAAAAATACAGAATATTGCCACAGACAGTAGTTATCAAAAAATTTGACCATGAGTTGGCATTAGTCCAACACTTTTTGAAAGCTTATTTGAGGCTCTTGGTATTAGAGACAGAGAGAGAAAGAATCTCAGGTAGTGCTTTCCAATGTGGCTGTGAACCAGAAATAATGGGGGAGCTTATTAAAAATATGACCTCTTCACTGTTGACTAGACATACGAAGTCAGAATCTTCAGAAACAGAGACAAATGATGAAGGGTATACCTTTGAGAAGACTTCCCAGAATGTTGATGCATTTTTATCCTAGCTGTATGTTTTCAATCTTTTGCCCTCAAGTGACATAGAAAGCTAGCTAGTATTAGTTGTTCAATGTAAAGCAACACACATACACACACACACGGTACATACATACATATATGTGTGTGCATGTGTGTAAAAATGGGCAAAATATGAACACATTTTACATCAACAAGGATGAAATCTGTCCAGTAGCAGATGAATGATAGAGGCCAGAGTTCTGTGACCAAATGGAGACTGATAGAAAAAGACGAAATATTCAGAGATTGAATGAATACTCCGTGTGAATTTTTTTAAGCTCCAGCAATATAACATTATCTAATCCCAAATGTCCAGGACTAAGATGATTAGAATGCAAGTATGCAAAAACAGATTCAGTGAGCATACAACAGTGACTTACAATAAAATAAGATGCTTCCAGAGAAGCAGGCTATGTTAAAGCACTTTGCACATTGCTCTGATGATTTATTTCTCACCTAAAGTACAAATTTTAAAATCCAGGTTAATAGCATTTGAAATCAAGTTGTATTTATACACAACATGGGTATGTAACATTTAGAAAACAGAACATTAATGTAGTTTGAACTTAGAAAGAATATTTGATCTTTTAAAAAGACGACAAACCAGATGCTGCAATCTTTTATAAAGACAACAAACCAGATTCTGCAAGTAATTCAAGCAGTGCAATAAACAATATTAGTTATTACTGAATATAACTATACTTCTACAAAATTTCCAAATTAGTATGCAACATGATCCCCACACGCAGGAACCTGTACCAGCATGACTCATACTCAAGCCTGAAAACAAGATAGATGATAAATGAGCTTTGTACAAACAATAGCAATTGGCAACGTCAATAGCCATGAAAAGGAGTGTCATTTTGTCCAAATTTCTAAAGAGCATCCCAATTAAATTATATTAAATTGACTTACTTGTTATTATTTGAAAGGAAAAATAGAAACATTATTTTCCAAATAATTGGGCCAAACACAAATTTTTAGCTTCTTCTTTTGATAACTTTTCTACTTACATTCTTTCTTCAGTTTACTTTTAATACTGGCCATGGATTTAAGTATTTCAATCTGTGGTATAGGATCTGATTCTTCTCTCATGTGGGAAAAGTTCGGTCTCCCATCTTAGTACCTTGTCACCATAATCCTCCCAGGTATTCATTATGTCTCTGCATGTGGCATATGGTTGTACCAAATGAGTTCAACATGTAGGAAATAGGATCCAAGAGATGAATGATCTGCTTTCAAAGTGGTTATACCTAGTCACACGATGTGGAAAGGGGAGAACAAAGAGAAGACCAGAAAATTAGAGACAAAACTTTTTCTGTCTTCTGTTGTTGTTGTTGTTGGTTGTCATCAAATCTCTTCCGACATCCTTACAATCATTGTTATGCTTAAGCCTATTGCCGTAGCCATCTCATTGAGGGTCTTCCTCTTTTTCTCTGATCCTGTACTTTACTAAGCATGATGTTCTTGTCCAGGGACTGATCCCTCCTGACTACATGTCCAAAGTATGTGAGACATAGTCTCGCCAGCCTTGTTTCTAAAGAGCATATTGGCTGTACTTCTTCCAAGACAGATTTGTTCCTTCTTTTGGCAGTCCATGGTATATTCAATATTCTTCTCCAACACCACAATTCAATGGTGTCTTCTTTATTCATCGTCCAGCTTCCACATGCATAGGAGACCACTGAAAACACCATGGCTTGGTTCAGGCACATCTTAGTCTTTGAGGTGACTTCTTTCCTTTTGACATTTTAAAGAGGTCTTTTGCAGCAGATTTGCCCAATACACTGTGTCTAGGTTTCTTGACTGCTGCCTCCATGGATGTTGATTGTGGATCCCAGTAAAATGAAATCCTTGACTTCAATCTTTTCCCCATATTTCATGAGGTTGCTTATTGATCCAGTTGTGAGGATTTTTGTTTTCTTTATGTTGAGGTACAATCCATACTGAAAGCTGTGGTCTTTGATCTTCATTAGTAGGTGCTTCTAGTCCTCTTCACTTTCAGCAAGCAAGGTTATGTCAACTGCATAACGAAGGTTGTTAATGAATCTCCCTCCAATCCTGATGCTCCGCTCTTCTTCATATAGTCCAGCTTCTCACATTATTTACTCAGCATACAGAATGAATAGGTATGGTGAAAGGATACAAACCTGACACACACCTTTCCTAAATTTAAACCATGCAGTATCTGCTCGTTCTGTCCGAGCCACTGCCTCTTGATCTAGGTACAGATTCCTCATGAGCACAATTAAGTGTTCATGAATTCCTATTCTCCACAATGTTATTCATAATGTGTTATGATCCACAGAGTCAAATGCCTTTGCATAGTCAGTAAAACACAGGTAAACATCTTTCTGGTATTCTTGCATTCAGCCAGGATCCATCTGACATCAGCAATAATATTTCCGATTTTGCGTCATCTTCTCAATCCTGCTTGAACTTCTGGCCGTTCTCTGTTGATATACTGCTGCAGCCGCACGTATCTGTTAGTTTGTCATACTGTGGGGGCTTGCGTGTTGCTGTGATGCTGGAAGCTATGCCACAGATATACAAATATCAACAGGGTCACCTATGGTCGACAGGTTTCAGCTGAGCTTCCAGACTAAGATAGACTAGGAAGAAGGACCCAGCAGTCTAATTCTGAATAGATTTAGCCACTGAAAACCTTATGAATAGCAGCAGAACATTGCTTGATATAGTGCTGGAAGATGAGCCCCTCAGGTTAAAAGGCACTCAGCATAAATGGCGCCTATACATGTGGACTTTGCCAGAGGGAGTACACAGGAATCAAATCTACTACGTCTGTGGGAAGAGATGATGGAAAAACTCAATATGATCAGTCAGAACAAGGCCAAGGGCCAACTGCGGATCAGACCATCAAACGCTCCTATGCAAGTCCAAGTTGAAACTGAAGAAAATTAGAACAAGTCTATGAGAGCCAAAGTACGACCTTGAATACATCCCACCTGAATTTAGAGACCTTCTCAAGAATAGATTTGACTGGTTGAACACTAATGACCGAAGGCCAGACGAGTTGTGGGATGACATCAAGGGTATCATACATACAGAAAGCAAGAGGTCATTAAAAACACAGTAAAGAAAGAAAAGACCAAAATGGATGTCAGAAGAGACTCTGAAACTTGCTCTTGAACTTCAAGTATCTAAAGCGAAAGCGAGAAATGATGAAGTAAAAGAGTTGAACAGAAGATTTCAAAGGGCAGCTCAAGAAGACGAAGTATTCTAATGACATGTGCAAAGATCTGGAGACAGAAAACCAAAAGGGGAGAACATGCTCTGCATTTCTCAAGCTGAAAGAACTGAAGAAAAAATTCAAGCCTCGAGTTGCAATATTGAAGGATTCTATGGCAATAATATTAAACGAATCAGGAAGCATCGAAAGAAGACTGAAGGAACACACAGAGGCATTATACCAAAAAGAATTGGGTAACGTTAAACCATTTCAGGAGGTACCATAAAAGCAGGAACCAAAGGTATTGAGGGAAGAAGTCCAAGGTGCACTGAAGGCATTGGTAAACAACAAGGCTCTAGGAATTGACGGAATACCAACTGAGATGTTTCAACAAATTGATTCAGGGCTGGAAATGCCCACTCGTCTATGCCAAGAAATTTGGAAGACAGCTAGCTGGCCAACTGACTAGAAGAGATCTATATTTATGCCTATTCTGAAGAAAGATGATACCACCGCATGTGGAAATTATTGAACAATGTATTTCTGTCTTCCACTCACCTTCAAATCAGAATTACATTAGTACGCCTAGGAGATTAAAAGAAAGTGGTGTTGTAGCTGAAGCTTTCCTTGAGATATGAGGATGTAGTATTTTCATATATTTTTCCATAGAGCTCTAATTCCTCATGATTATTAGAATGTTCCCTGCTTAATTCAGGAGGGGTGGGCAGGACCAAGGAGAAAGAACATAAAGACCTATAATATCTATCCCACTTCAACAAACTAAAGTGAGATTGGTTAACAACCTTTAAAAATAAACTAAGTATAATAAATTTCTATGTGTACAAGTAATACAAGTAGAAGTATGTATGCAATGGATATACTACTGATAGTGAAGGATATGCCATTTGAAACAGTTTCCCAGAATGTTGATGTATTTTTGCACCAGCCATGTTTTCATTTTCTTGCGTGGTATAAAAAGAGAACTGGATAATATTAATGCCCACAGAGAACTCATTGTTCCCCATGTGTTGGCTAAGTACCAGATTTTCCTGCAGATAGTAATGCTGTTATCTTTCAAAAAACCTTTGCAAGTCTGGTCGTTTTACGTGAATTTGATTTCTGCACCTCACTTTTCTTCTACTCTATCAGGGATTCTCTGTTGTCTTCCCTGTCAGGGTGGCCATTGGTGGTAGCCAGGCGCCATCTAGTTCTTCTGGTCTCAGGCTAGTAGAGTCTCTGGTTTATGTGGCTCTTTTGTCTCTTGGGCTAATATTTTCCTTGCACCTTTGGTGTTTTTCATTCTCCTTTGGTCCAGGTGGGTTGAGACCAATTGATGCATCTTAGATGGCTGCTTGTAAGCTTTTAAGACCTGACATACCACTCCCCAAAGTGTGATGCTGAATTTTTTTTAAATAAACTTTATTATGCCAATTGACCTAGATGTCCCCCCAAACCATGGCTCCCAGACCACCACCCTTGCTTCTTTGTCCCTCAAAGTGTTTGGTTGTGTTCAGAAAACTTATTAGCTTTTGGTTTAGTCCAGTTGTGCTGAGTTCCCCTGTATTGTCTGTTGTCTTTCCCTTCAACTAAGATAATTCTTGTCTACTATTTGGTTAGTGAATTCCACGCTCCCTCCCTCCCCACCCTTGTAACCATCAAAGAATGTTTTTTTCTGTTTCAAACTTTTCTTGAGTTCTTGTAATAGTGGTCTTATGCAATATTTGTCCTTTTACAAATGACTAATTTCACTCACATGTCTGTCAGTTTGTCATACTGACATACAGCTTGTTTGTGTTGTGATGCTTGTGTGTTGCTGTGATGCTGGAAGCTTTGCCACTGGTATTCAGATACCAGCAGGGTCATCCATGGAGCACAGATTTCAGCTGATCTTCCAGACTAAGATAGACTAGGAAGAAAGAAGAAGCAGTCTACTTCTGAAAAGAATTAGCCAGTGAAAACCTTATGAATAGCAGTGGAACATTGTCTGATATAGTGCTAGAAGATGAGCACCGCAGGTTGGAAGGCACTCAAAAGATGACTGGGGAAGAGCTGCCTCCTCAAAGTAGAGGCAACCTTAATGACCTGGATGGAGTAAATCTTTCAGGACCTTCATTTGCTGATGTGGCATGACTCAAAATGAGAAGAAACACCTGTAAACATCCATTAATAATAAGAATATGGAATGTATGAAATATTAATCTAGGAAAACTGGAAATCATTAAAAATGAAATGGAATGCATAAAAATTGATATCCTAGGATTAGTGAGCTGAAGTGGACTGGTGTTGGCCATTTCGAATCAGACAACCATATAGTCTACTATGCCAGGATGACAACTTGAAGAATGGTGTTGCATTCATCATCAAAAAGAACATTTCATGATGTATCCTAAAGTACAATGCTGTCAGCGATAGGATAGTATCTGTGCGCCTACAAGGAAGACCAGTTAGTACAACTACTATTCAAATTTACATAGCAACCACTAAGGCCAAAGATGAAGAAATTGAAGATTTTTATCAGCTTTTGCAGTCTGAAATTGATCAAACATGCCATCAGGATGCAATGATGGCTACTGGTGATTGGAATGTGAATGTCGGAAACAAAGAAAATCTGTAGTTGGAAAATATGGCCTTGGTGATAGAAACAATGCCAGAGATCGAATGATAAATTTTGCAAGACCAACAACTTGTTCATTGCAAATTCCTTTTTTTCAGCAAAATAAATGGCAACTATACATATATATATTTTTGTACACATGGACCTCACCAGATGGAATACGCAGGAATCAAATCGACTGTTGTTAGGTACCATCAAATTGGTTCTGACTCAGAGCGACCCTATGTACCACAGAACGAAGCATCACCTGGTCCTGAGCCATCCTTATAATCCTTGTTAAGCTTGAGTCCATTGTTGCAGCCACTGTGTCAATCTACCTCCTTGAGGGTCTTCCTCTTTTCCACTGACCCTGTACTTTACCAAGCATGATGTCCTTCTCCAGGGACTGATCCCTCTTGACAGCATGTCCAAAGTATGTAAGACACAGTCTCACCATCCTTCCTTCTAAGAAGCATTCTGGTTGTATTTCTTCCAAACAGATTAGTTTGTTCCTTTGGCAGTCCATGGTATATTCAATATTCTTTGCCAACACCATAATTCAAAGGCATCAATTCTTCTTTGGTCTTCCTTATTCATTGTCCAGCTTTCACATACATATGGTGCAATTGAAAATACCATGGCTTGGGTCAGGTACACCTTAGTCTTCAAGGTGACATCTTTGCTTTTCAACACTTTAAAGACGTCCTTTGCAGCAGATTTGCCCATTGCAATGTGTCTTTTGATTTATTCACTGCTGCTTGCATGGGTGTTGACTGTGGTTCTAAGTAAAATGAAATCCTTGACAATTTCAATCTTTTTTCCACTTATCATGGCTTTCCTTATTGGTCCAGTTGTGAGGATTTTTGTTTCTTCATGTTGAGGTGCAATCCATACCAAAGGCTGTGGTCTTTGATTTTCATCAGTAAGTTCCTCAAGTCCTCTTGACAGGTTTCATCAAGCAAGGTTATGTCATCTGCATAACACAGGTTGTTAATGAATCTTCCTCCAATCCTGATGCCCCACTCTTCTTGATATAGTCCAACTTCTTAGATTATTTGCTCAGCATACAGATTGAATAGGTATGGTAAAAAGATACAGCCCTGACGCACAGCTTTCCTAACTTTAAAACACTCGGCATCTCCTTGTTCTGTCCAAAAAACTGCCTCTTGATCTATGTACAGGTTCCTTACGAGCACAATTAAGTGTTCCGGAATTCCCATTCTTTTCAATGTTATCCAAAATTTGTTATGATCCACACAGTCGAATGCCTTTGCATAGTCAATAAAACACAGGTAAACCTCCTTCTGGTATTCTCTGCTGTCAGCCAGGAACAATTTGACATTGGCAATGATATTCCTGGTTCCACATCCTCTTCTGAATTGGCCTGAATTTCTGGCAGTTCCGCGTCGATATACTGCTGCAGCCACTTTTGAATGATCTTCGG
The DNA here is from genome assembly GCF_024166365.1 of Elephas maximus indicus. NCBI lineage: Eukaryota > Metazoa > Chordata > Mammalia > Proboscidea > Elephantidae > Elephas > Elephas maximus. The sequence goes on from NC_064820.1 coordinate 137,173,494, forward strand.
CAAAATTTTGCTTGTGTGTGATATTAATGTTATTGTTTGATAATTTCTGAATTCAGTTGGATCACATTTCTTGGAAATAGGCATAAATATGGATTTCTTCCAGTTGGTTGGCCAGGAAGCTGTCTTCCATATTTCTTGGCATAGACAAGTGAGCACTTCCAGGGCTGCGTCCTTTGTTGAAACATCTCAACTGATATTCCACCAATTCCTGCAGCCTTGTTTTTCGCCAATGCCTTCAGAGCAGCTTGGACTTCTTCCTTCAGTACCTTTAGTTGCTGATCATATGCTACTTCTCGAAATGGTTGATCGTTGACTAATTCTTTTTGGTATAGTGACTCTGTGTATTCCTTCCATCTTCTTTTGATGCTTCCTGCTTCATTTAGTATTTTCCCCATAGAATCCTTCACTATTGCAACTCAAGGCTTGAATTTTTGTCTTCAGTTCTTTCAGCTTGAGAAATGCCAACTGTGTTCTTTCCTTTTGGAGTACATTTCTGGAAAGAGATGATGGAAAAGCTCCATATCATCATCAGTTAGAACAAGGCCAGGGGCTGACTGTGGAACAGACCATCAATTGCTCATATGCAAGTTTAAGTTGAAATTGACAAAAATCAGAGCAAGTCCAAGAGAGCCAAAGTACAAACTTGAGTATATCCCACCTTCAGAGACCATCTCAAGAATAAATTTGATGTTTTGAACACTAATGACTGAAGACTAGATGAGTTGTGGAATTACATCAAGGACATCATACATGAAGAGAGCAAGAGGCCCTTGTAAAGACAGGAAAGAAAGAAGAGGTGAAGATGGATGTCAGAGGAGACTCTGAAACTTGCTGTCAAACATCGAGCTGCTAAAGCAAAAGGAAGAAATGATGCAGTAAAAGAACTGAACAGAATATTTCAAAGGGCAACTTAAGAAGACAAAGTAAAGTATTACATTGACATGTACAGAAAGCTGGAGATAGAAAACCAAAAGTGAAGAACACACTCGGCGTTTCTCAGGCTGAGAGAACTGAAGAAAATATTCAAGCCTCAATTTGCAGTAGTGAAGGATCATGGGGAAAGTATTAAATGACACAGGAAGCATCAAAAGAAGATGGAAGGAATACGAAGAGTCATTATACCAAAAAGAATTAGTCGATATTCAACCATTTCATGAGGTAGCATATGATCAGGAATCGGTGATACTGAAGGAAGAAGTCCAAGCTGCACTTAAGGCATTGGCAAAAAAACAAGGCTCCAGGAATTGACTGAATATCAAATGAGATGTTTCATCAAATAGATGCAGCACTGGAAGTGCTCACTCATCTATGCCATGAAATTTGGAAGAGAGCTACTGGGCCAACTGACTGTACACTCATTGCTATTGAGTTGATTCTGACTCATAGCCAACCCATAGGACAGAGTAGAACTGCCCCATACGGTTTCTAAGGAGTACCTGGTGAATTTGAACTGCTGACCTTTTGGTTAGCAGCTGTAGCTCTTAACCACTATGCCACCAGGGCTTCAGGGATCTATATTTATGCCTAATCCAAAGAAAGGTAATCTAACCAAATGTGGAAATTATAGAGCAATATCATTAATATCACACGCAAGCAAAATTTTGCTGAATATCATTCAAAAGTGACCTCAGCAGTGTATCAACAGAGAACTTCCAGAAATTCAGGCCAGATTCAGAAGAGGATGTGGAACCAGGAATATCATTGCCGATGTCAAATTGTTCCTGGCTGACAGCAGAGAATACCAGAAGGAGGTTTACCCGTGTTTTATTGACTATGCAAAGGCATTCGACTGTGTGGATCATAACAAATTATGGATAACATTACGAAGAATGGAAATTCCGGAACATTTATGTGTCCTCATGAGGAGCCTGTACGTAGATCAAAAGGCAGTTGTTTAGACAGAACAATGGGATACCGAGTGGTTTAAAGTCAGGAAAGGTGTGCGTCAGGCTCTATCCTTTCACCATGTCTATTCAATCTGTATGTTCAGCGAATAATCCAAGAAGCTGGACTATATAAAGAAAAGTGGGACATCAGGATTGGAGGAAGACTCATTGACAACCTGCATCATGCAGATGACACAACCTTGCTGAAAGTGAAAAGGACTTGAAGCACTTACTAATGAAGATCAAAGACCACAGCCTTCAGTATGGATTGCACCTCAACATAAAGAAAACAAAAATCCTCACAACTGGATCAATAAGGTACCTCATGATAAGCAGAGAAAAGATTGAAATTGTCAAGGATTTCATTTTACTGGGATCCACAATCAACACCCATGCAAGCAGCAGTGAAGAAATCAAAAGACACATTGCACTGGGCCAATCTGCTGCAAAGGACGTCTTTAAAGTGTTGAAAAGCAAAGATGTCAACTTGAAGACTGAGGTGTGCCTGACCCAAGCCATGGTATTTTCAATTGCATCATATGCATGTGAAAGGTGGGCAATGAATAAGGAGGACTAAAGAAAAACTGATGCCTTTGAATTGTGTTGTTAGCAACGAGTATTGAATATACCATGGACTGCCAAAGGAACAAACAAATCTGTTTGGAAGAAATACAACCGGAATGCTCCTTAGAAGCAAGGGTGGTGAGACTGTGTTTTACATACTTTGGACATGTTGTCAAGAGGGATCAGTCCCTGGAGAAGGACATCATGCTTAATAAAGTACAGGGTCAGCAGAAAAAAGGAAGACCCTCAATGAGATGGATTAACATAGCGGCTGTAACAGTGCGCTCAAGCGTAACAAGGATTGTAAGGATGGCACCTGACTGCAGTGTTTTGTTCTGTGGTACATAGGGTCGCTATGAGTCGGAGCCGAATGGAAGGCACCTAACTACAAGAACAATTTCACTAAGCATGATGCCTTCTAGATTAATCCATGTTGTGAGATGTTTCCAGAGTCATCATTTTTGTTTATTGTTGCATAGTATTCCATTGTGTGACTATATCATAATTTGTTTATTCACTATTCTATTGATGGTCACCTATGTTGTTTCCCTCTTTTTGCTCTTGTGAAGAATTGCTGCAGTGAACATGGATGTGATGGCTCTTATTTCTCTAGGATATATTCCAAAGAGTGGGACTGCTGGATTGTATAGTACTTCTATTTTTTAGCTTTTTAAGGAAGAGCTAAATCGATTTCCAAAGTGGTTTCATCATTTTACATTTCCACCAGCATTTTATAAGTGTTTCAGTCTCTCCACAGCATCGCCAACATTTATTACTTTGTGTTTTTTTGGATATATGCTTTTATGCTAGTCTTGTTGGTGTGAGATGGTATCTCATTGTAGTTTTGATTTGCATTTCTCTAATAGGGTCGCTATGAGTCGGAATTGACTCGATGGCACTGGGTTTTGTTTTAATGGGTAATGATCATGAGCATTTCCTCATATATATATATGTTAGCTGCCTGAATATCTTCTTTTGTGAAGTGTCTGTTCATGTCCTTTGCCCATTTTTAAACTGGGTTATTTGTCTTTTTGTGGTTGCAGTTTTGTGTTATCTTGTAGGTTTTAGAGATTAGACCCGATAAGATGTGACATAGCCAAAATTGTTTTCCCAGTTTGTAGGTTGTCTTTTTACTCTGTTGGTGAAATCTTTTGATGAGCATTAGTGATTTTTAGGAGTTCTCAGTTATCTAGTTTCTCTTCTGGTGTTTGTGCTTTGTTATGGTTTGTATTCTGTTTATGCTACATGAGGGCTCCTAGAATTGTCCCTATTTTTTCTTCCATGATCTTTATCGTTTTAGATTTTGTATTTAGATTTTATACTTTGAGTTAGTTTTTGTACATGGGGTGAGGTACGGATCTTGTTTTATTTTATTTTTTTGCAGTTAGATGGATATCCAGTTATGCCAGCACTGTTTGATAAAGAAAATATCTTTTCCCCATTTAACAGACTTTGGCCCTTTGTCAAATATCAGCTGCTCATAGATAGATGAATTTATGCCTGAATTCTCAGTTCGGCTCCATTGGTCTATGTATCTGTTGTTCTGGCAGTATCAGGCTGTTTTGACTACCGTGCAGTATAATAGGTTCTAAAATCAGGTAGCTTTAGCCTCCCACTTTGTTCTTCTTTTAGTAATGCTTTGTTTACCCAAGGCCTCTTCCCTTTTCATATGAACTTGGTGATTTCTTTATCCATCTCTTTAAAAATGTCATTGGAATTTGGATTGGTTTTGCATTTTATCTGTAGATCATCTGGGGTTGAATTGACATTTTCACAATACTGAGTCTTCCTATCCATGAACAAGGTATGTTTTTCCACTTATGTGGGTCTCTTTTGGTTTCTTACAGTAGTTTGTAATTGTTTTCTTTGTATAGGTGTTTTACATCTCTGTTTAGATTTATTCCTAAGTATTTTATCTTCTTGGGGACTACCATAAATGGTGTTGATTTGGTGATTTCCTCTTCAAATTCTCTTTATTGGTATAGAGGGATCAAACTGATTTTTGTATGTTTATCTTGTATCCTGATATTTTGCTGAAATCTTCTATTAGTTCCAGTAGTTTTCTTATGGATTCTTTGGGTTTTTCCGTGTATAAAATCATGTCATCTGCAAATAGGGATACCTTTTCTTCTTCCTTACTAATTTGGATGCCCCTTTATTTCTTTTTCTTGCCTTATTGCTCTGGCTAGGACCTCCTGCACAATGTTGAATGAGAGTGTTGATAAATGGCAGCCTTGTCTGGTTCCCATTCTCAAGGGGAATGCTTTCAGACTCTCTCCACTTAGGATTATGTTGCCTTTTGGCTTTGTATAAATGTCATTTATTATGCTGAGGAGTTTTCCTTCTATTCCTATTTTCCTGAGAGTTTTTATCAGGAATAGGTGTTGGACTTTGTCAAATGCCTTTTCTGTATCAATTTATAACATCATATGGTTCTTATCTTTTGTTTTACTTATGTGATGAATTACATTGTTTTCTAATGCAGAACCATCCCTGCATACCTGGTGTGAATCCCTCTTGGTCTTGGGGTATTATTTTCTTGATATATTGTTGAATTCTATTGGCTAGAATTTTTTTTAATAATTTTTATTGTTCTTTAAGTGGAAGTTTACAAATCAAGTCAGTCTCTCACATATAAACTTATATACACCTTACTACATACTCCTGCTTACTCTCCCCCAAATGAGTCAGCCCACTCCCTCCCTCCAGTCTTTCCTTTTGTGACCGTTTTGCCAGTTTCTAACCCCCTCTACCTTCGCATTTCCCCTCCAAACAGGAGATACCAACATAGTCTCAAGTGTCCACCTGATGCAAGTAGCTCACTCCTCGTCAGCATCTCTCTCCAATCCATTGTCCAGTCCAATCCATGTCTGTTGAGTTGGCTTTGGAAATGGTTCCCGTCCTGGGCCAACAGAAGGTTTTGGGACCATGACCGCCAGGATTCTTCTAGTCTTAGTCAGACCATTAAGTCTGGTCTTTTTATGAGAATTTGGGGTTTACATCCCACTGTTTATTGGCTAGAATTTTGTCGCGGGTTTTTGCATCTATGTTTGTAAGGCATATTTATCTGTAATTTTCTTTCTTTTTTTTTTTTTGCAGAGGGTGTCAGTTTTGGTATCAGGGTTATGCTGGCTTTATAGAATGAGTTCAGCAGTATTCCATTCTTTTCTATGCTCTGAAATGCCTTTCGTAGTAGTGGTGTTAACTGTTCTCTGAATGTTTGGTAGAATTCTCCAGTGAAGTCAACAGGGCCAGGCTTTTCTTTTCTTTTCCTGGGAGCTTTTTGATTGCCTTTTCAGTCTGTTCTTTTGTTATAGGTTTATTTAGTTGTTCTATCTCTGTTTGTGATAGTTTACATAGGTAGTGTGTTTGTAGAAACTTGTCCATTTCCTCTAGGTTTTAAAATTTGTTGGAGTATATTTTTTCCTAGTATTCTATTATGATTCTTCTAATTTCAGTTGAGTCTATTCTGATGCACCCATCTCATTTCTTATTCAGGTTATTTGCTTCCTCTTCTGTTTTTCTTTTGTCAGTTTGGCAAATGGTTTATAGGTTTTGTTGATCTTTCAGAGAACCAGGTTTTGGTCTTGTTAACTCTTTCAATTGTTTCTCTATTCTCTATTTCATTTGTTTCTGCTCTAGTCTTTATTATTTCTTTTCTTCTGATGCCCGTAGGCTACTTTTGCTTCTGTGTTTTATTCGTTCCAGTTGTAGTGTTAATGTTTTGATTTTGGCTCTTTCTTCTTTTTGGATTTATTGCTATAAATTGACCTCCGAGCACTGCTTTTGCTGTGTCCCAAAGGTTCTGGTAGGATGTGTTTTCATTCTCTTTTGAGTCTGTGAATTTCTTTATTCCGTCCTTTATTTTTTCTATAACCCAGTAGATTTTGAGCAAGGTGTTGTTCAGTTTTCATGCATTTGATTTTTTTCCTTGCTTTTTCTGTTATTGATTTCTACTTTTATGGCTTTATGATTAGAAAATATGCTTTTAATATTTCTATGTTTTTGATTCTTTTAAGGCTTGCTTTGTGGTCTAAAATGTGGTCTATTCTGGAGAATGTTCCATGTGTGTTGGAAAAGAAAGTGTACTTGGGTGCTATTGGGTGGCATATTCTGTATATGTCTATGAGATCAAGATAGCTGATTGTGGCATTTAGTTCTTCGGTGCCTTTACTGAACTTTTTTTCTGGATGTTCTGTCCTTCACTGAAAGTGGTGTGTTGAAGCCTTCTGCTACTTTTGTGGCACTGTCTTTGTCTCTTCTCAATGCTGATAGAGTTTGTTTTGCATATTTTGGAGGCCTGTCATTGGGTGCATAGATATTTATTATGGTTATGTCCTCCTGTTGTATTGATCCTTTAATCATTATATAGTGTCCTTCCTTATCCTTTGTGGTGGATTTTGCTTTAAGTCTATTTTGTCAGAGCTTAATATTGCCACTCCTGCTCTTTTTTAATTGTTGTTTGATTGATATATTTTTTTTCCATCCTTTGAGTTTTAGTTCGCTTGTGTTTTGAGTCTATGGTATGTCTCTTGTAGGCAACATGTAGATGGATCATGCTTTTTTATCCATTCTGCCACTCTTTGTCTCTTTATTGGTGCATTTAGTCTATTCACATTTAGCATAATTATTGATAGGTATGACTTTAGTGCTGTCACTTTGATGAGTTTTTGTGTGTGTGTGTTATTGACGGTTTATTTTTTCTACTTAATTTTCTTTTTTATCCATTCTGCCACTCTTTGTCTCTTTATTGGTGCATTTAGTCTATTCACATTTAGCATAATTATTGATAGGTATGACTTTAGTGCTGTCACTTTGATGAGTTTTTTTTTGTGTGTGTTATTGACGGTTTATTTTTTCTACTTAATTTTCTGTGCTGTCATTTTTCTTTATGTATTTTCTTTTCCTATTTATCATTTTTGTTTATTTTGTATTTGCTGAGTCTTTATATTTTCTCTTCTTTTTCATTTTTTGGTATAGGATTGTTAGTTTCCTTTGTGGTTACTGAAACATTTACCTCTATTTTTCTAAGTGTAAACCAATCATTTATTTCTTGACATCACCTTGACTTCCTATCCATATGAAAGTTCTATGACTAGAATATTTAGTCCCTCCTTTTGTTTTAATGTTATCATCTTTTACATATTGACATCTCTGTTTCCCTATTTTCAGTGTTATAGCTTTGTTTTTTTTGTGTGTGTGTGTGTGACTTCCCTATCTGGGTTCAAATCTAGGTGTTTCATCCTCTGTTCTAGTCTTGGATTGTTATCTGATGTTATTGATTTTCTAACCAGAGGGCTTCCTTTAGTATTTCTTGTCATTTTGGTTTGGTTTTTACAAGTTTCCTTAACTTCTGTTTTTATGGAAATGCCCTTATTTTGCCATCGCATTTGAGATACAGTGTTGCTGGATATATAATTCTTTGCTGGCAATTTTTTTTTTTTTTTCCTTCAAGGCTTCACATATGTCATTCCATTGCCTTCTTGCATACATGGTTTCTGCTAAGTAGCCGGAGCTTAGTCCTATTGACTCTCCTTCGTAGATGACTTTTCATTTTTCCTTAGCCACCCTTAAAATTCTGCTTTTATCTTTGGCTTTGGCAAGTTTGATTATAATATGTCTTGGTGACTTTCTTTTGGAATCTAAGCTGTGTGAGGTTCAATGAGCTTCTTGATGGATATCTTCTTTTCTTTCACAATATCGGGGAAGTTTTCTGCCAACAAATCTCTCTGTATTTTCTGTTATCTCCCCCTTCCTCCCATTCTGGTACTCCAATCACTCATAGGTTATTCCTCTCAGTAGAGTCCCACATAATTCCTAGGGTTTCTTCATTTTTAAAATTCCTTTTGTCTGGTTTTTCCTCAAATATGTTGGTGTCAAGTGCTTTATCTTCAATATCATTAATTCTTACTTCCGTTACCTCAATTTTGCTCCTATTCCCTTCTATTGAGTTGTCTAATTCTGAAATTTTATTGTTAATCTTTTGGATTTCTGTTTGGTGTCTGTCTGTGGATTCTTGCTGCCTGTTAAATTTGTCATTATGCTCTTGTGTAACCTTATTAAGTTCCTCTGTTGCTTTGTCTGTGTGTTCCTTGCCTTGGCCTGTGTTTTGCCTGAGCTCCTTCCTGATCTCTTGAATAACTCTGTATATTAATCTTTTGAATTCTACCTCTGGTAATTCCAAGACCTTCTCTTTCTTCAGGAAATGTTTTAGTTCTTTGTTTTTGTCAGTTGCTGAAGCCATCATGGTCTGCCTTTTTATGTGATTTGATATTGACTGTTGTCTCTGAGTCATCAATGAGTTATTATATTCATTTATTTTATGTTTGTTTACTGTGTCCTAGCTTCTTGTTTTGTTTTGTTTTGATATGCCCAAATAGACTGGTCATGTGAGCTAGTTTGCTTATTGGTATCTTTGAAGTGTTCACATCCTGTCACCAGGTAGTTAGAGCTGTTACTAGGTATGTGAACCCAGGAGTTTACTTTTCTTGTGTAGATTCAGCTCACATATCCATGTCATCAGTCACTATGTGTGTAGTGCAGGCTCTCACCTATAGTCCTAGATGGGCAGGACTACATAGGGGTGATTGGAGTAGGCACAGGTATCTGACAGCAGTAGGAGGTTAGGTGCTGAACAAGGTAGGGGGCTGATGACTGCTGCTGAGTCCCTGGGTGGAAGGCGTGTCCCTGTTCCCTACAGCATGTAGTGGGTGGGTTTTGTAGCCAGACTTTGGGAACCCAATGCTGTTGGCTCTGAGGACTGAGAGGCACTACTTATTCTCAGACCCCTGTCATGGGTGACTAGGTGAAACAGGTGGAGCCACCAGTCCACAGGTCCCTGTTGTGGGTAGGTGAGGACCCTGTTTAATGGGCAGAGTGGTGTCAAATGTCATGAATCTGCCACTCCCCCTTGGCTATTGCAGTTGAAAATAGGCTTCAGGTATATGTCCCTTTGAAATGTGGTAATGAGGGCCTATGCTGTTTAAATGGGAACACACAGGTCTCGGCAGGGGTGAAAGGCATTCAAAGTCTGTGTACTCTTTATGCCTGTGCCTAGGCAAAGGGGCTGTGCCTGCCTTGAGTTTCTGGCTTAGGGGAACTGGCAGATTATTTTTCCCCTGTTTGTTAATTTTTCTCTCTCCAAAGCCAGGAGAGTGGCTTGGGCATGTAACAGTCCCACTTCCAGCCTAGGGGGCATGGCAATTGCTGAAGCCAGACCTGGACTGGAGCAGAGCAGGGAGGGGATGGGTAAATGGAAGACAACTACTTCCCAGAGGGTGAAGTATTTTTTTAATCCCATACTGTGGGTTAGACACTTGCACTTAACTTTTGCAGATTCAGTTCTGCTTCTCGCTGGTTCCGGTGGCTTGAGCAGACTTTCCGAAGCTTGGTTTCTCTCAGTGTGGAAAACACATCCCAAGTGCTACTGCTTTCCTTAGCCCATGTGCGCTGGCCAGTCCAGTCTGCAGGGTGCCGGCCAAGTTACATCTGGCAAATCCTTACTGCTTTTGAACTGTCTCTCCCTCCCCCTTGCTGCTCTGTCCGACTTGTCAACTTTGTCTTTGATTTTCAGGGCTCCTAGATTGTCATATATAACCTATTCACTTGGTTTTTTGGGTGTTTTTTGTAAAAGGGACCACAGGAAGACTCTGACTACTACACAGTCTTGGCCCCACCCTGTCTCTCATTAATTTAATGTTCAGAAGAATCATTTATTACTGTGTTGATAAAAATAAAAGCACATAGAGAATTAATATTTATTAAAATGGCTAAACTGGTAAATTTTATGTTATATGTATTTTACCACAATTAAAAAATTAATTTTTATATCAAAAGACATTTATCATAAATATTATTTGAATATTTTTTTTCCAAAACATAATGGGACAAATTTTTATCTTATTAAAATTCTTTCAGAAAACAAATCAAAAAATGAAAGCTACTCAACTCATTTTCTGAGGATGGAATAGCTCCTATCATAAAGCTAGAAGAGGATATTAACAAAAAATAAAAAGATAATTCAAACATTCTAGTGAAAATGCACATTAAAATTCTAGAGGAGGCAGACATTGCCAAATAAACTTTCATACTAAAATTGAAAAACTGTATCTCATGGAATTATTATATATCCTTTATAGCATGAACGCAAGATTGCTTCAACATCTTACACCACACTAATAGATTGAATAAAAAAGAGAAAGAGAGAATAATTTCATTTCAATAGCTCCAGAAAAAGCATTCAGCAATATACAGAAATATAACAAAAATTAAACAATTTTTATAATTGTATTTTTTATACATTTATATATGTAATATATAAATGTATCTATTATAATTATATAATATTGTATACATAATTATACAATAATAATAACAACAATAACTTCTAGTACATTAGGAATAGAAAAGAATTTCCTTAACCAGCTAATGGTCAGCATCAAAACCTATTCCAAATATCATATTTAACATTGTCATTTTCAAAGCATCCTAATTTAGTCAAAAATAAGAAAATAAAGATTTTCTAGTTCCAGTTATCTATTATTATTATATAACAAGCCATCGCCAATACTTACTGATGTAAAATAATAACCATTTTATTATGTTCATGAGTTGAGGAGACCCAAATGGCTGGCCTACAATTATCTGAAGGCTTCTTCACTCACCTGTCTTGTAACTAGTTGCATATGACTAAAATTGTTCTTACCTGGGAGCATCGACATAATGCCTACAGGTGGCCACTCCATGTGGCTTAGAATTCTTTACAACATGATGACTTTATGGTAGTCAGACGTTACATTACACATCAGGGAAGCCCGTGTTCAAACAAAGAAGGCAGAAGCTGCAGGATTTTTATGACCTAACATAAGAAGCAACATAATATCACTTTTATCATATTCTATTGGTCAGAGCAGTCACAAAGTCCACCCAAGTCCAAGGGAAGGGACATAGATTTCTACCTCTTCATGGGAGCAGTGTTGTGGCATGTATTTTGCAGCAGTATTTTAAAAAACACCACTGCCACTATTTTCAATAGTGCTGTAAAGGTTCTAACCAAGCAAATACAAGAATAAGAAAGTTTTCAAGGAATGGAAAAAACAAACATGGTTGTTTACAAAGAACTTAGAAAATTTGTGACTACTACAAAATAATAAGAAAATTGGGAAAGATTTAAGAAAATTAGCCAACATATAAAACACAATCTCATCTTTATACATCTCTTACAAACTTTAAAATATACTGGAAAAGGGTTCCATTTACAATATCAAACATGTTGTCTGCATGACAAAATAAAATTATATTACTACTGCCCACCAACACAAATAGTAATTCAATGTAGATTAAAGAACTAAACATGAAAAGTAAATTTAAATAAAAATAATAAAAAGAGCAGAATTTTTTATACTGTCAGCAGAAAATATTCTTTGACAAGACACAAAAAGTAAAAACTTTTGTAAATGAAAATATTTAGGAAGATTTGACTTTAAAATATAAAGTACACCAAAACATTTATGAGAAAAAAAAGATAACCAAACAAAAGATATGAATGGGATAGTCACTGAAAGTGAAACAAAAATGCACAGCATATGTATGAAATGGGAAGAACACGGCTGGCATTTCTGAAGCTGAAAGAATTGACATAAAAATTCAAGCTTTCAGTTGCCATTTTGAAGGACTGTGTGGGCAAAATTCTGTTCGCTTTAGCTATTCAACATTCCAGAGCAACAAGGCCAGCATTTCTCAAGCTGAAAGAACTGAAGAAGAAATTCAAGCCTCGAGTTGCAATATTGAAGGATTCTACTGCCAAAATACTGAACAATGAAGGAAACATCAAAATAAGATGGAAGGAATATACAGAGTCACTGTACCAAAAAGAATTTGTCGATGTTCAAACATTTCCAGAGGTAGCATATGATCAAGAACTAATAGTACTGAAGGAAGAAGTCCAAGCTGCACTGAAGACATTGGTTAAAAATAAGGCTCCAGGAAACACAGAATATCAATTGACACATTTCAACAAATGAATACAACGCTGGAAGTCCTCACTCGTCTATGCCAAGATATTTGGAAGGCAGCTAGCTGGCCAGCTCACTGGAAGAGATCCATATTTATGCCTATTCCAGAGAAAGGTGATCCAACTGAATGTGGACATTATTGAACAATATCATTAATATCACACACAAGTAAAATTTTGCTTAAGATCGTTCAAAAGTGGCTGCAGCAACATATCAACAGGGAACTGCCAGAAATTCAAGCCAGATTCAGAAGAGGATGTGGAATGAGGGATATCTGCTTAATTCAGATGGATCCTGGCTGAAAGCAGAGAACACTAGAAAGATGTTTACCTGTTTTATTGACTATGCAAAGGCATTCGACTGTGTAGATCATAACACATTATGGATAACATTGGGAAGAATGGGAATTCCAGAACACATAATTGTGCTCATGGGGAATCTGTACATAGACCAAGAGGCAGTCAGTCATTCGAAGAGCACAAGGGGATACTGCATGGTTTAAAGTCAGAAAATGTGTAGATGAGAGTTGTATCCTTTCACCATACTTATTCAATATATGCTGAGCATATAATCCGAGAAGCTGTAAAAGACCCCTTTAAAGTAGTAAAAAGCAAAGATGTCACTTTAAGGACTAAGAAATACCTGATCCAAGTTGTGCTGTTTTCAGTCGCATCATATGCATGTGAAAGCTAGACAATGAATAAGGAAGACTGAAGAAGAATTGATGACTTTGAATTATGGTGTTGGTGAAGAATATTGAATATATCACTCACTACAAAAGAACGAACGAATCCCTCATGGAAGAGGTAGTACAGCCAGAATGCTCCTTAGAAGCAAGGATGGTGAAGCTGCATCTCACATACTTTGGACATGTTTTCAGGAGTGACTAGTCCTGAAAGACCTCACACTTGGTAAGGTAGAGGTTCAGTGAAAAAGAGGAAGACCCTCGACAAGGTGAATTGACACAGTAGCTGCCACAATGGGCTCAAACATGACAAGGACTGTGAGGATAGTGCAGGACCAGGCATTATTTTTTTCCTTTTTTCATAGGGTCACTATGAGCAAGAACTCATGGGATAGTACCTAATAACAACAACAATAATGTGTATGAAAACATGTTTAGTCTCACTAATAACCAGGGAATTGCAAATTAAATCCATAGTGAGATACTCTCATTATGCTAATGTAGAATCATTTTAAAAATTAAACAATAAAATAAAACTAACAATATCAAGCTATGAACACTGGAATAAATCCTTATATTGATGTACTTTTGAAATAATGAAATTCTCTCAATCGTTTTATGGTTATTCAATGTGCCAGTCAAGGAACTAGAATATTCTTTCCAATGTGCTCCAACAAATGAACGTATATATGAACTTGCCAAGGGCTTAACCAGTCGTACTTGTTATTGACAGGATATATCAGGAATTCTTTCATTCTTTACTCTGCAAGAAAATAAGCACATAAATAACAGTAGTTTAAGAGACAACTTTGTATCGTCTCATGTAATAGGAATGCTAGAAGCAGGTGTTTCAGGTTCTGGTACAGTTCGTCAATGAGGTCAAGGATTCTGCACTCTCTGCCTTTCTCCTCCATCATCCACAGTATGCCCTCTTCGTTTTCACATGTTGTCTTATGCAAAATATATTTGCCAACCCTCTATGCATCAGATCTGACAAAGGGAAAAATGAGCATTGAAGAAATGCAGCCAAGGGCTTCTCCCCTTTAGGTTTATCCGGTAAGAAAGGTTTACTTAAAAGCCCTGCAGAAAACCTCACTTATAGTGCATGGTGGAGAACCTGGTTAGAATGTCCAGGCAAACAACTATCCTAGCAAGAGAGAAAGGCACTGGGGGTAACTAGTCTATCATTAACCAATCCACAGTGTATGCCTTTTGTGGGTACAAGCTAGAGATTAAACTACCCGTGTTGATTGTCAGTATTGGTGAAATTAACTAGCTGTTTAAATCTCCTTTTTTTCCCAGTTGATTTCTTTTTAATATTGAGTGTCTTGTTTTAAAAATATTTTAATAAGAGGTTATGAGTTCATACTATTGACTTTTAATCTTGTCTAGAACCCATCCTCCCAAATCAGAAGATTCAAATGAAGTAATTGTTATGTGACCTAGAACCTATACAGACTTACAGCAACCCTATAGAACAGAGGAGTCCTGGTGCACAGCGGTTAGAGCTTGGCTGCTAACCAAAAGGCTGGCAGTTCAAATTCACCAGCTGCTCCTTAGAAACCCTATGGGGCAGTCCTACTCTATCTTATGTGGTCGCTATGGGTTGGAATCAACTCATTGGCAATGAGTTTGGTTTTTTGGTTTTTATAGGACAGAGAAGAACTGCCGATAGTCTTTCCTAGGCTATAATCTTTACAGGAGCAGATCGCCAGGTCTTTGCTCTTGCGTAGCTGGCTGTTGGGGTCGAACTGCCAACCTTTCAGTTAGCAGCCAAGCACTTAACTATTGCCGCACCAGGGTTCCTAAAGAAAATAATTACCACATCCCAAAACAACTTTATGGTTCTCTGTGTTCGTCGGTGAATAAATAAAATTAGAAACCCCTGGTTTAATTTTTTGCGTACTTTCGCTTCATGGTTTAGGAAAATTAAAAATCAGTATGCTTATGTGTGCTTGTACACCATCCTCAGTGTGATTAAATTGCAGGCATTTCAATCGGAGAGTTTAATTTTATATCACAATATCAGTACTCTTAAAACTAAATCTGAAGGAAAGAGAAGTAATTGAATTAAGAATAGAAACAGAAGGCTACATTATTAATTAATGAAGTTACTTTTTATAACTGTGGCCATGCAAGAACTACTACAACATGAACAGATTGTAATTGTGATTTGAATTACAGGACTGTGGTCTTGCATTTTAACAGAAAGCAATTTAGTTACTGTTTTTTTTCTTTTGTTAACAACGTTGAGAACTAAAGCAAAACACTTATTAGTGGCTTCTCAGCTAGCTTAGAGACATTTCTACATATAACTGTGTACAAAATACAGAGGATAATACTGTGAGCAAGATTTTGTAATATTTTGGGGAAGTGCCTCAGCTGCATATAAACCAAAAAAAAAAAATACATTGCTGTTGAGTCAATTCCAACTAATAGTGACCCTATACAGAGAACATTAATTGGTAAATCATTCTGTTATGTCTGGTCTGTTTTATCTTTTTCTCCATTTACTGTTTGTAAATATACTTATTTGGTGCTAAGCTTCCATGGCTGAGGGTTCACGCGGGGTTCTCTACATAAAATTGACTTGCTCATTCCACTGTATTTCCTTCGAAATTAATTTTTTTTGTTATCAGGAAACAGTGAGGATTAGAAAGATTTATAAAATGCTTCTTCATGGAAGCACATTTGAAAAACTAATTTATGATTACCTTGGCAAATTCTATTTCTGTACAACTTCTAATACTTGGAAATGGTTTTTACTCATCAAATGTACACAAAACATAATAGTACATCTAAATGTATTTGTAGAGCAAGATCTGGATGTATTCATTGATTAGATTCACCAATATTCCCATATGTCCCCATATGTCTCAATAAAGAGTTCCAGGATCAATCAGGGCCATATCATAACGTATATGAACCTTAGAAACTTTTGCCTTCCTAGGGCCCTTCCTCCATTAGAAGAAAATAAAAACTAAAATAACAAAAAATTATTTTTGCAACTACATTGGCATAAAGGTTAATTTATTAATGTTATATATTCATATATTTTGCTTGACCTAAAAGTTTATTTTTCTTCTGATTTTAAAAGGAATTAGGCATTTTTGTGGACCTCTAAAAGTAATATGTGCCCTAGGCACTGTGTCAAATGGTGAAGGCCCTGGAGTCAATAGGAACCTTTTTTTTTTAATTTTTATTTTTAAATAATTCCTATTTTAATAAGAAGGATTGAAGTTACGGTTTACTGAACCCTGGTGGCGCAGTGGTTAAAGCAATTGATTCAACTGCTAACCAGAAGGTAGGTGTTTTGAAACCACTGGCAGCTCCATGGGAGAAAGATGTAGCAGTCTGCTTCTGCAGAAATTTACAGCCTTGGAAATCCTATGGGGTCACTATGAGTCAGAATCAACTAGTCAGCAGTGGTTTTATAGGTTATCCAGAAACTCGACTTTAGCAAAAATTTAAATCCCCAAATTATTTCCTCAAAATTAATAAAAGTGGCAAAATTGAGTGACTAAAAATCCATTTATTCTCCTGAATAACATGCGATGGGAAAAGTAAACAGAAATTATGAAGACGTAAGACATAGTAGAATAGTAGTTGTTAGAAACATAAATATTTCTTCAGGGAGAGAATTAAACTTAAATTATAAAGAATTGCATTTATACCTCCCTCAAAAAATTGCTGTAGTCAGCCAATGAAAAATGAGAAACCTTGTGATTCCTGAAAAAATGGATTTTGTGTTCCAATAGAGAATGTTTATATATGATATGACATTTCCACCTTTAATAAGAAGCATATAGAAGGATAGGATATATAAAGCCAAATTCTCATGCTTGTGGAAAAAAAAATCCCAATAATATATGGTTTAAATAATGAAAGAAAAATAAAATAAAAATTTAAGCAATGAGACGAAATTATTTCTATGTAAATGGAGATACCCAATTTTTTATCTTTCCGCTAATTGTAACACTGTTTTTATAAAGGCTTTAGTCAGTATGACTGAAATTATTAAGCCTGCTGGCGAGCCATTCTGACTCATAGCAACTCTACAGGTTGGGTTTCATAGGGTTTCTAAAAAGAGGCTGGTGGATTCAAACTGCCAACCATTTGGTCAGCAGCCAAGCTGTTAACCACTGTGCCACCAGGGCTCTGAAATTATTAAAGTGCTGTATAAAACAAAACAAGCACAGTTATATATAAAAAGAAGGTTATATATAGGTTTATACAAATCCCATTTGCTCTTGTCTCAGAAATATTTGTTGGGCAGATTATCATGTCCTTAAAATAAAGGTCTTTATATATATATATTTTTAAAGACCCCTGGTGGAGCAATGGTTAAGTGCTCAGCTGCTAAGTGAAAGGTCAGCTGTTCAAACACACCCAGCAGCTCTGTGGCAGACAACACTTGGCAAATTGCTCACTTAAAGATTACAGTCTAGGAAAACCCATGGAGCAGTTCTAGTCTGTACTATAGGAACACTAATAGTCAAAATCGACTTGATGGCAAACAATATTTGTTTTCTTTGTATCTTCAGCCTCCAGAATTGTGCCTGAAAAAGCAATAGGTGCTACATAAAATACTTACTAAATGCATAAAAAACTTCCATTATTCATCAGCTTAATTTGCTGAGACAATGCTAGTACAGAACCTTGCACATTTTGCACATTTATTACTTTGTTTATCTACAAAAAACAAGAGGCACCAGTTATTACCCAAACAACAGGCTTTGCCAGAGGTTGAATGTTATGGCAGAATTTATTAACAAAACATTTTATAAAAAGTGCTTTACAGAGGGCAGTGCCAAGGTGGTGAAAAAGTCAGATGCTTCCACTGATCCCTCTTACAATGAAGACCTGAAAAAATAAGTGAATCGATTATATATATGACAAGCTAAGAATGCTGAGCATCAAAGGCAAAGTTAAGGAATTGGGCTGAGTGACGGGGGAGGGAGAGGCAGTGCAGAAGCAGTGACAAGTTGCCAAGCCCTTGCAGTGCCTCAGCTCTGATTCCTTGGTGAATTCCTTGGCATGACTATGGTGAGGCTGATGGTAGTTTCCTGGGACACGGCAGCTTCAGCAAAAGAATGCAAGCAGAGTGGCACACTCCTGACCCTGTTGCTTGCCTACAGCGGGGCTGGCCACAGCACTTAGAAAGCAACTGCTTCAGTGAAAGAAAGCAAGCACAGGACGCACTCCTAATCCCCTGGGGCAATCTTGGTGGGGACCAAGCCAGTGCACACAGGCTACACAAGCCTCTGGAATCTGAGATAAAACAGCACTCTTGGCACAAGATAAGATAAGCGATTTTGTCTAATTTACTGTGGGTGGATCTAAGAGCTCCTTCTTTTGAAAGAACTCTCTCCTATCTATCTGATCCCTCATCTCTCTGCCCTGGTTGGCTTCATTCACAGTTGATTTCCCTGGGCCTGAGTGAGACAGGCCCTATTGCACTCCCTGAGCCATTCTCTTGGCCTGGGAGAAGGAACAAATTAACAAACGGGTGACTATTCTCTGCTGACTCCCATAATCTGGAAGCTCATAGCAGATGCAGCTCCAGCCCAGGTACAAGTGATCCACAGACTTTGTCTTTCACCCCTGCGTGGATCCAGGTGGCTACTATATTGCAAGGGCAAATCTGTTTGATGTCTAACTAACTGTTTAAGCTGTGTGGTGGAAAGGTAGGTTTTGGAGGTCTGATACCATTCTGCCTATTAAACAGGGCCTTCACCTACCCACAGCAGGGGTCTGAGGACTGGAGGCTCCATCCACACCACCTAGCCATCCATGAAAGCGGTCCGAGGATAGTGGTGCCTACCAGTCCTTACAGGTATAAGCATTGGGTCCCTAAGGTAAAGCTGCAGAGCCCACCTACCAGAGCACTCTAGAGAACAGAGATGCTCCTTTGTCACTGACACTTGGGGGAAGGCTGTCAGCTCCCTGCCTTCCTTAGAGTGTGACCCCCTGCTGCTACAAGAAACCAGTGCATACACCCATCTCCAGTATTCCTCTAAGACAGTAGGTAAGACCCTACACCACATACTAGGTGACTATCAGGACACCTGAGCTGAAGCTATACAAGAATAGTGAATGAACTCCTAGGGTTATACACCAGATCTAACCATCTGGTAACAGGATATTAGAGCTTCAAAGCCTTTAATAATCAAGTTAGCTCACTCTAGTAGCCTATTTTGGTATATCAAAACAAAACAAAGCAGGAAACTAAAACACAGTGAGCAAATATAAAGTAAATTAATACAATAACTGATAGATGGCTGGGAGAAAACAGTTGATATCAAATCATGTAAAGAAGCAGACCATGATCACTTCAACAAACACCCAAAACAAAGAATCAAGGACTCTCCTGGATGAAGATGTATTCCTGGAATTACCAGATGTAGAATACAAAAGATTAGTATACAGAACTCTTCAAGACATCAGGAATGATATCAGGCAACACACAGAACAAGCCAAGGAACACACAGATAAAGCAGTTGAAAAGAAATTAAAAAGATTATTCAAGAACATAATGAAAAACTTAATAAGCTGCAAGAATCCATAGAAAGACAGCAATCAGAAATTCAGAAGATTAACAATAAAATTACAGAATCAGACAACTCAATAGAAAGTCAGAGGAGAAGAATTAAGGATTTGGAAGGGAGAACTAGTGAGAATGAAGATAAAACACTTGACAAAATATATTTGAAGAAAAATCAGATAAAAGAATTAAAAAAAAAAAAAAGAAACCCTAAGAATCATGTAGGACTGCATCAGGAAGAATAACTTGCATGTGATTGGAATACCGGAACAGGGAAGGATGACAGAAAATACAGAGAGAATTGTTGAAGATTTGTTGGCACAAAACTTCTCTGACATCGTGAAAGATGAAGCCATATCTATCCAAGATGCTCATTCAACCCCATACAAGGAAGATCCCAAAAGAAACTCACGAAGACATATCATCAAACTTGCCAAAACCAGAGATAAAGAGAAAATTTTAAGAGCAGCCAGGGATAAGCAAAAAGTCACCTACAAAGTAGAATCAATAAGAATAAGTTTGGACTACTTGGCAGAAACCATTCTGGCAAGAAGGCAATGGAATGACATATATAAAGCACTGAAGAGAAAAATTGCCAGCCAAGAATCATATATCCAGCAAAACTGTCTCTCAAATACAAAGGTGAAATTAAGACATTTACAGATAAACAGAATCTCAATAAAGACACAGATGAGCTAAATGCCACCATTAACCAACTTGACCTAATAGACATACACAGAACACTACCCAACAGCATCCAAGTATACTTTCTTTTCCAATGCACATGGACCATTCTCTAGAATAGACCACATATTAGGCCATAAAGCAAGACTTAACAGAATCCAAAACATTGAAATTTTACAAAGAATCTTCTCTGACCGTAAAGCCATAAAACTAGAAGTCAATAAAAGAAATATCAGGGAAAAGAAATCAAACACATGGAAATTGACAACACTTTGCTCAAAAATGATTGGTTAGGACAGAATAAAGAAATTCATAGAATCCAATGAGAATGAAAACACTTCCTATCTGAACCTTTGGGACACAGCAAAAGCAGTGCTCAGAAGTCAATTTATATCAATAAATGCACACATACAAAAAGAAGAAAGGGCCAAAACCAAAGAATTGTCCCTACGACTTGAACAAATAGAAAGAGAGCAACAAAAGAAACCTTCAGGCACCAGAAGAAAGCAAATAATAAAAATTAGAGCAGAATTAAATGAAATAGAAAACAGAAAAAGAATTGGAAGAGTTAAAAAGACCAAAATCTGGCTCTCTGAGAATATTAACAAAATTGGTAAACCATTGGCCAGACTGACAAAAGGAAAACAGGGGATGAAACAAATAACCTGAATAAGAAATGAGATGGGCAATATCACAACAGACCCAACTGAAATTAAAAGAATCATAACAGAGTACTATAAAAAGTTGTACTCTAACAAATTTGAAAACCTAGAGGAAATGGACAAATTTCTAGAAACATACTACTTACCTAAACTAACACAAGCAGAGACAGAGCAGCTAAATAAACCTGTAACAAAAGAAGAGATTGAAAAACTAATCAAAAAACTCCCAAGGAAAAGCCCTGACCCTGATGGCTTCACTGGAGAATTCTACCAAACTTTCAGAGAAGTGTTAACACCACTACTACTAAAGCTATTTCAGAGCATAGAAAAGGATGGGATATTCCCAATCTCATTCTATGAAGCCAGCATAACCCTGATACCAAAACCAGATAAAGACTCCACAAGAAAGGAAAATTATAGACCAATGTGCCTCATGAACTTAGACATAAAAATCCTCAACAAAATCTAGCCGATAGAATTCAACAACATATCAAAAAAATAATTCACCACTACCAAGTGGGATTCATACCAGGTATGCAGGGGCGGTATAACATTAGAAAAACAATTAATGTAATCCATCACATAAATAAAAGACAAGAACCACATGATCTTATCAACTGATGCAGAAAAGGTGTTCGACAAAGTCCAACACCCATTCATGATAAAAAACTCTTAGCAAAATAGAAATAGAAGGGCATTTATACAAAGCCAACAGCCAACATCATCCTAAATTGAGAGAGACTGAAAGCATTCCCCTTGAGAACAGGAACCAGAGAAGGATGCCCTTCATCACCACTCTTATTTGATATTGTGCCGGAGGTCCTAGCCAGAGCTATTAGGCTAGATAAAGAAATAAAGGACATCCAAATTGGTAAAGAAGAAGTAAAAGCATCTCCGTTTGCAGGTGACATGATCTTATACCCAGAAAAACCTAAAGAATCCTTAAGAAAACTAGTGAAACTAGTAGAAGAATTCAGCAGTGTATCAGGATACAAGACATAAATAAATCAGTTGGATTCCTCTACATAAAAAAAGAGAGCGACAAAGAGGAAATCACCAAATCAATACCATTTACAATAGCCCCTAAGAAGATAAAGTACTTAGGAATAAATCTAACTAGATATGTAGAAGACCTATACAAGGAAAACTACAAGACACTACTGCAAGAAACCTAGAGACCTACATAAGTGGAAAAACATACCTTGCTCATGGATAGGAAGACTCAACATTGTAAAAATGTCTATTCTGCCCAAAGCGATCTATAGATACAATGCAATCCCGATCCAAATACCAGTGACATTTTTTAATGAGATGGAGAAACAAATCACCAACCTCATGGAAGAAAAAGAGGCCCTGGAAGAGTAAAGCATGACTGGAAAAGAATAAAATGGCAGGATTCACCATACCTGATTTAAGAACATATTATACTGCCATGGTAGTGAAAACAGCCTGGTAGTGGTACAACAATAGACACATGGACCAATGGAACAGAATTGAGAATCCAGTCATAAATCTATCCACATATAAGCAGTTGATATACGGCAAAGGCCCAAAGTCTGTTAAATGGGGAAAAGACAGTCTCTTTAACAAATGGTACTGGCATAACTGGATATCCATCTGCAAAAAATGAAACCAGACCCATACCTCGCACCATGCATAAAAACTAACTCAAAATGGATCAAAGACCTAAATATAAAATCTAAAACTATAAAGTTCATGGAAGAAAAAATAAAAACAACACTAGGAGCCCTAATACATGGCATAAACAGTGTACAAACATTACTAGACCTGCACAAACAGCAGAAGAGAAATTAGGTAATTGGCATCTCCTAAAGGTCAAACACCTACGCTCATCCAAAGTCTTCACCAAAAGAGTAAAAAGATTACCTACAGACTGGGAAAAAGTTTTAAGCTAGGACATTTCCAATCATTGGCTGATCTCTAAAATTTACATGTTACTGAAAAAACTCAACTACAAAAAGACAAATAATCCAATAAAAAAATGGGCAAAGGATATGAACAGACACTTCACTTAAGAAGACATTCAGGTAGCTAACAGATACATGAGGAAATGTTCACTATCATTAGCCATCAGAGAAACGCAAATCAAAACTACGATGAGATTACATCTCACTCCAACAAGGCTGGCATTAACCCAGAAAACACAAAATAATAAATGTTGGAGAGGTTGTGGAGAGACTGGAATACTTACACACTGCTGATGGGAATGTAAAATGGTTCAACCACTTTGGAAATCGGTTTGGTGCTTCCTTAAGAAGCTAGAAATAGAACTACCATGCTATCCATTAATCCCACTCCTTGGAATATATCCTAGAGAAATAAGAGCCTTTTCACGAACAGATATATGCACACCCATGTGTATTGCAGTACTGTTTACGATAGCAAAAAGATGGAAGCAACCAAGGTGCCCAAAACAGATGAATGCATAAATAAATTATGGTATATTCACACAATGGAATACTATGCACTGATGAAGAACAATGATGAATCTGTGAAACATTTCATAACATGGAGGAATCTGGAAGGCATTATGCTGAGTGAAATTAGTCAGTTGCAAATATTGTATGAGACCACTATTATAAGAGCTCAAGAAATAGTTTAAACAGAGAATAAAATATTCTTTGATGGTTACGAGGTTGGTGAAGGAGGGAGGGAGAGGGATTTTCACTAATTAGAAAGCAGATAAGAACTATTTTAGGTGAAGTGAAAGACGATATACAATACAGGTGAAAACACAACTATACTAAACCAAAAGCAAAGCAGTTTCCTGAATAAACTGAATTCTTCGGAGGCCCGCGTATCAGGGGCAGGGGTTTGTGGACCATGGTTTCAGGGGACATCTAAGTCAATTGGCATAATAAAATCTATTAAGAAAACATTCTGCATCCCATTTTGGAGAGTGGCGTCTGGGGTCTTAAAAGCTAGCAAACAGCCATCTAAGATGCAACAATTGGTCTCAACCCACCTGGATCAAAGGAGAATGAAGAACACCGAAGTCGCAAGGTAAGTATAAGCCGAAGAGTCAGAATGGGCCAAATAAACCAGAGGCGACATCAGCCTGAGACCAGAAGAACTAGATGGTGCCCAGTTACAGCTGATGACTGTCCTGACAGGGAGCACAACAGAGAATTCCTGAAGGAGCAGGAGATCAGTCAGACCCCAAATTCTCTTAAAAAGACAAGACTTAATGGTCTGACAGAGACTAGAAGGGTGCTGGAGGTTATGGTCCCCAGACCTTCTGCTAGCCCAAGACAGGACCCATTCCCGAAGCCAGCCCTTCAGACAGGGATTGGACTGTATTATAAGACAGAAAATGATACTGGTGAGGAGTAGGCTTCTTGGATCAAGTAGACACATGAGACTATGTGTGCAGCTTCTGTTTGGAGGGGAGATGTGAAGGTCGAGGGGGACAGAAGTTGGCTGAATGGACACGGAAACACAGGGTGGAGAAAAGGAATGTGCTATCAGATTAGGGGGAGAGCAACTAGGAGTATATAGCAAGGTGTATATAAGGTTTTGTATGAGAGACTGACTTGATTTGTAAGCTTTCACTTAAAGCACAAGAAAAAATATATTTAAAGAGTGCCTTACCAAATATAAATGAAATAAAAAGAATTAAAATATATTGTATTCTGGATACCACTGCAGTTTTGACAGAACTGAAAAACTGCCAAGAAAATATATATATATATATATATATACATATTTTAACCAGAGACATATTTCTGAGTGACAAAGATAATCAGATTATATTTGGTACTACTTTTCAAGTGAGAACCACTCAAGTAAATACAAGATCTCAAAGTGTGTGTGTGATACATTGGCTAAATTTATAAGGAACTACTTATACCCTAGCTTATTAGATGTTTCAAAATGACTGTACAGGTCAGTAGGTTAAAACTACAGATGATCATATATATTCACAGGTTACTTCTGGAGAAAATGAATCAGATATTATGTGTATTATACCGTGTCAAATTTGATCTATTTATGAAGTATTTGACACCATGTCATAAAGTAATATTTGCAAAATTGGCTTAAATGAGTGTGGAGAAGAACAGTTTCATAGATTGAAAAGATGCCCAAAATTCATAAAGAAAGGTAATGACACTTGTCATTGAATAGGATGTAGAAAGTGTCAGGGAGAAAGTTGTGCGAGGCTGGCACGAGTTGTAATCTCCTTTAGTATTAGATTAATGATCTAGGAAAGGAAGCGAACTACACATTAGTGGAATGTGTCAATGTTAATAAATCGGTAGGTGTATCAAAGAATAGAATGAACAAAGAAATAAGTAGACCTGGAGAAGTTATAAATGCAGTTAGAAATATAAGAAAATGAAATTCAGCTTGGAAAAACGCAAACTAACATGCTAGATAAATAATCATTTCAAATAGCAGTATGCATTCACAGAACTTTTTTTTTTAAAAAAAGCATAAGTTAAAATTCAACAGCTTTATAGGAAAACCAGTAAACAGAAAAGAGAATATGTTCTTGTCAGGTTTTTAGTTTTAATCGTAACTATGAAAATCCAAACCAATCCCACTGGCTTCTGTTCTACAGTATTCTAGATCACCAAGACACCGTTAATAATCAGTGCCTCGTGGCAAATATATTAGCAAGAATTAGAGGCTCAGGACCTGAAGTCTGTAGTGAAGCCAGGATTGATGTATAGAGAGGTAAGCATGCCAATGGAGTCCCCGCATGGTGCAAAAGTTTTGCACTGGGCTGCTAACAAAAAGTTTGATGGTTCAAACCCATTCAGAGGAACCTTAGAAAAAAAGATTCAAAAGTTGCCAAAAATAACCTATGGTGTTATAGATCAGAAAGTTTGGGAGGGAAATGAATGAAAGTAGGCATAAGAGGGCTTCTAAATTACTCATCCCCCATGCATCTGTCAGTTTGTCGTACTGTGGGGGCTAGTGTGTGGCTGTGATGCTGGAAGTTATGCCACTGGTGTTCAAATACCAGCACGGTCACCCATGGCAGACAGATTTCATCTGAGCTTCTTCTGAATCTATAAAAATGGACTCATATGGAATGCCCTTCTTTCTAAACTTTTTTCTTTTTAACTGAACATTTTATTTTGAGATATTTATAGATTCACACGCAGTTATAAGAAATAGTACAGAGAGATCATGTATACCCTTCACTCACTTTACCCAAAGGTAAAATTTTGCATAACTATACGCCCATTCCTCAGTTATCAACATGGTTATAGTCCAAATTTTACATAATCAGTGTTATGCAAAAAGGGAAGATGGCCACATCAGATCACAAAATGGAAGATGACCAGATCATTACATAACTGGAAAATTACATCATTATGTAATTTCCCAAACCACTGAGCATCATCACCTAGCCAAGCTGACACATAACCTTAACCATTGCATCTAGTGTCATTCTAGCTTCACACCTCATGTTCATTACTGCCAGTCATGTGTCATTAATGAGCATTTATTGTTGTAAATGCAAAATGTCAGATAATGAGACAGCCGATAAGTGAGAAGTAGGTGTATTATAATATCACAAGTGGTAAATTACCATTTATACAATCTGCCAACTCTTTATGCAACTATTTGTGTGTGGGTATATTTGGTTCTATACAATTATATCACATCTACATTCATGTGACCTCCATCATAGTCAAGATACAGAACAGTTCGAGGATCAGAAGGATTTCTCATGCTTTGAAATCCCTTTGATACACCCATATCCCATTGCATTCCCTACTACCTTCCTGTCTGCAACCCTAACCCCTGAGAACCACTAATCTATTCATAATCTCTATAATTTTGTCATTTCTAAAACACTATGTAAATGTAATCATAGAGTATATAACTTTCACTAATTTTACTTTTTTCATTCAGCATAATTTCCTTGAGAACCAACCCAAGTTGTTCTGTATATCAGCATCAAACTATTGATGTTTGGTATATCAATAGCTTTGTATATCAATCATTTTGATTGTTGAGTAGTATTCCATAGTCTGGATATGTTGTTGTTGTTAGGTGCTGTCCAGTTGGTTCTGACTCATAGTGACCCTGTGTACAACAGAATGAAACATTGCCCGGTCCTGTGCTATCCTCACAGTCATTGTTCTGCATGAGCCCATTGTTGCAGCCACTTTATCAATCCATCTTGTTCAGTGCCTTTCTCTTTTTTGCTGAACCTCTACTTTACCAAGCACGATGTCCTTCTCCAGGGACTGGCCTCTTCTGATAATGCTTCTAAGGAGCATTCTGGCTGTACTTCTTCCGGGACAGATTATAACACAATTTATTTAATAATTCACCCAAAGAAGGACATTTGGATAATTTCCAGTATTGGGTTATTATGAGTAAAGTTGATATGAACATTTACGTACTTGTTTTTGGTGAACATAAGTTTTCATTTCTCTGGAATAAATGTCCAGAGTGCAATTGCTAGATCATGTGGTAAGTTTATACTTAGTTTTTCTTTTCTTTCCTTTCCTTCCTCCCTCCCCTCTCCCTCTCTCCCTCTAACTCTCTCTCTTCCTCTGCCTCCACCTCTGTCTCTTTCTCCAGAAACTGCCAAGCTATTTTGCAGTGTGCCTGACATTTTACAATCTCACCATTGATATATGTATGTTCTGGTTTTTCCACATCCTCACCAGTATTTGGTAATGTCACTAATTTTTTTAAACATTCTAAAACATGTGCAGTGATATTTCATTATGGTGTTAATTTACATTTCCCTAATTGCTGGTAGCATAGTGGTTAAGAGCTACAGCTGCTAACCAAAAGGTAGGCAGTTCAAATCCACCAGACGCTCCTTAGAAATCATACGGGGCAGCTCTACTCTGTCCTATAGGGTCACTATGAGTCAGAATTGACTCAATGGCAACCGGTAATTGCTAATTGTTTTGAACATCACTTCATGTGCTTACTTGCCGTGTGTATATTTTCATCATTGAAATGTCTGTTTATGTCATTTGCCCACCTATGAGTCCCTCTGCCAAAACCACACAGTATTGATTACTGTAACTATGTAGATATGACTTGAAATTGGGTAGAGTGATTCCTTCCACTTTATTTTTCCTTTCTGGGATTGTTTTGACTATTCTAGTTCCTTTGTCTTTCCATGTAGATTTTATAATAAGCTTGCCTTGTCTACAAAAAGCCCTATTATTTTGATAGAAATTGGAAAAAACACACAGATCAATTTGAGGAAAAATTAATTATGCTGTGTCTTCCATTCCAGAAACGTGTTGTCCTTTCATTTATTTATATATTTTTACAAATTTATTTTATCAGCATTTTATAATTGCCATCACTGGGATCCTGTACACATTTTGTTAACTTTTTACCTATGTGTTTTATTTTCTTTGGAATAACTGTAGATCTTATTTAGTTTTTAATTTCTGTCCCCATGTGTTTCTTGTTAGTATACAGAAACATGATTGATGTTTGTCTGTTGATCTTGTATGTGGCTACCTGGGTGAATCCACTTATTATTTCTAGAAGTATTTATTTTTATTTTTGTGGATTCCTTGGGCTTTTTCTATGTTGATAATCATATTATCTACAAATAAGGACTATTTATTTATTTTTTTAATGTGTGTACCCTTAGAAAGAACTGCCTCCTTAAAATAGAGTCAACCTTACTGATGTGGATGGAGTAAAGCTTCTGGACCTTCGTTTGCTGATTTGGCATGACTCAAAATGAGAAGAAACAGCTGCAAACATCAATTAATAATTAGAACAGGGAAAGTACAAACTATGAATCTCAGAATATTGGAAGTCATCAAAAATGAAATGGAACATATAAAGATCAATATCCTAGGAATTAATGAGCTGAAATGGACTGGTATTGGCTTTTCAAATAAGAAAATCATATGGTCTACTATGCTGGGAATGACAAAATGAAGAGGAATGGCACCACATTCATCATCAAAAAGAACATTTCAAGGTCTGTCCTAAAGTACAACCCTGTCAGTGATAGGATAATATCTCTACGCCTACAAGGAATACCAGTTCATACGACTATTATTCAAAGTAACATACCAACCACTAATGCCAAAGATGAAGAAATTGAAGACTTTTTCCAACTTCTACAGCCTGAAATTTGTCAAACGTGCAATCAAGATGCGTTGATAATTACTGGCAATTGGGATGTGAAAGTTGAAAACAAAAAAGAAGGAACCAAAGTCAGAAAATACGGCCTTGGTAATAGAAATAACACCAGAGATTGCATGATAGAATTTTGAAAGACCAATGACTTCTTCATTTCTGATACCTTTTTTTAACAACATAAATGACAACTATAAAGGGGGACACCACCAGATGGAATACGCAGGAATCAAGTCCACTATATCTGTGGAAAGAGATGATGGAGAAGCTCAATATCATCAGTCAGAACAAGACCATGCGCCAAATGTGGAACAGATTACTAATTACTCATATGCAAGTCCAAGTTGAAGCTAAAGAAAATTAAAACAAGTCCAAGTCCACGAGATCCAAAATATGACCTGAGTATTACTCACCTGGATTTGGAGACCATCACAAGAATAGATTTAATGTATTGAACACTGAATATGACACAAGACTAAATGAATTGTGAAATGACATCAAGGACATCATACATGAAGAAAGCAAAAGGTCACTAAAAAGATAGGAAAGAAAGAAAAGACCAAAGAGATGACAGAAGAGACTCTGAAATTTGCCCTCGAATGTAGAGAAGCTAAAGCGAATGGAGGAAATGATGAAGTAAAAGAGCTGAACAGAAGATTTCAAAAGGTGGCTTGAGAAGACAAAGTATTGAAATATACAAAAATATGGAGTTAGAAGACCAAAAGGGAAGAACATGGTAGGCATTTCTCAAGCTGAAAGAACTGAAGAAAAAATTCAAACCTCAACTTGCAATATTGAGGGACTGTATGGAACCCTGCTGAAGAGTTTGTCTGTTAACCAAAAGGCCAGCAGTTTGAATCCACAAGCCACTCCTTGGAAATCCTATCTGGCAGTTCTACTTTGTCCTATAGGGCCACTATGAGTCAGAATCAACTCGACGACAGCAGGTTTGTTTGGTATGGGCAAAAATACTGAACAACACAGGAAGCATCAAAAGAAGATGCAAGGAATATACCAGAATCATAATATTGAAAAGAACTGGTCAACATTCAACTATTTCAAGAGGCAGCATATGATCAAGAACTGATAGTATTGAGGGAAGAAGTCCAAGCTGCTCTGAATGCATTGTTGATAAACAAGGCCCCAGGAATGATGGAATTCTAATAGAGATCTTTCAACCAACAGATGCAATGCTGGAGGTGCTCACTTGTCTATGCCAAGAAATTTGGAAGACAGCTACCTGGCCAACAAACTGGAAGATATCTGTATTTGTGCCTATTCCAAAGAAAAATGACCCAACAGAATGTGGCAATTGTTGAACAATATCATTAATATCACACATAAATAAAATTTTGCTGAAGATCATTGAAAAGCAGCTACAGCTGTACATCGACAGAGAACTGCCAGAAGTTCAAGCCAGATTCAGAAGAGGATGTGGAACAAAGGATATCATTGCTGATATCAGATAGGTCTTGACTGAAAACAAGAGTACCAGAAAGATATTTTCCTTTTTTATTGACTATGCAAATGCATTCAACAGTGTGGATTATAACAAATTATGAATAACTTTGCAAAGAATGGGAATTCCAGAACACTTATGTTTGCTCATGTGAAATCTGTACGTAGGCCAAGAGGCAGTTGTTTGAACAGAACAAGGGGATACTGCTTGGTTTAAAATAAGAGAATATGTGTGTCAGGACTGTATCCTTTCACCATACTTACTCAATATGCACGCTGAGCAAATAATCTGAGAAGCTGGACTATATGTAGAAGAACGAGGTGATAAGACTGGAAGAAGGTTAATTAACAGCCTGTGTTATGCAGATGACACAACCTTCCTTGCTGAAAGTGAAAAGGACTTGAAGCACTTACTGATGTATATCAAAGACTATGGCCTTCAGTATGGATTACACATCAACATAAAGAAAACAAAAATTCTCACAACTAGGCCAATAAGCAACATCATGATTAATGGAGAAAATATCGAAAATAAGGAGAAAAACTGAAGGGATTTTATTTTACTTGTATTCACAATCAACGCCCATGGAAGCAGCAGTCAAGAAATCAAAAGACATATCGCATTGGGCAAATCTGCTTCAAAAGATTTCTTTAAAGTGTTGAAAAGCGAATCTTTCACTTTTAGGACTAAAGTGCCATGGTATTTTCAATCACCTCATATTCATGCAAAAGCTGGACAATGAATAAGGAAGACGAAGAGGAATTGATGCCTTTGAATTACAGTGCTGGTGAAGAATTTTTAATATACCATGGACTGCCAGAAGAAGGAATAAAGTCTCTGTTGAAAGAAGTATGGCCAAAGTGCTCCTTGGAAGCAAGGATGGTGAGTTGTCATCTCAGGTACTTTGGACATGTTATCAGGATGCACCAGTCCTTGGAGAAGGACATCGTTCTTGGTTACGTAGAGAGTCACTGAAAAAGAGGAAGACCTTCAATTAGATGGATTGACACACTGGCTACAACAATGGATTCAAACATAGCAAGTCTTGTGAGGATGGCACAGGACTAGGCAGTGTTTCATTCTGTTGTACGTGGGGTGGCTATGAGCTGAAACTGACTTGAGGGCACCTAATAATATCAACAACAATGTATATACCTTTTATTTCTTCCTTTATTGTTTTGGCTAAAATTTCCAGCACCATACTGAATAAAGGTATAAGAGCAGATATCTTTACCAGTGTAATGAAAAGCATCCAGACTTTCACATTAAATATGTTATGTGTAGTTTTGTTACATAAAAACCCATTGCTGTTCAATCAATTTTGACTCATAGTAATCCTATCAGACAGAGTAGAGCTGCCCCATAGGGTTTCCAAGGAGTGCCTCCTGGATTTAAACTGCCAACCTTTTGGTTAGCAGCCATAGGTCTTAACCACAGTGCCACAAAGGTTTCCATTATAGGTGTTATTTATCAAGTTGAGATAGTTCCTCTCCATTCCTAACTTAATGACAACTTTATAAGAATGGGTTTGGGATTTTCTGTGTCAGTTGGTATGATCATGTCATTTTTCTTCCTAACTCTGTTGATATGGTGGATTACATTTATTTATTTATTTAACTTTTATTGAGCTTCAAGTGAACGTTTACAAATCAAGTCAGTCTATCACATATAAGTTTATATACATCTTACTCCGTACTCCCACTTGCTCTCCCCCTAATGAGACAGCCCTTCCAGTCTCTCCTTTCATGACAATTTTGCCAGCTTCCCACTCTCTCTATCCTCCCACCCCCCCTCCAGACAGGAGATGCCATCACAATCTCAAGTGTCCACCTGATATAATTAGTCACTCTTCATCAGCATCTCTCTCCCACCCACTGTCCAGTTCCTTTCATGTCTGATGACTTGTCTTCGGGGATGGTTCCTGTCCTGTGCCAACAGAAGGTCTGGGGACCATGGCCACCAGGATTTCTCTAGTCTCAGTCAGACCATTAAGTATGGTCTTTTTATGAGAATTTGGGGTCTGCATCCCACTGATCTCCTGCTCCCTCAGGGGTTCTCTGTTGTGCTCCCTGTGAGGGCAGTCATCGATTGTGGCCGGGCACCAGCTAGTTCTTCTGGTCTCAGGATGATGTAGGTCTCTGGTTCATGTGGCCCTTTCTGTCTCTTGGGCTCTTAGTTGTCGTGTGACCTTGGTGTTCTTCACTCTCCTTTGCTCCAGGTGGGTTGAGACCAATTGCTGCATCTTAGATGGCCGCTTGTTAGCATTTAAGACCCCAGATGCCACATTTCAAAGTGGGATGCAGAATGTTTTCATAATAGAATTATTTTGCCAATTGACTTAGAAGTCCCCTTAAACCATGGTCCCCAAACCCACGCCCTTGCTCTGCTGACCTTTGAAGCATTCATTTTATCCCGGAAACTTCTTTGCTTTTGGTCCAGTCCAATTGAGCTGACCTTCCATGTATTGAGTGTTGTCTTTCCCTTCACCTAAAGCAGTTCTTATCTACTAATTAATCAATAAAAAACCCTCTCCCTCCCTCTCTCCCTCCCCACCTCGTAACCACAAAAGTATGTGTTCTTCTCAGTTTTTACTATTTCTCAAGATCTTATAATAGTGGTCTTATACAATATTTGTCCTTTTGCCTCTGACTAATTTCACTCAGCATAATGCCTTCCAGGTTCCTCCATGTTATGAAATGTTTCACAGATTAGTCACTGTTCTTTATCGATGCATAGTATTCCATTGTGTGAATATATCACAATTTATTTACCCATTCATCCGTTGATGGACACCTTGGTTGCTTCCAGCTTTTTGCTATTGTAAACAGAGCTGCAATAAACATGGGTGTGCATATATCTGTGTGAAGGCTCTTGTTTCTCTAGGGTATATTCCGAGGAGTGGGATTTCTGGGTTGTATGGTAGTTCTGTTTCTAACTGTTTAAGATAACGCCAGATGGATTTCCAAAGTGGTTGTACCATTTTACATTCCCACCAGCAGTGTATAAGAGTTCCAATCTCTCCGCAGCCTCTCCAACATTTATTGTTTTGTGTTTTTTGGATTAATGCCAGCCTTGTTGGAGTGAGATGGAATCTCATCGTGGTTTTAATTTGCATTTCTCTAATGGCTAATGATCGAGAGCATTTTCTCATGTATCTGTTAGCTGCCTGAATATCTTCTTTAGTGAAGTGCGTGTTCATATCCTTTGCCCACTTCTTGATTGGGTTGTTTGTCTTTATGTGGTTGAGTTTTGACAGAATCATGTAGATTTTAGAGATCAGGCGCTGGTCGGAGATGTCATAGCTGAAAATTCTTTCCCAGTCTGTAGGTGGTCTTTTTACTCTTTTGGTGAAGTCTTTAGATGAGCATAGGTGTTTGATTTTTAGGAGCTCCCAGTTATCAGGTTTCTCTTCATCATTTTTGGTAATGTTTTGTATTCTGTTTATGCCCTGTATTAGGGCTCCTAGGGTTGTCCCTATTTTTTCTTCCATGATCTTTATCGTTTTAGTCTTTATGTTTAGGTCTTTGATCCACTTGGAGTTAGTTTTTGTGCATGGTGTGAGGTATGGGTCCTGTTTCATTTTTTTTGCAAATGGATATCCAGTTATGCCAGTACCATTTGTTAAAAAGACTATCTTTTCCCCAATTAACTGACACTGGGCCTTTGTCAAATATCAGCTGCTCATACGTGGATGGATATATATTTGGGTTCTCAATTCTGTTCCATTGGTCTATGTGCCTTTTGCTGTACCAGTACCAGGCTGTTTTGAGTACTGTGGCTGTATAATAGCTTCTGAAATCAGGTAGAGTGAGGCCTCCCACTTTCTTCTTCTTTTTCAGTAATGTTTTGCTTATCTGAGGCTTCTTTCCCTTCCATATGAAATTGGTGATTTGTTTCTCTAACCCCTTAAAATATGACATTGGAATTTGGATCGGAAATGCGTTATATGTATAGATGGCTTTTGGTAGAATAGACATTTTTACTATGTTAAGTCTTCTTATCCATGAGCAAGGTATGTTTTTCCACTTAAGTATGTCCTCTTGAATTTCTTGTAGTAGAGCTTTGTAGTTTTCTTTGTATAGGTCTTTTACATCCTGGGTAAGATTTATTCCTAAGTATTTTATCTTCTTAGGGGCTACTGTGAATGGTATTGATTTGGTTATTTCCTCTTCAGTGTTCTTTTCATTGATATAGAGGAATCCAAGTGATTTTTGTATGTTTATTTTATAACCTGAGACTCTGCCAAACTCTTCTATTAGTTTCAGTAGTTTTCTGGAGGATTCCTTAGGGTTTTCTGTGTATAAGATCATGTCATCTGCAAATAGAGATAATTTTACTTCCTCCTTGCCAATCCGGATGCCTTTTATTTCTTTGTCTAGCCTAATTGCCCTGGCTAGGACTTCTAGCACGATGTTGAATAAGAGCGGTGATAAAGGGCATCCTTGCCTGGTTCACGTTCTCAAGGGAAATGCTTTCAGGTTCTCTCCATTTAGAGTGATATTGGCTGTTGGCTTTGCATAGATACCCTTTATTATGTTGAGGAATTTTCCTTCAATTCCTATTTTGCTGAGAGTTTTTATCATAAATGCGTGTTGGACTTTGTCAAATGCCTTTTCTGCATCAATTGATAAGATCATGTGGTTTTTGTCTTTTGTTTTATTTATGTGATGGATTACATTAATGGTTTTTCTGATATTAAACCAGCCTTGCATACCTGGTAGAAATCCCACTTGATCAGTGGGATTTTTTTGATATGTTGTTGTATTCTATTGGCTAGAATTTTGTTGAGGATTTTTGCATCTATGTTCATGAGGGATATAGGTCTGTAATTTTCTTTTTTTATAATGTCTTTACCTGGTTTTGGTATCAGGGAGATGGTGGCTTCATAGAATGAGTTGGGTAGTATTCCGTCATTTTCTATGCTTTGAAATACCTTCAGTAGTAGTGAGGTTAACTCTTCTCTGAAAGTTTGGTAGAACTCTGCAGTGAAGCCGTCCGGGCCAGGGCTTTTTTTTGTTGGGAGTTTTTTGATTACCGTTTCAATCTCTTTTTTTGTTATGGGTCTATTTAGTTGTTCTACTTCTGAATGTGTTAGTTTAGGTAGGTAGTGTTTTTCCAGGAATTCATCCATTTCTTCTAGGTTTGCAAATTTGTTAGAGTACAATTTTTCATAATAATCTGAAATGATTCTTTTAATTTCATTTGGTTCTGTTGTGATGTGGTCCTTTTCGTTTCTTATTCGGGTTATTTCCTTCCTTTCCTGTATTTCTTTAGTCAGTCTAGCCAATGGTTTATCAATTTTGTTAATTTTTTCAAAGAACCAGCTCTTGGCTTTGTTAATTCTTTCAATTGTTTTTCTGTTCTCTAATTCATTTAGTTCAGCTCTGATTTTTATTATTTGTTTTCTTGTGGTGCCTGATGGATTCCTTTGTTGCTCACTTTCTATTTGTTCAAGTTGTAGGGATAGTTCTCTGCTTTTGGCTCTTTCTTCTTTTTGTATGTATGCAACTATCGATATAAATTGGCCTCTGAGCACTGCTTTTGCTGAGTCCCAGAGGTTTTGATAGGAAGTATTTTCATTCTCGTTGCATTCTATGAGTTTCCTTATTCCCTCCCTGATGTCTTCTATAACCCAGTCTTTTTTCAGGAGGGTATTGTTCAGTTTCCAAGTATTTGATTTCTTTTCCCTAGTTTTTCTGTTATTGATTTCTAGTTTTATGGCCTTGTGGTCTGAGAAGATGCTTTGTAATATTTCGATGTTTTGGACTCTGCAAAGGTTTGTTTTATGACCTAATATGTGGTCTGTTCTAGAGAATGTTCCATGTGCGCTAGCAAAAAAAGTATCCTTTGCAGCAGTTGGGTGGAGAGTTCTGTATAAGTCAATGAGGTCAAGTTGGTTGATTGTTGTAATTAGGTCTTCCGTGTCTCTGTTGAGCTTCTTACTGGAAGTCCCGTCCTTCTCCGAAAGTGGTGTGTTGAAGTCTCCTACTATAATTGTGGAGGTGTCTATCTCAGTTTTCAGTTCTGTTAAAATTTGATTTATGTATCTTGCAGCCCTGTCATTGGGTGCATAAATGTTTAATATGGTTATGTCTTCCTGATCAATTGTCCCTTTTATCATTATGTAGTGTCCTTCTTTATCCTTTGTGGTGGATTTAAGTCTAAAGTCTATTTTGTCAGAAATTAATATTGCTACTCCTCTTCTTTTTTGCTTATTGTTTGCTTGATATATTTTTTTCCATCCTTTGAGTTTTAGTTTGTTTGTGTCTCTAAGTCTAAGGTGTGTCTCTTCTAGGCAGCATATAGACGGATCGTGTTTCTTTATCCAGTCCGTGACTCTCTGTCTCTTTATTGGTGCATTTAGTCCATTTACATTCAGCGTAATTATAGATAAATAAGTGTTTAGTGTTGTCATTTTGATGCCTTTTTATGTGTGTTGTTGACAATTTTATTTTTCCACATACTTTTTTGTGCTGAGACGTTTTTCTTATTAAATTGTGAGATCCTCATTTTCATAGTGTTTGACTTTATGTTTGTTGAGTCATTACGTTTTTCTTGGCTTTTATCTTGAGTTATGGAGTTGTTATACCTCTTTGTGGTTACCTTAATATTTACCCCTATTTTTCTAAGTAAAAACCTAACTTGTATTGTTCTATATTGCCTTGTATCACTCTCCATATGGCAGTTCTATGCCACCTATATTTAGTCCCTCTTTTGATTATTGTGATCTTTTACATATTGACTTCAATGATTCCCTGTTATGTGTTTTTTTTTTTAATTAATCTTAATTTGTTTGTTTTTGTGATTTCCCTATTTGAGTTGATATCAGGATGTTCTGTTTTGTGACCTTGTGTTGTGCTGGTATCTGATATTATTGGTTTTCTGACCAAACAATATCCTTTAGTATTTCTTGTAGCTTTGGTTTGGTTTTTGCAAATTCTCTAAACTTGTGTTTATCTGTAAATATCTTAATTTCGCCTTCATATTTCAGAGAGAGTTTTGCTGGATATATGATCCTTGGCTGGCAGTTTTTCTCCTTCAGTGCTCTGTATATGTCATCCCATTGCCTTCTTGCCTGCATGGTTTCTGCTGAGTAGTCTGAACTTATTCTTATTGATTCTCCCTTGAAGGAAACCTTTCTTTTCTCCCTGGCTGCTTTTAAAATTTTCTGTTTATCTTTGGTGTTGGCGAGTTTGATGATAATATGTCTTGGTGTTTTTCTTTTTGGATCAATCTTAAATGGGGTTTGATGAGCATCTTGGATAGATATCCTTTCGTCTTTCATGACAAGTTTTGTGTCAGGAGTTCTTCAACTATTTTCTCTCTTCTTTCTGTCCTCCCTCCCTGTTCTGGGACTCCAATCACCCACAGGTTATTTCTCTTGATAGAGTCCCACATGATTCTTAGGGTTTCTTCATTTTTTTTAATTCTTTTATCTGATTTTTTTTCAGCTATGTTGGTGTTAATTCCCTGGTCCTCCAGATGTCCCAGTCTGCATTCTAATTGCTCAAGTCTGCTCCTCTGACTTCCTATTGTGTTGTCTAATTCTGTAATTTTATTGTTAATCTTTTGGATTTCTACATGCTGTCTCTCTATGGATTCTTGCAACTTATTAATTTTTCCACTATGTTCTTGAATAATCTTTTTGAGTTCTTCAACAGTTTTATCGGTGTGTTCCTTGGCTTTTTCTGCAGTTTGTCTTATTTCGTTTGTGATGTCTTTAAGCAGTCTGTAAATTAGTTTTTTATATTCTGTATCTTCATTTGGGAAAGATTTTGATTCTTTTGTTTGGGGGGTTGTAGAAGCTGTCATGGTCTACTTCTTTATGTGGTTCGATATGGACTGCTGTCTCCGAGCCATCACTGGGAAACTAGTTTTTCCAGAAAATCCGCTAAAAATAAAATGCAGTCAGATCCCTATCAGATTTGCATTTGGGTTATAACCACCACCTTGTTCCCTGTAAGGATGAAAGTCTGAGATTTGGATCATATATGCTTGGCTGTAGCTGGTTCTGTGTTTTTAGTCCAAGTAGGGGTGGATTTTTGGTCCCTGGGTTTTTTTTTTTGTTGTTGTTCCTTCTCTCAGGCCGAAAGAGTGGGTTAGGAAAAGACCAAAAGTAAAAAAAAAAAAGGGGGAGGGGAAGCAAAGCTGCCGCGGAGCCGGAGCCGGAGCCGGAGCCGGAGCCCTTCTCCTTCTGGCTCAGGCAATTCCAATGTTAATGAAGCCGCCTGGGAAGGGTGGGGGAGGGATCAGAGAGATAGGAGAGTAGCACCTCAGAATATAGCCAGAGTTGCTTGTCTTGCTTGGAATGACTATTATATCTGAGATTCCCGCGGGGCGTGTCGCCTATGTGTGCTGGCTGTGTGGAGATTGCCCCCCGGGGATCTGGCCCACTGAAGCCACGGTCAGATCCTCCGCTGCCAGTCCCACGCCCCGCGTAAAGTTTCCCTTGCTGGGACGGTGCACTCCCGACTCCAAAATCAGTCACTGCCTCCCGGGGACTTCTCGACCGCCAACCGTCACCACGCCGCCCCTGCAGACCAGCTGGGCCCCCTCCCGGGGTTAGTTCAGGGAAGTGGAGCAGCTCTCTGTGCTTGTGCTGTGCCAGTGCCCAGTCAAAATCCCAGCGGGACGGTTCCCCGGCTGGGACGCTGCTCTCCCAGCTCCAAGACCAGTCACTGTCTCCTGGGGACTTCTCCCCCCTGCTGCGTCGCCATACCGCCCGCATGAACCGGCTGGGCCCCCTCCCGGGGTGAGTTCAGGGGGGTAGGGCTGAGCCCCTTGTTTGCACCGTCAGCTCCCCTGGGCTCTGCCCTAAATCGGGCGCCAAAGGTTACCTGACTGGGGCGCTGGCTCCAGGCTCTGAAAACAATTGCTGCTTCCCCATATTTGTTCGTTTTCCGTCTCTAAATCTGTGTTTGTTGTTCAGGGTTCGTAGATTGTTAAGTACTTGATCAATTCACTTGTTTTTCCAAGTCTTTGTTGCAAGAGGGATCCGGGGTAGCGTCTCCCTCGTCCGCCATCTTGGCCCTGCCCACCTGATTTATTTTTAAATAATGAACCAGTATTGCACATCTGAAATAAATATCACTTGGTAACGGTGTGTAATTCTCTCTATACATTGTTAGATTAAATTTGCTAATATTATGTTCAGGATTTTTGTCTAAGTTTATGAAAATTTTTGGTTGGTCATTTCCTTATTTGCACAGATTTGTCTGGCTTGGTTTCATGGTACTACTAGGATTGCATTACCTTGTATGGGCAATCCACAATTTATCTGTTCTAAGGATGATGGCCATTGGGGTATTTGACCATTTTGAGCTATTTCAAAAATTGTTGCTATGTCTTTTGGTGAATATATGAATGCATTTCTACCAGGAATAATTTCAGGAGTGGAATTGCTAGGTCACAGGTAATGCACATGATTAGTTTTAATAGATATTGCTGAACAGTTATCTACAGTGGTGGTAACAATTTACCAATACTGTAGAAGAACTCCAATTTTTCACACTTTTCCCAGTACACAATAATTACTGTCTGTCTTTTTAATGTTAACTATTCTCGTGGGTTTTTAGTGGGATCATTTTATGATTTTAATATTCATTTCCCTGAAGACTAAAGACATTGAGATTCTTTTCCTATTTTGCTCTCTTTTACAAAGTGCCTGAACAATTATTTTGCTCATTTTCCATTAAGTTGTCTATGTTATTGATCAGAAGGAATACATATAACAAACCAAAACCTGTTGCCATTGAGTTGATTCTGACTCATAATAACACTATAGGACAGAGTAAAACTGCCTCATAGGGTTTCCAGGAAGTGGCTGCTGGATTCCAGCTGCCAACCTTTGGGTTCACAGCCAAGCTCTTAACGACTTCGCCACCAGGGCTCCATGTATATGTACATATATAAGTATACATATACATATAGAGGGGCCTGGGTGGCACAAAAGATTTGCAATTGGCTGCTAACTCAAAGGTTTATGGTTCTAACCCATCCAGTGGCTTTGCAGAAGAAAAGTCTGGCAAACCGCTTCCATAAAGATTCCAAGATGTCAGACACATTGCCATCGAGTTGATTCCGACTCACAGAAACCCTATAGGACAGAGTAAAACTGCCCCATAGAGTTTCTAAGGCTGCAGTCTTTACGGAAGCAGACTGCCACATCATTTTCCCGTGGAGCAGCTGGTGGGTTTGAACTGCCGACCTTTCTGTTAGCAGCAAGCACTTAGCCACTGTACCACCAGGTCTCCATGAAGATTAGATCCAAGAAAATTCTATGGAGCAGTTCTGTTCTACAACACATGAGGTCTCCATGAGTCAGGGGCAATAGCAACTGACAACTGCATATATATATATATATATATATATATATATATATATATATACACACACACACACACACACAAACACAGATATATACACACACATATGTATGCATATGTATCTATATATACACACATACATATATACATACATATACATATGTTTTCTGTACATGAGTCTTTTGTCAAATGTACGTATTGGAAATATATTCTTCCCATATGTATCTTGTTTTCCAATTCTATAAATCGTGTCCTTAGACGAACACAATTTCTTAATTTGAATAAAGTCATTTATAAAGGTTTATTGCATTAAGCATTTTTTGTGGGTTTAAGAAATCACTGTCTACTTCAAGGTTATGGCTCTTCTACTGTTTTTTTTTTTTCCTCATATGCTTTATAATTTTACCCCACATCTTTTTCTAGTACAAATATTTTTTCCACAGGATACGGTTTGAGAAACATCACTTTTAATTTCTGAGTTCCTTCTAAGCAATATATATTCATCGTGGCTTTACTAGCCCTTCCAGGACCCAGATGGATTTATGGATTTTCCTTTTTCTCCAATTAGCATTGTTTCAGATGACTACACTATCCAAATATTTCTCTTTGTGGCGAACCAACATCTATGTGTAGAGTGATCCAATGCTTCATGGAATGGCACTGATTTAATATCTTATTTTTATCAAAATTCTGGTTCTGTTTAGACAACTTCTTTGAGTTCCTTTTTGGTAGTAACCTTTTAAAAAATGTATTTTACTTTCTGTCATTTTGACATAATGAAAGCCAGATTGTCGTAAATAAAACCGGACACAAAAATGTACACATGCCCAAAGCTGTGAGACATAGTTTGGCATCATCTAAAGAAGAGCTTGCACTGGGCCTCCAGCTCCTACAAACAGAACACTTTGGCCTGCCCCTCTGTCTTCTGTCATCAGCCCTACCACACAATAAAAAATTTTAATATATTGCAATGCCTGTTAGTATACTTGTTCTTAGAAATAAAAACTACTTGGGAGATGTATATGGGAAAACTGAGACTTGGATTAAAAAAAAAAAGGCAGCCAGACACAAATATGCATATTTTGGTGATTAAGGGTAAAATGTACAAATATAACTTTCTTGAATCTTATATTTTGAGTGAGTAATATTTGAAAAACATCCAGACTATGTACTTAACCTTTGATCTTAAAACACGAATTAATTCCATGTGTCTTATTAAAGGCGTTTTTAATTTCACAACAGTAATTTTGGCAGAGTTTGAGGTATGTTTGGGGAGTGTGAAGCAATTTCTAGAGTGCTTTTAATAATATACATTCACACCTGCATTCTTTGAAAGTTATAAAACATGAGATTACAGCATTAAACAAAATGAAATTTTAGCTAATAATACAATTTAATTTAGCAGTTTGTATCAAATGTGAAATCAACCAGGCAAAACAAATTATAATTACTTTGATGTACGACTTAATGTGTTTGAAATAAATGCTAATTACAGCATTAGCCATTATTAAACCTTTAATCATAGACAGTGTTGTGATGAATAGCAGCAGTATTTGGAAGCCACTGTAGGGTGCATATTTGCTCTATGAGTTTAATATTTGTGGATGCTACAAGTTTCTTACTGTGAAAAGTCACACACTAATGGATCTGTTATTATATTTTTTGGAT
Source organism: Elephas maximus indicus (assembly GCF_024166365.1). NCBI lineage: Eukaryota > Metazoa > Chordata > Mammalia > Proboscidea > Elephantidae > Elephas > Elephas maximus. Next base: position 137,216,096 of record NC_064820.1, read on the forward strand.
TATTTTGATTTTTGAATAGGGAATTGTGTAGTATTAAATCAGTTAAATTGGAAGAAATAATTGCAAAGTTCTATGGTCCTTCATTCTTTCAAATAGTTTTTATGGACACCCACATACTTACCTGAATAACTTTCTCTTTTTTTTTCTTTTTTTAATTTTGTTATGTTTTAGGTAAAAGTGTACATGCAAATTAGTTTTTGTAAAAAGGGCTTAAGGGAAGTGTCTGACCACCTCCAATCCCACGGGGGGAAGGAGAACAAAGATCAACAGCCCAATGCTGATCCCAGTGAGGCAGAGGTAAGACACACATCCTCTCTCCGCCATCTTTACGAGCTCTGACACCAACCATCCCTTGAAAAACACTCTATACTTGTCTGCTAGGTTGGATAATTCATTGCAATGACCACTCAGAACTCACAGACCATACTCACAATTATGGAGTTTATTAGGGAAGTTAACAGTTACAAATGTGCTCACAGGCACGCCTCTCCCTGGCCCTCAGTCTCTGCCCAAAGGAACTCAGCTTTCTCTGTTCTTGGGCCGGGAAGCCCACCATGCCCTTTCCTACTGCCAGGTCTCTGCTGCTGATCTCTTCTTCCTTGGTGGTGGTAGGCTCTTCTCCTCTGCTCTGGACTTGGCTCTCTTTTAAGGTAAAACTAATCCCCTTGGTAGGCCACAATTACCCTATCACACAGTCGCCTGGGTGGGAGTTACAATACCATGGCTAGAAAGACCACATGCAAAAGTAATTAATCGCACTGCAGTTTTTCATTAAAAAATTTATATGTAATTTTTTTCTTTTTTGACATTGTCAGTACTCTCCTCCTTTCTCTTCCCACCCTGGGTTCTCCATGTCCATTCTTCCAGTTTTCCTGTCCCTTTCTGCCTTCTCGTCTTTGCTTTTGGGTGTTGCCCAGTTGGCCTCTTATAAGTGGTAGAACTAAGAAACATGTTTCTCACATGTGTTATTGTTTTATAGGCCTGTCTAAACTTTGGTTGAGTGGTGGGAGTCAGGAGAGGCTCCAGTTCTGAGTTAGCAGGGTGTCCAGGGACCATGATCTCAGGGATTCCTCCAGTCTCTCAGACCAGCAAGTCTGCAGTTTTTCTTTGTTTGTTTTGTGAATTCGTATTTTGTTCTACATTTTTCTCCTGTTCTGCCAGGACCCTTTATTGTGATCCCTACCAGAGCAGTAGGTGGTGGAAGTAGGGCACCATTTAGTTCTTCTGGGCTCAGGCTGGTTGGTGGAAGTACTAATTCATGTAGTCCATTAGTCTTTTGGACTAATATTTTCCTTGTATCTTTGGTTTTCTTCATTCTTTTTTGCACTGAACATGATATAAACAATAGATACATCTTAGATGGCCTAGCTTACAAGCTTATAACATACCCTAGACACTACTCACCAAAGTAGGATATAGAACATTTTCTTTATGAACTGTGTTATGCCAGTTGACCTAGATGTCTCCAGAGACCATGGTCTCTAGCCCTCAGCCCCAGTAATTTGGTCCCTCAAGGTGTTTGGATGTGTCTATAAAGCTTCTATGACTTTGCTTTGGTCAAGTTTTGGTGACTTCCACAATATTGTGTGTTGTTTTTTCCTTCACCAAAGTTAACACTTGTCTACTACCTAGTTAATGATGTGCCCTCCCTATTAACCATCAAAAATTTTTGTTTTTGCTGTGTGTAAACCTTTTCCTGCATTTTTATAATAGTGGTCTCATATAATATTTGTCCTTTTGTGATTGACTTATTTCACTCAGCATAATGCCTTCCAGATTCATCCATGGTGTGAGATGTTCCCAGATTCATCATTGTTCTTTATTATTGAATAGTATTCCATTGTGTGTATGTACCATAATTTATCCATTCATCTATTGATGGGCATTTAGATTGTTTCCATTTTTTGCTGTTATGATAATGCTGCAATGGACATGGATGTGCATATGTCTATTCATGTGACAGCTCTTATTTCTCTAAGATATATTTCTAGGAGAGAGATTTCTGGATCATATGGTATTTCTATTTTTAGCTTTTTAAGGAGGTGCCATATTTTCCAAAGTGGCTGTACTATTTTACATTCCCACCATCAGTACATAAGAGTTCCTATCTCCCCACAATCTCTCCAACATTTGTTATTTTCTGTTTTTTTTTTTTTTGTGTGTGTGTGTGTGTGCCAGTAATGTTAGGGTGAGATGGTATCTCATTGTAGTTTTGATTTGCATTTCTCTAATGATCTCGAGTATTTCCTCATCTGTCTGTTAGCTGCTTGAATGTCTTCTTGGTAAAGTGTCTGTTCATATCCCTTGCCCATTTTTGATTGGATAATTTGTCTTTTTGTTGCAGAAGTATTGAGGTATTTTACAGATTTTGGAGATTAGACACTTGTCAAATGTGCCCTAGCGAAAATATTTTCCCAGTCTATAAGTTCTCCTTTTACTCTTTTGGTGAAGTCTTTCGATGAGCATAAGTGCTTAATTTTTAGGAACTCTGAGTTATCTAGTTTATTTCCGGTGTTTGTGCATTGTTAGTTATGGTTTGTATCATATCTATGCCATGTATTAAGGCCCCTAGAGTTGTTTTAGGTTTTATATTTAGGTCTTTCAACAATTTTGAATTAGTTTTTGTTTATGTTGTGAGATATGAATCCTGTTTCTTTTTTTTTTTTTTTACAGGTAGACATCCAGTTTTGCCAGCACCATTTGTTAAAAAGACTGCCCTTTCCCCATTTGGTTCTTTGTCAAAGATCAGCTGACCATAGGAGGTTGAATTTACATTTGTGTTCTCAATTCTGTTCCTTTGGTCTATGTGTCTGCCGTTGTGCCAGTAACAGGCTGTTTTGATATCCTGGCTGCTTAGTAGGTTCTGAGATCAGGTAGTGTGACCTCCTACTTTGTTCTTTTTCTTCAATAATGCTTTGCTTATCTGGGACCTCTTTCTTTTCCATATAAAGTGGGTGGTTAGTTTTTCCATCTCATTAAAGAATGCTACTGGTATTTGGATAGGGATTGCATTATATCTGTTTATCAGTTTGGTTAGGATTGATATTTTTCACAATGTTGAGTCTTCCTATCCATGAGCATGGTATGCGTTTTTATTTGAGTAGGTCTCTGTTAGTTTCTTGCAATAGTGTTTTGTAGTTTTTTTCTGTATAGGTCTTTTACATCTCTGATTATATTTATTCCTAAGTGTTTTATCTTTTTAGGGGATATTATAAATGGTATTGTTTTCCTGACATCATTTTTTGAAGCTCTCTCTGTTGGTATATGGAAATTCAACTGATTTTTGTATGTTGATCTTGTATCCTGCTACTCTGTTGAATCTATTAGCTCTGGTAGTTTTCTTGTGGAATCACTGGGGTTCTCCATGTATAGGATCATATCATCTACCAATAGGGATGGTTTTACTTATTGCTTTCTAATTTGGATGCCCTTTATTTCTTTTTCTTGCCTTATTGCTCTAGCTAGGACTTCCAGCACAATGTTAAATAGGAGTGGAGATAAAGGGCATCCTTGTCGTGCTCACATTCACAGGGGGAATGTTTTCAACCTCTCATAGTTGAGCATGATGTTATCTGTTGGTTTTGTATAGATGCCCTTTATTATGTTGAGGAATTTCCCTTCTTTTCCTATTTTATTGACAGTTTTTGTTAAGAATGGGTATTGGACTTTATCAAATGCCTTTTGTGTGTTGATTGAGATAACCATGTGATTCTTTTCTGTTGTTCTATTTATTTGCTGGATTACATTGATTGGTTTTCTAATGTTGAGCCATCCTTGTATACCTGGTATGAATCTGTTTCGTAATGGTATATTACTTTTTTATATGATGCTGAATTCTGTTGCCTAGAATTTTGTTTAAAATTTATGTACCTGTATTCATGAGAGATTTTGGCCTGTAATTTTCTTTTTTTGTGGTGTCTTTGCCTGACTTTGGTGTCAGGGTTATGCTAGCCTCAAAGAATGAATTTGGGAGAATTCTTTTTTTCTCTATGCTATAAAGTAGTTTGAATAGTACTGATGTAAGCTCTTCTCTGAAGCCATCTGGGCCAGGGCTTTTTTGTTGTTGTCGTTATTGGAATTTTTTCATTATCTCTTCCATCTCTTGTTGTTATAGGTCTGTTCAGATTTTCTGTCTCACCTTGTTTTAGTTTATGTAGGTAGTATGATTCGAGTAACTTGTCCATTTCCCCTAAGCTCTCAAATTTGTTGGAATAAGTTTTTTCTTAGTATTCTGTTATGATACTTATTATTTCAGTTGCGTTTGTTGTAATGTCCCCCATCTCATTTCTCATGTGTGTTAATTGCTTTCTCTCCTCTTTTCCTTTTGTCAGTTTGGCCAGTGGTTTGTTGATTTTGTTAGTATTTTCAAAGAACCAACTTTTGGGCTTGTTGAGTCTTATTATTATTTTTCTGTTATCTATTTTATTTATGTGTGCTCTTTGTTGTTGTTTTTAGGTGTCATCGAGTTGGTTTCAACTGATAGCAGCCCCATGCACAACAGAACGCATCACTGCCTGGTCCTGTGTCATCATCACAATCGTTGTTATGCTTAAGCTCATTGTTACAGCCACTGTGTAACTCTATCTTGCTGAGGGTCTTCCTCTTTTGCTGACCCTCTCCTTTGCCAAGCATGATGTCCTTTTCCACAGGCTGGTACCTCCTGATAACATGTCCAAAGTGTATGAGACAAAGTTTTACCATTCTCGCTTATAATGAGCATTCTGGCTGTACTTCAAAGACAGATTTGTGCATTTTGGCAGTTCATGATATATTCAATATTCTTCATCAACATCGTAGTTCAAAGGCATCAATACTTCTTCAGTCTTCCTTATTCATTGCCCAGCTTTCACACGCATATGAGGCAATTGAAAACACCATGGCTTGGGTCAGGTGTACCTTAGTCCTTAAAGTGATATTTTTGCTTTTTTTTTTGATATCTTTGCTTTTTAAAACTATAAAGAGAACTTTTTTCAGCAGATTTACCCAATGCAACACCTCCTTTGGTTTCTTGACTGCTGCTTCCATGGGTGTTGATTGTGGATCCAAGTGAAATGAAATCCTTTACAACTTCAATCTTTTCTCCATTTATCATGATGTTGCTTACTGGTCGAGTTGTGAAGATTTTTGTTTTCTTTATGTTGAGGTATAATCCATACTAAAGGCTGTGATCTTCGATCTTCATTGGTAAGTGCTTCAAGTCATCTTCGCTTTCAGTAAGCAAGGTTGCCTCATCTGCATATGGCTGGTTGTTAATGAGTCTTCCTCCAATCCTGATGTACCATTCTTCATATAGTCAAGCTTCTCATATTATTTGCTCAACATACAGATTGAATAAGTATGGTGAAAGGATACAACCTTGACACACACTTTTCCTGAGTATAAACCATGCAGTATCCCCTTGTTCTGTTTGAATGACTGTCTATGTACAGGTTCCACATGAGCACAAGTAAGTGTTCTTCCCAATGTTATCCATAATTTGTTATGATATATACAGTCCAATGCCTTTTCATAGTCAATAAAACATAGGTAAACATCTTTCCAGTGTTCTCTGCTTTCAGCCAGGATGCATCTGACATCAGCAATGATATCCTTCATTCCATGTCCTCTTCTGGATCTGGCTTGAATTTTTGGCAGTTCCCTGAAGTTATACTGCTGCAACCACTTCTGAATGATCCTCAGCAAAATTTTACTTCTCTGTGACATTAATGATACTTTTTTAAAATAATTTTTATTACGCTTTAAGTGAAAGTTTACAAATCAAGTCAGTCTCTCACACAAAAACCTATATACACCTTGCTACAAACTCCCAACTACTCTCCCCCTAACACGACAGCCCGCTCTCTCCCTCCAGTCTCTCTTTTTGTGTCCATTTCGTCAACTTCTGACCCTCTCTGCCTTCTCATCTCCCCTTCAGGCAGGAGATGCCAACATAGTCTCAAGTGGCCACCTGATCCAAGAAGCTCACCCTTCACCAGCATCCGTCTCCAACACATTGTTCAGTTCAATCCATGTCTGAAGAGTTGGCTTTGGGAATGTTTCTTGTCCTGGGCCAACAGAAGGTCTGGGGGCCATGACCACTGGGGTCCTTCTAGTCTTAGTCAGACCATTAAGTCCGGTCTTATGAGAATTTGGGGTCTGCATCCCACTCCTCTTCTGCTCCCTCAGGGGTTCTCTGTTGTGATCCCTGTCAGGGCTCTCATTGGTTGTAGCTGGGCACCATCTAGTTCTTCTGGTCTCAGGATGATGTAGTCTCTGGTTAATGTGGCCCTTTCTTCATTCTCCTTTGCTCCAGGTGGGTTGAGACCAATTGATGCATCTTAGATGGCTGCCTGCTAGCATTTAAGACCCCAAGCGCCACTCTTCAAAGTGGGATGTAGAATGTTTTCTTAATAGATTTTATTATGCCAATTGACTTAGATGACCCCTGAAATCATGGTCCCCAAACCCCTGCCCCTGCTACACTGGCCTTCGAAACATTCAGTTTATTTAGGAAACTTCTTTGCTTTTGGTTTAGTCCAATTGTGCTGACCTCCCCTGTATTGTGTGCTGTCTTTCCCTTCATCTAAAGTAGTTCTTATCTACTATCTAATTAGTGAATGCCCCTTTCCCACGCTCCCTCCCTCCCCGCTCTCCTAACTACAAAAGAATGTTTTCTTCTCAGTTTAAACTATTTCTCGAGTTCTTATAATAGTGGTCTTATACAATATTTGTCCTTTTGCAACTAATTTCACTCAGCATAATGCGTTCCAGTTCCCTCCATGTTATGAAATGTTTCACAGATTCCTCACTGTTCTTTATCAATGCGTAGTATTCCATTGTGTGAATATACCATAATTTATTTATCCATTCATCCGTTGATGGGCACCTTGGTTGCTTCCAGCTTTTTGCTATTGTAAACAGTGCTGCAATAAACATGGGTGTGCATGTATCTGTTCATGTAAAGGCTCTAATTTCTCTAGGATATATTCTAAGGTGTGGGATTGCTGGATTGTATGGTTCTATTTCTAGCTTTTTAAGAAAGTGCCAAATCGATTTCCAAAGTGGTTGTACCATTTGACATTCCCACTAGCAGTGTGTAAGTGTTCCAATCTCTCCACAGCCTCTCCAACATTTATTCTTTTGTGTTTTTTGGATTAATGCCAGCCTTGTTGAAGTGAGATGGAATCTCATTGTACTTTTGATCTGCATTTCTCTAATTGCTAACGATTGTGAACATTTCCTTATATATCTGTTAGCTACCTGAATGTCTTCCTTAGTGAAGTGTCTATTCATATCTTTTGCCTATTTTTTAATTTGGTTATTTGTCTTTTTGCAGTTCAGTTTTCGCAGTATCATGTAGATTTCAGAGATCAGGCACTGATTAGAAATGTCATAGCTAAAAACTTTTTCCCAGTCTGTAGGTATTCTTTTTACTCCTTCGGTGAAGTCTTTGGATGAGCATAGGTGTTTGATTTTTAGGAGCTCCCAGTTATCTACTTTTTCTCCTACATTCTTTATGTTTTGCATACTGTTTATGCCATGTATTAGGGCTCCTAACGTTGTCCCTATTTTTTCTTCCATGATCTTTATCATTTTAGATTTTACATTTAGGTTTTTGATCCATTTTGAGTTAATTTTTGTGCATGGAGTGAGGTATGGGTCTTGTTTCATTTTTTTTACAGATGGATATCCAGTTATGCCGGCACCATTTGTTAAAAAGACTGTCTTTTCTCCATTTAAGTGTTTTAAGGCCTTTGTCAAATATCAACTGCTCATATGTGGATGGATTTATGTCTGGATTCTCAATTCTGTTCCATTGGTCCATGTATCTGCTGTTGTACCAGTACTAGGCTGTTTTGACTACTGTGGCAGTATAACAGGTTCTAAAATCAGGTAAAGTAGGGCCTCCCACTTTGTTCTTCTTTTTCAGTAATGCTTTATCTATCTGGGGCCTCTTTCCCTCCATATGAAGCTGGTCATTTGTTTTTCCATCTCATTAAAGAATGTCATTGGGATTTGGATTGGAATTGCATTAAATGTATAGATCGCTTTTGATAGAATAGACATTTTATAATGTTAAGTATTCCTATCCACGAGCAAGGTATGTTCTTCCACTCATGTAAGTCTCTTTTGGTTTCTTGCAGAAGTGTACTGTAGTTTTCTTTGTATAAGTCTTTTACACCCCTGGTAAGATTTATTCCTAAGTATTTTATCTTCTTGGGGGCTACTGTAAATGGCATTGATTGGTGATTTCCTCTTCAGTGTTCTTTTTTGTTGGTGTAGAGGAATCCAAGTGATTTTTCTATGTTTATCTTGTATCCGGATACTCTGTTGAACTCTTCTTCTATTAGTTTCAGTAGTTTTCTGGAGGATTCCTTAGGGTTTCCTGTGTATAAGATCATGTCATCTGCAAACAGAGATACTTTGACTTCTTCCTTGCCAATCTGGATGCCCTTTATTTCTTTATCTAGCCTAATTGCTCTGGCTAGGACCTCCAGCACAATGTTGAATAAGAGTGGTGATAAAGGGCATCCTTGTCTGGTTCCCGATCTTAGCAGGAATGCTTTCAGGCTCTTTCCATTTAGGGTGATGTTGGCTGTTGGCAATGATACTTTTTGATAATTTTCCCGCTCTGTCAGATCATCTTTTTTGGAAATGGGTACATATATGCATCTCTTCCCGTTAGTTGGCCAGGAAGTTGTCTTCCAAATTTCTTAGCATATATGAGTGAGCAATTCCAGCAATGTATCCCTTTGTTGAAACATGTGAATTGGTATTCCATCAATTCCTGGAGCTTTGTTTTTCACCAATGTCTTCAGTGCAATTTGGACTTCTTCCTTCAGTACCATCATTTTTTCATCATATGCTACCCTCTGAAATGTTTGAATGTTGATCAGCTCTTTTTGGTACAGTGACTATGTGTATGCCTTCCTTCTTATTTTGATGCTTCCGGCATCATTTAGTATTTTCCCCGTAGAATCCTTCAATATTTCAAGTCAAGATCTTAATTTTTTTCTTCAGTTCTTTAAGCTTGCTAAATGCTGAATGTGTTCTTCTTCTTTAGTTTCCTATCTCCAGGTCCTTGCCCATTTCATTAGAATTCTTTTCTTTGTCTTTTCAAGCCATCTTTTGAAATCTTCTGTTTAGCTCTTTTACTTCCTTTTGCTTTATTTACTCCAAGTTCAAGAGTAAGTTTCAGAGTCTGGTCTGACATCCATTTTGATCTTTTCTTTCTTTCTTATCCATTAAATGACGTCCTGCTTTCCTCATGTATGATGTTCTTGATGTCATTCCACAACTTGTGTGGTCTTTGATCATTAGTGTTCAATACATCAAATCTATTTTTGAGATGGTCTCTAAATTCAGGTATGACATACTCAAAAGTCATACTTTGTCACTCATGAACTCATTCTAATTTTCTTCAACTTCAACTTACATATGAGTCAAATATGTAGCAACTGAAGATTTTTACCAAATTCTGCAGTCTGAAATTGATCAGTCATGTAATCAAGATTCATCGATAATTTCTTGGGAGTGGAATGCAAATGTTTGAAACAAAGAATGATTGGTAGGTGTAAATAAAATATGGCCTCAGTGATACAAATGATGCTGGAGATCACATGATAGGATTTTGCAAGACCAGTGACTTCGTTGCAAATACCTTTTTTCCACAACATAAACTGTGACTACACACATGGACCTCACCAGATAGAATACACAGGAATCAAATTGACTACATCTGTGGAAAGAGAAGATGGAAAAGCCCAATATCATCAGTCAGAAAAAGGCCAGTGGCCACCTGTGGAACAGACCATCAGTTGCTAATATGCAAGTTGAAGTTGATTGTTGCTCTAGTCTTTATTATTTCCTGTCTCTGGTGGCTGTGGGTCTTTCACTTTTCTCTATTTGTTTGAATTGTAGAGCTAACCTTTGGATTTTGGCCCTTTCTGTTTTAATCTGTGTGTTTATTGCTATAAATCGACCTCAGTGTGCTGCCTCTGCTGTGCCCCAAAGGTTTTGGTATGATGTGTTTTTTTTTCTCATTTGATTCAAGGAATTTTAGATTCCCTCTGAGTTCTTTTATTATCCATCTGTTTTTAAGTGAGGTGTTATTCAGTTTCCTTGTATTTGATTTTTTTTTTTTTCCTTGCTCTTCCTATTGTTGATTTCTACTCTTATGACAGCATGATCAGAAAAGATGCTTTGTATTATTTCAGAGTTTTGGATTTTATTGCAAGTTGCTTTGTGGCCTAAAATGTGTTCTAGTCTGAAGAACGTTTCATATGTGCTGGGAAAGAATGTATACTTTGGTGGTATTTGGTGGAGTGTTCTATATACATCTATGAGGTCAAGTTGATTGATTTTGGCCTTTACACAATCTGTATCTTTGTTGAGTTTCTTTCTACACGTTCTGTCCTTTACCAAGAGTGATGTGTTGAAGTCTCCTACTACTGTCGTGGAACTATTTCTCTTTCCAGTGCTGTTAGGATTTGTTTTATGTATTTTGAAGCCCTGCTGTTGGGTGTGTAGATATTTATTAAGGTTATGTGTTCTTGGTGGATTGTCTCTTTAATCATTTTATAACTTACTTCCTTGTCTTTTATGGTTGATTTTTCCTTAAAGTCTATTTTGTCTGAGAATAGTATTGATACTTCTGCCCCTTTTTGGTTACTGTTTCCTTAATTTTTTTTCCATTCTTTGATTTTTAATATATTTATGTCTTTGTGTCTAAGGTGTGTCTCTTACAGACAGCATCTTGCTGGGTCATACTTTTTTATCCATTCTGCCACTCTCTCATTTTACAAAAGCATTTAAATCATTTATATTCAGTGTGATAACTAATAGGTATGACTTTATTTCTGCCATGATGTGTGCTTTTGTATGTGTGTGTATATGTGGTACTGAGATATATATATATATATATATATATATATATATATATACATATTTTGTTCCTCTTACTTTCTTAAGTTCTTTTTGTTTGTAGATATTCTTTTCTTTTGTTATTATAAATTTTGTGTTCACTGAAGTTCATGTTCTTTTTTTTATTTTGATGAGTAGGCTTGTTAACTTTCTTTGTGGTTACCTTTAAATTTACCCTTATCTTCCTAAGTTGGAATCCAGTCTTTTATTAGTTGATATTGCCTTGACTTATTCTCCATTTGAAAGTTCTATATCTACACTACTTGTTCACCCCACTTTATTGTTTTGATGTTGTGGTCATTTACAGATTGACCTCTCTGTTTCCCGTTTTAATTTTAAGTCTTTTAGCTTTGTTTTATTATAGTGAGTTTTTTTTTTTTTTTTTTCCTCACCTAGGTTGCCATTTGGCTGATATTGTCCTCTGTTTTAGACTGTGGTTGTTATCTGATGTTATTGATTCTATGAAGGAAGTCTTCCTTTAATATTTCTTGTAAGTTTCATTTGGTTTTTATGAATTCCCTTAAATCCTGCATATGTAGAAATGTTCTACTTTCACCAATGTATTTGAAAGAGTTTTATAGGATATGTAAATTTTTTTTACTTTTGATGTTTTATATATGTCATCCTGTTGCCCTCTTGCCTGCATGGTTTCTGCCAAGTAATCAGAATGTAGTCTTATTGTTTCCCCTTTGTATATGATTTTTCATTTTTCTTGAGCTGTTTTCAGGATTCTTTTTTGTCTTTAGTTTTGGCAAGTGTGATTATATGTCTTGGTGACTTTCTTTTGGGGTCTACCCTATATGGGGTTCGTTGAGCTTCTTGAATGTTTAGCTTTTCATCTTTCATGATATTTGGGGAGTTTTCTGCTAGGAAATCTTCAACAATTTTTTCTGTGTTTTCTGTTTCTCTGCCTCTTTTGACACTCCGATCATGTACAAAGTTATACTCTTGATGTGTCCCACATAATTCTTGGGTTTTCTTCATTGTTCTTCACTCTTTCTCTGATTTTTCCTCAAACAAAGTGACATCCATGAATTTGTCTTGAATCTCACTGATTTTGTCTTCCATAGTTTCAAATTCATTCCTAAAACCTATTGAGTTGTCCATTTCTGAAATTTTGTTGTTTTCCTTTTGAGTTTCTAGTTGCTGTTTTTGTATAATTTCTAATTGTATATTTATTTTGACTTTCTTCTATTACTTTGTCTGCATTTTCCTTGATTTTGGCTGTTTTGTTTTGTTTTCTCTGTTTTTTCCATTATTTTGTCTGTTTTTTTCCTTAGTTTTGTCTATGTTTTCCCTGATCTCTTTCCTAATCTCTTGGAAAGCCCTAAATATTAGTCTTTTGAATTCCGTATCAGGTAGTTCTACTGCCCTTTTGTCTCCTGGAAGGTCATCAGATTCATTATTTTGGTCACTTGCTTGAGCCATCTTGTCCCAGTTTATGTTTTGATATTGTCTGTGGTCTCTGAAACATTTGGTGTTATTTTCTTTATTTAATTGATTGTATATTCATTTGTTTCATCCTACATCTTTGTTTTGTTTTGATATGTCAGGGTGAGCTAGCCAGGCATGCTTTGGTGTTTGCTTGTCTGGGGGCATGGTAGGTCTCACCACCTTGTCTGGGAGGGCAGGGCAACAGCAGGCAGGGCAAGCCCACTTCACTGTACATTGGTTTGATGAGGCAGCTGAGGGCAGACTGGGTGGGCAATGTCAGCCTCCTGAAGTTGGTTCAGCAATGTGGGAGCATACACAGTCCCTCACCAGATAGGCATGAATGTCAGACGGAAAGTGGTACAGACTTGCTTCCCTTCCTTTATCAGCTGTTCAAATGGTAGGATGGGAGGGGCAGTGCAGGCCCAGTGCAGTGGCAGTCCTGAGTACCAGGGACACTCTAGTCTTGGTGTCATGGTGAGGTCTAGTGGGAAAAGGGGATGGCATATAAAGCCAGGTTGGGGGGAAGAAAAGAGAGAGAAAGAAAAAATAAGGGTAGCCAGTGGGTGGGGGTGGGGTGGACCTGGGAGTCAGCAGAAAGGGGGGGAGGTGGCAACTCAGCTAGGTGGAAAGAAAAAAAAAAGAAAAGGCAACATAATGGGGGTTGGCAGGTGGGGGCAGGCTGGTGTGCCAGGCACACTATCTGTGGTGGTGCAGCAGAGGCCAGTGGCAAGAGTGGGCAGATGATGTACAGTGCTAGGTGAGAGGGACAAAGAAAAGCAATAGAAAAAAGTGGAAAAAATGTCAGCATGGCAGGGGCCAGAGAGTGGGGCTGGAGTGGACCCAGGGGCCTGTAGGAAGGGAAGGGAGGTTACATACTGGGCAAAGAGGGAGGGAGAAAGAAAAGAAAGAAGAAAAAGGTGGCATGTTGGGGTCCATAAGTAGGGGGTGGGACAGACCCAGGACAGTGGCAGGCCATTCCACCAGTGGCTCTCTAGACACAGTGGGTCAGTGGGACCCAGTGGAAAGGGGGTAACATAGTGCACAGGGATAGGTGGTTGGGAGAAAGAAAGGAAAGAAAGAAAAAAGAAAAAAAGAAGAAAAATAGTGACATGTCAGGAGCTGCCAGGTGGGGGCGGGTCAGACCCTGGGTGGTGGCAGACCGGTAGCACTCTAGCTGCAGCGGTGCAGGGGGTGCTGGTGGGAAGGGGTAGAGGTGGTATACAGGGCTAGGTGGAAGAGAGAAAAAGAAGGAAGAAAGGAAGAAAAAAATGGTGCAGAGTGAACCAGTGGGTGGGTGCAGTGGACCCACAGTGATGGGCCAGTGGCTCTCTAGCTGCAGCAGTGTGGTAAGGCCTGGCAGCTGGGGCATTAGGTGAAATATGGGACTAGGTACGAGGAAGAAAAAAAAGGAAGAAAGAGAAAACAAAAAATAAATAAAAAACTAATGGTGTGGCTGGGGCTGGTGAGTGGGGATGGGGTGGTCCTACGGGCCAGTTGGAAGGGAAGGCAGGTAACATACAGGGTTAGGTAGGAGGGAGAAAGGAAAGAAAGAAGAGAAAGAAAAAAAGCAAAATAAAATGGCTGGGGCTGATGGGTTGGAATGGGTGGACCCGGGCAGCCCAGCAGGAAGGGGAAGAGGGGATATATAGGGTAGGTTGGAGGCAGAAAGAAAGGGAGAAAGGGGGAAAATTTTTTTTTAAAGGCATGCCGGTTGCCAGTGGGTGGAAGTAACATGGACTCCGGGGCACCAGTGGGGCAGTGACTCTATCCATGGTGGTGTGATATGCCTCAGTGGGAAGGGGTAGAGGTGGTGTATGGGGTAGGTGGGAAGGAGGAAGAAAAGAAAGAAAGGAGAAAAGAAAAATAATTGCCATCAGGAGCTGATAGGTGGGGGTGGGGTGGATCTGGGGAGATGGTGGGCAGGTGGCTGTCCAGCCAAGGTGGTGCAGTGTGGCCCTTTGAGAAGGAGTGAAGGTGGGGTATGGTGCTAGGTGGGAGTATGAAAGAAAAGGAAGAAAGAAGAAAAATGGCATGGTGGGAGCCAAGGTTGGGGGCAGGGTAGATCAGAGGTGGTGGCAGGCAAATGGCTCTCTAACCAAGACAGCATGGCTTGGCCCAGTGGGGAGACACAGAGGTGGAGTATGGAGCTAGGTGAGAGGCAGAAAGTATAGGAAGGAAGGGGGAAAAACTGGCATTCCGTGAGATGGCAGGTGAGGTAGGGAAGACTGAGGCTGGCAGTAGGCTGGTGGCACTCTAACCAAGGTGGCACAGCATGGCCTGGCTGAAAGAGGTGGAGACGGAGTATGGGGCAGAAGGTTGAGGGGTGAGAAAACATGTTTCTCTGGTTACCAGGTGTTCTGTCTCCTGTTGGGAGCTCCAGTAAGTTGCCTTTGCATATTTCCTGTCAAAGGTCGTTGCTGGCTGTGCTTCAAGATAGCGATGCTTTGCCATGTTAGTTAGCAAGGGATCTCCATTCTGTATCCCTCCTTGTTCTCTGTTTTCCATCAGTTTCTTCTTCCATTCAGTGTTTGACCTAGTTCTTTATTCCTTCATTTGATGCTTAGGGTTCCAGAATTGAAGTTTGTACCTGTTTTACTTAGTTTTTCAGGTCTTTGCTGTAGAAGGATGGCATAACGCCTCTGTCATGGTGCCATGTTGCCTCTGCTTCCTCAATAACTTTCTTCTGCTCAGATAAATGAGACTATGTCTTATTAGCAAGGATAACAATGATCACTTTTCCTAACATATAAACATTGTTTCTATATACAACTATTTCCCTTGTCATTGTTGCAGGTAAAATGTTGACAATGTTTAATTTTATTTAGAATTAGTTTATATCAAGCATGTTAAATATGCAATATGGATCTCTGGGGCAGATACCATCTCAGAACCCCTAATCAGCAGGTCGATGCTGACTCATGCCCCAAGAACCAGAGGTCAGAGGATGATGAGTCAGATGCTGGATCTAGAGAGGGCAAGCTTTGCCAGAACATCCATATATATTGGATGCAGGCCACACCCTCCCAAGAAAACTCCCCTTAAATCAGATTATAAAATGGAGGATAATTACATGATACCAAGAATCATAGCCAAAGCAAGTTGACACATAACATTAATCATCACCTATAGGGTCGCTATGAGTCAGAATCGACTCCACAGCAGTCGGTTAGGTTTTTGTGGGATATATAAATGCCATTGAAGGAAAATTTATCTTTGGAAAGAAGAATAGTACTAGAAAAATCTGACACTGGATTTATTTGCTGCTTTTTTGAAAACCAGGTTAGCGATCATTTAAAAATAAAGACCATGCATTTGCTAGAGCAGAATTTTATTTATGTCTTTGGTTTACAGCTTAATTATGTACTACAGAAAAATGATGTTTCTATTATGTTTTATTAATTTAGGAAAAAGCTTAGTTCTTTATTGTCTTTGAAAGCTAAAACAAAGTGTCAACTGGCATATTATTTACACAAATGTTTCAAGAAATATCTCAAGTTCCTTTGTAAGAATATTTTCTAGTTCCTTTGAATTATTGAGAAAAATTTCAATTATTAAATATGTGCATCACCCCCTGAAAAACTCTGATAATTTCAGTTCCTTGGCATAAAT
This sequence comes from Elephas maximus indicus, assembly GCF_024166365.1. Taxonomy (NCBI): domain Eukaryota; kingdom Metazoa; phylum Chordata; class Mammalia; order Proboscidea; family Elephantidae; genus Elephas; species Elephas maximus. The sequence goes on from NC_064820.1 coordinate 137,232,041, forward strand.
AAAATGACAACATACTTATTTAAAGTTACCCATAAGACATTCTTCAGGCACTCGATAAATACTGCATGTTTTTTAAAAAATAAATTTATGACGCTTAGCGAATAAAATTGTACAACCATTTTCTGTAGAATTTATGGTTTGTGTTAGATGAATACACATGCAGAAGAAACAAAAATGAACTTAGATATAAGAGTTTGGGGTAGAAACATAATAAACACAGAAAGAGATTTGGGAGAAATTTAGCAGGAAAGAATTCTTCGGGAAATTGTGATCTGATCAGCATTTTGAGAATTTTCTAGGGAGCAGTTTGAAGTTCCTGGGGCCCTGGTGCCAAAAAGTACACTTTGGACCCTGAGGTAAATAACTCTCACTGGATATGCTGAAGAAGGCTTCACAAAACTGGTACCTTCTCTGTGATATCCTATCCCTTCCAAGTACAAAAAAATATTCAGAAAACTGCATGCCTTTACTTCTGGCTTCTGAGTTGCCAGGTCAGGCTGCCTGGCTGGTGCAAATGATTAAGTACTGGACTACTAGCCTAAATGTTGGCCGTTCGGACCTACTCAGAGGTGCCTCAGAAGACAAGCATGGCAACCTTCTTTCTATAGATCACAGCCTTGAAAATTCTATGAAGCAGTTCTACTCTGCAAACACGGGGTTGCCAAGAGTCAGAATTGATGGCAACTTCTGTAGCAAAACAAAAGTAAAATTAGCATAGCTATTGACCTATGCCTCTTATGCTGTCATTTCATCTCAAACAAAATTCCTACTTTAAGACGCCCTGATATTCAATATTATAACATAGCGTGCACCCCGTCCCTTGCAAAATTGATAAAATGGTATTTTCAAGATTGCTGTGTTTAATTGATATCTGGTGTCCCAAACACTGTGCCAAGTGCTTTATATTTATTATCTCTTTAAATTTCATAATAGCTCTAGGAGTTAAACAGCAGGCAGTAAAGCTAGATTCAAACCTAGGCCTGCTTTTACGCTAAACTAGTATTCTCAGTTCCCAGATGCAGAAACAAATAGAATTTATTGAGTAGAGGTCATTTATTTAAACACCCTTTGATATTTGTAAATACCTGGGTGGCACAAAGGAGCCTGGATGGTGCTAGCGGTTTGTGATCAGCTGCTAACATAAAAGGTTGGCATTCAAACTCACTCAGCGACTCCATGGAAGAAAGGCCTAGCAAACTGCTTCCATAAAATTACAACTAAAAAAAAAATTTTAAAAAACCTATGAAGCAGTTCTGCTTTGTAACATATAAGGTTGCCATGGTTTGGAATCAACTCAACAGCAAGTTTTTGGGTTTTTTTTTTTTTTTTTTTGGTATTTGTAGCAGTTGTTCTTATAAAAATTTTCCATAAACAAGTATTTCTGTACATGTAGACATTTAGAAAACATGGATGAGCATGAAGAAGAAACTGAAAGTTACCTGTAATCACACCACAGAGAGAAAGTTGAAGTACATTTGCTCTCCACAGTAAAAATATTTTTGGCTCCTTTTTCTCTTGGTACATAACAGAAATATATAACAGAAATAGTATCATATAACATCCCCTTGACTTCTAAAACGCTATTCAGTTACTGTGCAATCTGTCAGATTACTGAAAATCTAAATAGTAGAGACAGATAGAAAATGAACAAACTCCACTAGCAGCCAAACTCAAAACGATGAAGCAAAGAAAAACTGCATAAATTCTACAGTCAGATCTTGAATTTTCCACGTGCAAATTGATAGAGTGGAAAAAACAAAAACCTTAGCATAATTAAAAAATAAACAAATAAACCCATTGCCATCAAGTCGATCTTGACTCATGGCAACCCTACTGGACAGAGTAAAACTACCCCATAGAGTTTTCAAGGAGTGCCTGGTGGATTTGAACTGCTGACCTTTTGGTTAGCAGCTGTAGCACTTAACCACTAAGCCACCAGAGTTTCCTTAGCATAATTAGTGAGTTCAAATGCTGGTTCCATCGCTCAATAACCAGGTGGCTTTGACAAGGATACACTGTTATATGAATGAAAATCAAAGACAAGAATCAAAAGAAAGTACTTGAAAAGGCAAATGTTTAAGTTTTAAATAAGGACAGAGGAATTAGAGTTAGAAAGTTAAAGCAATCATTTAGAATGCATAGGAAAATAAATTAAAAAAGAAACTTGCCTGGAATGTAAAGAAAGAAAAAAGATTATAAAAGATTTATGAAGGATTATAAAAGATTTTTAAAAACTGAATGTAACAGAATTTAAAGATGAAATGTAGAAAAGAAAAATAGAGTGAAATATTCCCAGTAGTATAGAAAAATGGAGAGTGTGGTTGTTCTTGAGAACAAAAATAAAGAGAAAAACTTACCCAAAGAAATGCAAATGTTTATCTTCCTTGCTTGGCCTAAGTTGCTACATTGCTATATTAGGTGAGGAAAAAAGAAAAGACCACATTTCATTTCTTATGAATAAAAGAAAATATGTGCATTTTAGACTCCCAAACATCCTGACCTCAAATGATATTTGACTTTTTCCTTCTTTGAATTTTGATATCCTTATGATTTTAACCTAGTACAAGATAAATACTATTATAGCTTTAAAATGATGAAGTCCATTAAAAGCACTAGCCAGTTTCTTACAGTCAACTTCATTGACCTCCCCTACACCCTAAGAATTTATATGTTTAACTCTGATTTAAAATTGACTTCCTTATTAATGAAATCAAATACCCTTGCTCTCTTTTTCTTTTGTGCTGGTTTAAACATTGGACCCTGTGGATATTAACTACATTCCTCATGTTTTTACTGCTTTAATCCAGACCCACTGAATCTTTCCAGATAATTTCAACTCATATGAAAATTACGGGTTCTTGCTTTTTCAACTTGGTTACTGGTGACTCTTTTTGCTTCATCAGTTTCTCTAACCTGCTTTTACAGCATTTAGTATATTTACCTAGGTAGAATGTAGTTGATAGAACAGTAGAAATGTAGGAGTAAAATGTAGATAAAATTTAAAACGTTTTAGGACTCAGAGATTTCACTCAAAGTAATATGATCATTTTGGCAATGAACTATTTTTTCATAGTGCTGGTGGCATAAACAAAGATACAAAATTTATTTTTAACTGTGCTAATGATTCTAAAGCTTATGTATGGTAATGATAATGATTTTAATTTAGATAGTTATTCCTTTTTTCACTTCAGAATGAAAACTGATTGTCTCAAATGGTATTTGTGAGTCTAAATGAGCATATTATTATATTTGTACAGGCATACTTCAGAGATATTGTAGGTTCAGTTCCAGACCACTACAGTAAAGAGAATATCACAATAAAATGATTCACACAATTTTTTTTTGGTTTCCCAGTACATATAAAAGTTATGTTTACAATACACTGTAGTCTAGTAAGGGTGCAATGGCATTATGTCTAAAAAAAAAAGTACATACCATAGTTTAAAAATACTGCTAAAAAATGCTAACCACCATTTCAGCCTTCAACAAGTCACAATCTTTTTTCTGACAGAGGGTCTTGCCTTGATGTTGATGGCTGCTGACTGATCAGGGCAGTGGTTGCTGAAGGTTGGGGTGGCTGTGGCAATTTCCTAAGATAAGAGAACATTGAAGTTTGCCACCTCAATTGGCTTTTCCTCTCATGAAAGCTTTTTCTGTAGTATGCGATGCTGTTTGATATTACCCATAGTAGAGCTTCTTTCAAAATGGAGTCAGTTCTCTCACAACCTGCTGCTTCACCTTGCACTTTTATGTTATGGATATGGCTTCTTCCCTTAAACCTCAAGAACCAACCTTGCTGGCTTCAAACATTTCTTTTGCACCTTCCTCACCGATCTCAGCCATCATAGAATTGAAGAGAGTTAGGATCTTGCTCTCAATTAGGCTTTGGCTTAAGGGAATGCTGTGGTTGGCTTGATCTTCTATCCAGACCACTAAAACTTTTTCGGGATCGGCAATAAGGCTGCTTTACTTTCTTATCATTCACGTGTTCACTGGGGTAACGCTTTTAATTTCCTCTGAGAACTTTTCCTTTGCGCTTACAACTTGGCTAACTGTTTGGCACAGATGCCTAGATTTCAACTTATCTCAGCTTTTGACATGCCTTCCTCACTAAGCTTAATTATTTCTAGCTTTTGATTTAAAGTGAGAGATGTGTGACTCTTTCTTTCACTTGAACACTTAGAGGCCATTGTAACGTTATTAATTGTCCTAATTTCAATATAGTTGTGTTCTTTTTTTTTTAAGGAACAGGGAGGCCCAAGGAGAGGGAGAGAGATGGGGGGAGCATTCAGAACACACACAACATTTATTAGGTTCGCCATCTTATATGGGCCCAATTCATGGAACTCCAAAACAATTACAACAGTACCATCCAAGATCACTAATCACAGATCGCCATAACAGGAGTAATGCTAATGAAAAGTTTGAAATATTGTGAGCATTACCAAAATGTGACACAGAGACACAAAGTGAGCATGTGCTGTGGGAAAAATGGTGCCGATAGACTTGCTTGAGGCAGGCTTGCTGCAAACCTTAAATTTGTAAAAAATGCAGTGTCTGTGAAGTGCAATGAAACAAGGCATGCTATATTCTCATATATAAAACTATTTGTGTAGACAAACCTCTTTACAACCTACACTACAAACTTATGAAGTAGATAGTTTATTTCTACCTTAAAGTAATAAAATCAATGCATAGAAATTTTAAATGTCTTGATAAAGTCCATGCAGCTAGATTCAGCTGTTGAGAAGCACCTTGAATTACTCCAACTTATTCCTGGATGTTTCTCACAACTCCAGTGTCATCCCTATATGCTCTTTAAAAAGGAAAAAAAAAAAAAAGTTGCCTTCAAGTCAACTCTGACTCATGGTCGGTTACCCACATATGTCAGAGTAGACCTGTGCTCCATTGGGTGTTCAATGGCTGATTTTTCAGAAGTAGATCCCCAGGTTTTTCTCTCTAGGTACTTCTAGGTGGGTTGGAAACACTAGCTTTTCAGTTAGTAGCCTAGTGCTTAATCATTTGTGACAACCGGAGACTTCCATATGTTCTTTAGAAGATACCATTTCCTTCTTCCCCTCCCTCCTTCTCATTTTTTAATTATATTTACCCTGAATGCTATTCTAAAACTGAGAGGAAAAATTACTTTCCTCAGTGTAGTTGAGCCAGTGATTTCAGCTAGAACTATAATATTCTGCCTACAGAATTAGGCCAGTAGCACAGGCCTCTTTAGAAGACAAGACTTTGGAAAGAGTAATTAAAGTATATAGATCAATAAGTGAAAGAACATAAGATGAAGTCTCACCATCCTTGCTTCTAAGGAGCATTCTAGCTGTACTTCCCCAAGACAGATTTGTTCATTCTTTTGGCAGTCCATGGTATATTCAATATTCTTCACGAAGACCATAATTCAAAGGCATCAATTCTTCTTTGGTCTTCTTTATTCATTGTCCACCTTTCTCATGCATACAAGAAAATTAAAAATACCATGGCTTGGGTCAGGTGCACCTTAATCTCGTTGAAAAAAAGGTACTTGCAATGAGTAAGTTGTTGGTTTTGCAAAATTTAATCATGTGATCTTTGGCATCATTTCTAAAACCAAAACCATATTTCCATCTACTGTTCTTTCTTATTTGTTGCCAGCTTTCACATTCCAATCACCAGTAGTTATCAATTCATCTTGATTGCATGTTTGATCAATTTCAAACTGCAGAAGCTGGTAAAAATCTTCAACATTTTCATCTTTGGCATTAGTAGTTGGTGCATAAATTTGAGTAATAGTCATATTAACTGGTCTTACTTGTAGGCATATGGGTATTTCCTAACACTGACAGTGCTGTACCATGCTATTCCTCTTCAAATTGTCATTCCTGACATAGTAAAACATACAATTGTCTGATTCAAAAAGGTATTTCATTTCATTTCACTAATGCCTAAGTTATTAATCTTTATGGATTCCATTTCATTTTTGATGACTCCTGTTTTCCTAGATTCATAATTCATACATTCATGCTCCGATTATTAAAGAATGTTTACAGCTGTTTCTTCTTATTTTGAGTTCTGCCACATCAGCTTATGAAGGTCCTGAAAGCTTTATTCTACCCACATCATTAAGGTTGACTGTCCTTTGAGGAGGTAGCTCTTCCCCAGTCATTACATTCAGCCCTACTTTAAGGAGACAGATCTTCTTCAGTCATATTTTGAGTGCCTTCCAACATCAGGGGCTCATCTTCTGGCACTATATCAGACAGTGTTCCACTACTATTCATAAGGTTTTCACTGGCTACTTTTTTTAGAACTGAATAACCAGGACCTTCTTCCTAGTGCGTCTTAGTCTGGACTGTACTGAAACCTATCCGCCATGGGTCACCCTGCTGGTATTTGAAATGCTGGTAGCATAGCTTCCAGCATCACAGCAACGTGTAACCCACCACAGAATGACAAAATAACAGACAAGTGGTAGTCTTTAAGAATAGAGGACTTTAAATTGAAACAACCATTTCGTAAAAGTGTTTGGTAAGATCTACCAAAATTGACCATAAGCTTACTAAGGAAATAAAGACCTATGTGCACCAAAAGAATGTTCAAAGCTCCATTATTCATAAGAGATAAAAACCATAAATAACCTTTCCATCCAGCCACCTTAAAATAAATAAATCAGAATATACAGTGGAATTCCACGAAGCAAAAGAAAAATATATGAAGTATTATGACACAACCAAATGAATGAACATTATAGATATGATATCGAGAAAAAAGACAGACTTTATGATAACATGTATATGCAACTTCAAAACAGGCAAAAATGAATCTATAGTGATGCAAGTCAAAGTAGTGGTTGAGTTTGGAGGTGATGTTTACTGGAAGGAGCACAAGAAACTGTTCTGGGATGTTGGTGATATTTTAAAAATTGATGTCTTCATCTGTGTGCTTACATGGACATGTTCCCTTTGGCAAAAACAAAATCATTGAGCTGTATATTTATGATGTATATTATTTCATTAGTGAATTGTAATACTTAAATACAATTTTAAAAAGTATTTTCTAATGAACTAATTTTTTCCCAGGGATTTAAAAATATGTCAATATCAAAAAAATCTATTGATGTGACTCACAGCATGGTAGATTATAATGGGGGAAAAAAATGATTATCCAAAAAATCAAATGAGAAATGAAGACAAAATCTATTAATGGTCAATACAAATTTGTGATTAAAAATAAAGTGAATTAGCTTCTGCGGTCTTAAACACTAGCAGGCAGCCATCTAAGATGCATCAATTGGTCTCAACCCACCTGGAGCAAAGGAGAATGAAGAACACCAAAGACACAAGGTAATTACAAGCCAAAAAGACAGAAAGGGCCACATAAACCAGAAACTACATCAGCCTGAGACCAGAAGAACTAGATGGTGCCCGGCTACAAGCAATGACTGCCCTGATAGGGAATACAACAGAAAACCCGAGGGAGCAGGAGAGCAGTGGGACGCAGACCCCAAATTCTTGTAAAAAGACCAGACTTAATGGCCTGACTGATACTAGAAGGACCCTGGAGGTCATGGTCCCCAGACCTTCTGTTAACCCAACACAGGAACCATTCCCAAAGCCAACTCTTCAGACAGGGATTGGACTGGATTATGGGATAGAAAATGATACTGGCGAAGAGTGAACTTCTTGGATCAAGTGGACACATGAGACTCTGTTGGCATCTCCTGTCTGGAGGGGAGAAGAGAGGGCAGAGGGGATCAGAAGCTGGTGGAATGGACATGAAAAGAGAGAGTGGTGGGAAGGAGTGTGCTGCCTCATTAGGGGGAGAACAATTAGGAGTATATAGCAAGATGTATATAAATTTTTGTATGAAGAGACTGACTTGATTTGTAAACTTTCACTTAAAGCACCATAAAATTTTTTTAAAAAATAAAGCAAAATAACTGTGGTTAATTATACAAAGTCTACAACAAATATGTTTTACAACAAATAGGTTTAATAAAGAAACAAGGCTTCCTCTTAAGACTGGGATTAAAAGATTATGATATAAACTAGGGAAACCCTGGTGGCATAGTGGTTAAGTGCTATGGCTGCTAACCAAAGGGTCGGCAGTTTGAATCTGCCAGGCACTCCTTGGAAACTCTGTGGGGCCATTCTACTCTGTCCTATAGGGTCGCTATGAGTCGGAATCAACTCGACGGCACTGGTTTTTTTTATATATATATATATATATATATAAACTAGTGTTTGGTCACTGTGGTTAGACATGCAACATAGCCAAAAAAAGTAAGAAATATGATATGTAAGTTTGGAAATAAGTGATTATACTATCATTATTATAGATGATTATGATCTGGATAGGAAATGCAAGACAGTTAATAGCTATATCAGTGGCAATCCAATGAACAGTTTATTTAAAATTGAGCAGACATTTGAAAAAAAGGTAAATTTATATCTCACATATTATATTTGAATAGTATAAGGAGATCTCCAGAATGAGGTTCAAATGTTGATAAAAAGAAGAATAAAGCTAGAGAGCTAGAAAGACAGAAAGTAAGGCAATATAAAGTTATAGCTGATATGATTTTAATTAGAATTTAGATGACCCTTTTATCTGTGACCCTCAAATGCAGAGCACATAAAAAAGAAGGCAGGAATATCCTACCAATTAAAAAAAATAATAAATGTCTTTCATAAAGTTCCTAAGTATAAGACCACCTTACAGAAATCAATAGCAATAGCATTTCTCTGTACCCTCTCCATTCATTTAGAAAATATAATAGAAAATAAAATACCCAAATTATAAAGTTTTTAAGAATTAACATATGTACAACTGTCAGTTTTCCCTAACAAACTTAATTTGATGTAACTAAAAAAACAAAATCCAGATGTATTTTTATAGAAAACTGACTTAATGTTATTTTTATTGAAACAAAATAATTATGTAAAAATAGCTTAGGTAATCAAAATCGAAAAACAAAGATGTGAGATTTACTCTACAAGTTATTGAGATACGTTGTAAAATTGCAGTAATTAAAGCAATATGTTAATAGTTCAAGAAGAGACAAAAGGCAAATGGAATTAAGATAATTTAGATAAATATATACTAAATCAGAATTTTATATTATCAAAGTGGAAAGTATAGACTGTATAGAAAATAATTTTGAAAAAAAACTGGCTTTGTGTATGGGGGAAAATCATTTATTCATTCAATTCACAAAAATTTATTGAATGTCTTGTAAATGCCAAACTTTACTCTCTAGCTTAGTGACTATAGATAATCTGTGAACCAAACAAAATCTTAGCTACCGTGGGACTTATAATCCATTGGAAGAAGAGAAATGAAAGAAAAAAGTATACAATATATTAGGTGGTGATATTCACAGTGAAGAAACATAAAGCCTACAAAGAGGCTAGGCAGTTGTGGTTGTGGTAAGGGTGGCAGTCGGGCTGGGGTGGGACTGGAGCTGGGGTAGAAGCAAGGGAAGTGAAGGCGGTGGTGACAGTGGTTATTGTTGCCATGATGCTGTTGGTGCTGGTGGTGTTTGGTGTGGGATATGAGGTTTAGTATTTTATCAGTTTGAGAAGAACTCAGGAGTTCCTGGGTGATGCAAATGGTTAAACGCGTGACCACTAGTCAAACGGTTGGTGGTTCAAACATATCCAGAGGCGCTTTGGAAGATAGGCCTGGAGATGGGTTTCTGAAAGGTCACAGCCTTGAAAACCCCAGGGAGCAGTACTAATCTGCTGACATGGGGTAGCCATGAGTCAGAATCCACTCAATAGCAACTTAAAACAACAGGAAAAAAACTCAATGACGGGTGCCCTTTGAACAAAGACCTAAAAGTTGTGAAGTTGAGTTGCATTTGGTATGCATAAGGATCAGGAAGAAGACTAGTGTGCCCAGGGTGGAGAGGACATAGGACATAAGGGTATTGAAAAGCTGTTTGAACTCTTTATCAGAGAAATACAGTGACGACAAATAGAGAGCACACAGGTATTCATTTATTATTACTTATTTGCTGAATTAATTAACCTTTTTGTATTTTTGGCTCCATTTTATAAAAATTTAAAAAAGTCTTCTGACAGTTTTTTTGGTTTTTGTTTTTGTTTTTTTTTTAGCATTTAATAATATTCAACATTGTGTTTAGCCTGTGGTCTAAATTGCTCTCATTTATTGCTATTCTAATTTTTATCTATGCCTTGAAACACTGTGAACTCTCAACCCCGCCATCTTCTATTTCCAATGCCTTCTGTGTATAAAGGAAAAGATTATAGAATACACACTAACACCAGTGTATTGCTTTTTTAGCTCGTCCCCCTTTCTTCAGTTTCTAACATTTTATCCAATTCCATAGTCATTAAATTATGTCAAATCTTAGTACTCTTTTAAGTAAAGTGATACATTTACCAGTATTTTCCTTCATTATTCTTTTCATTTTAAATAAACCCAGTGAAAGCCAAGAAGAGTTCACGGGTCAATAACTGGCTTAAGCCACACATCTAATTTGTATAGAATAAGTCAGATTTACATTAATCAGTCCAAATTTCTAGCTTAGTCTTATATTCTATTAAACAGAACACTGCATACTGAAATGAGCAATTTTTAAATAGGATTTTTGGAGCATCTACTAAGACTCTGTCACTAATGGTTTTTAGTACATTAATTCCTTTAGTAGTTGAGATAAGTTGGTTTTATTTTGGCTTGTTTTAAACCAATCTTCAATTTGGTCTCTTTAAAGACCACCAAAAGAGACAATAATTTAAATGTTCTTAGACTGAAAACGATATTAAGGAGAACTCTAGAAGGCAAATGTTATTCTTTATCCATTTGCCTGGTGTTAGGTCATATATGAAATAAAAATGTAAGGTTATGAATCTAAGTTCCAGGCAGAGAAACTCTGGTTAACCTTTTGTAATCTGTCAAGGAACAACCACGAGAATTTGTAAGGGAGCTTTGAGATATGTAGTTGATTCATTAACACATTCTCACTGTAAAACTTTTTTTTAAATGCAAGTAAAACTAAAGTTCTTATTCAGCTCTACTGATCCTCCAAGTCTCTGTCTGGGGTAATATGTTATTAGCTTTGTATACTTCCAGACCTTATTCTGTATATTTACACACAATATAAACAGTTAACAGATATTAAATACAAAGTGGATGCTGGAAACTAGAATATGCCTTAACACCACTGTTTTCCATGAATCTAAAATTTAGTTATTAAGCCAATTTAATTTTAGAAAAATGTGCCAATGTCAACAGTAAATATCATGTTCCTCAACGCATGCCTGTCCTTCTTGAGAACAAATATCATTCCTGTTTTGCACACCAACGTATATGCAGCACCTAGCACGTTAACTGAAATATTACTATATATTCAAAAATTGCTGCACACTTGAATGAATGCACTGAGGAAAAAAATATTGTAGACTCAATGACATGGAAATCTAGTTAGAATATCTTCAAAATCATACCTGTTTTGATGAATTAAGGCATATTTGACAAAAGTATATCAGTAGGGAAGCACCTATTAACTCTATATTTAAAAAAAAAAGTAGATTGATATTTTGAGACCTTAAAATGCTTCGTGGCACAGTGGTCAAGAGCTCAGGCTGCTAACCAAAAGGTCTGCAGTTAAATTCACCAGCCGCTCATTGGAAACCCTATGGGGGTAGTTCTACTTTGTCCTCTAGGGTCGCTGTCAGTCGGAATCGACTCCATGGCACACGATAATAAAACAGAGCAAAGTTAGGAGCCCTGGTGGCGCACTGGTTAAAGTGCTTGGCTACTAACTGAAAGTTTGGTGGTTTGAATCTACCAGCTACTCAGCAAGGGAAGCATGTGGCAGTCTGCTCCCATAAAGACTTACAGCCTTGGAAACCCTGTGGGGCAGTTCTACAGTCCTACAGGGTCATTGCGAGTTGGAATCGACTTGACGGCAGTTTTTTTTTGGGGGGGGGGGGCTGGTTATGGCAAAGTTGGCCTGGTGTTCCAGAATTACCACTGGCACATTAGACATATTATTTACAGTATTATTATTATTGTTCCTATTTGCTCTTGTATTACCTTGGTTCAGGATGATACCCAAGTCAGTCATCTTTGCTTAGGATCTTGGTTTCCTACCCCACGTACAATTTCCACTGTGTTATATGAGGAGCCTTTTGGTCAACTAAGGACTTCCAAAAATACGAATAGCTGAGTAATGCTGTTCTTCCTACAGTAAGAATAGGGCTGATTTAAGCAACTTGTATGTAAAACGTGTTTAGTATAGTGTCAAATATATTAAAATATTTTTCTCTTTTGCATTTCTGCATGTGTGATTTTTCTTCTATATTCAGCAACTCTCACATCCCAAAATGAAGCTATGTTGAAGTTTAATCACAATCCATTCAGCATTGAAAATATAGCTTCTTCATTTTTCTCACCTGATCTGATCTTCCTCACGTGCCACTATCCCATAGACGGTTTTTCTTACATGCAAATCTACATTGGATTCCATCCCTCTTGACAGCTATACCCCCTATTCTTTGGCAAGGATGGCATGCTTTTGCTCCCAAACTCTAGGATACTTTGCCGTCATTCATTTAGGGCTTGCTAAAGGTTTTTTTTTTTTTTTTTTTTTAAAGGTTATATAGGTGCAATGTTGGATCTGCCATCCGCATGTTAGTGTTTAATAAATTATTTTTGTTGGATTGTATGGGCCAAGGGTGAGAACTTCCTGCACTGCAGTCTGGACCAGCTGGAGTAACTTTTTCATTCTTGACTCCTTTCACAGCTCTCACCTTTCAGTTTTCCCAGCAACTGGGTTAAACAATCCAGCCAAATGTGGCGAATGTTTTCTATGAAGTCCAAAAGTCAAATAAATGTGTGTTTCTTTCTGCCATGAACTTATCTTTTCATTTAGAAGAGATACCAGCCGCTCCTTGTAAACCCTATAGGGGCAGTTGTACTCTGTCATAGAGGGCTGCTGTGAGTCAGAATTGACTCGATGGCCATGAGTTTTTTGGGTATCCCAAAACACCCCAGAATTCCAGAAGACCAAGAAGTATCATAAATTGACAAATCCATTTATTTTTGTAGGATTTTACTCCCACCATTCAGAAGGCATGTGTTTTCACCAAGCCATTTAGGATATTTGTAATTTTTTACCTCCAATTTTTATTAGCATGTCAGAGTCATGTCCAGTGCGATGGGAGCAGAGTAAGGTTTATGTTGATTAAATTCTGTCTCAGATAAGATGTTGGATAGTTGAATAGCCCAAAACTGACAAATGCCCACTATAATTTCTCTTTGTTTCTCTGCTCCATCGATTTTAATTTCCTTCTTATCCCCTGCAGCCATGGTCTGTTCAGGAAGAAAGTCATGTATCCACAATTGCAAAGTCAAAAATAATACTGATATGCTTCAAAATAGCCCCTTTTAAACACAGATTTTTCTTTCCATCTAGAATACTCTTCCCACAACTATCGGCATCTATTTAACTTGTTCCCTGACTTTATTCAGGCCTCTGCTCAAATTGTCACCTACCAGAGAAACTTTTGTTCACCATACGGGAGATAGAAACTTCGTTCACCATACGTGATACGCCACTCACCTTCATTCTGGAATTTTCCATCTAGCATGACCAGCGTTGATTTTTGTACAAATATAGGCTTGCTTTTGTGAATATGTATATATATATACACATATATATAATTCTTTATGTGTCTGTCACTTTGTTTTGCTGTGATAGCTTGCGTGTTGCTGTGATACTGGAAGCTAGGCCATCAGTATTTCAAATACCAGCGGGGTCACCCTTGGTGAACAGGTTTCAGCTGAGCTGCCAGACTAAGACAGACTAGGAAGAAGGACCTGGCAGTCTACTTCTGAAAAAAATAGCCAGTAAAAACCTTATGAGTAGCTGCAAAACATGGTCTGATAAAGTGCCAGAAGATGAAATGCTCAGGTTGGGAGGCACTCAAAATATGACTGGAGAAGAGCTGCCTCCTTAAAGTAGAGTCACCTTAGTGATGTGGATGGAGTCAAGCTTTCGGGACCTTCATCTGCTGATATGGCATGACTTAAAATGAGAAGAAAGAGCTGCAAACATCCATTAAGGGCATCATTCTTGGTAAAGTAGACAGCGAAAAAGAGAAAGACTCTCAAAAGATAGATTGACACAGTGGCTGCAACAATAGGCTCAAGCATAACAATTGTGAGGATGGCACAGGACCAGGAAGTTTTTCGTTCTGTTGTACATAGTGTCACTGTTAGTAGGTACCTACTTGATGTCACCTAACAACAACACACATATATAATTATGTTTCCAAATATTATACATTTTCTAATGTTTTCTTATTTTTAATAATGTTTCTATCACTTATTATTATGAAATATCTCTTTGAATTGTGGTGTTGGTGAAGAATATTGAATATACCATGGACTGTCTAAAGAAGGAAACTCTGGTGGCGTAGCGGTTAAGAGCTACAGCTGTTAACCAAAAGGATGGCAGTTCGAATCCATCAGGTGCTCCTTGGAAACCCTATGGGGCAGTTCTACTCTGTCCTATAGGGTCGTTATGAGTCAGAATTGACTCAACCATAATGGGTTTGGGTTTTTTTTTTTTTGTCAATAGAACGACCAGAACTGTTTGGAAGGAGCACAACCAGAATGCTCCTTAAAAGCAAGGATGGTGAGACTGCATCTTACATACTTTGGACATGTTGTCAGGAGAGATCAGCCTCTGGAGAAGGACATCATGCTTGGCAGAGTACAGGGTCAGTGGAAAAGAGGAAGACCCTCAACAAGTGGATTGACACAGTGGCTGCAACAATGAGCTCAAGCTTAACAACGATTGTGGTGATGGCTCAGGACCGGGCAGTGTTTTGTTCTGTTGTACATAGGGTTGCTATGAGCTGGAACCAACTCGACGGCACCTAACAACAAAATATCTCATATTTTCAACAGTATGTATGTTTATAATATATTAGTGAGACATCAGAGATAATGAGTAATAATGAATACTGGCTAATAATATCTAAATGTCCCTGGGTGATATACTCAGCTACTAACTGAAAGCTTGGTGGTTTGAATCCACCCAACGGTACCACAGAAAGGCCTAGAGATCCACTTTTATAAGATTAAAGCCACTGAAAACCTTGGAGTGTCAGCTCTGCTCTGACACACGTGGGGTTGTCATGAGTCAGAATCGACTCAACAGCAATGGGTTTAATAATATCTAATGGTTAATTAATTACAAATCCTTAAGTTTAATAGTATCTAATGGTAAATTAATTACAAATCCTTGAGTAGCGCCTAAGTATCCATCTCTTGATTAAGAAGAAATATTCTTACAAAAATACATTGAAGTCCATATATTCCATGTATTCCCATTTTTAAACATTTCTAAATTCCCTCTCCTTGTCCAAGAAGAATAACCATTTATATCTTTCCATTTTTTTTATTACAGTGTTATTATCAGGTACTAACAAAACATTGATTGGGTTTTTATGTTTTTGAACTTTATTAAGTGGCAATATGTTGTACACATTTTATGACGCTTTTATGCTTAATACTATACCGCTGAGATTCATGATTTTTTTTTTTTAATTTTTTATTGTGCTTTAAGTGAAAGTTTACAATTCAGGTCAATTTCTCATACAAAAACTTATACACACATTGTTATGTGACCCTAGTTCCTCTCCCCACAATGTGACAGCAAATATCTTCTTTCTACCCTATATTTCCCGTATTCATTCAACCAGCTCCTGTCCTCCTCTTCCTTCTTGGGAGATTCATGATTCTTGATGCATGAGTCAGTAGGTTATTCTTTTTTCAATTATTGCTTGGAATTGCCATCTCTCTCTTTTTTTTTTTAATAATTTTTATTGTGCTTTAAGTGAAAGTTTACAAATCAAGTCAGTCCCTCACACAAAAACCCATATACACTTTGCTACCCAGTGCTGTTGAGTCGATTCCGATTCATAGCGACCCTATAGGACAGAGTAGAACTGCCCCATAGAGTTTCCAAGGAGCACCTGGCAGATTCAAACTGCCGACCCTTTGGTTAGCAGCTGTAGCACTTAACCACTATGCCACCAGGGTTTCCATACACCTTGTTACACACTCCCAATTACTCTCCCCCTAATGAGACAGCCCGCTCTCTCCCTCCACTCTCTCTTTTCATGTCCATTTCACCAGCTTCTAAACCCCTCCACCCTCTTGTCTCCCCTCCAGGCAGGAGATGCCAACATAGTCTCAAGTGTCCACCTGATCCAAGAAGCTCACTCCTCACCAGCATCCCTCTCCAACCCATTGTCCAGTCCAATCCATGTCTGAAGAGTTGGCTTTGGGAATGGTTCTTGTCCTGGGCCAACAGAGGGTCTGGGGAACATGACCACCGTAGTCCTTCTAGTCTCAGTCAGACCATTAAGTCTGGTCTTATGAGAATTTGGGGTGTGCATCCCACTGCTCCCCTGGTCCCCTGGGGGTTCTCTGTTGTGTTCTCTGTCAGGGCAGTCATCGGTTGTAGCCAGGCACCATCTAGTTCTTCTGATCTCAGGATGATGTAGTCTGTGGTTCATGTGGCCCTTTCTGTCTCTTGGGCTCGTAATTGCCTTGGGTCCTTGGTTGGAACTGTGTTCTTATATAACAATTTACTTAGCCACTCTCCTGTGGATAGGCCAAATAGTTTTCTAGTAAAATATCATTTTACTTATTAAAAAATGGTGGTATGAATATTTTTGTACATATTTGCCAGTGTAAGTATGCAAAAGTATAACTAGCAATTATACCTAGCAATGAAATGCTACATCATATCGTATGCACATGCTAAAAGTAAGAGGTAATAACAAATTATCCTTTAAAGGGACTAGAGCAATTTAAGCTCCAATTAGCACTTTACTTAGATTCCTTATGTATTATTTCCAACATTTGACATTTGCTCTCTGTTTTTGGCAAGTTTCTTTTATCAGGAACATGAAGTCTTTATTCTACTACTTTGTTTACAAGGATTAATTTTTTTTTAATTATTGCTTATATTTATTAACCACTTTTTTATGCTTATGTGGAAAAGAGTCATATGTCCCTTTTCTCTCCTTTCATCTGTTAATTTAATAAAACACACAAATCTTGACTCAGGAGTGGTGGCTGTGGTAACATTGGCACCCTTGCCCAGAGTTTTGCTCCTAGAGTTTTCCTGAAACTTCTTTTGCATATTCACTGTCTTGGTAGCTATTTAATAAAATTTAATAAACACTCTTCAGCCTAATATAGACAGGGAGTACTGTGTTCTCCCAAATCCAACAACCTTATTTTCCTATATTAAAACTAAGTTGGTCAGATTGCTACACGTGATTTGTCAAAAATTGCCTGTGATTTATATTCATAAGGGATATTTGTTTGTAATCTTCCTTTCTTACCCTGACTGTTATGGTTTGAGTCCCCCAAAAATAAAAAAATAAAAAATACGTGTTATAAATCCTAACTTCTATGCCTGTGGTGGAGCCTTGGTAGTACAGAGATTAAGCGCTGCTCGACTGCTAACTGGAAGGTCTGTGGCTCGAACCCACCAGCCGCTCTGTGGGAGAAAGATGTGGCAGTCTACTTCCATAAAGATTACAGCCTTGGAGTATTTCTGCTCTATCTTATAGGATCACTATGAGTTGGAATCAACTCTTGGGCAACGGGGTTTGGTTTGGTTTTTTTGTACCTGTAGTTAAAATCCCATTTGGGAATGTGTTTTCTTTGTTATGTTAATGAGACAATATTCGTGTAGGGTGTGTCTTAAATCTATTTTGAGATATAAAAGGGATTAAACAAGCAAGCAAGCAAGCAGAGATGGGGGAAGAGACATGCCAAGCCACATGAAGACCTCCCAGGAACAGAAGCTCAAAAGAGAAGGACCCTCCTCCAGAGCCGACCAAGAAAGAAAACTTTCACTTAGAGCCAGCACCCTGAATCTGGACTTCTAGCATTCTAAAGTGTGAGAAGATAAATTTCTGTTTGTTAAAGCCACTCATTTGTGTCATTTCTGTTATAACATCACTAGATAACTAAGACAGAATTATAACTAAGACACTGATGTTTTTTGGATTTGTATCAATTTTTTTTTATCTTTAAGTGGGTTGATAAATATATATCTTTTTAATACTCTCTAGAGGGTTTCTATAAGATTGAAATTATGTATTATTTAAAAATCTAGCAGAACCTGCCTATAGAACAATTTAAACCTGCTGTTTCTTCTTTGGAAGATTTTCAACTACTATTTTCAAAATGGTCATGGAAGCCTTGGTGATGCAGTGGTTAAGTGCTCAGCTGCCAACCAAAAGGTCAGTAGTTTGAACTCACCAGCTGCTCCATGGGAGAAAGATGTGGCAGCCTGCTTCTGAAAAGATTACAGCCTTGGAAATCCTATGGGGCAATTATACTCTGTCCTTATGAGTCCCTCTGAGTAGGGATCAACTCGATGGTGTGGGTTTGGTTTTCATGTTGGCTGTGGTCATAGTACCATTCTTGTTTGCTGTTTTGGCTTGAGCCTTTCCTTCTTGTCCATGTGTCGAAGTTTTCAAATTTATTGGCATCAAGTTTTTCAGGATTATTCTATTTGTTTTCAAAACTTGCTCCGTTTGTATTTATGCTTTTCTCTATTATTATTCCTAATATTATCTGTATACTCTTCCCTCTCTTTTTTTCGTCTCCTCAGAGAATTGTTTTGTTAATCTTTTAAAAATAAAGAAGCACCTTTTTCTCCTCTGGTCTTTTCTGTATACCCTCGTTTTATGTCTTTCATTTATTTATTTATTTTGGTGGGAGGGAGAGAATTCTTGGACATCATCTCTTCAAATTTTCTTCTGTCCTTTTTTCTTTCCCTTTTCCTTCTGGAACTTCAATTGCTTGTGTGTTTAGACTATTTGATATTTTTTCACAGTTCTTGACTGATGTGTTCTTTTTTCCCCCAGCTCCTCTTTCTTTTTTTTAGATATTATTAGTTGACCTGTCTTGAAGTTCGTTATCCTTTTTTTAAGCTTATTTTAGTATACACAGCATGGAGAGCAGTTCCTTCTATATACTTGCCCCTCTCCGAGAAATAAAACTTGTTTCTTGGCACTCCCATGCTGGGCTCACAGTGAATTAGGTGGTAGATGTTCTTGTCCAAACTCGTTCTTTAGGTGGTAGACGTTCTTGTCCAAACTCGTTCTTACAGAAATCCCGTGTATGAGCCTCAGAGGTGGGACAATTTCAGCAATCCTGCTGGTTCTCCCCTCGTCTACTCCTCCCTGTGGCAACCAACTTCTGCTTAGCATTTCTTTTTAGTGGTAGGTGGGAGTTTCCTACCCCTCTCCCAGCAGGAAAGACATATTCTCCTATTGGTATAGGATCTTAGGTCAAAGGTGTTTACCACTTCCTATTTTATTCCAATGGTAGAGTATTTTTCTTTTGTCCTTCCCCAGGTACTTTGCCTATGCTGTTTGGGCAAGGGTCTTTCTACCCTTCCCCTAAAGGCTTGAGAACTTTCCTTTATAGAAGCAAACAGTTTGGGAAAATCGATGGAACTTGGTGTATTTCTCCCATCAGCTACCAACCACCTCCTGCACACTTACTCTATCTCAGAGAGCTCATTCCTGTCCTGTTGTGACCTTAATCTTTCTCATGAATACCCATGGAAGCCTGTGGAATAGAGCTTGTGAATGAATGAAAAATGCCCTTTTATCAGTCGCCTTCTGCTATTTAAAACTGACACATTAGTCCATATTTGACCTGTTATTTAAAACTTTAGCTATTTTTTTTCTTGCCCACTTTTGTTGCAGCCAGCAAGATGTCTCTTGTTCCTGTTATCTATCACAGGTGAGAGAGTTTGTGTGTCCTGTCTCTCCTGTTCCTCTTTGGAATCCAGGTTACTTCACTGCTTGCAAACTCAGTTGATGAGTTCAAGAAAATTAATGATTTTGTAGCTTATTTGGTTTCTCTCATTATGAGAATGGGGGAAACATTATTTTCAGTTTTCTACTTCCTGAGCAGAAGTAGAAATTCTATATTAGATTTTAATACATGAAATACATACAGCTGAGGGATAATTTTGAGAGATAAGTAATTAATAAATGCATAATGACTTGTAGTGAACCTAGAATTTGAGATAGTGTTTTATTTTAACAAAGGAGGAAAAATAGGACTAAGAAAATCTTAAAGCATCCTTCAGTTATACTCCCAATGTTATGTATCTCAAGCTAGGTGGTAGATCCAAGTCTATTAACAGGATTATTCTCTGTAGCTTTTGATTCATAGAAGTTTGGATATCTGAAATATTCTATTCCGAAATAAACTAAAAAAAAAAAAAAAAAATACCTGTTCTTGCTGACTAAGCTATCATACACTTAACCTAATTGTGCTTTAAATTTGTTATTATGCATTGTTTTGATCACCATTTTAGATTATAAGCTACAGGAGGACAATTCTGTGCATAACTAATTATTATATCCCCACAGCATTATTTTCAGAACATTTCTGCATTATTAATAGGCTAAAGGTCAACTATGTGTAATATGTTCTCTAAAATTCCCAGACAAGGCAATTTCTTTTTTTAATATTAGAAACCATGCTTCCCCCCACCCAGGACTATGAAAATGCCAGATCTAGAAAATGTTTGACTCTCATACCATCACAAGTTTATAAAGAATTTCAATGTCAGTGATTAGCCTGTACACTTTGTCCCTGTAGAATATCAAGTTACTACCATTACATCATTAATTATTATTATTTCCAGATGCCCTGGTGAGCCCTCTGAGAAATGTACTTCCAGAGAATTTCGTAAGTGAACTTTCTGATGGAAACATTTAGACTACTGAAAGTGGTAAATTGCCAACTGCCACCCTAGTAGTTCCAAGCTGTTAATTCCTATTTTGTTTTAGAGCAATTTACCATCAGAAAGTAGTTTATTCCCCCTGGGTTCATCACCCTCAATTGCTCTTTCACTAGGTTTTTAAATTGTGAAAAGAAAATGTGTTAGAAGATTATGAGTGAAATAAGTTGAACGTGATATAAAAGCTTAATATATGTATTTAGCTCAAGATGAAGTATAGTGGAGGTGATGATGATTTCAGGATGTTGGTTTTGCCACTGATATGAGAAACAGATTCTGGAGAGTATAAGGAAAATTTGAAGAGAAGGCAATAAACTCAGATATTTGAGATTCGATATTGGGTTATAATTTCCTCATAAACCTGAGACTTTCACTCAGTACCTTTGCAAAAAAAATAATAAAATAAAAGAAGATTCCCACAGCCATATAAGTATGAAGGCAATCTGATGCTTAGGTAGGAAACATTTTTGCACTTTATACATGAGATTTTAAACATTCTATTTAGAAAACTGTTGAATCCCCAAAGGATCAAGATAATGGGATAATTTCATATACCTATAAGCCTGTTTGGATACAAAAACAGACTGAAATGGATTAAAAATGAAAAGGGAAAATAGAAAAGATAGTGCTGGGGTCATATACAAAATAAAAACATTAGTGAGGAGAAAATGAAATAAAAATAAAAAATTGCAAGGCAGACCTGAAGTTGCTGGATTGGAGTGGTGAGGCAAGGGTCTGCACACAGGCAGCAGGAGCTCCTGCAGAGTAAACACTAAAATACTTCCCAAGGAGGTGGTGGTAGAGAGCCAGCCTCAAGGTTTGAAACTAGTAGCAGGAGCGGAATTAGCCCTGCTTAGGAAAGAGGCTAAAAAGCAAACTACAAGTGCTGGAAAAATCAATACCATACAGCTCTGGAAGACATTGGATGAGCCAGGTGGGTTTCTTTCTTTCTTTCTTTTTTTTTTTTTTTTAACTAGGGTCTAAGCTAAAATCTCTAGTGGCTATATGGTTCTATCTGTGAAATCCATCAGATAGCAACACAGCAGTCACTCCAAATTGCTATAATGTGAGAAAAAAAAAAAAAAGAGCCAGTGAGAAAGAGTCTCAGAAGGTGGATGAAATGTTCCTATACAATGTTTTTTTTTTTTTTATAAGTAAATTCAAATAATTTTAAAAGCTTTACTCCACTAGAACTGAAATTTCCTCAAGGCACAATGTTTATCTTGTTAAGCTACCAATTGGTTACTATAGTCTACTGAAGACAGAATAGTTTATTTCTTTTCCCATCAGACAAAAAGATCAATAAAATCTTTAGATTTTGTTCTGGAGCTTTTGGAGATATTGCATAAGGTCAATACAATTCAAAATATACTTGTCTTGAACATATACAAGGAGTCCTAGTGGTACAATGGTTAAGCACTTGGCTGCTAACTGAAAGGTTGGCCATTGGAACCCACCAGCCACTTCACGGGAGAAAGATGTGGCAGTCTGCTTCCATAAAGCTTGCAGCCTTGGAAACCCTACGGGGCAGTTCCACTCTGTCATATAGGGCCACTATAAGTTGGAATGGACTCGACGGCAATTGATTTGTACATATATACTCCAACCCTCCCTTACCTCTTTTAGTCAGTCAAGTTTTTTTTCTTTTTTTGGTGTGGTCAGCAAATGAAAAATTTGCCGGTATTATATACAAGAAGGTCACAAGAGGTGCAATTATGCCATTCTTGCCAAAAAGACACAAGGAACCAGAAGTCTCTGACAGAAAATGAAGAGCCTGCAAAAAGAATTGCAACACTCAGTTTCCAATGAGTAAAAATAGTGTGGCATTGGCATCAGACCTTATCTAAATTCACAACGGAGATGACAGAGGAGAGTTAAGATCAATATCAGCCCAAGACTGATTCCTATAGGTGGGGATCAAACACACCATCACCCTTCAACATTTTTACCATTTCTGACACCAGCTGTCCCTCCCATGGCACTGTCCACTTCTCTGCTGGATTCCGTAACTCATTGCAAAGGCCATACAGAACACGCATACAGTCGTCACAGTTATGAGGTTTATTAGGGAAGTAACAGGTTATAATTCAGAATCAGGAACAACTCAGGATACAGTTCTTCAGTCAGGACAGCTTCTTCTTAGCCGTGCCCACAGGCAGGTCTCTCTTGGACCTGGGCCTGTCTCTGCCCTACTCGGGAAAGTGTTATAAAGCTCTTTAGCTCTACCAACAAATGCCTGGAGGCACCTCGCTCCATGAGTAAGTTTCAGCCCAAAGGCCCTCAGCTCTCTCACTCTGTGGGTTATCACAACCCTTGTAGCCACCTTTCTCTGTGGGCCAGGAAGCCCACCATGCCATCTCGTGTCAATCTCCTGTTTCTTCTTCCACTATTTCTCACCATCTCATGCTGTCTTCAGTGTTACAGCTCTTTGTCTCCTGGGTCTACGAGGTTCTCAGCCCAGGGACCCCAGGTCCGAAAGACACACTCCATTCCTGGCTGCTCTTTCTTGGTGGTAGTGAGGTCCACATATTTCTGTCTCTAGGATGGCTCATTTTAAGCTTAGCAGAATAATGAAACTAACCAATTCCCTCATTAGTGTTCCATATACCTTATTTGCATGCTCCCACCCCCACAAGTTTCCATGTGTCTTATTTGCATTATTAGTAAGCTGTCCAATCCCCTTGGTGGGCCTCAAACACCTTATTTGCAATGTTCCACTCAATCATTTTGTGTGAGTCATAAGACCGTGAATGCCTAGAAGGGCCGTATTAAGATAGTCACTGCATTGCACAAAAATACCAGTAAAACAGTAAGAACTAGCAAGGAAATTTTCTTTAATAATAGAAGGTCAGAAATAATACTTTAATAGAAAGCAGCCCTATTTGTTAAATATAACTCCTTCCACTATCTCTTTATTACTCCCTCAGAATTATAGATTTACACACATAATAGGAATTTCAAACATCCCTCAGCCTTTCCTTCTGACTGAATCACTAATTGTAGCATTCTCTGTATACATAAACGGCTCTCATTCATATCTCTTTTTGCCCTTTTACTTTTTCTTTCTCCCTATCTTGGAAAACTTTGCAGATTGACCGAAAGTTTCTCTCTCTCTCTCTCATTAAGTGTGAAATCAAAATATACCTAGTCCACATAAACAGATCTAATACAACATAAAATTTGATAATTTCCAATAAAAAAAAAGAAACGTTAAACTTCTAAAGCTTAATGTATGCTAGCATCTTATTTCATCCTTTTAAAAGTCGCAGATTAGAGAAAAACATAGTTTTCACAGTGAGTTACATAAAGACTTTGATTACTGGCTTATAAAAATAAGATGAAATGTGGAGCTCTCAACTTACAGAATTATTTTTTAAATCTTTAAATTTTGGTTTATAAATAGAAGAAGCTCATGCAATATTTTTGATAAGTAGAAAGCACTAAACAAATTAAAATGTATTAGTAGCTTTGGTTTTATAACCACACATACGATGAAGTAAGCTACTATTGGAGCAACCCTCTCACATTAGACAGCCGTAAGCTCTGGGCAGAATATAGAAAGGAGCTTATGAAGGCAATAAGGAGAGACCAAACCCCACCAAAACCCATTGCCACTGAGTCAATTCTGACTCATAGCGACCCTAAGTGACAAATTAGAGCTGCGCCATAGGGTTTCCAAGGAGTGGAAGGTGGATTTGAATTGCTGACCTTTTGGTTAGCAGCCTGAGCTCTTAACCGCTGTGCTATCAGGGTCCCAGGGAGGGACCGGGCAGATAATTCTGAAGGGAGGCTGGTACTTGGAGGAGGAGAATGTCAGTGGGTGAGTTCACATATTTATGCCTTCTGGACTGAGTTCAGGCCCCAGTTGGACCATGAGAGGCTGCTAAAATGCTAGTGGAAAACTTGCAATCTTTTTGACATGAGGAAATGGATATCAGAACTTGAGACACAAAAGTTGATGAACAGGTAGGAAGAAAACTGAAAAGGAGAGAGCCAGAGACAGGTGCTCGAAATTCTGTATTTTAAATTTTGCCTTAATCTTTGAACAAGTCGGGATCATATTCAGGCAATCCTTGGGTTACATAAGTCCAATTTACAGAAAACTTGTAATTGCCTTTTCATGTTATGTAAATTTACCCTCACTTTGAACCAATTGAACCAACCCGTACTGGCTACAAATTCTTCATCACAATCACCTTCTTTTGCTGCAGATGCAGCTTTTAAATTGCTGAAAAGGCTTCAAGTGTTTTCTTGCACTAAGGTAAGACTAAATAAGAACCATGTGCACCAGTTGCTGACTTACAAATTCTTCTTAAAGGCACAGTTAGGAACAGATCTCATTCATAAGTAACCCAGGGACTGCCTTATTACCAGGTGATTCTCCAAGCCACCCAGTAAGAAACAAAAGAACAGAAACTGAAATTTGGGCAAGCACCCAAATGACAGAGTTTATAATTTGAGCCCAATTAAGTTAATGGCTGCCTGCTAAAATAAAGAAGTTGACACTCTTTCAAAGAATACAGCAGAATCCAGTGTTCACAGAATGACATTTATATATACATTTTTTTTAATAAAAAATATCTTTATTCTTTAGGCTCTTGATGTTTGATCAGTTGACTAATCAATGTACAGAGAGACACAAATGGTTAATATGCTTGATCGCCAATGAAAATGTTGGAGTTTCAAGTCCATCCAGAGTTACTTCAGAAGAAAGGCCTGGTGACCTACTTCCAAAAAAATATGACATTGAAAACTCTATGGAGCACAGGCTCTACTCTGACACACAAGAAGTCAGCATGAGTTGGAATCAACTTGATGGCAACTAGTTTTTACGTGTCATTTTTTTTACTTGTGAATTTATTAATATGTACCAATGAAGTATGTGCACAAATAATTCTATGGAAAGAAACCTCTAACACAAAAGGATATTTTTGTTTGAGTTGAGTCAACTCTAATTCACAGAGACCTTATAGAACAGATTAGAACTGCCTCATAGGGTTTCCATGGCTATAATAATTATGGAGAGAGGCCCAGTGGCACAATGGTTAAGTGATTGGCTTCTAAATGAAAGGCTGGTGGTTCAAACCTAGCCAGCTGCTCTGTGGGAGAAAGACCTGATGATCTGCTCCCATAAAGATTTCATCCTAGAAAACCCTATGGGGCAATTCTGCTCAGTCATACAGGTCACTGTGAGTCAGATTCAAGTTGATGGTACCTAACAAAAACAATCTTCACGGAAGCTGACTGCCACATCTTTCTGCTATGGGGATGCTGGTGGATTCAAACCACTGGCCTTTCAGTTAGAAACCAAGAACTTAACCACTGTGCCACCAGGGCTCCTTTTCAGACAGATAATCCAACAAAAATTCAGGGGCCTTCCACCTCAGTGAAATTTCTAGGGGTCTAGTGGCTTTTAGTGGTATGGGGCATGTTGAGATATTCCTTCTAAAGTGAAGGATAAGTTATTACATCTGACCTCCCCCCACCCCCCACCCTCCCCACACAACTAAAAAGAAGATATAACAACTGGTGAGTAATACAGATCATTAACACCAGTCAATATGGTAACTCCCTTCTTTGCCTGTTGATCCAGAGGCATGAGAAGCCTAAAGTGGCCAGGTGGCCTTCTTAACTTCTAGTTAAATGGAACCAGAGTTGTGTTTCCAGGTGGGAGTATTCCTCCCTCTGGAAATAAGAACTATAGCCCACAAAGCTTAGGGTTGCAGGAACAGGAAGGAAAAGTTTTGTGAATGGAGTCACTAGGGGTAACAGTGAGTGGTGCCACTCGCATTTTCACCCCTTGATTCCTGGACTTATGAATCCTGGCTATGGGAGAAACCTTGGATGCTGGTTTAAAGCATATACAGCCTTCTGGAGAATATTGCTCCAACCCTGCAAGGTATTGTCACCTAGCTGACAATATAATTGTGTCTTTAGAAGGCCATTCCAATGTTCTATCAAGCCACCTGCTTCGGGATAATGGGGAACACGGTAAGACCAGTAGATTTCATGAGCACAGATCCATTGCCACACTTCATTTTCTTCAAAGTGAGTCCCTTGATCCAAGGCAATGCTGTGTGGGATAACCTGATGATGGATAAGGCATTCTGTAAGTCCATGGATTATAGCTTTGGCAGAAGCATTGTGTGCAGGGATGGAAAATCTGTATCCTTAGTAAGTGTGTATTCCAGTAAGAAAAAAAATGATGCACTTTCCATGATAGAAGCTGTCTGATGTAATCAACCTGCCACCAGGTTGCTGGCCTATTGCACCTCAAGGTGGTCCATATCAGGGACTCAGTATTGGTCTCTGCCGCTGGCAAACTGGGCACTCAGTAGTGGCTATAGCCAAGTTGGCCTTGGTCAGTGGAAGTCCATGTTGCTGAGCCCATGTATAACCTCCATCCTGTCACCATGGCCAATTTATTCATGAGACCATTGGGCAATACTTTGCAAGGTTGGGGCAATGTTCTCCAGGAAGCTGTATATACTCTAAACCAGTATCCAATATATGGTGCTGTTTCTCCCATAACCAGGATTCATGAGTCCAGGAATGAAGGGTGCAAATGGGAGTGGCATTCCTCACTGTTACACCTAGTGACCCACTCGCAAAGTTTTTCCTTCCTGTCCCTGCAATGCTATGCTTTGCAGATCTTTAGATCTTAGTTCCAAAGGGAGGACTACTACTACCTGGAAACACAACTTTGATTCCATTTGACTAGAAGTTAAGAATGCCACCCAGCCACTTTGAGCTCCTCATGCCTCTGGATCAACAGGCAAAGAAGGGAGTTACCATATTAGCTGGTTTTACTGATCCTAATAATTACCAAAGGCATATCAGATTGATATTATATAAAGGAAGTGAAGAAGAGTATGTCTGGAATAACGGAGATCTCTTAGGATGTCTATTAATACTACCATGCCCTGTGATTAATGTCAATAAAAACTATAGCAACCCAGTTCTGACAGTACTACTACTGTCTCGGATCCTTCAGGAAGGAAGGTTTTTTTCACCCCACCAAGCAAAAAAGCATGACCAGCTTTGGTGCTTGCTGAGGAGAAAGGGAATACAGAATGGGTGGTGGAAGACAGTAGTTCTAAATATCAGCTACAACTGTGTGACCAGTTGCAGAAATGAGGACCATAATTCTTAACAGTATTTCTTCCCTGTATGTGTGCTAGAAATATTTTTCTTTTCTTCACTTATAAAATATAAGAAGTAAACAAGGCTAGTGTGGTTTTGGTTATACACATGTTAGTTGTATCATGTTAGGCACAAGTATGACTTTATAATTGTTTTTATTAGAGATTACATACGGTTTTAGGAGATGTGTACAGGTGTGGAGTTGACAAGGGGTAGACCGTGATGGTTTAGGTTGTGTCAAATTGGCTGGGCCATGATTCTCAGAGGTTTGGTCATTATGATGTAGTTTGGCGGTTATGTAATGATGTAATCACTTCCATGATGAGATCTAATATAATGTAATCACTATCATGATGAGATCTCATATGAGAATTGAATTACTTGAAAGAGAGTTTCCTTGGGGCTGTGGTCTGCATCCAATATATATGGACTTTCTGGGAAAGCTGGCTGGCTTTTACTCGCTCTGGATCCTACATCTGGTTTGTCATCATTTGACCTGTTCTTGGGACTTAAGCCATCTGACATACCAGTCTTGGGTTGGTCATCCCCTGCAGCTACGTGAGTCAGGTGACACCTCCATCCTGATGCCTGACCCATGGACTTGGGACTTTCTAGCTTCTATAAGCATACGAGCCATTTCCTTGATAAAAATCACTCTCTCCCTCTCCCTCTGGCACTGGGTTTATATATATATTTATACCTGCATGCTTCACTGGTTTTGCTTCTCTAGAGAACCCGGTCTAAGACATTTGGTACTGAGAGTGGGTATCTTAGGCTGGGTTCTTAGAAGTGAGGAGGCAAGACTTCATCTCACATGCTTTGGACATGTTATTAGAAAGGACAAGTCCCTAGAGAAAGACATCATGCTTGGTAAAGTAGAGGGTCAGTGGAAAAGAAGAAGACCTTCAAGAGATGAACTGACACAGTGGCTGCAACAATGGGCTCAAACATAGTAACAATTTTGAGTATGGTGCAGGACCAGGCAGTGTTTCGTTCTATTGTACGTAGGGTTGCTATGAGTTGGAACTGACTCGATGGTATCTAACAACAACAACAACTAACAAGCAGAGTAAATTATTTGGGGTGTGGGTGAGGTCTTTACCTTTTAAAATTCCTTTTGATGACAGCATAGTGTTAGCTTTGCCCATGTGTATGTTTGGCCTTCTTTGTTTTCTATAATGTGTATGATGCTGTTTTCCACAAATATGTATTTTTCTTAACTTCATGTACTGGAAGCCCTTGAGATTTTAGCATTATTTCTCCAACTTGACCTCTCATAAAGCACTGGAGATTATGTCTCTTTTGATGCCAATTTACTACTTTAATCTCTTACGAAAGAAAAATTTTAATCAATCAGAATTTGCCAGCAAATTGAGAATTTTTGTAACGCTGTGAAAGCTTTGGTTCTGTCATTTTTGTCTGACATAAGTGATTAGTCTTCTTAGCTATAACTGATCCTAAGTGATAATACATTATAAATAACTGAGCTTTTGTAAAAAAAAAAAATTACATTTAATTAGAGCAATTTCCTTTCATTAGTGCATTCCAGAGGTGAAACATATTTTCTTTTTGACATTTAAATTTAACACATTGAATAATGATTAAAAATTAAATATTATTTTTTATATACAGAGTAATGTATTATAATTACTGTCAATTTTTCAAATGGAATTTGAATTGTTATGAAAGAAATAATTAGTGACAAGTTCGTTATGGTATGTTTGAGGGTACGAGTAAACTAAGGTTAAAAAATGAATGAGAAGACAGCCAGGACATAATATTTATGGTGGATATAAGAAGATGAAATGGAAAAGACTTCAATTATGAGGAAGCTTTGAAGGTCCACAGGAGCAAAAATTTGTGAATTACTAAAGACAATATTAAAACTTGCTAGAAAGCTGAATAAAAAAACACATTTGTTAAGTACCATATGTAGAATTCAGTAACTCAAATCGTCACTCCATTTAAGTTGAATCAGTCAAAAAAAGGTACCTGAAAATATAAATTAGTTATTTATGACTCTAATTCGCATGTAAACACATGATTTCACCAAATTACCTGAAAATGAACTCCCTTTTAATCTCTTTCTTCTTTATCCAGTAATTAAAGAATCATTCCTATTAGCCAGCCCAGGCACTCTGTTAAGTGCTGGGGATACAATGGTGACTCAGTCCTTTTACTCATTCATGGGGCTCCTAGTGGGGAGGGGAGTTCAGGGAAAGATAGGGAAATATTTTTACTAATGAATGTATAATTACAAATTAAGGAAAGGAATGCCTATGCTGAAGACGAGTATATCACAAAGGAATGTGAATCAGCTAGAGGAGTCAGGGAAGGTTTCCCTGAGAATATGATGGATGCTGAGACCTGGTGGAGGAGGAGCAGTTAGCTGAGAGAAAAGGAGATGAAATGGTGAGTTTAAGGGTCCTATAGGGTCGAAATCGACTCGACAGCACTGGGTTTGGTTTTTTTTTTTTTTTTGGTTATTCATTGTTTCAGACATTTGTAATTGCCACTACCACATGGAAACTTTCCTTGTTACACCTGTTACACCTGTACAGTTATTCCTTCCCTTTAGTTGTGTGGCAGCTGATAAGTTTCAACTGCTTCACTTTTCATATTGTATCATAATGATCTCTGGCAAGATTTTGAACTCACTAAAGTATGAGACCCTTCCAGGCAAATTCTATAATAACTGAACTTTGTTTTCAAATTTGCAGAAACAAATCACTGCATTTTTTAACTTTTCAAAAGCAACTAGCAGTTGGGGAGATATCATTGTGTCTTTTTTTGTGTGTGTGTATTTGCTGCCTTCCTTAATGCATGGCTTGTAATAAATAGTCCAAACAGATATTAATTTTTCCATGATTTACAGATATTTACTTCTATTTTGTGAAGATTAATGTGGAAAAATAGTAAACATTAAAAATGTGCTCACAGATATGTACCATACACACACACATACATATGCACGGGCACACACAGACACCAGGTACTCTAAGTTCATGATAATCCTTGACTAAGATAAACTCTGATTTGTAAATGCCTATTTCAGTTATGTTTGAGTAAATGCTAAAATAGAATCAGACTCAACAACATCCAAAACATATTATTTCATGACATAATTGGCCTTTTCCTACATTCTTTTTCTTACTAATAGAGCTACAGAAGAAATCTTACAATTAAAGTATATTTCCTAAGATGAGCCTTGTGTCTTTTTTCTGCTACTGTAAACTAAATAACTGAAAGAAACGTTGACACTTTCCACTAAAAATAATGGAATAGCTAAATAATACCTGAAAGGAATTGATAAAATCATAATAAGCAATTTGAATATTTCATTAATTCATTAGTTAAAAATGAACATTTTAAAAGCAAATATTTTTTCTATTTTCAGATATTCTGTCAAAAAATATCTCTCAGGAAAAAGTCAACAAATTTTTTTGAAAACATAAATCATTAAGATGATTTCAGAGCTACTTTGTCCTCGCTCTCCAGAGGTAGAAATTTATCTTGTACCCAATAGCAGAATGTTATAGTAAAAAAAAGGAAGAATGCCTCCATGTAGAGTCCCACTGGTTATCCATTCAAACTCCTGTCTCTTCTTGATTCATCTCAAAATAAATGTTTGATACCCAGGTCGAGTATATCTGATTTTGTGTCTAATGAACCTCTTGATATTGAAGAGTCCCAGGGCTCAGTCCTGAGGATTGTACTCTTTTGAAACTCCTTTCATTTTCTCATAGAGTCTTTAAATGGCATCTATATGATAACTGGAGTCCCTGGCATAAATGGTTAAGTGCTCAGCTACTAACTAAAAGGTTGACGGTGCAAATCCACCCAGACGCACCTTAGAAAAAAGGCTTGGTGATCTACTCAGAAAGATCACAGCCATTGAACACCCTATGGAACATAGTTCTACTCTGCAGCACCTGGGTTCTCCATGAGTTGGAATTGACTCCATGGCAACTGTTTTTTTTTCTTTTATTTGTTTTGTTTCCTATGATGGCTGCTAAAAAGTGTATTACTCTAGTACAGATCTTTCTGACAGGCTCTAGATTCATGTATGTAAAACTTCCTACTCACATCTCCACTCAGATATTGACTTGATATCCCAAGCTTAACCTATACAAAGCCTTCCCACTGTCAGTTGATTATGGCTCCATTCTTCCTTTTGTTTAGTACAAAAACCTTGGATTTATCCTTCACCTTTTACTTTCTTTCACCCAACATCCAATCTGAAAGAAAACCCCATTGTCTCTATCATCAAAATACATCCAGAATCTGACCACCTATCACCTCATCCATGCTACCTTCTTGGTTTGAGCCACCTTTATTCCACTTACTGTAGTCACCTCCTTACTGTTCTTCCTGTTTCCACCATTTCCCTCTTCCAGACAAATGTATAAGCACTGCCACTTCCAAATAGTACTTCTTAGCTTCCACTATGGCATTATAATAGATTTTAAGAGTTAAATAGAAGAAAAAGAAACACATGAAGAATGCCTAGGAAATACATAAAATTAGTATGTGTATACATTTATGCTAAAACAATAATAACAACACAATTCTCACTTACCTAGTCTGCATCCCTGGCTCTGCCTGAACTTGTTCATTAAAAAAGAAATTACAGTGACTTTAGCTGGAAAGGTATTCAACATGTTAGGAGTGCTATTTCTTCTGCCCTGCTCAGAGAACAATCTCCTGAGGAACAGGGCAAAGCACTGGTGTGTTTGTAGGTCTGGGAATATCTGGAGTATAAAGTACTCCAGGTTGCTGGACTTCAGAACATTTGTGACAGAAGACCAGCCCCAACAACAATCTCTGTGTCTAATGTGTTTTTATATGGAGAAAACCATGGTCCAGATTTTTAAAATGTTGAGCAAATCCAAATGTATCAGGTCATTTAATACAATATTTATTCCACTTTTTTCAGCACCTTTAGTCCTCTGAGTCAGAAAAATGCCCCTAAAATAAGGTCCTGCTTTCAGCATCCTAAAATATTAGGCTTACCACAGTCACTTCAGTAACAGCATCATTTCATTGTAGTCATAAAACATGCCACCCAAAGATAGGTTGTAATAGAATAGAGGGTTTCATCTTACTTAACTGAACACACAGTGTACTCTGAGAAAGTACCTGACAGGGAAACAGAGATGATATATTGAAATCCTCTCAAGATAAAGTGGCTATCAATAAAGCAACGTACAACAGAAATATCAGACTCTGTAAAAAGATATATTTATATTATGCAACATATGACGATTAACAAAATACTGTAAACTGAATAGCTTTTCAGCAGATGGGTCCTCAGACCTTTTTACACCCTCAATTAGCCTAAAGCAAAGCCTGTGTATCAGAGGAGAGGAAGGGAATTTCTGCTTGTTTGCTTTCACTTTGTCCCCTATCAACACGGGTATTTGTTCAGGGGGGTTTAAATCTCAGTGTTCAGAATTTTCTCTCACCCCTTCTTTAGCAAAGAGGCTTCCAGTTATTACCCTCACATTTCAATTTCGTTATTTTTTTTAATTCCAGAGATACATTAATAAATCAACTGATATGTTTGAACTAAATGAGAAATAACTAACATAGGTAGTTTCTTTCAGTCAGTCAGTTATTCATGTAAATGTGTTCATCAACCTGTATGGAACAAGCATAAAGCTATATGAGCTGACTATAGCCTGCACAAAGAAATCTGACTCTCCCTCTGGCTATGCCTGTGCTGAGGGGGAAGTGGAGACTTCTTAACATGAGAAGAGAGCAAAAGAATACAGATGCCTCAATACCAGGTATTTGTCAGTCACTCACCTGCTTAAAACTAGCAACTCCCCCTCCCATTAAAAAAAATAGCCTCCACACCACGCTTCTGAGTTAGAAGGCTTATACACATGGCTTAAACCTCCTCATTTAGGTCATATTACTCTAGCCACACCTACCCTTCTTGTCTTTCTCCGAACTCATTCCCTCCCTGGGACTTTGCTCTTGTCCATTCTGGAATATTTTTCTTCCTTCAGATTCCTTCATGTCTCCGCCTTACTTCATTCATCCATCTACTCAGAAGTTGCCTTCTCAGAGAAGCCTTCCCTGAACCTCTTCTCTAAAGTAGCCTCTCAAGCCCATTGTTGTTTCTTTCTACTGCCTATTGCTTTACTTAACAGGCTTTAACTTCAGTCATAGTGATTATCTCTCCTTAACATTGAATTACATACACAGTTGTTTGTTGCCTGTCTTCGAATTAGAGTATAAACTTAGGGAAGGGACTCTGTTGACTGTTATATCTCAGGGTCCAAAAATAGTATCTTGCACGTAGTACATTGTTGTTGTTGTGTGCCGCTGAGTCAATTCCAACTCATAGAGACCCTGTAGGAGAGAGTAGAACTGCCCCACAGGGTTTCCATGGAGTGGCTGGTAGATTGGAATTGCTGACCTTTTGGTTAGCAGTCTGAGCTCTTAACTACTTCGCCACCAGGGCTCCACATAATAACATATGTAATAATATTTTTCAAATTAATTATTAATTGAAAAAAACATGATAAGGCACTTATTTTTCTATTTACTTTATTCCCTACTTATATTTAAAAAATAACCTGTTTTAAATTTCATATTCTGTGAGATGGGACTCCTTTCTGACATTTCTATTTGTTTATAAAATAATATTCTTTTGGATAATATATGCATTTGTCAATTATTACCCCACTGCCATCTTGCTCTGGATATGATTTCCTGTTTTAAAAAAAAAAAATAAGTTCTAAACAAAAGATACTATAACTTTTCAGATTGTTTTCGATCATTTCTCAAAATTTAAATGTCAAAATGACAAAGGAGAATAATTATTTTATAAATACAGTTAAAAAATTAAATGATCTTTAACGAAAATGGAACATCTGTAGACAATAACCTGTTATATAAGTTATTGGCATAGGATATCTTTAAATTTCTCTTTTTAGATTCAGTAACTACCCTATTATGATCAAAAAATAGTTATCAAGTATTTTTATACATAAGACACACTGCCAGGCATTGTGTGAATAACAAAAGCAGTTAAGGGCCTGCAATTAAATTATGAAAATAAGATATATATTAAGATATTGAAAAATACCAATTTTAGGCAATACTTGATAAACATGAAACTTTAGCTACATTGGGGTCAGGTGACACAAAAGCACTGTATCTGAGGTGATGGAATGAAAATGGATTAAGAAATGAAATTGAAGACCTTCTGTGGTTTCAGGAAATAGAAAAAACAAGAATAATTCAACAATGGGGATAAGAGGTAGGAGAGACTGTATATAGCAGCTTAGACATCGTCAAGTATGTAGAGCCCTGCAACTAAAGTGGAGGGTCTTTGCAACATAGAAGGAAGAGATAAACATGCAAAGAACGTTTTGGCCACATTACTAAATTGGCCAGTATAGTATTTAGATATTAGAAAATATTCTGAAATGTCCTAAAAATGAAAATGCATGTTTTTAATCTCAGATAATGAGGCACACATTTTTAATAGATTTTTCTTGAAGAATTAAACATTTGTATGGTTCCTTCAAATGAGGCTACAACTAAGTCTTCCCAAGAGAATTTTTTTACTTAATAGAATAAGAATGTTGTCTGTACTATTGGATCTCTGACCTTATCTTAGCTCAATTTTGGTAAAGTAAACTCCAGATAAGGTTGAAGGAGGATCTGCCATGCACCGTCTGTAACTGATGGGTGAGATGTTCAACGATTTCCCCTTATAGAGTTCTGCATCAGGGTTTGCCGATTATCCCATAAGCACCAAGGTGCTTGTCACTCACCCATATAGGAGGAGTCTTACGAAGAAGAAATTAAGCTCTTTACACTATAATTAATTTTTCAACAGCACTGGGTATAATTAATTTTATGGCCTCAATCTTGTTTTTAAGGTGCTTATAAGGCTTCAGAGTTCTTTCACATCTTAGAACCCTGGTAGAATGGATGGTTATTATTATTATCATTATTTTTATTAATGTTATTTTACCAGTGAGAATATTTCTTTCCCATAAAGATATAACTTGCCCATGGCATTAATAACTAATATATTTAACAAACGGGCACTAAAACCGAGATCTTCTGCCTCCTAGTTTACTTCTTTAGTTTTCTTTCTGTTGTTTTATACTACACCATAAAATAAGTAGAAGAACTATTTCGATTCATTCATTAGATACATTGTACAGTGTGAGAAATTTTCAGATGGCTGCATTGAGTATGTTTGTTAAGTAATAAGGCAGGTCAAATAAAAAAAATTATTGACTAGGTGAGAGGCAGAAGAAGTTATATTTATTTAAATGAGCATAAAATATCTTTTGCCATTGAATGCAGGTCCTATTCATGAAGATTACAAAAAGATGTAAATAAAGCCAGATTTAAAACACACCATTAGCCTTACATATCTTAGCATTTCAGTGTAGATTTACCATCTCTGATAGAGAATCTTTCTTCATTAATAATACTTAACATCTTTAAAGATAATGTTTGCTCTTTTCTTATTATGTATTTTACAATTATCTGGCAAAATTAGCTTAATAAAACATCTAAATAAGCATTGTTAACCATCTTTCCTTAACCATAAAGTTAGAGGATTTTTTTTAAATCTCAAAATTAATATAAAAGTATTTTGAAAAGATTTTTCTTAAGTTACTGTCTCTACAGCAAGAGGAACAAAAATGTTCCCTGAGGCATAAAATCTTGGCATAATGTATTATTTGCAGGTGCGAGACCTGTTATGGTTCTTTCCACTAAATTTTCCTTTTCCTTTACTAGAATATAAATCTAATGTTTATGAAATAGTTATTGCAATAATCATAAATAACAATGGGCTTTGTTGTGGTTCAAAACCATTCTGATTTTATTAATATCATTACTCAGGCCACCAAGTAATGTTATTATTGGTCTTGGACAACTCTTAGATTCTTTTTTTGTGGATAATGGTAATCACATTAAAAAAAATAATATTTTACAGTAAGGGTTACCTACTTTGCAACCCCAATTTTAGTTCATAATGAAGGCAAGCTAAGATGAACTTTATCATACATAGACATTTATTAAACAATGGGGCATAAAGCACTTTATACAACCAGTTCTATTAGCTGAATGATTTCCCAGCATCTGTCTTTTTATATGCTCTCATTCCAGCCTTGTATGAAGATTCACTGACATCAAACACAATATTTCCAAGACAGAATTTTGTTACTTTTACAGTTAGTATTAGGCAAAGTAAAATCTAACCTCATGACTGAACACAGGACCAAAGTTTCAGTATTATTCCTAAAGACCTAGGGATCTAGTCTCTATATTTTGCTGGATTCATATATCCAGTTCATGCAAAGTTGGCCGTAACTCCAACATATTTGATGCAAACCCACATAATTTCAATACATTGAATTTTATGAATAAGGGTCTATTTTTAAGTTCGTAATGTTAATAAACAGGCAACCGTTGTCTTACATAAAAAAAGAAAAAAATAACATTCAGAATACTAACTAGCATGATGTTGAACACTGATCAAGATTAGGTCAAAAAAAGTTCAAGTTACAGGCAGCCTCTGCAGAAAGGGCTTTCTGGAAATGTGTGCTCTTTATGAGAAGCTTGCTGTGCCTGGATTATAGTTTAAATTGGAAACCACATACTAATATTACACTGTATGCTGACACATTTTAAAGTAAATTGTAGACATCAGTATAAAAGATTATGTATCTTTTCTAGTGTAATCATTATAGTTTATACTCACAGTGCTATATGCAATGGCAATAATTATTCTAGTAAAAATATTTGTATAGTTCTAGGTATAATACTAAAGATGCTGCCCAAGAGACAGAAAGGGCCACATAAACCAGAAACTGCATCAGCTTGAGACCAGAAGAACTACACGGTGCACAGCTACAACCGATGATTGCCGTGACAGGGAACACAACAGAGAATCCCTGATGGAGCAGGGGAAAAATGGGATGCAGATGTCAAATTCTCTTAAAAAGACCAGACTTAATGGTCTGACTGAGACTAGAGGGACCCAGAGGTCATGGTTCCCGTACCCTCTGTTAGCCCAAGACTAACCATTCCCAAAGCCCACTCTTCAAACAGGGATTATACTGGACTATAAGACAGAAAATGATACTGGTGAGGAGTGAGCTTCTTGGATCAAGTAGACACATAAGATTATGTGGGCAGCTCCTGTCTGGAGGCAAGATGATAAGGCAGAGAGGGGCAAGAGCTGGTTGAATGGATATGGGGAATAAAGGGTAGAAAGGGGGAGTGTATAGTCTCATTAGGCGGAGAGCAGCTAGGAGTACATAGAAAGGTGGGTATAAGTTTTTGTATGAGAGACTGACTTGATTTGTAAACTTTCACCTGAAGCATGATAAATTAAAAAAAAAAAAAAGGATGCTAAGACAGTTCCATTCTCTGTTTTCAAGGTGGCTATAGCTTTTTTTTATAGCTTAGGATGAAGCTAAAACAATTTTACAAATGAATTACAAGGTTGTGTGAGAGCAAAGATACAGAGGTTTACAAATGGGATGATGATTTCTAGATGGGAGTTAATAGACAGACAGCTTCATAGACCATTGGCATTTAGGTGCACATGGAAGGAAGAATAGCCAGAGGTGGGTAGTGAGAAAATTTCTTACAAAGAGAGAATAACTTTGCCAAAAAGCATAAAGTAAGAAAACATAGTTTGTCAGAGTATTAAGTGGAAAGAAATAAACTGGTAGATCTATGACATATTGCACCATAAACCATAGCCATTGAGTTGTTTCCGACTCATAACAATCCTAGAGGACAGACTAGAAATATAGGGTTTCCAAAACTGTAATCTTTACAGAAGCAGACTGCCATATCTTTCTCCCATGGAGCGTCTGGTGGGTTTGAACTGCTGATTTTTCAGTTAGCAGCCAAGTGCTTAAGCATTACACCACCAGGGTTCCTCATGACATATTATAACAGCCTTAAATACCAGATTTAAAAATTCGTACTAAAATTGAACAGAATTGAGAATCCAGACATAAATCCATCCACATATGAGCAGTTGATATTTGACAAAGGTCCCAAAACAGTTAAATGGGGAAAAGATAGTCTTTTTAACAAATGGTGCTGGCATAACTGGATATCCATCTGCAAAGGAGTAGAACAGGACCCATGCCTCACTCCATGCACAAAAACGAGCTCAAAACAGAGCAAAGACCTAAATATAAAATCTAAAATGATAAAGATCATGGAAGAAAAAATAGGGACAAAGTTAGGAGCCCTAATACATGGCATTAACAGTATACAAAACATTATAAAGAATGTAGAAGAAAAACTAGATAACTGGGAGCTCCGAAAAATCAAACGCCTATGCTCATCCAAAGACTTCACCAAAAGAGTAAAAAGATTACCTACAGACTGGGAAAAAGTTTTTAGCTCTGACATTTCTGACCAGGGCCTGATCTCTAAAATCTACATGATACTGCAAAAACTAAACTGCAAAAAGACA
The DNA here is from genome assembly GCF_024166365.1 of Elephas maximus indicus. NCBI lineage: Eukaryota > Metazoa > Chordata > Mammalia > Proboscidea > Elephantidae > Elephas > Elephas maximus. The sequence goes on from NC_064820.1 coordinate 137,271,490, forward strand.
AATAACCCAATTAAAAAATGGGCAATAATATGAATAGACACTTCACTAAAGAAAACATTTAAGTAGCTAACAGATATATGAGGAAATGTTCACGATCATTAGCCACTAGAGAAATGCAGATCAAAACCACGATGAGATTTCATCTCACTTCACCAAGGCTGGCATTAATCCAAAAAACACAAAATAATAAATGTTGGAGAGGCTGTGGAGAGACTAGAACAATTATACACTGCTGGTGGGAATGTAAAATGGTACAACCACTTTGGAAATCGATTTGGTGGTTCCTTAAAAAGCTAGAAATAGAGCTACCATACGATCCAGCAATCCCACTCCTTGGAATATATCCTAGAGAAATAAGAGCCTTTACACGAACAGATATATGCATACCTGTGTTTATTGCAGCAATGTTTACAATAGCAAAAAGATGGAAACAACCAAGGTGCCCATCAATGGATGAATGGATAAATTATGGTATATTCACACAATGGAATACTACAGATCGATAAAGAATAGTGAGGAATCTGTGGAACATTTCATAACATGGAGGAACCTGGAAGGCATTATGCTGAGTGAAATTAGTCAGCTGCAGAAGGACAAATATTGTATAAGACCAGTGTTATAAGAACTTGAGAAATAGTTTAAACTGAGAAGAAAACATTCTTTTGTGGTTAGGAGAGGGTGGAGGGAGGGAGGGTGGGAGAGGGGCATTCACTAATTACGTAGTAGATAAGAACTACTTTAGGTAAAAGGAAAGAGTACACAATACAGGGAGGTCAGCACAATTGGACTAAATTAGAAAAAAAATTGTACTAAAATTAATAAACAAATGGAGACTGCTGATATTTTTTAGTGACCAGGAGTATGTTTTTAGATAATAAATCTGGGAGCATCATGGAGGTCAGAATGGAAGCAAGGAAGAATGGAGTCAGTGAAAACATTTCACTCATTCGCTTACTTACTCGTTCAAATATCCATAAATTACTATATGTGCTATGATGGGTAGAGAGAAAGACCAAAATCATTCATGCTCTGTGTAGTTACAGTGGAAAAGCTTTCAAACAGCAGCCACAAAAAAAATTAAAATATATATTTTAAAGTTGTAATTAACACTAAAATTTAAAAAGATTAATAGAGAATAATTTAGGAGCAGAGGCTTGTTTTAGGTTGGGTGCTGGATTAAGTTCTCTTTCAGGAAATTGCATACAAGAAGAGATCTGAAGGAGGAAAAGGTGCCAACCTTGCGAAGAGCTTACAACAGTAGGAACAGCATATGTGTGAGATCTGGGGTCGTGAAAAGTCTTCAGGGAGCTGAAAAGAACGAGACTGTGAGAAGTGATGTGAAGATAAAACAGCCTGAGATAATTTATACAAGTATGCTGGGACCAGATATGGAAAGTTTTTAAAGCTCATTTAAAAAGTCTTGTATTTTATCCTAAGTGCAATAAAAAAAAAAAAAAAAAACCTACAAACTGCTTTTTTTTTTATTTTTCTTCTGCTTCAATTTACAAATCAAGTCAGTCTCTCTTAAAAGATTTATATAGGGCGGAGCCAAGATGGCGGACTAGGCAGACGCTACCTCGGATCCCTCTTACAACAAAGACACGGAAAAACAAGTGAATCGATCACATACATAACAATCTACGAACCCTGAACAAAAAACACAGATTTAGAGATGGAGAACGAACTAACACGGGGAAGCAGCGATTGTTTCCAGAGCCTGGAGCCAGCGTACCAGTCAGGTACGGCACAAGCACAGAGACCTGCTCCACCCTCCTGAACTAACCCCGGGAGGGGGACCAGCTGGTTCCACGGGCGGTGTGGGACGCAGCTGGTAGGAGAAGTCCCCGGGAGGCAGTGACTGGTCTTGGAGCAGAAAGAGCAGCATCCGAGCCGGGGAACCGTCCCGCAGGGATTTGGACTGGACGCAGGTACGCCATAAACACGGAGAGTTGCTCCACCCCCCTGAACTAACCCCGGGAAGGGGACCAGCCGGGTCGCGCGGGCGGCGTGGGACGCAGCCGGTAGGAGAAACCCCCGGGAGGCAGCGACTGGTACTGGAGTGGGGAGAACAGCGTCCCAGCCGGGACACTCGGTCACGGCACAAGCACGGGGACCTGCTCCACCCATCTGAACTAACCCCGGGAGGAGGCTCAACTGGTTCTCGAGGCGGCACGGCCACGCGGCTGGAGGGACGAGAAGTCCCCGGGAGGCAGAGACTGATTTTGGAGCCGAGAGTGCACCATCCCAGTAGGGGAGCCTTGACACTGGGCGTGGGGCTGGAAGCGGAGGATCTGACCGTGACTCCAGGGGGCCAGACCCCCCGGGGGCAATCTCCACACAGCCAGCACACATAGGTGACGCGCCCGCGGGAATCTCAGATATAATAGTCATTCCAAGCAAGACAAGCAACTCTGGCTATATTCTGAGGTGCTACTCTCCTATCTCTCTGTTCCCTCCCCCACCCTCCCCAGGCGGCTTCATTAACATCTGAATAGCCTGAGCCAGAGGGAGAACTCTGATAGGGATCTGACTGCATTTTTTTTTTAGTGGATTTTCTGGAAAAACTAGTTTCCCAGTGATGGCTCGGAGACAACAATCCATATCAAACCACTTAAAGAAGCAGACCGTGACAGCTTCTCAAACCCCCCAAACAAAAGAATCAAAACGTTTCCCAAGTGAAGATACAATCTTGGAATTATCAGATACAGAATATAAAAAACTAATTTACAGAATGCTTAATGATATCACAAATGAAATTAGGATAACTGCAGAAAAAGCCAAGGAACACACTGATAAAACTGTTGAAGAAGTCAAAAAGATTATTCAAGATCATACTGGAAAAATTAATAAGTTGCAAGAATCCATAGAGAGACAACATGTAGAAATCCAAAAGATTAACAATAAAATTACAGAATTAGACAACGCACTAGGAAGTCAGAGGAGCAGACTCGAGCAATTAGAATGCAGACTGGGACATCTGGAGGACCAGGGAATCAACACCAACATAGCTGAAAAAAAATCAGATAAAAGAATTTAAAAAAATGAAGAAACCCTAAGAATTATGTGGGACTCTATCAAGAAGGATAACCTGCGGGTGATTGGAGTCCCAAAACAGGGAGGGGGGACAGAAAACACAGAGAAAATAGTTGAAGAACTCCTGACAGAAAACTTCCCTGACATCATGAAAGACGAAAGGATATCTATCCAAGATGCTCATCGAACCCCATTTAAGATTGATCCAAAAAGAAAAACACCAAGACATATTATCATCAAACTCACCAAAACCAAAGATAAACAGAAAATTTTAAAAGCAGCCAGGGAGAAAAGAAAGGTTTCCTTCAAGGGAGAATCAATAAGAATATGTTCTGACTACTCAGCAGAAACCATGCAGGCAAGAAGGGAATGGGACGACATATACAGAACACTGAAGGAGAAAAACTGCCAGCCAAGGATCATATATCCAGCAAAACTCTCTCTGAAATATGAAGGTGAAATTAAGATATTTACAGACAAACACAAGTTTAGAGAATTTGCAAAAACCAAACCAAAGCTACAAGAAATACTAAAGGATATTGTTTGGTCAGAGAACCCATAATATCAGATATCAGCACAACACAAGGTCACAAAACAGAACGTCCTGATATCAACTCAAATAGGGAAATCACAAAAACAAACAAATTAAGATTAATTAAAAAAAATAAATAAAAATGCACATAACAGGGAATCATGGAAGTCAATAGGTAAAAGATCACAATAATCAAAAAGAGGGACTAAATACAGGAGACATTGAACTGCCATATGGAGAGTGATACAAGGCGATATAGAACAATACAAGTTAGGTTTTTACTTAGAAAAATAGGGGTAAATAATAAGGTAACCACAAAAAGGTATAACAACTCTAGAACTCAAGATAAAAACCAAGAAAAACATAACGACTCAACTAACATAAAGTCAAGCACTATGAAAATGAGGATCTCACAATTTACTAAGAAAAACGCCTCAGCACAAAAAAGTATGTGGAAAAATGAAATTGTCAACAACACACATAAAAAGGCATCAAAATGACAGCACTAAAAACTTATTTATCTATAATTACCCTGAATGTAAATGGACTAAATGCACCAATAAAGAGACAGAGAGTCACAGACTGGATAAAGAAACACGATCCATCTATATGCTGCCTACAAGAGACACACCTTAGACTTAGAGACACAAACAAACTAAAACTCAAAGGATGGAAAAAAGTATATCAAGCAAACAATAAGCAAAAAAGAAGAGGAGTAGCAATATTAATTTCTGACAAAATCGACTTTAGACTTAAATCCACCACAAAGGATAAAGAAGGACACTATATAATGATAAAAGGGACAATTGATCAGGAAGACATAACCATATTAAATATTTACGCACCCAATGACAGGGCTGCAAGATACATAAATAAAATTTTAACAGAATTGAAAAGCGAGATAGATACCTCCACAATTATAGTAGGAGACTTCAACACACCACTTTCGGAGAAGGACAGGACATCCAATAAGAAGCTCAACAGAGACACGGAAGATCTAATTACAACAATCAACCAACTTGACCTCATTGACTTATACAGAACTCTCCACCCAACTGCTGCAAAATATACTTTTTTTTCTAGCACACATGGAACATTCTCTAGAATAGACCACATATCAGGTCATAAAACAAACCTTTGCAGAGTCCAAAACATCGAAATATTACAAAGCATCTTCTCAGACCACAAGACAATAAAACTAGAGATCAATAACAGAAAAACGAGGGAAAAGAAATCAAATACTTGGAAAATGAACAATACCCTCCTGAAAAAAGACTGGGTTATAGAAGACATCAAGGAGGGAATAAGGAAATTCATAGAAAGCAACGAAAATGAAAATACTTCCTATCAAAACCTCTGGGACACAGCAAAAGCAGTGCTCAGAGGCCAATTTATATCAATAAATGCACACATACAAAAAGAAGAAAGAGCCAAAATCAGAGAACTGTCCCTACAACTTGAACAAATAGAAAGTGAGCAACAAAAGAATCCATCAGGCACCAGAAGAAAACAAATAATAAAAATTAGAGCTGAACTAAATGAATTAGAGAACAGAAAAACAATCGAAAGAATTAACAAAGCCAAAAGTTGGTTCTTTGAAAAAATTAACAAAATTGATAAACCATTGGCTAGACTGACTAAAGAAATACAGGAAAGGAAACAAATAACCCGAATAAGAAATGAGAAGGACCACATCACAACAGAACCAAATGAAATTAAAAGAATCATTTCAGATTATTATGAAAAATTGTACTCTAACAAATTTGCAAACCTAGAAGAAATGGATGAATTCCTGGAAAAACACTACCTACCTAAACTAACACATTCAGAAGTAGAACAACTAAATAGACCCATAACAAAAAAAAAGAGATTGAAACGGTAATCAAAAAACTCCCAACAAAAAAAAGCCCTGGCCCGGACGGCTTCACTGCAGAGTTCTACCAAACTTTCAGAGAAGAGTTAACACCACTACTACTAAAGGTATTCCAAAGCATAGAAAATGACGGAATACTACCCAACTCATTCTATGAAGCCACCATCTCCCTGATACCAAAACCAGGTAAAGACATTACAAAAAAAGAAAATTATAGACCTATATCCCTCATGAACATTGATGCAAAAATCCTCAACAAAATTCTAGCCAATAGAATCCAACAACACATCAAAAAAATAATTCACCCTGATCAAGTGGGATTTATACCAGGTATGCAAGGCTGGTTTAATATCAGAAAAACCATTAATGTAATCCATCACATAAATAAAACAAAAGACAAAAACCACATGATCTTATCAATTGATGCAGAAAAGGCATTTGACAAAGTCCAACACCCATTCATGATAAAAACTCTTACCAAAATAGGAATTGAAGGAAAATTCCTCAACATAATAAAGGGCATCTTTTATGCAAAGCCAACAGCCAATATCACTCTAAATGGAGAGAACCTGAAAGCATTTCCCTTGAGAATGGGAACCAGACAAGGATGCCCTTTATCACCGCTCTTATTCAACATCGTGTTGGAAGTCTTAGCCACGGCAATTAGGCTAGACAAAGAAATAAAAGGTATCCGGATTGGCAAGGAAGAAGTAAAGTTATCACTATTTGCAGATGACATGATTTTATACACAGAAAACCCTAAGGAATCCTCCAGAAAACTACTGAAACTAATAGAAGAGTTTAGCAGAGTCTCAGGTTATAAAATAAACATACAAAAATCACTTGGATTCCTCTACATCAACAAAAAGAACACCGAAGAGGAAATAACCAAATCAATACCATTCACAGTAGCCCCCAAGAAGATAAGATACTTAGGAATAAATCTTACCAAAGATGTAAAAGACCTATACAAAGAAAACTACAAAGCTCTACTACAAGAAATTCAAAAGGACATACTTAAGTGGAAAAACATACCTTGCTCATGGATAGGAAGACTTAACATAGTAAAAATGTCTATTCTACCAAAAGGCATCTATACATTTAACGCACTTCCGATCCAAATTCCAATGTCATATTTTAAGGGGATAGAGAAACAAATCACCAATTTCATATGGAAGGGAAAGAAGCCCCGGATAAGCAAAGCACTACTGAAAAAGAAGAAGAAAGTGGGAGGCCTCACCTTACCTGACTTCAGAACCTATTATACAGCCACAGTAGTCAAAATAGCCTGGTATTGGTACAACAACAGACACATAGACCAATGGAACAGAATTGAGAACCCAGACATAGATCCATCCACGTATGAGCAGCTGATATTTGACAAAGGACCAGTGTCAATTAACTGGGGAAACGATAGCCTTTTTAACAAATGGTGCTGGCTTAACTGGATATCCATTTGCAAAAAAATGAAACAGGACCCATACCTCACACCATGCACAAAAACTAACTCCAAGTGGATCAAAGACCTAAACATAAAGACTAAAACGATAAAGATCATGGAAGAAAAAATTGGGACAACCCTAGAAGCCCTAATACAAGGTATAAACAGAATACAAAACATTACCAAAAATGATGACGAGAAACCCGATAACTGGGAGCTCCTAAAAATCAAACACCTATGCTCATCTAAAGACTTCACCAAAAGAGTAAAAAGACCACCTACAGATTGGGAAAGAATTTTCAGCTATGACATCTCCGACCAGTGCCTGATCTCTAAAATCTACATGATTCTGTCAAAACTCAACCACAAAAAGACAAACAACCCAATCAAGAAGTGGGCAAAGGATATGAACACACATTTCACTAAAGAAGATATTCAGGCAGCCAACAGATACATGAGAAAATGCTCTCGATCATTAGCCATTAGAGAAATGCAAATTAAAACTACGATGAGATTCCATCTCACACCAGCAAGGCTGGCATTAATCCAAAAAACACAAAAGAATAAATGTTGGAGAGGCTGCAGAGAGATTGGAACTCTCATACACTGCTGGTGGGAATGTAAAATGGTACAACCACTTTGGAAATCTATCTGGCGTTATCTTAAACAGTTAGAAATAGAACTACCATACAACCCAGAAATCCCACTCCTCGGAATATACCCTAGAGATACAAGAGCCTTCATACAAGCAGATATATGCACACCCATGTTTATTGCAGCTCTGTTTACAATAGCAAAAAGTTGGAAGCAACCAAGGTGTCCCTCAACGGATGAATGGGTAAATAAATTGTGGTATATTCACACAATGGAATACTATGCATCGATAAAGAACAGTGACGAATCTCTGAAACATTTCATAACCTGGAGGAACCTGGAAGGCATTATGCTGAGCGAAATGAGTCAGAGGCAAAAGGACAAATATTGTATAAGACCACTATTATAAGATCTTGAGAAATAGTAAACCTGAGAAGAACACATACTTTTGTGGTTACGAGGGGGGGAGGGAGGGAGGGTGGGAGAGGGTTTTTTATTGATTATTCAGTAGATAAGAACTGCTTTAGGTGAAGGGAAAGACAACACTCAATACATGGAAGGTCAGCTCAATTGGACTGGACCAAAAGCAAAGAAGTTTCTGGGATAAAATGAATGCTTCAAAGGTCAGCGGAGCAAGGGCGGGGGTCTGGGGAACATGGTTTGAGGGGACTTCTAAGTCAATTGGCAAGATAATTCTATTATGAAATCATTCTGCATCCCACTTTGAAATGTGGCATCTGGTGTCTTAAATGCTAACAAGCTGCCATCTAAGATGCATCAATTGGTCTCAACCCACCTGGAGCAAAGGAAAATGAAGAACACCAAGGCCACACGACAACTAAGAGCCCAAGAGACAGAAAGGGCCACATGTACCAGAGACCTACATCATCCTGAGACCAGAAGAACTAGCTGGTGCCCGGCCACAATCGATGACTGCCCTGACAGGGAGCACAGCAGAGGACCCCTGAGGGAGCAGGAGATCAGTGGGATGCAGACCCCAAATTCTCATAAAAAGACCAAAATTAATGGTCTGACTGAGACTAGAGGAATCCCGGCGGCCATGCTCCCCAGACCTTCTGTTGACACAGGACAGGAACCACCCCGAAGACAACTCATCAGACATGAAAGGGACTGGTCAGCGGGTGGGAGAGAGATGCTGATGAAGAGTGAGCTAATTATAACAGGTGGACACTTGAGATTGTGTTGGCAACTCTTGTCTGGAGGGGGGATGGGAGGATAGAGAGAGAGGGAAGCAGGCAAAATTGTCAAGAAAGGAGAGACTGAAAGTGCTGACTCAAGAGGGGGAGAGTAAGTGGGAGTAGGGAGTGAGATGTATGTAAACTTATATGTGACAGACTGATTGGATTTGTAAATGTTCACTTGAAGTTTAATAAAAGTTATAAAAAAAAAAAAAAAGATTTATATAAACCTTGCCATATTCTACTAGTTGCTCTCCCCCTAATGAGACAGCATACTTCTTCTTTCCACCCTCTGTTTCCACATCCATTCAGCCAGCTTCTGTCCCCCTCTGCCTTCTCAACTCCCCTCCAGAAGATGCTGCCCACAGAGTCTCATGTGTCTACTTGATCCAAGAAGTTCACTCCTCACCAGTATCATTTTCTGTCTTACAGTCCAGTCTAATCCCTGTCTGAAGAGTTGGCTTTGGGAATGGTTCCTGTCTTGGGCTGACAGAAGGTCTGGGGACCATGACCTCTGGCATCCTTCTAGTCTCAGTCAGACCATTAAGTCTCATCTTTTTACGAGAATTTGGGTCTACATCCTACTGCTCTCCTGCTCCCTCAAGGGTTCTTTGTTGTGTTCCCTGTCAGGGCAGTCATTGGTTGTAGCCGGGCACCATCTAGTTCTTCTGGTCTCAGGCTGTTGTAGTCTCTGGTTTATGTGGCCTTTTCTGTCTTTTTGGCTCATAATTACCTTGTGTCTTTGTTGTACTTCATTCTCCTTTGCTCCAGGTGAGTTGAGACCAATTGCCACATCTTAGATGGCCGCTTGCTAATGTTTAAGACCCCAGACGCCACTCTCCAAAGTGGTATGCAGAATGTTTTCTTAATAGATTTTATTATGCCAATTGACTTAGATGTCCCCTGAAACTATGGTCTCCAACCCCCCATCCCCACAACCCCAGCCTTCAAAATGTTCGGTTGTATTCAGGAAACTTCTTTGCTTTTGGTTTAGTTCAGTTGTGCTGACCTAAACTGTATTGTGTGCTGTCTTTCTCTTCACCTAAAATAGTTCTCGTCTACTAACTAATTAGTGAATACCCCTCTTTCTCCCTCCCTCCCTCCCCACTCTTGTAACTGTCAAAGAATATTTTCTTCTCTGTTTAAACTATTCCTCCAGTTCTTATAATAGTGGTCTTAGTCCTTTTGCAACTGACTAATTTCACTCAGCTTAGGCCTTCAGGTTCCTCCATGTTATGAAATGTTTCATAGATTCATCATTGTTCTTTATTGATAGGTAGTATTCCATTGTGTGAATATACCATAATTTGTTTATCCATTTATCAGTTGATGGGCACCTTAGTTGCTTCCATCTTTTTGCTATTGTAAACAGTGTTGCAGTGAACACGGGTGTTCATATATCTGTTTGTGTAAAGGCTCTTATTTCTCTAGGATATATTCCAAGAAGTGGGATTGCTGGATCTTATGGTAGTTCTATTTCTAGCTTTTAAAGGAAGAGCCAAATCATTTTCCAAAGCCATTGTACCATTTGACATTCCCACCAGTAATGTATAAGTGTTCTAGTCTCTCCACAACCTCTCCAACATTTATTGTGTTTTTTTGGATTAATGCCAGACTTGTTGGAGTCTTTTTGTTGTTGTTGTTGTTGCAGTGAGATGGAATCTCATAGTTTTGATTTGTATTTCTCTAATGGCTAATGATCGTGAGCATTTCCTCATGTATCTGTTAGCAGCCTGAATGTCTTTGGTGAGGTGCCTGTTCACATCCTTTGCCCATTTTTTAATTGGGTTGTTTGTCTTTCTTAGTTGAGTTTTTGCAGTATCGTGTAGAATTTTAGAGATCAGACACTGATCGGAAATGTCATAGCTAAAAACTTTTTCCCAGCCTTTAGGTAATCTTTTTACTTTTTTGGTGAAGTCTTTGGATGAGCATAGGTGTTTGATTTTTAGGACCTCCCAGTTATCTAGTTTCTCTTCTGGTGTTTGTGCACTGTTAGTAATGTTTTTGTATACTGTTTATGCCATGTATTAGGGCTCTTGGCATTGTCCCTATTTTTTCTTCCATGATCTTTATCATTTTAGATTTTATATTTAGGTCTTTGATCTATTTTGAGTTTGTTTTTGTGCATGGTGTGAGGTAGAGGTCTTGATTCATTTTGTCACAGGTGGATATCCAGTTATGCCGGCACCATTTGTTAAAAAGACTGTCTTTTCCCTATTTAACTGACTTTGGGCCTTTGAAAAATATCAGTTGCTCATATGTGGATGGATTTATGTCTGGATTCTCAGTTCTGTTCCGCTGGTCTATGTATCTGTTGTTGTACCAGTACCAGCCTGTTTTGACTACTGTGGTGATATAATAGGTTCCAAAATCAGGTAGTGCGAGGCCTCTCCTTTGTTCTTTTTTTCCAGTAATGCATTACAAACCCAGGGCCTCTTTCCCCTCCATATGAAGTGGGTGATTTGTTTCTCCATCTCATTAAAAAATGTTCTTTGGAATTTGGATGGGAATTACATTATATCTATAGATTGCTTTTGGTAGAATAGACATTTTTACAATGTTCAGTCTTCCTGTTCATGAGGAAGGTATATCTTTCGGCTAATGTAGGTCTCTTTTGGCTACTTGAAGAAGTGTCTTGTAGTTTTCCTTGCATAGGTCTTTTATGTCTCCGGTAACACTTATTCCTAAGTATTTGATCTTCTTGGGGGCTACTGTAAATGGTATTGATCTGGTGATTTCCTCTTCGATGTTCTTTTTGTTGGTGTAGAGCAATCCAGCTGATTTTTGTATGTTGATCTTATAACCTAATACTCTGCTGAACTCTTTGATTAGTTTTGGTAGTTTTCTTGAGGTTTCTTTAGGGTTTTCTTCGTATAAGGTCATGTCATCTGCAAATAGAGATACTTTCACTTCTTCCTTACCAATCTGGATGCCCTTTATTTCTTTATCTAGCCTAAATGCTCTGGCTAGGACCACCAGCACAATGTTGAATAGGAGTGGCAATAAAGGGCATCCTTGTCTGGTTCCCATTCTCAAGGGGAATGCTTTTAGACTCTCTCCATTTAGGATGATGTTGGCTGTTGGCTTTGTATAATGCCTTTATTAAGTTAAGGAATTTTCCATCTATTCCTATTTTGCTGAGAGTTTTTATCATGAATGAGTTCTAAACTTTGTTAAATGCCTTTTCTGCATCAATTGATAAGATCATGTGGTTCTTGTCTTTTGTTTTATTTATATGATGGCTTACATTAATTGTTTTTCTAATGTTGAACCATCCGTATATACCTGGTATGAATCCCACTTGATCATGGAGAATTATTTTTTTGATATGTTGTTGAATTCTATTGGCCAGAATTTTGTTGAGGATTTTTGCATCTAAGTTCATGAGGGATTGAGGGATATACGTCTGCAGTTTTCTTTCTGTCTTTTTTTTTTTTTTTCCCTAGTCGTTACTTGGTTTTGATATCAGGGATATGCTGTCTTCATAGAATGAGTTTGGGAGTATTCCATCTTTTTCTATGCTCTGAAATACCTTTAGTAGTAGCGTTGTTAACTGTTCTCTGAAGGTTTGGTAGAACTCTCCAGCGAAGCTGTCCAGACCAGGGCTTTTTGTTTGCTGGGAGTTTTTTAATTACCTTTTCAATCTCTTCTTTTGTTATGGGTTGATTTAGTTTTTATACCTCTGTTTGTGTTAGTTTAGGTAGGTAGTATGCCTCTAGAAATTCATCCATTTCTCCTAGATTTTCAAATTTGTTAGAGTACAATTTTTCATAGTAAACTGATATGATTCTTTTAATTTCATTTGCATCTGTTGTGGTATCACCTGTCTCCTGTCTTATTTGGGTTATTTGCTTCTTCTCCTGTTTTTCTTTTGTCAGTTTGGCCAATGGTGTATCAATTTTTTTTTATTTTTTCAAAGAATCAGCTTTCGGTCTTTTTAACGCTTTCAATTTTTTTTTTGTTCTCTATTTCATTTAATTCTTCTCTAATTTTTATTATTTGCTTTCTTCTAGTGCCTGAGTGTTTCTTTTGTTGCCCTCTTTCTATTTGTTCAAGTTGTAGGGATAATTCTTTGACTTTGGCCCTTTCTTCTTTTTGTATTGTGCATTTATTGATATAAACTGAGGACTGCTTTAGCTGTGTCCCAAAGTTTCTGATAGGAAGTGTTTTCATTCTCATTGGATTCTATGAATTTCTTTATTCCATCCTTAATGTCTTCTATAACCCAGTCTTTTTTGAACAGGGTATTGTTCAGTTTCCAAATGTTTGATTTCTTTTCCCTGCTTTTTCTGTTATTGATTTCTACTTTTATGGCCTTATGGTCAGAGAAGATGCTTTGTAATATTTCAGCATTTTGGATTCTGCTAAGGCTTGTTTTGTGACCTAATATGTGGTCTATCCTAGAGAATGTTCTATGTGCACTAGAAAAGAAAGTGCACTTGGCTGCTGTTGGGTGGAGTGTTCTGTATATGCCTATGAGGTCAAGTTGATTGTTGCGTTTAGATCTTCCATGTCTTTATTAAGCTTCTTTCTGATGTTCTGTTCTTCACTGAAACTGGTGTGTTGAAATCTACTATAATTGTGGAGCTGCCTATCTCACTTTTCAGTGCTGTTAGAGTTTGTTTTTTGTGTCTTCCAGCCCTGTCATTGGGTACGTAAATATGTAATATGGTTATATCCTCCTGGTATATTGTCCTTTTAGTTATTATATAGTATCCTTTCTTATCCTTTGTGGTGGATTTAACTTTAAAGTCTATTTTGTCAGAAATTAATATTGCCACTCCTGCTCTTTTTTCACTGTGGTTTGCTTGATATATTTTTTCCATCCTTTGAGTTTTTGTTTGTGTCTCTAAGTCTAAGATGTGTCTCTTGCAGGCAGCATATAGACGGATTGTGTTTTTTTATCCATTCTACCACTCTCTGTCTCTATTGGTGCATTGAGTCCATTTACATTCAGTGTAATTATGGACAGGTATGAGTTTAGTGATGTCATTTTTTTGTGTTGTTGGCAGTTTTTTTTCTCAGTTAATTTTTTGTGCTGAGTAGTTTATCTTTATATACTGTCTTTTCCTTTTATTAATTGTTGTTGATTTTGTTTCTGTTGAGTCTCTATTTTTTCTTGTATTATATTTTGATGAATAGGATTTTTAATCTCCTTTGTGGTTACCTATGTTTCTAAATTTAAACCTAAATTTTATTTCTTTATATCACCTTGTCTTCCTCTCCATACGAAAGATCTATGACTACATTTCTTAGCCCCTCTTTATTCTTCTAATGTTGTCTTTTTTACTTAATGACATCACCGTTTCCTTGTTTTGAGCTTTTTTTTTTAATGTTTATTATTTTTTTGTAGCTTTAGTTTGGTTTGTACAAATTCCCTATACTTCTGTTTATCTGGAAATGTCGTAATTGCGCCTTCATATTTGAGAGACAGTTTTGCTGGATACATGATTTTTGGCTGGCAATTTTTTTTCCTTCTATGCTTTATATAAGTTATCCCATTGCCTTCTTGCCTGCGTGGTTTCTGCCGAGTAGTCCAAGCTTTTTCTTATTGTCTCTCCTTTGCAGGTGACTTGTCATTTAACCCTAGCTGCTCTTAAAATTGTCTCTTTATCTTTGATTTTGGCAGGTTCAATTATAATATGTCTTGGTGACTTTCTTTTGAAATCTACCTTATGTGGAGTTCACTGAGCTTCTTGGATAGATATCTTCTCATCTTTCATGATACCAGGGAAGTTTTCTACCAACAAACCTTCAACAATTCTGTCTGTATTTTCTGTTGTCCCTCCCTGCCCTGGTACTCCAATCGCTCGTAGGTTATTTCTCTTGATAGAGTCCCACATGTTTCTTTGGTTTTCTTCATTTTGTAAAATTCTTTTATCTGATTTTATTACGACTGTATTGTTGCCAAGTGTTTTTATCTTCACTCTCACTAATTCTGCCTTCCATTTCCTCAATTCTGCTCCTTTGACTTTCTGTTAAGTTGTCTAGTCCTGTAATTTTATTGTTAATCTTCTGAATTTCTGGTTCCTTTCTCTCTGTTGGTTCTTGCAGCTTATTAAATTGTTCATTACATTCTTGAATAGCCTTTTCAATTTCTTCAACTGCTTTATCTGTGTGTTCCTTGGCTTGTTCTGGGTTTTGCCCGATCTTCTTCCTGATCTCACTCCTGATGTCTTGAAGAGTTCTGTGCATTAATCTTTTGTATTCTGCATGTGGTAATTCCAAAATGGCACCTTTTTCCAGAAAATCCCTTGATTCTTTGTTTTGAGGCTTGCTGAAGCAATCGTGGTCTTCTTTATGTGATTTGATATTGACTGTTGTCTTTGAGCCATGTATAAATTATTGTATTTGTTTACTTTACATTTGCTCACTGTATCCTAGCTTCTTGCTTTGTTTTGATATGCCCAAATCAGCTGCTTGAGTGAGCTAGCTCAAATTTTTTTTCACCTTTGAAACTCTAACTTTCTGTCACCAGATGGCTAGAGCTGTTATCAAGTATGTCAGTGTAGGAGTCCATTCACTTTTCTTGTATGGATTCAGCTCAGGTGTCCAGGTAGTTGGTCATCAAGTATGTGGTAAAGGCTCTGTCCTACAGTCTTAGAGGGGCAGGGGTGATTGGTGTAGTACAGGTATCTGGTTGCAGCATGGGTTATGCTCTGAACAAGGCAATGGGCTGACAACCATCCCCTGAGTGTCTGTGAGGAAAGTGTGACCCTGTTCCCTAAAGCTCACGGGTGAGTAAGTTTTGTAGACAGACCATGGACACCCAATGCTTTTGGTTGTAAAGACTTGAAGGTACCAGTTATCCTTGCACCCCAACTCAGGTGGCTAGGTGACATGTGTGGAGCCAACAGTTCTTAGGCCACTGATGTGGGTAGGTGAGGACCCTGTTTAATAGGCAAAGGGGTGTCAAACATCAAACCCCCACCTCTCCACTGCATAGCTGAAACAGCTGCAGTCTGTCAACAAGGGCCTATTCTCCTGAAATAGGCCTTGTAGAGGTTCATGCAGGGGAGAAATGCATTCAAATTCCACAGACTGTTTATGCCTGGACAGGAGCTGCTTCTGTCCTGAGCTCCCCAGCTTAGTGGATTTGGCAGATTATCCTTCCCCCAGTAGTGAATTTATTCCTTGTCCAAGGCTGGGAGAATGCCTCAGGACACTCAGCAAGGCCTATCTCAGGCCCAGGGAAATCAACAACCACTGAAGCTGGCTTGGGGGCTGGGGGCATGGTAAAATATACTCAAGTACTTAGGTTTGCTGAGAGCGCCATTCTTCTCTGGTTCCAGAGGTGTGAGTAGGCTGTGCAGCTGGCTGTTTCTCCCTGAGGAAACTGCAGCCTGAACACTACCTCCAGCCCTGCTGTGGTCACTCCAGGGAATGTTGCCTGAGGGTTCCTGGCGATCCAGGCCCGGTAGCTTCTCTCCACTTCTGAACCATCGCTGCCTCCCCCTGCCACTCAGTCCATTTTCTAACTTTGCCTTTGATGTTCAGAGCTCCTAGCTTGTCGTAAATATAATCGTTTGACTTGTTTATTTGGGTCTTTGTTGTAAGAGGGATCACTGGAAGTGTCTGACTACTCTGCCATCTTGGCCCCACCTCTCTACAAGGTACTTTTAAGTTCTATTGTGATGTGATCCAATTTATCTTAGAAGATTACTACAGTGTCCAGGTAAAAAGTAAATAAAATCTGAATATAGACAGTGACAGTAGAAATGGAAATAAGAAGATGAGCCCAAGTGAATACAAAATATTAAGTTTCTCAGAATAGAGTTATAGACTGGCTCAGTGGGGAAGTCGATGGAATCAAAGAAGCCAACATTACCAGAAGAGTGACAAGACCTTGAATAAAATTGAGGAAAATTAGCAGAAGCTGGTAGTGTGCGAAAGAGAAGTTTGTCTTAGTCATTGTCAAACTCCTATTAGGTCAATTCAACCTTTTACACGTGTACAACTTGTTGACAGAAATTATAATAAATGGCTGTACAATCCAGCCCTTAATCAATGTGATTTTTCCATCACCGTTAACCCCCCTTTATCGCTTCCCTCCCACCCCTAGTAACTACTAATAAATTTCCATCTCTGTACATTAGCCTTTTCTTATCTTTTTATATAAGTGAATTTACATAGTATCTGTCCTTGTGATTAGCTTATTTCACTCAGCATAATGTCTTCAATCTTCATCTTACCAGATCGTGTTGTATGTTCAACTTTTAGGTCAGTTATACCAATAAGCACTGTTTATACTTTCATAGTTCATAAGTCATAAAGAGTTTATGCTATTTCTAAATGTATTAATGTTCCTTTTCTGAGGTACTTTGATTATAGTGTAGATAATAAGAGTAGTTATCTCTGACATGCAGAAGACTCTTTTGCTTTCCTAGTGGGGAGTGGGAAGCGTGAGGTTATATGTCATTTTATGCCTTTGTGGGCAGTGAAAGGTCTTTTACACAAGTATGATAAAATGTTGATTTTTAACAATCAGTCCAACAGGAATTATTTGTTCTCACAATGATGCTAATCTTTATTTTAAAACACATTTTTTGTTTTGTTTTTAGCTATTTATAGCTATTTAAATTTGACATGAAGAATCCTTGGTGTCATAGTGGTTAAGGGTTCAGCTGCTAACTGCTGGTCAGCAGTTTAAACCCATCAGCAGCTCTGTGGGAGAAAGATGTGGCAGTCTACTTCCGTAAACATTACAGCCTTCAAAACCGTATGGTGCAGTCAGGGCATATTGTCCAATAGGCAAGGTAAGTATAGTGGTTACCTTGCTTAGAAGGTCATCTGTAATGAATAACTTCACATTTTTCACCATATCAAAGATTCTACTTCTAAGTATAGCTGGCATCTACTTGTCTCCCAACTCCACAGCACCTTCCTACAGAATTAAAACCTCTTTTCAAATTTACAGTCTCTAGAGTAGTGGTGGAGGACCCAGTAAGCAAGGTAAGCACAGGCTTACTTATGCTTACTTACTAATCTGTAGTGAACAGTTTTACATGGGTTTCATATAGTAAGAGATTAAGAGTATTATTTAGTATATTGATTTAAGGATACTAGAATATTCTGCTTTAGGTTGTGCTAAAGAGTTTCACCACATCAATATAGTGAAACTCATGTGAAATTGTTCACCACAGATTACTAAGTAAGCACAGATAAGCCTATGCTTACCTTGCTTATTGGATAATCCATCCCTGGGAGTAGTTCTACTCTGTCCTGTAGGGTTGCTATGAGTTGGAATCAACTCAATGGTACATAGCAACAACAACAAATTTGACATCACCAATTTGTTTCACTTAAATTCTGCTATACACATATATATGCATATGTACATGCGTATATATATATATACATATACATGCATGTATATAAACACACACACACGAGTACATTTTATTTTGTACTTTTAAAGAAATAAATACAGTTGGTCATAGGTGACTGAAGCAGCCACGGTTTTCAGCTCATTTTCAGAGCAGAGGCAATCATGTCCTTCTATCCCTTTTCTAAGAGTAAATGATGCTATGGTCTAGAGCCCTGTGTCACTCACCAGAACTCTTGTTTATTTAGTAAATGGCATGCCCATTTCCTTTCATGCCTATTATACAATAGGAGAGGAAAAAGATATTTCCTTTCCCTGATCATCACTCATCCTCTCAAACTTCACATTATACATTCAGAAAAGAAGAGGAGGAGAAACTGTTGCTATGGAAATTCATCCCAAGATCCATTAACTTGTCTTTTACAAAGTATTGTTTTTTATCTGCTTTGAATTTGGATATTGTCTTTTAGATAATAAAAAAGAGAATGGAAAGAGAAGGGGTAGAATGTGATTGGGCAGGTGCATTGTTTTAACATTTTCAAGAATAATTATACCACTTGCTCTCCAGAAATTTACATATTTTTCTGTGCTTTTATTTCTATAACATTTTTATAGCCATAAAATAATTAGAGATCTTATATTCATATTAATAAATAAGTGATTTTTAATTTTTGATTAAAAACCACTAGGTAATATAGAATTTGAGCACAACCTAAAGCAGAATATTCTAGTAGTCTTGAATCCATCAGTTGAACAATGTTCTTAAGCTCCTGCTGTACATTTTCTATTGTGCCAGACCCTAAGTGAGGGAGGAAATACAGAGGTGGGTGAATGGGAACAGTATCTCTATATCTAAGTTATTGTCCAGTTGGTTAATTACAACCTAATACAAATGAAACAATTAGTGAATAATACAGTGTTTGCATATTACTTAGACTTGCTTTTCTTTCATTTTCCCCAACCCCTCAATTCATATACCTTTTGTTTTTAATCTGGTTCTCTCCTTCTCTTTCACGTCTCAGATTAGACATAATTTCTTCCAAGATAATTTTTTTGATTATTGACAAAATATATATATATCAAAACATTTGCCATATCAACATGTTTTATATGTACAATTCATTGACACTAATTGCATTAATCATGTTGTATAGTTATCATCACTAAATATGATTCTTAATCTAGGTTATATGATATTAATATGTTTCCCCATAACAATATGTCCATAACTTAGTGAGATTACTTATCATACTATAGTGCAATCCTCCTTTATTTCTCTGTTTCCCCAGTATACTTGGAACTCCTTAAGGACAGGGATTTCCTTGTTCAACATTTTATCCATAACGTTGGAAAGTTGTAATAGCCAGGGAAGTCTTGTGTAAAAGTAGATACTGAAAACAAAGCTATAAAAATGAACAGGGACTAGATGGATTTTTTGTCTGATTAAAACCAAAAATTTGTCTGGGTACCCGAGGAAATATAGAAGCAGATTACAAATGGTAGTGAAAGTCAGAGTTTAGACTTAGTGAAAGAGAGTATGGGGACAGTATAGTATAAAGCTGAGTAGTAAACAGATTTAGATAAGAATAATCTGGTAGCCTGAAAAAAAGAATTACAGTAGAGAAATTCTGAAGCTAGATAGATCAGGGAAGAGTGAAGCTGAAGCAGGCAGTCATGAAAGGGTTATCAAGGGTTATTAACCATCCGTAATAGTCATTTTTCAGAAAAGTCTACTCTCGCTACATTTTTGTTACAGCTTTTACAGCACTTCGCCATGATTGATTGAATCTCCAGGTTTCTTGTCTTCTGGCAGGCAGCTGAGAAGCAGGTGCACTGACTCTGAATCTACCAGCTATATGACCTTACTGGGGTGGCAGAAGCGAGCCATCGCCATTTTTTCAGTGCTGTGTGCAGATTTTTAGAGCCGTGCACAAAAAAACCCATTCACTAAAATTATGCAGACTGCTCACGCAACAAAAGACTGAAGATCCTCCCCTCACTGTTCATGCATATGTACGTTACTCACTATAAAAGGAGCAAATGTGCCCTGGTTCCGAGAGCTGGCAGCCTTAGGTCAGGAGACCCTGCCAGTCTCCCAGTTTACAAACTGTGAATAAACCTTTCTGTTCTTCTAACCCTTTGTCTGGCTGACTTCAATTCACTAGTCTGATTGACAAGAACCTATTAGCTGACAGCTTCAAAGCTGGGGAACACTCAGGGCATAGATGTCATCATTATTATGGCTGATATGTATTGAGAGCTTACTGTGTGCTATGTGATTAACAAAGATTAATTCATTTCCTGTGAGGCTAGTATTTTCATCCCAATTCTATAAACTAGAAAACATGACACATACTGAGTACAATAAGGTGCCACTAAGATAACCCCCAATGACCCCTACCTCCCAATAGTCACACCCTTGTATAACACCCTCCATCGAGTGTGGACTGGAGTTACTGACTTCCTTCTAACAAAGAAAATATGGCAGAAGTTGAGATGTCACTTTCAATGTTAGGTTATAAAAAGACTGTGGTTTCAGTCTTACGTGCTCTCGTTTTCTTTTGGATCATTTCTCTTGGGGGAGCCAAGGCAACCCTTTAGATAGGCCCACATGAGTGAGCAGGGAAGTGAATCCTCCCCCCAAAACCAAACCAAAGCCACTGCCGCCGAGTTCCAACTCACAGCAACCCTGTAGGACAGAGCAGAACTTTCCCATAGGTTTCCAAGGCTATAAATCTTTGTGGAAGCAGACTGCCACATCTTTCCCCCACAGAGCAGCTGGTGGGTTCCAACGACCTGCCTTTTGGTTAGCAGCTGAGCCTTTTAATCACCATACCAGCAGGGCTCTAGATACCCCACCCCTTCCACCAGTTAAGTCTTAAAATATGTGTGGCCCCAGACAATAACTTGACTCCAGCCTTATGAGATATAGTGAGCCAGAACCACCCAAGTAAGCTGTTCCCAGATTTCGGCCTACAGAAACTATGAGGTAATAAATGCTTTTTGTTTTAAGCTGGTAAATATTATGGTGAATTGTGCAGCAATAGATAATTAATGCAGTGAGTGACAGAGAAAGGATTTAAACCCACACTCCAGAGCTTGCTGTCTTCACTATTTTATCCAGCCAATGTTGAATAATAAAACCCCTAAACATGATGTTACTTTTTTTTATTTACAACATTTGAAAGTAAAGAAACATACAGCTGATAGTAAAAGTATATCTGCTATGCAGACTTAATATAATTATTTTTATTATTTTCTTTAGGTAATTTACTAACATTGCCTTAATAATATTCCAAAAATAACAGCATTACAGCTTCAGTATTCTTTAACCTCAGAGAAAAAAAGGATGGGATCAGAATACTGACACTCTCAGGGTCACAAATAGTGGTCAAGGGAGGTGGATAGAAAATGAAAAAGGCATTCCTTTAGATAAACGGCTAATAGAGGATATTCTTCTAGCAAATGCCGCCGTGTGATTACCCACACTCTTCCAAAGATTTTATTTTTTTTTCCCTCCAAAGTGCTAAACCTGATGACTCAGTCAAATCTCACTATGGTTTATGCACCTGTGAGGTAAGCCACATATACAGACTTACTGTAAGGAAATTATAAAGGCAGTGAGTATATGTGTGTGTCTCTTCGTGTGTTTGTTGGGGTTTGGGGGAGGGTTGTGGTAATCTAAAAATATATGTAGATACTTCTTTCATTCAAGTCACCCCAGTCTAACGTTCTATAGAGTTTTCCTTTCAACTTCATTTTCCTTACATTGACAATTCCCTTTCTTTACAAAAAGCAAGAATCTTGAATTTGATTTGTTTGTATATATTTGTTTTAGTTGGAATCGTCTTATTCAAATGTCTTATTAAAAATGTTGTCATATATTAACTACACCAATGTTGTTGTTGTTAGTTGCTTCTGACTTGCGGATTTCCAGGCCTGTCTTCTGAGGCACCTCTGGGTAGGTTTGAACCACCAGCTGTCGAGTCGGTTCTGACTCATAGCGACCCTATGCACAGCAGAATGAAACACTGCCCAGTCCTGCGCCATCCGTACAATTGTTGTTATGCTTAAGCTCATTGTTGCAGCCACTGTGTCAATCCACCTCTTTGAGGGTCTTCCTCTTTTCCGCTGACCCTGTACTCTGCCAAGCATGATGTTCTTCTCCAGGGACTCATCCCTCCTGACAACATGTCCAAAGTATGTAAGACGCAGTCTCGCCATCCTTGCCTCTAAGGAGCATTCCGGCCACACTCCTTTGCCAACACCACAATTCGAAGGTGTCAATTCTTCTTCAATCTTCTTTATTCATCATCCAGCTGTCACATGCATAGGCAACAATTGAAAACACTATGGCTTGGGTCAGGCACACCTTAGTCTTCAGGGTGACATCTTTGCTCTTCAACACTTTGAAGAGGTCCTTTGCACCAGATTTGCCCAATGCAACGCATCTTTTCACTTTTTGACTGCTGCTTCCATGGCTGTTTTTTGTGGATCCAAGTCAAATGAAATCATTGACAACTTCTATCTTTTCTCGGTTTATCATGATGTTGCTCACTGGTCCAGTTGTGAGGATTTTTGTTTTCTTTATGTTGAGGTGTAATCCATACTGAAGGCTGTGGTCTTTGATATTTATTAGTAAGCGCTTCAAGTCCTCTTCACTTTCAGTAACCAAGGTTGTGTCATCTGCATAACGCAGGTTGTTAATGAGTCTTCCTCCAATCCTGATGCCCCGTTCTTCTTCATATAGTCCAGCTTCTCGGATTATTTGTTCAGCATACAGATTAAATAGGTATGGTGAAAGAATACAACCCTGACACACACCTTTCCTGACTTTAAACCAATCACTATCCCCTTGTTCTGTCCAAACAACTACCTCTTGATCTATGTAAAGGTTCCTCATGAGCACAATTAAGTGTTCTAGAATTCCCAGTCTTCGCAGTGTTATCCATAGTTTGTTATGATCCACACAGTCGAGTGCCTTTGCATAGTCACTAAAACACAGGTAAACATCCTTTTGGTATGCTCTGCTTTCAGCCAGGATCCATCTGACATCAGCAATGATATCCGTGGTTCCACATACTCTTCTGAAACCAGCCTGAATTTCTGGCAGTTCCCTGTGATATACTGCTGGAGCCGTTTTTGAATGATCTTCAGCAAAATTTTGCTTGTGTGTGATATTAATGATATTGTTCTATAATTTCCACATTCGGTTGGATCACCTTTCTTGGGAATAGGCATAAATATGGATCCCTTCCAGTCAGTTGGCCAGGAAGCTGTCTTCCATATTTCTTGGCATAGACAAGTGAGCACCTCCGGCGCTGCATCTGTTTGTTGAAACATCTCAATTGATATTCCATCAATTCCTGGAGCCTTGTTTTTTGCCAATGCCTTCAGAGCAGCTTGGACTTCTTCCTTCAGTACCATCGGTTCCTGATCATATGCTGCCTCTTGAAATGGTTGAATATTGACTAATTCTTTTTGGTATAATGACTCTGTGTATTCCTTCCATCTTCTTTTGATGCTTCCTGTGTCATTTAATATTGTCCCCATAGAATCCTTCACTATTGCAACTCAAGGCTTGAATTTTTTCTTCAGTTCTTTCAGCTTGAGAAACACCAAGCTTGTTCTTCCCTTTTGGTTTTCCATCTCCAGCTCTTTGCACATGTCATCATAATACTTTATTCTGTGTTCTTGAGAGGCCCTTTGAAATCTTCTGTTCAGTTCTTTTACTTCATCAATTCTTCCTTTTGCTTTAGCTGCTTGACGCTCAAGAGCAAGTTTCAGAGTCTCCTCTGACATCTATCTTGGTCTTTTCTTTCTTTCCTCTCTTTTCAGTGACCTCTTCCTTTCTTCATGGATGATGTCCTTGATGTCATTCCACAACTCGTCTGGTCTTTGGTCACTAGTGTTCAACGTGTCAAATCTATTCTTGAGATAGTCTCTAAATTCAGGTGGGATATATTCAAGTTTATATTTTGGCTCTCGTGGACTTGCTCTGATTTTCTTCAGTTTCAGCTTGAACTTGCATATGAGCAATTGATGGTCTGTTCCATAGTCAGCCCCTGGCCTTGTTCTGACTGATGATATTAAGCTTTTCCATCGTGTCTTTCCACAGATGTAGTCAATTTGATTTCTGTGCATTCCATCTGGCGAGGCCCATGTGTATAGTCGCTGTTTATGTTGGTGAAAGAAGGTATTTGCAATGAAGAAGTCGTTGGTCTTGCAAAATTCTATCATTCGATCTCTGGCATTGTTTTTATCACCAAGGCCATATTTTCCAAGTACTGATCCTTCTTTATTTCCAACTTTCGCGTTCCAATGCCAGTAACTATGAATGCATCTTGATTGCATGTTTGATCATTTTCAGACTGTAGCAGCTGATAAAAATCTTCTATTTCTTCATCTTAGGCACTAGTGGTTGGTGTGTAAATTTGAATAATAGTGGTATTAACTGGCCTTCCTTGTAGGCGTATGGATATTATCCTATCACTGACAGTGTTGTACTTCAGGATAGATCTTGAAATGTTCTTTTTGATGATGAATGCAACACTATTGCTCTTCAAGTTGTCATTCCCAGCATAGTAGACTGTATGATTGTCCGATTCGAAATGGCCAATACCAGTCCATTTTAGCTCACTAATGCCTAGGATATCGATGTTTATGCATTCCATTTTGTTTTTGATGATTTCCAATTTTCCTAGATTCATACTTATACATTCCAGGTTCCAATTATTAATGGATGTTTGCAGCTGTTTCTTCTCATTTTGAGTCGTGCCACATCAGCAAATGAAGGTCTGAAAGCTTTATTCTATCCACTTCATTAAGGTCAATTCTACTTTGAGGAGGCAGCTCTTCCCCAATCATCTTTTGAGTGCCTTCCACCCTGGGGGGCTCATCTTCCAGCACTATATCAGGCAATGTTCTGCTGATATTCATAAGGTTTTCACTGGCTAATGCTTTTCAGAAGTAGACTGCGGGGTCCTTCTTCCTAGTCTGTCTTAGTCTGGAAGCTCAGCTGAAACCTGTCCTCCATGGGTGACCCTGCTGGTATCTGAATACCGGTGGCATAGCTTCCAGCATCACAGCAACACACAAAACCCCCACAGTACGACAAACTGACAGAATGTGGGGGCTGAGTATGTACCATTTGAGTAAGTGAATTTAGCTTGTCCAGTCATTTCATACATTTTATGGTCTCATTCTGACCATTTCTTGGTTCCCCACTCTTTTTCTTTATGATTAACAAAACAGCTAAGCCCTCACTGGGTAGAAATGATGAAGGCTTGGCCTGCCATGCAATGGGAAGGTACTCTTAGGCAATTCAAGAACATATTGGATATACCAATGCAACCTCAGAAACATTTGTTTGAAAATTGAATGATATGAAGTGGAGAGAGATACACAACTTGATCAGATAATAATTCTTGATACTAAAAAGATAAAAAACAAAGGGCAGAGGTTAGGGAAGAAATAAAAATGCTACTTGCACATCTGAAAATTATGCAGACTGTCCTGTTTCCTTCTGCTGTAGCACTGCATCAAATTAATACAAAATGAACACAAGGTGCCATAAAAGCAACACAAAGTATGCACTCCCTGCAAATTCTACCTTTTTCCCATTGTGTGTGTGCTATTTCTCCAATTGCTAGAAGAATTTACTAGAGGCTAGTTTTAAGACCTATCTTTTATTTTGTCGCAATGTGGTAGCTTGTATGTTGCTATAATTCTGGAAACTATGCCACCAGTATTTCAAATACCAGCAGGATCAGTCATGGTGTACAGGTTTCAGCAGAGCTTCCACACTAAGACGGAATAAGAAAAATGGCATGGCAATCTACTTCCAAAATTAGTCATCAAAAATTTATGGATCACAACAGAATATTGTCTGATATAGTGCTAGAAGATGAGGCCCCTTGGTTGGAATGCACTACACCATAGCTGTTAACAGTGGACTCAAACCTACCAATGATAATGTAGTTGGTGCAGGACCTGGCAACATTTCATTATGTTATAAATGAGGTCTCCATGAGTTGGAGCTGACTCAATGACAACTGATAACAACAAGAGTTTTAAGGCACATATACAAGAGCAGCATAGTCGTTTCCCATCTTGCTAGTTCCTTTGATCTGCAATCTCTTTCTTTCCAAATCCTTTCACTAACTGGGCATTATCAAAATAAACAAACACAAGTGTGGACAAAGACCTCCACAACTTCTTATTCTCTCTAAAGCTGGAGTATGTGGAAAAGTTCAAGATTTTGTTTTCTTTAGTACATTCAAGAATGCAATCGTGAAATGACTTATAGAAGGCTGACTATTTCAAAAACTGCCACGTACCTTAGTAAACAAAATACATGAGAACATCACTACAAAGTAACTCTTGTATATGTCTTTATTCCTGTTGCAAAAAAACCCCCAAAAAACAGAGTTGCCATTGAATAGAATCTCATTCATGCTCATGGTGACTCTATGTGCATCAGAGTAGAAGTACATCACTGGGGCTTTCTTACGATGTAGCTCTGGGTGGAGTCAAACCTCCAACTTTTCAGGCTTTTACTGTTTGCACCATCTGAACACTCCCTTTACTTCAAAATTGTTGCTAGGTGTCCTCAAGTTGGTTCCAACTCATAACGACCCTGTGTACAACAGAACGAAACAGCCTGGTCTTGCACCATCCTCAGGATCATTGCTATGTTTGAGAACATTGTTGTAGCCATTATGTCAGTCTATCTCCTTGAGGGTCTCCCTCTTTTTCAGTGACATTCTACCTTACCAATCATGATGTTCTCCTTCAGGAACTGGCCCCTCCTGATAACATGTTTAAAGTGAATGAGATGAAGTTTCCCCATCCTCGCTTCTAAAGAGCATTCTGGTTTTACTTCTTCCAAGACAAATTTGTTCATTTTGGCAGTCCGTGGTATATTCAATATTCTTCCCCAACATAATAATTCAAAGGCATCAATTCTTCTTCAGACTTTCTTATTCATTGTCCAGCTTTCACATGCATACGAGGTGATTGAAAATATCATGGCTTGGATCAGGAACACCTTTGTCCTCAAAGTGACATCTCTGCTTTTTACACTTTAAAGAGGTCTTTTGCTGCAGATTTACCCAATGCAATGCGTTGTTTGATTTCTTGACAGCTGTTTCCATGGGCTTTGATTGTGGATCCAATTAAAATGAAATCCTTGACAATGTCATTCTTTTCTCCATTTATCACTATATTGTTTATTAGTCTAGTTGTAAGGATTTTTTTTTTTTATATGTTAAGGTGTAATCCATACTGAAGGCTCCAGTCTTTGATCTTTATCAGTAAATGCTTCAAGTCCTCTTCAATTTCAGCAAGCAAGGTTGTGTAATCTGCATATCAAAGGTTGTTAATGAGTTTTCCTCCAATCCTGATGCTGCGTCTTTTCTTCACATACTCCAGCTTCTCATATTATTTCATCAGCATACAGATTGACTAAGTATGGTGAAAGGATACAACACTGACACCCACCTTCCCTGATTTTAAACAGTATCCCCTTGTTCTGTTTGAAGGACTGCCTCTTCGTCTATGTACATGTTCTGCATGAGCACAATTAAATATCCTGGAATTCTATTCTTCACAATGTTAACCATAATTTGTTATGACTCACACAGTCAAATGCCTTTGCGTTGCCAACAAAACACAGGTAAACATCTTTCAGGTATTCTTTGCTTTCACCCTAGATCCATCTGACATCAGCAATGATATCCATCTTACCACATCCTCTTCTGAATCTGCCTAGAATTTCTGGTAGTTCCCTGTCAATGTTCTGCTGCAATTGTTTTTTAATTATCCTCAGCAAAGTTTTACTTCTGTGTGAAATTAATGATATTGGTTGATAACTTCCACATTCTGTTGGATCACCTTTCTTTGGAATGGGCCCAAGTATGGAATAGGCACTTATATGGATCTCTTCCCATCGGTTAGCCAGGTAGCTGTCTTCCAAATTTCTTTGCATAGATGAATGAGCACTTCCAGCATTGCATCCACTTGTTGAAACGTCTCAGTTGGTATACAGTCAATTCCTGGAAACTTATTTCTTGCCAATGCCTTCAGTACAGCTTGGACTTCTTTCTTCAATATCGTTTCTTGATCCTCCTGAAATGGCCGAATGTTGAATAATTCTTTTTGGTACAGTGATTCTGTATATTCCTTCCATCTTTTTCTGATGCTTCCTGAGTATTTCAATATTTTGCCCATTGAATCCTTCAGTATTGCAACATGAAGCTTGATTTTTTTCTTTAGATCTTTCAATTTCAGTAATGTCCAGCGTGTTCTTCCTTTTTGGTTTTCTATCTCCGGGTCTTTGCACATTCCATTATAACACTTTACTTTGTCTTCTCTGGTCACCCTTTGAAATCTTCCGCTCAACTCCTTTATGTCATCATTTCTTCCATTCACTTAACTGATTTACATTCAAGAGCAAGTTTCAGAGTCTTCCGACATCCATTCTGGTCTTTTCTTTCTTTTCTGTTTTTTTTTAATGATCTTTTGCTTTCTTCATGTATGATGTCCTTGATGTCATCACACAACTCGCCTGGTGTTTGGTTATTAATGTTCAATGCGTCAAATCTATCCTTGAGACAATCTCTAAATTCATGTGGGATATAAACAAGGTCATATTTTGGCTCTTGCAGACTTGCTTTAAGTTTCTTCACCTTCAACTTGAACTTGAATATAAGCAGTTGATGGTATGTACCGAAGTCAACCCCTGGCCTTATTCTGAGTGTTGATATTGAGCTTCTTCATTGTCTCTTTCCACAGATATACTACATTTGACACCATGTGTGTTTCATTCAGTGGGGTCCGTCTGTATAGTCGTTTATTTTGTTGAAAAAAGGTATTTGTAATGAAGAAGGCTTTGGTCTTGCAAAATTCTACCATGTGATCTCTGGCATTGTTTCTATCACCATGGCCATATTTTCCAACTACTGATACTCCTTTGTTTCCAGCTTTTGCATTCCAATCACCAATAATTATCAGTGCATCTTGATTACATGTTTGATCAATTTCAGACTGCAGAAGCTAGTGAAAATCTTCAATTTCTTCATCTTCGATTGACATTAGTGGCTGTTGTGTAAATTTGAATAATGGTCATATTAACTGGTCTTCCTTGTAGATGTATGGATATTATCCTATCACTGACAGTGTTGTACTTCAGGATAGATCTTGAAATGTAATCCTATAATATAGCTTAATTTCAGTGTATGTAGTGAGAGAGGGAAATGAAAGGGCCTATGAAAATTTGGTGTATGTGTTCTAGGTTCAATAATTTTATTGTTTAAATTTCTCCAATACCAGCAAAAGTTAAAAGTAAAAGATCATTAAAATGTAATTTTCCTTATTCACTTCTATTTTTTCATTTTCAAATAAGAGAAATAATTTAATGAGTTAAATAGCAGAAATAATGACACTGGAATTTTTTGTTTAATTTTTCCATCTTTCATTTAAAAATAATTTTCTTCAAATGTTCTTAATTATCTCAATTAAAGTAGTTTATCATTATTTTAATATTGAAAATGAATAATATAATAAGGACTTTGATTTAACACATTTAGCTGACACCTGGAAAATAGAAAGAATTGCAGTCTAGATTTCCTTTCCCAGAAATAATTCAATATACTGCTTTTAAAGTATTTTATCATAATGCTAAGTGTCTTTTATTATGATTCTGATTTATTATATTTCATGAATTTAATCTTTTTGTTTACTTAGAGTTTTTTCATTAGTTTTATTTATATTAAAATTATGTTTTTCTCATTCATGCTTCTATACTTTTGATACCATTAAATTATGTGGCATTTTATTCCTTTTTCTCATTTTATTGTTTTGCCAAATACAAAGATGGTCACCCCAAATAAATTCTAAGTTTTCATGTTGATACTTTGTGTGAACCAAATTAATTATAATAACACCATGGAAATTAAAAATTTGTGAAATTAATCAAAAGCTTTGTAATATAAATAACAAAGAATTAAGATCACTTCTAATATGGATGTTTGAAATTCCCAATAATATAAATATTAATTGCTATTTTATTCTAATCTTTCTGTTTATTTTGTTTTTCGCTTTTCATTTCTTTCTCGTTTCTTTAACTTACCCAGGAAAGACAGACCACATTAATCTTAGTAGTACATTTTGACAAATCTATTCACCAAGTGATTAGTTGAACTACAACAAAGTCAAGGTCAATGATGGCCTCACTGAGGAATTTCTACAAAGTCAGTTAGCCACATTGAATAGCTAGCCCGGATACATTTCCTTATAGTTCCACCCAAGAAAGTGAAACAAAGGAAGGACATCAGGAAAGATGTGATTTAAAATTTGATTCTCTAATGGTACAGTGGCAGTATCTTAAAGATTCTTCCTATGATGTGAGTCACTGATGTTAATGACAACTAATGATAAATGTTTTGAACATGCAAATACTTTTATTCAATTATGAACATAGCTAACTACATATACATATTACATGTAGGTCAAAGACACATTTCTTGTCTAATAGTACTCACCATTGATCTGTATTACAGATATGTTATATTAATACAAAAAAACCTGCAAAAGCCAGAACCCATGTAAGGTGAAAAATTTCAGAGAAGGAAAAATAAAATATCTTCCACTAGTAAAGAGTGATAGGAAAGTGATAAGACTGCACCCTGTCAAAGGCAAAAATGTGCCAGACCCGGAAAAACAAGGCAGTCCTGGTGAGTTCCGTCAATCACAGGTTTCAGTGTATTACTTTTTAAGATATATGTTCTTAGGTACTGTTGAATAGGTTCCAAATCATAGCAAACCTATAGGACAGAGTGGAACTGCCCTATAACGTTTCCAAGGTTAGTGTTTTTTTTTCTTATAATTTTTATTGTGCTTTAAGTGAAAGTTTACAAATTCAGTCAGTCTCTCACACAAAAACTTATATGCACCTTGCTACTTACTCCCAGTTACTCTCCCCCTAATGATACAGCCCGCTCCCTACCTCCGCTCTCTCTTTTCATACCCATTTTGCCAGCTTCTAACCCCCTCTACCCTCTCATCTCCCCTCCAGGCAGGAGATACCAACATAATCTCAAGTGTCCACCTGATCCAAGAAGCTCACTCCTCACCAGCATCCCTCCCCAACCCATTGTCCAGTCTAATCCAGGTCTGAAGAGTTGGCTTCAGGAATGGTTCCTGTCCTGGGCCAACAGAAAGTCTGGGGGCCATGACCACTGAGGTCCTTCTAGTCTCAGTCAGACCATTAAGTCTGGTCTTTTTATGAGAATTTGGGGTCTGCATCCCCCTGCTCTCCTGCTCCCTCACGGGTTCTCTGTTGTGTTCCCTATCAGGGCAGTCATCAGTTATAGCTGGGCACCATCTAGTTCTTCTGGTCTCAAGATGATGTGGTCTCTGGTTCATGCGGCTCTTTCTGTCTCTTGGGCACGTAATTACATTGTGTCTTTGGTGTACTTCATTCTCCTTTGATCCACGTAGGTTGAGACTCATTGATGCACCTTAGATGGCCGCTTGCTAGCATTTAAGACCCCATACACCACTCTTCAAAGTGGGATGCAGAATGTTTTCTTAATAGATTTTATTATGCCAATTGACTGAGATGTCCCCTGAAACCATGGTCCCCAAACTCCCGCCCCTGCTACGCTGGCCTTTGAAGCATTCAGTTTATTCAGGAAACTGCTTTTGGTTTAGTGCCGTTGTGCTGACCTCCCCTGTATTGTGTGTTGTCTTTCCCTTCACCTAAAGTAGTTCTTATCTACTATGTGATTAGTGGATACCCCTCTCCCACCCTGCCTCCCTCCCCCATCTCATAACCACAAAAGAATGTTTTCTTCTCAGTTTAAACTATTTCTCAAGTTCTTGTAATAGAGGTCTTATACAATATTTGTCCTTTTGCAACTGACTAATTTCACTCCGCATAATGCCTTCCAGGTTCCTCCATGTAATGAAACGTTTCACAGATTCCTCACTATTCTTTACCGGTGCGTAGTATTCCATTGTTTGAATATACCATAATTTATTTATCCATTTATCCATTGATGGGCACCTTGGTTGTTTCCATCTTTTTGCTATTGTAAACAGTGCTGCAATAAACATGGGTGTGCATATATCTGTTCATGTAAAGGCTCTTATTTCTCCAGGATATACTCCGAGGAGTGGGATTGCTGGATCGTATGGTAGTTCTATTTCTAGCTTTTTAAGGAAGCGCCAAATCGATTTCCAAAGTGTTTGTACCATTTGACATTCCCACCAGCGGTTTAGAAGTGTTCCAATCTCTCCACAGCCTCTCCAACATTTATTATTTTGTGTTTTTTGGATTAATGCCAGCCTTGTTGAA
This sequence comes from Elephas maximus indicus, assembly GCF_024166365.1. NCBI lineage: Eukaryota > Metazoa > Chordata > Mammalia > Proboscidea > Elephantidae > Elephas > Elephas maximus. Next base: position 137,303,846 of record NC_064820.1, read on the forward strand.
GTGAGATGAAATCTCATTGTAGTTTTGATTTGCATTTCTCTAATGGCTAATGATTGTGAAGGTTTCCTCAAGTATCTGTTAGCTACCTGAATGTCTTCTTTAGTAAAGTGTCTATTCATATCTTTTACCCATTTTTAACTGGGTTATTTGTCTTTTTGCAGTTGAGTTTTTGCAGTATCATGTAGATTTTAGAGATCAAGCACTGATTGGAAATGTCATAACTAAAAACTTTTTCCCAGTCTGTAGGTAGTCTTTTTATTCTTTTGGTGAAGCCTTTGGATGAGCATAGGCGTTTGATTTTTCAGAGCTCCCAGTTATCTAGTTTTTCTTCTGCATTCTTAATAATGTATTGTATACTGTTTATGCCGTTTATTAGGGCTCCTAAAGTCCCTATTTTTTCTTCCATGATCTTTATAGTTTTAGTTTTTATATTTAGGTCTTTGATCCATTTTGAGCTCGTTTTTGTGCATGGAGTGAGGTATGGGTCTTGTTTCATTTTTTTGCAGATGGATATCCAGTTATGCCAGCACCAGTTGTTAAAAAGACTATCTTTTCACCATTTAACTGTTTTGGGGCCTTTGTCAAATATCAACTGCTCATATGTGGATGGATTTATGTCTGGATTCTCAATTCTATTCCATTGGTCTATGTATCTGTTGTTGTACCAGTAGCAGGCTGTTTTGACTACTGTGGCAGTATAGAAGTTTCTAAAATCAGATAAAGTAAGGCCTCCTACTTTGTTCTTCTTTTTCAGTAATGCCTTACTTATCCAGGGCCTCTTTCCTTCCATATGAAGTTCGTGATTTGTCTCTCCATCTTATTAAAGAATGTCTTTGGGGTTTGGATTGCAATTGCATTAAATGTATAGTTCGCTTTTGGTAGAATAGACATTTTTAAAATGTTAAGTCTTCCTATCCATGAGCAGGGTACGTTTTTCCACTTATGTAAGTCTCTTTTGGTTTCTTGCAGACGTGTACAGTAGTTTTCTTTATATAAGTCTTTTACATCTCTGGTAAGATTTATTCCTAAGTATTTTATCTTCTTGGGGCTACTGTAAATGGCATTAATTTGGTGATTTCCTCTTTGACGTTCTCTTTGTTGGTGTAGAGGAATCCAGCTGATTTTTGTATGTTTATCTTGTATCCCAATACTCTGCTGAACTCTTCTTCTATTAGTTTCAGTAGTTTTCTTGAGGATTCTTTAGGGTTTTCTGTGTATAAGATCATGTCATCTGCAAAAAGAGTTACTTTTACTTCTTCTTTGCCAATTTGGATGCTCTTTGTTTTTTAGCCTAATTTCTCTGGCGAGGACCTCCAGCACAATGTTGAATAAGAGTGGTGATAAAGGGCATCATAGTCTTGTTCCCATTCTCAGGGGGAATGCTTTCAGACTTTCTCATTTAGGATGATGTTGGCTGTTGGCTTTGTATAAATGTCCTTTGTTATGTTGAGCGTTTTTCCTTCTATTCCTATTTTGCCGAGAGTTTTTGTTATGAATGGGTGTTGTACTTTGTCAAATGCCTTTTCTGTATCAATTGATAAGATTATGTGGTTCTTGCCTTTTGTCTTATTTATGTGATGGATTACATTGTTTCTCTAATGTTGAATCATTCCTACACAACTGGTGTGAATCCAACTTGGCTGTGCTGAATTATTTTTTTGATATGTTGTTGAATTCTATTTGCTAGAATTTTGTTGAGTATTTTTGCCTCTAAGTTCATGAGGGATACAGGTCTCTAATTTTTCTTTTTTTGTGGTGTCTTCACCTGGTTTTGGTATCAGGGATATGCTGGCATCATAGAATGAGTTTGGGAGTATTCCATCCTTTTCTATGCTCTGAAATATCTTTAGTAGCAGTGGTGTTAACTTGTCTCTGAATGTTTGGTAGAATTCTCCAGTGATGCTGTCAGGACCAGGGCTTTTTGTTGTTGTTGTTGTTGTTGTGAGTTTTTTAATTACGTTTTCAATCTCGTATTTCGTTATGGGCTTAAGTAGTTGTTCTAGCTCTGTTTCTGTTGGTTTAGGTAGGTAGTGTGTTTCTAGAAATTTGTCCATTTCTTCTAGGTTTTCGAATTTTTTAGAGTACAATTTTTCGTAGTAATCTGATATGACTCTTAATTTCCATTGATTCTGTTGTGATTTTGTTATCTAATTTCTTATTCAGGTTATTTGCTTTGTCTTCTGTTTTTCATTTGTCAGTATCACCAATGGTTTATCAATATTAATCTTTTCAAAGAACCAGATTTTGGTCTTTTTAACTCTTTCAATTGTTTTTCTGTTCTCTGTTTCATTTAACTCTGCTCTAATTTTTATTGTTTGCTGCCTTCTGGTTCTGAGGGTTTCCTTTGTTGATCTTTTTCTATTTATTCAAGTTGTGGGGATAATTCTTTGATTTTGGCCCTTTATTCTTTTTGTATGTGTGCATTTATTGGTGTAAATTGACCTCTGAACACTGTTTTCATCGTGTCCCAAAGATCCTGATAGGAAGTGTTTTCATTCTCATTGGATTTTATGAATTTCTTTATTCCATCCTTAATTTCTTCTATAGCCCAGTTGTTTATGAGCACGGTGTTGTTCAATTTCCATGTGTTTGATTTCTTTTCCCTGCTTTTTGTGGTACTGATTTCTACTTTTATGGTTTTATGGTCACAGAAGATACTTTGTAATATTTCACTGTTTTGGATTCTGTTAAGGTTTGCTTTATGACCTAATATATGGTCTATTCTAGAGAATGTTCCATGTGCATTTGAAAAGAAAGTATACTTGTCTGCTGTTGGGTGGAGTGTTCTGTGTGTGTCTATGTGCTCAAGTTAGTTGATTGTGGCATTTAGGTCTTCCACGTCTTTATTGAGCTTTTTCCTGGATGTTCTGTCCTTCGCTGAAGTTGGTGTGTTATAGTCTCCTACTATTATTGTGGAGCTTTCTATCTCGCTTTTCAATGCTGTTAGAGTTTTTTTATGTATCTTGAATCCACGTCATTTGTTGTGTAAAAATTTAATATGGTGATATCCTCCTGGGAAATTGTCCCTTTAATCATTCATTATATAGCTTCCTTCCTTGTGCTTTGTGGGGAATTTAAAGTCTATTTTGTCAAAAATTAGTGTTGCCACCCCTGCGTTTTTTTGATTGTTGTTTGCTTGATATATTTTTTCCATTCTTTGTGTTTTAGTTTGTTTGTGTCTTTAAGTCTAAGGTGTGCCTCTTGTAAGCAGCATATAGATGGATCCTGTTTTGTTTTTTGCTTTTGTTTTGTTTTGATTCTGCCACTCTCTGTCCCCTTCTTAGTGCATTTAGGCTATTTACATTCAGCATAATTATGGATAAATATGAGTTTAGTGCTGCCATTTTGATACCTTTTTTGGGTGTTTTTGATAATTTCTTTTTTCTACTTATTTTTTTTGCTGAGTGGTTTTTCTTTATAAATTGTTTTTGTCTTTTTCATTGTTGTTGATTTTATTTTTGCTGAGTCTTTATGGTATTCTTTGTATTTTATTTTGATTAGTAGGATTGTTAGTCTCCTTTGTGGTTACTTTATTATTTACTCCTATTTTTCTAAGTTTAAACCAAATTTTTATCTCTGTATATCACCTTGACTTCCTCTCCATATGAAAGATCTATAACTACAATTTTTATTCCCTTTTTATTATTTCATGTTGTCGTCTTTTACATAAGGATGTCTCTTTTTCCCTGTTTTGAGTATTTTTTTATCTTGATTTATTTTTGTGATTACCTTTCTGGGTTGATATCTTGTTTCTCTGTTCTGTGTTCTAGGCTTGGGTTGTTATCTGAAGTTATTGATTTTCTAAGCAGAGGAATTCCTTTAGTATTTCTTGTAGTTTTGGTTTTTGTGAATTCACTAATCTTCTGTTTATCTGGAAATGTCCTAATTCCGCCTTCATATTTGAGAAACATTTGCTGGATATTTGATTCTTGACTGGCAATTTTTTTCTTTCAAGGCTTTGTATATGTCATCCCATTGCCTTCTTGCCTGTATGGTTTGTTCTAGGTAGTCCAAGAATAGTCTTATTGACTCTCCTTTGTAGGTGACTTTTCATTTACCCCTTGCTGCTCTTAAAATTCTCTCTTCATCTTTGGTTTTGGCAAGTTTGCTTGTAATATGTTTTAGTGACTTTCTTTGGGGACTTAGCTTGCACGGGGTTCAATGAATATCTTGGATAGATACCTTCTCATCTTTCACGATATCAGGGAAGTTTTCTACCAACAAATCTTCGACAATTCTCTCCGTATTTTCTGTTTTTCCTCCCAGTTCTGGCACTTCAATCACTCATAGGTTATTTCTTTTTTAGAGTCCCACGTGATTCTTAGGTTTTCTTCATTTTTTTTTTTCATTCCTTTATCTGATATTTCTTCTAATATGTTGGTACCAAGTGTTTTATCTTCAATCTCACTAATTCTGACTTCCATTTCCTCAATTCTGCTACTCTAACTTTTTATTGAGTTGTTTAATTCTTAAGTTTTATTGTTAATCCTCTGAATTTCTGATTAATGTCTCTCTATGGATTTTTGTAGCCTATTAAATTTTTCATTATACTCTTGAATAAGCTTCTTAATTTCCTCAACTGCTTTATCTCTGTGTTTCTTGGCTTCTTCTGCATTTGACTGATCTCCTTCCCGATCTCTTGAAGAGTTCTGTATATTAATCTTTTAATTACAGGAAAACTTATTCATCCAGAAGATTCCTTGATTCTTTATTTTAAGAGCTTGTTAAAATGATCATGGTCTGTCTCCTTATGTGATTTGATATTGACTGTTGTCTCCAAGCCATCTATAAATTATTGTATTATTTCATGTTTGCTTACTGTGCTGCTTCTTGCTTTGTTTTGTTTTGATACACCTGAATAGGCTGCTCAAGTGAGGTAGCTTGATTATTAGAACCTTTAAAGCTCTAATGTCCGGTCACCAGATGGCTAGAACTGTTACCATGTATATGAGAGTAGCAGTCCATTTACTTTTTTGTATGGATTCAGCTCAGGTGTTCAGGTACTTGGTCACCAAGTGTGTGGTGCAGACTGTCACCCACGGCCTTGGAGGAGCAGTGGTGATTGGTGTATGCACAGATTTCTGGCTGCAGCAGGGGGTCACACTTTGAGCAAGACAGGGCTGACAAGAGTCCCCAAGTGTCTGTAAGGAAGGTACATCCCTGTTCTCTGGAGTGCACAGGTTGGTGGGCTCTGGAGTCGTACCATAGGCACCCAGTGCTTTTTGCTGTAAGGACTGGGAGGCACCACTTATCCTTGGACCCCTTTCGTGGGCGACTAAGTGGCATGAGTGGAGCTACCAGTCCTCAGGCCCCTGATGTGTGTAGGTGAGGACCCCGCTTAATAGGCACAGCAGTGTCAAACATCAAAAACCAGCCTCTCCACCAAACAGCTGAAACAGTTAATGTCAGATCTCAGGCACATATACCCTTGCATTGTGACAATAAGGACCTAGCTACTGAAATGGAGCCACACGAGTGCATGCAGGGGTGAAAGGTATTCAAACTTCTTGGACCGCTTGTGCCTGGACAGGAGCCGCTTCTGCCCTAAGTTCCCAGCTTAGGGGGCCCAGCAGATTATTTTTTCTCCATTTGTCAATTTGTTTCTCCTCCAAGGCCAGGAGAATGGCTCAGCATGTGCAACAGGACCAATCTCAGGCCCGGGAAAATTGACTTTCACTGAAGCCAGCTTGGGCCATGAGGCAGAGGGAGGAGGGATCAGATAAATGGGAGAGAGTTCTTTTGAAAGGGGAGCTTTCTGCTGTGCATGGTAAATTAGATGCAAGCACTCACGCCGAGAGCCCTGTTCTTCTCTGATTCTGGAGGTATGAGTAGACTCTGAGCCCCTGGCTCTCTGTGGCTAAGGAAACTGTGTCCCAAATGCTACCACCAACCCTACCACAATTGTCCCAGGAGATCAGGGCTGAGGGATGCCAGTTTCCACTGAGTTAGGTCGGGCAACTCCTTGATGCTTCTGAACCATCTCTCCCACCCTGTGCTGCTCAGTCCAGTTTCTTAACTTTGCCTTTGTTTTTCAGGGCTCCTAGCTTGTCATGTGTATAATTGATTCACTTGTTTGGGGGAGTGTTTGTGTAAGGGGGATCACCAGAAGCATCTGACTATTCTGCCAGGAACTTTCTCATTATTTTGAGATAATAATAGCTGCAGTCTTAAAAATGGATGAATTCCATTTGGTTCCTACTCTATTCAGGTCTATTTATTAAAAATAAATGCCAAGATGTGATTTCATGTACATGAGATTTTGAGAGAAAGGAGCAGAAGGGAGAAAGAGCTTTAATAACATGATGCATGTTTGACATCTATAGGAGAAAGGCAAGAAAAAGGATTGAATGGGAAAATCTTAGGCTGCAGTAGCTGAGTAACAAGAAAATTTTAGGAGTGTGATAAGGAGTCTTCATGCCTAAGTCAGCCATTGGAGGAGTCCCACATCTTGTCAAAATGGCTTACTTAACAACCCTGCCTAGCTCAGTCATTGGCTGGGAGCTGCCAGTGGGAATTGTGTGCATAGTGTGAGATCTATAGAGAATCCACAGAAGGACAGCTGGGGTCAGTGAAATATACTCCCCACAACAGGAGATCTAATCAGTACATTTTCATGGTAGCCAGAAGGTCCAACATATTACCACTAATCTATTGGTTTAAAATATTACCTGTAATATCCTGGGCCTATTGTAATTATTTTGCCTATTATTATTCATAAGCAGAAAAATATGCCAAAGAAAACAGTAGATAATTGGAACAGATGAGAATCTGTTATTTCTCATGAAAGTATTCTGTAACTTTACTACAATTATAATCAAAGGTCTGCCTGGGAGTTTTAGTGATACAAGCAGATTGCTCTAAAATTTATTAAGAGAAAAGAAGTGAAATTGGCCAAAAAAAGTAATGGAAAAAATGTGGAAAATAGAAAAAGTAAAAGCAAACATTTGCTGTCAGATATTAAAAATACTGCAAATAGGTTAATGACAAACAGTGTGGTATTGCTAAGTATGAAACAAATATGTTAATGGAAAATTCTAAAATTCAAATTTTATATTTGGGAAATTAATATAAGAAAAGTTATTTCAAATTTGTGTTAAAATGATGTATAAGATAACAAATGTTATTTTATAATATCACAGTATACTTAGGATAAAATTGATATATGTTCACGAACAAAAAAATTCAGAATTTACTGAAGCATTTGATATAGAGAAATAAAAACACATTCCAAAGCCAAATCCATTGCCATTGAGTAGATTCCAACTCATAGGGACCCTATAGGACAGAGTAGAACTGCCCCATAGGGTTTCCAAGGAGCAACTGGTAGATTTGAACTGCCGACCTTTTGGTTAGCAGCCTGAGCTATTAACCAGGGAGTCACCAGGGCTCCAGAAATACATTAAAAGAGGATAATGATAAAAATAAAGAGTTGAAAGCCTACTTGAATATTACACACTCACCTGTAGAAACAGTGTCCATCTCTGCCAATTCAAGTCAAGCTTAGGGGCAATAAAGGTTTTCTCCTTTTACCATGGCATATGAGCAGAAGTAAGGTATGCCCCATCTGAGCAAGAGTCACATGCCCTAGATGGAGCCTTTGTTTTCAGGATGGGTGCTGGAATAGGAAACACCACTAACCACAGTGGAGCTGCAAATGACTCAGCCTGTAGCTAATCAGTAACATTAACCGAATTTAGGAAGAAATAAATCTTTGTTGTAATCATAATCCACTGAGATATTAGGCTCGTTTATACCACAACATTACCTAGCAAAACAATTCAGGACCATATGATATAGAAAAGATAATCCCATACTTACAACTGCTTAAGACAAAATTATCTCTTCCATATCATATGGCCCAGAATTCTTTTGTCTCTATCAGGTGGTTAATAAAATGCCTGAATAAAAAGATTAAAAAAAAAAAAAACCCTGATATTCTGGCACATTCATTCCTCTGGATCTTAAAGAAGTAAACTGGTAAGATTATAAAAGCAAGTGCATTGATTTTCGTTAAAAAAAATAAAAACATGATATGGAAGATGCCTGCAACTAAAAGATCTGGAACACAACTTTAGTGACAATTCAGAGCTTTGATATTTGGGTCCAGGACTATGTCTTGGTTGTGGTTTAGCGTTTAGGGAGAAATCATAATGGATGTGTTGCTAACTCTCTAGATTGCCTAGACCTGTATTAAATTAGATTAAATTAGATCATTACTTTCCAAAGTGGATTCCCAAAAGGTGCTCCATGATAAATGTGTGTATGGTCAAATGATCTTGGGAAATTCTGCACATGATAATTTCTGTTGTTTTTAGTTGCCCTCGAGTCAGTTCTGACTCATCGTGACCCTATGTACAATAGAACGAAACACTGCCCTGTCCTGCCCCATCCCCACAATTATTGCTGTTTGAGCCCATTGTTGCAGCCTCTGTGTCAACTCATCTCATTGAGGCTCTTCCTCTTTTTCACTGACCCTCTACTTTACCACACATGATGTCCTTCTCCAGAGACTGGTCCCTCCTGATAACATGCTTAAAGTAAGTAAGACAAAGTCTCACAACCTTCACTTTTAAGTAGCATTCTGGCTGTACTCCTTCCAAGACAAACTTGTATGTTCTTTTGCCAATCCGTGATATATTCAATATTCTTCTCCAACACTGTAATTCAAAGATATCAATTCTTCTTCAGTCTTTCTTATTCGTTGTCCAGTTTTTACATGCATATGAGGTGATTGAACGTGTTGTACACCTTAGCCCTCAAAGTGATGTTTTTGCTTTTAGCAGTTTAAACAAGTCTTTTGCAGCAGATTTGCCTAATGCAGCACATGGTTTGATTTCTTGACAACTGCTTCCATGGGCTTTGATTATGGATCTGAGTAAAATGAAATCCTTGAGAACTTCAAAATTTTCCGTTTATCATGATGTTGCCTATTGGTTTAGTTATGAGGATTTAGAAAAATTTTAAAAAGGGGGCATGAAATCATTAAATAATTTGTGAAAATGAATTTCTGAGTCAGGATGAGAATAGAGGGTGGAATCTAAGACTCCTGTCACCCATAATTTTCTAGATACAGCTGCCTGTTTTTCAAGAAAAGGTTTCCAGTTTAACTAAACTGAAGTAAAATGGGGCTTAAGGGATTCACTTCTTATGATTTCTCCTGTTTTAATATGCATCTGGCATATTTGGAAACTTTTTAGCATTTCTTTCTGTGAGAGCTATTACCTATTGAAGTAAAATTATTGCCAACTTAATCTCCTTGGTATTTATTTACCCTTCAGCCACATGGTTAATGAGGTTGCATGTGGCAAAGCCCATGTTTCATTTTCAAAAAGTGAGAGAATTTATATAGTTGGGATACATAACTCTTTCAGAGTATATAAATTTCTGCTCATATATGTGAAAGCTCATAAAAGACATGTAGAAATTGAGTGAATTGGACCCAATGGTGCTCTGTTGCTCTGCCATGCATAATAATACAATATAATTTATCTTGGTTGTCTCTTACAACAGAAGCAATATATTTAAGAGACACCTGAGGATACAGAAAGAAATGAGATTTATGTTTCCATGCATTTGGGAGTGCTGACAATTAAAAGCTAAATTGCAAAAAATAAAACATGGGAATTTCTCTTAAAGGTAAATATGATAATTTTTCCTGAAAAACTATTGTTAAAATAAGGCATGCTCGTATTTATTAAATATATTTTGGAAGAAAACTGTGTGGACTTAGAAGGATACCTTCAAAAATTAAAAACACAAGAATTACATATTAAGCATATCTTTGAGCAAGGTCCTATACAAGGACACTCTTTAGAACATAGAGTGAATTTTGATATATTTATGACCATCATGGATTTCATAATATAGTAGGGGGAATAAGACACGAAGATTAAAAAAAGAAAAAAGGACAGAGACAGAGCGTTTTTACTCAAAGTTTAAGTACTGTAGGGGCTGAAGACAGAAGGTTCAACAGTTGAATTCAGAAACCTTATAAGATAGTCTTAAGTGAAACCATTAGGTTATGTTAGGCCTACCTATTTCATAGTTTAATTACGTCTTCTTACTATCAGCTGAACTCAGCAATATGTTAAAAAAAATGACATAGCATATTGTGAAAATAATCGGGGGGGGGAGGTGTCAAGCAGTTGGCAAAAAAAGTATAATAGTGCAGGTTATTTGTGAAAAAATATGGTTATCAAGGCTGTAAGTATTCACTATGTCCCGGGCACAACATCAAACAAGCCTGTAGTTATTATGCTATTTAGTTCTTGTAACAATCTTTTGAAGGAATTATTATTAGTGGCACTTTACAGGTAAAGAAACAGGTTCACAGTAATCAAAAAGTTGGTATGTGCTAACCGAAGGACAGAATAAAAAACTGGAGCTGGGTTTCTTGGATTTGAAACTTTCTTCACTGTCTTGCATCCTTACCATGAATGAACTTTTCTGATTTTTTTGAAAAATACAAAAAATGTGTTTTTTTCCCAAGGATTAAGTGGCATTTTCTGTAAAAGAAACCCACATTTAAAGTGAAGAGTCTGTCACAATTATAAGGAGATGCAATATTGTATTTACAAAAACCATTTATGAAAACAATAATACCAAAAGAAGCAGTAGAGAGTAATTGGCATACTTGTGAAAGACAGGTTCTTAACAATTTCATATTTGTTGTTAGGTGCTGCTGAGTCAGTTCACACTTGTATTTTCAAATGGGAAGCTATATATTCTCTCCATAGAACAAAGATTTTATTCACTGGTATGTCCCTACTGTATCATTAGTGTTCATACATGATCAGTGCTTTGTTAAGTGAGATGGCAAGTACAGTTTGCAAAGGCAAGTGAGTATATGGGCCATCATTTCTAGTAAGTTGTAAAACAGATCAATGTTCTAATTATTTCTGAAATCTGTGTGCAAGATTTATATGAAATAAAACTGAAACTCACATAGCTACTTAAAATGAATACATTTTTAGAAGCACTTGATACACCTGAATTAATAGATCTTAATTTTTTTTTTTTTTTTAATAAGAGAAAGAATGAGAAAAGAGAGAGAGAAGAACTGTATGTCTAAAACTTGAGTGTTACAAATCCCAAGTTAAACCTAAACTGGACTTCAGCCAGGCCCAAGTATGGTCAAGAAAACTTGCATGGTTGTTCAGGCAGAAATCTGTGGGTATAAGTAACTAATGAGCCTGTTGGAAAGAACTCATTCCAAAAGAAGAGAAAACCAGTTATAACAAGCATAACAAACCCCAAAAGCCTCTAGAACAGACAAAAGAGAAGAGTGCCTCTGAGTACAATCAATATAATATCCATTCCATCATTGAGTTCATTCTGGGTCCTAATGAGAAACCCTACTAATGAATATAGAAAATATTATTTCACAACTTTATAATATGTAAGATCTTATGCAGCAAAAGCTTCATAACCTTCTAAAAATTATTTCATGCAAAAAAAAAAAATGGAAAGAGGATCACAAATGTCAGTTCATTAGAAACATGACGCTGAGAACACTAGTGCGTTATTGTCAACAGCCTTGGTTAAGACCACAGAGTCTAGAGAAAATAGCTGACTCCCAGCAGATGTTAAGCAGCTGGGAGTGTGCAGGGAAATTCAGCAGAGGCGAGAGCAGAGCTCAGTGGCAATAGTCATGACAAAACCTGCCATGAGATGGTTGACCAGTTGTCCGTAAGCACATGTGAGACATACCAGATTATTCCTATTATTATTTAAGTTAAAAGCCCCTAAGGAGGTGTAGAGAGCTATGAAATGTGGCCTCATTTGTAATATTGGCTGATTAGTCATGGGGAAACTAGAGTAAACAATAGGAAAAAAATACATACATGTATGCTTATGTTTCAAACTTCATAATGTGAATCCTTCCAGAAAATTTTACACACCACGTCTCTCATATTCTGCTAACATATCTACTCTCTATATTTTTTCATATATTGAAATTAAAATTCATAGCAATTTGAAATCATTAGGGTCAAATTCCACCTATTGATTTATAAGATTCCTGATTCATTTTTCCAATTTCCCAGCTTTCAACCATTTTACAGCTTTTATATATTTATTTTTTAATCCTACAAGGTAAGAATAAGAAGGGAAGATTAAACAGTCAGGTATACAAATTGTTTCTATTTCTTTAGAATATGATGATTTGCATGAAGAAATGTAAAGCAAAGGATAAAATACGTATTAAAAATAATCAATAATTTAATTGTCCATACTATCTGTCCCTTCCAGTTGCTAAGTTAAATTTAAAACTGCCTAGTTTTGTAAATGCTTAAGGGAAGAAAGTTGAAATGAACACAAATATTCAAAGATAAACTAAATGATGACTTAACACAAATTTCTTAAGTATATTATTTCCCAAGAAGCCTACAAATAATCAAGAAATTCAATGACTTTAGTTCACTAAATCCAAAAATCTGCTCCATGACACACTAAACTTTTATGATGCTGTAAGGAAATCTATTTCTCTTGTCAAATAATTGTGAGAAATGTTGTAGTAATACATCATCTACCTGAAGAGTCACACCGTGCATTAGTTTATAAAGTTGGTGCATTCTGCAGTAAACAATGAAAATGCATTTAACTCAATCATTTCAAATTAATTTTCTGAAGAAATTTAGTGTTTATTTTATTTTATTTTATTTTAATTTCGTCCTAGTCATTATGACGTCCAGGACAGGAGCTAACACATTTCCATCCCAAAACTTCGAATACATGCCAGGAAGCAAAACGGTTCCTGAGTACATCAAAATCTCCTATAGGCAGGACATTAAAATCTCCTACAATTCCTTTCATCTTTAATATAATCCTTCTTATATGAGGTTTTTTTTTTTGTGTGTAGGATTACAGTATTTTTTTTTTGAAAGGCCTTTATCAACTTCCTATTGCTCCTAACACAAAACCTAATTACTGTAGGATGGTTCTCAAAATCTCTCCAATGCTCCTTCTCCTCACCCATTCGCTTGAAGCACTTTCATCAGTCACCCGGTCTATTCATGTTTCTACAAAAGAAACTCCGAATTGTTTTTATTCATTTCAGTTTTAACTGTTGCAAACACTGTTTCCTCTGCCTGTACGAGTTCCTTCTCAATTCCCCCCTCCTGGTACATATATATTCACTACACATCAGTAAGTAAGCACAAGTAAACTTGTACACAGTAATCAAGTCTCTTTCTGCTTAAACTAGCCAAAATAGATTCTGTGCCCTGCAACTTCTTTCCGACCTTTAAAAATAGCACATCCTTTGTGAATTCTAATTTCCTGGGCACAGTTTGTCATTTAGGTGTTTTGCTATGACACCTCGTACACCTTAATAAACCTAAACCTTAATAACATCTATTAAATTGTATTTTTATGTCTGTTTCCTCCAGTGAAATTTTATTGCCTGTCTTAGTTACCTAGTTCTGCTTTAACAGGCATAGCACATGTGGGTGGCTTTAATGAACAGAAATTTATTTTCGTACAGTTTAGGAGACTAGAAGTTCAAATTCAGGGTGCAGGCTCTGGGAGAAGGCTCTTTCTCTGTTGGCTCTGGGGAAAGGTCCTGTCCCTTTTCAGTTTCTATTCCTAGGTTCCTTAACAATCATGCGGCATTTATCTTCCCATCCATTTGTGCTTGCTTGCTTGCTTGGTCTGCTCTTTTTATCTCAAAAGGCGTTGATTTAAGACACACAGTATGCTAATAGTGCCTTATTAATATAACAAAGAAAATCCATTCCCAAATAGGATTATAACCACAGGTGTAAGAATTAGAATTTACAACACATATTTTGGGGGGACACAATTCAATCCATAGCACTGTCTCTTATGACTTTCACCTCTTCCTCATGTGCTTTGCCAAAGGCGAAACTCTTCTTGTACTCTGTCTTTTCTTTGGGAAGCTTGTCACCCTATGGAATTAAGCTGATTGACTCGTAACTCAGCTCTCTGGTGGGTTTTTATAAATTATGCATTTAAATTATTTTTTTTCTTGTTAGACTTGTAGCTTTCTACATTCTCTGAAAAATCAGATTTTGCTTGCTTTTATAGTTAGAAAGTTATTTCCCAGAAATGTTCAAATGTATATTTCCAGCATGTCATTTTTATTTCTTTGAATTACGGTGTTAGCAAAGAATATTGAATATACTATGGACTGCCAGAAGAATGAATAAATCTGTCTTGGAAGAAGTATAGCCAGAATGCTCTTTAGAAGCAAGGATGGGAAGACTTCGTTTCAAGTACTTTGGGCATGTTATCAGGAAGGATCAGTCTCTGGCAAAGGACATCTCAACGAGGTGTCTTGGTACAACAAATTTTTATTAATTTTTCCATTTTTAATTTATATCTTTAGTTCACCTAATATTTAATGTATGATGTGACAGAAAAACACAAATATTTATTAAGATATACTTCCTCACTGATTTGAGATATCAACTTTATCATTTGCCACAAATGAAGATCTAGCCTGGGCATTCTGTTCTCTTACAACGAGTTATCTGTTCTTCAGATATTGTCACCATGGCATTCTTATTATAATGTGATATAATACAATTAATATTTAAGAGCACATGTCCTCCCACCTTACTCTTCTTTCAAAAAAACTCCATACTATTCTTACTTAAATTATTTTTAGATGGAATTTAGAATTCATTTATTTTTTAACAATAACTTTTTTTTAATTTTGCAATTATGTACAAATAATTATATAATGTAATTACAAATTACATTATGTATAAATAATTTTGTAAATTATGTAAAATGCATTGATTAATGGTGGGGAGCATACATATCTTTGAAAATTAAGTCTTTCTGTGCAAGAACAAATGGTAATTCTACATTTATTTGGGACTTCTTTTTAGTTTTATAATGAAGTGTTGTGCTTTTATTTATATAATCCTTGAATGTTTCCTCTAACTTTTATTGCTTAGTGTTTTATATTTTGAAAGAGCATTTCAGAAAGCATTCATTTTCTAACTGAAAATATGAACATTATTATTTTTATAGAATGCTTTTTGTTAACTGTCACATTAATGAACTCATGTATGCCAACACTTGGTAAATAATTCATTTTAAAATCAGAAATATTGTTGAATTTTATTGAAAGTCTCTGTGAAATTTCTTCAGAAAATTATTTAGATATCCACTATGACTAATTAGTTATTTTTATTTTCTTAATTTCAAATATTGTTTTCTCCTTTTATCATTTGGATTCACAAGTAGGGTGTTTTATTGCCTTTCCATTAAGAACTCATAGGTTGATTTTTCAATTCTGTAATTTTTTGTTTTGTTTTCTGATGAATAAATGTGAACATTGCCTTTACCATTGCCTTTTAAAAAGTACAATTACTTTGTTATTTTTTAGTATCTTATTATGAAATTTTGATGGGTGTTTCTTAACCTTTGGTACACATGAAAATCTCCCTTGGTATTTATTTTTAAAAAAGTATGAATGTCAAGATCCATTCTCAGAGTTTCTAATTTAATCAGCATCTGGTGGGATTTTTCATATAATTCTAATATGCAGCCAGGGTTAAGATAATTTAGTTTCAATATTTTATATTAGTAATCTGAATTCTTAAAGTTATGAACTTTCTATCAATTATCAATATGATATCATTGCATATATTTTGTTAGATATTGTTTTTATATCACCATTTGTTGTTAAAAAAAAAAAAATTTGTTTGTTGTTGTTAAAAAAAAGGACTCATAGCGACCCCGGGCACAAAATAATAAAACACTTCCTGGTTCTGTGTTGCCATAGTTATCTAGTGCTGCTGTAAAAAATACCACAAGTGGATGGCTTTAACAAACAGAAATTTGTTCTCTCACAGTTTAGGAGATTAAAAGTCTGAATTCAGGGTGCAGGCTCTAGGGGAAGGCTTTCTCTCGCTGTCAGCTCTGGAGGAATGTCCTTGTCTCTTTGAGTTTCTGCTCCTGGGCAACTTTTATGCGCCTGGACATTTCTCTCCCTGCATCTCTGTTTGCTACCTTGAATTTAATCTCTTTTATATCTCAAAAGAAATTGACTCAAGATACACCCTACACTAATCCTGTCTCATTAACATAACAAAAAAATCAATTCCCAAAAGACATTATAACCACAGGCACAGAGGTTAAGATTTACAACACATATTTTTAGGGGACACAATAAAATGCATAACATTCCACCCTTTGCTCCCTAAAAATTCATGTCCTGCCACATGCAAAACTCATTCCCCCAATCACATCATCCCAAAAGTCTTAAATCAACTCCAAGTACAAAATCTTATCTTCTGAATTCTCCCAATCAAATATAGGTGAAACTTCAAATGTATTCCATCCTGGGGCAAAATTCTTTTCATCTGTGAACCTGTGAAATCCAGGCTACAAATTATCTGTTTCCAAAGTACAATGGTGGAAAAGCTTCAGGATAGATATTTTCATTACAAATAGGAGAAATTGGAGGAAAAGAAGGCATAGCAGACACCAAGCAAGTCCAAAACTCAGCAGAACGAATTACATTACCTCTTAAGGTTTGAAAAATAATCTTGTTTGCTGAGATCACCTAGGCAATGCTTCTGCCTTCCAGACTCTGAGTGTTAGCTATGCACTCTGGATCCTGGGTCGAGACCCCTTGGCCTTGGACTTTAGCTCTGTCTTGTAGGATCACTGGATGGCAACTCTGCTCCCTCCACTTTGGGCAGCCCTATTCTCCTAATCCATCTGAGTGGCGCCCGTACACACTCGGCCTGGGCAGGCTCCATTCTTCTGCCCCTTGGGCATGGCAGCCCTACCCCCTCAGCTTTGGGTGGCAGCCCCAGCTCCCTGACACACCCTATTGGAACCCCCACACTCCACAACCTAGTTGGTGAACATCCAACTCTTTGAAACCTAGGAGGCAGTAGCCCCACCTTTTGAAAATGAGTAGGCCCTGCTTCCTATGCTCCTTCCAACAGCTTTACTGATCACCAAACTTCACCAGGAATGGTTCTTTTCTTTTCTTTAAAGACAAAGATGAAGCTCCTTTGACCTGTTTCCTGCCCGTTTCCAAGAGGAAGATAGCATTCTTTCCTTTCATTCTTTCTCTGTCTACTTCAGTGTAAGTTGATGGATTTTCTGCTGTTGTAGTTGGTTAGAATCATCAGTCACAGGCTTAATTTCTTAACCAAAGATTGCATAGCCACGTTCTTGATGTAAACTTTAAGACACATGTCCTTAGTGTGTACAACAGAATCTTCAAAACCTTTGACTTCTGTTTTCATTATACAATGTTCATTTCGAAGTCCATCTCTTTCCTTTCCCATTTTACTGTAAGAGGCGAAGGGGAACCACATGACCCCTTTAAGATCATCCTTAGAAACATCATCAGCCAGATATCCAAGATCATCACTTATAATTTCTACCTTCCACCAAACATTTGAACATAATTCCAAGTTCTTTGCTACTGTATAAAAAGCATCCCCCTTCGTCCATTGTCCAAACACATGTTCATCATTTTCATTTAAAGCCTCATCAGAAGCACATTTAACATCCACATTTCTAGCAACGTTCTGTTGCTGACACTATGTGTATTCTCTAAGATGGCAGAGACATTCTCTATAGCTCTCCTCACTTCCTCATGTTCTTCTGAGCACCCACCAGAATTGATGTGCATAATTCTAGCAACAGTTCCTTCAATGCAGCCTAGGCTTTTACTGTTAAGCACCTTAAAACTCTTTCAGCCTCTACCCATTACCCAATTCCAAAGCTGCTTCCACACTTAGGTATCTGTTAGAGCAACATTCCACTCTTCCAGTACCTTTTTTTAGTGCTGCAATAACAGAAATATCATAAATGGGTGGCTTTATCAAATGGAAATTTATTTTCTCACAGTTAAGGCTAGAAGTCTGAATTCAGGGTGCTGGCTGGATGGGAAGGCTTTTTCTCTGTTGGCTCTGGAAAAAGGCCCTTGTCTCTTTGAGCTTCTGTTCCTGAGCTATCTTCATATGGCTTGGTATTTCTCTTCCCCACCTCTGCTTGCTCGCTTCCTTGTCTAACCTTTTATATCTCAAAAGAGATCGACTCAAGATATACCCTACACTAATGTATCAGTGAGAAGGATTGACACAGTAGTTGCAACAATGAGCTCAAGCATAACAATGATTGTGAAGATGGCACAGGACTGGGCAGTGTTTCCTTCTGTTGTATATAGGGTCACTATGAGTTGGAACTGACTCAATGACGCCTAACAACAACAATCCTTCCTCATTAACATAACAAAGACAACTCATTCCCAAATGGGATTACAACCACATGCATAGAGGTTAAGATTAACAAACCATATTTTGGGGGGACAAAACTCAATCCATAACATACACCATTTTCACAATTGTTATGTTTGAGCCCAGTGTCGCATCCACTGTGTCAATCCATCTCCTTGAGGGTCTTCTTCTTTTTCATCGATCCTCTGCTTTCCAAGCATAATATCCTTCTCCAGGGACTGGTCCCCTCTTGACAACGTGTCCAAAGTACATAAGATGAACTCTCACTATTCTCACTTCTAAGAAGTATTCTGGCCGTACTTCTTCCTGTACTTCTTCCAAGACAGATGTGTTTTTCTTCAGGCAACCCATGGTACATTCAATATTCTTCACCAACACGGTAATTCTAATGCATCAATTCTTTGTTGGTCTTTTTTATTCACTGACCAGCTTTCACATGCATATGAGGCAATTAAAAATACCATGACTTAAGTTGGGCACACCTCAGTCCTCATGGTGACATCTTTGCCTTTTAATACATTGAAGAGATCTTTTGCCACAGATTTGCCCAACACAATATGTCATTTGATTTCTCGACTGCTGCTTCCGTGGGCACTGATTGTGGATCCAAGTACAATAAAACCCTTTACAGCTTCAACATTTTCTCCATTTATCATGATATTGCTTATTGGTTCAACTGTGGGTATTTTTGTTTTCTTTATGCTGAGGTGTAATTTATACTGAAGGCTGTAGTCTTTGATCTTCATCAGTAAGTGCTTTAAGTTCTCTTCACTTTCAGCATTCAAGGTTATATCATCTGCATATTGCAGGTTCTTAATGGAATCTTTCTCCAATACTGATGCCACATTCTTCTTTACATAGTCCAGTTTATCAGATTATTTGCTCAGCACATAGACTGAATAAGTATGAAGAAAGGATACAACCCTGATGCACACCTTTCCTGATTTTAAATCATACGGTATTCCCTTGTTTCATTTGGAAGACTGTGTCTTGATCTATGTACAGGTTCCACATGACCACAATTATGTGTTCTGGGGTTTCCATTTTTTGCAATGTTGTACATAATTTGTTATGGTCCTCATGGGGGAATATCTTTGCATAGTCAATAAAACACAGGTAAACATCTGTGATGGTTAAGATTGTATGTCACCTAGGCTGGGCCATGATTCTCAGTGCTTTTATGTGATCATCCCCATGATGGGATCTGCTGTAAGTAGGCAATCAGTTGAATGGGTGTTTCCTTGGGAGTGTGGCCTGCATGTGAATATAAGCAAGACGTCTGTTCTGGCTTTTTTGCTTGCTCTGGATCCTGAGGCTACCTCTTGTTTGTCTGACGTCCGGCTCTTGGGACTTGAGCTGTCAGCTTATCTGCCAATCTTGGGATTTGTCAACCTTCACAACCTGAGAGCAGGAGCTCTACTATCTGACCTGCTGATCTGGGGTTCAGCCCCTGCAGCTATGTGAATCAGGAGAAACCTTGCAGTCTTTCCTGCCAATCTTGGGATTCATCGATCTTCACATCCTGTGAGCAAGAGCCTGCTCTCCATGACCTGCTGATCTTGGGTTTACCAGCCCCTGTGGGTACATGAATCAAGAGAAGCCTCTATCCTGATCCACAGACTTGGGACATTCCAACCTCTACAATTGCATGAGCTGTTTCTTTGATATAAATCTCTCTGTATATATATTTATATGCTTTACTGATTTTGCTTCTTTAGAGAACCCAGCCTGAGACAGCATCTTTCTGGTATTCTCTGCTTTCACCCAGGATCCATGTGACATCAGCAGTGATATGCCTTGTTCTATGTCCTCTTCTCTATCTGGCTTGAATTTCTGGCAGTCCCTTTTAGATGTACTGCTGCAACAGTTTTTGAATTATCTTTAGTATAATTTTACTTGCATGTGATATTAATGATATTGTTTCACAATTTCTGCATTCCATTGGCTCACCTTTCTTTGGAATGTGCACAAATATAGATCTCCTCTTGCCAGTTGGCTAGGTAGCCGTCTTCCAAATTTCTTGGCATAAGTGAGCAAGTGCATCCAGTGTTGCATCTGTTTGTTGAAACATCTCACTTGGTATTCCATCAGTTCCTGGAACCTTGTTTTTCACCTATGCCTTCTGCACAGCTTGAAATTCTTCCTTCAGTACTGCTTGTCCTTGATTATATGCTGCCTCCTGAAATGGTTGAACATTGACCAATCTTTTTGGTACAGCGACTCTATCACTAATTTTGTATTTGGTTGCAGTTTTAGCTCATTCAACTTTGTGAAGTTTCATATTTCTATGAATACGTGTATGTACTTTATTTGCTATTTAAAGCGAAATTATCATGTTAATATATTACGATGGAATTTTATTTATATTTTTACTATTCAAAAATTATGGAAGTTTTAATCGTGCCTGAAGTATTTACACCTTCTCCTCACTAATCAACTATCTTGTTATCTGACATTTCTCACTTACAACAATAGTAAAAAAACCTACTATCTGACTATTTTGCACATTAATGATGTATGCCTAGCATTAACAAACACTGAGTGCAAGGTGAGAATAATCATAGCTGTTATATTTACTGCCTGGTCTTTTGAACCTAACCATGTCAATAAGTGTCGAGTAGGTGTAATTTATTTTCAAACATCAACTTGTATTTTGAAACAAAAATGCTTATCTACTTTTAGATATAGCATTTAATGTCAAATTATTAACTACTTTTGTAATGATAATAATATAAAATATAAATTATTTTTGATAAATTTCATAACAAAGACAGAAATGTTTAAAATTTCACAGTAAAGTTGTGTTTTTAATAAGCTTTTGAATGTGTCACTTATTGTCATTAGTTATTTTATATTATATATAGTGTGGTACTTTGAAGAACAAATGCTATACAGAATTGTATAGTATATTTTCATTAGTGTACAAGTCCTTTTTGTTCTAATGTAACGATTTTTTAATATTTAAAACAGTTTCTATTTGAATTGTAATCCTTACTTGCCATTATGTGTTTCTCTTACAGATTTTTTTTGTTTTCACTTTTTACCTGTACCATTACATTTTTACATGTGCTTCATAAACAGTCAATACATCAAATTTGTTGTTAATATAGGTTTGAGAATATTTGACTTCAGTTTGTAATGTTAATGGGTAATCATTATCTTGTGAACTAAATCTGGTCTTTCATTGGTCATCCTTTACGCTTTTTAGGTTTTTTTAAAATACTTTTTGCTCTTTCTTCCTCCGTCTTTTTCTGTGTGGAATACATCTTTCTTTTTATCAACTAATGATTTGGAAGATAACATTTAAAATAACTAAATGTTATTAGTTTACATTAAAACTCTTGAAACTTTATTCCCTAATTTGAATATGAAGGAAATAAAACAATCTTTTCTTTACTTGATATTTCATATAAAATAAGGAAATCAGCATATTTTTACTCTGCTCTTACCACTTCCATATTCTAGTTTTTGTTCATGAAATATCAGATTTCAAATTCAGATTTTATCATGATTCAATTATTAACTTTTTAAAATAAAAGTTACTTAAACTGCCAAATATTAATGATATTCTATCTCATATTGTACCCACTGCCTCTTTAAGCTACGACTTTCTCATATTTTATGAGTATGGTTTTAGATTTTTTTTTCCATTAAAAGTATCAGGTTGAAAGGCTTTCTGAGTTTTGTATTGTATTTATGTATTTTTCCTCATTTTTACATGAAAAAAAGCCTAACTGCACATGCACTGTTTTTGATCATATTCTTTTTAAGTAAAAGTAATGATAATAATCAGCTCTGAAATGTAGGTGTATAAATTAGTGTTAGCTAAAGCTGAAGAAAAATAAAAAGATATACCTACAATTTCTTACCTGGATTTTATGAAGAAGATGCTGGTTAATAGATAAACTGTTGTTCTGTCCTGTCCAGAGTAAAATAGCCCCATAGAGTTTCCTAATCTGAAATCTTTACAGGAGCTGATCACCAGATGTTGGGAGAGTATTGAATATACCATGGACTACCAGAAGAATGAACTCGTTTGTCTTGGAAGAAGTACAGCCAGAATGCTCCTTAGAAGCCAAGAAGGTGAGACTTTATCTCATGTTCTTTGGACGTGTTATCAGGAGGGACAAATCCCTGGAGAAGGACATTATGCTTGCTAAAATAGAGGGTCAGTGAAAAAGAGGAAGACCTCAATGAGATGAATTGGCACAGAGGCTGCAACAATGCACTCAAATATAGCAGCAATTGTAAGGATGGCACAGGACCAGTCAGTGTTTTGTTTTGCTGTACATGGGGTTGCTGTGAGTCCAAACAGACTCGATGACACCTACCAACACAACAAATAATAGTAAACTACTTAACATGATTGAAAAAAAACACTATTTTTTTTATCTTAAGCTTACTGTAAAACCCACAGCTTGATTCTTTTTTTTCTTTAATATCGTAGGTTGTTAGAGACTTTTTTTTTTTTCCCACAAAAAATCCTTAAATACCTTGGGAGGAAATTTATTCAAGAAGTATTTTAAGCTGGGTTCTCTAGAGAAGCAAGAACAGTAAAGCATATAAATATATATATAAACCAAACCAAACCCAGTGCCTAGAGAGAGAGATTTATATCAAGGAAATGGCCTACACAGCTGAAGAGGCTTGAACATCCCAAGTCCAGGTAGAGACATCTCCTGACTCACATAGCTGCAGGGGCTGGAGAACCCAAAATTGGCAGGTCAGGGAGCAGGGCTCTTGCTCACAGGCTGGGAAGATCGATGAATCCCAAGACCGGAAGGCAAGACAAAATGTAAGCTGCTGGGTCAAGTCCCAAGAACCAGCGATCAGATGAACAGGAGTCAGCTGCAGGATCCAGTGTGAGCAACCCCAACCCCACCAAGTCTTACCAGGTTGTCCACTTATATTTGATGCAGGCCACACACCCAAGGAAATTCCCTTTCAACTGACTGGCTACTCATGGCAGATCCTATCGTGGGAATAATCACATATTAAATTTCAACATGGAAGTGACCGCATTATATGACTTCCAAAACACTGAGAATCATAGCCCATCCAAGTGGACACACAATC
Source organism: Elephas maximus indicus (assembly GCF_024166365.1). Lineage (NCBI taxonomy): Eukaryota > Metazoa > Chordata > Mammalia > Proboscidea > Elephantidae > Elephas > Elephas maximus. Next base: position 137,327,158 of record NC_064820.1, read on the forward strand.
TTAACCAACACAAGCGGTGACTATTTTTTATCATTCCACTTAAATACTCAATTATTGAAAGGGTCATGAAGACAACCTGGATGCCCTGAAGTATATTGCTGAAGGCATTTAGATGACATGAGCAAGCATATTTTTCTTGCCTCAGAATATCTCTCTAAGTAAGATCACCATAGTGGAATCTGATGGGTTATTCACTAATTAGTGTTAAAGATTTGCCTTTATTGTATTCTTCGAAAATTATCTAATGTCTTTCAATGAAATAAATTTTTTAATATATATTACCATCTTTTGGAAAACCTGATGGTGTACTGGTTAAGTGCTACAGCTGCTAACCAAAATGTCAGCAGTGTTCCTGTTAATGCAATTTTTATAGTTGTAAGTTATTCTCAGTTATTATTTTTGCAATTGTCAAATCTTAGCAAATGTGACACCTACACATCATATAACTATAAAGTTGATGGCAGCAGTGAACCATCAGTCATGACTCTATTAAAACACTCTGATGTTGATTTGAGAGCTGTCACTGAAAAGGATTCACCATACTGATAAAATCAAGGAACATAAAACTGTTGAATCACCAGAATTGTCAAACTCAAGTTACATTATAAGACACAACCCCTGAGAGCATAAGAGAGAAGAGATCACCAAAAGTCCCTCCCTTACTGATTAACACATAATATTAGCTGGTTGTGCTCACTTGTCTATGCCAAGAAATTTGGAAAACAGCTACCTAGCCAACCAACTGGAAGAGATCCATATTTATGCCTATTCTCAAGAAAGGTGATCCAACTAAATGTGGAAATTATCTAACAATATCAATAAATCACATGCAAGTAGAATTTTACTAAAGATCATTCAAGAGTGGCTGGAGCAGTATATTGACAGGGATCTGTAAGAAATTCAGGCCAGATTCAGAAAAGGACGTGAAACCAGGGATATCATTGCTGATGTCAGGTGGATCTTGGCTGAAAGCAGAGAATACCAGAAACATGTGTACTTGTGTTTTACCAACTATGCAAAGGCATTTGACTGTGTGGATCATGACAAATTATGGATAATATTGCAAAGAAAGGGAATTCCAGAACACTTAATTGTGCTAATGAGGAACCTGTACATACATCAAGAGGCAGTTGTTCGGACAGAAAAGGGGACACGGTGTGGTTTAAAGTCAGGAAAAGTGTTCGTCATGGTTGTATCCTTTCACCATACCTTCAGTCTATATGCTGAGTAAATAATCCGAGAAGTTGGACTCTATAAAGAAGAATGGGGCATCAGTATTGGCAGAAGACTCATTAACAACCTGTGTTATGCATATGACGCAACCTTGCTTCCTGAAAGTGAAGAGGACTTCTTGAAGCACTTACTGATGAAGATCAAAGACCACAGCCTTCAGTATGGATTATGCCTCAACATAAAGAAAACAAAAATCCTCACAATTGGACCAGTAAGCCACATCATGATAAATGGAGAAAAGACTGAAGTTGTCAAGGATTTCATTTTACTTGGATCCACAATTAACACCCATGGAAACAGCAGTCAAGAAATCAAAAGACACATTGCATTGGGCAAATCTGTTGCAAAAGACCCCTTTAAAGTGTTGAAAAGCAAAAATATCACCTTGAAGACTAAGATGCAACTGAATCAAGCCTTGGTATTTTCAATAGTATCATATGCATGCGAAAGCTAAACAATGAATAAGGAAGACAGAAGGAGAATTGGTGCCTTTGAATTGTGGTGTTGGTGAAGAATGTTGAATATACCATGGACTGCTAAAAGAATGAACAAATCTGTCTTGGAAGAAGTACAACCAGTATGATCCTTAGAAGCAAGGATGGAGAGACTGTCTTACATATTTTGAACATGTTGCCAGCAGGTGCAATCAGTCCCTGGAGAAGGACATGCTTGGTAAAGTACAGGGTCAACGAAAAAGAGGAAGACCATCAACGAGATGGATTAGCACAGTGGCTGCAACAATGGGCTCAAGCATAATAACGGTTGTGGACATGGTCCTTGACCAGGCAATGTTTTGTTCTATTGTACATAAGGCTGCTATAAGTTGGAACTGTCCCGACGGCAAACAATAAAAACAATTAGCTTGTTGAAAAGGATGAAAAGATACAATTTGAGAATAGAAGTTCAACATCAATGTTTGTTGAATCCTTTCAATTCCGGTGGGAATTTGTTTTGTTGACTCGGGGGAAGAATATTTGCTTAGAGCATATTCACATCAATAAAATTTAACTTGTTATGAATATGTCCCTTAATTGCCTTTCTTTTTCTGTTGCTAGCTTAACAGATTAATTACCTATACTGTATTCTGCCCAAATGCTTCACAAGGGAATTGGTTGAACAAAGAGCTGGTTGTTAGGTTTCTTTCAACATATAATATGCTCCTGACTTTCTTTATCCCACTATATTAATTATTCTCATTTTTTCTCATACAATCAATTGAGTAAAAGGAAATCTTAAGAGGTTACTTATTCTATCATTGTCTTTGGTATCCATAAATGAGTAATGAATACCTCATTTTGACTTTAGAAAAAAATAAAAACCCCTATACTGCTAATACTTTTAAAAAGAGAAGCAAATTTAATCATCAAGTAACCATGTTTATTAAATCTCAGTGAATTGATTCCCTTAGAAGTAAATCATGTTTGTATTTGTGTACTAAAAATCACATGGAATTGCTTCTTTAAGAATACACACCATGCAGCATTCTATTTATTAATAGCTATGAAACATTCAAGGTCAAGTGGTTTTATAAATTGTAGTTTTAGGCAGCTTTGGTCATTTAGTTCCAATTTCTTCCAAAGAGTGAAGCCATTTGCTTCTTGTCTATCTCTAAATTTTCATTTCATTATACCCCACTACTTTATAACCCTGTTCTGTCTTGTGTTTGTTTTGTATATGTCTATGTCTATTTGGGGCCCTGGTAGCACAGTGGTTAAGAGCTCATCTGGTAAACAGAAGGTCAGCAGTTCAAAACCACCAGCCATTCCTTGGAAACCTTATGGGACAGTTCTACTCTGTCCTATAGGGTCGTCATGAGTTGGAATCGACTTGACGGCAATTGGTTTGATTTGATTTTGGTTTATGTAAATTTCCTCACACCTCCTCTGAGTGCCCCGCTTTACCATGTATATTTCCTAGTTTTCTTTTCCCTCATGCCCAAAATAGCTGTTTTGTGCAAGAAAATTTTCTACATTATTTTCTTTTAAATTATCACAAGTTCACTTTCATACACATATTAGTTCTATATTTTCTATTTAATAGTTAATAGAAGACTGAAAGATAAGGTTAGATATACAGGTGACCTTAAGGCTAAAGCATAACATTTTTCATTTTGGACTACCTCTTCAGAATATGAGAGTATTTAATGAAATGTGTTGTGTTCAATGCTACGCAATGAGATGTTTATTTTTCTTTAAAGGCTACACTTTTGAAGCTTTAATTAATGGAATATACTTATAAAATAACATTTCACTAAAATGCTACTTGATTAAGCCATTTCCCCAAAATGAATACTTCTAATACCCTTTTATATCACCATCAAAAATCAATCATTATCATATAAGCTTTCAAATAAATTCTACCAGAAGGAATAAACCTAAAGTATTTTTTTTTATAAACCCATTAAACCCATTGCTTTCAAGTCGATTCTGATCCAGAGTGACCCTATAGAACAGAGTAGAACTGCCCCATAGGTTTTCCAATACTTATAATTAACAGAAAATAGGTAAATGTCAAGAGTTCTAAACAAGTTATTACAAATTATCTTATAAAATTTAACCTATTTTTTTTTTCTCTGTTCGTGGGTGTTTTCAATAAAACCCCATTTTTGCTAGGAATTCAAATATTTACTTCTTACTATATACCACTTCTTAAAATTTGAGCTCTCTGTTTATAATAATGGTTTTCAAACTTTAATGTTTATAAAAGTCATTTGATGATCTAGTTTAAAATGTTTTTAAGATCCAACGTTTATTGAATCTTTAAGTGTGAGGCTTAAAAGTCTTTATTTTGTAAAACGATCACAATGATCCTAATGAGGTAATCAAGAAATAGATATCAAGACTGATCCCACCACTTGCCCACTAGCTCCACTTTAAATAAATAAAATCTTTAAAATGTTTTGAGTATCATTTAAACAGTCCGTGAAATGTTGAAAAAGTCTATAATTTTTTTTAACTTTCTCTCTTAAATATTATCAGTATATTCATTTTTAAAAATGTTTACTTGTGTTAGTTTCTGTCCTCCTACTTCCCAGACCAAATCTTTCTCAATGAGCATGCTGATCATTTTAGCCAATATTGACCATTGCTCCTTTAAACTCTGAAAACATTTATTTTTAACATCATTCATATTGCACCTACTTCTAACTTCTTTGAGTAAGCAAGCTCTCCAGCAAAGTTTAAAATACAACAATAACAACAACAAAAGCTGCCATCAAGACAATTCTGGCTCATGATGACCCTCTCTGTGTTAGAGTAGAACAGTGCTCCATAGATAGGGTACTCAATGGCTGATTTTTGGGGGGAAATAAATTCCTAGGGCTTTCTTCTGAGGCACGTCTGGATAGACTCAAATCTCCACCCTTCCAGCCTACCCATTAACTGTTCACACTACCCAGAGACTCCAGCTACGTTTTCACTCCTATTCTAGACGAATGCATTTCATTGAATGAGAATCCTGTGAAGCGCCGAACAAAAGCGAAATAATTTATACTAGAAGGTGGTCTGAAACAAAATTTTAAAATTCAAAAAATGTTTTTTTGAAGATAAAAATCAAGTTGTTTTTAACATTTCAGCTTGGTTTTATTCTCCCCCATCCCTTAGGTGTGGTTGGTATGTTTGCTCCAAAATTTTATTATTTCAATATGTTTTACAACATAAAATGCAATACAAATTTCAAAATCCAAAGCAGCAAGTACTTGCTTTTAGCATCCTGGCTATACAGAAAACTCTGGAAGACAAATTTATCAATAAAGATCATTTACCTTTTTTTTTCTCATTTTCTTTTCTATGTTGGTAGAAAATATGAATTGATCTGTTTTACTTGTGTTTAAAAGCGTGCATGATTTTTTATTACCTTTAAAACTTTCTGTATACTAAATTTGATAGAAGCAGAAATATTAACTGAAGTAACCTTCCAAAACTCTTATTAAACAGCCCTAAAAGTCACTGTTTACATGTTACTTACATCTGAGATCGGGGATTTTTAATTTCAAAACATGGTTTATGCATTCTTGGGATGTATATACTCATTTACATCAAGATTTTAAATGGCTGAATAATATTTTAAATATTCTATATGATAGATGTACTGATTTTTACTTAACCAAAAATATATTGCTCTTTCATGTGTTCAGATTTTTTTTTAATTGATACCAGTTATGTTGTTGTTGTTGTTACGTGCTGTGGAGTCGGTTCGGACTCATAGCGATCCTATGCACAACAGAACAAAACACTGTCCGGTCCTGCGCCATCCTTAACAATCGTTGTTATGCTTGAGCTCATTGTTGCAGCCACTGTGTCAACCCACATCGTTGAGGGTCTTCCTCTTTTCCGCTGACCCTGTACTCTGCCAAGCATGATGCCCTTCTCTGGGCACTGATCCCTCCTGACAACATGTTCAAAGTATGTAAGACCAGTCTCGCCATCCTTGCCTCTAAGGAGCATTCTGGCCGTACTTCTTCCAAGACAGATTTGTTCGTTTTTTTGGCAGTCCATGGTATATTCAATATTCTTCGCCAAAGCCATAATTCAAAAGCGTGAACTCTTCTTCGCTCTTTCTTATTCATTGTCCAGCTTTCACATGCATATGATGAGATTGAAAATACCATGGCTCGGGTCAGGTGCACCTTAGTCTTCGGGGTGACATCTTTGCTCTTCAACACTTTGAAGAGGTCCTTTGCAGCAGATTTACCCAATGCAATGCATGTTTTCATTTCTTGGCTGCTGCTTCCATGGCTGTTGATTGTGGATCCAAGTAAAATGAAATCCTTGACAACTTCAATCTTTCCTCCGTTTATCATGATGTTGTTCACTGCTCCAGTTGTGAGGATTTTTGTTTTCTTTATGTTGATGTGTAATCCATACTGAAGGCTGTGGTCTTTGATCTTCATTAGCAAGTGCTTCAGGTCCTCTTCACTTTCAGGAAGCAAAGTTGTGTCATCTGTATAACGCAGGTTGTTAATGAGTCTTCCTCCAAACCTGATGCCCCGTTCTTCTTCATATAGTCCAGCTTCTCAGATTATTTGCTCAGCATACAGATTAAATAGGTATGGTGAAAAAATACAACCCTGACGCACAACTTTCCTGACTTTAAACCAATCACTATCCCCTTGTTCTGTCCGAAGAACTGCCTCTTGATCTATGTAAAGCTTTCTCATGAGCACAATTAAGTGTTCTGGAATTCCCATTCTTCACAGTGTTATCCACAGTTTGTTATGACCCACACAGTCAAGTGCCTTTGCACAGTCAGTAAAACACAGGTAAACATCCTTCTGGTATGCTCTGCTTTCAGCCAGGATCCATCTGACATCAGCAATGATATCCCTGGTTCCACGTCCTCTTCTGAAACTGGCCTGAATTTCTGGCAGTTCCCTGTCGATACACTGCTGCAGCCATTTTTGAATGATCTTCAGCAAAACTTTGCTTTTGTGTGATATTAATGATATTGTTCTATAATTTCCACATTCGGTTGGATCGCCTTTCTTGGGAATAGTCATAAATATGGATCTCTTCCAGTCAGTTGGCCAGCAAGCTGTCTTCCATATTTCTTGGCATAACCAGTTATACAATGCACAAATAAATACAAATGGATCTGTATACTAGGGTGCTTATTTATTAGGTTACATTTCTATGAATGAAATTACTTGATGAATGATATGCAATAATAAAGTTTTTGTCACTTTTAATTATTTACTTTTCTTATTTCTTTCTTTATATTACTTTACTTAACTAGATTACTGTAGAAGACCTGATGGCTCAGCGGTTAAAGTGCTCCACTGCTAACCAAAAGGTTGGTGGTTCAATCCACCAGCCTCCCTATGGGAGAAAAGAACTGGCAATCTGCACCCTTAAAGGTTACAACCTTGTAAACCATAGGGAACAGCTCTATGCTGTCCTGTATGGTTGATATGAGTCAAATTCGACTCAAAGGCAACGGGTTTGTTTTTTGGGGGGTAACCTAAAGGCTGGCAGTTAGAACTCACCCAGGGGCTAGCAATTTGCATCTGTAAAAATTACAGCCATACAGACTAGAATGGAGTAGTTCTGTTCTGTAACACATGGGGTGGCCATGAGATGGCATTGACACAACTGTAACTAATTAACAACAACAAATTGTCATAACAATAATAATAATAAAAAAAAACACTGCTAATATGTGTAATATTATTTAGTCTATTCCAGCTCATAGTGACCCTATAGAACAGAGTAGAACTGCCTCATAGGGTTTCAAAGGCTGTAAATCTTCAAGGGCACTCACTGCCACATCTTTCTCCCATGAAGTTGCTGGTTTCAAATTCCTGAGCTTTCAGGCAGTAGCTGAGTGCTTTAACAACTTCACCACCAGGGTTCCTTCAAACATCAAATACATGGGCAATCTTTATCTTATATGCCATAAGGTATTATGTTATCATAAATCTTATTAATTTAGTTTTTCAATATTCTGAGATACACTGCCTTTGTAATTTCCACACTTTGTTTGTTTTTAGGAATAAATATCTACTTTATATCAAAGAGAGAGCCCTGGTTGTGCAGTGGTTATGCATTTGACTACTAATCAGAAGTTTGGCAGTTCTATTCCACCAGCCCCTCCTAGGAAACCTTATGGGGCAGTTCTGCTCTGTCCTATAGGGAAGCTATGAGTTGGAATCAACTGGACAGCACTGGGTTTGTTTTTGTTTTTTTTGGTTTATATCAAATGCCTCTTTGATAGCTCCAAGAGTGGACTGGGTTCCAAATTCAGATTAATAGCTAAATAATATTACATAGAACTAAGTTTAATCGATTTTAAGAAAATGTACAGAATAAAGTAGTATGCATAGCAACAGAGGCACATATGCATGGGACACTCGACACTCCCTCCATTCGCTGCAAGAGACACACTTTAGTTAAAGGAGATGAGAGCTGGCATGAGTGTTTCCCACATCTGCACAGTGCAGCTACCAAGTCCAGCTTTCCTTAGGTTAAATATCTTGCTAGTCATGTAGTCTCTAGATTTGTGAATGCCGTTGTCATTGTTTTTCTGTAACTGCAATCCATCAACAACATGTTATATAATAATCAAGCCCAATAGATACAGCATGCTTTGAAAATCCTTCACCAGTAAGCAGTCTCTCATTTTTTTTTGTGTTCCATTAAAATGTCAAATTTATTATCCTAATTTAAATTTCATATATTATTCTTTCAAAAATATTAATATCTCAGTTGAATTATTTTCCTCATTTATAGTTACATTTGTTCTTAATTCAATTTTTTAGGCTTCTGTATACCTGTTTTTGTATTTTCAGAGCCTTTTTATATCAATATATAACTATTTGTATATTTTTATGTCAATATATGACAATTTTTTCTCAATTCTTATTCATTTATTTCTGCTTTTAACCTTATTGATGTTTCATTTTGATATTCTTAGTTGATTTTATTGTTTTATTAAACATTAGTGGAATATATACCTTATTAATTTTTGTTTATTTTTTAAAAGATATCTTTCCATAATACAATTCTCTAAAACAAACTTATGCTTTATCATATTCATATTGCTATTCCTACTTAATATTTTATCTTTGGGAGGATTACAGCTTTGGCCAAGATGCAGTAATAGGGACTAGATTTACCCTTCTTCATGAAGCAAAACAAATAAAATGAAGGGAAAATGCCTGCAACAATGATTTTCAAGACAGTGAACTTTAGGCAACAAAGATAGCAATCTTTGAGAAATAAGAAACAGAAGAGGCATGCCCTATGATTGTTCACGCTTATGGCCCTGAGGGAGTTTTCAGGCCTTGAAACAAGTAAGGGAACCTGAGGTGGAGAACAACGAACTCATTGAGTTGAGGGAACAAGCTGAGAGCTCATGGAGAATAAGGCATATAATGTTCATGGAACAAAGTACCAGGGAGAAAAGAGTTGGAGAAAAGAACCACTTGAATTAAACAATTAAAAGGAACAGTGCTTAGTATTCACACAGGACCTGAAATAGTGGGATGCCAACTGGATGGCACTGAGTAAACAGGTAAGTATTATCTTAGTAGTTGGGGACAACATATCCCCAGACTCAGTACTGCCTCAGTCCCACCTGATAGATCATAATTTGACTTCAAAAATGTCAAGGCTCAAGAAGATTTATAAGAAGGCAAAAATATATAGCATTAAACAAAATAAAATTCACGATGCCTGGCGTTTACAAAAAAAAACTAGCACACATGTAAATAGGCAAGAAAACATGACCAATAATAAGGAGAATAAAAATAAATTGAAACTAATCCAGAACTGACACAGAGGTTAGAATTAGCAGAGAGGGATATTAAAATAGTTATTATAACTATATTCCATATGTTTAAAAGCTTAAGTGGATGACCCAGCACCCAAACCCAGTGCCGTCGAGTTGAGTGGATGACATACCAAAAAAAGAAAGAAAACAAACAAACCCGTTGCCGTGGAGTTGCTATGAGTCGGAAAGTGGATTAAAAGGACCACAATTGAACTTTGAGAGATGAAAATTACAGTGTCTGAGATTATAATTACTTTGGATGTGATTACTGAAAGAAAAGGCATTGCAGAGAAAGAATTAGAGAACTTCAAGACAAAGTAATAGAAACCACACATAATAAAACACAGAGAAAAAAAATCCAAAACAAACCAAAAACAGTAGTGAGCAGTGAGAAAAATTCAAAACATGTAGTACATGGCTAATTGGGGTCCTGAACTATGGGGGACATAAAAATTGAGAAAACAATGGCCAAAAACATTCCAAACTTAATGAAAACTATAACTGCACATATCTAAGAAGTTCAACCACCACTCATCTAATTTTATTGACTATGAAAATTTCATATATTGTTCTTATTCTTTCAAAAATATTAATATCTCCGTTGAATTATTTTCCTTATTTATAATTATATTTGTTCTTAATTCAATTTTTTAGGCTTCTGTATATCTGTTTTTGTATTTGCAGAGCCTTTTTATATCAATATATAACTATATATTTATATATCAATATATAACAAACAATATTTTCTCATTTCATATTCACTTATTTGCTTTTAACCTTATTAATTTTTCCTTTTTATATGCTTAGGTTCATTTTATTGTTCTATTATACATTAGTAGAATGCATACGTTATTAATTTTGTATGTTTTTTAAAAAAGATATATTTTCATAATATACTTTTGTCTAAAAGCAAACATGTCTGTCAGTTTGTCATACTGTGGAGGCTCATGTGTTGCTGTGATGCTGGAAGCTATGCCACTGGTATTCAAATACCAGCAGGGTCACCTGTGGTGGACAGGTTTTAGCTGAGCTTCCAGGCTAAGACAGACTAGGAATAAGGACCTGGTGATCTACTTCTGAGAAAATTTAGCCAGTGAAAACCTTATGGATACCAATGGAATATTGTCTGATATAGTGCCTGGAAGATGAGACCCTAAGGTTGGAAGGCACTCAAAATACAACTAAGGAAGAGCTGTCTCTTCAAAGTAGAGTCAACCTTAATGACAGGGATGGAGACAAGCTTTTGGGACTTTCATTTGCTAATATAACATGACTCAAAATGAGAAGGAACAGCTGTAAACATACATTAGGAAAATTGGATATCATCAAAATGAAATGGAAGGCATGAACACTGATATTCTAGGCATTAGTGAGCTGAAATGGACCAGTATTGGGCATTTTTAATCAGGCGATCATATGGTTTAATATGCAGGGAATGATGAAGAGGAATGGTGTTGCGTTCATTGTCAAAAACAATATTTCAAGATCCATGCTGAAGTACAATGTTGTCAGTAATAGGATAATAACCATATGCCAACAAGGAAGACTAGTTAATATGACTATTACTCAAATTTATGCAACAATCATTAAGGCCAAAGATCAAGAAATTGAAGATTTTTTTGCAATTGGAAATTAAATGAACATGAAGTCAGCATGCATTGATAATTACTGTTGATTGAAATGTTAAAGTTCAAAGCAAAGGAGGAGGATCACTAGTTGGAAAATATGGCCTTAGTGATAGAAATGATGCCAGAGATTGCATGATAGAATTTTGCAAGACTAATGACTTAATCATTGCAGATACCTGTTTTGAACAGCATAATAGTTACCATACCTGTGGACCTCACCTGATGGAAAACACAGGAATCAAATCGACTACATCTGTGGAAAGAGACAATGGAAAAGGTCAATATCATGAGTCAGGACAAGGCCAGGGGCCAACTGCAGAACAGACCATCAATCACTCACATGGAAGTTCAAGTTGAACCTGAAGGAAACTAGAACAAGTCCACGAGAGCCAAAGTTCAACCTTGAGTATATCCCATCTGAATTTAGAGACCATCTCAAGAACAGATTTGATGAATTGGACACTTATGACCGAAGGCCAGGCTAATTGTGGAACGACATCAATGACACCATACTTGAGGAAATGAAGAGATCGTTGAAAAGACAGGGAAGGAAGAAAAGACTAAAAGAGATATCAGAAAAGACTCTGAACCTTGATCTTGAACATAGAGTAGTGACAGCGAATGGAAGAAATGGTGAAGTAAAAGATCTGAACAGAAGATTTCAAAGGGTGGTTCGAGAAGACAAAGTAAAGTATTACAATGACATGTGCAAAGACCTGGAGTTAGAAAACCAAAGGGACAGAACACTCAATTTCTCCAGCTGAAAGAACCGAAGAAAAAATTCAAGCTATGAGTTGTAATGGTGAAGGATTCTATAGGCAAATTACTTAATAACTCAGGAATCATCAAAAGAAGATGAAAGGAATACACAGAGGCACTGTACCAAAAAGAGTTGATCCACACTCATCCATTTCAGGAGGTAGCATATGAGCAACAACGATGGTTCTGAAGAAAGAAGTCCAAATTGCACTGAAGACATTGGTGAAAAATGAGGCTCCAGGAATTGACAGAAAGCAATTGAGATGTTTCAACAAACAGATGCAGCACTGGAAGTGCTTAATCGTCTAAGTCAAGAAATTTGGGAGACAGCTACCAAGAAATTTGGCAAACTGACTGGACGAGATCTGTATTTATGCCTATTCCAAAGAAAGGTGGTCCAACTGAATGCAGAAATTACCAAACAATGTCATTAATATCACACACAATTAAAATTTTACTGAAGATCATTCAAAAGTGGTTGCAGCAGTACATCAACGAAGAACTGCCAGAAATTCAAGCTGTATTCAGAAGAGAACATGGAACCAGGAATATCATTTCTCTTGTCAGATGTATTCTGGCTCAAGCAGAGAATAATAGAAAGATGCTTGCCTGTGTTTTATTGACTATGCAAAGTCATTCAACTGTGTGGATCATAACAAATTATAGATAACATTGCAAAGAATGGGAATTTCAGAACAGTTAATTTTGCTCATGAAGAACCTGTACATACATTAAGAGGCATTTGCTCAAACAGAACAAAGGGATAATGCATGGTTTAAAATCAGGAAATGTGTGTATCATAGTTGTATCCTTTCACCACACTTATTCATTCTGTATGCTGAGCAAATAATCACAGAAGCTGGACTACATGAGGAAGAACATTACATAAGGTTTGGTGAAAGGCTCATTAACAACCTGTGATATGCAGATGACACAACCTTACTTGCTGAGAGGGAAGAGACTTGAAGCGCTTACTGATGAAGATCAAAGACTACAGCCTTCAGTATGGGCTGCACCTCAACATGAAGAAAACAAAAATCCTCACAACTGGACCAATAAGCAACATAATGATAAACAGAGAAAATATTGAAGTTGTCACAGATTTCATTTTATTTGGGTCCACAATGAATGCCCATGGAAACATCAGTCAAAAGATCAAATGATGTATTATTGTATTGGGCAAATTGGCTGTGAAAGACTTTTTGAAAGTGTTAAAAAGCAAAGATGTTACCTTGAAAACTAAGGTGAACCTGACCCAAGCCATGGTGTTTCCAATCGCCTCATATGTGTGTGAAAGTTGGACAATAAGGAAGGCCAGAGAACAATGGATGCCTTTGAATTATGCTCTTGGGGAAAAATATTGAATATATCATGGACTGTCAGAAGAACAAACAATTCTGTTTTAGGAGTACAGCCAGAATGCTCCTTAAAAGCGAGAAGGCAAGACTTTGTCTCACATATCTTAAACATGTTTTTAGGAGGGACCAGTAGGGCATCATGCATGATAAAGTAGAGGGTCAGTGAAAAAGTGGAAGACCCTCAAGAAGATGGATTGATACAGTGGCTGCAACGGTGGGCTCAAACCTAACAATGATTGTGAGGATGGTACAGAGCTGGGCAGTGTTCCATATTGTTGTACATAGGGTTGCTATGAGTCAGAACCTAATAGACAGCATCTAACAATAACAACAAAGGAGTTCAACAAAACCCAAGCACAAGAAACCTGAAGAAAACTACACCAAAGCAACTTAGTGATAAAGACATAAATCTTAAAAGCAACCAGAGAAAAAAGACGCACTACATACATAGGACTGGGCAGTGTTTTGTTCTGTTGTGCATAGGGTCACTATGAGTCGGAACCGACTCAACAGTACCTAACAACAACAACACATACATAGGAGCAAAGATGAAACTGTTTTCTCATCAGAAACAATGCAAGTGAGAAGGCAGTGGATCAGCATATTTAACATACAAAAAGATAAAACTGTCAACCTAGCATCTATGCCTAGCAAAAATATTTTTCCGAACAAAGAAAAAAAAAAAAAAAAAAATGTTTTGTGATATATACAAGCTGAAAGAATTCATCACTAGCAGACCAACGTTATGTAAAGTGTTAAAGAATGCCCTTCAGACATAAAGAAAATGATACTAAATGGAAACTTGAATCTACACAATGAATGAAGACCGTGAAAAATTGAAACCGCATGAGTATATATACAGTTTACTTAGTATTGATGTATCTATAGAAGATAATAAAATGTTTAAAGATAAAATAATAACAATGTATCTTGAAGTCTTTTTTTTTTTTTGTACTTTAGATAAAGGCTTACAAAACAAACTAGCTTCTCATTAAACAGTACACACATTGCTTTGTGACAATGGTTACCAACGCCACGACATGTCAGCTCTCTCCCTTCTCGACCTTGGGTTCCCTATTACCAGCTTTCCTGTTGCCTCCTGCCTTCTAGTCCTTGCCCCTGGGCTGGTGTGCCCCTTTAGTCTGGTTTTCTTTTATGGGCCTGTTTAATCTTTGGGTGAGGGGTAAACCTCAGGAACGGCTTCATTACTGAGATAAAATGGTGTCTGGGAGCTATACTCTTGGGGTTTCTCCAGTCTCTGTCAGGTCAGTAAGTCTGGTCTTTTTTTTTGAGTTAGAATTTTGTTCTACATTCTTCTCCAGCTCTGTCCAGAACCCTCTATCATGATCCCTGTCAGAGCAGTCGGCGGTGGTTGCCAGGCACCGTCTAATTGTACTGGACTCAGTCTGTGGTAGTTGTCGAGGAATTTCCCTTCTATACCTATTGTATTGACAGTTTTTATCAGGAATGGGTGTTGGTGGTTTTTAATCATTATGTAGTGCCCTTGTTTGTCTTTTATGGTGGATTTTGTTTTAAAGTCTCTCTTATCTGAGATTGCTATTGCCACTCCTGCTGTTTTTTTGGTAGTTATTTGCTGGATATATTTTTTTCCTATCATTTGATTTTTAATAAATTTGCATATTTTTTTCTAAGATGTGTCTTTTGTAGACAGTATATTGATGGATCCTGTTTTTTTTAATCCATTCTGCCACTCTGTGTCTCTTTATGGGAACATTTAGGCCACTTACAATCAGTGTAATTATTGATAGGTGTGAGTTTATTGCCGTCATTTTGTAGTGCTTTTTTTTGTGGTGCTAACATTTTCTTTGTTCCTCTTACTCTGCTGTGCTGAGTTCCTTTTGTTTGTGGATTTCTTTTGTTTTTGTAGATTTTGTTTTTATTGAGACTTTATGTTTTTCTTCTTTATTTTGATGAGTAGGTTTGTTAACTTTCTTTGTGGTTACCTTGAAATTTACCCTTATCTTCCTAGGTTTGAAAACCAGTCTATTATTACTTGGTATCAGCTTGTCTTGCTTTCCATTAGAAAGTTCTATATCTATACCATTTATTCTCTCTTTTATTATTTCGACATTGTTGTCATTTACGGATTAACCTCTCTGGTTCCCTGCTGCAATTGTTTTGGTTTTGGATGGTCCTTGAGACTTCATTTCCTAGGGTGGTATCTGACTGGTACAATCTTGTGTCCTAGATTCAGGCTGTGGTCTGAAGTTGTTTGTTCTCAGACCAAAGGACTCCTTTTAATAATTCTTGTAAGTTTGGTTTTGTTTTTACATATTCCCTTAATTTCTGTTTATCTGGAAATGTCTTAATTTCACAATCATATTTGAATAAAAGTTTTGCAGGATATATTTTTCTTGGTGTGTAATTTTTTTTTACTTTCAAGGTTTTATATATGTCATCCCATTGCCTTCTTGCCTACATGGTTTCTACTGAATAATCTTATTGTTCCTCCTCTGTATGTGACTTTTTGTTTTTCTTGAGCTGCTTGCAGGATTTTTTCTTTGTCTTTGGTTTTATCAAGTGTAATTATGATATGCCTTGGTGTTTTTCTTTTGGGGTCTATTGTACATGGAGTTCGTTGAGCTTCTTGGGTTGTCAGCTTTTCATCATTCGTGATATTAGGGAAGTTTTCTGTCAGCAAGTCTTCAGTGATCCTCTCTGTGTTTTCTGTTTTCTCTCCCTGTTTTGGAACTCTGATCACTTGCAAATTTTGTTTTTGATTGTATCCCACATAATTCTCAGGGTTTTTTCATTTTTCTTGATTCTTTTTTCTGGTTTTTCCTCAAACAGAGATTCTGTCTGTTTCATCGTTTCAAACCTGCTCCTCAGCCCTTCTATGACACTATTTGTGAAATCTTGTTATCTTTTGGGTTTCTAATTGTTTTTGAAAGATTTCTAGTTGTAAATTTATTTTCACATTTTGTTCCTGTGTTATATTTCTGAATTGTTCCATTTTTTGGTCTGTATTTTCCATGAATTTTTCTGCCTTTTCCATAAACGTCTATTTTTTCCTCATTTTTGTCTGCTTTTTGCTTCAACTCTCGGGTTGCTGTGAATTTTAGAGATTTGCATTCCCTATCAGGTAGTTCTAGTGCCTTTTCTTCTACTGAGAAGTCATCCGGTGTTTTATTTTGGCTGCCTACTGGAACCATCCTGTCCTTTTTTAAAAATGTTTTGATATTGTCTGCTGTCTTTGAGACATTCAGTAGTTATTTTCTTTGTTTCTTGATTGTAGATTTGTTAGTTTCATCCTGCTTTTTTGTTTTACTTGGTTATGTCTGAGCAGCCAGGCTGTGCATTTTTTGTTATTTGCTCATCTGTAGTCACAGTACTTTTCACCTCCTTGTGCAATGGGCAGGGCCAGTCATTCAGCTATGGGGCAGCAGGACAGAGCCAGCTGAAGGGAAGGGGCTGGGTTAAGTTGTTTGTGGCATGTACTAGGGCCAACAGGGCAAGCCAGAAATCAGTCCTGGGCAGGTTCTAGTAAGCCATATCTGTGCTGCTCAGGGGTGTGATGCTTAGTGCACGGTGCGGGTAAACAGGAAAGAGGGAGGGAGGATGTGATGTGTGGAGCTATTAGGGGTGTGGGGAAGAGGGGAGAGAAAGGAGAGAAACAGGAGCCAAAAACAAAGAAATAAAGAAAAAAAAAGAGTGCTAAGGGAGCTTACTGTTAGAGTGGATAGGTGAAAAATTAAGAAATGGAGAAAAGCAAAAAGAAAGAAAGAAAAAAATGACTAGATAAAATTTGGAAAAGAAAAAAAAGAAAAACCCCCAGGAGTCCCAGGGCCTCACCAGTGGGGCTGCTAAGACTGGGGAAGTGGCTTCCAGGCTGTGCAGTATAGCATGGCTAGAGGGGTATAGATGTCACACAGCAGGAGGTATTCAGGAGACAGGAAAAGAAGATAGTGTAGAGAGAGAAGACCTGAGAAATGGACAAAGACAGGGAAAAAGAGAGAGGAAAGAGAAAAAGAAAGAAAAAAGGGGGCAAAAAAAGAAAGAAAATGCCTCGAGGCTTCCCACCTAAATATACGTCTTTGTTTCTAAGTTGTGTCTCTTGTAGGGAGCATATTGATGGATCTTTTTTTTTTTTTTAATCCATTCTGTTACTGTCTCTTTATGGGTGAATTATGCCATTTACATTCGGTGTAATTATTGATACAGTGATAGGTGTGAGTTTATTGCTGTGATTTCGTACTGCTTTTATTTATTTATTTATTTTTGTGTGGTGCTGATGTTTTCTTACTCTCCTGTGCTGAATTCCTTCTGTTTGTGGATTAGTTTTTCATTTTCTTTGATTTTGTAGATTTTGTGTGCACTGAGACTTTATGATTTTCTTCTTTCTTTTGATGAGTAGGTTTGTTAACTTTCTTTTTGGTTACCTTGAAATTTACACTTTTCTTCCTAAGTTTTAACCAGTCTTTTGTTACTTGGTATTTTGATTGTATTCCACATCATTCTCAGGGTTTCCTCATTTTTATTTGTTCTTTTTTCTGATTTTTCCTCAAAGTGGTATACAAGTATTTGTCTCCAATTTCACTGATCCTGTCTTCCATTGTTTCAAAGGTACTCCTCTGACCTTTTATGACCATTTCTGAAATCTTGTTGTTTATCTTTTGAATTTTTAATTGCTGTTTTTGCATGATTTGTAGTTGAGAATTTATTTTGATGTTTTGTTCCTGTATTATTTTCCTTAATTCTTCCATTGTTTTGTCTGCCTTTTTCATGATTTTTTTCTGCCTTTTCCATGGTTTTGTCTATTTTTTCCTCATTTTTGTCTGCTTTTTCCTTCAACTCTTGGATAGTTCTGAATATTAGAGATTTGAATTCACTATCAGGTAGTTCCAGGGACTTTTCTTCTACTGGTATTTTATTTTTGACACCTACTGGAACCACCTTGTCCTATTTATTTTTTTATGTTTTGATATTGTCTGCTGTCTTCGGTACATTCAGTAGTTATTTTCTCTGTTTATTGATTGTAGATTTGTTTGTTTTGTATGGCTTTTTTGTTTTATTTGCTTATGTCTAAGCCGGCAGGCTGTGGGTTCTTTGTTGTTTGCTCATCTATGGGCATGATACTTCTCACCACCTTGTCCAATGGACGAGGCTAGTTGCTCAGCTGTGGTGCAGCAGTGCATGTCCATCTGACGGGGAGAGACTGAGATGGCTTTTTTGTGGCCCATACAGGGGCCAGCAGAGTGGGACTGGTGGTTAGGTTCTTGTGGACTGTGCCTGTGCTTCTCAGGTGTGTGATATTCAGTGCATGGTTCAGGTAAGCAGGAGGGAAAGGGGGTGTTGTGATGTGTGCAGCTAAGTAGAAGCTTGGGAAAGAAGAGAAAGAGGAGAGAGAATTAAGAGCCAAAAAGAAAAAAAGTGCTGCAGGAGCCTGCTGTTGGAGTGGCACAGACCCAGGGAAGCCGGTGGCTTTGTAACCATGTGGTGAGGCACAGACATTCAAGAAGAGACAGATACATCACACACAGCTAGATGGGTGGGAGAAAGGAAAGGAAGGGACAAAGAGATAAAAAACTAGATTTTAAAAAAGAGAAAGAAAGGCACACATGGTTAGGTCGTCAGGAGAAAAGAATGGAAGGAATGTAGAGAGACAAAAAACCAAGAAAAAGAAAAAAAGAGGAAAGAAAGAAAAAAAAATGCCCCAAGGAAGCCTGCCAGAAGTGTGCCCCAGCCAAGTGGCACTGCACAGCCCCTCCAGAAGAAGTGGAGATGGCACATGGTGCCAGGTGTTCAGAAGGTAAGGAAGGGAGTTAGAGAGAGAAAAGAAACCAAGAAAAAAAAAGAAAGAAAAGAAAAATGCCTCAAGGGAGCCCAGTGGAAGCGAGTCCCCAGCTCAGTGGTGCTGCACAGCCCATCAAGAAGGAGCAGAGATGGCACATGGCACCAGGTGTTCAGCAGAAGAGTAAGGAAGAAAGATAGAGACAAGAAACCGAGAAAAAAAAAGAAAAAGAAATACCCCAAGGGAGCCCACCAGAAGCCGGTCCCCAGTCAAGTGGCCCTGTACAGCCCACCAAGAAGGAGTGGTGATGGCACTTGGTGCCAGGTGTTCAGAAGAAGGGTAAGAAAGGAAGTTAGAGGGACACAAGAAATTGAGAAAAGAAAAGCAGAGACAAAGAAAAAAAAAAAAAAAAGATGCTCCAAGAGATCCCACTGGTATGGTGGCAGAGACCAGGGAAGTGGTTTCCCAGCTGTGAGGTGCTGCACAGCCCATCTGGAAGGAGAAGAGATGGCACATGTCACCAGTTGTTCAGGAGAAAAGAAGGAAAGAATGGTAGAGAGAGACAAGAAACTGAGCAAATAAAATTCCCAAGGGAGCCAACTGACTTGGCAACACGAACCAGGGGAAGTGGCTCCCAAGCTGCTAGGCACTGCGCAGCTCATCTAGATGGTATGGAGGTGACATACAGCACCAGGTATTCAGGAGACAGGAAAGTAGAGAGTGACAAGAAAACAAAAGCTGAAGAAAAAGAAAAAATAAATAAATAAATAAAGAGAAATCCCCCCCGCCCCCAGGGATCCCACCGGTGAATGGAGAAATGGCTCTCAGGCCTCTGGCTACAGCCTGTCTAGAAGGGGCAGAGATGGGACACAGCTACAGGTATTCAGGAGACTGGAAAAGAAGGAGAGTAGAGAAAGATGAGAAACCAAGAAATGAAAAAAACAGAAAAGAAAATAATAATTAAAAAAAGGGATGCCCCCAGGATCCCACCAGCAGGGCAGCACAGACAAGGAAAGTAGCTCCCAAATCTCTAGGTAAGCCCATCTAGAAGGGGCAGACTTGGCACACAGCACCAGATATTCAAGGGATGGGAAAACAATGTAAGTAGAGAGAGACGGAAAACCTAGGGATGAAGAAAAACAAAAATAAAAAAAGAAAAGAAAAAAAAAAGACCCCAGGAATCCCACTGACTTGGCAGCGCAGACCAGGAAAGAAGCTTCTCAGCCAAGCAGCACTTCGCAGCCTGTCAAGAAGAAGCAGAGATGGCACACAGAGCCAGGTGTTCAAGAGAAAGGAAGGGAATGAGGTGAGAGAGAGGGAAGAAACACAAAGAAGCTGAATAAACCAACAAAGAAATGGCACTGAAGGGAGCTGACCAGTGTGGGTGGGGTGAATCCAAGCCACGTGAAGCCGGTGCATCCCTAGCCAAGTGACCTTGGCCAACCAGGAAGCAGCAGAGGCCGAACAGGGGGAAGAAGCATAAGGGCTGGGAAAGTGTGTGTCATTGGTTACCGGGTGCTCTGTCTCCTGCTGGGAGCTGTTTGAAGCTGCTTTCCTGTACTCCCTTTCTGCCAATCTCTGACAGGAGTCCAAGATGGTGAATCTGTGCTGCATTAGCTGATAGGGGACCTCCACTCCATATCTCCCCCTGCTCAGTTTTCTGTCAGTTTCTTATTCCATTTGGTGCTTGGTTAAGTTCTTTTTCTCTTCATTTGATGCTTAGGGTTCAGGATTGACATTTGTCTCTGTTTTACTTAGTTTTACTGGGTATTTGCTGTGGAGAGATGGCGTGGTTCTTCTGTCTATAGTGCCATGTTGGCTCCACCTCCCATTTTGAGTTTTATGACATGTAAAAATATAAAATGCATGAAAAAGTCAAGATGGGAAAAATGGACATATGCTGTTGTAAGTTTCCTAGACATGAAGTGACATAATATCACTTGAAAGTAAACTGTGAAATTAAAGATGAGTACTCTAAACTAAAATGACCACTAAATGAACAAAGGAAAACTCACCTATCAAGAGAAAAAGATCTTATGAAACTGGGCTCATAAAATCAGAATAAACTACATTCTAAATACAAACATACACCTAAAAGGATAAACATTGTAACGTCTAGATCTACAATGTAGAGGTAATATTATAGAATTTGTTGTTAATAAATTATATAAATCACCATTAAACAGTCTAAAAATTATCTTCTGTGAGTCAGGGATATATAACAATATTCTAAAATGGACTAAGTATACTTTACTTTGAAGCCCTGGTTGCTTAGTAGTTAAGAGCTTGGCTGCTAACAAAAAGGTTAGCCCTTTGAATCCACCAGGGGCTCCTTGGAAATCCTATGGGCCACTTCTACTCTGTCCTACAAGGTTGCTATGAGTTGGAATCAACTCAACGGTGATGGGTTTTTTTTTTTTTTTCTTTTTTTGTACTTTACAGAGACAAGAATGCATTTCACATTTTTTTAAGAGACAGTGTAGCTTGGGAGTAAAGCAATGTGGACTTTGGTATCAACAGTGATGGATTGGAGTTTCCACTCCCTGCTTATTATCTATGTAAATCTGTGTATTTTACTTAATTTACAGTACCTCTGTTTCCCTTGAAAGGGATTAACTATGTTTAGTACCTCATGGAGTTGCTGTGAAGGTTTAATAAAATAATGCATTAAAGCACTTAGCATAAGTGCTTGGTGTGCACTAAAAAAAAAAAGCACTCAATAAATGTTTTATGGAGATTAGATGTCGATTTGATTGATTTTTTATTTGTAAACAGTTAAAATACCTCTAGGAATATATTTATTATGTATTATATGCAGAGTGGGAGCTCTGGTGGCACAGTGCTTAAGAGCTTGGCTGCTAACCAAAAGGTCAGCAGTTGGAATCCTCCAACCTCTCCTTGGAAACCCTATGAGGCAGTTCTACTCTGTCCTATAGGATCACTACGAATCAGAATCAACTCCATGCCAATGGGTATATGCAGGGCTGATATTCAGAAAATACACAGTGAAACCTGTGAGAGCTGGAACTAGACAGGACTGCCTTATTTTTCCTGGTCTCACAAGTTTTCTGCCTCTGACAGGTTGCAGGCTGTCTTACCATTTTCTATTGATCTCTATTTGTGGAAAATATTTGAGTTTTCCTTCTCTGACAGTTTTCCGCTTTGCACAGGTTCTAGCTTTCACAGGTTTTACTGTACATAGCAGTGCAGTACCTGATAGCTACTGTTATAGGTTGAATTGTGTCCCCAAAAAATACGTGTTGTAAATCCTAACCTCTATGCCTGTGGTTATAATTCCATTTGGGAATGGGTTGTCTCTGTTATGTTAATGAGGTAGAATTAGTGTAAGGTGTGTTTTGAGTCAATCTATTTTGAGATACAAAAGAGATTAAACAAGCATTTGAAGAAGCAGAGATGGAGACAGATAGATGCCAAGTCACCTAGAAATCTCAAAAACATCAAGCCCATTGCCTTTGAGTTGATTCTGACTCATAGTGACTCTATAGGACAGAATAGAACTGCCACATAGGGTTTCCAAAGAGGGGCTGGTGGATTCAAACTGCCATCCTTTTGGTTGGCAGCCAAGCTCTTAGCCACTGTGCCACCAGGAACCAGAAAAGAGAAGCTGAAGACACAAGGACCTTCCCCCAGAGCTGACAGAGAGAAAGACTTCCCCCAGAGCCAGTGCCCTGAATTTGGCCTTCTAGCCTCCTAAACTGTGAGAATATAAATTTCTGTTTGTTGAAGCCAGCCATTGTGGTATTTCTGTCACAGCATCACTAGATAACTAAGACAACTATGCATCAGAATAATCATCTGACTGATCAGAATAATCATGCCCTACTGGCGGCTACTGGCCAAATATCAATCCTGTATATAAGATGTGGAATTTTAAAATTATGAGCTGAGAGGAAATTTCATATATGCATCGCTTTGCAGTTGTTCTCATATGTTCATGTGCTTTGTCTCCTAATGAATCACATAATATATAAAGAAACAATACTTTTTTTAATTCCTGAGGAACCAAAACAATCAGGTTTTAAAGAAATTACTAAGTAGAAGAGAAGTAAACACATGCAGAAATTAATTAATTTGATGGCATGAGCTACTTATTGTTATTGTTATGATATAATAGTAAAAACTATAGGATAGAAGAAATTACCATAGTTTTTAAATTACCGTAGGTTTTAAGTAGAGCTATGAAAGTGAGAAGATCACAACTTCAAATTACCTAGTTAAAAAAAAAATCATGTAGTTTTTCTCCGTAGAGGACAGCTCCGTAATTTTAAAACTCCTAATATTTCAAATTGATTTATTAAAATATTAAAATGGGAGAATTGTGAGACCAGATTTCTAGATTATACTAAAGTTGCTCGATCAGTGCTATAACAAGACGAAATAAAATTTAAATGGTTTTTCATGGGTTGAGATGCCCAACTGACTGTATTGTCTGCAGTGAGTCCTTTGAGGAGATGTTGAATAGAGATAATCTTGTCACTTGGATTTTTTTCTATAATAGTGAATACACCAAAATTCTTGTAAATCTAAGCTAATGAAAGTGCATTTTGAATGATTTGGGTAATCGCTCAGCAGTTTCCTGTGGGTTCCTGGAGTTTTATTTAAATAGTTTTTATTTAAATATGTCAAGCAAGTAAACAGAACTACTTACTTGTTTGAGATTTAGATTTTAAAATCTTAAAATCCATGTAGAAAATGATTTTTCAGAAAGACAAGAAATTCTTTAAAAACGATTATGTTTAATTTATTTAAATTACAGTGTATTTTCCAAGTCAGCAAATATACCTTGTGTATGTATATATATATATATATCATTATAAATTAACCATCATTCTGAATTACTATTTTTTTACTTTAGCAAATATGGCACATTTTTGAGTTCATGCAGATTAATTCTGAAATTCAAAAATTTGAATTTCTGAAATCTTGAATTTTAATTCTGAAATTTTGATATCCATAAGCATAGCCCTTACAAATTTATAACTTGCACTCACAAATGGAAAATCTAGATCCTTTAATAAAATTAGATTGCACAGATTTTGGGATACATTTATTATATAGATTCAAAACTATTGCAGAAATTATCATGTAAAAGGAAGAATTACTGATGACTATAATTGACATAGAAATTTTTCAGTCAGATATTTTAACCAACAACTATATTGTTGAAGATAATTATTTTCCTGTTCGCAAGGTGAATCAATAACATTGATGGGCAGACAGCCAACAAGGTGATCGATAGTAAGAAATGCAGCATAATGAGCTGAGACAGAATAATCAGCTGCCTTGTCATTGTCTACTTCTTTTACACATCTGTTAGTATAAGGGGAAAAAAAAATCAAAGCAAGGACTTTTAAAGACTTCACCTTATGTACTCATCAGAATTGACTCGATGGCAGTGAGTGGGACCTTATTTATCCTTACCATCTCTATGAAGTTTAAATTTCTACTTTTAAAATGTAAATTACCTCATTATTCCATCCCTAGTTTCTCAATACTCTTTAAAAACCTCATCTATCTTTTCATCTGCCACTGGGGGTGAAGGTGTTATTCTGCCCAATGCTAAGACCCCAGATTGTTGTAACAGTTATTTCTCGTCTATTAACAGACACTTTGGACTGCCTTGATCTGGTTTCTGGAATTGTAGTTCTATGCATCAGGATTGGATAAAGATTCAGCAACCCAGTGTTTTGCAGGTGATACAACCTTGCTTGCTGAGAGTGAAGAGGACTTGAAGCACTTACTGATGAAGATCAAAGACTACAGCCTTCAGTATGGACTATACCTCAACATAAAGAAAACAAAACTCCTCAAAACTGTACCAATAAGCAACATCATGATAAATGGAGAAAAGACTGAAGTTGTCAAGGATTTCATTTTACTTGGATCCACAATCAAGACCCATTGAAGCAATTAGTCAAGAAATCAAACAATGCATTGCATTGGGCAAACCTGCTGCAAAATAACTCTTTAAAGTGTTAAAAAGCAAAGATGTCACTTTAAGAAATAAGGTGCACCTGACCCAAGCCATGGTGTTTTCAAATGCCTCATGTTTATGCAGAAGCTGGACAATGAATAAGGAAGACAAAAGAAGAATTGATGCCTTTGAATAATGCTATTGGCGAAGAATATTGAATATACTGTGGACTGCCAGAAGAATAAACAAATCCGTCTTGGAAGAAGTACAGCCAGAATGCTCCTTAGAAGCAATAATTGCAAGACTTCGTCTCACATACTTTGGACGTATTATCAGGAAGAACCAGTCCCTGGAGAAGGATAGTGTGCTTGGACAGCATGCTTGGTAAGGTAGAGGGTCAGCAAGAAAGAGGAAGAACCTCAACCAGATGGATTGACACAGTGGCTGCAGCAGTTGGCTCAAGCATAACAATTGTGAGGAAGGCACAGGATGAGGCAGTGTTATGTTCTATTGTACATAGGTCATTATGACTTCAAACCTACTCAGCAACACCTAACAACATACTAATGATGGTGATGGAGTGGTTAAGAGCTCAACTGCTAACCAAAAATGTTGGCAGTTCAAATACACCAGCCTCTGCTTGGAAACCCTATGTGGCAGTTCTACTGTGTCCTATAGGGTCTCTACAAGTTGGAGTCTACTTGATGCCAACAGGTTTTTTTTTTTTTTTTTGTAGTATTGATGACAAATTCTTATTATTTCCAAGCTTTTTTCCTATTTTCTGTTTACCTAGAGCAAAGGCTATATTATTCAATTCATTGGTTTCCCTGCTTGTTTGTGTTTTGTCTTTTTTATTAATTGCACAAGTATTATATAAATATATTTCAGTGTAAAACATTAAAATGACACAGAGTGGCTGTTAAAATCCCCATTCACACCTCTCCTGTAACTAACTGCATCTTTCCAAAGGCTTTCTGTGTCTGTAATTCAGTCTTTTTAACTACACATCTGCACAATACCCATTATATATGTGCATACAAATATACAATATAATTACTACCACAAAAATGATGCAATAAATACCCTTCTGAGTGAACATAATTTTACATACATATGAATATTTCTCTTGAATAAATTCCTAAAACTGTAATTAATGGTTCAAAGGATATGCTGAGGAAATAAATTACAATTATATCTAAATATTTTAAGATGAAAAGTTTGGTTATCAGTTCTGATCTCTGTGAAAATCATTGGGCTAGCAATAGACTGTATTTACTGGCTTCTAAAGTTGTATCGGAGCGAGTTCAAATCCACCAGCTGCTCCTTGGAAACCCAGTGGGGCAGTTCTACTGTGTCCTATATTGTCTCTATGAGTGGGAATTAACTGGACTGCAACTGGTTTGGTTTTCATTTTTTTTCAGTTGTGTAGAAACACAGACTTTGAAACTCCCTCCCCCCATACACACACACTAGGCATAATAATTTTTATAAATTTTGGACAATGTTAATAGGCAAATAAAATGCGTAATAAGAATAATGTATATAGTATATGTCTCAGTTATCTAGTGCTGCCATAACAGAAATACTACAATCTTCCCTGCTCTAGGAGTTTCTCAGAGCAGGAGTCCTAGGAGGCTAGATGTCTGAATTCAGGGCAACCACTCTAGGGAAAGGCTTTCTCTCTTTTGCCCCTGGCGGGGGGAGGTCCTTGTCATCAGTCTTCCCCTGGGTCTAGGAGTTTCTTAGTGCAGGGATGCCCAAGTCCAAAGGACACACTCTGCTCCCAGCTCTTTCTTGATGATAAGAAGTCCCTCTCTCTCTACTGGCTTCTCTGTCCTTTTATGTAAGATAAAAAGTGATGCAGGCCATACCCCATGGAAACCCCCCTTATATCAGATCATGGCTGTGACCTGAGTAAGGGTGCTGCATCCCACCCTAATCCTCTTTAACATTACCTAATCTCGTCTCATTAACCACAGGCAGCAATTAGGATTTACAACACATATGACAATTATATCCAACCCCAAAATGGAGGATAACCACACAATACTGGAAATCATGGCCTAGCCAAGTTGACATGTATTTTGGGGGCACACAATTCAATCCATGACATTCTACCCTTTGTCCCCACAAAATTCATGGCCTTGACACATACAAAACACTTTCACCCCATCATATCATCCCAAAAGTCTTAAGTCAACCCCATGTCCAAATTCCATCCTGGGACAAAATTCTTTTTCTTCTGTGAAACCTAGGATACAACTTTTCTGCTTTCAAAGTATAATGGTGGAACAGGCACAAGGTTGATAATTCCAAAAGGGAGAAATTGGAGGGAAAGAAGTGATAACAGGCACCAAGCAAATCCAAAACCCAGCATAACACATTACAACACATTACACTAGCTCTCAAGGCTTGAAAGAAATCCTCTGTTTTCTGAGACCTTCTAGGCAATGGCTCTACCCTCCAGACTGGGTGTTTGCCACACTTTTTGGATTCTGAGTGGAGGCCCCTTGGCCCTGGGGTTCAGCATTGTCTTCCAGGCCCACTGGGACTGCAACTCTGCACCCTTGGATTTGGGTGGCCCCATTCTCCTAGTCTATCATCTGAGTGGTGAACCTACCCCCTCAGCCCTAGAAGGCCCTGCCCTGCCCCTTGGGCATGGCAGCCCTGCCCCTCAGCTTTTGACAGTGGATTTGACCCCCTACCATTGGCACTTATGAATGGCAAACCCACACTCTGGAACTGAGTTGGTGAAGATCTCACTATTTGAAATCTAGGAGGCTGAGGCCCCATCCTTTGAGACCCAGCAGGTCATGGTTCCACTCTTGGAGACTTCGGAGGTCCTGGTCCCATCCTTTGAGAGTGAGGCAACCCTTCTTCCTGTGCTCCTTGTTTTTTCAGCTCTTGCTGCCTAGTTCCTAGACCTCTCAGCTCCTCAGACCTCTTCGGTCAGCCTGGGCTCTGCCTTGCTCAAGAAAGTGTTACAATGCTCTTTAGCAACACCCAATAAGTGCCTGGAGGCACCACATTCTGCCAGTAAGCCTAAACCCAAAGGCGCTCAAATCTCTCATTTCACTGGTTGGCTCCTGCACCATCTTGTACCAGTCTACTGGTCCTGCTGAGACCGTTTCTCTGCCACTGCTTCTCAACATCTGTGCCATCTCCAGTGTTACAGCTCTCCTCACTTACTTCTGAGCCCTCACCAGAATTGTCTGACATTCCTAATTCCATCAAATCTCTTCAAAGAAACCTAGACTTTTACTATTAGGTACTTTAAAACTCTTCGAGCCTCTACCCATTCACAGTTTGAAAACCACTTCCACATTTTAGGCATATGTTAGAGCAACACTCCACTCTTGATACCATATTCTTAGTTAACTAGTGCTGTTATAACAGAAATACCACAAGTGGATGGCTTTAACAAACAGACATTTATTCACTCTCAGCCTAGGAGGCTAGAAGTCTGAATTCAGGACAACAGCTCCAGGGGAAGGCTTTCTCTCTCTGTCAGCTCGGGAGGAAGGTCCTTGTAATAAAATCTTCCCCTGGGCCTAGCAGTTTCTCAGTGCAGGGACCCCAAGTCCAAAGGACACACTCTGCTCCCAGCTCTTCCTTCTTGGTGATAAGAAGCCCCTCTCCCTCTGCTGGCTTCTCTGTCCTTTTATCACTTTTAAGATAAAAGGTGATGCAGGCCACACCCCAGGGAAACTCCCCTTACATCAGATCAGGGCTGTGACCTGAGTAAGGGTGTTGCATCCCACCCTAGTCCTCTTTAAATAACCTAATCTTGCCTCATTAAGCACAGGCATAGATTAGGATTTACAACATATAGGACAATTACATCAGATCACAAAATAGAGGAGAACCACACGATACTGGGAATCATGGCCTAACCAAGTTGACACATATTTTTGGGAACACAATTCAATTTATGACAGCATAATATATAATGTTTTTGTTAGTTGCCATTGCATGGAATCATCCCTGACTCATGGCAACCTCAAGTACAACACACAAAATATTGCCCAGTACTGTGCACTCTTCATAATGTTTTATCGCTTGAGTCCATTGTTGAAGCTACCTTCCAACCTAGTGAGCTCATCTTCCAACACTATTATCAGACAATATTCTGTTGTGATTCATAGGACTTCCATTGGTTGTCAGAAGTAGATTGTCAGGACTTTCTAGTCTGTTTTAGTCTGAAGCTCAGTTGAAACCTGTCCACTATGGGTGACCCTGCTAGTATTTGAAATATCTATGGCCTAGCTTTCAGTATCATAGCAGCACAAAAGCACACAGTATGACAAACTGACAGATGGGTGTTAGATAAAATGATATGCATATGTAATATGAGTATATTACATACATCACATAATATACTAATTGATATATTGATTTGTTAATGTATATTACCTTTTATATATAGCATGTAACATATTTTATAAGTATTATAAAATTTTTTCCATTTTATGTATATATATAAAACATCTACTATATTTTTCTTGTTGTTAGGAGTCATCAAGTGGTTTTCGACTCATAGTGGCCTTATGCAAAACAGAATGAAACTCTGCCAGGTCCTGAGCCATTCTCATGGTCATTGTTAGGCTTGAGTCCATTGTTGCAGCCACTGTGTCAATCCGTCTCATTGAAGGTCTTCCTCTTTTTCCCTGGCCCTCTACTTTACCAAGTATGATGTCCTTCTCCAGGGACTTGTCCCTTTTGATAACATGTTCAACATATGTGAGATGTGGTCTAGCCACCCTTGCTTCTAAGGAGCATTCTGGCTGTACTTCTTTCAAAACAGATTTGTTTATTCTTCTGGCAGTCAGGTATATTCAATATTCTTCACCAACACCAAAATTCAAACGTATCAATTCTTCTTCTGTCTTTCTTATTCATTGTCCAGCTATTGTAGGCGTATGAGGCAATTGAAAACATCATGGCTTGGATCAGGAGCGCCTTAGTCCTTAAAATTTTATCTTTCCTTTTTAATGCTTTAAAGAGGTCTTTTGCAGCTGTTTTACCCAATGCAACGTGTCATATGATTTCTTGACTTTTGCATCCATGGCTGTTGATTGTGTATCCAAGTAAAATGAAATATTTGACAACTTCAATCTTTTCTCCATTTATCATGATGTTGCTTACTGGTCCAGTTTTGAGGAGTTTTGTTTTCTTTATGTTGAGGTATAATCCATACTGAAGGCTGTAGTCTTTTATCTTCATCAGTAAGTGCTTCAAGTCCTCTTCACTTTCAGCAAGCAAGGTTGTGTCATCTGCAAAACACTGGTTGTTACTGAATCTTTATCAAATCCTGAGGCCTGTTCTTCTTCGTATAGTCCAGCATCTCAGATTATTTGCTCAGCATGCATATCGAATAATTATGGTGAAAGGATAGAACCCTGACACACACCTTTCCTGATTTTAAACCGCACAGTATTCCCCTGTTCTGCTTGAGCAACTGCCTCTTGATCTATGTACAGATTCCTCATGAGCACAATCAAGTGTTCTGGAATTCCCAGTCTTTGAAATGTTATTCATAATTTGTTATGATCCACTGTTGACTGCCTTTGCATAGTCAATAAAGCACAGGTCAACATCTTTCTGGTAATCTCTGCTTTCAGCCAGGATCCATCTGACATCAGCAACAATATCCCTGATTCCACATCCTCTTCTAAATATGGCTTGATTTTGGCAGTTCTCTGCTGATATACTGATGCAGCTGCTTTTGAATGATCTTTGGCAAAATCTTGCTTGCATGTGATATTGGTGATATTGTTCAATAATTTCCACATTTGGTTGGATCACCTTTCTTGGGAATAGGCATAAATATGGATCTCTTCCAGTCGGTTGGCCAGGTAGCTCTCTTCCAAATTTCTTGGCGTGGATGAGTGAGCACTTCCAGCGCTGCATCTATTTGTTGAATCCTATTTTTCTTAGAACTCTTATAATTTCGCTTTCTTTAACTCTCTGGAATTTATTTTTATACAGGAATGTGGAGTAAGATATTCATTGTATTACATATGTGCAGTGATCCACCACACTGATTGTTCTCCAACTTCAGCTCCACACAACCTAAAGACCCTGTCTTAGTTTCCTAGGGCTGCCATAACAAAATACCACAAAGCAGCTGACTTTACAGAAGAGAAATTTATTTTCTCATAGTTCTGAATGTTGGAAATCTGAACTCACGTTTTCAGCAAGGCTATGCTCTCTCTATCTGCTCTAGGGGAAGATCTTTCCTTGTCTCTTTCAGCCTCTGGAGCTCCCAGCAATCCTTGACATTCATTGGCTCACAGTTGTGTCTTCACATGGCATCTGTTTTCTCCCTGTGTGTGACTCTCTCCATGTTTTTTCTTTTTTTCTCCCAGTTTTAAGACACTATGCAGGAAGGATTAGGGCTAGGGCCCACGTTACTCTGACAGGACTTAACTGATAATATCTTCTTATCCATCAATTTGAAATGTTCCCATTGATTAAGTTATTCTTTAATTTGCTTTTGTAGCTTTTTTTGTACAGGTTGTATATTTTTTATTAAATTTATCTTTGAGCATTTAAAATTTTTTATGTTATAAATGGTAGTCATTTTATTTTAATTTTCCATTTTTATTGTTAATAGATAATTTTTTTGTGTGTATTGATTTTCTAACCTTTCCTAAACTCACTTAGTAGTTTTATTAGCTTTTATGTAGATTCCTTAGAATTTTCTATATATCCTTTATTTTGTGTGCGAATAGTGGCCATTTTATTCCTTCTTTTTCGATTCCCATATGCAGTGTGATAGATTACTTTCATGAGTGGCCTTTCTAGCCATGGTCTTGTAACTTCCACCCAGGTGACTGGGCAGGACTGTGTGATAATGTAATTGTGGCCCACAAGGGGATTGGTCAGTTTTGCCTTAAAAGAGCCAATTCCAGAGCAGAGAGGAGGATCTTACCACCTCCAAGGAAGAACAGCCAGTAGCAGAGAGCGCTTCCTTTGGACTTAGGATCCCTGCGCTGAGAAGCTCCTGGAGGCAGGAGACTAAGAGAGGGAGCAAGCTGTAATCCTGAAGATGGTGAGAAGCAGTGGCAGGAGAGACCTGGCAACAGGAGACAATGCTGTGGGCTTCCCAGCCCAAGGAGGGAAAAAGTTGAGTGCCTTTGGGCAGAAACCGAGGGCCAGGGAGAGGCATGTCTGCAAGCATGTTTTGGAAGAGGCTGTCCTGGTGGAAGAACAGTATCCTTGAGTGTTTCTGAGCCTGAATTGTAATCCATTACTTCCATAATACACCCTATAATTGTATTTTCTGTGAGTTCTGTGTGGCCAGTGCAATGAATTATCAAACCCAGTAGAGAAGTAGAGTGCATTGTGTGAGGGATGGTTGGTGTCAGAGTGATAAAGATGGTGGAGAAAGGAGGCTAGTCTGACCTCCACCTCATAGGAATTGGGCTTGGGCTATTGAGCTTGGTTCCCCTTCCCACTTGAGGGGTTGGAGAATGTCAGATAACACCTCCACGCCATTTTTATGCCATGTCATTTATTTCTTTTTCTTGCCTTTTTGCACTGGCTAGGACTTCTAATATCATGATGCATAAATGTGGTGACAGAGGATGCTACCTCAGATCCCTCTTGCAACAAAGACTTGGAAAAACAAGTGAATCGATCACATACACGACAATCTACAAATCCTGAACAACAAACACAGATTTAAAGAGTTGACCTGAGTGACAGAGATGGAGAACGAACAACTATGGGGAAGCAGTGACTGTTTTTAGAGCCTGGAGCCAGCGTCCCAGTCAGGTAACTTTGGCACCGGACTTAGTACTGGGCGCAGGGGAGCTGAACACAACATCTTGTGACGGCGCAAACATGGGGCACAGCCCTAACCCCCTGAACTGACCCCGGGAGGGGGCCCAGCCAGTCCGCGAGGGCAGCACGGCAATGGGACTGCTGGGAGGAGAAGTCGCCGGGAGGCAGTGACTGGTTTTGGAGCCGGGAGTGCAGCATCCCAGCCGGGGAACCTTGAGGCTGGGCTTTGGACTGGCAGCGGAGGAACTGACCGCAGCTTCTGTGGGCCAGACCCTCGGGGGCAATCTCTACCCAGCCAGCACACATAGGTGACACGCCCCTCGGGACTCTCAGATACGATAGTCATCCCAAGCAAGATAAACAACTTTGGCTATATCCCGGGGTGCTACTCTCTGCTGTTTTTCTGAACCCTCCCCTCCCCTTCCCAGGCAGCTTCATTAACATTGGAATTTCCTGAGCCAGAGGGAGAACGGCTCCGGCTCCGTGGCTTTGCTTTTCCCTTTTTTTTTGGTCTTTTCCTAACCCATTCTCCCGGCCTGAGAGAAGCAACCACAAAAAACCCACGGACCAAAAATCCTTCCCTAATTGGACTAAAAACACAGAATCAGCTCCAGCCAAGCATATACGATCCATGTCTTGGGCTTTCATCCCTACAGGGAACAAGGGGGCTATTATAATGCAAAGGCATTTCTGATAGGGATCTGACTGCATTTTTTTTAGTGGATTTACTGGAAAAACAAGTTTCCCAGGTCTGATATCTCTGCTTATTCAACAGAGCCCTAACTGACTCACAACAGGGAACTGAGGGCTGAAGCTCCCCCCAGACCACCTAGCCTCTTGCCTTAGGGGTCTAAGGAGGGTGATACCTACCAATCTGTAGAGGTACTTGCATTGGGGGCCTAAGGTACAGCTGCAGAGCCCTTCCACCAAGGTGCTTTAGGAATAGAGAAACACCTACCTCACTGACACTTGGGGGAAGCCTGTCAGCATCTGCCCCCCCCGGAGTGTGAACCCTAGCTGCTAATAGAATCTGGTGCACACAACTATCACCACTACTTCTCGAGGTGGATAGGTGTTAGGGTGCAGCACACACTTGATGACCCAAAATCAGATTCAACACAAGAATAGTGAATAGACTCAGGCATATATATCTGGCAACAGCCCAAACCAGCTGGTAATAGGTCATAAGTAAGTCAAGGGCTACAACAATCAAGACAGCACAATCTAGTAGCCCATCCACGTATACTGAAAGAAAACAAAACAAGATAAGACTCAGTGAGCAAATATAGAATAAATCACTACAATATCTTAGTGATGGCTTGGAGACAGCAGTCAATATCAAACCACATAAAGAACCAGACCATGACAGCTTCTACAACCCCCCAAACAAAAGAATCAAAATCTTTCCCAAAGGAAGATACAATCCTGGACTTATCAGATACAGAACATAAAAAACTAATTTACAGAATGCTTCAAGACATCAGGGATGACCTCAGAAATGAAATAAGGCAAACTGCAGAAAAAGCCAAGGAACACACTGATAAAACTGTTGAAGAACTCAAAAAGATTATTCAAGAACATAGTGGAAAAATTAATAAGTTGCAGGAATCCATAGAGAGACAGCATGCAGAAATCCAAAAAATTAACAATAAAATTACAGAATTAGACAACGCAGTAGGAAGTCAGAGGAGCAGACTCAAGCAATTAGAATGCAGAGTGGGAAATCTGGAGGACCAGGGAATTAACACCAACATAGCTAAAAAAAAAATCAGATAAAAGAATTTAAAAAAATGAAGAAACCCTAAGAATCATGTGGGACTCTATCAAGAAGGATAATTTGCATGTGATTGGAGTCCCAGAACAGGGAGGGAGGACAGAAAACACAGAGAGAATAGTTGAAGATCTGCTGACACAAAACTTCCCTGACATCATGAAAGACGAAAGGATATCTATCCAAGATGCTCATCGAACCCCATTTAAGATCGATCCAAAAAGAAAAACACCAAGACATATTATCATCAAACTTGCCCAAACCAAAGATAAACAGAAAATTTTAAAAGCAGCCAGGGATAAAAGAAAGGTCTCCTTCTAGGGAGAATCAATAAGAATAAGTTCAGACTACTCAGCAGAAACCATGCAGGCAAGAACGGAATGGGATGACATATACAGAGCACTGAAGGAGAAAAACTGCTAGCCAAGGATCATATATCCAGCAAAACTCTCTCTGAAATATGAAGACGAAATTAAGATATTTACAGATAAACACAAGCTTAGAGAATTTGCAAAAACCAAACTAAAGCTACAAGAAATACTAAAGGACATTGTTTGGTCAGAAAACCAATAATATCAGATACCAGCACAACACAAGGTCACAGAACAGAACATCCTGATATCAACTCAAATAGGGAAATCGCAAAAACAAATTAAGATTAATTAAAAAAAAAATGCTCAAAACAGGGAATCATTGAAGTCAATATATAAAAGATCACAATAATCAAAAAGAGGGACTAAATACAGGTGGCATAGAACTGCCATATGGAGAGGGATGCAAGGTGATATAGGACAACACAAGTTAGGTTTTTACTTAGAAAAATAGGGGTAAATATTAAGGTAACCACAAAGAGGTATAACAACTCCATAACTCAAAATAAAAACCAAGAAAAACGTAACGACTCAGCAAACATAAAGTCAAATACTATGAAAATGAGGATCTCACAATTTACAAAGGAAAACGTCTCAGCACAAAACAGTAAGTGGAAAAATGAAATTGTCAACAACACACATAAAAAGGCATCAAAATGACAACACTAAACACTTACTTATCTATAATTACGCTGAATGTAAATGGACTAAATGCACCAATAAAGAGACAGAGAGTCTCGGACTGGATAAAGAAACATGATCCGTCTATATGCTGCCTACAAGAGACACACCTTAGACTTAGAGACACAAACAAACTAAAACTCAAAGGATGGAAAAAAATATATCAAGCAAACAATAAGCAAAAAAGAAGAGGAGTAGCAATATTAATTTCTGACAAAATAGACTTTAAACTTAAATCCACCACAAAGGATAAAGAAGGACACTACATAATGATAAAAGAGACAATTGACCAGTAAGATATAACCATATTAAATATTTATGCACCTAATGACAGGGCTGCAAGATACATAAATCAAATTTTAACAGAACTGAAAAGTGAGATAGACACCTCCACAATTATAGTAGGAGACTTCAACACACCACTTTCGGAGGACAGGACATCCAGTAAGAAGCTCAATAGAGACACGGAAGACCTACTTACAACAATCAACCAACTTGACCTCATTGACTTATACAGAACTCTCCACCCAACTGCTGCAAAATATACTTTTTTTTCTAGCGCACATGGAACATTCTCTAGAATAGACCACATATTAAGTCATAAAACAAACCTTTGCAGAGTCCAAAACATCGAAATATTACAAAGCATCTTCTCAGACCACAAGGCCATAAAAGTGGAGATCAATAACAGAAAAACGAGGGAAAAGAAATCAAATACTTGGAAACTGAACAATACCCTCCTGAAAAAAGACTGGGTTATAGAAGACATTAAGAAGGGAATAAGGAAATTCATAGAATGCAATGAGAATGAAAATACTTCCTATCAAAACCTCTGGGACACAGCAAAAGCAGTGCTCAGAGGCCAATTTGTATCGATAAATGCACACATACAAAAAGAAGAAAGAGCCAAAAGCAGAGAACTGTCCGTACAACTTGAACAAATAGAAAGTGAGCAACAAAAGAATCCATCAGGCACCAGAAGAAAACAAATAATAAAAATTAGAGCTGAACTAAATGAATTAGAGAACAGAAAAACAATTGAAAGAATTAACAAAGCCAAAAGCTGGTTCTTTGAAAAAGTTAACAAAATTGATAAACCATTGGCCAGACTGACTAAAGAAATACAGGAAAGGAAACAAATAACCCGAATAAGAAACGAGAAGGACCACATCACAACAGACCCAACTGAAATTAAAAGGATCATATCAGATTATTACAAAAAATTGTACTCTAACAAATTTGCAAACCTAGAAGAAATGGATGAATTCCTGGAAAAACACTACCTACCTAAACTAACACAATCAGAAGTATTATAACTAAATAGACCCATAACCAAAAAAGAGATTGAAACGGTAATCAAAAAACTCCCAACAAAAAAAGCCCTGGCCCGGATGGCTATACTGCAGAGTTCTACCAAACTTTCAGAGAAGAGTTAACACCACTACTACTAAAGGTATTTCAAAGCATAGAAAATGACGGAATACTACCTAACTCATTCTATGAAGCCACCATCTCCCTGATACCAAAACCAGGTAAAGACATCATAAAAAAAGAAAATTACAGACCTATATCCCTCATGAACATAGATGCAAAAATCCTCAACAAAATTCTAGCCAAAAGAATTCAACAACATATCAAAAAATTAGTCCACCACGATCAAGTGAGATTTATACCAGGTATGCAAAGCTAAAAAAAAAAAAAAAATTTTATGCAAGGCTGGTTTAATATTAGACAAACCATTAATGTAATCCACCATATAAATAAAACAAAAGACAAAAACCACATAATCTTATCAATTGATGCAGAAAAGGCATTTGACAAAGTCCAACACCCATTTATGATAAAAACTCTCAGCAAAATAAGAATTGAAGGAAAATTCCTCAACATAATAAAGGGCATCTAAACAAAGCCAACAGCCAATATCACTCTAAATGGAGAGAGCCTGAAAGCATTTCCCTTGAGAACGGGAACCAGACAAGGATGCCCTTTATCACCACTCTTAGTCAACATTGTGCTAGAAGTCCTAGCCAGAGCAATTAGGCTAGACAAAGAAATAAAGGGCATCCGGATTGGCAAGGAGGAAGTAAAATTATCTCCATTTGCAGATGACATGATCTTATACACAGAAAACCCTAAGGAATCCTCAAGAAAACTACTGAAACTAATAGAAGAGTTTGGAACAGTCTCAGGTTATAAGATAAACATACAAAAATCACTTGGATTCCTCTACATCAACAAAAAGAACATCGAAGAGGAAATAACCAAAACAATACCATTCACAGTAGCCCCCAAGAAGATAAAATACTTAGGAATAAATCTTACCAAAGATGTAAAAGACCTATACAAAGAAAACTACAAAGCACTACTACAAGAAATTAAAAAGGACATACTTAAGTGGAAAAACATACCTTGCTCATGGATAGGAAGACTTAACATAGTAAAAATGTCTATTCTACCAAAAGCCATCTATACATACAATGCACTTCCGATCCAAATTCCAATGTCATTTTTTAAGGTGATAGAGAAACAAATCACCAACTTCATATGGAAGGGAAAGAAGCCTCGGATAAGCAAAGCATTACTGAAAAAGAAGAAGAAAGTGGGAGGCCTCAGTCTACCTGATTTCAGAACCTATTATACAGCCACAGTACTCAAAACAGCCTGGTACTGGTACAACAACAGACACATAGACCAGTGGAACAGAATTGAAAACCCAGATATAAATCCATCCACATATGAGCAGCTGATATTTGACAAAGGCCCAGTGTCAGTTAATTGGGGAAAAGATAGTCTTTTTAACAAATGGTGCTGGCATAACTGGATATCCATTTGCAAAACAATGAAACAGGACCCATACCTCACACCATGCACAAAAACTAACTCCAACTGGCTCAAAGACCTAAACATAAAGACTAAAACGATAAAGATCATGGAAGAAAAAATAGGGACAACCTTAGGAGCCCTAATACAAGGCATAAACAGAATACAAAACATTACCAAAAATGATGAAGAGAAACCAGATAACTGGGAGCTCCTAAAAATCAAACACCTATGCTTATCTAAAGACTTCACCAAAAGAGTAAAAAGACCACCTACAGACTGGGAAAGAATTTTCAGCTATGACATCTCTGACCAGCGCCTGATCTCTAAAATCTATATGATTCTGTCAAAACTCAACCACAAAAAGACAAACAACCCAGTCAAGAAGTAGGCAAAGGATATGAACACACACTTCAGTGAAGAAGATATTCAGGCAGCTAACAGATACCTGAGAAAATGCTCTCGATCAGTAGCCATTAGAGAAATGCAAATTAAATCTAGGATGAGATTCCATCTCACTCCAACAAGGCTGGCATTAATCTAAAAAACACAAAAGGATAAATGTTGGAGAGGCTGTGGAGAGATTGGAACTCTTATACACTGCTGGTGGGAGTGTAAAATGGTACAACCACTTTGGAAATCTATTTGGCGATATCTTAAACAGTTGGAAATAGAACTACCATACAACCCAGAAATCCCACTCCTGGGAATATACCCTAGAGAAACAAGAGCGTTCACACAAACAGATATACGCACACCCATGTTTATTGCAGCTCTGTTTACAATAGCAAAAAGCTGGAAGCAACCAAGGTGTCCATCAAAGGATGAATGGTTAAATAAATTGTGGTATATTCACACAATGGAATACTACATATCGATAAAGAACAGTGAGGAATCTGTGAAACATTTCATAACATGGAGGAACCTGGAAGGCATTATGCTGAGCAAAATTAGTCAGAGGCAAAAGGACAAATATTGTATAAGACCACTATTATAAGATCTTGAGAAATAGTATAAACTGAGAAGAACATATACTTTTGTGGTTACGAGGGGGGGAGGGAGGGAGGGAGAGGGTTTTTTACTGATTAATTAGTAGCTAAGAACTTTTTAAGAACTGCTTTAGGTGAAGGGAAGGACAATACTCAATACATGGAAGGTCAGCTCAACTGGACTGGACTGGACCAAAAGCAAAGAAGTTTCTGGGATAAACTGAATGCTTCAAAGGTCAGCAGAGCAAGGGCGGGGATTTGGGGACTACGGCTTAAGGGGACTTCTAAGTCAATTGGCAAAATAATTCTATTATGAAAACATTCTGCATCCTACTTTGAAATGTGGCATCTAGGGTCTTAAATGCTAACAAGCGGCCATCTAAGATGCATCAATTGGTCTCAACCCACCTGGAGCAAAGGAGAATGAAGAACACCAAGGTCACATGATAACTAAGAGCCCAAGAGACAGAAAGGGCCACATGAACTAGAGACTTACATCATCCTAAGACCAGAAGAACTAGATGGTGCCCGGCTACAAACGATGACTGCCCTGGCAGGGAGCACAACAGAGAACCCCTGAGGGAGCAGGAGATCAGTGGGATGCAGACCCCAAATTCCACAAAAAGACCATACTTAATGGTCTGACTGAGACTAGAGGAATCTCGGTGGTCATGGTCCCCAAACCTTCTGTTGGCCCAGGACAGGAACCATTCCCGAAGACAACTCAGCAGACATGAAAGGGACTGGCCAGTCGGTAGGAGAGAGATGCTGATGAAGAGTGAGCTAATTATATCAGGTGGACACATTTGTACTGCGTTGGCATCTCCTGTCTGGAGGGGGGATGGGAGGGTAGAGAGAGTTGGAAGCTGGCAAAATTGTCAGGAAAGGAGAGACTGGAAGGGCTAACTCATTAGGGGGAGATCAAGTGGGAGAATGGAGTAAGGTGTATATAAACTTATATGTGACAGTCTGACTTGATTTGTAAACGTTCACTTGAAGCTCAATAAAAGTTAATTAAAAAAAGTGATAAAGGCATTAGGACTAGAAAAGGAGGGCTTTTCTATGGAGTTG
Source organism: Elephas maximus indicus (assembly GCF_024166365.1). NCBI lineage: Eukaryota > Metazoa > Chordata > Mammalia > Proboscidea > Elephantidae > Elephas > Elephas maximus. The sequence goes on from NC_064820.1 coordinate 137,367,582, forward strand.
TGAATAGCTTCATTCATTTGGAAGATGTCAAGCAGTTGGAAAACAATGGTTGTTAAGATGGAATGAAATGGAGAAAATGTGTGTGTTGTGGGGAGGAGAGGTAGTTGTTGAATACTAAGCTAAGGACTTAAGATTTTATTCAGCAAGTGATAAAAAGCCCCTCTGCCAAGAAATATATACTCTTGCAGAGAAGTGACTTAATTAGAACTGAATTCACCATTTTATTTGTAAGTACAATTAACTCTTGATTACATTGTTCCTTGTTAATATAATTAAGCTTTTAAAAACTGGGTTGCTGAGCACTGCAGAGAAAATTGCACAATTGTTAGAATTAGTGCCACAAAAATTTATGTTCCCCAACTTTGGCAGTATCATCAGTACTATCAGCACTGCTTGGCAGTTCTTTACATATTCCTGGTCAGCAAGTGTTCTTTCTCACAAAAACTATACTAAGCCCTCACTAATGAGCTGTATTCCTTTATACAGAGATGACAGGGCTCCATAATGACTTCACAAAAGCCTGAATTTAGGTATAATAAAAATAGATTTAAAAATAATATCTCTATGTAACATCAACACATTGCATTGGGCAAATCTGCTGCAAAGGACCTCTTTAAGTGTTGAAAATGTCACCTTGAAGACTAAGGTGCATCTGACCCAAGTCATGGTATTTTCAACTGCCTCATATGCATTCAAAAGCCAGATGATGAATAAGGAAGACAGAAGAAGAATTGACATCTTTGAATTGTGGTGTCGGTGAAGAATATTGAATATACCATGAACTTAAAAAAGAACAAACAAATCTGTCTTGAAAGAAATATAACCAGAAAGCTGCTTTGAAGCAAGGATGCAATACTGCGTCTTACGTACTTTGTACATGTTGCCAGGAGGGATCGGTTCCTTGAGAAGGACAACATGCTTGGTAAAGTACAGGGTCAGTGAAAAAAAGGGAGAACCTCAACGAGATGGATTTACGCAGTGGCTGCAACAATGGGCTCAAGCACAACAACAATTGTGAACATAGTGTAGGTCTGACCTGTGTTTCGTTCTGTGGTACATCCGGTCACTATGAGTTGGAACTGACTCCACGGCACCTGACAACAACAACATGTAACATCAATTGTACCTTAACAAACTAATGATCAAGGCGGTTTTAACCCCAAATGTATTCTTTTTGAAGACAAAATGGAATCAAGTTAAAATGTGATATATGAGCAGAGATATTGTTTGACTGTTTTGGCTACTTCTCTCTCTCTCCTGTAAAACCTGGCTGTATTAAGCAAGCATTATTAAAAAGCAAAACAAAACAAAAAATGAAAAAAAATGGAACAAGGCAATCACCCTGTCATATAGTTCCTAGAATCATCAGTGTAAGTATTGAACTGTCACCAACTGATATCAATTATGTAATCTTGACACAAAGAAAATAATTGAGATTTGCTAAACTCTATACAAGGGGTGGAGCCCTGGTGGCTAGTGTTTAAGAGCTTGTCTGCTAACCAAAAGGCCTGCAGTTTGAATCTACCAGCTGCTCCTTGGAACCACTAACGGGTAGTTCTACAGGGTTGCTGTGAGTTGAAATCAACTCGGCAGCAACAAGTTTTGGTTTATACAAGGGGTGACCACAGTATGGCATTTTATTGAGGACAATAAAACCAGTTATTAAGGACTTTACAAACTACCGGGAATGGCCCAAAATAACAAACTTGGCAATTTTTCTAAAATATTTCAAACCAAATAATTTCATTCTTTATTTCTTCATGATGAAGAGTCAGGAGCAGGTGACATTTCAACTACAGATTTGCAATAATTTATCACCAGACAATACCTAAGTTGTAAGTTATTGCAAAGCATTGACCAAAGAGAAATATTCTATATTTGTGGAAGGGTTATGAACTATGACGACAGTTAATAAAATATTGGACTCACTTACTAAAACATTAGAAGCTATAAAAATGGTAAAGGAAATTAAAATTCTCTATCCATGATGGCACAGTGATTAAGTGTTCGGATGCTAACCAAGAAGTTGTTGGTTCAAAGCCGCCAGCTGCTCCATGGGAGAAAAATGTGGCAGTCTGCTCTGGTTAACGTTTATAGCCTTGGAAACCCTGTGGGGCAGTTCTGGTCTGTCCTTTACGGTTGCTTTGAGTTGGAATCAACTTGACAGCAGTGGATTTGGTTTTGGTTTATTATAAGGTTCTAGGACTGAAACCCAATTTTTTCTTCAAGATCAGTGGCGAGGATCTTGCATGGTGTCATCTGGGGGGACCAATTAAAACTAAAATATCCTTTATCTATGCTGACCTTCAATCAGGTTTATCCTTTTCACAGGAGGTCTATTTGTTCTAATTATTGTATCTTTAGGAGCCCTCAGTTAAAATATAAATATATGGATTAAAAATAATAACTCACTGATAAGCATCTACTAGTTAACATAAATCAAGAGCTGCCATCTAGTTTAGTAAGGCCTGAATAACATGACCAATGGAAAGGGAAACAGCTTTTATTAGAACCTGCTACACATAAAATGTTTGACGTCCCCACCAGAGCTGTCTAAATTAGGGTTAATGACAGAAGGAAGAGTCACACAAGCAATCTTCTTGTCATTCTCTGCTCTGCAGATAGAGTAATGTTTCATAATCAACATAAATATGATTATCCCTTTTCTCCTCCAGATAAAATGCTCCTCTGTTCTTTTGTGTTCTCAGTTACTGGAACGAGGAAACAAGACAGGTCCTAAGGCATAGTTCATGTAACCCAGCCTGTGAAAGTGAAAGTAAATAATGGGTGAGGCCTTTGGTGACAGTCTGGAACATCCTTAAACTATCTCATGGAGAGGGAAATCTTTGTCAAATCATTAACTGAAGCAGTATTCAAGTTAAACTGATGTCTAAATACTTCTTTTAGTGACTGTGCTAGATGAACTGATTGAACATGGGTTATCTCTAATTTTCACTGGGAGAGGTAGTATACCAAGGTAGGAGGAACAGGGGCTTGAGAGTCACATTATCATCTCACATCCTGATGAGACTTTTTACATATTACACAACTTCTTTAAGTCTTGGTTTCCACATCTGTTAAACAGAGTATTGTAATCCTCACGTCATGTATCTACAATTAGGCTATCAGGTGCACATAAACATTATTGAAGCAAAGACAATATTATTATCATCATCCATTGATGCTGTTGTTAGTTGCCATCCAAACCAAAAAACCAAACCCATTGCCACTGAGTCAATTCTGGCTCACGGCAACCCCATAGGACAGAGTAGAACTGCCCCATAGAGTTTCCAAAGATCGCCTGGTGGATTCAAACTGCCAACCTTTTTGGCTAGCAGCTGTAGCACTTAACCACTACACCATCAGGGTTTCCAGTTGCCATTCAGTCATCTCCTAATCATGGTAACCTTATATAAAACAGAAAGAAATTTTGCCTGGTCTTACACCATCCTCATGATCATTGGTAATTATCCATACTGGATGGTAATTACAACAGTGAGTACCAATAAATATTTTAAATGACCAAATGTTTGCTTATATATGGAATAATATTTATAATAAATGACAAACCCAAAAAGGGATAATTATATGCAACATTTTAAATATGAGAGATTATAGTAAACATACATTAGTTTGAAATTGATGTTACTTTAATAAATTTGTACTGTGTAAACTAACGATTCAAAATTTATATTTCTTTTTAGTAAAAACATTGTTTTGCCTATTAGTTCAGTAATGATTTTTGGATTAGAGAAGAAATTTAACTAAATTTAGATATTAGATTAGATATTTTTATATATCTTTTTGTAGAGTCTTTTGAATGTAGTTAAATAATAATTTCTTTGGATCTACACTCAAAAATTCAGATTTGATGAGGATAGGATGATGAAATTTGAGTAATAATAATAAATATTGTATAATCATTTATTTATTTTATTTTCATAGAACATATTGAAGCAGATTTTTAATGAATAATGGTTTTAAAGAGTTAAAAATGTTATTTCAAATACACATATGAAATGAATGTGTCAAAGATTGCATTCAACTCAATAATTTGTGAAACACTAATACGTTAAAATTCATCCAAAAACTATTTGAAAAAGTAGGTATTTAAAGACAATTTAATAAAGAAATGTTATATACCAAACTTAAATTAGGAACATACATTAATTTGCATCTGTGTAAGACAAAAATCTCCAAGTTAAATTTTGACCCTGTACAACTGTAAAATAGCCCAATCAATGGAAAATTAATTGCATGTGCAAGACTAGCACTGTACTAAAAGACTCTCTGGTGATCTTATTTGCCTATTTGGACACAAGTTAATAGACCAGTATAAATGCTCAATTATTATGGAACCCAAGTCAGTTTGTAATTTTTTTAATAAGATCAAACTTTCCTATGACCTAAGTTTAGACAAATTAACCATAAGGAAGGTGTGATAGACAAAGTCTAACAAGTTATTCATTTGCAAAGAGGATGTATCAGCAAGTTCTGAATATTCTGAATATTGTTGGATTAAATTATATTTTGTGAAAACAATATAACTATAGAGAAACCCATGGTCATTATTACTGTTTGTCAGATATATTTTCTTGTATGATACATGGTAATGCAGATGTACTTATGTGGGGCCTTCAAGAGCAAGTTTAGTCTAAGTGCCTCATAGTTTTGCAGATGATTTATTTTTGAAAAGTTATTCCTTTTAGGAGCTGGTAACTCTGTCACCTTTTTGCTCTATAATCATGGGCATGAAAAGAAAAAAAAAAGAGAAGGTGATAAAACTCTTCTCCTAAATACCCATATAAAAACTGGGCTGCTTTATGAGAAAAATAGAATAATTTACTAGCAGTCCATAACGGTATACAAAAGAATTAGCTCATATAACCCCTTCCTTTGGATTAACCTAGCAAATATCAAAGCTTAAGTTCTCCATTTTTCTGTTCAAACAATAGAATAAGTTTTTGGAGCCTCCTGTCTATGGGAAAGGGAAGACTGTAATAATGATATCTCTGTAGAATTCTCAACCCTAGAATCACTATTTTCATTCCATCCAGTTGGGGATAGGGAGGAATAGCAATGCATGGAACCAGAATAAATTCTAGCCCCTAGGAAGCAACGCACCCCTGCGTCTGTCAGTTTGTCAAGAAAAGTGTGTGTCAGGGCTATATCCTTTCACCATACCTATTCAATCTGTATGCTGAGCAAAGAATCCAAGAAGCTGGACTATATGAAGAAGAATAGAGTATCAGGATTGGAGGAACACTCATTAACAACCTGCATTTTGCACATGACACAACCTTGCTTGAGGAAAGTGAAGAGGATTTGAAGCCCTTACCGATGAAGATCAAAGACCACAGCCTTCAGTATGGATTATACCTCAACATAAAGAAAACAAAAATCCTCCCAACTGGACCAATAAGCAACATCATGATAAATGGAGAAAAGACTGAAGTGTCAAGGATTTTTATTTTATTTGGATCCACAATCAACAACCATGGAAGCAGCAGTCAAGAAATCAAAAGATGCATTGCATTGGGCAAATCAGCTGCAAAAGTCCTCCTTAAAGTGTTGAAGAGCAAAGATGTCACCTTGAAGACTAAGGTGCGCTTGACTCAAGCGATGGTGTTTTCAGCTGCCTCATATGCATGCGAAAGCTAGAGAATGAATAAAGAAGACTGAAGAAGAATTGACACCTTTGAATTTTGGTGTCGGTGAAGAGTATTCAATATACCAGACTGCCAGAAGAATACACAAATCTGTTTTGGAAGAACTGCAGTCAGAATTTTCCTTAGAAGCAAGGATGGCGAGACTACATCTCACATACTTTGGACATGTTGTCAGGAGGGATCAGTCTGGAGAAGGACATCATACTTGGTAAAGTAAAGGGTCAGCGAAAAAAGAGGAAGACCTTCAATGAGATGGATTGACACACTGGCTGCAACAATGAGCTCAAGCACAGCAGTGATTGTGAGGATGGTACAGGAACAGGCAGTGTTTTGTTCTGTTGTGCATGGAGTAAATATGAGTGAGACCGACTTGACAGTACCTAACAACAACAACAGGAAGCAACTTCGATTCCAATAAAGAAAACTTACTAATACCCCCATTTTGAGCAGTTCTAATTATTAACTAATATATTGAAAAAAATCTTGTGATTAAAATGTTAGAACATTTAATTAAATGAATACCATGCTCATTTATTACCCTTTCAAATTTAGCAACCGTCAAAATGTGAAAATTAGAAAGTACTGAATATTTACCATTCATGAAAAGATAAACATCAATGCGTTACTGAATTATCTTTTCCTTTCTAGAGAAATATTTTATCTGCTCCAGTGAGGTTTTTAATTGGTCTGTCAGGAAATGTTTAAGTTCAGTCTTTTACAGTTACAAGAAGGATTCTGTCACCAAGGAGGTTTTAAGTTATTTTATCCAATTAACAATGATCTGGTCTTGAAAAAAAAAATTATTTGCAGGTTATTTTTATAAGTAGCATCACCCAATGGCTTTAGGATCACTGTAACTGTAAGGAACGGTATAACCCAAAACCCATTGCTGTCCAGTAGATTCCGACTCATAGCGACCCTACAGAACAGAGTAAAACTGCCCCATAGAGTTTCCAAGGAGTGCCTGGCATATTCGAGTTGCCAACATCTTGGTTAGCAGCTACAGTACTTAACCATTACACCACCAGGGTTTCCAAGAAATACTATAGGAATCATAAAATTTAGATGATTAATTTATTACTACTTGACATTATTATGGGAAACAATGAATATTTTCACATGTAGTAAAGACCCTATCTATCTGCCAGAGTGACTTTAAGTTGCAACAAATAACCAGATACCAGAAGATACCATGAACTGCCAGAATAAAAAATCTGTCTTGGAAAAATATAGCCAGAATGCTCCTTAGAAGCCAGGATGGTGAGACTTCCCCTCACGTACTTTGGACATGTTATCAGAAGGGTCCAATCCTTGCAGAAGGATATCATGGCTGGTAAAGTACTGGGTCAGAGAAAAAGAGGAAGACCCTCAGGGAGATGAATTGACGCAGGGGCTACAACAATGGGCTCAAACATAGCAAGGATTGTAAGGATGGCACAGGACTGGGCAATGTTTCATTCTGTTATAATAAGGTGAGAACCAACTGGAAGGCATCTAGCAACAACAGCAGAAGATAGACAGTACTGCCTGTATTTAAACACAAAACAACAAACAAGCTAATCTTTGCTTAGACAACTTTTTTCCTTTTTTTTTTTTTTTGTAAGCAGGTAACTTTTGAAATTGATGTAAGGATTGCGTAAAACCTTTCCAAACCCACTGCCATCAAGTCGATTCTGATTCATAACAACCCTACAGGACAGAGTAGAACTGCCCTTTAGGGTTTCCAAGGAGCGACTGGTGAATTCGAACTGCCAAACTTTTGGTTAGCAGCTGAGCTCTTAACCACTGCACTACCAGGGCTCCAAATTGCATAAATGACCATCATTTGGAAAACATATGAAGAATAATATCTACCTGTATTTAAATATATGCTGTATAATGCATCTAGATGTATGTGGCACTGGGTCTGGGTAATACATCTAAAAAAAAAAAAGCACAAAACCCAGTGCCGTCAAGTCGATTCTAGGTAATACATCTAGAACAAGGAAATTTTCCAAATCACATATGCAAAGATATGCTAATTTTTGTTCCCAACTTTGAGTTTTTTTTTAATAATACCCACTAGTACTGAAATAATGACCTGACTTTTGCACTTAGCAATCACTGAGAACCATACACATTATTGTGTAGCAGCTATATAGAAATATTCATAATTTGACTCACTTATTGAATTATTGAGTTGTTGATTCATAATTCAAATGAAAATGATTTATAGATTTTTAGTACTTCATAAATTCCTGTTTCAGTCAATTCTGACTCATAGTGACCTGACTGGACAGCATGGAGCTGCCCCATAGGATTTCCAAGGAGCAGCTGGTAGATTTTAACTGCCTACCTTTCGATTAGCAGTCGAGCTCTTAACCACTGCACCACTAGAGCTCCAACCTTCTAAATAGATCTTGTTTATTTAATATTAGTTCCTGACTTGTATTGGATTTCTGTATGCCCTTCATTTTAGATCAATCTGTTGATGTCTAAACAAGCATATTATTCTAAATAAATTATTTCAAAAAATAAGTTTCTGAGCTACCCAAGGTATTTGTTCTGTTGTTGTTGTTAGGTGCTGTTGAGTCACTTCCAACACGTAGTGACCCTAATATACAACAGAAGGAAACACTGTGGAGTCCAGTGCCATGGTCACAATTGTTGTTACGCTTGAGCCCATTGTTGCAGCCACTGTGTCAATTCATATCGTTGAGGACCTTCCTCTTTTTTGACGACCCTCTACTTTACCAAGCATGATCTCCTTCTCCAGGGACTGATACCTCCTGATAACATGTCCAAAGTATGTGAGACGTAGTATCACCACCCTTGTTTCTAAGAAGCATTCTGGTTATACTTCTTCCAAGGCAGATTTGTTTGTTCTTTTTGCAGTCTATGGCATATTCAGTATTCTTCTCCAAAACCACAATTCAAAAGTGTCAATCCTTCTTCAGTCTTCTTTATTCATTGCCCAGCTTTCACACGCATATAAGGCTATTGAAAACACCTTGGCTTGGGTCAGGCACACCTTAGTCTTCAAGGTGACATCTTTGTTTTTTATCACTTTAAAGAGGTCTTTTGCAGTAGATTTGCCCAATGCAATGAGTCTTTTGATTTTGCGTCTGTCAATTTGTCCTACTGTGGAGGCTTGCAACTTGCCGTGATGCTGGAAGCTATGCCACTGGTGTTTAAATACCTGCAGGGTCACCCATGGTAGACAGGTTTCAGCTGAGCCTCCAGGGTTAGACTAGGAAGAAGGACCCAGTGGTCTACTTCTGAAAAAAGTTATCTAGTGAAAATCTTATGAATAGCAGGGGAACATTGATAATACTGCTGGAAGATGAGCTCCTCAGGTTGGAACGCACTCAAAATACCACTGGGCAAGAGCTGCCTCCTCAAAGTACAGTCAACCTTAATGACATGAATGAAGTCAAACTGTTACAGTCCTGGGACCCATGGACCCCAGAAAATTAAGTCCTTGTTTTGCCCACCAGAAAAGAATTACACAGGGAGACTTGGCTGACTTTTAAAAGGAAGGCCTTTTTTAGAAAACGAAAGCACTGTGCAGTGGGACAGCAGCTGAGTGTACAGCACTCTAGCAGCCTACTCCCACCCACAAGTCTTTGTGTCAAGCTTTTATTGCTGCTAAGATACGGAAGTGAGGTGATAGCGAATCAGCGGCTAGAATTTCAGATAATTCCCTTTTTGGTATAAGCAGTCCGACATGGCTCTTTAGTTTCTTATCTGCACGTGCCCTCTGTCCCTTCTGTAGTGCTGGTTCGATTCCTGTCTCGGGTACTTATATCACGCAGAAGTCATCTGTCCATCACCTTGGTCACCTTGCAGATGTCTATGCATGCTCCAGGGATAAGGCTGGGCCGGTCCTTCCGAAAAACATCTCACTAGGGAGTACCTTGTTTGTTCTTTCTTTATTACACGTTCCAGGATGGAGTTTTATGTCATTAGCCAAACACATAGTATTGTAAGTCAGTTGCAAGTTGCAGGTGTTGCAGGACTCTTTGCCTAGGGGTTCAATCCCTGTTTCTTCCCTATCTCAAAACTTTTGGGACCTTCATTTGCTGATGTGATAGGACTCAAAATGAGAAGAAACAGATGCAAACATTCATTAATAATTAGTATGTGGAATGAATGAGGTATGAATCTAGGAAAATTGGGAATTTTCAAAAATGAAATGGAAAGCATAAACTTTGATATCCTAGGCATTAGCAAGATATTTGTTCTGGGAGTCTGGAACTCTACATCTGCATACACAATAGGTCTAATAATTCTTCAGGACATTGTAACCGAATAGATCCTCTGATTTCGTATATAGATATAGCTTTAAGGATAGCAAAAGCTCAATTTTAGAATCATGTAGGTAATTGTTATGCAATCCCATATGTATGCATTATTATACAGTATGTGGCATAAGAGCTACCTATCTATTTATCCGTATCAACTTATCTGTCTATACCTATGTTTAAGTCTATATCTATCTATCTATCTCTTTTTGGGAAATTGTTCCTGAGCTAAATGAGTTGTGCAAAATATCAAATCCAACAGTTTTTAGAAATATCACCTGAAATATAAATTGAATGTGTGGAAAATCACACAAGTTTAGAATACTGCCTTTAGTCAATACTTCCTTTCCCTTGATGCTGAGATCAGTATATGCAAATCTTCCCTGGCTTGTAATAAAATCTTTTCAAATGATAGATTGAGGGGATCATACAACCTGACAGTGTGCTTGTATAATGTCATGGTCTCTGGGCTTAATATTTAAATATCAAGCTTTTTTTTTTTTTCTTGTAACTCTGACACACAGACTGATGTTATGCCACTGGCATTAAAAAAGTGTTTCTTTTTTTTCCTTGATTTTGTGTGCTTTAGATGAAGTTTTGCAGAGCAAATTAGTTTTTCATTAAACATTCAGTACACATATGGTTTTATGACAGTGGTTATCAACCCTGCGACGTGCCAACACTCTCCCCTTCTCGACCTTAGATTCCCCATTTCCATTTGTCCAGCTTTCCTGTCCTCTCCTGCCTTCTTGTCCTTGCCCCTGGGCTGGTGTGCCATTTAGTCTCACAGGCATGGTGGGTTGAGCTATGTGTATTATTGTTTACTGGCCTATCTAATCTTCGGCTGATGGGTGAACCTCAGTAGTGACTTCCGTACTGACTTAAAAGGGTATCCGAGGGCTATACTCTTGGGGTTTCTCCAGTCTCTGTCAGGCCAGTAGGTCTGGTCTTTGTATGTGAATTTCAATTTTTTTCTACATTTTTCTACAGCTCTGTCCAGGATCTTCTATTTTGATCCTTGTCAGAGCAGTCAACAGTGGTACCCAGGCACCATCTAGTTACACTGGACTCATTCTGATGGAGGCTGTGGTATTTGTGGCCCATTAGTTCTTTGAACATAAATTTCTCTTGTGTCTTTGGTTTTCTTCATTCTCCCTTGCTCCAAGGTGTTCTTATTTTCACTGATTTATTTTTGCCACATGTTAATGATGTGCTGTGGTCAAGGAAGCCCTTTGGATTTTTCATATTAATTGACTGGAACTCAGATTTCCAGGTACACTTCATTCAGCATACACAGAGGAGAGCAGGGTATCCTTCATTTATAACAAAAGTAAGGCTGCATTTTGAAATTACCCCACAAGTATTTTACATTGCTATTTTGTTGTGTGCTGTTGAGTTGGTTCTGACTCATCGTGACATTATGACAGAATAGACCTGAAACATAGGGTTTGCTAGGCTGTAATCCTTTTTTTTTTTCTGTGATCAATGAACATTTATTGAAAAAAAAGATGTGTGTGTATGCGTGTGTGTGTACTCACATATACGTGGATTTTAAAGAGCCTTTAAAGCATTCTACAGAGACACATAACATTCTAAAGATGCTTTAACACTTTTTAACACATCTATTATCATTGAATATTTTAGTGTCACCTTCAAAACAAAATAAGATGCCTAAAAATACACACTTAAACTTTACCTTTTGGTAATTAGAATTTAATGATTTCCTCAAAATCAACTCTATGGCACCTAACAACAACATCCCAGATAGTATTTAAAATTTTTAATTTCTAAATTCGATAATCCTTTTTTGAAATGCTTAGGTGGGTGATGTTTCTTAGCTCAGGCTGATGTTGCACTACCTGTCTAAGAAAAAGCAAATATCCAGTAACATCTATCATATGGTTTTACTTAATTTTTTACCTCTGTCTATACTGATGTACAGTGCCTTTGTGCCAGGTCAATATTATTATTATTTTTTAAAATTTTTATTGTGCTTTAAGTGAAAGTTTACTAATCAAGTTGGACTCTCATACAAAAATTTATAAACACCTTGCTAGATACTCCTAATTGCTCTCCCTCTAATGAGGCAGCACACTCCTTCCCTCCACTCTCTTTTTGTGTCCATTCGGCCAGCTTCTGACACGCTGTACCCTCTCATCTCCATTTCAGACAGGAGATGCCAACATAGCCTCATGTGTCTACTTGATCTAAGAAGCTCATTCTTCCCCAGTATAATTTTCTAACCCATAGTCCAGTCCAATCCCTGTCTGAAGAATTGCCTTTGGGAATGGTTCCGCTCTTGGGCTAACAGAAGGTCTGGGGAACATGACCTCTGGGGTCCCTCTAGTCTCAATCAGACCATAAAGTCTGGTCCTTTTATGAGAATTTGGGGTCTGCATTCCACTGCTCTCCTCCTCCCTCAGGGGTTTTCTGTTGTGTTACCTGTCAGGCAGTCTTCGATTGTATTTGGGCACCATCTAGTTCTTCTGGACTCAGGCTAATGTTGTCTCTGCTTCATGTGGCCCTTTCTGCCTCTTGGGCTCATAATTACATTGTGCCCTTTGGTGTTCTTCATTCTCCTTTACTCCAGGTGGGTTGAGACCAACTGATGCATCTTAGATGGCTGCCTGCTAGCATTTAAGACCCCAGACGTCACTCTCCAAAGTGGGATGCAGGGTGTTTTCTTAATAGGTTTTACTATGCCAATTGACTTAGATGTCTCCTGAAACCATGGTCCCCAAACCCCTGCCCCTGGTATGCTGGGCTTCAACATGTTCAATTTATTCAGGAAACTTCTTTGCTTTTGGTTTAGTCCAGTTGTGCTGACCTCGCCTGTATTGTGTGCTGTCTTTCCCTTCACCTAAAAATAGTTCTTACCTACTATCTAATAAGTGAAAACTCTCTCCCTCCCTCCTCCTTCTCGTAACCATCAAAGAATAGTTACTTCTCTGTTTAAACTATTTCTCCAGTTCTTATAATAGTGATCTTATACAATATTTGTCCTTTTCAAACTGACTAATTTCACTCAGCGTGCCTTCCAGATTCCTCTATGTTATGAAATGTTTCACGGATTCATCATCGCTCTTTATTGATGCATAATATTCCATTGTGTAAATATACCATAATTTATTTATCCATTCATCCATTGATGGGCACCTTGGTTGCTTCCATCTTTTTGCTATTGTAAAGAGTGCTGCAGTGAACATGGGTGTGCATATATCCGTTCGTGTAAGGGCTCTTATTTCTCTAGGATATATTCCAAGGAGTGGGATTGCTGGATTGTATGGTAGTTCTATTTCTAGTTTTTGAAGGAAGTGCCAAATCGATTTCCAAAGTAGTTGAACCATTTTACATACCCACCAGCAACCTCTCCAACATTTACTATTTTGAGTTTTTTTGGTTAATGCCAACCTTGCTGGAGTGAGATGGAATCTCATTGTAGTTTTGATTTGCATTTCTCTAATGGCTAATGATCATGAGCATTTTCTGATGTATCTGTTAGCTACCTGAATGTCTTCTTTAGTGAAGTGTCTGTTCATATCCTTCACCCATTTTTTAGCTGGGTTATTTGTCTTTTTTGTGCTTGAGTTTTTGCAGTATCACGTAAATTTTAGAGATCAGATGCTGATCAGAAATGTCATAGCTAAAAACTTTTTCCCAGCCTGTAGGGTAATCTTTTTACTCTTTTGGTGAAGTCTTTGGATGAGCATAGGTATTTGATATTTAAGACCTCCCAGTTATCTGATTTCTCTTCTGCATTGTTAGTAATGTTTAGTATACTGATAATGCCATGTATTAGGCCTCCTAGCATTGTCCCTATGTTTTCTTCCATGATCTTTATTTTTTCATGTTTTTTATTTAGGTCTTTGATCCCTTTTGAGTTAGTTTTTGTGCATGGTGTGAGGTATGTGTCTTGTTTCATTTTTCTGAAGATGGATATCCAGTTATCCCAGCATCATTTGTTAAAAAGACTGTCTTTTCCTGATTTAACTGACTTTGGGCCTTTGTCAAATATTAGCTGCTGATATGTGGATAGATTTATGTCTGGATTCTCAATTCTGTTTCATTGGTCTATGTATCTGTTGTACCAACACCAGGCTGTTTTAACTACTATGGCTGTATAGTAGGTTCTAAAATCAGGTAGAGTGAGGCCTCCCACTTTGTTCTTCTTTTTCAGTAATGCTTTACTCATTCAAGGCCTCTTTCCCTTCCATATGAAGTTGGTGACCTGTTTCTTCATCTCATTAAAAAAATGTTGTTGGAATTTGGATCAGAATTGCATTGTATCTATAGATCAATTTTGGTGGAATAAACATTTTTACAATGTTAAGTCTTCCTATCCATGAGCAAGGCATGTTTTTCCACTTAATGTAGGTCTCTTTTGGTCTCTTGCAGTAGTGTCTTGTAGTTTTCTATGTATAGGTCTTTTACATCTCTGGTAAGGTTTATTCGTAAGTATTTTATCTTCTTGGGCGCTACTGTAAATGGCATTGATTTGGTGATTTCCTCTTCAATGTTCTTTTTGTTGGTTTTAAGGAATCCAACTGATTTTTGTATGTTTATCTTGTATCTGGATACTCTGCTAAACTCTCCTGTTAGTTTCAGTAGTTTTCTGGAGGATTCCTTAGGGTTTCCTGTGTATAAGATCATGTCACCTGCAAATAGAGATACTTTTACTTCTTCCTCGCCAACCTGGATGCCCTTTATTTCTTTATCTAGACTAATTGCTCTGGCTAGGACCTCTAGCACAATGTTGAATAAGAGGGGTGATAAAGGGCATCCTTGTCTTGTTCCCGATTTCAAGGGGAATGCTTTCAGGCTCTCTCCATTTAGGGTGATGTTGGCTGTTGGCTTTGTATAAATGCCCTTTATTATGTTGAGGAATTTTCCTTCTATTCCTATTTTGCTGAGAGTTTTTATCATAAATGGGTGTTGGACTTTGTCAAATGCCTTTTCTGCATCAATTGATAAAATCGTCTTTTGTTTTATTCATAAGGTGGATTACAATAATTGTTTTTGTAATGTTGAACCATTCCTGCATACCTGGTATGAATCCCACTTTGTCATGGTGAATTATTTCTTTGATATGTTGTTGAATTCTATGGGCTAGAATTTTGTTGAGGGTTTTTGCATCTAAGTTCATGAAGGATATAGGTCTGTAATTTTCTTTCTTTTGTGGTGTCTTTACCTGGTTTTGGTATCATGAATATGCTGGCTTCATAGAATGAGTTTTGGAGTATGCTGTTCTTTTCTATGTTCTGAAATACCTTTAGTGGTAGTGATGTTAACTCTTCTCTGAAAGTTTGGTAGAACTCTGTGGTGTAACCATCTGGGCCAGGGCTTTTTTTTTTTTGTTGGGAGTGTTTTTGCTTACCTTTTCAGTCTCTTCTTTTGTTATGGGTCTATTTGGTTGTTCTACCTCTGTTTGTGTTAGTTTAGGTAGACAGTGTGTTTTTATGAATTCATCCATTTCTTCTAGGTTTTCAAATTTGTTAGAGTACATTTTTTTGTAGTAATCTGATATGATTCTTTTAATTTTAGTTGGGTCTGTTGCAATATCTTCCACCTTATTTCTCGTTCGAGTTATTTGCTTCCTCTACTGTTTTTCTTTTGTCAGTTTTGCCAATGGTTTATCAATTTTGTTAATTTTTTCAAAGAACCAGTTTTTGTTCTTTCTAACTCTTCCAATTGTTTTTCTGTTTTCTATTTCATTTAGTTCTGCTGTAATTTTTATTATTGTCTTTCTTCTCGTGACTCAGGGTTTCTTTCGTTGCTCTCTTTCTATTTGTTCAAGTTGTAGGGGTAATTCTTCGGTTTTGGCCCTTTCTTCTTTTTGTATGCTTGCATTTATTGAAATAAATTGACCTCAGAGGAGTGCTTTAGTTTTGTCCCAAAGTTTCTGATAGGAAGTATTTTCATTCTCATTGGATTCTGTGAATTTCTTTATTCCATCCTTAATGTCTTCTATAACCCAGTCTTTTTTGAGCAGGGTATTGTTCAGTTTCCAAGTGTTTGATTTCTTTTCCCTGCTTTTTCTGTTATTGATTTCTACTTTTATGGCCTTATGTTCAGAGAAGATGCTTTGTAATATTTTGATGTTTTGGATTCTGCTAAGGTTTGCTTTATGACCTAATATGTGGCCTATTGTAGAGAATGTTCTGTGTGCACTAGAAAAGAAAGTATACTTGGCTGCTTTTGGGTGGAGTGTTCTGTATATGTCTATAAGTTCAAGTTGGTTTATTGTGGCATTTAGATCTTCCATGTCTTTACTGAGCTTCTCTCTGGATGTCCTGTCCTTCACCAAAAGTGGTGTGTTTAAATCTCCTACTATAAGTGTGGACCTATCTCACTTTTCAATGCTGTTAGAATTTGTTTTACGTTCTTGCAGCCCTGTAATTGGGTGCATAAATATTTAATACGGTTGTATCCTCCTGGTATATAGACCCTTTAATCATTATATAATTTCCTTCCTTATCCTTTTTGGGGAAAACCTGGTGGTGTAGTGGTAAAGTGCTACAGCTGCTAACCAAAGGGTCGGCAGTTTGAATCTGCCAGGCACTCCTTGGAAACTCTAGGGGGCAGTTCTAAGCTGCCCTGTAGGGTCGCTATGAGTCAGAATTGACTCGACAGCACTGAGTTTGGTTTGGTTTATCCTTTTTGGTTGATTTAATTTTAACGTCTATTTTGTCAGAAATCAATATTGCCACTCTGCTCTTTTTTGATTGTTGTTTGCTTGATATATATATTTTTTCCATCCTTTGAGTTTAGTTTGTTTATGTCTCTAAGTCTACCGCGTGTCTCTTGTACGCAGCATATAGACAGAGCGTGTTTTTTAAATCCATTCTGCCACTCTCTGTCTGTTTACCAGTGCATTTAATCCTTTTACTTTCGGTGTAATTATGGATAGGTATGAGTTTAGTGCTGTCATTTTGATGTATTTTTTTTGTGTGTTTTTGGCCATTTCTTTTGCCCACTTAGTTTTTTGTGCTGAGTAGTTTATCTTTTTATACTGTCTTTTTGTTTTATTTGTTGTTGTTGATTTTGTTTCTACTGAGTCTCTATTTTTTTTCTTGTATTTTATTTTGAATAGTAGGATAGTTAGTCTCCTTTGTGGTTACCTTAATATTTGCCCCTATTTTTCTAAGTTTAAATCTAACTTTTATTTCTTTATATCTCCTTGTCTTCCTCTGCATATGAAAGATCTATGACTACATTTTTAGTCCCTCTTTATTATTTTAATGCTTTTTTTACATAATGACATCACTGTTTCCCTGTCTTGAGCGTTTTTTAATCTAGATTTATATTTGTGGTTTCCCTGTCTCAGTTAACATCTGATTGCTCTGTGCAGTGTTCTAGTCTTGGGTTGATACCTGATATTATTGATCTTCTAACCAAAGAACTCCCTTTAGTATTTCTTGTAGTTTTGCTTTGGTTTTTATGAATTCCCTAAACTTCTGTTTACCTGGAAATGTCCTAATTTCACCTTCATATTTGAGAGACAGTTTTGCTGTATATATGATTCTTGGCTGGCAATTTTTTTTTCCTTCAGTGCTTTATATAAGTCATCCCATTGCCTTCTTGCCTGCATGGCTTCTGCTGAGTAGTCTGAGCTTATTCTTATTGACTCTATTTGTAGGTGAGTTTTCTTTTATCCGTAGCTGCTCTTAGAATTCTCTCTTTATCTTTGGTTTTGGCAAGTTGCATTATGATATGTCTTGGTGACTTTCTTTTAAGATCTACCTTATGTGGAGTTTGATGAGCATCTTGGATAGATATCTTCTCATCTTTCACTATATCAGGGAAGTTTTCTGCCAACAAATCTTCATCAACTCTCTCTGTATTTTCTGTTGTCCTCTCTATTCTGGTACTCCAATCACTTGTAGGTTATTTCTCTTGATAGAATACTACATTATTCTTAAGGTTTCTTTGTTTTTTTTAAATTCTTTTATCTGATTTTCTTCATATATATTGGTGCCAAGTGCTTTATCTTCAAGGTCACTAATTCTGCCTTCCACTTGCTAGAATCTGCTCCTCTAACTTTCTATTGAGTTTTCTATTTCTGTAATTTTATTGTTAATCTTCTGAATTTCTAGTTGCTGTCTCTCTGTGGATTTTTCCAGCTTATTAAATTTTTCCTTATGTTCTTGAACAACCTTTTTAATTTCTTCAACTGTTTTATCTGTGTGTTCCTTGACTTGTTCTGTGTATTGATTCATCTTCTTTCTGATATCTTGACAAGTTCTGTATATTAATCTTTTCTATTCTGCGTCAGTAATTCCAGGAAGGCACCTTCATCCAGTAGATCCTTTGATTCTCTGTGTTGAGAGCTTGTTGAAACGGTCATGACCTGTTTCTTTATGTGGTTTTCTCTGAGCCATCTGTAAGTTATTATATTAGTTTGTTTTATGTATGCTTACTGTATCCTAGTTTCTTGCTTTGTTTTGTTTTGATTTGCCCAGATGGGTTGCTTGAGTGTGCTAGCTTGATTATTTTTGCCTTTGGATCTCAGACATCCTGTCACCAGATGGCTAGAGCTGTCATCAGTTATATGAGCTTATGAGTTCATTCACTTTTTTTGTATGGATTCAGCTCAGGTGTCCAGGTAGCTTGTCATCAAGTGCGTGATACAATCTCTGTCGTACAGTCTTAGAGGGGCAGAGGTGTTTGGTGTAGGTGCTGGTATCTGACTGCAGCAGGGGACTGTGCTCTGAACAAGGCAGAGGGCTGAGGACTGTCCCCTGAGTGTCTCTGAGGAAAGCAAGTCCTTGCTCCCTAGAGTGCACAGGTGGGTGGATTCTGCAGATGGACCATGGGCCCCAAATGCTTTTGGTTTTAAGGGCTAGGAGGTACCAGTTACCCTTGGACTTCTGTTGCAGGTGGGTAGGTGACCTGAATGGAGCCACCAGCCCTTAGGCCCCTGCTGTGGGTAGGTGAAGACCCTGTTTAATAAGCAAAGTGGTATCAAATATCAAACACCCACCTCTCCACTGTACAGCTTAAACAGTTGCAGTCTTCCAGCAAGGGTCTATTCTCCTGAAATAAGCCCACACAGGTCCATGCAGGGAAAGGTATTCAAAGTCCATGGACCATTTATGCCTAGACAGGAGCAGCTTCTGTCTTGAACTCCCCCAGTTAGTGGAGCTACCAAATTATCTTTTTCCCCTGATGTGAATTTAGTCCTTTTCTAAGGCTGGGAGCATGGCTCAGGTCGCTCAACAGGCCTATCTCAGGCTCAGGGAAATCAACAGTCACTGAAGCCAGCTTGGGAGTGGAGGGCCTGGTAAAATATGTGCAAGTACTTAGGTTTTGCAGAGAGCGCGGTTCTTCCCTGGTTCTGGAGGTGTGAGTTGGCTGTGCAGCTGGCTGCTTCTCCCTGAGGAAACTGCAGCTGAACTTTACTACTGGCCTGCCACGGGTGCTTCCAGGAATGGTGACTGAGAGATCCCAGCCATTCAGGTCTGGCAATTTTCTTTGCTTTTGAACCACCTCTCTTTCCCACTGCAGCTCAATCTGTTTTTGAATGTTGCCTTTGATGTTCAGGGCTCCTAGCTTGTCATAAATATAATCGTTTCACTTGATTTTTCAGGTCTTCTTTGTTGTAAGAGGGATTGCTGGAAGCATCTGGCTATTCTGCCATCTTGGCCCCGCCTTTTAGGCTGTAGTATTTTTGGGAGCAGATCCCCATCTGTGGAGCCACTGATGAGTTTGAGCTACTTACCTTTGGGTTAGCAGCTGAGCAATTAACCATTATGACACCAGAGCTCCTTTATTTTATGTTAGCTTCATACAAAATGTATCTGAGACCACAGATTTGAACCGATTCAAAATGGTTCAGTCACGACCAGTGAAATGAAATAGAAACAGACCTAAATTTTTACAGTTTGGGTGATCCAGCACGGTAACTGGATCAGGAAAAATTACAGTTCGAAGTCCTGGAATGGGAGACTGGGAAGAGGCGTAGTGAGCCCTTTCAGGAGCCTGATGCATGAGATTGGGTTATTGGCAGGACTGTGAAGAGCTACATACCTCCAAAGCAACAAGGTCAGCAGTCACCTTTGAGTAGGGCACTGACCGTGCTCAAAATCCAGCAGGCAAGAGATTTGATTGTTATGCAACATGTACAATGTTCTTGTTTTCTAAGAGGGAGATTAAATTTCTAGCAGGGTTTTGACTTATAACTTCCCCATTCTGGTTACAGTTCCAGTTCAACCAAATTCTAAAAATTCAGGTCCTGGTTTCACTTCCACAGCTGTGACTGAACCAGGAAGATTTGGTTCAAAGGCCTGTCAAAGACATTTAAATATTTATAAGAAGTTAACCATTCTAAAACTGACATTTAGGATCTGAATGTTGAAAAAGAGTATAAGTCAGAGAACTCTTCCCAAGAGCTCGAGAGGATAGAATGTTCTTGATATACTAAAAATCTCTTATCATTGATTTTATGTCCAGAACTCTCTCTCAGTATAAGTATTGCTGATTAAATCACTGCCTATAAAATTATGGAAGTAAAGAATACTCAAAAATGCATACTTTTTTTTGCTCCAAGTATTTTATTAATAGTAGTTATTGAATAGTCATATGAGCAAAGCGGGAAACCCTGGTAGCGTAGAGGTTAAGTGCTACAGCTGCTAACCCAAGGGTAGGCAGTTCAAATCCGCCAGGCACTACTTGAAAACTCTACAGGGCAGTTCTACTCTGTCCTATAGGGTCGCTATGAGTTGGAATCGACTCGACGGCACTGGCTTTTTTTTTTTAATGAGCTAAGTGCATCACCAAATTACAATCTTCAGAAAAATGTTAACAATAAAAACAGTATAGAGGAACGTGAGGAAAAGAAGTAGCTTCAATAACAAGAAATACTGTTGACCCAACCACCCTCCACCTTCCCGCTCTCCCACACATAAACAGGGCATAGGCTTCAGGTACATTGTTAATATTGCCTGATTTTGGTTTTCCCGATAATATTGATGTGTTAGACATGCCTGGATTCACTGGGTGGGCAATTTTCTTATCTACCCCATCTTATTACTAACCAAAAGACTACTTCTTTTGTGAGGATTCAGGATGATTGGCTGGGATCAGAAATTTGATACGTAACTGTTGAAAAATGAAAGCTGGCAATAATTACAGAATTTGAAGCTGAAGACCTTTTTTTCTCTTTCCCTATCTAAAGGTAGCTAATGAAGTGTTTTGTTTTTAATTTCATGGCACTGCCCCTTTGATTTCCTTTTTTTTTTTTGTAGCACTGCTAAATTTAAGTTTTTGGGATGCTTTTTACCAATACTTCTTCTAGTTATTAAAATTTAGTCCTGATTTTTAAGTAGTGCTGAAAAATAAAGGAAACTGGCAAAAATGTGGCCTCATATATTAGTATAACTGTCAATGTCTAGAACCAAAACAGAAAAGATATACTAGTGGAATTAATCCTTCACCCTATCTCTGGTTGTTGTTTGCTTCCTTAACTTCCTAGAAAACCAAGAATACACCACACTCCAAACGTGCACACCCACATGTATGCAAAAGTACACTTATTTCTATGTTTAAGTCTCATAATTGTTCTTTAAAACTTGCTCCATACTCCCCTCACACACACACAATCAATAAACTTACATTAAAACAATCAAGTAACTTACATTAAAACTAATATAAAGCCCACATATTCTGATTGTTTCTCTTATAAGATTATTCAATATCTCTGTATAACATTAAAGAAAGTTTTTTTACATTAACTTAAATCAATTTAGAAAATTAAACTTTTTCCAAATTTAACATTGAGGAAAGAAAAATAAATCATAGTCATCTTTTGTTTATTTTAGTGTTTGATGATTAATCTTATGAATAATTTCTATCACGTTAGTTTATTTGTTCATCATCTTGCAAATGCTGTAATGACGGGAACACGAAGGACTCAAAGTGAACTAATATCAGTTAATTTTTATATATTCTAGTAGCTCTGACAAAATATTTTAGTAAGAGAGAATACTGAAACCAACAAATGAGGAATTAACTTGTTCTTTATACTACTAAGCTCAATTCCATCAACCTACAGAGTGAAAAGATTTTTTTTCCGGAAGATGCTAATGCTTAAGTGTCTGTGATTCATGAGACTATATTTTCCTCTGTCCATGCTTGTTACTTGATATCAATTTTTCTTTTAAAATATGCTGTCTTTCTACTAATGATCTGGCAACTATATAGCAAATGCCTTCAAAAGACAAGAGAGATCTGAGGAAATAAAATGGAAGAGAAGGAAGGAAAGAAACAGAGAAACAAAATATATTCATTAAATCATCAAGAATCCTTAAGTGCCTACCATGTATCTGGCATTGTTCTAGGTGTTGGTACATAGGTCTTGGGGAAAAGACCAATTATAAAGCTAAATATTAAAATATATGCTGTATTAGATATTGATAGTACATTAGATGGACTTCTATTATATGCCAAACACAGTATTAAGAAGTTTCTCATATACTTTTTCATTAAAACACACTAAGAAGAAGTTTTATATATATTATGGTTTAAAACAAACAAAGAGAAAAAGTTATAATGAGGAACTCAGAAAAATATAGAAACAGTATTTCTTTCATGGCCTAAATAAAAATAGAAGAGAAAAGGATATATTGATCTTTTGGCCCTTACAGCTGAAAGGAGACTTATATTATGCATCACAATATACACCACCATCTTTTGGCTCCTCTCTAGCAAACTCCAGACCTTAGCAGTAAAGCTTCCTTTCTCCACCTCTCTGAGACTCAAGGCCTTTGCCTGAGCGTAGGTCTACCACTTCTTGTCAACATCTTATTCTGACATGCAGAAACACAAAGGGCTTCCATTGGGTGGTGGGGTGTTTGCAAAATACTGGAAAATCTGCAGTCTGTGTTGGATTTAGTAACTATTGGAATTTAGAAGAAATACAACAGGAATGCTCCTTAGAAGCAAGGATGGCAAGATTTTGGCTCACTTATGTTGAAGTTGCCATCACGAAAAGACATCATGCCTGGTAACGTAGAGGGTCAGCAAGAACAAGGGAGACCGTCAATGAGATGGGCTGACACAATAGCCACGATAATCAACCAACTCCACAGCAACTAACAACAATGACTGTGAGGATGCTCAGCAGTTTGTAGAGATGTGAAGACAACTGTAGAGATACTATAAGGATCTCATCTTTTTACAACAAGTCCCACATGATTTTTAGGGTTTCTTCACTTTTTTAAATTCTTTTACCTGATTTTTCCTCAACTGTACTGGTGTCAATTGCCTTATCCTCCAACTCCCCCACTCTGCATTCCAATTCCTCGATTCTGCTCCTCTGACTTCCTATTGAGTTGTCTAATTCTGTAATTTTACTCTTAATCTTTTGGATTTCTGAATGCTGTCTCTCTATGGATTCTTGCAGCTTATTAATTTTTCCACTATGTTCTTGAATAATCTTTTTGATTTCTTCAACTGCTTTATCTGTGTGTTCCTTGGCTTTTTCTGTAGATTGCCTTATTTCATTTCTGAGGTCATCTCTGATGTCTTGAAGCATTCTGTACATTAGTTTTTTATATTCTGCATCTGGCAATTCCAGGATTGTATCTTCATTTGGGAAAGATTTTGATTCTTTAATTTGGGGAGTTGTAGAAGCAATCATGGTCTGCTTCTTTATATGGTTTGATATTGACTGCTGTCTCCGAGCCATCTATAAGATAGTGTAATGATTTTTTTTATATTTGCTCACTGAGTCTTATCTTGTTTTGTTTTCTTTCAGTATACCCTGATGGGCTGCTAGGTTGCGCTGTCTTGATTGTTGTAGCCTTTGAATCACTTATGTCCTCTTACCAGCTGGCTTGGGCTGTTACCAGAAATATAAGCCTAAGAGTCCATTCACTATTCTTGAGTAGAATCTGATTTTGGGTCACCAAGTGTTTGGGGTAGACTGTCACCTATTCACTTAGAGGAGTAGTGGTGATAGTTGTGTGCACCAGATTCTAGTAGCAGCAGGGGGTCACACTCCAGGGTGGGCAGGATGCTGACAGGCTTCCCCCAAGTGCCAGTGAGGTAGGTGTGTCTCTATTCCTAAAGCACTTTGGTGGGTGGGCTCTGCAGCTGTACCTTAGGCACCCAATGCATGTACGTCTACAGACTGGTAGATGTCACTCTCCTCAGACCCCTATGGCAGGAGGTTAGGTGGTTTGGGTGGAGCTTCAGCCCTCAGTTCCCCATTGTGGGTCAGTGAGGGATCTGTTTAATAGGTAGAGATATCAGACCTGGAAAACTTGTCTTTCCAGTAATCTGCTAAAACAATTACAGTCAGATCACTATCAGAATTGCCTTTGCATTATAATAGCCACCTTGTTCCCTGTAGGGATGAAAGCCCAAGACTGTGGATCTCATATGTTTGGCTGAAGCTGGTTCTGTATTTTTAGTCCAATTTCGGGAAGTCAGGGAAGGATTCTTGGACTCTAGGTTTTTTGTAGCTGCTTCTCTCAGGCCAGGAGAATGGGTTAGGAAAAGACAAAAAACTAAACAAAACAAAGCAAAAAAAACGCAGAGTGCTTCACTCTCTGGCCCAGGAAATTCCAATGTTAATGAAGCTGCCTGGGAAGGGGAGGGGAGGGATCAGTTAGATAGAAGAGAGTAGTACCCAGGAATATAGACAAATTTACTTATCTTGCTTGGTGAGGATTGTTTTATCTGAGATTCCCGAGGGGCCTGTAGCCTGTGTGCGTTGGCTGGGTTGAGATTTCCCCCAAGGGTCAGGCCCCCATCCTGTGCTTGTGCTGTCTCAGAAGCCATGATCAGTTACTCTGCTCCCAGTCCAAAGCCCAGCACCAAGGTTCCCCAGCTGGGGACTCTGCACTCCCAGCTTCAAAACCAGTTGCTGCCTCCCGGTGACGTCTCCTCCTGTCAGCTGCCTCGCTGCGCTGCATGCGTGCTCTGGCTGGGCTTCCCCCGATGTCACTTCTGGGGGCTAGGGCTGCATCCCGTGTTTGCACTGTCTCAGGATGCCATGCTCAGCTCGCCTATGCTCAGCCCAAAGCCTGGTGCCAAGGTTTTCTGACTGGGACACTGGCTCCAGGCTCTGAAAACAGTCACTGCTTCCCTGTGGTTGCTTGTTCTCTTGTTAGCTGCATCAGTGTGCAGCCTGCTTGCACTGGCTGAGTCTCTACTGAGGATACCCCAGGGGGCTAGGGGTTAGGGCTGTGTCCCGTGCCTGCCCCGCCTCAGCAAGCCGCTATCAGCCCCGCCGCTTGGCACCAGGGAACCACAAGGGCTCAAGGCTGTGGAGCGGGTCGCGGGTTCCAGAAGCAGTCGCTGGTTCAGGGCGCAGCTTTTCGCTCACCTGTCACTCAGGTCAACTCTTTAGATCTGTGTTTGATGGTCAGGGTTCGTAGATTGTCATGAATATGATCGATTCACTTGTTTTTCTGAGTCTTTGTTGCAAGAGGGATCCAAGGTAGCTTCTACCTAGTCAGCCATCTTGGCTCCGCCTCCTGGAATTCCCTTCCTTCATAATGTCATTCATAATTTGTTATGATCCACACAGTCGAATGCTTTTGCATAGTCAATAAAACACAAGTAAACATTTTTCTGATATTCTCTGCTTTTAGCCAGGAAATCCGACATCAGCTATGATATACTTGGTTCCGCATCCTCTTCTGAATCTGGCTTGAATTTCTGGCAGTTCCCTGTTGGTATATTGCTGTAGCTGCTTTTGAATGATCTTCAGCTAAATTTTACTTGAGGGTGATATTAACGATAATGTTGGAAACCCTAGTGGTGTAGTGGTTAATTACTACAGCTGCTACCCAAATGGTCAGCAGTTCGAATCCACCAGGTG
Organism: Elephas maximus indicus; assembly: GCF_024166365.1. Classification (NCBI taxonomy): domain Eukaryota; kingdom Metazoa; phylum Chordata; class Mammalia; order Proboscidea; family Elephantidae; genus Elephas; species Elephas maximus. Next base: position 137,393,360 of record NC_064820.1, read on the forward strand.
CTCCTTGGAAACTCTATGGGGACAGTTCTACTCTGTCCTATAGGGTCACTATTAGTCAGAACCGATTGGACGGCAATGGATTTGGTTCGGTTCAGTTGGATAATTTCCAAATTCAGTTGAATCACCTTTCTTGGGAATAAGTATAAATATGGATTTCTTCCAATAGGTTGACCAATTAGCTGTCTTCCAAGTTTCTTGGCATAGACGAGAGAGCACTTCCAGCACTGCTTCCATTTGTTGAAATATCTCTATTGGTATTCCATCAATTCCTGGAGCCTTGTTTTTCACCAGTGCCTTCAGTGTAGCTTAGACTTCTTCCTTCGGTACCATTGGTTCCTGAACATATGCTACCTCCTTAAATGGTTGAACATCAAGCAATTCTTTTTGGTACAGTGACTCTGTGTATTCTTTCCATCTTCTTTTTGATGGTTCCTGCATTGTTTAATATTTTCCCTGTACAATCCTTCAATATTGCAACTCAAGTCTTGAATTTTTCCTTCGGCTGTTTCAGCTTTAGAAATGACGAGTATGTTTTTCCCTTTTGGTTTTCCATCTCCAGCTCTTTGCACGTGTTAGTATAATACCAATATAAAAAAATAATTTTCTGTGCTGAGTTGTTTTTCTTTATTTTCTTTTCATCTTTTTCATTGTTGTTGATTTTGTATTTGCTGAGTATTTTTTTTTTTTTTTTTTTGATGTGTAGGATTATTAGTTTCCTTTGTGGTTACCTTAATATTTACTCCAATTTTTCTAAGTTTAAACCAGTCTTTTATTTCTTTATACTGCCTTGACTTCCCCTCCATATGAAAGATCTATGACTACATTTTTTAGTCTTTCTTTTTTGTTTTAATGTTGTCATCTTTTACATATTGACATCTCTGTTTCCCTATTTTCATTGTTTTGGCTTTGATTTATTTTTGTGACTTCCCTATCTGGGTTGATACCTAGTTGCTCTGTCCTGTGTTCTTGTCTTGGGTTGTTATTGGATGTTATTGACTTTGTAACCAGAGGGCTCCCTATAGTATTTCTTGTAATTTCGGTTTGCTTTTTGCAAATTCCCTAAACTTCTGTTTATCTGCAAATACTCTAATTTCACCATCATTTTTGAGAGACAATTTTGCTGGATATGTAATTCATGGCTGGCAATTTTTTTCCTTCAAGGCTTTATGTATGTCATCTCATTATATTCTTGCCTGCGTGGTTTCTGCTGAGTAGTCTGAATTTAGTTATATTGACTGTCCTTTGTAGATGATTTTCACTTATCCCTAAAAAAATCCCTAGCTGCCCTTAAATTCTATATCTTTGATTTTGGCAAGTTTGATTCTAGTATGTCTTGGTGACTTTCTTTTGGGATCTACTGTGTAGAGTTCGATGAGTTTCTTGGATAGATACCTTCTCATCTTTCACAAAATCAGGGAAGTTTCCTGCCAACAAATCTTTAACAATTCTCTCTGTATTTTCTGTTATCTCCGCCTGCCCTGGTACTCCAATCACTCATAGGTTATTCCTCTTGATGGAGTCCCACATAATTCTTCGGGTTTCTTCATTTTTTTTTTTTTTAATTTTTTAATCTGATTTTCCCTCAAATAAGTTGGTGTCAAGGGCTTTATCTGCAATCTCACTAGTTCTGACTTCCATTACCTCAATTCTGCTCCTATGACTTTATATTGAATTGTCTGAAATTTTTTTGTTAATCTTCTGGATTTTTGTTTGCTGTCTCTGGATTCTTGCAGCCTGTTAAATCTGCCATTATGTTCTTCTGTAATCTTCTTAAGTTCCTCTATTGCTTTGTCTTTGTGTTCCGTGACTTATTCTTTGTTTTTCCTGATCTCTTGAAGAGTTCTGCATATTAATCTTTTGTATTATACCTCCGGTAGTTCCAGGAAGTTCTTCCTCTGGAAGATTTCTTTAATCTTTGTTTGGGAGCTTGCTGAAGCCATCATGGTCAGCCTCCTTATGTGATTTGCTATTGATTGTTGTCTCTAAGCCATCAATAATTTATTATGTTTATTTATTTTATGTTCGCTCTCTGTGTCCTAGCTTCTTGGTTTGTTTTGCTTTGATATGTCTAAATAGGCTGGTCATGTGAGCTAATTTGATTATTCGTGCCTTTGAAGCTCTAACATCCTGTCACCAGGTGGTTAGATCTGTTACTAGGTATATGAGCCCAGGAGTCCGTTTACTTTTCTTATATGGATTCAGTTCAGGTGTCCAGGTAGTCAATCACCAAGTGTGTGGTGCAGACTCTCACCTACAGTCCTGGAGGGGCAGGGATAATTAGTGTGGGTACAGGTATCTGGCTGCAGTAGGGGGATATAGACTGAGAAAAGCAGGGGCTCACAGCTGCCCCTGAGCTACCCTGGGAGTAAAGCATGTCCCTGTTGCTTAGAGCATGTATGAGGGTGAATTTTGCAGCCAAACTATGGGCACCCAGTGCTGTTGGCTGTAAGGACTGAGAGGCACCACTTTTTCTTGGACCCTGTCACAGGTGCCTAGGTGGTGTGGGTGGAACCACCTGTCCTTGGGCCTCTGATGTGCATAGGTGAGAACCTTGCTTAATAGGCAGAGCAGTGTCAAATGTCATGAACTTGCCACAGCTGTTGAAATGGGCCCCCACAGATCTATGCAGGGGTGAAGGCATTCAACATCCATGTTCCCCTTATGCCAGTGCCTAAGCAAAGGAGCCGTGCCTGCCCTGAGTTCCCAGTTTAGGGGAGCTGGCAGATTATTTTTTCCTGTTTGTTAATTTGTTCCTTCTCCAAGGCCAGGAGAATGGCTCAGAGTGTGTGATGGGTCCTACTCCAGCCCAGAGGACGTGGCAATCTCTGAAGCCAGCACCGAATTTGGGGCAGAGCAGGGAAGGGGTGGGTAAACGGGACAGAGATTTTTCCCAAAGGGGTATTTTTTAATCCATACAGTAGGTTAGATGCATATACTCATCTTTTGCCCATTGAGTGCCACTTTTCATTGGTTCTGGAGGCTTGAGTAGACACTCTGCTGCTCCATCACTCCCAACATGGAAAACGTGTCCCAAGTGCCACTCCTTGCCTCACTGTGTGCCAGGTGATCCAGGCTGCAAGATGCTGGTTCCTGCCAGGTCAGGTCTGGCAACTCCTCACTGCTTCTGAACCTTCTCTCCTTCCCCCTGCCACTCAGTCCAGTTCCTCAACTTTGCCTTTGATGTTCAGGACTCCTAGATTGTCATATGTAATCGATTCACTTGTTTTTTCAAGTCTTTGTGTAAGAAGGACCACAGGAAGTGCCTGGCTGCTCTACCATCTTGGCCATGCCTCCCTCATATTCATTTTTAAAAATACCAGTTTACTTATAAAATTAAAATAAAATATCCTTTCTAGGCCCCAGCTTAAACCAATTAAGTTAAAGCCGTCTGGTGGTACAGCCAGAAATGTATATTTTCCAGTAGTTTCATTTTGAAATAATTGTAGATTTACATAATAGTACAGAGAGTTCTCATATATTCATTGCCCAAAACCAAAGAAAACCAAACACGCTGCTGTGGAGTCGATTCAGACTCATAGCGATCTTATAGAACAGAGTAGAACTGCCCCAAAGGGTTTCCAAGGCTGTAAATCTTTATGAACGCAAGCTGCCACACCTTTCTCCCATGGACTGACTGGTGGGTTTGAACCGCTGACCTGTTAGCAGCGAGTGCTTAACCACTGCACCGCCAGGGCCCCTTCTAAAGGCATTTAAAAAACAAAACCAAAAAATTACTGCCTTCAAGTGAATTCCTGTTGATAGCGACCCCATAAGGTTTCCAAAGTTGTCTTTATGGAACCAGGCTGCCACATCTTTCTCCTGCAAGCGGCAAGCAACCTTTTAGTTAGCCACTGCTTTAACCACTGTACCACCAGAGCTCCTTTTCTAGATGCATTAACCCGTTACTGTTAAGTTGATTCTTACTCATAGGACCCTAAGGACAGAGTAGAACTGTCCCATAGAGGTTCCAAGGAGCAGCTGGTAGATTCAAACTGCTGACTTTTTGGTTAGCAGCTGAGCTTTAACGCAGGCATTTTTCCTGAAATATACCTTTAAGTGAAAATCAGATAAGATTAAAATAAATATTCTGGCATAAATATCAACCCAAACCCATAAGATTTAGTCCAGGGGCAATATCACATTCAAAGCCACTAGAAATAGAAATTTAAGTTTTCTCAAATTCACTTCAACAGTGAGGTGGGTTAAAGTAAATTCGATCTTGCCAAAGGTAACTAAAATTTCTCAAAGATTTCTTCAAAACCCAAAAGTATCTTATTTTTAAATCAAGTACTTTCTTACTCACACCCTTTGACCCTTCTATGTTGCTTCCTTGATCACTTTTTACCTGTACCCTGATTGCTTCTGAACAACACCCTTCTCACTGGTACTCACTAGAGCAACAACACCATGCCATCAACCCATGGCAGCAGCGTTCCTCATCCATTCTCAGTGTTTTGTTGGTTGAATTCCTTGAACTAGGTCCGAGGTGCACTAGTCCTCCCTCCCTTCCTTCCTTCCTTATGTGCTTTTATCTTTCCAACCTCCCTTCTTCCCTCTCTTTCTTTTGTCTTATTTTTTTTAGTCTTCCTTTCTCTGCTCGCTCTCCTTTCCTTCTGTCTCTAATTCTATACAGTTCATTGCCCTAAATCTTCAACCTGTCAACAAGTCCAGACAAAAATTTTTTGAAAATTCTCAGAGAAGGGAGAGCAAAAGCAAAAGTTAATTGATATTTTTGAATGATTTGGTAAGGCAAGGCATAAGAACATGAACTCAATGTAGCAGGCCATTGAGGAATTTTCCAATTTGTGAGAAGGATTAGACAAGTGAAAGTAGTATTTTAGGAAGATTAGTCAGACATCAGAGTGCTACATATTAGAAGAGGGGAAACTGATCACAGAGAACTGCTAGGCATCTACCATAGAATTCCATTGTAGGCGATGAAGGCAGTGACAATATTTAAAGAGGGAGAAAAAGCACTAAGATTTCTAGGCTATGAGACTGGAAGGTTGAAAATACTACTTTAAGAAACAGGCCTTATAAGGAAATATGTGAGTGATGTCTTTTCCACAAGTTTTTTTTTTTTTTTCTTTTGGTATAACTATGCTTTCCATTGTGATAGCATTGTAATGACTTAACGACTGTAGTGACAGTACTTGCTTTACATTATCTTTAATAAGGCACAATGATAAGTATCATTTTAGTTGGATAAATGTAAATATTTTCAGTATCATTTTAGGTAATTTAAGTAATCTGTAATCTCAGAAGTCTTAAATAATTTAACAGTAGCTTTGAAGAATAAACACTGTTTCTACTTAATATACTACCTTGCTATTCTTCTGAGATCTACAAGGCATAATATGTATAAATATGTTAGTCCAGAAGAAAAAAATCAAACTTAATAGAACTAAATATTAAGAGAAATGTTATGGGATATGATGTTGTTTATCTGCAGTAGTGACATATTACACATAATTAAAAGTAGAATGGTAGGGTAGATGACAGCTACTTATAAATACAATTATGTGAATTAAATATTGATAAATTTGATCACGAGATCAGATCCCTCCCCAATTAAAAAAAAATTGAGGCTTTCAGTTTCTTTTACATGTCGCTTCAAAGTAGTCACTTCCATCCTCACGATAAAAAAAAAAAAGCTGAACAACTGAAAATCAACAATTCTTTTTAGATTCATCAAGGAATTGAGATTACAGGGCAAATCACCACCTCAAAACCTGGAGAGACAATCAAATACAGAGAATTACACCTTACAAGGAACAGAAGTCACTGCCAGACCAGCAACTGGTAGGAATGCTTAAATGGTAATGGACTAATTGTTGCAGGCTAAGGTGGCACAGTGGTTAAGACATAGGCTGCTAATCAAAATATCGGCAGTTTGAATTCACCAGCCACTCCTTGGAAACCCTATGGGCCAATTCTACTCTGTCCTAGAGGGTCGCTATGAGTCTGAATCAACTCAACAGTAATAGGTAAGTGTGAATTAGCTTGAGTGACAAAACCTCTGGGGGCCCAACTTTGGAGTGGGCACATTTTTTATGAGTTTTACCTCCAGGAACCACACCAGGCTAAATTCTGGGTGCAATCTCCAGACCACTCAGAGATCCAGCAGCAGAGGGTGGAAGCCTATGGTCTCAGATGTTTGAACATAAAGTTTTCCCAAATTATTGGGTGATCACTTAGATATGTAGACACAGTGGCAACTCCAAGCAAAAACTAAACTAAGGATTTAAGAAATAGAGCATAGACATCAGCAGTCACACCTCACAAAGGGGGCAGATACCATACAGTAAGTCCACGCAGTACACCAAAAGAAAAAAATCAGAATCTGGAATTACTGCAAGATATTATATAAAACGTTCAGTTCTTAACAAAAATTTCAAGACTTGCAGAGAAAGAGGAGAGTGTGACCCACACTCAGGAAACCTCAATAGAGAAATAAAAACTAGCGTACCCTACAAAATCACACTTATTTTAAGCCCATCCGGGAGCTGAGGTTATCTAAAAAGACTTCAGAAACTAAAATCCAATAGGTGACACCCCCACAGATATGGGCATACAATTGCTTTCTTCTTTAGCAGAGCGGTGAAACAAAGAAGGAACCTCCACAGATGCAGAAAAGATGA